>NC_051282.1:22064019-23377352 GCF_015220745.1 Sebastes umbrosus | reverse complement strand
GGGTATACCTGTAATCACTCACAAAGGGCAGACAACTGCTGTTGTACCTCTCTGTGTGGGTTCAAACCTCCAGATAATACAGCAGCTGTTTTAGTCTTTATTATATGGTATTCAGTGAGGATACCCTTTAATGTCCCCACTAGGCTGAGCTCAGGTGCCAAGATGCAGTGTTGTCTTCCAGCTGTAGGCAGGCGCAGGATGTTGGCTGGGTCCAGTAGCCTTATTGAAACGCTGACCTTTCTTGAGACTAAAGGCTTTGCATACAAATGATGATCTGATTCCTCAGTCATTTGACCAGTCAGTCAATGCCACAGCACGCCGCCGCTGGACACTCCCTTAGCTGAGCAGCATCATTTCTCCCCAGTGACTTTTAATCTGAAATATGATCGAATGATTCTGTTTAAACCTGTCTGACCAAGTTCACTTTCATTGTCTTTTTCTTCACTTGTCTGCTGTTGTGAATAAGGTGAGTATGAAACTGGGGCGTCTGCCAATTTGGGGTTATTTAATTAGTCATTATAAACAGTATGGTTTTGAAGCCAGCACAATTTAATCAGGTATGCAAATGAATGGCCTATATTGAAAACATAATTATGCAGAGAGCCACATCCCTAAGAAATGATGCAACAGTGCCACCTACTGGGAGTGACCTGCATCTACTCTGATCAGTTGATGGGTCATACTGGGCCCCCTGAACTAATTGTGTCTCTTCCTCATTATATTAAATAAAAGGTACTTTGATTTTGTCTTCAGCTGTTGGATAATGTCATCCAGACCTTTCTCACCTGAAACATTAAGAAAAGTAAGCGACACACTCATTACTGCAATTCAATTTAAATTGATTAACCTCATTGACAAAATACTGATTGATTAATTAAAATGCAAGAGTTACTAGGTGTGCAGCTTCCTCTTCTTATTCTGACTGATTCTCAAGCAACACGCACATGTTTCTGAGATGATTTTAAAGACTTTAAAAGTACAATTATTGATTTTGTTGTGGTGCCCAAGTATGGAGGACGGAACCTGCCAAAAATAAATAAATAAATGACTCGATAAATAAATCTATATGTCATTAAATGTAGCAAAAATAATATTAGAAATAAATGTAGCCATTAATTAAGTGATAAAGTGTGACATAAATTGATATTTCTGTTTCTTACATAATGCACAAATACCTAAATAAATACACATTTAAAAATAAATAGAACAAATTAATGTAAAAAATAAATAAACAAATTTAAGAATGAATAAAAATAAATACATAAAAAATAGAAGGGTAAATTAAACAGAAGAGTAAATAAATAAGGATAAATAAAGACGCAAATTCAAACAGAAAAATCCATTTATGTCACATTTTCTCACTTAATTAATGTCTATATTTATTTGTTATATTATTTTCACTACATTTAATGACTTATTAATTTATTTATCGAGTCTTTTATTTATTTATTGATTGATTTTTATTTTTTTTTCTGTCCTCCATACTCAAGAGCTCCCAGCACGCTTCACATAAAATAGCAGTAAAAGAAAATCAAAAAATGAAAACACTCAGCTGAAATTTTTAATATTTTCGCAGTAAAAGATGAGTAAAACAGGCCTAGCTTTGTTGTTTTCATGGTCAACAACACAAGGATCTCATCATAGTCCAAAGAGTCACTGAGTTCCTTTCAAAGAACAAGAGGGCCTTCAGGTCATCAGGTTGCACATGAACTTGAACACAAGTTTCCTTTAGTGAGAGCATCTGTATTTTCCCTGCATCCACATAGAAGGATATATATATATATATATATGTAACTAAACATATTTGTAACTAAATATATTTTGATCAAACTTGGCTGGGCGGGCCAGTGCCACTAACAGTATTCAATCAATAAGACCACCAGGCGGATTGTATTTTGATAAGAGCTAAAACGTGGTTTCCTGGGTGTTTACAGCATCTAAAACTAATTCCCAGTCATGGAGGAAAAGACTTTCAGAATTCATGCTATTTCTGTGCGCACAACAGCTCAGTCAGTGTTTTGTGAACTTGCACAATTGTGTAACGAAACTAGAAATAAGAGAGACATCCATCAAATGTCTGATGTCACAAAGAGATGATTTGGAAAAGATTTAGAATATGAAATTCATTCTTCATTCTTGTAAAAGCAGAATTTACAGTAAACCTGCAAAAAAATCTTCCATCCACCCACTGAGAAACCACAAACTCAAGTTCCAGTTTCAGGTAAAAGTGATTCATGTTCTGAACTGTCCTGGGAAGCAGGAAATGTATTGACAGAGTTGAAATGGTGTCACTACTTTATAGACTTCAAACTCACAAAATCACTCAAAGAAACTGCACAAATTGTACAGAACCAACAGACACCGTTTGTTTCAAATATTTATTTTCCAAGTCCAGAAATGAAAACCACTTCTAACTTTGAAATGTGCTTTACATTTATTAAGAAAACAAAATGTCTTATATGCAAAAAAAAAATAAAAAAATGGTATATACACAATGCTTTTAACCAGAAAGGCACCAAAGACACATGAGCAGTTCCTGCTTCTTGCTGGCTCTATAACAACATAGAAAAACAGGACGTGGATCGACTTGAGAAGACGTGACGTAACAAAAACATGATTAGTTTTTAGTTTTCTCTCACACTGGAACAATCTTTATTTGATGGATAAAAAAGCTAATAAGACAATAGTGGTGTTGTGATAGCTAAAATATATATTATTTATTACATAAATACAATAGTCTTAATGTAGCACATTTTATTTGTGCATTATTTACTCCCTTTTGTGGCTACAGGCTGTCCACTATGTGTGCAAGGGGGGAAGAGCAATGTGAGAACATCCTTAATACAAAGTACAACTTCTGTCAGACTTGAACATGTTATTCATAGAACATACACATTTGTAATAAATTATTTTTAGCATAATTTTCAGGTTGCAACTATTAGAAAACAACAGCTATATCCTGGTTACTGCTATAGATTGAAAATGGACTTAAATGATGATATGGCTGTGATTGTCTGAACGTTAGAGTGTTTGTGTGCATGTGATTTACCACGATGGGAGAGCCGTCTACACGTTTGGTCTCACGAATAGCTGAAAACCAGAAGTGAAACCTCACTCAGGATCTTGAGGCCAACCATGAGCAAAGTGACGGTACCGTACATCTTCGCAAGTGCTAGTAAAGCTAGAAAGTGGCACGCGTGACATGAATGAGAACTGCAGGTCAGTTTTTAACTGGAAAAAAGATAGACATGTGAGGTAACTTCCTCCTAGGTTTTACTGGTATTAACACTCAGTGTAAAGATGGCAGCAGCACTCATCTTCCTCCTCCACCTCTACTTCTTCCTCTCATATTCAGAAGCTAATGCCTTATTAGGCCGTGGGACGAGGCGAGCAATCGTACCGTGATAGTGCCTAAGATCCATGCAACATTGTTTAACCAAAACCAAAACGTTATTGTGACATTATATCAAATGTGGTTTAGGTGGCTTAGGTAACTGGGATTACAATAATGTAATGTAAGCCGTGAGGAACACCATTCCTCTGCCCGTTCGGGGCACCTCTCTCAAGAAATCAAAGCACCTTATTTGGATCACACCGGTGGTCCCGCCCATAGTGCTGTGGCTTCTTTATGATTGGTCCCATGGGAAGAACTGCATACAGTTTGGTGGAGTGACCATTTCTTCTTTTCTTGTTCCTCATTATGTCTGTCATTTGTTTATGTTGATGGTGACATAAGATGTGGGTATGTAGCCTTCGTCCCCATTGTTCCTCCGAACACGGGTCCAGCCGTCCCCTTTGTCCTCCTCCACCACGGCCAGCACCTCCCCCTCCTGCATAGAGATGGTCCCTTCACTGGCACCTGAAAGAGAGACAAACAGGATGGTAGCAAATATCGTTAGACTAGTTTAAAAACCTTTTACTCATGATATGGCTGTAACCTCGCTCTTAATGTAGGTTTTAGAAATCCTTTTCTCCCTATTTTCTTCACAATTGTGAATTATTGATAGGACTACTTGTAGTATTTGCTGATCAAAAGGCAAGCTCCTATAATTTTGAAAACTATATGCATCCACAAATGACAAAAACATAAAAAATACACTTATTTGTCACTGCCAACTAGCACCCTCTAATCTAAGAGTCAGCAACAGACTGCCCGCAAGTCAGCAAAGTCAGCAACAGACTGCCCGCCCCTTCAGGCCTTCCTCCAATTTGTCAAGTTGCAGTTTACATCCATGTCTGTCCAAAATGTCATCACTTTATAATTTGATCCTGTTAGACATTTGTGTGAAATTGTCATAATTAGCATATCAATTCTTGAGTTATGGCCAAAAACGTGTTTTATGAGGTCACAATGACCTTTGACCACCAGATTCTAATCAGTTCATCCTCGAGTCCAAGTGGACGCTTGTGCCAGATGAAATGAAATTCCCTCTAGGCACTCCTGAGATATCGCATTTGTGAGAGTGGGACGGATGTAAGGTCAGTGACCTTAACCTTTGACCCCCTGATCAGTTCATCCTTGAGTCCACTTGGACAATTCTGTGCCAAATCTGAAGAAATTCATTCAAGTCGTTCCTGAGATGATATGAGAATGGGGCAGATATGAGGTCACAGTGACCTTTGACCACTAAATTCTAATCAGTTCATCCTTGAGTCCTGGTGGACGTTTGAGCCAGATATAATGAAATTCCCTCTAAGCGTTCCTTAGATATCGCATTCACGAGAATGGGACGAACGTAAGGTCAGTGACCTTGACCTTTGACCTCCTGATCAGACCATCTTGAGTCCAGGTGGACGTTTGAGCCAAATTTGAGGAAATTCCTTCCAGGCGTTCCTGAGATATCGCGTTCATGAGAACGATACGGACGCACAACCCAAAAACATAAAGCCTCTGGCCGTAGCTGTCGACGGCGCAGAGACAGAAAAACACTCCTCCAACTGTAGAAGTTGTTCACCTACATAACATCAACAATACACCAACAGTAGCAAAAAATACTTTGCATGTTTACAATTCAGAGGAAGGCCACTGATTTCCAGGGAGATAGCTGAAGTTCAGAGGAAACAGACATCCTAATCAGCTAAACAAACAGCTAGTGACATACCAGGGAAGCTGTACATAGCTGTGCATTTCCCAATAGGAGCGGTTACTTCCTCGTCCTCAAAGTCGTCATCAAACTCAGCGTAGATGGCCTGGGAGGGATCAGGAGTGCTTTCATCGGAGTGAGCTCCATCAGGGCTGGAGAGAGAAACAAAAAAACATGTAACATTTCCTGTACAGAGCAGACAACACATCATCTGTCGTCTATTAGTAGAGGTTAGTGTTACCTGAGAACATCGTGAGCTCCGTTGTTGTTGAATGTGTGAGCTTTATAGCGCAACGTTTCCCCTCGACCTCCTGCCTCAGCCAGCCAAGTCTATAAAAGAAAGTTAAAATGAGACCTTGAATAGTTTATTGTGCATTTATTGGTAGATGGATCAAGTTCATGTTCTTTTGTATAGCCCACCTATCACAAAAAAACACCTCAATGGGCTCACCTCATAATATGAATAAACAACAGAGGTCTGGATTACCTCATACTTGTTGACCTCTCCTCTGAGTCGCTCTATATTCTGAGACGTCTGGCTGATTTGGGATGCCAGACTAGCAGGGTCTCCCATCTGAGGATTTTTCTCATAAACATCTTTCATTTTCCCCAGGGCCTCACTGACGAGAGGAGAGAGAGAGAGGAACACGGGAGGAAAGGGGGGTGACTTTCAGGAGAAATCAGCTCCCTGCAGAGCTCAGGGTAAACAATTCAAACCCTCACACAGACACCACAGGGTTATACACACTGATGTGCACCGCATGAATATTGTATCAACACTCCCACCAGAGGAGTTCTAACGGAGATGGTTATTAATACGCAGAAGGATACCCACATATACTGTACACACACACACACACACACACACACACACACACCTCTGATCTACTTCCTTTTGCAGCTCTTTGCAAATTTCTTCGAGCTTCTGTTGTAACCTCTTCCTGCGCTGCTCTGGAGGAAGATGGGCGAAGTCCTCTGTCACCGTAGGCTGCAAGAGTTCACATGAAAGAGGCGTTGTTAACACTGAACTTCAAACTTTCATAACGACAGTAACCATGGGGATAGAAATAAACACCTCAGTCTGCGGTTTGAGTTCAGCTCAAGGGCAATGTTTAACTGACAAAACATTAGTTTCAGATCACCTAGTTACACACTTGTTTTTAGGCTAATTAATAAAGTAAAGCCAGCTAATGTTCAACAGTGAGCTGAACCCAAAACCACCACCCATGGACCAACAAATATGATGGAGCACACTTTAATAACTTTATATTGGGTGATTTTTAAAACTATAAGTTCAAGAAATAAAATCTTGGATGGAAAAAGTGACCCAAGAAAGTGTAGAGACAATAAAGACTACTTTGAAACTCCTCTTGTGATACCAAGCGTCCCTCCCTTGCTTCACCACCAGGGGGCCACCTCTTCAATGCAAACTCAGGAGCCTCTTGCCACATAACATGATGTTCAGGCGTTCAAACACAGAAACTCCTGCAGTTCTTTTTAGTTTTTGTGAGGGGAAAGTTATTATAATGAGCTGTTGTAATGGAGAGGTGGCCGTTTGTATATGTGTCACACAACTGAGACCCCCACACCAGCTTTGTTGTCCATATTACCGTGACCCTCTCTGGAGTAAACTTCTGAGGGGGAAAGAAACAGTATGTGTATAGAAAGATCTCATAATTTAAAAGTTTATAAATGTGGTTCTTGCTTTCCACACTAATGAATAACATGTTATTAAAGAGGACCTATTATGCTTTTGTGCTTTTCCCCTTTCCTTTAGTGTGTTATATCGTTTTTTTGTGCATGTAAAACTTCTGCAAAGTTACAAAAGCCCAAAGTCCACGACAAAGGGAGTTACTCTCCTGAACTGCCTGAAACGTCTTGCTTGAAGTCCTGTCTTTTCTTCTGTAACGTGGTGATGTCACTAAGTAACATATTTGTATAATACCTGATTGGCCAGCTGACCAATCAGAGCAGTCGGTATGAGAAAAGTAAAGCGTTTTATGAACATTAAAGCATGTAAACATGTTCTAGTAGAAAACCCAAAATATAAGTATGCACCTGAAAATCAGCATAATATGTCCTCTTTAAGAATAGCAAAGGAGCCATGTAAGATGTAAAGATCTATGCTACATGTTCAAGTGTTCAAAATGTCATCTAAGGAATTCAGTCATTCACAGGATGATGTGCGAGCCCCGATGAGTGGAGGTTTCCCGACACCCAAACCTTCTCCTCTGATGACTCACCGATCTCCTGAGTGTCCGGAAGGAAGAGATTCTGGGTTTGACTGTCTTATTGATCTCCTTCAAACAGTACGACAGGGGGTCCCGGCCAAACTTGGGGGAAGGGGGTCCGTTAGCAGGCGAGGGGGCGGGGGGTGTGGAGAAAGGTGGGAGCGTGGAGGGAGAGAGCTGGGGTGGGAGCGAGGCCCGAAGTACCAGCACCCGAGCATGAGGTATGCAGGCGGTGTACAGGACGGGAGGGAGAGGGGGGTGGAAGGATAGAAAAAAAAAAGAGGGAAGACGGGGGAAGACAAAAACAACAAGGTGACAAGGGAAAGAAAAAGACACCATCAACACCTTAAAGCACACCACAAAGCCAGGAAGACAACACTGGAGCAAGCCCAGCATGAAAGCACAAACACACATCTGTCTCTTTGGCTCTCATCAACACAGATTTAAAAAAAATAAAAAATACACAAAACAAGACAGCGAGCAACCAACCACAGCTCCCACAAAGGAGCCACAGCAGCCCAACACCTGCAGTCAGGCCAGGTGGGAGGGTATAGTGAGCTTTCAGTGAGGAACCGCGGACTAAACCAAATGTCAAGCGCTTAAAGAAAATGGACCACGGATTGCGATACAAAACACCCACAATGAGTTGATCACGGTAAATTTCCCTGATCTGAGTAATAATGACTATTACATGAGTGAATTGAAAAAGCTGTCTAACTCGCTATCACGGCAGAGAAATGAAAAATAGAGCCTGATTTAAAAAAATAGGTCAACAGGAATTATCAGAAAGAACAGACTCACACAATCTTGCTATTTTTGGCTGGAACGCAGAGGGCCAGCCCTTCACACGCAAGTATGTCACCGAGTGACTGACTGAGTGATGAAGTTACACAATTAGTCGGCCGAGTGTTGGAGTTTCCTCATTGGACGTTGCTCTTTCAAAATTAAAAGGCAGGGAACAGTCCTTTATGCAAATGTTTTCAAAAGTAGATTTTGGTGGATTGTTTAGACGGAATAACAGAAACTCAGACACTCGTTTTTTTTAGTCTTATTTTTTTTTTTATTTTTTTTTTTTATCCTTTTTGATGTTCACTAAAAAAAGATGCGTGTCCTATCTGTGATGCAATAAAAATATTTGTTTCTTGACAAAATGTAAGGTATTGTGATTCCGGTATGTTTAAGTGCCATTTTAAGAGTTTTAATCATATTTTGCTGATTATTGGGATGATGTCGTGAATCACAATCATTTCAGCCAGGATAATCGGGACATGACATTTTCATATCGTCACATGCCAAATGGGAATACTGCAAGGACACAACTTTAATTTAATAGGTCTTCACATCTCGCCCCAATTATCTTAACTACTTACTTGGAAGCAGAAATGAGGATGGAAATTTAAAATATTACCCAGATTGTTTACTGTAAATTTTCTTTACTGAGATTTTTACCCCTAAATGGGTAAAACTGGGCGTATCTAAAATACTTATTATTTCATGGGTTTGCTATGCTCTAAAGTGCCGGTTTATAATAAGAAGATTAGTCATTTTTCTATAGAACAGTTCTCAGATTTCTTTCATAAACGTATACTTTATTTTAATCGTCACATGCAGTTACATGAAATTTGACCCCTGCATTTAACCCATGCTAAACATTAGGAACAGTGAGCTGCTGTGAAGCGCCGGGGAGCAACTTAAGTTCAGTATCTCGCTCAAGGACACTTCAACATGCGGAAAGTATGAGCCGGGAGACAAATGGCAGGTATACTAGCCAAAAATATGAAATAAGACCCATTTTATAAAGAAAAAAACATTCTTTACGCTGAATCAGCCAACTTAATCATTAGCAATCTGTGCAAAAATGCATATTTCACAATTCAACCTGTGTTATCCTTTGACCTATATAGATAAAATATCAATGCATAGATCAGTGCAGTTGCTAAACATTGCCTGCTTAATTACCAAAGTGTGATTTGTACATACAGATTATTTAGGGCTTGATGAATGCCTTGTATGACCTCTTAGAGAGAGGTTAACTTGAAAACACTACACCTCCCTGTGTGTCAGCTGTATGCCTCTGTGGAAAGGTGGGGTCGGGATCTATTAGCTAAATTACACAGGAGGCTGACGTCTTCTGGTCTTCAATAGTGAATGTCTAAAACAGCCCTACGACAAGGTCCCTTGTGTAAATACTGGGAGCTGGAAGCACAGCACTATCATTATGTGAACATCTACTGGCTATGTGCTACTTCTCCTGAGAGTTATGGGACTCTAAGTACAGGAGAGCAGCTAAGAGTGGGGATGTTTAGGGTGGCCAGACGTAAACCAAAAAGCTCACTCAAGCCAATATAGTCAGCCTCCTATTCATACTGCTCTGCAGGCCTAATTGGGAGAGCATGACTGGTGACACAGAGCAGTGTGCCACACACATATACACAGAACAGGAAGAGTGAGCACAGCCAGTATGTAAGACATGCAGAGAGAAGAACAAGCAAACACCGCAGGGAGGAAAGAAGGGGGCGTTTAGTGCTGATGCAGGAGGAGGAGGGGAGGTAGGGGGGGGCCGTGAGCTGGTTAGTGGTCAGCCACTCATATCACCAGACCTCAGCAACCTTTGAGATCCACGACTTGCAAAGTAGTGACCCAAATAGATTCTCGAGACCAAAAAACATCAATGTTGACATTTTTGCATGAATGTGTGGTTGGACCTGATCCAGTTTTTCTGACCTGGCAAACGTGGTGTCACCCCGATCGTTGTTACAAAAGATGTTATTGTGATGAACACACATAATGCTAGGTTCTGGGTAGTATAATAGAAGCAGTGTGTTTGTGGATGCCTGTAGAGGAAAATGCAATGTTGTTTGGGCCCCGTGCTGATGAAAGCACAAGCACAGCAGAATGCTGACTGCCAGTTGACCTATTGGAAACCACGGTGCAGAAGGAGGGAGGATGTGTAGGGGGACGGGGGACGGGGGGGGGGAGAGTCATGCAAAAGGACCAGTTCTAGAAGTGTCGGTGTGTGTGTGAGTTATAATATAATGAAAGAGGTTCATGCATTATTATACTGAGCCATAGAGAAGGTTGTGTATATATGTGTATGTGTGTGTATGTATGTGTGTGTGTGTGTAGCCACAACCACAGGTCCATCCTGAGTGCTCTCTGCAGAGGGGATTTCCTGGCTCCTTCCTGCTGGTTTAAACACTAACATTGATGTGCAGGGAGTCACCCACTAATCTGACTGACTGCCCTCCTGCAGAGCAAATCTGCTGTCGTTGATTATTGATGGAGGGCGTTCGTTGCACAATTACCACAATGCAAGTGAGAGGCCGTGTCGTTAGGCTAGATAAGCCTAATGTGGAAGGTCCTACCTTGCTCTTTTTCCTTAAAAGCCAAAAGTTTTTGCTCCTGTTCTTCCCCATGAACTCTATGGGGCCTTTAGGCGTGCCCAGGCTGCTGTCAGACGAGGCTCGGTTGATGCCCTGACTGTAGTCCTCAAACTCCACATCTCCGGGACGTTCAAAGCCCGACTTGTTCTGCTCTATTACAACCATGGAGTCCTGCATTAGATGCAATTATGGATAAGAGCGATACAGAGTTATTTTCAAACAGATGCACTGTTAAAACATAAAGCCATGCTACACATTAAAATCCATTTAGCATTTTTTTTTTTTTTTTTTTGAGACCAACTCACATTCCTCTCATTAATATTTGTGCCGGCTTTAGTAATGCCTTCCAGGCACTTGCCAATGATAGGCATCACATGCTTCTCCGTGTCTGAGAACAAGATGTAGCCTTGCGCCAACTTCCGTACTCGTCTCTCGTCCAGATCCTGCAGTTTCTGGTGAACAAACACAGCAACAGTTGCTCAGACACACTGACATTAATAGGGCTGAGAGACAATACATAATACATAGTCCATAATACAATGTATATCTCAAAATCAAGCAAGAAGATTAGTTATTTATGATTATGAAGAGGTCAGAACTCAAGCAACACTTGTAGAGTTTTGACCACGTCAGACTTTTTTCCTACTCCATGCACCTTGAAGAAGCTGAAGTTGTGCCAGAAACCCCCAATCTGCTTCTACAGTTACAGTATTTATGATTATAAAATATATTTGTTCATACTCTGATGAAAGCTTCAAAGCCAAAACTTTAACTTGGAACATTTATTTCTGTTTAAAAAAAACCCCAAATGAATTGTGTGTCAGTATGATTCATACTTGAATGCATAAAATAATATTTTATCATTTTTGTAACATTGTAATAGCGTGCTATCTTGGCCAGGTCTTCCTCAAAAAAGAGATTTTAGATGTAGAATGTATTACAAAATGCGGGGAAATTTATTACATATTGCATTGAGACTGTTTATTAGATAATGCTGTAGATTATTATTTAATGCGGTGTTATTACATAATGTGCATGCCATTCAAGTCATTTATTATTTATAGTTCTTTGTACCAAAGAAATCTGTTTAAAAATATTTTGGCAAACTATAACCAGTTATTCCTGCACCACATCTAAACAACTAACATAAGTGGTGAGTAATAGCGTCGCTAATAGCGTCGCCAGATGTAATTGACTTACATTGAATATGAGTGGCATGTCATTAAAATAGAACTGGTTCTGCTCCTTGTTGTACTTCTGCAGCTGTGCGGCGTAGTCATTCTTACATTCCTCTGCTACATGTGTCCTCATATGAGCTTGCTGTTTGGCCTGGAAACAAACATACCACACACACACAGCAAACAGGTTAACCAAGTGGATCTGATTCTACTATTCATCACGGTAAATAGTCCTTAAAGTGATTGGTTACTTTTTCAACGTCGGCTTTTGTGGCATTGATGTCTTGATCCGTCTTCTCGGCATACTGTGCTGCCCTCTCTGCTTCTCTCCACTCCCTTTCAAAGCGCTTTTTACTCTGGAGTGCAGAAAGAGAAGACAGGTAGAAGAGAAAAGGAGGAAGACCATGTTCAGTTCAATCAGCTAAGTGAGGCCTGAATGAAATATGAGGAGGTTTTACTATTTTGAGCAAAGCATTTTTCACTGTCTTTCAAAAAGAAAGGCGGATAGGGGAGGGGACATCTCAAATCATAACCTAACAGGTCTTGGATTGATGATAGTAGGAGTCGAAAAAGGGGAACTGCTTTCCAATCTGTCCATCTGTTTTTACTATAGCCAAATATACCGTAGCCACCTGGCCAGCCACATTGAGCCATTTGCCTACAGAGAACTTTTCATAATGAACCCAACACAAAGACAAAACAGACTCTAAAAATATATCTACTAGCTTTGCTTATCACAATAAAAATGTAAAAATGAAATATGACGCCCCTTCAGGAAAAAGTTTAAACTTCTGTGTGTGCAGACTTACACTGTCGAGCTGCTTGTAGGTGCTCTCCAAACTCTGCTGGGCCCTCTTGGCCTCCATCAGATACTGCAGACATTCATAAAAATAGACCCAAGTGAGAGGAGGGAAAGAAGCAGGTCAGATGACAGAGAGAGAGAGAGATAGCCATGTGCAGCAGGGGCAGACACTGAATAAACAATGACCTCCAGAAGCAACACAAGAAAACAAATACCAGTGTGTCTGCTTGAGACATCACGTCTGCAGCGAGAGCCTGTACACAGCTGGCTGCAGTGTTCTGCAACACCAGTGGGACAGAGCCAATGCATTCCTCACAGAGAAATGGCATTGCTCAGGCCATGCCTCTCCCTGGAGACACTGAGTAAGTAAGGCTTCCTTCCTGCCACAACAGTGAGATCTCCCTTAAATCTCCCTCAATTCTCCTCCCACCCGTTACAGTACACTCCTCCTAAGCAGAGAGTGCTGTAGACTCCAATGAAAATCCTATTTGGCTTGTTCTCAGGCTGCTGTTGTGCTGCAGGCACAGACTAGTAAATACACTCTAGAGCTGCAGCGATTAGTAGACTAATCGATTAGTAGACTAATCGATCCGACAGAAACTTAATCTGAAACTATTGTGATAATTGACTAATCAGGAATGAGTCCTTAAACCCAGAAATGACTTAGCGTTTTAGCACTTCCGGTTCCCACGTCTGGAAGTCAATGGGTTTTTAGTTAGATGCCTGAAATAAGGTCTGTGGTTAACACAAGCTGAAGAGATTTGAACGTTTTGTTCTACGACATAAAATTCGTCAGTAAATATCCCACTCGTGAATTTTGAAGCCTTCATGTGTCTTAAAAGAAGCGGTTGCTAACAAGTGGCTGTATGAGACTACTAAACATCACCGCGCCAGCTCGTCTGCCGTTACAGCCTCGTTGTGGTGTATGTTTGGTTATAGCCTAACGTTAGCTTTTTACTTCTGGCGATTGCATTCACACTTCAAAACTCATAGAAGTGGTGTTCATTTGTGGAGATCATCAGAACGTGTAATGTGTATAAACGTGTGTTTGCCACAAAGTTTATTTTCTGCAATAATCCAAAACCCAATGGAAAAATCACAGTGGCATTTTGTCGAAGGGAACCAGGGCGATGCTAACTTACAAAAATACGTCATCCCCGGAGCACTCTATTACGTTGTCTAAATTGATAACAAGCACATACTAACTAATTTTCTCATCAAACTCAGTTAAATCAAACTAACTCTTAATCTGAGTACTCTGTATTTGTGTACATGAATGTCAACATATAGTGTGTAGTTGGAAATATTTATTATTTTTTTTCTCTTTAATTTCACGTGAAACTGTTATGTTCATTTTGTACTAAAGTTCTTTATTAAATGAGAAAATACTCCGTACTTTTTATCTGACAAGTTTTTAATTCACACAAAAATATACTTTTCCATGTGGTTATTTCATATAGACTATTTATTGAATTACCAGAATCTGAATATATATCGTGATATTTATCGTTATCAAGATATGAAATGACCTATATCGGGATAGAAGACTTTGGCAATATTGCCCAGCCCTTTTTATATTATAGTTAATTGAATATCATTGGGTTGAAGTATCCTTGGGCTCTAGGACATTGTGATGGGCATTTGTTTTCTACTGTTTTCTAGACCAAACAGTTATAACAACATATATAATAATCAGCAGATTGATTGATTAAAAAAAACAACTGTTAGTCGCACCTTTAATACATTCAATGGGACTCAATCACTGTATCAACGTAAAGCACAAATGGCCCAAAACCCCATTACAACATAGTTGACAAGCTACAGATGAGGGTGTATTAGAGGGTAGACAACAAGGCTCAAACACAACATTTTACCAGTGATAACATGCCTAATTCAATTTATTTGGTATATTTGAGTCGCAGCTGTAAAGATGGCCTTCAACCAGCCGGACCCAATGCACTCGTGGTCCACTCACCGTCTTTCGCTCCAGCTTGAGCTCTTGTAGGTACTTGGTGAGATCGATGCAGATGTTCATCATCATGTTCTCAGCGATTAGCTCTCTCTGCCCCGCGTAGTCGTTCGTCTCATTCAGTATGTCCAAAAAAGACTGGTAGCTGGAGAACCTACCATTTAGGAGGAGGAGGAGGAGAGAGGAAAGGGTGGAGAAATAAAAACACAATGATGGGACCACTGATAAGATGATACATACGCAGGGTCAAAGAGAAATCAGCAGTGGGCCAAGTCATAATAAAAGGTCATGACTTCCTTATTCCTGCTTCCTTCTAGGGGCGTTTAAACAGAAAACCCACACTACAGCAAATGAAACTAATGACAAGACAGTTTGATATTATTTGCAGGTCAGTTCTGTTTCGTTTGTTAGTTCCCTCAGTGAGAGCTTAACAAGCTATTGGATGGCTACAGGATGTAAATCCACAATTTTAGCCAAAATCATTTCACAGCTAAATGTGATAACTTAAAGGGGACATATCATGCTCATTTTCAGGTTCATACTTGTATTTTGGGTTTCTACTAGAACATGTTTATATGCTTTAATGTTCAAAAAAGACATTATTTTTCTCATACTGTCTGTCTGAATATACCTGTATTCACCCTCTGTCTGAAACGCTCCATTTTAGCGCCTGTCTCTTTAAGACCCCCTCCAGAAAAAGTCCAGTCTGCTCTGATTGGCTTACGAGAAAAATATGTTGCACCTTTGCAAATGTAGTTCTCAAGCTGTGGGCGATATATTCTAAAGAGACTGCAGGTGCGATACGTATTGTGATACAGGGGTAACGATTCTATATATTGTGATATATTTGGATTTTTTAATCTAATTTTAGGAAAACTGTCATCGTATAAACAACACACCATTTTAGAATAGGCAAAAATAAAGTTTTACTGCATGCTAAAAACCGCATGGTTTTTGCCCAAAACTGCATGAGGTTAGCATAAAGTGGGCATGTCTGTAAAGGGGAGACTCGTAGTTGCCCATAGAACCCATTTTTATTCACATATCTTGAGGTCAGAGATAATAACAAATATAATATCACAATACTCATGTGTATCAATATTTTGTGTGACATAGAAAGGAGAGCCAAATCTGAATGGCTTGGTGAATCTCATGTTTTCTGATCTAAGCAGCCCACAAAAAACTGACTGGGTGTTCTTATTTCACAGTTTCTTTATGAGCACAAGAACTGAAAAGGTGAGTTTTTCATGTTACGTCTCCTTTATAGAAAAAGTAAAAACTGAACCTCAAAAGTCTTCAATCATCTTTGAGTTTTCTTTGAAAATATGCTTTGCAAAGGCTCACCTGCACTCTGGTTCATCTTTGCCGCTTCGTTTCAGGTTGTATTTCTTTGAAAGGTTTCTGTGGGCAGTGAAAGTGCATCAAACGAATGGGCAGACAAAAAGTCAATGAGGAAAAGATGAATGACAGCTGACTAAATTTAACTATTTTTATGCAACCATTGTATTATACAATAGGATTAAAAACAGCCGTCCTCTATGAACACATTAAAATAGCTTTTCTTCCTTCTTTCACTCTCTCCCTCTCTGACCACATCCTGTCTATCATGTGCCAGTCTGCTCCCACTTCCTCTGCTCTCTGGCAAAGCTCAGCACTACAACACATGTGTGCCTGGAGACCGGGAGACAACTGGGAGAGGGAGCACACACTCTGCAGCTGGAGAATGAGGCCAGTGTTTCAGAGACAAGTTACATTCTGTCCCAAAGTAGTCATAAGACCCCACAAACATTTCATAAACAGCGTTTTCAACATGCACACATTCAAACACACACATGCTGACACAAGCTGCTTTGAGCAACACAGAGAAAGCGCTGGAGAGCGACGAACGAGAGCGAGGCCTACCTCAGTTGTTTGGCATAGTTCTGCTCAACCTCTGTCCGCTCCTTCACAAATTTCACATACTTCTCCACCAGCTCCAGGCCAGACTGTGTGTGCTTCTCAATGATGTCATATTGGTCCTGGAGAAAGAAGCATGAGAGGCGAATAAGGAAAAGTCATTAAGCCAACCCTCCGCAGGTCAGGATATGGAACATGTGTTAACTTCTGGGTAATAACTGGGACGTTCCTCTGGTTGAGTTTGAGGTCATCTGAACGAGACTTGAATGGAGGGTAATAAACTAAACACATTAGCGTTTGTTCCTGCATGTTGGATTCCACAAACGCTCTCCACATGTGCACAAAATCTTGGCAATGATCTTTAAACTTCCGCCTAGCTTTAAAATCACAGGGCGCCCACGTTGTTGAAGAGAGAGGACAGACGAAGGACACGGGGTCACAACAGGAGTCACAGGCAGGAAAAAAGAGGTGCTCTTCTGATGCTTATGTTGAGAACAATGTGACATAATGTGAATTACATCAAATGAGCTTTACAGATTCCTTATTAAAGCTAGGGTTGGCAACGTTCTTCAAAAGCATTTTTTTGTTATATTTGTTGAAATTCTCATTACATCATGACAGCAGTCAATAAATCAAATGCGACAAAAAAAAAAAAAAAATCAGTGGCTGTCGCAGGACTGTAATAAACCTTGAGATGCGATACCATTTTTTCCTTCCCGATACAAATTCCGATACCTGAACTTGCTGACCATGTATGGATAATGGACAGTAGTTGCTAGGGGCAGCCTTGATACATCCAGAACGACAGCACAGTGAGGGAGAAGAATTGATTTCCGGTTAAGCAAGATGATTTGTTTTCTGGGTTAATAAATGATGGTATCGGATCAGTGCATAGAGCATTGCGCGTCACCAGAGTTTTCCACAAGCTGCTAGCTTTACAGCTGTCCTTACTAACAATAGCCATGTTCGTTGTTTACGTTCATGATGATCATTTTGGGAGAGTGGCTTTGGAGGGAGGACTGTCAGTGTTGCCAACTTGGCGGTTTTTCAGCTGGATAATTTCTAAAATCTAGTGTACTCTTTCTAGTTTCTCAACATTACCGACCCTAGCTTTATTGAAGGCTATCTTATTTACCTATTTCATGACTTGTTTCAATCTCCTCAACCCCTCTGGCACAGTGAAACTGAATTTGCTGACCTTTCCTTTTCTTATTGGACAGTATGACGGAGGTATATTGTGTTTCTCTTCCTCTTTTGTTCCTTATTTGGTACTAAAGCACTTTATGACACCTCCAAGCTCAGACACGTCTGTTATGTGATGATATCTTAGCCAATATTCTCTCACTCTAGACTCGGAAATAATCCCCCCAGGCTTTCATAGCTGCGGTCTTTAGTATTGAGGAGGGGGGGGGGGGCACGTTGAAAGGGGATTCCTGACGAGTTGGGCCATGTTCTTCTGCACCCTTCCTGCGCTTCAGGTAAAACAAAAGAGGCAAAAGCCAAATGAATGAGACAACGTTTAGCTTAATCACAGGGTTAAGAAGGCTGAGACGATGCATCACCACAATGTCATCTAACCCACTGGTTCTCAACCTGGGGGTCCCGATCCCCACTAAGGGTCGTCAAGGATTCACAGATGGTTGCAAGGCCTTCTTGATTTTAAGGGGTGTAAGACAACTTATTGCAAAAATATACAGTTGTATTAATATTTAAGATATAAACAGGATAAGGGCATGGTGAAGACCTGAACACAAGTTATATTCACAGAGCCTTCCCTCTCTGCTAAACAGCCTCGTCCTGCAGTAGAAAAGTCTGCAGTTAAAACAACCAAAGAGCTGATAGAACAATGGCCAAGCGTCAGAGTGAAGAAAACACTGAATTTGTCAAAAAAGAAACCTTTGTGATTGTTAAATTAGAGAAAACACTTAATACAGACAACAAATTGGATGAAAAGTTCCTAAAAATAACATGAAAACTCATCTTTGATTCAATATTCACAGGAAATAATCACAAATGTCCTGCTGTTATTGCGTTCACTATTTGGGTTAATTGTACAGTTTATCAGTTGTTCTATGCTGTTATTGTTACGCATTGAATATAATATGAAATATCCATAGAATATGTCACTTAGTCAGGGGTCGTCAGTTTACTAAATGATATAAAAAAAGAGTCCCTAAAGGAAAAAGGTTGGAAACCAGTGATCTAACCAAAAGGCAGCGTTAGAGGTTTAACTTTAGAGTCAATCAGTTAATGACGGAGCAGAGAATAATGAGAGTCAATACAGCCAACTTACAACTACAGATTTTCCAGTTTCCAGTGGTGCTTGTATTAACAACAGATTTTCCTCTTAGATGTGGAAAATACTTGTCCTGCATTTGACTTGAGAGAAGAAAAGTAGTAAAATAACCAAACGGCAGGGTTTTGGGGCAATACTTTGTTCAAATGTAGCCCTCATAAAGTGTAAAAAAGTGACCATTTATGTATTCATTATGTACAGTAGTTGTAGTGCCATCCAACCCAACAACCTCACCACATCAACAGAACACAAGACTAAGGCTGCAATTATCTACACCGACTATAAAACACACTGAATCTAGGATTAGATTCAGAATTGGTGAAAAGTTAATGTGCCTCAAACTATAACTATAACCAACCTATAAAATAACCAAGCATTAAAGGCAGCAGGGCTCAAAATCTGATTGAAAATACAGTTGAATTGGTGTAAGCATAAGGGAGCACAGCTGGTAACATGCAGTGCCGGCTGGTCGAGGCCTAACCGACAGAAGTTCTGTTGTCAGACTCTCAGGAGCTTTTATACAACCAACTGTAACATGGCAAGATGTGTTAAATGAGGAATGTTTACATGCATTAAACTAGTGGCATCAGGGAAAACATCTGAATGTTTCAAATTCTTGATTATAGATTAATTGCATGACTAAGTGGAGATTATGCATCATATTATGGAACGATACTGCACGCATCTCTTGATACGGGCACAAATCTATTATTTGCATACTCCGTTTCAGGACTGCTGATCAGTCTGTGGCAGTGGGTGCAAAAAAAGGTCAACTACTGTGGAGATTGATGGGGAAATTGTTAGGAAAGCTGATGTGGGTGTAGCGTCTGTGTCGTTTGGACAGCAGGGAGGTCCCCAAACCAGTATTTTGTCTCCCACTTCAAGAGATCCCACTCTGAGTATCTCGTGCCAATACCGAGTCCCATTCCAATATTTACATCTTTACAGTTGCACAATGCGTACCTAACAATGTTGATCAAACAGATTCAGGTAGAATAATCTAGACAACTGAACACTTCTGCATTCAGATAAAACGCCCTGCAGAACAGCTGTCCTCTAATGGCTTCCCATCCTTTAATAAACAGATTATTTTGGGAGTGTCAGTCTATGTCCTGATGCCTTTCTCTAGAACAACGAGGAGGACATTGTTTCCCAGCGTGGTGTCACCCATCATTGAGTCTACAGTTTTCACACCAGGGAAGAAACAACACATATTACTGTATTGGATTGTCCTATTCTTTTTGTTCCAATAATAAAAATAGTATTTCAGAAACATCTCACAGGATTACAGATGATGGAAGTAGTTGAGTGAATGGAGCCTACTGTACCTATTTGTGCCACAATTAAAGATGTTTAGGGGTGTCCTCAACCAAAGAAATTCTTAGTCAACTACCACTCGTCACTTTTGTCGACTAATCGTTTAGTTGATTTAATCAACAGATCTATAAAACTGAGGTTCTCCACAAAGAATCACACAAAAGCACCACTTTAAATCTTGTGTTTACCAGATGTGCTCATAAGCTTCTTAGAAATAAATCATTCAGCATGAAAAAAGCATAAAAAACGACTAAAGAAATCTTAGTCAACTAAGACCAAAACGACCAATCAGTCGACTTATCGACTAACAGGGGGCAGCCATAAAGATTTTCTTTTGTTTTTTGTGTGATCAAACTATTGGAGTAAATTGATTATACAAGGATGTTGTCAAGCTACACATCATTGTATCTGTCACTTATCAGCCCAGTAATTCAATGAAGGAATGCTAACTTTACCAAAAGAATCAGCAATCAGCATCCTTTTGTTTGACATGAATTGAGAAACTGATGTGAGAAGCAACTGACAGCACAGCTGAAGAGACACAAAAACAAAGTTTTTCACACTTAAAAACTATGAAAAATCATATCAAACGTTAGTAAAGAAAAAATGTCTACTGACTGAATTGATTACCCCTCGTGTAGTAAACTCAAACTTTAAATTAAAATGTTCTGGGTTATATATTTCTACTCATTTTGACAAAGAAGTTGTATGTTGACTGTTTCTTCTATGTACGCACATCATATGTTTCTCAGCATTCCTGAAAAAGAACGAGCCTCGGATGAACTCATAATGTGCTCTTTTATAAATGGCAGACAAAGTAGCATCTGATGATCTCCATAAATTAACTGCTTAATTCAAAACAAGAGTGCTCCAATTAGAGAAAAGCCAACCTCATTAAAGTGTCTTAAAAACACATTGAGATAGCTTTCAAGGACGTAATCATTGTCTTGTCAAACACCAGTGGCTGTCACACTGCTGAGATTTATAACCATCCAAAGCCACAGTTAAAAATGATCTTTATAGGTCCCTGTGGACTGGGTTTGTACTGAACTGATTGTCATAAATCATAAACGGTTTGCGTAGGAGTCTGAATCTGATGTTTCTGATAAAACATCCTGGCTATTTCATTATTACTTCAGCCCTCCTTCCATACTTGTACTACATATAATGTAGACATTTTGAGAAGCTTTTACATACTGTAACCATAGACTGTATATAAAGATGGACAACACGTCTTCACTTAGTCCAACTGTACAGAAGTGAAGCCAAAATATCCCGGATACAGGAGCTGCCTTCTTGAGATTTTGACGTCATTTGGAGCCAGAGTCTGCGTGGTAATGATCGGGTGATGGAGTAGGGGTATCGAGGTCACCCGCCTGAACCAATCGCGAGCCGAGTACAGCCACAGCTGGTCAGCCAAAGAGACTCTACAACTTTTAGGACCTAATTATTTAAATAAGGGCTATTCAAGTGTTTGTACAAAAAAAATTATCTGCTGATTGACGTACATCTCTTTCCCAATGTAAGTCTATGGGGAAAATTATTTTTGGGCCCAATGGCATCATGTGACGGACACGGAAATTGTAGTACCGCCATTTGGCCACTACGAAAATTTGCTTCAAAGCCCAGCGCTCTTCCAGGGGGCTTGGCCTCCACTCATTTCACCATTTTTTATGACTAAGTTAAAGATTGTAGTTCTGCCATGGTAGTTATATAACTTTCAAACAAAGAAAGCCATAACTTATTTTTGTGGCACAGATTTCAGCGAGGGGGTGCTACATCCTGTTTCAAAATTGAGGTCTTAAAGTTCCTATCTAAACCTAGCAAGCATCCAACATGCCCTTTACAATCCATCTTCCAATACTTCCAGTAATACCATAGAGTTTGAATGCCACATAACTTCAAAAGGAGTCACCCTGAAAGTCACCGACCGACAAGGCTTGGGTGGATGTTTCAGCCCTGAGTCACCCTGTCTTGTAGAGAATCAGGGGCCTGGCCCGACCAGACCTGCCAGCCACTGTGGTTCTCACGGTTGGCCTGGAAGCTCTCACTATCACGGTTAATGCTTTAGACACACTGATCTTGCACTCTGCAAACATGTGCCTTAAAATAGCCGCTGGATTAACGACAATCAGGAGACAGATGCCATTGGGCTGACTTGGCCCAAGGGACGACTCTCTCAACCAAACATAAACAGAGTAATGACTGCAGGGCTTTGTCTAAGAGGACAGGTGAGACTATAGCCAAATAAACTTTGAATGAAATCATGTATTTCACATCACCTGAAGAAAGAATACCGTCTTTTGTGTGGAGAGTTTGCAGTAACACGACTTCATGCCACACGAGATAGTGCCTCTGATTAATACTGGATGTTTCTCTGACTCGATCAAAGTAGGGCAAAACTAATTAGGCTGTTGCACCACCAGCAGCATGTAGGATGGGAAAGGGACAGGGGAAGAGGCCTAGGGGGAGACTTTGTAATGAGGTCACAACCTCCCTATCCTCATCTTTGCAATGCTCCATTTTACATATCCAGGTTCCCTGAGAATGTTTGCAACTGTGTGGCTTCATTGCCATGGCGCTGCCATCAAGGTAATATGTTATATGTTGGGATTTGTTTAGATTCTGGATAGTGTCACTACCGTTACCAGGAAATGGCTCACTGTTTCATATTTTACAGACTGTAGCACCCTGATTTGTTTTGACCTAAAAAACAGCAGGTCTTCTTCACCGAGTCCGCCATGTTTCTACAGTAGCCCAGAACGGACAAACCTAACACTGGCTCGAGAGAGAGGGAGCCTTTCACATTTTTACGTTACCTAAAGGCCACCATACTTCTCCCAATACGCTTGTGAAACTGCGGTAACATGGCAGAGTGCAAAACTGTGTGACAGAGTGCAAAACCAGCTGCTCTCTGACTTCCATCCATCCATTATCTGTAACCGCTTATCCTATTCAGGGTCGCAGAGGGGGTTGTAGCCGATCCCAGCTGACATTGGGCGAAGGCGAGGTACACCCTGGACAGGTCGCCAGCCTATCACAGGCCTGACACATAGAGAGAGACAACCATTCACGCTTACATTCACACATACAGATTCATAGAATCTCGAATAGAATAGAATCGATATAGATTCAACAATTAACCTAACATGCATGTCTTTGGACTGTGGGAGGAAGCCGGAGAACCCGGAGAAAACCCACGTTACCACGGGGAGAACATGCAAACTCCACACAAGCCAGATTCGAACCTGTGTCCCTCTTGCTGTGAGGCGACAGTGCTAACCACTGCACCACCGTGCATCCTCAAAAACTGATGCTATCACACTGACTGATGCTGGCAGAATTCACTGGTGTTATTCAAATCATGAATGACTCAACTCAAAGGAACAGTGTGTAACATTTCTGTGGATCTATTAATAGAAATGGATATTCATAATTATGTTTTCAGTTGTGTATAATCACCTGAAATTAAGAATCATGTTTTTGTTAGCTTAGAATGAGCCCTTTATATCTACATAGGGAGAGGGTCCTCTTCACGAAGTCCGCCATGTAGCCCAGAACGGACAAACCAAACACTGACTCTAGCGAGAGCCTTTTGCATTTTTAACATTACCTGAAGGCCAATGTGGGTCTCCAACACGCTTATGAAACTGCTGTAACATGAGCTGCAGAGTGCAAAACCGTAGTACCGCCAAACGCCATCTGACTTGCGTTGCTCCTAAAGTTATTATGGTAAGGATGACCTCTGAGCAATGCAAACAGCGTTACCATGGCTTTGCACTCTGAGGCTCATGTTACTTCAGTCTTTGAAAGGGAGGAGTGAACGGAGGGGTACCGAGTCGGTTGCAATCTGCAACCACACTACTAGATGGCGCTAAATCCTACACACTGTCCCTTTAAGAGCTGGAGACTTGTTTCCGTATTAACAATTTTAACTGACTTCTTAAATCCTGAACTATTTATCTGAAATTGAGACGTATAATAATCTTTTCAAAAATCAGTCATGGCAGTCACCATGAAAACCACCATAAAAAACTGAAAACATGAAAATTACCATGAAAATTACCAGCTGAAGCAGTTTATTTTTATTGCTATAATCAGTCAGCCCAATAAAGAAAATGTCCTAAGGAATCTATTTATCTAAATCACTCAATCCAACAAATCACACCTTATTGTTAGATCAGTCTGTTGAGTAAATAACCATGATGCCACTCAGGTAGACACATGATGCACTTCCATCAGTGATGAAGCCTGTTGTCAAGGTAGATGACAGCATCTGATTTCATCACTATGGAGGCAAGGAGTGCCAGACTGTAAACAGTGAGGCATCCCACTGGGTACAACCCACCTCAGCACACTTTAAACAAAGCCTTTGTATATGCAGAATGAATAGTATTATGACACAATGTTCAGCCTGGTATTAAAATGAATAGTTGTTAAGAGTATGTCCATGATATGTCCATGATGATTGCCAGTCTTACAGGACATTTGATATCTAGAAATTGGACTTGTTGTCCAAGTTTTGATTTAGTACTTCCAGATATGAGTAGCAGAAGGGGATTTATGTCTGAAGTTAGGAAGAAACTGACTCTTTTCTTTACAATGCAATAATTTGAATTTAAAGGTCCCATATCGTGCTCATTTTCAGGTTCATACTTGTATTTTGTGTTTCTACTAGAACATGTTTACATGCTGTAATTTAAAAAAAAAAACTTTATTTTCGTCATACTGTCAGCCTGAATATGCCTGTATTTATATCCTGTCTGAAACGCTCCGTTTTGGCGCATTTCGACGGAATTGCGACAGAGCGTTGCTAGGCAACAGCTTGGGTCCATGTGTACTTCCTGTCAGCTGATGGTCATTCACATTTACACTGCAGCCAGGAAATAAACTGGGACACATTTAGAATGATTACATTTAAATCTGTGTAAAGGGTCTAAAATATTGTATATTTGTGACATCACAAATGGGACAGAAATCCTGACGGCTTGTTTCAAATGCAGAGCTTCTTCTGATTACGGGCTGTGTGTATTTCCCTGTGGATCGAGTGTTTCGATACTTTCACAGTATTTATTATAGGACTTAAGCCTGCTTTATAATAATAATTAAAAAAAACATGAAAATCGCATTTATTTTTTTATAATATGGGACCTTTAAGCAACTTTACAGCTACAGTTCTTCTCGCTCACTGCACACATCACACTATAAAAACTAGTGGAGTAAACAAAAAAAAAAAAAGCCAGACATCCAATCGATATGCAAACGTGCATCCAAGATTAACTGCTTCAATTTGCACACAAAAAAGAGCAACATGTTTGTAAAGTGGTGCTTCAGTTTTTATCCCACTCTTTTGTTTCAACTACTAAAACTGTCCGAAAATGGAACCGTGTTCGTGAACGCAGCACTTCTTCAGCCTTTCGTTAATTCCTCACCAACATGACGGTTAGTTAGCCGACTCTCTCAGCGGGAAACCCGCATTATTTCCATCTTGACAACTAGTTACTTCAAACCAAAGCAAAGCCAAGATGATGGACTCACCCAAAGCTCTGTGCCCCAGTCCATGTTCAGCTTGTCGGTTCAAGCTCGTCTGACTATCCCGAATACAAAGAAAACTTCTCCAAAGTTTATCCCAGCAGCAGCAGCCCGGGAGGACGAAGACTATATATAATCCCGAGGTGATAAATCAGTCGTAACCACTAGCTACGGCAATCCGGTTCTGATTCCTTCAGCAAATAATGTAAACCAGCTTCATAATTAGCTAATTAAACTAGAGATGGCAGTCGTTAGTCTGGTTTGTCCAGATATTTTTCATAGCGAAGGAAAGAGGGATAAACTAGCTTTCATATCCGCGTCACTCCCAAATCCTTAAAGTCTTAAAGGGGCAGTGCACCAAACCACAAGTGGACACAGACAGGGCTGTGCTGCAATCCTGGCAGATTTCTTTTTTTTCATTTTGTTTTTCATTTATTTGGTTTTACTCAGACATTAACATAAATATATTTATTTATTTATTTATTTATCTGTTTATTTATTTATTTATTTATTTTTCCTTTATTTGATTTTACTCAGACATTTACATAAACATATTTATTTATTTATTTATTTATTTATTTATTTATTTATCTATTTATTTATTTATTTATTTATATATTTTTACTTTATTTGGTTTTACTCAGACATTTACATAAACATAATTATTTATTTATTTATCTATCTATTTATTTATTTATTTATTTATTTATTTATCTATTTATTTATTTATTTATTTATTTATTTCCACATATATAAAACTGCACAAAATCTAGTCAATGAAAATAAAACAAGAAATGTGTCAGAAGAGCTCAAGAAGCCACAGGCTTATTTATACAAAGGACTTCCCCTCAACCCCAGAAGAAAAAAAAACAATAACAAAAAAGGAAGAAAGATCTAAACTAACATAATTTTAAAAATACAACCAAAGTTAAACAACAACAAGAAATACACAAAATGTGCAGAAAAACCAAACCAAACAGTGGAAAACAATCCAATAAAAACAATGAAATACATAAAAAAAACAGAACAGAAGAAGAGAAAATATATCTAAACATATCAAAAGATAATTAGACATCATTAATTAAATGTCATGATAATTTCCTTTTAAAATGTTCTAAGGATAACGAGCTCTTGATAACATGTATTTTACTACTGAACAGTAGCACTAAATGAATGCAGCGCTGTGGATTGTTTTATGGATGTTTTTAGGTTGTTTTATAATTTTATTCTCAGGTATTGTCTTATTTATTGTAGTATTTATCAGCTGTACTATTTATAGATTTTAAGGGCTGAGAGAGAGAGCCAGGGTAAAATGCATTTCATTGCATTTCACTGTACACTGTACTTTTAAATGCATATGACAAATAAACTTGAAACTTGAAACTTGAAACTTAAACATACTTAATTAGATACAAATATGAAGTGAACCAACTTTCCCACTTTTTTACAATTAAATTATAGAACATGGGGTGCTTTTCATGTGAAATAAGATCAAATAAATCATAATTAATAACGTTTTGGGGAAATATACTTTCTCCACTCCTTCCAAATTTTTCCTCAAATTTAGTTTCTTGAAGCCTCATTGAGAACGTAATTATTTCCATTACAAATATTTCATAATTTACATCCTACCAGTTCTCTAATGATGGGGTATCTGGTTTAAGCCATTTCTTAGTAATTGCTTTTCTAGCAGCTACACTCAATGTTCCAAATACGTATTTTGTTTTAATATTTGTAGATGTTGAAATAGAAGACCAAACAGGAGTTCGTCACACTTAAAAACTATGTTTGTACCAAATGTAGTAACTAATTCTGTGTAAATCTTACGCCAAAAAGAATTTTCTTTTAGACATGCCCAAAACAGGTGATAGTGGTTAGCTACCTTGGAGCCACAGTTCCTCCAGCAGCTGGAAGAGCCTGAATGATGAGACTTCTGAGCAGGTGTAATAAAAAATCTACTAACAGTCTTCCAGCCAAACGCTCTCCATAAGGTTGAACTCGATGCATCCTGGCAGTTTTAGTGTTGTTTCATGGGATATTTTTAGTTTAACCCAGTTTATAAGTGTCCTTGAGCGTTAGGGGGCTTTGTGCTACCCTGACAGAGCATCCTAAAATCAATCATTACATCCTCAAGAACTGATGCTACTAACACACTGACTTGGTGCTGGCTGGCAGAATTCACTGGTGTTATTCAAATCATGTCAATTAAAGGAACAGTGTGTTACATTTTGGTGGCTCCATTAGCAGAAATGGATATTTATAATTATGTTTTCAGTAGTGTATAATCACCTGAAATTAAGAATCGTGTTTTTCTTTAGCTTAGAATGAGCCCTTCATATCTAATTAGGGAGTGGGTTTCTTGCATGGATGTATTAAAAGAACTGGATCCAGCATTGGAGGCGGGGCCCCGGTCATTCCTGTGAGAGTTGCTCTTTGGCGCATGATGCCTAAATCGCGACTTCCGTCTGGAAAAGTACCCGGATCTTGCCATATCTTGGGCAACTGAGACATGCTAGGGTCTGCTCGGTCACATGACTCGGTCACAGGGTCCCAACGTCACGCCGTCGTCACGGCTTGCGCTCCAGCCTCGGTCTGGGTCTCACTCACATGAACGGAGGAAGGGAAATAACTCTGGATTCAGCTATTAGTGAATTTTATTACTTTAAAAACTTATTTTTTTTAATAAAGGCTATTAGAGTGTTCGTACTGGGAAGTTGATTCACCTAACAAAATGATCCGCTGAGTTACAGACATCTCTTTCCCAATGTAAGTCTATATGAAAAAGTATTTTTGGGCCCCATGCATCACGTGACGGACACAGAAGTTGCAGTACCGCCGTTTGGCCACTACGCCGGCTTGGTTTCTTCACGGAGTCCGCCATGTTGCTCCGCCATGTTTCTACAGTAGCCCAGAACGTTTACCTGAAGGCCACTGTGGGTCTCCGACGTGCTTGTGAAACTGCGGTAACATGAGCCACAGCGTGTAAAACCGTGGTACCGCTTGCCGCCGTCTGACTTCCGTTGCTCCTAAAGTTATTATGGTGAGGATGACCTCTGAGCGAGGCAAATGGCGTTATCATGGCTTTGCACTCGGCAGCTCACGTTACCTCAGTTTTTGAAAGGGAGGAGTGAGCGGAGGGGTACTCAGTTGGTTACAATCTGCAACAACACTGCTAGATGCTGCAAAATCCTACACACTGTCCCTTTAAGAGCTGGAAACTTGTTTCCGTACCAACAATTTTAACTGACTTCTTAAATCCTGAATTATTTAACTGAAATTAGGACTTGTGCAATAATAAATGTGATACCCAAAATCAGTCACAGCAGTCACCCCTGTTCTGTTTTTTTATGTTTATTATGCAGCTGTACAATGATATTATAATAGGTCTATAGTCTACTTTTTAATGTGACCAACATTTCAAGGGGATTACAATGCAAAGTCATTGACAATAATAATAAAAAAGTGAAAACATAGAGATAATCAGTGTAATGATCATTGTAAAGCATACAGTAAGCAGCACACTATCAAAGGCTATTGTGTAACTTAATTAAGGATTAAAAAAAAGATAAAAACTAGGTTAGACTACAAATAAAATTCAATGTTGTAATAAACCTGCTATGTCAGTAGCACTTCTTGGCAAATAACTGTTCCTAATTAGTCTTTTTTACATGGTGTAAACCTAGAATCGTACCATACCAAAGTTAAAATGTAAATACAATATATACAGGTCATTCTTGTCATGCAAGACAACTGATCTGGTTTTCAGGTTTTCAGTCCCCATGCAGGCTGATTTATTCAGCAAGTAATATACTGTATATATCCTAAGCTTGCACCCCGTTGGACTGAGGAGACATAGGGATATCTGAAGCATCATTGGCCTTGTCTGGAACAAAACGATATCGTCCATGTTTTTTCCAGCGTGGGACAACGATGATGAGGATGACGATGGCAATGACGATGACGATGACGATGACGATGACAATGAGGACGACGACCAATAGAATCAGCAACCACTCGATGACTGAGAAACGGGCTGCTTTGGGTTTAGTACTATCTGTAAAAAACAAGATAAAACAACATAAATTGAAAGTGTTCTTTTCACTTCTTCATGCCATACATTGTTATTTTTCCTGCATGGCTACACCAGTTACCACTTCACTGTATACATTTCCATAAGTGTTGTGCACATAGTCAGTAATGATACCTTTCATTATCAGTGTGACAGATGTTGTCACACTCCCAACTTTATTCGTGGCATCACAGCGGTAAACACCAGCATTGGTAGACGTGGCTCCTGTGACGCTGATGCTCTGCTGGCTCCCCCCGGTGGTCACCCTCACATTCCCTGCAGAGCTGTTGTAGTGCCACTTGACCTCAGGGGGAGGATTGCCCTTCGCAATGCAGGCAAAGGTCACATTGTCACCAGGGTACACCTCGTTTTTGTAAGTTACGTGCGTGAACACAGGGGCATCTGTGGAGATGAGAATTGAGATGAAAAAATTATATTATTTAGAATCCTACTGTCAACAAAACAATATACAAAGATGATTTCTATGATTCCAAACATACACAAAACATCAACATTTAGCACGTGAGTGGCAATTCCATGATCGTTGGTTGCTTTAAGTGAGTATTTTCCACTATCATCCTTTGTCCAGCGGGGTGGGGACGCCATCTCTTTTCCATCTTTAAACCAGGTGATGACAGGTGTAGGTAACCCGTCTGGTTCACACGGGAGAGTGCCATTCTCTACAACCTCTAAGCGAGCATCACAGGTAAATGAAGGTTTATCTGTGAACAAATTAAAAATAATTTTCAGAATAAATAATGGAAAAATAAATATGAAAGTATATAATCTCATGCAGGTCTGATTCACTCACATTCAAATGTGATAAGGACGGAGATTCTGGTGGTGCCAAGGCTATTTCCAATTTCAGCTGTGTACTTTCCTGATTTAGCCCTGGTGAGGGGCTCAGATGCATTGATCAGGTTTTCCTCATAGTACCACTGAACAGTGGGTGGAGGGTTCCCATCAGCTTCACACTGCAACATGTCCAAGCTGAACTCACCCTCCACACCAGCGTAATTGTCTGGACAATCTTTGATCAGTGGTTTATCTACAATAAAACATACATTAATCAAAACTTGATATTTGTGGTGTGTGTTGAGCAAGTAATAAATAGATAAGTGGACTACTCACAGTGCACCACAGCCTTGAAAGGTGGTGAGGTTACAGTAGGGACGAGCTCTGGTCCATTTGGACCCAGGAGCAGCTCAGCCTTGCACCTGAAAAGTGCTCCGTTGTGATCTCTCTCAGGAATGACTCTCAAGGTACTGCTCAAGTCTACTGGGGTGGTACTGATGACATTGAACATTTCTGTGTACAGAATTTCATTGCCGCGGTACCACGTCAGTTTGAGGTTCTTCAGAGGAGCCACATTGGTGATGTCACATAGCAGCCAGTGCTCTGTGCCCTCCACCATCGGCCCTTGTTCCAACGCAGAAACTGACACATTGTCTGGAGTCTCTGCAAGTAAAGCAAGGAAAAATAATTAGTATGAAAAAAACAAAAAAAACGTAATGATATCCCTGAAATTGCAATCACAATCATACAAGAAATATGCATACACAAACGCCATAATATCTTCCGTATTTATATTGCTTTTGAAGTGGCACTGTAAGTGTAGGCTACTTATAGACCTTTTTCATTGCCATTCTGTTGCTAGGGCAACAGGTTTGGTCCGACTTTACTTCCTGGTCGGGTCTAGAAGGTAACCCACAATTTTTCAAAACTCTCGCGAGATGGTTAAGGTGAGGGATTGACCTCTAATAGTTAGGGTTAGGCATTGACCTCTGATAGTTAAGGTTAGGTATTGACCTCTGGTAGTTAAGGTTAGGTATTGACCTCTAATAGTTAAGGTTAGGCATTGACCTCTGATAGTTAAGGTTAGATATTGACCTCTGATAGTTAAGGTTAGCTATTGACGTCTAATAGTTAAGGTTAGGTATTGACCTCTGATAGTTATAGTTAGGCATTGACCTCTAATAGTTAAGGTTAGGTATTGACCTCTGATAGTTATAGTTAGGCATTGACCTCTGATAGTTAAGGTTAGGCATTGACCTCTGATAGTTAAGGTTAGATATTGACCTCTGATAGTTAAGGTTAGCTATTGACGTCTAATAGTTAAGGTTAGATATTGACCTCTGATAGTTAAGGTTAGGTATTGACCTCTGATAGTTAAGGTTAGGTATTGACGTCTAATAGTTAAGGTTAGGTATTGACCTCTGATAGTTAAGGTTAGATATTGACCTCTGATAGTTAAGGTTAGCTATTGACGTCTAATAGTTAAGGTTAGGTATTGACCTCTGATAGTTATAGTTAGGCATTGACCTCTAATAGTTAAGGTTAGGTATTGACCTCTGATAGTTATGGTTAGGCATTGACCTCTAATAGTTATGGTTAGGTATTGACCTCTAATAGTTAAGGTTAGGATTGGTTGTTGGGCAGCAAGTCTCGCTAACTTTTTTGCATGTTTTTGCAAGTTTTCTCAATTTGTGGGTTACCTTCTAGACACGACCTTAACAAATAGGAAATACAAAGCGGCCCTTTAAGAATGTTTATGTTTGAAAATGTCTATAAATAGTTTCTGTAAGCAAAAGACACCATTACTTTATATCATTTTGTCAAATAGTTTGTCAGAGATGAAGACAGACAATAATGTATAGTCTGTAGACTTGTACTCACGATAAAAAGTGATGTCTAGCTCTACTTGACACTGGTAATCATCATCTCCCCAATTAATGAAGCATATAGGTTTTGTGGCCCAGTCTTCCACTCTTTCAACCTTCCAGGTGACCACAGAAGAATCTTCAGTCGACATGCCTCCAACTTTGGCCTCCCAGCCCATTTTTGAAACATGTGCAGCTGATGTGCTGCAGTTAACTGAAGCTGGACCTCCATATTCCACCACAACTTCAGCAGGCGTCAATACTAGGGGGCAACCTGCCATTCAAAAGCAAGCATATTCAATCAGTGCTTGGTGCACAATAAGAAAAAAACAGATCCACAAGTTGATCAACACAGATATTAGCGACACATATTCCATATCTAATGTAAAACATGCGTACCATGTGGTGTTGTTGGCCCAGGGGTGGGTATGGCTGCAGGGGTGGTTATGGCTGCAGGGGCTGCTGCTGGTGTGATCGGTTTTATCACATGAACATGGATCTGCTTAGTTATGTTTCCCAGATAATTGATAGCAGTGCAGCTCCAGGTTGTGTCGGTTACTACTCCAGTAATGTTGAGATAATTAGTTTTAGTTACATTCATCCCACCGTGTAGGTCTATCCAATGAAATTTAGGAGGAGGGCGAGCCTCAGCTTCACAGTTCAGGGTGACAGAATCACCCTCATTCACATAGACATCCTCCGTTTCGTTCATGAACTCAGGAGCATCTGAGGAGGCAAATTATATTCATTCAAATATTTACATTATAGAGAACGACATTGAGAAAATTATAACATCAAAGTGTTTACTCACAGTGCACGGAAACAGTGCGATTGTCAGAAACAACAGGAAGTAGTGGTCCGTCTGGCCCAAAGTCCAGCTGAGCCTCACATCTGAACTGAACTCCGTGGTCTCCTCTAGTGAGGTTGACTGTCAGAGTAGAAGACTCACTCACTAGTCTTTTGGTTTTCTTGGGGAAAGTGTCTGTCCTGATGTAAAGATTGTCTCTGTACCACTTCACTGTGAGGTTTTGAACAGGAGCAACGTTGATGACATCACACTGAAGCTGGTACCAAGTCCCTTCCAAAGCATCTGAATACTTTGTAGGATACACGGTGACCATCTCTGGATTCTCTATGAAAATAAAATTAGATTATTGTTTTTGCTATTTGTTTCATTACATAATATGCTTTTGAAATTACACTTACGGTATACGGTGATTTCAATGTCTTTGCTGCATTCAAGAGTTACATTAATTTTTATTCTGCACTCTGCCGTCACATTCCAGTCTGACAGTGGCACTTCATATACTGTAGATAGATAGTCAAGTTCTACTGCAGAGTCTGTGTTTCCAACACGCCAGTAAATCCCATCATGATATTCTTCTGTGCTGGAGCAGTTTAACTCTACTGACTCGTTGTATTCTCCTAGAACCTCAGGCGGATACAGGCTGAGAGGGTTGAGCTCAGTGGGGCATATACTGTCTGCATCTGTTGATACACAATGGTTAGGCTTTTATTGGACATTTGCTTCACTCTGGTAGCTCAGATCACCATTGCATGCCACTTATACTTTGAGCTGAGTATGGCTGAATTCTAGCTCACAGTACCACCAGTAATAACAGTGTTGCATCACAGGCAAACTTCTCCACTGTTCAGCAAAAACAAAGATCAGCACTGACACATTATACATGTACAGTAGGTCCTTATAACGCAGAGATAAACGTGCACATGGTCTTAAAGGTGCAGTGTGTAGGATCTGGCGGCATCTAAAGCTGTGAGGTTGCAAATTGCAACCAGCTGAAATGTCTCCCGTGTGCCAAATGTGAAAACGCAAATGGCCTTTTCTAGAGCCAGTGTTCGGTTTGTCCGTTCTGGGCTACTGTAGAAATATGGCAGCCGGCTCCGTGAAGAGACCCCGATCCGTATGTTAAATAGGAATCCTGCTGTAGGGTGGGGCAGGAATGAGTCCAAAAACCTAAAAAAAAATTTTAAAAAATCAGAAGCACTTCAATGTTTGTTTGTATGTTTTTTTTTAGCTTTTTTTTTGTTAGATGCTTCAAATAAGGTCTGTGGTTAAAGGGAATGTTTGTAAGAATCAGAAATGCTTGTTAACAGCGACACCTGTGGCCGTTAAGTCAACGAAAGTCAGCGCCGGGCTCGCGCTTGCTCGCTCTAAATAGACATGAACAAGCATCGCTCAAAACAGTGAGGCGACACACGTCAGCTAAAACCACAATATCACTCTATATTTCAGCTGCTTGGCAGTGATGTTAGCTGACCAGACGAAGGTCTCTCCATGAATCAATGCTGATCCTAGTGTTGGCTTTTCCTGCTTCAGCCTCGCGACCGCGGAGGGAGACACCGGTACCCGGTCGGAGACGATAACGTTTCTCGCTGCAGAGCCCCGTCACTTCACAAGACACGGGAAACCTCTGTTGGTCTGGAGGAGCTGCAGCAGTTATTTCTGCACAAACATCCACTGTACATTCACTAGATATTCTCAGAGCTACGAAGTCTTCTGCAGTGTGTAGTGTGCGCGCATGCAGATTTTAACATTTTATTAGAGCACTCCGGTAGCTCACCTGGTAGAATGGGCAACCCATGTACCAAAGCTGATTCCTTACTGCAGATGGCTTGCCATTTGCTGCATGTCATCCCCTCTCTCTCCCCCTTTCACAACTATCACTATCAAATATGATATAAAATGTCAGTAAAAATCCCAGTTGTGAATTTTGAAGCTTTTTTGATATATATAGATATATAGATATATATCTATATATCTATATATTATAAGGTAACAAGTGGCTTTGTCGAGGGAACCAGGGCAATGCTAACTTCCTGATTGGCCTACAAAAATACGTCATCCCTGCAACACTCTATAGCGAAGGCATGACCCGCCCTACTCTGCCTCTGATTGGCTGGTACTCGCTGCCTTTGTTGGTTAGATTGGTTAGGTTAAGGCAGAGTAGGCCGTCGTTATAGTAGAATTCGTTAATACTTTAGATATAAACGGCTCATTCTAAGGTAACGAAAACACAACGATTCATATTTTCAGGTACACTAAAGATACATACTTATTAATTAAATATTACATTTTTTCCAATACATCCCCCAAAATAATACACACTGTTCCTTTAATTTTAAACATTAAAAAATAAGCAAGATCTTCCTATATAATAGTCATGCTAAAAATGATGATAAAGGTTTGTGATTTAATGTAGTGGGATAGTGAGGTGGGAACCTTGTTTTAAAAAGTACAGCTACAGCACCATCCACATGTAGAAATCCAGTTCAAGTACTACACAGACAGGATTTATATATTTATATACGGTATATAAATACTATCTGTAAACCATCCATGCTGTGCTAAGACTATAGTTGATCTGCTGTTGTTCTAATACTTTTTATTTCAAAATGGACTCCATCCACCACACCCACTGCACCCATTGGGTGCATCCCAAAGCTCTTAATTTTCGTTTCCTCGCTCCTTGATCCTCGCTTGAACCGGAAGTTGTTCTGGTGCGCCATCTTGAAGACCGTTCCAAAGCTCTTATTTGTGCATCGAGGAGCGAGGATCGAGGATCGAGGATCGAGGATCGAGGATCGAGGATCGAGGAGGCTTGCCGGAGGAGCTATGAGCGAGGACTATGAGCGAGGACCGTGGAAGATACCAGTGTATCCTCCACGGAAGTCTTTTACCGACCGACACGCCCCTTATTGGACATCAGTTATTGATTGGACGCTGCTGCCGACCGGACTGATCTGATAACTTTACCTCTCAACATCACTGGAGTTTTATACCTGAGTGAAAACAGATCACAGATTAAACGTTTTATAGTTTAGTTGTCTTCTGATTCACCATCTAGTTCAAATCTGTGTTAATTGAAGCTCTGAACAGCAGCAGAAGGACCTGCAGAATCTCTCCTTCACACACTGCCACTGAAGGAGCTCGACACTGAGAGGGGTTTATAATACCTGACAAACTGAGTTAAAATAACTTTCTGCATTCATTAGAAAGATTTTTCTTTTCATGATCTGTTATTTCCCCCGTTAACTTTTATTAATGATACTATTAAAGTCAGAGAGAGAAGAAGAGTCTGTCTGTCAGCAACAAACACCTTTTACATCATTTATCCTCATTTCCATTCAGTCACATGAGGCTGATAATTCCTGAACGTCGGTTTGATATGAGTTATATCATTTACATTTTCCCTTTAGCCTAATAAATAATGTCCAGTGTTCAAAAAACACCGTAGTCATATTCTGGGTTATGAAATAATGAGCTCACAATCAGAATATCAATAACTAGACACTAATAATGAATAAATAATATAAAGTTATTGTGCCAGTAGAGATGTTTCCTGAGCCTCTAAGCAGGACTCAGTCCACAGTAGAAATACAGACTGCAGCTTGCACTTCTCTTTATTAGTATTAGTACAGTTCAGACACAAACAGCTGTTAAAGCTGACTGGCATTTTAATCCGGATTTGATCAGCTGCTGCTGTCATCAGAAACGGACCTCGCTTCACGTGACGCTTCAGAGGAAACGACCGTCTCATGTCTCTTAAATCGTATTTCCTCGTTTCCTCTCTCCTCGCATGGTTTCCTTAGCTACATCCCAAAGCTCTTAATTGCATCCCCGTTTCCCTCATTTGCGTCTTTTCCTTGCGTCTCTCCATGCTTCCCTGGTGGGAGGGACTAAGACGCAAGGAAAAGATGCAAGTGAGGGAAACAGGGATGCAATTAAGAGCTTTGGGATGCAGCTAATGTGGTTTTCACAAGTCAACAGTCACGTGAAGTTAAAGCGGAAGTTTTTACCACACACACCTCGCCCACTTCAAATCTTAAAGTTATAAAATTACATTTAAAGAAGTCACTTTAAAAAAAAAAAAATCTTGGTAACACTTAAAATAATTAAGTTAACAAGTTAAATTAACACAATATCTTTGAGATTGAGTTGAAAAAAACTTAATTTGTGAGTATTTATGTAAGTAAGTAAGTAAGTTAACAATTTTCTTTTTCAGTGTATTTAGCGTACATTATTTACTATCTTTTTCCAGTCACCATCACTGGTAATAGAGCATCATTATCACTCACCACACAGTGAAAACACGAGCACGAGGAGGCCCAACATCCTGAGACGCAGCATGCTATCTGTCAGTATGCGGGAGGAAAGAGGTGGATGGAAGAGGTGAGGCAACTTTCAGGATGGTCCAGGAAGATGTCCAGCTTCAGTACCTGGATGAGATGAGATGGACCGTGGCTCAGAGCTGACCCTGAGGGCGACGACCTGCTGCTGACAGTGACACGAGCTCAGCAAGATGAAAAGAAAGTGTACCAAGGGAAACTCAACGCCCTATTGTACAGGAAACTGCCTGCAAAAAACGGGAAATATAACACCAAAAACCACAGTTTGTTCTTTGTGGAGCAACTGCAGATGACACTCCTCCCCTTCCATATTTTGTGCATCACTCACTGTATGAATTTCTATTTATTCAAATAAATAATTTGGTATAATTTTATTGAAAAGTACATTGCAAAATGAAAAATTTTGTCAGGAAATTGCAAAACAGGACAGACATGTCAACATGTTAGTCATTATCTGATGATTCAGTCTTTACACGTCACTGACTGGCATCTAATCAACATGTGGAGATGACTTTTTATTAAACAGACACACTGTGCAGGGATAACACTGACACATATTCTTTAAGGTCTGTATCAGTTCATCATTTCTTTCTCACATATCCATAATGCAACTGCTATGTGGGTTTGATCATCATGGAAACTCGTTTGAAGTTAAAGTTTTCACTCATCCTGCAAAATATCTTAAAGGACCAGTGTGTAACATTTCGGGGGATCTATTAGCAGAAATGGAATATACTATCAAAATGTTAATATTAACTTTCATGGACTGAAAACACACTGTGAAAGGGTTAAAGCTGTAAGACGAAAACACAGACAACTCCCAGACCGGACAACGTCATGATAGCAACCTGTCAATCACAAGGTAGCCACGCCCTAAAGCATCCCCTGCTTTATGGTCTGTTTGACTCTAAATGGGACCATAATTTACTAAATGAACATCATGCTGGATTGAAGAAGACTTGAAACTAGTGATTGAGACCATAAACTCATGTTTACAATGTTTACTGAGGTAATAAATCAAGTGAGAAGTAGGCTCATTTTCTCATAGACTTCTATACAATCAGACTTCTTTCTGCAACCAGAGGAGTTCAAGGCGCTTCCTCATTGGCTTCACTTCTCAGAGTTGCCCACCGTCCAAAACTAAAGATTTATTTATTTATTTATTTATTTATTTATTTATTTATTTCCACATATATAAAACTGCACAAAATCTAGTCAATGAAAATAAAACAAGAAATGTGTCAGAAGAGCTCAAGAAGCCACAGGCTTATTTATACAAAGGACTTCCCCTCAACCCCAGGAGACAAAAAAACAACAACAAAAAAGGAAGAAAGATCTAAACTAACATAATTTTAAAAATACAACCAAAGTTAAACAACAACAAGAAATACACAAAATGTGCAGAAAAACCAAACCAAACAGTGGAAAACAATCCAATAAAAACAATGAAATACATAAAAAAAACAGTAAAGAAGAAAAGAAAATATATCTAAACATATCAAAAGATAATTAGACATCATTAATTAAATGTCATGATAATTTCCTTTTAAAATGTTCTAAGGATAACGAGCTTTTGATAACATGTATTTTGGTGTTCCATATTTGTACACCACGATATCTGAGGGAGTACTGGCCATGTTTTGTTTTGTAAAAACATACTTCCCTCATACTTAATTAGTTGCTACTTACTTAATTACTTAATTAATAAATTACATACTTAATTAATCGTTCAGACTACTGAACAGTAGCACTAAATGAATGCAGAGCTGTGGATTGTTTTATGGATGTTTTTAGGTTGTTTTATAATTTTATTCTCAGGTATTGTCTTATTTATTGTAGTATTTATCAGCTGTACTATTTATAGATTTTAAAGGCTGAGAGAAAGAGCCAGGGTGAAATGCATTTCATTGCATTTCACTGTACACTGTACTTTTAAATGCATGTGACAAATAAACTTGAAACTTGAAACTTGAAACTTAAACATACTTAATTAGATACAAATATGAAGTGAACCAACTTTTCCAGCAGGGCAAAGTGCTATTAGAGTGTTCGTACTGGGAAGTTGATTCACCTAACAAAATTATCCGCTGAGTTACAGACGTCTCTTTCCCAATGTAAGTCTATATGAAAAAGTATTTTTGGGCCCCACGCATCACGTGACGGACACAGAAGTTGCAGTACCGCCGTTTGGCCACTACGCCGGCTTGGTTTCTTCACGGAGTCCGCCATGTTGCTCCGTCATGTTTCTACAGTAGCCCAGAACGTTTACCTGAAGGCCACTGTGGGTCTCCGACGTGCTTGTGAAACTGCGGTAACATGAGCCACAGCGTGTAAAACCGTGGTACCGCTTGCCGCCGTCTGACTTCCATTGCTCCTAAAGTTATTATGGTGAGGATGACCTCTGAGCGAGGCAAATGGCGTTATCATGGCTTTGCACTCGGCAGCTCACGTTACCTCAGTTTTTGAAAGGGAGGAGTGAGCGGAGGGGTACTCAGTTGGTTACAATCTGCAACCACACTGCTAGATGCCGCAAAATCCTACACACTGTCCCTTTAAGAGCTGGAAACTTGTTTCCGTACCAACAATTTTAACTGACTTCTTAAATCCTGAATTATTTAACTGAAATTAGGACTTGTACAATAATAAATGTGATACCCAAAATCAGTCACGGCAGTCACCCCTGTTCTGTTTTTCATTTTATTATGCAGCTGTACAGTGATATTATAATAGGTCTACAATGCAAAGGAAATGACAATAATAATAAAAAAGTGAAAACGTAGAGATAATCAGTGTAATGATCATTGTAAAGCATACAGTAAGCAGCACACTATCAAAGGCTATTGTGTAACTTAAAGATAAAAACTAGGTTAGACTACAAATAAAAGCCCTGCAAATAAAATTCAATGTTGTAATAAACCTGCTATGTCAGTAGCACTTCTTGGCAAATAACTGTTCCTAATTAGTCTTTTTTACATGGTGTAAACCTAGAATCGTACCATACCAAAGTTAAAAAGTAAATACAATATATACAGGTCATTCTTGTCATGCAAGACAACTGATCTGGTTTTCAGGTTTTCAGTCCCCATGCAGGCTGATTTATTCAGCAAGTAATATACTGTATATATCCTAAGCTTGCACCCCGTTGGACTGAGGAGACATAGGGATATCTGAAGCATCATTGGCCTTGTCTGGAACAAAACGATATCGTCCATGTTTTTTCCAGCGGCGGACAACGATGATGAGGATGACGATGAGGACGATGACCAATAGAATCAGCAACCACCAGATGACTGAGAAACGGGCTGCTCTGGGTTTAGGATCTGTAAAAAACAAGATAAAACAACATAAATTGAAAGTGTTCTTTTCACTTCTTCATGCCATACATTGTTATTTTTCCTGCATGGCTACACCAGTTACCACTTCACTGTATACATTTCCATAAGTGTTGTGCACATAGTCAGTAATGATACCTTTCATTATCAGTGTGACAGATGTTGTCACACTCCCAACTTTATTCCTGGCAACACAGAGGTAAACACCAGCATTGGTAGACGTGGCTCCTGTGACGCTGATGCTCTGCTGGCTCCCCCCGGTGGTCACCCTCACATTCCCTGCAGAGCTGTTGTAGTGCCACTTGACCTCAGGGGGAGGATTGCCCTTCGCAATGCAGGCAAAGGTCACATTGTCACCAGGGTACACCTCGTTTTTGTAAGTTACGTGCGTGAACACAGGGGCATCTGTGGAGATGAGAATTGAGATGAAAAAATTATATTATTTAGAATCCTACTGTCAACAAAACAATATACAAAGATGATTTCTATGATTCCAAACATACACAAAACATCAACATTTAGCACGTGGGTGGCAATTCCATGATTGTTGGTTGCTTTAAGTGAGTATTTTCCACTATCATCCTTTGTCCAGCGGGGTGGAGACGCCATCTCTTTTCCATCTTTAAACCAGGTGATGACAGGTGTAGGTAACCCGTCTGGTTCACACGGGAGAGTGCCATTCTCTACAACCTCTAAGTGAGCATCACAGGTAAATGAAGGTTTATCTGTGAACAAATTAAAAATAATTTTCAGAATAAATAATGGAAAAATAAATATGAAAGTATATAATCTCATGCAGGTCTGATTCACTCACATTCAACTGTGATAAGGACGGAGATGCTGGTGTTGCCAAGGCTATTTCCAATTTCAGCTGTGTACTTTCCTGATTTAGCCCTGGTGAGGGGCTCAGATGCATTGATCAGGTTTTCCTCATAGTACCACTGAACAGTGGGTGGAGGGTTCCCATCAGCTTCACACTGCAACATGTCCAAGCTGAACTCACCCTCCACACCAGCGTTATTGTCTGGACAATCTTTGATCAGTGGTTTATCTACAATAAAACATACATTAATCAAAACTTGATATTTGTGGTGTGTGTTGAGCAAGTAATAAATAGATAAGTGGACTACTCACAGTGCACCACAGCCACGTAAGGTGATGAGGTTACAGTAGGGACGAGCTCTGGTCCATTTGGACCCAGGAGCAGCTCAGCCTTGCACCTGAAAAGTGCTCCGTTGTGATCTCTCTCAGGAATGACTCTCAAGGTACCGCTCACGTCTACTGGGATGGTACTGTTGCCATTGAACATTTCTGTGTGCAGAATTTCATTGCCGCGGTACCACGTCAGTTTGAGGTTCTTCGGAGGAGCCACATCGGTGATGTCACATAGCAGCCAGTGCTCTGTGCCCTCCACCATCGGCCCTTGTTCCAACGCAGAAACTGACACATTGTCTGGAGTCTCTGCAAGTAAAGCAAGGAAAAATAATTAGTATGAAAAAAGAAAAAAAAAAACGTAATGATATCCCTGAAATTGCAATCACAATCATACAAGAAATATGCATACACAAACACCATAATATCTTCCGTATTTACATTGCTTTTGAAGTGGCACTGTAAGTGTAGGCTACTTATAGACCTTTTTCATTGCCATTCTGTTGCTAGGGCAACAGGTTTGGTCCGACTTTACTTCCTGGTTGGGTCTAGAAGGTAACCCACAATTTTTCAAAACTCTCGCGAGATGGTTAAGGTGAGGGATTGACCTCTAATAGTTAAGGTGAGGCATTGACCTCTAATAGTTAAGGTTAGGTATTGACCTCTGATAGTTAAGGTTAGATATTGACCTTTGATAGTTAAGGTGAGGCATTGATCTCTAATAGTTAAGGTTAGGATAGGTTGTTGGGCAGCGAGTCTCGCTAACGTTTTTGCATGTTTTTGCAAGTTTTCCCAATTTGTGGGTTACCTTCTAGACACGACCTTAACAAACAGGAAATACAAAGCGGCCCTTTAAGAATGTTTATGTTTGAAAATGTCTATAAATAGTTTCTGTAAGCAAAAGACACCATTGCTTTATATCATTGTGTCAAACAGTTTGTCAGAGATGAAGACAGACAATAATGTATAGTCTGTAGACTTGTACTCACGATAAAAAGTGATGTCTAGCTCTACTTGACACTGGGAATCATCAGCTCCCCGATTCATGTAGCATATAGGTTTTGTGGACCAGTCTTCCACTCTTTCAACCTTCCAGGTGACCGAAGAAGAATCTTCAGTCGACATGCCTCCAACTTTGGCCTCCCAGCCCATTTTTGAAACATCTGCAGCTGATGTGCTGCAGTTAACTGAAGCTGGACCTCCAAATTCCACCACAACTTCAGCAGGCGTCAATACTAGGGGGCAACCTGCCATTCAAAAGCAAGCATATTCAATCAGTGCTTGGTGCACAATAAGAAAAAAACAGATCCACAAGTTGATCAACACAGATATTAGCGACACATATTCCATATCTAATGTAAAACATGCGTACCATGTGGTGTTGTTGGCCCGGGGGTGGGTATGGCTGCAGGGGTGGTTATGGCTGCAGGGGCTGCTGCTGGTGTGATCGGTTTTATCACATGAACATGGATCTGCTTAGTTATGTTTCCCAGATAATTGATAGCAGTGCAGTTCCAGGTTGTGTCGGTTACTACTCCAGTAATGTTGAGATAATTGGTTTTAGTTACATTCATCCCACCGTGTAGGTCTATCCAATGAAATTTAGGAGGAGGGCGAGCCTCAGCTTCACAGTTCAGGGTGACAGAATCACCCTCATTCACATAGACATCCTCCGTTTCGTTCATGAACTCAGGAGCATCTGAGGAGGCAAATTATATTCATTCAAATATTTACATTATAGAGAACGACATTGAGAAAATTATAACATCAAAGTGTTTACTCACAGTGCACGGAAACAGTGCGATTGTCAGAAACAACAGGAAGTAGTGGTCCGTCTGGCCCAAAGTCCAGCTGAGCCTCACATCTGAACTGAACTCCGTGGTCTCCTCTAGTGAGGTTGACTGTCAGAGTAGAAGACTCACTCACTAGTCTTTTGGTTTTCTTGGGGAAAGTGTCTGTCCTGATGTAAAGATTGTCTCTGTACCACTTCACTGTGAGGTTTTGAACAGGAGCAACATTGATGACATCACACTGAAGCTGGTACCAAGTCCCTTCCAAAGCATCTGAATACTTTGTAGGATACACGGTGACCATCTCTGGATTCTCTATGAAAATAAAATTAGATTATTGTTTTTGCTATTTGTTTCATTACATAATATGCTTTTGAAAGTACACTTACGGTATACGGTGATTTCAAGGTCTTTGCTGCATTCATGAGTTTCATTCATTTTTATTCTGCACTCTGCCGTCACATTCCAGTCTGACAGTGGCACTTCATATACTATAAGGCTATAGTCAAGTTCCACTGCAGAGTCTGTGTTTCCAACACGCCAGTACATCCCATCATGATATTCTTGTGTGCTGGAGCAGTTTAACTCTACTGACTCGTTGTATTTTCCTACAACCTCAGGCGGATACAGGCTGAGAGGGTTGAGCTCAGTAGGGCATATACTGTCTGCATCTGTTGATACACAATGGTTAGGCTTTTATTAGACATTTGCTGCACTCTGGTGGCTCAGATCACCATTGCATGCCACTTATACTTTGAACTGAGAATGGCTGAATTCTAGCTCACAGTACCACCAGTAATAACAGTGTTGCATCACAGGCAAACTTCTCCACTGTTCAGCAAAAACAAAGATCAGCACTGACACATTATACATGTACAGTAGGTCCTTATAACGCAGAGATAAACGTGCACATGGTCTTAAAGGTGCAGTGTGTAGGATCTGGCGGCATCTAAAACTGTGAGGTTGCAAATTGCAACCAGCTGAAACGTCTCCCGTGTGCCAAATGTGAAAACGCAAATGGCCTTATCTAGAGCCAGTGTTCGGTTTGTCCGTTCTGGGCTACTGTAGAAATATGGCTCCGTGAAGAGACCCCGATCCGTATGTTAAATAGGAATCCTGCTGTAGGGTGGGGCAGGAATGAGTCCTAAAACCTGGAAATAAGTTTGCATTTTTTTTCAGAAGCACTTCAATGTTTGTTTGTATGTTTTTTTTTAGCTTTTTTTTAATAAGATGCTTCAAATAAGGTCTGTGGTTAAAGGGAATTGCTTGTTAACAGCGACACCTGTGGCCGTTAAGTCAACGAAAGTCAGTGTCGGGCTCGCGCTTGCTCGCTCTAAATAGACATGAACAAGCATCGCTCAAAACAGTGAGGCGACACACATCAGCTAAAACCACAATATCACTCTATATTTAGCCTGCTTGGTAGTAATGTTATCTGACCAGATGAAGGTGGCTTTTCCTGCTTCAGCCTCGCGACCGCGACCGCGACCGCGGAGGGAGACACCGGCACCCAGTCAGAGACGATAACGTTTCTTGCTGCAGAGCCCCGTCACTTCACAAGACACGGGAAACCTCTGTTGGTCTGGAGGAGCTGCAGCAGTTATTTCTGCACAAACGTCCACTGTACATTCACTAGATATTCTCAGAGCTACGAAGTCTTCTGCAGTGTGTAGTGTGCGCACATGCACGTGAGGTGGAGCGAACTGAGTGAAGCACGCATGGGACACCGACCTGGGTGATTTATACGGGTAAGAAGTTACAAACAGTCCCTTTAACAAAAGTTTAAGAGATTTTAACATTTTATTAGAGCACTCCGGTAGCTCACCTGGTAGAATGGGCAACCCATGTACCAAAGCTGATTCCTTAGTGCAGATGGCTTGCCATTTGCTGCATGTCATCCCCTCTCTCTCCCCCTTTCACAACTATCACTATCAAATATGATATAAAATGTCAATAAAAATCCCAGTTGTGAATTTTGAAGTTTTTTATATCTATATATTAAAAAGGTGGTTGCTAACAAGTGGCTTTGTCGAGGGAACCAGGGCAATGCTAACTTCCTGGTTGGCCTACAAAAATAGGTCATCCCTGCAACACTCTATAGCGAAGGCATGACCCGCCCTACTCTGCCTCTGATTGGCTGGTACTTGCTGCCTTTGTTGGTTAGATTGGTTAGGTTTAGGCATAAGGAGTGAGATTGTTAAGGTTAGGGTAAGAATATCATGGTAAGCCAATCAGAGGCAAGGCAGAGTAGGCCGTCGTTATAGTAGAATTCTTAAATACTTTAGATATAAATGGCTCATTCTAAGGTAACGAAAACACAACGATTCATATTTTCAGGTACACTAAAGATACATACTTATTAATTAAATATTCAATTTCTTCCAATAGGTCCACCGAAAAATAATACACACTGTTCCTTTAATTTTAAACATTAAAAAATAAGCAAGATCTTCCTATATAATAGTCATGCTAAAAATTATGATAAAGGTTTGTGATTTAATGTAGTGGGATAGTGAGGTAGGAACCTTGTTTTAAAAAGTACAACTACAGCACCATCCACATGTAGAAATTCAGTTCAAGTACTACACAGACAGGATTTATAGATTTATATACAGTATATAAATATTACCTGTAAACCATCCGTGCTGTGCTAAGACTATAGTTTATCTGCTGTTGTTCTAATACTTTTTATTTCAAAATGGACTCCATCCACCACACCCACTGTGGTTTTCACAAGTCAACTGTCACAGAAAGTTACAGCGGAAGTTTTTACCACACACACCTCGCCTACTTCAAATCTTAAAGTTTTAATTACATTTAAAGTCACTTTTTTTTAAATAAAATCTTGGTAACACTCAAAAAAATTAAGTTAACAAGTTAGATTAACACAATATCTTTGAGATTGAATTGAAAAAAAACTTAATTTGTGAGTTAACAATTTAAGTAATTATGCAAGTAAGTAGGTAAGCTAACAATTTTCTTTTTTCAGTGTATCTAGCGTACATTATTTACTTTCTTTTTCCAGTCACCATCACTGGTAACACGTGGAGCTTTTGAAACTATAAGCAAGCAAGAAACTACCTCAGTATTTTACTGACACCTGAATTTCCCTCCGGGGATTAATAAAGGTTCATCTTTTCTTATCTTATCTTACTATGTTTTAGCACAAAATATGGTATAACAGTTAAGACAGAGCTCCTGTAGAGCATCATTATCACTCACCACACAGTGAAAACACGAGCATGAGGAGGCCCAACATCCTGAGACGCAGCATGCTATCTGTCAGTATGCGGGAGGAAGGAGGTGGATGGTAGAGGTGAGGCGACTTTCAGGATGGTCCAGGAAGATGTCCAGCTTCAGTACCTGGATGAGATGAGATGGACCGTGGCTCAGAGCTGACCCTGAGGGCGACGACCTGCTGCTGACAGTGACACGAGCTCAGCAAGATGAAAAGAAAGTGTACCAAGGGAAACTCAACGCCCTATTGTACAGGAAACTGCCTGCAAAAAACGGAAATATGACACCGAAAACCACAGTTTGTTCTTTGTGGAGCAACTGCAGATGACACTCCTCCCCTTCCATATTTTGTGCATCACTCACTGTATGAATTTCTATTTATTCAAATAAATAATTTGGTATAATTTTATTGAAAAGTAGATTGCAAAATGAAAAATTTTGTCAGGAAATTGCAAAACAGGACAGACATGTCAACATGTTAGTCATTATCTGATGATTCAGTCTTTACACGTCACTGACTGGCATCTAATCAACATGTGGAGATGACTGTTTATTAAACAGACACACTGCACAGGGATAACACTGACACATATTCTTTAAGGTCTGTATCAGTTCATCATTTCTTTCTCACATATCCATAATGCAACTGCTATGTGGGTTTGATCATCATGGAAACTCGTTTGAGAGAGTAGGACCCCCCGTGGAACTCGGCCCAGTAGACCCCGTCCTGGTAGCGGCTGCGGTAGTGTCCGCCCCGGTACCACACGCCGTTCAGATTGGAGTGGGCACACATGTGGTACCACCAGCCTCCTTTTTGGTAATGAGCGCAATTTCCTGCTGACACAACAGAGGAATGGGCGTATTACATATCAGAAAATAGCAACAGAAAGCTAACAAACAGGACCTGGGGGGAAGAGCAGACCTGTGTAACTGTCCTTGTCTCGATCCAGAGTGGTGAAGGCCTTGTTGTTGTGCCATGAGAGGGAGTCCCCTGCGTTGCCGTGGTATTGTCCCAACCGCAGCCTGTACCAGTCGCTCTCCGGTTCCAGGTGGAAGCTGTCGTACTCTGCAAATACCTGGCGGCCCTGCCAGTCCTCCAGAGCCACCCGTAGCTTATACTGGGCCTGTTTAGTGAGCCAGTAGAGGTGCTCCAGGCCGAGCCAGTACTCTCCGTCTAGGTTCCCAAAGCCTTGCTGTAACACACCAACACACTGGTTAAATCTAAGGAAAATATTAATCTTGTGTTCTTTTCCCCTGACTCTAGTGCAGCAGGGCAAAGTTTTCACTCATCCTGCAAAATATCTTAAAGGACCAGTGTGTAACATTTCAACATCTTATTAGCAGAAATGGAATATACTACCAAAATGTTAATATTAACTTTCATGAACTGAAAACACACTGTGAAAGGGTTAAAGTTGTTAGACGAAAACACAGACAACTCCCAGACCGGACAATGTCATGATAGCAACCTGTCAATCACAAGGTAGCCACACCCTAAAGCATCCCCTGCTTTATGGTCTATTTGACTCTAAATGGGACCATAATTTACTAAATAAACATCATGCTGTATTGAAGAAGACTTGAAACTAGAGATTAAGACCATAAACTCATGTTTACAATGTTTACTGAGGTAATAAATCAGGTGAGAAGTAGGGTCATTTCCTCATAGACTTCTATACAATCAGACTTCTTTCTGCAACCAGAGGAGTCGCCCCCTGCTGGCTATTAGAAAGAATACAAGTTTAAGGCACTTCCTCATTGGCTTCACTTCTCAGACCCGGAGGTTACCCACTGTCCAAAACTAAAGACATTCCCATTAGCCTCAGTTGGACTTGTGTTTTGTGCTAATTACCAAATGTCAACATGCTAACACGCTAAACTAAGAATCACCTTATACTGCTCCCAAGTCCTGAAGAAGTTGACCGACCCGTCCTGTCTCCTCTGGATGACCGTCCACCCTCCCTGAGCCTGACTCTGCTCACACCAGGCCTGCAGGAGACGGTTGGCGCTCTGTGGACGGAGCAGGTAGATCCCGCTGGTGGTCTCGCCTGATTCCAGAACATGCTGGCAGTCTCGCCACGGCCCTGAGACGGGAGAAAAGTAAATGTAATGGAGGAGCCATAATAAGACAAGTAATATGCAGCTACATGTTGTAGTATTATAATATACTGTATTATATAATATATATAACATTTTGAAATTCTTTAAGGCAGTGAATGGAAGAGAAAAAAAAAATTAGTTATTGAAACAAGATCACATAGAATAGCCTACATGTGTGTGATTTGGTTCAGAGATACAGTAGTTTGGGGGATTTTACGTTTTTTTCCACTTTCCCAGAGTCAGAAACTAATAAATATCTCAGGACAGACCTTTTTTATGTATATTTACCAATATTAGGCTATTTTGGTTCAATTGTTGAGTGTCTGTGGGATAAAATAACATAATAATGATCCCATCGGCATCCAGGAATTGAGCGAAATCAAGCAAGTAAACTAAGGCGCCTTTAACCAAGCTTTGTCCAAGGGGAGGCACACGTTTTGAAAACCCCTGATATAAGATATTAAAGCGAAACACCTAAGGCAAAAAACATAATTTTTCATGCACTGGTCAATTTTGGGCTATTTTGTTTCCATAACATGCCTTCTTTCAGACTTGTGTAAAGAAAACACATCAATACACATTGAGTTGTTTATTTTACTACATTTGTCTATTTGTGTCTGCGGATTTCTCCTGAATTCACCAAAAGTTAGCATTAAATAATGCCTCATTTACATATTTAAACATACAATTGCAGAAAACCTGTAATACATAAAATAATTGTCTTAAAGAAAGTAATCAACTGGGGAAGTTTCATGGTGATATCTATTATATAATTTTTTGCAAAATGTATTGAATTTTACAATACATATCCTTAAAGCCGTTTTCTCAAAAAGAGATTTTTTTCTCAGACTCTGAGCCAGAAATCTCCACTTCAGCAGCACTTACATCCACCAAACTTTCCAGTTTCATTCCTATTCTGAAGGTTTATGCAGAGGGGTTTGTTCATATATCATTCATAGCCTGATTTATACAACATTTTATTCCTAAAAACATGGCGAAAATGTATTTTTTTATAATTGTTGACAGTATTTTCTGATCTATGGAGCGATAAAACCCCTTAATTCTAATATGTCAACAAAATGAAAAAATAATTTTGAATTTATTTATCCAATGTTCAGATTTCTGTTCTCGAAATGTATGCAAATTAGCACATACTTAATAAGATAATACCTAATTTGCATATTTAAACATATTTTCAGAAAAGTTGTAATATACAAAATAATTGCCTTAATGTCAGTAATCAACTGGGGAAGTTTCATAGCAATACCTAGTAGTTAATTTATATATATTATATAATATGTCATGGCCAATGGCTCTCAGTTGGAGTTAATCAGGGATCAAGATTCTTACAGAGTTGAATCGAGACATAATGGATCTACCTGTCATTTTTTATATTCTTCATAGTAAATCTTTGAAAAGGAGTTACTTCATTTTATGTCAAACTTGTTGCCTTTACTTCGACTTTAACTCAGTGGTGACAATTTTAGAAAGCACAAGCGTGCCAGTTAGAGATGGTTTTTGAATTCAGTTTGCTTTAGCGTCAGGAAGATCACAGATACATAGCAGCTACTCCAGCTTATCTTTTTAAAGCTGAAGAATTTTTTCCCCCCTAACACATGTCCAGTGTCTCAGGTCACAGAGATAAGACAAACAGAGGAATCTGCACAGAGAAAATGTACACATGGAGGAAATTCTCCCACACAAACAATGCCTAATGGTCATCCCTGACAACCGTTTGTAGTCCAGGACAAGATGTGGCAACGCACGGTCTTTCATCAGAGCTTTTAACAAGAGTTGAGTCACTTTGGTTTTGCTGACTTGTTGCAAATCCTCTACTTTGTCATTTCAAGTTGTGCAAGTTTACAGTCGCCGTGTCATTTAAAGCTCCAACAAATGCTCTGTGTCTTCATTATAACATCCTCTCTGCTCTGATAAGAGCTGCCGGCTGTTTCTGACATTGTTTAGGCATTCCCAGAGAGATAGGGCTCCTACCAGCAGGTCACCGACTCCTTCGGCCTCTCCTTATCTAAGCAGCTAAATAACTCGGACAGAAGATTTATACGCTCATAAACACAAGTCTAATCGAGCATGTTTCACATTGATGTACCTGGCGTCTTTGTGACGGGGAAGCTGATGAATGGCGGGTCTGTAGGAGTGTTGGCGGTAGTGGTGGAGGGGAGAACAGTGGTTTCCTGCTGCGGTGGAAGAGCACTCTGATCTCTTTGAACGTCATTGGTCATTTCTCCGGCTTCAGAGCTGTAATTAGGATGCACATTAGGCTGGCTTTTTGGTGGTTCAGTCGTCACCTGTTCAGAATAACACAAAAACAACACACCATTCTCAGTTCCAGTGTAAAGACCTCATATACATTTGCAGATTGTTGTTCCCTATACCAGAAGGGCCGGTGTGGACTCTCTGCACTGGCACTGCTTCTCCAGACGGACGATAAACTGGTTCTGGGAGTTCATCATGGAGATGAGGGCTCCGTATTTCTTCTCCAGCTCCCGGTAGTTACTGGACACCTGCAGCGCCTGACACATTGCAGCACACATGAGGATGAGTTTAACAACCATTATAGGATAAAGTGTAGATGATGCAGGGCTTCGCTCACCTGTGTCGTAGCATTCAGCAGCAGGTTCTCCACCCGTCGCTGCTCTGAAGCCTGGTCTTTCTTGTGCATGACTTCATGCAGCAGCTGGGCGTAGAGCTGGGCAATGCGAGAGTTCATGCCGTTGCTCTCTTTGCGCAGGGCTCTCACCTCCATGACGAGGGACCCCTCCTGCTCCAGTTGGCCCCGGAGCTTCTCCAGCTGCTCCTGCTGCCGCTTGAGCTCCACCCGCAGCGCCGCCACCTCCGACTGGTTGGTGGTAGAAGCAGACTGCGTGTTCAAACACAGCGCGCCAGTCAGTTTTTGCTGCGGGACGATGAAAGTGTAGGAGCAACGGCCTCCTTTTGCATCCGGAGACCGAGGTGAACGTTTATGAGCCTCCTCCCTCTGTCCTCCAGCTCCTGGTACGTCCACACAGAGCGTTAAGAAGAGAGTCAGGCCTAGTGTCAGTGTCTTCTCCATGAATGTGTTATAGAGGTCAACCTGGTAGTGGAGGACAGGACACGTTTAGAGTAACACATCAATAACAGCTCATACAAAGACATGAACTTTGTGTTGGGGGTCTTGACTGTTCACCAGATGATTCACCAAGTGGCTGGAATTTATTAGCAGGTCAACACTGAAGGGACAACAGTCAACATCAACCAGCCAGAGTCAACACACTCCCATCTCACGGTCAACAGAACAACTTAGTCAGGACAACCACGGTCAACACCATAAACACATGAATCCAAGGAGGTCAATATAGACATCTGACACCAGAATCTCCTGTATACCTTTCTCACTGGTACCAAAAGAAGATCTACACTTCAAATAAATTGTTTTTTTTATGAATGAAATAACATTTTTCTGGATTTTTATAATGATTTAACAAGCTAATGAGCTTTGGATGCCATAACCAGTACATTTACTTGACTCACCGTAGCAGCTGAAAAGTGTTCAGGACTTCTTTGTTCTGCTCCAGTGTGTATCTGCAGCTCCCAGGATGCACTTGTAAAATAAATCTTAAAAAATCACATGTTCAAGGATCAGGAAGAGTTGCTTCTTCCAGATTAAAAGTGGTCCTGCGTAAATGTTGAAGGTAGAACAATTTGGGGTCACAAATGAATCTCAAGAAAATACAAGAATGACACCCAAGTTTTCAGCTAGACTATCTTTTCCTCTCCGTCTGGAGGTTTGTGTCTCAGGATCTCTGGAGAGGGAGACAACTAATTACAAACTGTCCGGATGACGCCGCCTCTCAGTAGGCCCTACCTGCTGTTTAGCTGGATGTCTCCTCCCTCCTGCCATCAACCTGCTATCCTGCCACAGACTAGCGTGGTATTCAAATGCAGTGGTTTACACTAGGTCTGCAGCTACTGGTTATTTTCATTGATGGTTTTGTTAATGGTTGTGTGTGTCTATTAAATGTCAGAAAATAATGAAAAGAGCCCATTTAGTTATAGTAGTTTTAAAGGTTTGTTCCACCCAGATACTACTATCTGTCCAAGTACTTATAATTCTAAGAGTTTATTCCAGCCAAATACTACTTTCTGTTTCACAACTTACATTTTTAAAGGTTCATTCCACCCAAAAACTACTTACCATCAAACACGTTAATTAATTTCAACTTCCACCTTTGACAGTAACAGTTTAGCTTCCTGCTTATTTAGCAATGTATTTCAGCTCTTACATTTTTTTGGGGTCATGCAGTTCAGCTTTTAACTCAGTTCAACCCAGTTTTACAATTAAGTTCCGTATTTTCAGCAATGCTTTGCAATTAATTTCAAGCAGGAAAGGCGTTTTCTAGTTACTACTTACTTTGCAGATTTAGATTAATAATATAACAATATAAATCAACTAATACATTATGATGCATTATTTTAGGTTAATCTACCCAGCAGTATTTTAAGTAGGGCTGGGAAATATATCAATATCGTGATATGAGACTAGATATCGTCTTAGATTTTGGATGTTGTAATATGGCATGTGTTGTCTTTTTCTGGTTTTAAAGGCTGCATAACAGTAAAGTGATTTAATTATCAGAATTTACCAGACTGTTCTAGCTGTTCTATTATTTGCCTTTACCCACTTAGTCATTATATCCACATTACTGATGATTATTAATTATTAATAATTGTAATCCAGTAATATAACATATTCTGAAATGGGGCATTCTGCATAATGAGTGCTTCTACTGTTGGTTTTTTAAGTTTATTTTGATGCTGGTACTTTTGTACTTTTTGAGTTTGAATGCAGGATTTTTGCAAGATCTGAATACTTCTTCCACCACTGTCTTTAAATAGACAGCTGGGTTTCTTGATAATAGATGGCAACACAACACATTTAGATTGCTTTATCTTATATCCGGCTAAAATTGGGCGTAGGCCGTGGTGGATGAAGTGAAAGTCACGCTTTCAAAAGTTCACATACAGCTTAAAAATGTCATGTTAATGCTGTTATTTTGATATACCTTTTGGGAAATGTATGGTTATATTGTTATTGTTTATTTGCTTTATTTATCTTTCTGTACTGGCCAATCCCACCTATTCTTATTTATTGATTTATTGCCTAAGTTGGGAAATTCCATTTTGTTGCAGAGTTGGTCACACCCAATCTGTGATATCAAAGCACATTGGGTTTAAGGTGGGGACCGATGGTGCAATCAGATAGCACAACAACAAAAAAACGACACCATTTCAGCATGATGCACGTTTGACCTTTAAAATGCTATGACAACTGTTTGGTGTTTGCATGTGAAATTGGTGTTACACCAACTTCTGTGGCCAGCAGTGTTGTCAGTAAACACTTTGAAATAACATATTTGATATTGCAGCATGCTTGTCCTCCTGTAATATCTGCTACTGACAGAACTACAGGCCTGTCAAAGATCCTTCAATGACGGGGTGGAAGTGTAACACCTCAAATTATATTCTCTTTTTGTGGTTTCACAGCAGCTGGCGGTATTGCCTTGCTGCCATCCTCTGGAGCTAATTATATCTTTTCAAGCGACTTCAATTCCTCCTGTTCTCTAAAATAAAACTAATGTTTCAGTTCTCTCCCTGCTCTCTGTTGCCACTCTTGAATGAAGTTAATGCAGATAACTCTCTTTCCGTCTCATTAACTGGACTTTGTAATTACATTTCTTAATGGCTTTTTCAAAATGTAATAATTGAAACTGCTACACTTCATTTATCTTGTAGAATAATATTGTTGTTTTGTTCCATTGTAACATGTAGGATTACCTAAAATAAACACTTTTTTTTAGCTTTGTTGCCTGCTAAAATGTTGCCTGTTTTATGTGGGCCAATGGAAGATAATAAATAAATACATGTACGTAAAAAAATAACACTAAATAATTATATTTTGCCAAAAGAGTATACTTGTTTGGCAAAATAAAAATGCCTTTACTTAGTGTTACTTTTTTAAGGCACATTTATTTATTTATTATCTTCATGTACTTACATAGAGAACTAAATAAATAAGGAGATGAATACTGAATGAAATTAAATTAAATTAAAAAATATATTTATTTCAGTATTTATCTCCTTATTTATTTAGTTCTCTTTGTATGTACTATTGTAACAATGTAGGATTACAAAAATACATTACATTACATCACATTACAAAAAAATTTTTTAGCTATGTTGTCTGCTAAAATGAATATTGATCCTATTTTATGTGGGCCAATGGAAGATAATAAATAAATAAATGTACGTAAAAAATAACACAAAAAAAAATGCGTTTATATTTTGCCAAAAAAGTATATTTGTTTGGCAAAATACAAATGCATTTACTTAGTGCTATTTTTTAAGGCAAATTTATTTATTTATTATCTTCATGTACATACATAGAGAACTAAATAAATGAGGAGATGAATACTGAAATAAATTAAATTAAATTAAATTAATTTAAATTAAAAAATTGATTTATTTCAGTATTCATCTCCTCATTTATTTAGTTATCTATGTATGTACTTTTAAAAATTATATTATATTATATTATATCATATTATATTATAAGAATCTTTGTGCATTCAATACAGGAAAGGGGTGGGAAGTGTGACCTTGTGCATCATTACAGAAGTATTTTCTTCATTATGGTGTAATGTTACAATATTCACTGACTTGTTATTATTCTTTACAGATATTAAAAAGTTTGGGGGACAGGGAGTTGCTTCTCTGGAGTTGGAGATGAAGGTGTCGTAGTCCATCTAGTGGTCACAACCAGGAAATGCAACAATACAAACTTCCGTTAAAAAAAAAATTTCAAAATAAAGTAGCCACGTTGAAGCAATCACAACTGAACAGAGGATATCCATCAAATAAATGATCGTAAACTGTAAACCATAGTACACACTTCCACAAAGTTTCACGAAACCCATTTTTCACATTATCCTGCTGACAAACACACAAGCAAATAAACAAACTAAAAAAAAGTAATAATAATCTGCTTTTTATTTTGAAAACAAGTACCGGAAGTGTTGGGACTTGACAGCGCTGTTAGTGTCGCTACGAGCAATGCTGCTCTTTTGTTAAGTAAAGTGGTGAGAAATCTTTCTCCAAAACAAGATTTATGTGATTAAATGATCACTACCACCACACCTGCTGACATTAGTTACTGCAGGTGAAGGTAACGCGTCCTTGTTGGCTTCCACGACTACTTTATTTGGCTTTAGTTAGCTAACAACAGCAGCAGCTGCAGGTCTGTGCGGAGGAGAGGAGGATGTCGCTCCACGGGAAAAGAAAAGAGATCTACAAATACGAGGCTCCATGGACGGTGTACGCGATGAACTGGAGCGTCCGGCCAGACAAACGCTTCCGGCTGGCTCTGGGCAGCTTTGTGGAGGAATACAACAACAAGGTGTGTTTAGTTAGTTAGTGTTAGTGTGAGTGTGGTTCATTCATCAGATCAACGGTAGCCAGCTAATGCTAATGCTAGCTGTCCTGCGCAGCTCCAAGAGCATAACAATGTCTGTGTTGTTGTTGTTATTCTCTTAATAACACTAAAGTACCAAGAGTTCAGGTGTTTATATTCTGCATGCATGTGTTTCTGCATGCAATAGTAATATCACCACATAGAGTTAGTGCTAATCTAACCCTGGTTGCCTTGTAAACAGTACTTTAGTTTGAGATAGATAGATAGATGGGTAGATAGATAGGTAGATAGATGGATAGGTAGATGGATAGGTAGATAGATAGGTAGGTAGATAGGTAGGTAGATGGATAGATAGATGGATAGGTAGATGGATAGGTAGGTAGATAGATGGATAGGTAGGTAGATGGATAGGTAGATAGATAGGTAGATGGATAGATAGATGGATAGGTAGATGGATAGGTAGGTAGATAGATGGATAGGTAGGTAGATGGATAGGTAGATAGATAGGTAGGTAGATAGATGGATAGGTAGGTAGATAGATAGGTAGATAGGTAGGTAGATGGATAGATAGATGGATAGGTAGATGGATAGGTAGGTAGATAGATGGATAGGTAGGTAGATGGATAGGTAGATAGATAGGTAGGTAGATAGATGGATAGGTAGGTAGATAGATAGGTAGATAGGTAGATAGATGGATAGGTAGATAGATAGGTAGATAGATGGATAGGTAGGTAGATGGATAGGTAGATAGATGGATAGGTAGGTAGATGGATAGGTAGATAGATAGGTAGGTAGATAGATGGATAGGTAGATAGATGGATAGGTAGGTAGATAGATAGGTAGATAGATAGGTAGGTAGATAGATGGATAGGTAGATAGATGGATAGGTAGGTAGATAGATAGGTAGATAGATGGATAGGTAGATAGATAGGTAGATAGATGGATAGGTAGGTAGATAGATAGGTAGATAGGTAGATAGATGGATAGGTAGGTAGATAGATAGGTAGATAGGTAGATAGATGGATAGGTAGGTAGATAGATAGGTAGATAGGTAGATAGATGGATAGGTAGGTAGATAGATAGGTAGATAGATGGATAGGTAGGTAGATAGATAGGTAGATAGATGGATAGGTAGGTAGATAGATAGATAGGTAGGTAGGTAGATAGATGGATAGGTAGGTAGATAAATGGATAGGTAGGTAGATAGATAGGTAGGTAGGTAGGTAGATAGATGGATAGGTAGGTAGATAGATGGATAGGTAGGTAGGTAGGTAGATAGATAGATAGGTAGATGGGTAGGTAGATAGATGGATAGGTAGGTAGATAGATGGATAGGTAGGTAGGTAGGTAGGTAGGTAGATAGATAGGTAGATAGATGGATAGGTGGGTAGATAGATGGATAGGTAGGTAGATAGATAGATAGGTAGGTAGGTAGGTAGGTAGGTAGGTAGATAGATGGATAGGTAGGTAGATAGATGGATAGGTAGGTAGATAGATAGGTAGGTAGGTAGATAGATGGATAGGTAGGTAGGTAGGTAGGTAGGTGGATGGATAGATAGTTAGTAACCTTATTGATCCTGAGGGAAATTCAAGTTTCCAGCATCACAGTTCCATAGTGCAAAACATGTTAGTAAAAATGCAGTAATAAAGTTAGTAGTGCAAAGTACAAAAAAATATACCAGATATAAAAATACAAGGAGATGAAGAAAACTGTTAAAAGTGAATATAGTGCAGGGTAACAGCTGTGATACAGGACTATTAAAAGAGTGAATATAGTGCAGAAGAGACTGTTAAAAATGAGTATAGTGCAGGATAACTCCAGTAGCTTAGTCTATGAATAATAGTATATAATAACAGGTACTGTGTGTGTGTTTGCTCCTGGTTCAGGTTCAGCTGGTGGGTCTGGAAGAGGAGAGTTCAGAGTTTGTCTGCAGGAACACATTTGACCACCCTTACCCCACCACCAAGATCATGTGGATCCCAGACACCAAGGGGGTTTACCCGGACCTGCTGGCCACCAGTGGGGACTACCTGCGCATTTGGAGGGTAAGTTAAGAATGATTGATCTTTACAGGATAAGTCTGGTGATATATCTATTGTTTTTATGTTATTCAAATGTTCTGAAAAGTTAAAAACCAGCAATGAGTTGGTCCTACTAACAAGTACTGCTTGTGCAGCCAAAACCTGATGTCTCATTCATCTGTGCCATAAATAAGATAAGGGAAATTGTTGTGAAGCTGTTGCAGTACAAAGTAAGAAAGAGTGCAATTATAAAATATCAAAAAACAGATATTCTAAATCCACAAATCCAAAATATACATGAAATAGAGCTCAATTGTTGTCCAAATACTATTAAAAAAACACATCAGTGAGCCACACTGTTGTACTGTGTGACACATTCCTTCATTACATGAACACAGGTGCTGTAGTTTATTTCCAGTCAATCCCACACACACACCATCCTGCTGCTTACTAGAGCACCAAATATGTATTAACCCACACCTGGAAATAGTTCCCAACAAATGCTCTATTTATTCTCGTTTAGAAGCGTTTGCTAAAAGCTAAGGTACCCACTTGTTCTAGGAAATTACTAATCATAAATTTATATAAATAAAATTGCTAATATGTTTACCATTCTGGCATTTATATTTAAACATCCCACTTCAGCATTTTATATTTACTTATTTGCACTGTGGTTATATATTGCATGTCTTAATGCAAATATTTGTTATATTCTCATTTTTATTATTTGCTTATGTTTCTCTATATAGAGTGTGTTTATATTGTAGCATTATGTACATCATTTACATGTTACATACTCCTTTATTTCTATTTTCTTACATTTATTTATGTTTATATAAGAGTAACTGTCCCCTCTCCATGGATCAATAAAGTATTTCTGATTCTAAGCGTTTCAAAAAGATAAATCTATATATTTGTAACCTGTCTTCTCAGTGGCCTTGTGGCTGAGTACCACCAACAGGGTAGGGAAGAAAATATTGAGAGACAGACTAACACATTGTTGCTTTTGCCTTTTCATGACATTTGTTGATAATAATAAAATAGACTACTGCCTGTCCATGTGAACTACAGTAGTCTGTGACTGCACTTCAAAAAGACATCTGTATCTGTCAAAAATCAATCACTCTCAACTGTAGTATAAACACAAACTAGTCAGTGCTGTTGGGGTAACATAGGTTTCTTGTGGCAGCTGTAAAATGGTCCCATTGACTTGAATATAGTACACTATAATATAAGTCTACTTTTGCATTTATCACACAGGTCAGCGACACAGAAACACGTCTGGAATGTTTGCTGAATAACAACAAGAACTCAGACTTCTGTGCTCCTCTCACATCCTTCGACTGGAATGAAGTTGATCCCAATCTGCTGGGTAAGAAATCCTCTAATACGGTAAAATAGGAGTACCTATCAGGCTATCAGTTGGACTTATGTTGCTCTTTCATTTGTATAGTTTAACACGTTGGCTCATTCTGCAGGTACTTCCAGCATCGACACCACCTGCACTATCTGGGGGTTGGAGACCGGTCAGGTGTTAGGACGGGTGAACCTGGTGTCTGGGCACGTGAAGACCCAGCTGATTGCTCATGACAAAGAGGTGTGTGTGTGTGTGTGCTGTAAAATGAAGCCCTACCTGTACACAGCCTAAAAGAATATTTAGATCAATGTCTTTATGTGCAGGTGTATGACATCGCGTTCAGCCGTGCAGGAGGTGGTAGAGATATGTTTGCCTCTGTGGGGGCCGATGGATCCGTCCGCATGTTTGACCTCCGGCACCTTGAGCACAGCACCATCATCTACGAAGACCCCCAGCACCATCCGCTGCTCCGCCTCTGCTGGAACAAGCAGGACCCCAACTACTTAGCTACAATGGCCATGGACGGCATGGAGGTCAGTTTACTGTATCAGTAGCCATGTTTCTGTCCACCTTTTCTGTAATTAAATGGAAACATTGGTAAGCCAAAGAAGCCATTTCATTAATTTGGATTGTTATTTTTGACTGATAAGGAACCTTTCCAGTTCCATAAGCAGAACAAAACATGAAATATTGAAGTTAATGGACTCTTTACCACTGTTTCACATTTTATACATAATACTAATGAAAATAAATTAATGAGAATCAAGTAACTGCATTAATATTTCTGTTTGATAGGTGGTCATCCTGGACGTACGTGTGCCCTGCACTCCGGTGGCTCGGCTGAACAACCATCGCGCTTGTGTCAACGGCATCGCCTGGGCTCCTCACTCGTCGTGTCACATCTGCACTGCAGGTAAAGGCACCTATGGATTGTGGGATATAGAAGGAAAACACGGATGTTAGCAGAGACACGTCATAAACTCCATCGATCATCTGTGCCGCTCCTGTTTTGAAAATGAACAACACATTGAAACAACTTTGGTTACTGCACTGGTATTTCTAATTATCAAAAAAAAACTCATCAGAGGAGAAGAGTGTGGGAATGTTGTGGGTTAACAACAGTAAGTTTTGTTGGCCGAAAAAGAAAATTTAGTTAAGAAACATAAAAACTTAACCAAAATCTCTCTCTGTATTGTTGTCACCTTCTCTTCCGCTCTCTGTCACTCACTCTCTCTGTCTTAAACGCACAACGTGTTGCGGCAGCGAAGCTCAGTCCGTCTCTGTCCTTCTTGTCTCACACCTCAGTCCTGACCATTGTGCTACTATAATGCATAAAGTTGGTGGTTTGCGGGTCAGGTCAGGTTTGGGTGGCTGAGTAACGCATATTTTTGCATGTTGGGTGGGTGGATTTGCTCTCATAATGGACCGGTGGGTGCGACTGAACCGCCCATCATTAATGAGCTCAAACTAACTGCAAAGCCACATTCTTAATCACTCAACCTGTGTTTTTCATCAGATAAGATACAATTTTATGTGAAATAAGTTTGACTAAAATGACAAATGTTCAATATAATTTTAAGATTAAGAGAGAAAAAATTGACTGTACTAAAATGTTTTGAGTTGTCGTCGACTAAAACTATGAAGTATAAAAATGACTAAAATGTGATTAAACCTAAGAAACTTTCGTTTTAAGACAAAGACTAAATCTAAAATAGCTTCCACAATTAACACTGCTTTCATCTGAAACAGACCAAACTGGTACAGTAAAGGGACCTTTAGGCTTAACTTTATCTGTAATCAGCTGCATTTCCCTGCCTCTAATGCCCTCTCTTTCGTGTCTTACTTCCTCAGCCGACGACCACCAGGCTCTAATCTGGGACATCCAGCAGATGCCCCGGGCCATTGAGGATCCCATCCTGGCCTACACTGCTGAAGGGGAGATCAACAACGTGCAGTGGGCGTCCACGCAGCCGGACTGGATCGCCATCTGCTACAACAACTGCCTGGAGATCCTGCGTGTCTAAAGCCACCCGACGAAGAAGAGGAAGCTCTTTTCTTGTTTCAGATTTGGACTTGATTTTTAGTCCTCGTCCCGCTGCGTTCAAGACAAAGTCACGAGTGAACTTTCTGAACGTGTTTGGAGTATCGCACACCTACCCCACAATAACCTGGTTTACAGTTTGTTCCATGTCATTTACTCCTATTGTTCTATTAAACGTGTTTAAGCTCTTATTTATTTTGCTCACAAGGTAGTGTTCAGATAAACTCTGACTGGTTGTCTATGACAATCGGATTTTTATACTTGTTGGTGTGATTTCAGCCAGCTGTGAGATTATCTTGAAGGGTTTAGATGTTTGTGCGTTTCATCTGTTTGAGTTGTAAACGTTGATACGAACTACTGTAGGTGGCAGAAGATGACCTCTCCAGGTTAGTGCTGTAGCCTTCTTGTGGACTCTTACCATATTATTGGTGATTGAAATATCCGTATATTATGGTCTTGTCTACCCCTGTACATTTTTTTCAAATGGGTGTATGTCCAGAATCTCAGACTTGAGGCTCAAACTTGTGACCTGTGCAACTTTTATAAATTATAAACTAACCTGAGAGGGATTCGTATCGTACCTACAGTGGCTTCTGTCATCGCATGGTGTGTTTTAGTTTGGCTGGCGACGCTGTGAGGCAGCCATGTACAGCAGCACTCAGAACCTACCAGAGCAATGTCGTTCAGCCTTTTTGAACTCCCGACTTTTTCTCTTCTTCTTTGTTTGTAGAGGATTGTGCTTTGAAAGCTGCTTTTCTCTTTGTGTTTATAGAGTGAGTTGTGAAACGGGAGGAGCGTGAAACAACTTTCTGACTGAGTCTGCCTCTCTTTTTTGTTGTTTTCAATAATTAAAGGGTCATGTCCTTGTAGCATGCCAATACAAGGCAAAAATGTACATACATATAAATATATCAACGCAAGATGTTGGTAAGACAAGTGTTCATGTTGTAGCTTTTTCATAAAGTTTATTATTGAATTTGCTCTAATAAATTGTATTCCTCCGTGTCCTAGGAACAAACTTGTTGACGTGTTGCTTCGTTTTGTGAAGTTGCAATTGGTTTACCGATAATGTCAGTCTTTATAAAACTGACATAAGTATCAATAAATACATGTATACATAAATACAACCGTAAATAAATAAATTAATACAAAAATAAATAAAATAAAAAAATATGTAAATAAATACATTAATGTTAAAATAAATTAATTAATTAATGTTCAAATAAATATGGAAATTAATAAATTAATGTTCAAATAAATATGGAAATAAATGCATAAATAAATGAATAAGTTCATGTTAAAATAAATATGGAATGTACAGGGAAAATTTACCAGGAATTGTTTGCTTCTGTCGGGCTCGCCTAATTGACGAATCCTGCTTTAGACTGAGGTTAGGACCTCCTACCTAACTAACATACAGACACAAAAATACATACATTAATAAATAAATGTAATTGGACAAAAATGTAAAATAATGTAATGTTAAATAAATTTTAAATATTTATTTATGTCCTGTTGGATTATCAGCTTTCATATCAGTATTTATTTTAACAATTAATTTATTCTTTTATGCATTTATTCATTTCTGTATTTATTTCACCATTTATTATATATTTATTTTTTTATTTATTCCAGTTTCTATTTATTTATACATTTGTATATTTCTGTATTTATTTTTTTCTATATTTATTTATACATTTATTTAATGATCGAATGAGTCAATTTTTGTCCTCCATACTTATTAGGCAGGTCGTGTCTAGAAGGGAGCCCGCAAACTGCAAAATCTGATCTGAGATCTGCAAACACTCTCGCCAGACTCGCTGTCCGACAATGTGTCCTAACCTAAACTATTCAACACCAATGCCTAACTAACTATCCTAGGTTAATGCCTGACCTTAACCATACGAGATCAATGCCTAACTTTAACAATGTCACGAGAGCGTGCGGGCTCCCTTTCAGCCACTATCTATTTGGCATTGTCAGCACTGTTGTTATTGCACAGTCTAAGATCAAAGAATGTATTTAAAGAGGGGGCACTCGGATTTGAACCGGGGACCTCTTGATCTGCAGTCAAATGCTCTACCACTGAGCTATACCCCCTCACAAATGAATAAGCCACAGGTATTGATTTTCCACAGATCCTCTCTCCTGCTGTGTTTACATAGCAAGTACTTGAGTGGTGTGAATGTGTGTGTATGAGTGCATGTATGTGTGTAGATAGACAGGACGGCAAATTAATTTCTCACTTCTTAAACCAAATTTGAGCAAATGCTAAACGTTTAGGTTTTATTTCCCAGGTTTGACAGGTCATGCATGTGTGTCCTTTAATTTCATCTCCTAGTTTCTGCTGGGGGATCACATTCAACTGATCACTTTACTTAAAGGAACGGTGTGTAACATTTAGGGGGATCTATTGGCAGAAATTGATGGCACCAGATCCTACACACTGCACCTTTAAAGGAATACTTCACCCACAAAATGATCATTTGTATATCAACTACTCACCCAGTGTTACCTTGAAGAAAACTTTCATTTTTCTCAAAACCACTCCTTTCATGTTTGTACATTACCTGAAGGCCACCGTAGTTCTCCAACACGCTTGTGAAACTGCGGTAATGTGAGCCACAGAGTTCAAAACCGTGGTACCGCCAGCCGCCATCTGACTTCCATTGCTCCTAAGTAGTGTTATTATGGTAAGGATGGCCTCTGAGTGAGGAGAACGGCGTTCTCTTCGAAAGAGAGGAGGGGTACTCAGTTTGTTGCAATCTGCAACCACACCACTAGATGCTGCCAAATCCTACACACTGTACCTTTAAGTTACTTTCCACCACCGTATAGAAGTCATTCATAACTCTGCATATCCATCGTTAAATACATTTCTATGTCATCTAAGAAAAATCCATCAGTTGAATCAATCTCATAGTTGCAGTGTACACTTTCAGAGTCACATAGTGCTGAATGTTTGTATGTTATGTGGTGAGTAATCTGAAAAATCAAAAAGCGTTACGGACTCCCAGTGTAACTGCGGTGTCTTTAATCTAAAAAAAAAAAAAAAAGAGAAATAACAGGAATTTGTGCTTCAAGAAACATTATACAGAATTATAAATGTTTAAAAGGTCATTACATTCACTTTGTGGTTGGAACTGTGAAATCATCTCAACAGAGGACGCCTTGAGGCAACAGTTACCGTCCACTCCGCTTGACGTAAAAAAAACCTTCTGCAGTTTTTCCCTTCACCTGTTTTAAGTATCACAGTCTAGAGAACGAGTCCTCTAATGTTGGCACTTTCAGACAAACACATCAGGTACATTGTGAAAAATAGTTGACACGTGTTTGAGTTGAACAGAGCAGATATACAGACACAGAAATAGGGAAACAAAGCAAAACAAAGCTATGTGTAAATGTACAAGAAACCATGAAGTCCTGCTTGGTTGTGTAAGTTGTAATACCTTCTCATGATCAAATGTCACGCCTAACAAGTCTGTGGATTCATGTCTAAATGTCAGAACATGAATAATATGAGATGAAAATACGTTGAAGCCTCCATCCTTCACAGTGTGCCAGACAGCTACCGTATGCCTTTTGATATTTTTCAACATAAACCGAAAACAAAAGTGAGTCTCTAACTTATAACACTCATAGTTTATTACATTTACTAGACGTACATCTCTAATATTAGGAAAATAAATTCAACTCCAAATAAATGATTACATTTTTCTAAGTCTAAATGTGCAATTCTTATACAAAGTGAATGCAGATAATTCTTCGTGTGAAACACATTAGTAGTCCTTGACATTTCTCTTCAGGGAAACGCTGGTCTGGGGATCCAGCAACTGCATGATGCATGTATATGTTTGTTTACTGTCAACTCATGTTTCACAATATGCCCACCCTGCTGGGCGGGAATAATCTCTTCATTGCACAGGACCTGTTGGGTGTGAAGGGACGCTGGAGCACCGTAGAGTCTGTGCGTAAGAAACAGGAGGCACTCCGAACCCTCAGTGGCGTCCCACGCCCTACAGCAGCATCTGAACAGGACAGAGGAGGTATGAAGGGAGGAGAAGGATCGGGGAACGTATGGCTGTCCCGTCCAAAGGACCAGGCTTTTGGCTGGTGTTCTAGCTGCCTGGCAAGACCGGGTCAGAGACATGCCTCTGGATCTCCTGCATCTCTGTGGAGGTCTCCAGGTGCTCGGGGAGGGAGGGGAAGCGCTGGCCGACACATAGAAGTCCAGGGAGCTCTAGGACCAATGGAAATTTAGGAGGGGTGAGGTCCACGGAGGGCAGGTGGTGTGGTTCGGCCTCCGGCGACATGGATGCCGTGTCATCAGAGGCCGCAGTGAGATGGATTCCGCTGGACAGGGAGTCCTTGGATTTGTGGTTGAAGTCCGAGTCTGGACTCTGGAAAGAGAGAGAAGGATTAAGCCTGATGTTCACAGCAAGAGCGAAGCAAACTTTTCGTGCGGCGTGATTACATACAAAGTCAATGCAAAGAGGCGAATAGACGCAAATTTGCAAAACTCCATTCAGAAAACAAGCAATTTAAAAGTTGTTTGATTGTCGTCTTGCAGACAGACCCGACAAAGCATGATTTCATACTTTTTACAAATCAGCATCATTATGTAGTTATTTCGGCATTCTTTTGATCTGTTTATTGCAATTAAATCACAGCACAATCTGCTTCTTTTGGGTTCATATCGCAGTGGCGACGTGTGGCTTGCTAGATACAGTCAGTGTAATGACACTGTATGTGAATAAAGCTCGCCACTAGGTGATGTTATGAACCCAGGCACAACGGCGTTTGGTTTTCTGACATATCTGGGCTTTGAAGTGCTGGTAGGTAGATTTTGTTACCTTTGAGTATCCCCAATAATGTCAAACTGTTCCTTTAATTTACAAATTTAAGAGTTGACAGCTTTGCAAAAGGTTAAAATTACTTGGCGTCAGTGGAATTACTCCCATGAGGAATCCAAAAATGAACGAGCAGCAAACTTGTGATAACTGTACGTATGTAAAGTGAACACAACACCTGTAGGAGTGAGGCAGTGTTGTCGATCTGTACAGGCTGGATTGGAGGGACGGTGTGGATCGTGGGTGCTCCCGTGCTGTACAGGGTGGTGGGGTGAGGCGGGTGAGTGCTGGGCGACACGGCGCTGTAGGCCGGAGGCACCGGGGCCATCTGCCTCTGAAGGAGCTGCAGGATCACATTGATGTCTGCGGTCATACGGGTCTCCAGTCTGGGCAGGGGAGAGAAACACATCAGGATCTTCATGAGCAGAAAAACACACAACTTAAAGTTCTACTGATGTTGTTTTGATGGTGGATGGATTTTTTTTTCATAGAGTCCTCTTGTCTGCTTTTACAAAAATGTCCACTAGGTTTCTCTCTCGCTCTCTCTACAGTATCTCTCTCTCCCTCATACGCACATGTATAAAATGAAGCACACACATGGCTGACTTAACAGAGGATGTTTCTACATTTTCCTGTCTCACCTTTGACCCTTAACTCTAATCTTTACTTGTCTTTCCCTCCACCTCTCATACATATGAAACTCACATTACCAGCATGCACACAACCAGCTGGGAACTGATATGCAAATACAGCATGAGAGGAAGGGAGGAGCTTGCAGGAGTATGACGTGGAGGTAAACATCAGCTGTTGAATGATAATAAGGCAACACCCAATTACATGATTTATAACAGGGGGTATAGCTCAGTGGTAGAGCATTTGACTGCAGATCAAGAGGTCCCCGGTTCAAATCCGGGTGCCCCCTCTTTATTTTCACTCTTAAATAAATACACCCACATGAAACCAACTCACCGGTTCAACTGGGACTGCAGCAGCTCCAGTCTGGACTCCAGCTCACTGGGCCGATCCTCAGCACAGGGAGGAGGGTGGAAACTGGCCCTGACGGAGGACTGTCGTCTCTGGCTGTCCGAGAACTGGCTGGCTCGGCGGTCTGGCCAGTAGCCATACAGGCCTGACATGCTGATGGGGGCTGCTGCTGTGCACAAGAAGAAGAAGAAGAGTCCTCCTTTCATTTCTGAAACACTTTACTTTCTGTTATTCAAAAAAATGATGCAATATGTGTGAAAGATTGGCTGTAGGAGAACCAGTCAGTGTTTCCTCTAGTCTAGGATCTTTTATTAGTGTTTATTTTCATAGAAATTTCCATTTTTATTCCAATTTAGCTTTAGTTTTACTAGTTTAATGCCCTCTTTGTTTTCGTATGTTGTTCTTTGTCTGCTTACATACATGTGTCCTTGTCTACTCTTGAATTCTTTTCTGTTGCCCGTTTGTTTATATGTCGTCAAGGAAGAAGACAAGCTTATTCACCCCTTCTTTCTTCTTTTTCCTTCTTTCTTTTTTTAAGTAATACTGTTTTACTTATGACTACAGTTATGATAACCAATATTTGTATTATATTTTTTTCTTAAAGTAAATGTTGTCCTTCGAAGAGGGGGGTTGGTTGCGGGCCAAAACAAAAAAAAAGTGTTAGTGCCGACATCATTTAAGTTATTTGTATTGTTTTTGTTAATTTAATTTGTTTTTTTTGCCGTTGATGTTACTTTCACTTTTACTTTACTTTTGCTTTTAGTTTCAGTTCTATTTTTACTAGTATTGGTATGGTTGGAACTTTAAAGGGGCATAGACACGTTTGTATCTGTGTAACAAGTATTTTGTAACACAAACTGTAAGTTTTTATAGTTACAGCCACTTCAAAATTTCACATGTAAAAGTACACAAATGATTTATCTTTGGTAAACTTTACAAAACAATACAAACTCTTTTAAAACATTTTCTATTTTGGTTAAATTTTCTGTGTGTTTTTTATTTGACTTTCTGTTAAGAACTGGGTTCAGATGTGGCGACGTCTGGCAGGAAGACCGGAGTTGATATACTGCAGGTGTGTGTCTTAATATGATGATTAATGTCAGGTGCCAGCAGCAACCGCCCAGGAGAAGGAGGAGGAGGAGGAGGAGGGAGACCACACCCCCCTACACACAGACAGACTAGACACACAGGGGAAGAACAAAAGGGCGGGTAAACAGAGGAAACACTGGGAAATCTGGACTGTCAGGTGATATCATGACACTTTCAGTTTAAAACATTGACTTAAACTTACTACTACATACTCTGGACATGAATTTAGGTACTCTGAACTTGTCTAGGCACCAAAGTTTGATGACTAAAAAACTAAAACCCGACTCATCACAAACCAGACCCTACACCACCTCACTATGACTCAAAGAGGTAAAGGAAGGAGATTCAATTTGTGAGGGCTCCTTCCTAATTTTACTCCTCTCTATCATCAAATGGGATTTAAATGTTATCACTGCATTCAAAAAGAGGAGCCTAGATTTTCAATAAATATTTGGCGTCCCTAACACGTCTGGAGAAACATGGTGGTGTCTGACGTTGCCCTAAAAGTAGAGAAAGACATGTAAGAAAAGTGTGCTGTAAAAACTATGGCCTGTAACACCTGTAAAATGTTTCAAGGCTCTAACGGGCCTATTGGAGACCACCCAGACATGACTGATGAAGGGATTGTAGGTAGTCTTTACCTGAGTATGGCGGTCCTCCGAGGTCTACAGGCGGTCCCATCCCAGCTGAAGGTCCACTGTGAGGCAGGAGGTTGACCACCGCTGGGGGGTAATCTCTGGTATCACCTCCGGCGGGGTACAGCTCCCCCTTGCTGTGTCCCATGGGCTTCATCTCCTCATCACTAGACTGCGAACAGATGCTGGCGCTGCTGCAGAGGTCGTCCCAATGGGATCCTGCCAGCGTGCCCTGGTGGTGGTTCGCCATTGGACAGGACTGATCGGGGTAAGAGTCTTCGCGGTCCATGCCGTCTGTACAGATATTGTCACAGGACAGTCAGGATGAGATAATAATAATATGGAGATTAGATACAACAGGAACATATGGAAGTGTGTTGTCTCTCACTCACCTGGTCGGTTTCGACGACGCAGGGAGCTTCTCCGATGCCTCGTCCGGCGGTAGCCACATTCAGAGTCCCTGCCCGGGGTTGGCTGGTGTATTCTATCTGCCTGATACATATCAGCTTCAGTAATTCAAAAATACACACCGGATCTCATACTTAAAGGATATATACATTCTTGAACTGTCTTACATCATTATGTATAATAAATCTATGATGTTTATCGCAACTTTGGGACCTGTGCCCTTTCTATGAAGGTGGTGAGTCAAGAAAGATATCAAAATCTACATTGAAGCAGTCCGGGATCCACAATAAAAAGAAAAATACACCAGCGTACAAACAATAGGCCCAGATGTGGCTTGTGCATAACAAATATTCATTTTCTAATTTATTTAGGATGGAATATTTCTTAGAATATAAGGACACAGATACAACATAAAACTGAGAGGAGACAGTCTAAGCAGGTATGACCAAGTGATGATATCTTTTTGATTTCACTACTTTAAAGGGATAGTTTTGGTGTTTTGAAGTGGGGTTGTATGAGGTATTTATCCACAGTGTATTACCTACAGCAGATGACGGTCGGCACGCCCCCAATTTTTGAGAAACAGACAGGAGCTACTGCATGGAAACAAAGTAATGTACTGCTGTGGATGGGGCCGGCAGCAAAACGTATTTTAAACACCTAAAACAAAGGCTCACCAAAAAAAATCAACATCAGTTTATGTGTACACTATATTTAGAATATTTTCGGCGGTTTACCTTGCCATGAAACAGCTATACAGTCTATGTTTCCGACGGGGACTGAAGACGTTAACTATGCATTGAAAAAAACAGTAATTTTACCTCGCAGAACACAGGAGTTGCTGGTCAACCGCTGCCTCGATCGGTCAGTTTGTTTGAGTTACTGTGTGATTTTGGTTAGTTTGGATTCATCAGAGTCACACAATAGCACAAACGAACTAACCAATCAAGGCAGCGGTTTACCAGCACCTCCTGTGTTTTGCGAGGTAAAATTACTATTTTTTTAAATGGAGTCTGGTGGCTTTGGTGAGAGCATAGATGTATACAACAGCTTCAGTTCCCCGTCGGAAAAGGACTGTCTGACAGCAAGGTAAAGCTGTGAAAATACTCTAAATATAGCGTACACTTTAATTGATATTGATTTTTTTAGGTGGACCTTTCCTTTAGGTGGCTAAAATACATTTTGCTGCCAGCCCTTTCCACAGCAGCATACTTTGCTTCTGTGTGGTAACTCCTGTCTGTTTCTCCAAACTGGGGGCGTGTCGACCGCCATCTACTGAAGGTAATACACTGACTATGGATAAGTACCTCATACAACCCTACTTCAAAACACCCAAACTATCCCTTTAAGGTGGCCTGTGGAGTTTCTGACCCCTTTTGGTGCTATAGAGCCATGTTTTACTGAGCATGCTGTGTATAGAGGCAGTTAAGTGCTATAAATGGGGGAGATATGCCAGTAAAAGAGGATAAAAAAAAAGATTGCAAGCCGAAACTCCAAAGGTGCACCTATTTAATCTTCTTTCATTAAGTCGTGAAGTGATCAAACAGGTTAAAACAGGTTTTCTTACGCCTTGAGGCCAAAACAAAAGCACAGATTATTCAAAAGGCCTGCGATCACTATTAGGATGATGTTTCTATGCGCAACATCGCCCTCTGGTGGCACTCACATCTCTCAGGTTGAAGGTGATCTCCAAGTTGTCCCAGAACATGTCGGCGAAGTCGGGGTACATGTCCAGCACCTCCAGTAGGTCGTCTCTCTGGATCTTGTGAAGGTCGCAGTAGGTCAAAGCCCTGACGTCAGCGCTGGATTTACCCGGCCTCCCGTACAGACTGATGGGTTCACCAAAGATATCGTTCTTTCCTACAGAAACCACAGCGAAAGGAAAGAAGAGCACGGGAAAAGAGTGACAGTTCATCAATAGATGTTTGACTGAAAAACAAAGCATTAGAGTGACACTGATCCTCAACAGCACTGCTGCTCAAAACAAATGACAGATCCCCTCAAACACAGCAGTGACAAAAGAAAAAGAAGTGACCTATGCAGCCTGGATCTGAGTGCTGGGCCTATTGATGATCAATGCCACTGTGGAATGGAAGTGGAGCTGTGCCCAAACACCTCTGGCAACACAACACAGTGTGTGTACGAGTGTTGTGCGGTGTAAAGAGCAGTGTGAGTTGTGGCTTTGTGGGAAACAGACGAAAAAACGTGAAAAAATCCATTCGAATTGTGGTTTTAGTTGTAGTAATTTAACAAAAACATAGCAACATGCCGTGGTTACAGTGTACAATGTTCCTGCAGTGTAAAATTACGATATTTTGAAATTTATTTGTTATCGGCATTGGTCATTATTATTGACATTATATACGTGAAATGATTTATTGATTATTCAAATGATGAAAATAATGGCTGGAAAAAAGGACAAAGTACGCAGAACCTCTTGCAGCTCACCTAGTATGGCCACCACCACGTCGTCCCTGAGGATCTCTATGGAGCCTCTGGAAATGAAGTAGACGGCGGAGAGAATGTCCCCACTGTGGACCAGAGTGTCACCAGGCGGAGCGTGGGTGGTCTTGAATCGCATGGCCAGCGCCCGCAGGCAGCCTTTGTTGGCACCTCGAAAAGCTTTGCAGTTCTGCAGCAAGCTGCGGTTCAAATGGAGGCAGATGTCAGCCTGCAGACACTCAGGGAAACCCTTTAAAACCTGCAGGGCAACAGAGGGCACTGGGTGAATCTACTGTACATAATTCACCATTGTATTTGCATAATTCTTTTCTGTATCTGTTTGTCCTGTAGCTTTACAACCATGTAATCTAAAAATGGAAAATGCAAAATGAATCTGAAAGGTGCATAATAAGGAAACTGTGAGAGAGAGAAGGAGAGCAGATTGTGTCAGATTGATTCAGGCGGGGCACATAGGACAGTGGCTCCAAGTGATTATCTATTCTCACATTGAATTGGCAGGCGCTAATGCTGCTCTCCGGCTGTGTCATGCTCCAGTGCCGGTAGCAGCCCAAGCCCAAGCAGAGATATGACGCACATCACCACTAAAAACGTAGCCTCGCAGTTTTTCCGCCTCAGTGGAAACACTCATGTGTGTTTAAATGAAAAGGGGGCACCCAGATTTGAACTGGGGACCTCTTGATCTGCAGTCAAATGCTCTACCACTGAGCTATACCCCCTACTGAACACTGTCCCAGTGATGTTTTATTTCATCTATACAGAAGCACATATGAATCACAAAATCTGTTTCAACTAGAAGGAAAAAGCTGACTGTGATATAGGTTTTGTTGGAAGATGTAAAATATGTATTATATTTATCAGTCTGAAAGCAAATCTGCTTTCCTGGAAACCTGGATTTCTGTTAATTTCAGTATGAGGTTACATAAAAGTTCAATTTGGGAAAACTGGGTCATTGTGGCAACAAAGAACAAGGCGAACAACCAATGTGGGTCAAACACAGAATATCAAAGGTAATGCTGCAAACAACAGTGGGACATATAAAAAAAGGTAGGGCTGTCAATAGATTAAAATATGTAATCATGATTAATCACATGATGGTCCATAGTTAATCACGATTAATCGCAAATTAATAGCAAATTTTTTTATCTGTTCAAAATTTACCTTAAATGGAGATTTGTCAAGTATTTAATACTCTTCTCAACATGGGAGTAGACAAATATGCTGCTTTATGCAAATATATGTATATATTTATTATTGAAAATCAACTAACAACACAAAACAATGACAAATATTGTCCAGAAACCCTCACAGGTACTGCATTTAGCATAAATAAATCATAACATGGCAAACTGCAGCCCAACAGGCAACAACAGCTGTCAGTGTGTCAGTGTGCTGACTTGACTATGACTTGACCCAAACTGCATGTGATTATCATAAAGTGGGCATGTCTGTAAAGGGGAGACTCGTGGGTACCCATAGAACCCATTTTGAGACTTTTTTTCTGTTGTCTTTTTTTGACATCTTTCAGTCTTTTTTGTCAGACTTTTTTTCTATGGACTTTTTTTTTTTACATCTTTCAGACTTTTTTTCTTCCGACATTTTGACATCTTTCAGACTTTTTTGTCAGACATTTTTCAGACTTTTTTTTCTATGGAAATTTTATTGAACATTTTTCAGACTTTTATTTCAGAATTTTTTCAGACTTTTTTTCTTTCGACATTTTTTCTGACATCTTTCAGACTTTTTTCTTCAGACTTTTTTTTGACATTTTTCAGACTGTTTTTTCAGACATTTTTCAGACTTTATTTTTTCCGTCATTTTTTTTTGACATTTTTCAGACTTTTTTTCTAAGGACTTTTTTTGTCAGACCTTTTTTCTTTCGACATTTTTTTTTTTACATCTTTCAGACTTTTTTTCTTCCGACATTTTTTTGACATCTTTCAGACTTTTTTGTCAGACATTTTTCAGACTTTTTTTTCTATGGAAATTTTATTGAACATTTTTCAGACTTTTATTTCCAGACATTTTTCAGACTTTTTTTTCAGAATTTTTTCAGACTTTTTTTCTTTCGACATTTTTTTTGACATCTTTCAGACTTTTTTCTTCAGACTTTTTTTTGACATTTTTCAGACTTTTTTTCAGACTTTTTTTCTATGGACTTTTTTTTTTGACATCTTTCAGACTTTTTTTCTTCAAGCATTTATTTTTGACATTTTTCAGACTTTTTTTTCAGACTTTTTTTCTATGGAAATTTTTTTGAAAATTTTTCAGACTTTTATTTCCAGACATTTTTCAGAATTTTTTCAGACTTTATTTCTGCCGACATTTTTTTTTGGCATCTTTCAGACTTTTTTTTCAGACTTGTTTTCTTTCGACATTTTTCATACTTTCTTTTTCAGACATTTTTCAGACTTTTTTTCCAGAATTTTTTCAGACTTTATTTTTTCTGTCATTTTTTTTTTGACATTTTTCAGACTTTTTTTCTATGGACTTTTTTTTTTTTGACATCTTTCAGACTTTTTTTCTTCCAGCATTTATTTTTGACATATTCTAGACTTTTTTTCTATGAATTTTTTTTTACATCTTCAGACTTTTTTTCTTCCGACATTTTGACATCTTTCAGACTTTTTTGTCAGACATTTTTCAGACTTTTTTTTCTATGGAAATTTTATTGAACATTTTTCAGACTTTTATTTCCAGACATTTTTCAGACTTTTTTTTCAGAATTTTTTCAGACTTTTTTTCTTTCGACATTTTTTTTGACATCTTTCAGACTTTTTTCTTCAGACTTTTTTTTGACATTTTTCAGACTGTTTTTTCAGACATTTTTCAGACTTTATTTTTTCCGTCATTTTTTTTTGACATTTTTCAGACTTTTTTTCTAAGGACTTTTTTTGTCAGACCTTTTTTCTTTCGACATTTTTTTTTTTTACATCTTTCAGACTTTTTTTCTTCCGACATTTTTTTGACATCTTTCAGACTTTTTTGTCAGACATTTTTCAGACTTTTTTTTCTATGGAAATTTTATTGAACATTTTTCAGACTTTTATTTCCAGACATTTTTCAGACTTTTTTTTCAGAATTTTTTCAGACTTTTTTTCTTTTGACATTTTTTTTGACATCTTTCAGACTTTTTTCTTCAGACTTTTTTTTGACATTTTTCAGACTGTTTTTTCAGACATTTTTCAGACTTTATTTTTTCCGTCATTTTTTTTTGACATTTTTCAGACTTTTTTTCTAAGGACTTTTTTTGTCAGACCTTTTTTCTTTCGACATTTTTTTTTTTACATCTTTCAGACTTTTTTTCTTCCGACATTTTTTTTGACATCTTTCAGACTTTTTTGTCAGACATTTTTCAGACTTTTTTTCAGACTTTTTTTCTATGGACTTTTTTTTTTTGACATCTTTCAGACTTTTTTTCTTCCAGCATTTATTTTTGACATTTTTCAGACTTTTTTTTCAGACTTTTTTTTCAGACTTTTTTTCTATGGAAATTTTTTTGAAAATTTTTCAGACTTTTATTTCCAGACATTTTTCAGAATTTTTTCAGACTTTATTTCTGCCGACATTTTTTTTTTGGCATCTTTCAGACTTTTTTTTCAGACTTGTTTTCTTTCGACATTTTTCATACTTTCTTTTTCAGACATTTTTCAGACTTTTTTTCCAGAATTTTTTCAGACTTTATTTTTTCTGTCATTTTTTTTTTGACATTTTTCAGACTTTTTTTCTATGGACTTTTTTTTTTTTGACATCTTTCAGACTTTTTTTCTTCCAGCATTTATTTTTGACATATTCTAGACTTTTTTTCTATGAATTTTTTTTTACATCTTCAGACTTTTTTTCTTCCGACATTTTGACATCTTTCAGACTTTTTTGTCAGACATTTTTCAGACTTTTTTTTCTATGGAAATTTTATTGAACATTTTTCAGACTTTTATTTCCAGACATTTTTCAGACTTTTTTTTCAGAATTTTTTCAGACTTTTTTTCTTTCGACATTTTTTTTGACATCTTTCAGACTTTTTTCTTCAGACTTTTTTTTGACATTTTTCAGACTGTTTTTTCAGACATTTTTCAGACTTTATTTTTTCCGTCATTTTTTTTTGACATTTTTCAGACTTTTTTTCTAAGGACTTTTTTTGTCAGACCTTTTTTCTTTCGACATTTTTTTTTTTACATCTTTCAGACTTTTTTTCTTCCGACATTTTTTTGACATCTTTCAGACTTTTTTGTCAGACATTTTTCAGACTTTTTTTTCTATGGAAATTTTATTGAACATTTTTCAGACTTTTATTTCCAGACATTTTTCAGACTTTTTTTTCAGAATTTTTTCAGACTTTTTTTCTTTTGACATTTTTTTTGACATCTTTCAGACTTTTTTCTTCAGACTTTTTTTTGACATTTTTCAGACTGTTTTTTCAGACATTTTTCAGACTTTATTTTTTCCGTCATTTTTTTTTGACATTTTTCAGACTTTTTTTCTAAGGACTTTTTTTGTCAGACCTTTTTTCTTTCGACATTTTTTTTTTTACATCTTTCAGACTTTTTTTCTTCCGACATTTTTTTTGACATCTTTCAGACTTTTTTGTCAGACATTTTTCAGACTTTTTTTCAGACTTTTTTTCTATGGACTTTTTTTTTTTGACATCTTTCAGACTTTTTTTCTTCCAGCATTTATTTTTGACATTTTTCAGACTTTTTTTTCAGACTTTTTTTTCAGACTTTTTTTCTATGGAAATTTTTTTGAAAATTTTTCAGACTTTTATTTCCAGACATTTTTCAGAATTTTTTCAGACTTTATTTCTGCCGACATTTTTTTTTGGCATCTTTCAGACTTTTTTTTCAGACTTTTTTTCTTTCGACATTTTTCATACTTTCTTTTTCAGACATTTTTCAGACTTTTTTTCCAGAATTTTTTCAGACTTTATTTTTTCTGTCATTTTTTTTTTTGACATTTTTCAGACTTTTTTTCTATGGACTTTTTTTTTTGACATCTTTCAGACTTTTTTTCTTCCAGCATTTATTTTTGACATATTTCCGACTTTTTTTCTATGAATTTTTTTTTACATCTTCAGACTTTTTTTCTTCCGACATTTTGACATCTTTCAGACTTTTTTGTCAGACATTTTTCAGACTTTTTTCTTTCGACATTTTTTTTTACATCTTTCAGACTTTTTTTCTTCAGACTTTTTTCCAGACATTTTTCAGAATTTTTTTTTACATCTTCAGACTTTTTTTCTTCCGACATTTTGACATCTTTCAGACTTTTTTTCAGAATTTTTTCAGACTTTATTTCTGCCCACATTTTTTTTTGACATTTTTCAGACTTTTTTTCTATGGACTTTTTTTTTGACATCTTCAGACCTTTTTTCTTCCGACATTTTTACATCTTTCAGACTTTTTTTTCCAGACATTTTTCAGACTTTTTTTTCAGAATGTTTTCAGATTGTATTTTTTCAGACATTTTTTTTGACATCTTTCAGATTTTTTTGTCAGACATTTTTCAGATTTGTTTTCTTCCAAAATTTTTTTTGACATTTTTCAGACTTTTTTTTCAGACTTTCTTTCTATGGACTTTATTTTTTACATCTACAGACTTTTTTTCTTCCGACATTTTTTCTTGACATTTTTCAGACTTTTTTTCTATGGACTTTTTTTTGACATCTTTCAGACTTCTTTTCTTCTAACATTTTTTTTTTACATTTTTCAGACTTTTTTTTCAGACTTATTTTCTATGGACATTTTTTTCTATGGACTTTTTCTTTCAGACTTTTTTTCTTCCGACATTTTTTTTTAACATATTGAAATATAAAGAGGGATAAATAATAGACTAAATAAATGTGGAACTATAAAGCATTATAATTATAAGCATTTTCATTTATTTTCACATTTATTTGTTCATTTATTTCTGTGTATATATATATATATACATATATATATATATATATATATATATATATATATTCTATATATTCTACAAGTATTCCTCTTTATATTTCCACATTTATTTTCTTATTCTTTTACAGATTTATTCTTTATTATGGCACTCATATAACTCCATATAGAGTATGATTTAAGCTTTGTAAGGCAGACTTGTATGCAGAAATGAAACATGCATTGTACAGCTGAGCGGCCAGTATAGCAGTTGTGGTTTGGGATTATGTAGACTAAAAGGTCACATGGTTGGAGAGGGGGCACCCAGATTTGAACTGGGGACCTCTTGATCTGCAGTCAAATGCTCTACCACTGAGCTATACCCCCTGTTGCATTGTCAGCTCAAGAACCAAAATAATAATTTGCAATTTAAAGTTTTATGTAAAAGTATAAAGCAACAATTCCATCTTTCTAATCTGTCCAAAAATCCACTTTCCAACAAAAAGAAGTCATAACAACATACATTAACATAACATAACATAAGTCACTTGCCTCTTGTGAACTAGTGCACAACCATGAGGGTGTGTGAATGTCTTACATGACTTACAGCGTTCATGTCGATGCCGTTGGTGTAGGACCAGGCATGTTGGAAGTACTCCTCCAACCTCTGTCTCAGGCCTCCTGGTATCTGGTGGAAACGGATGAACTCTTTGACCCGCAGCATCTGGGTGTGGTACCGGGCCGTGCCTGAGTACAGCCTCTGAATGATGGCCGACACGTTACCAAAGATACTGGCGTACATGAGAGCTGCACGGGACAGACGACAGAAATACCACATGTTAAAAATAGTTATTAAAAAAAAAACAGGTAACTACGACGGCGTAATAGGGACCATTTAAGGGGGGTAATATTGCAGAGAAAAAACTCAGAATTTACAAGATTAAAGTCATAAATTTACAAGAAAAAACGTGGATATTCTCTGAGATTAAAGTGGCAAATTTACAGGAAAAACTCACAAATTTGCAAGATTATAGCAATAAATTTACGTGATAAAACTCGGAAAACTGAGCGAGGCATTTTCTTTCATGTTCTTAATGTGTTCTTTTATGAATTTAAGTACTAATATTATAGAAGTTACAGGAAAGTAGAGACAAACAACTTTTATCTTTGAATACACAAAAGCGTGTGTCTTTTACTTCAGACTAAAAACCAACCGCTGAGAGGACGTTACTCTGAACACACTGCGTTATCATAGTTACACACTGATGCTTTTAAGGAACTGTGCCCAACTGTCACTGTGTCAGTGGGAACGGAAAACAATACAGGAAAGGCAGATAACATAACTGCTTGTGTTGAACTACAGATTATGGTGAATTATGTCCTTAGAGTTTGCTGGGGAGAGAGACGTCTGAAAGACCCTGCATAGCCTGCAGCCCCAGTGAGAATGGATGAATGGAGAGTCTGTTACAATATGTATAAATAATAATAATATATTTTGCACTCTACTGTAAATTTATGACTTTATAAATTGGTACTTCTTGGAATATTACCCCCCTCCTCCGACTTCGTAATTATTATTTATTTTTTTACCTACAATGACCCTTATACCCGTCGTAGGTCACAGCATGCAAAACAAATGTCTATCTTTTAAATCAAAGTTTTTTAGCTTATTAAGACTAAATATTGCCACCATTGGATAAGATCACAAAAAACACCACAATCAGGATTCAAAATGTTTGTGTCAAGGTTTTCAAACTGTTTCTGTCACACATTCACATTAACCTAAAGCTGCTTTAACACTGGAGGTATTTTATTTGTTCAGGAGGGTGCTCTGTTTCCAGACTCTACTCACAGCCAATGAGCATGACACAGATGGAGAAGATCTTCTCTGGGTTGGTGTTGGGCGAGACGTTCCCAAAGCCCACACTGGTCAGGCTGCTGAAGGTGAAGTACAGTGCTGTGACATACCTGTCCTTGATTGAGGGGCCCGAGGCTGCGTCGCTATCATTGTACTGTTTACCAATCTGCTCAGCCAGGTTGTCCAGCCAGCCGATCTTCAAGCCTCCGATGCGGGCAGAACTGGTCCGCTCCACGTTGCCGATGGCGTACCAGATACAGGCCAGCCAGTGAGCGATGAGGGCAAAGGTGCACATGAGGAGGAAAAGAACCGCGGCTCCATATTCTGAGTAGCGGTCCAACTTCCTGGCCACTCGTACCAACCTCAGCAGTCTGGCTGTTTTCAGTAATCCAATCAGAGTGGTTGTCTGAGGCTATGGAGAGAGAGTAGACTTCATATTATTGATATTAGCAATGTAACGTAATGTAAAATCACTGAGATTTAAAACAGCTTTCTTTGCTGCAGATTTAAAGTGTATTGAGACTTAAATGGAAGGTTCAATACAAAATATAGAAGCGCAGATCCAATTTATTGGTCTAAATAAAGCAAAAACCTAACATAAAAAGATACAGTATGATGACCTGACACTCATCTCTCACACCGATCCACTAACATCTTACGGTCTCTAAAATACTAAACAAAATAAGATAAGATAATATAGACTGTATTGTCCTGAAGGTAATTAGTTTTGGACACATACAGTACAGTATCTGTTAAGAAAGACATAATCTTGCACCTTCAGTCTGAGAAACACTCATAATCAACCAAACCTGAGATCCGAACATTGGACCAATCAGTGAACTACGCAAAGACGTTTAGACAACAAATGGATTTACTGCATTTCAAAATTGTGAATGTTGCCAACAACTGGTTAGAGTAGTTGTAGAGTAGTAGCCGAGTGGTTACAACGCATGCAATGTAACTGGAACAGCCCGGGTTCGATTAAGGCCTTGGGACCTTTGTTGCATGTCATCTCTCTCTCTCTCTCTCTCTCTCTCTCCCATTTCTACTCTGTCCTCTGTCAAATAGAGGCAAAAACATGATCTTAAAAAAACAAACAATGGTTCTGCAACTACATCACCTGTTTTATTGTTTCCAATTAATTCAATAACCGTTTTTGGTTGATGGCACGGAGGAAAGACTAATGGCTATTTAGTTGGCTCACTGGCATGACCTACTGAGATGCTTAATGGAACAGAGCCATCATTAATGTTATTTGCTACCTCAGTGTTGTTTGACCTTTTGTCTGTTGTGAAAAGGTATATTTATATTTGTCAGGCAACATTGGGAGAAGTCAAATGTATGACGTTGATGTTGTGAGGCCACTGTCTCCCCTTCTCTCTCACCTCCTCAGACCCGGTGCGGAATATGAGTAGATCGAAAGGGATGGCGGCCACGATGTCGATGAGGAACCAGCCCTTGAAGTAGTGCTGCGCGATGCGTCCCGGGTGGCTGACCACCTCGTCGTTGTGGTTGACGTAGGTGGTCCTAAAGTTGATAAGGATGTCCACGATGAACATGACGTCCACCACCAGGTCCACCACGTTGAGCGGGTTGCAGGTGTAGCCGCAGGTTCTCCTCCGCTCGTCCTCCACCTCGTTGAGAAGGAAGGCGGCGGAGTACGGCGTGAAGACGGCGGTGTAGATGACCAGCAGCAGGATAACCCAGTCCCATACTGCTTTGAAGGGACTATAGTGAAGGATGGTCCATTTGTGGATGCGTGGGGCCTGGAGCTTGTACTCTGGCAGCACATCAGCACCGAGAGACAACACCTGAGGAGAGAGGGACAGGATGGTGAGGATGTTACTAATAATAGAGGGAGGACAGTAGATCCATGACTAGTGGGATGGAGATGAGCTGAAAACAAGTCACTTCATGAAGCATACATCTCAAACAGTAATAGGAGGTTTTTGGGAGGTTTGTCCATTAGTTGATTTATCTATTAGGAGATGAAAACATGGAAAGTGCGCATTGGATACACTTAAAGGTGCAGTGTGTGGGATTTGGTGGCATCTAGTGGTGAGGTTGCAGATTGCAACCAACTGAACAGTTTTTTGTGCATGTAAAAGGTCTGCAAGGTTACAAAGTCCAAAGTTCACGCCAAAGGGAGTTACTCTCCCCCACAGAAACACAGCTCCTGAACTGCCTGAAACGCCTTGTCGAAGTCCCGCCTTTTCTACTGTAACATGGTGATGTCACCAAGTAACAGATTTGCATAACGGATAGTTTCACGCTCCACGTGCAGGAGCTCAAACAGAACATTTCAGACAAAGGGTGAAAAGAGGTGCTGCATCACAGACAGTATGAGAAAAGTAAAGCGTTTTTTGAACATTAAAGTCATGTTCTAGTAGAAAATACATGTTCGCACCTAATAGGTCCTCTTTAATGCAGCAAAAACAACAGAAACAACTCCAGCCTTTGGCGAGGCAAAAAACATCAATATACAAATCTCCATCCAGTGTTACCACCATTACCCGAGTGATTTGCCTAATTGCATTAACAGGCAAACAAAAACAAAACAATCAGTTAACAGTAAAATGAGTCAGTAAAGCGATGAGTATTAAGATCCCACTGACCGGTACAACAATTAGGGTCTCCATGTCAAGGTTCTCCATGGGTCGACCACAGCAGCAGAAGAGGAAGCTCCTCCAAACCCTCTGCAGCCCTACCTGCCTGCTGTGTGGTGGCCATCTCCTCTCCTGCATCACTCTCTAGCAGAAAAACCAACAGACTTCTACAAAAACCAAAAACCCTAACAGAGTGTGTAGCTCTATCCGCTCTCCACAGGCGCTTTACTGAGTCAAATCACTAACTGCTGTTTTTAAAGAGCCCACAGCAGCCTCACCTGCCTCTGTTGCACCATGTGATGCCCATTTTACTGAGACCATGTGACCACTTCTACTAGTGTTCTGATCAATTGTGGACCAGAATAAGTGGCGGCATCGATTGGGAGCCATGCAGAGGGGCAATTTTAGTTAATTCTGAAGGTCAGGTCATTGCTGGTGACCTCTCCTCTAACAAACTGATGCCCCACTGCTGACACCCATATCTATGTTAACAATACTCTTAGTGCATTTCTGTCCTTCCATCTCCTTCACAAACCCTCCAGTGGTTAGACCCTCATTTGCATTTTGGTTTGCATAATCATCATCATAGTCACTGTGACAAAAGAAGCTGGACTTGTATGACGAGGAGTGACAAACACTAAAGTCTCATAGGAACCACAAGTCTAACGTGGTGGCGTCTATTTAGACTAAATGCTGTTTCTTTCCACTTTCCCAGCTTAGATGAAAACAGTGGACAAACATAGTCAAAGTAAACTGCCTCTTAAGGACAAAACACCACATTCAAAAAAGTTACTAAATGTGTACATGGCCATATTTGGTCAACAAAAATGCTTGTATCGTTTTCCATTACAGCATGCAGCAGCATTAATAGCAGAGGGATGATGGCTTCTGCTCTTGCTCCATAAATCAGTTTTTTTTAATGACCAATGGACAGTGTACAGTATTTGGATAGACGGTTAAGGTGGGGAACCTGAACACAACGACCTCTGGCACTCCTTTGTGTGCCAGCAACTGACCACAGTAGCTGAACAGATGTGAAAAGACAACACAGTAATGAGAACGTAAACACATGAGCAAAAGTTCACTCATCCAAGAAGTGTTGAGTTATTGACGTTGTGCACTGCTCTGTTTCATAATGACGACCGGCCACCACCAGTTCGCACGCAACCGCTCTGTGACGCTACTCTGACTTTATAATCAACACAGCAAGAGTTCACCGTCTATACATTTTCACATATATTAGCTTGAGAGAGCAGCTGATGTGTGAAATACAAGGGAAGCTTTAAGACCGAACAGGATAGAAATCATGAAAGCCAGTGTGAAATATAGGAAATTGCTGCTTCTAGGGCATTCAAAGTTGAAAGTACAGCTTGAACACTAACTATTCAGACTGTGGATTGTAGTTTATCTGCTATGAAAACCTAGAAAATACGACTTTTATCCTTACTTTTGAATAAAGTCACAATGCAAAGTGCAAGATCTGTCACGTGTAACTCATTTCAGTCGATGTTTTCTTCTTGCAATCTTTAGTAAACATACAATTCAACTTTTCAGCCAGTGCATCTTCCTTATCCTGTCTTATTCCTCTCTAAACATAAAACACAACACCTATTTCTGTACTTCAGTAAACCTACAACAGGTGCAACTCAATAGCAAAATGTTATAAAAGCAAAAATAAGATTCTGTGCACAAAATCTGTGAAAAAGACCTTGTCATAGCAAGGTGACATGGCATCAGCTTGACCTGGATAAAGCTGATGTTGCTCACCTGTGGCACTACAGAAGGTAAGCAGGAAGGGTGAGGTGGAGGAGGAAAGCAGAGACAAGGAGGAAAAGGAGGGAAGGGCACAACAAACAAACAAACAAACAGGGAAGTGGAGAGTTTGAGGAGGACTACCAGGGAGCTTGAGAGACCCAGGAAGGCTGAGGTACTCACAGGCTGCAGTGTATGCTTGAAGCTCATGCTGAAGCGCACCACGGTGTAAACAGCAAGAGAAGAGACTGAGAGGGGGAGGAAACCCCTTTCCATCCATCCATCCGTCTGTATCTCCCTCCCTCCTGCTCTCTCCTCCCTCCCTGTAGCCCTGCCCTCACCGCGGGATCCTCCTTCAAACATGAAAAAATGATCCAGTGGCTCAATGAATGACGGCATCTGCCTCCTCCACTAGTACTCAGTAAGCAACAACAGCCAAAGTAGCTTTCCTTGAGCACTCTACTGTATGTTCTTCACTGTTGATATAAGTAGCCTGATTTATGGTTAGAAATAATTATGTAAATATATCTGTATTTACATGCAGTGTGTTACAACCACATATATTTATTTGTGTATTTTTTTTTGCATAATCCTCTTTGAGTCAGCAAATCATTGTCTTAAAGCTGCAGTGGGTAGAAATGGAGCAAATGTGTAATATATAAAAAAAGTTATTTCTATAAAAAGGTCACTATATCCTGACAGTAGTGTATGAGACAGGTAATCTGAAAAAGATCATCTGTGTCCTCCGGTGCTCTGCCGTCTCTGAGCAGCTCATCAGCTGAGCAGGCATCATGATGCCACCTTTCAAAATCAAATATAAAGTTCCAGTCAGTTCAACCTGAATTCCTCTCCAGTCTCTCCTGTTGTGAAGCTCATTCAAAGCCAGGGGGCACCACACACACTAGTTACAGTGAGCTGGGGCTTTTCTACAGTTACAGTCTGGTCAATCACCCTGTGTGCTTCATGTTATGCAGACAAATCAATACGAACACAGATCAATGACAACCTTCATTTCCCTTTTTGTAAGTTACCAATCGAAATGCAATTATAAAGGCGCTATAATGAACAATTTTATTGTATAACGGCAGGAGAAATGTAAAGGCAACATCTGCTTATAGATTTAGTTACATGCAAACAGCATGTTCATTCTTTACACAAACTTGGTGTTGTTATTGACCACTGCTATAGTTCACACACGCAACGATTACTGTGACCTAAAACGTGACCTTCAGGGCTTCACATTGGTCTGTGACCCCACGACTACGATACCACAGCGAGTCAAGCTGATTTAACAGGACTAAAGCTCAAACTGGCACCAGCATGAAGACGGCTAGAGGGGACTGCAGTTGGAGGTTTGACAGATGCACACAGAGCCTCCCCGCTGCCCTCCACTTCCATTAGCTCCACAGGCCAAGGTCACCGCCCGGCATCGGCGTCAAGCCACCGAGGGCCGCTCAATAACCTCACAGCCGTCGCCCCTTTTTACTCGCTTTCATAACTACATCTCACCAGAACCTCTCACCACTCTCACAGACAGTATGTGATCCCCGCACACACCCACACAATCTCCACTTACATCCTCACACACTCACCAGTGAGTCCCCCGTTTGTTCTCTATGCTGCCTGGTTACTATCTATACTGACATGACAGCAGATACAACAATACCTCAGGCTGTGAATAACTAACACAACGTATTGATCCACCAAATTTGAAAACATATACTCGATTTGCTACCTTCGTACTAAAAAAACTAAAACCATATTGATTTAGTCTTTAGTCTGTTAATGAAAGTTTAATTGTCTGTATGTGTTTCCAAAGAAAAATGTTTATATTTCTGGATGTTTGAAACAAGAAGAGGAATCTGTGCAAATGGACAGAGACAACCACCCTGGCTGACATAATAAAACCACAGAATCTCCCCCAAAAAGTCCCCCTCCACACAAAAATGAGTTTTTATTATTGTGAATTCACTTGAGGATTAGGGCCACGTGTGAAAAATTCTGAATTATGACTTTAAACTCTGAACTCAAATCACGTTTTCACGTGTCCCTAATACTCTACTGTAGAGCTTCACTGTGCACTGAGTTTGACATCAGAAGGCTGTTTTCACATCCATCTGCTGAAGGGGAAAGTGTCCCTGAGCTTGACCTTAAACCTCAGTTAAAGACGTGTACGGACGAGCAGGATTTTGTGACATCACAAATAGTTAGGAAGCTAATCGTGGTTTAATATGCAGCTTATGCAAAATCTCAAATACCGTACTAATTTGCCTGCTGTTTTCTGTTTAGATCATGGTAACTACGGTTGGTAAAGTCCATAATAATGTATCCATTAAAAGTCACCACAATGAGAAAAAGCACTAATGACGTCGGACGCTTTTCCGAGTTTAATTTTTTTCAACGCAAGGCGTTCAGGGTGCTCCTGTAAAAATGTGAGACGCACAGAGCGGATAAACACAAGACGCTCAGCAACACAAAAACAGCACGCAGAATGCTTCAATATCTAAAACGCACTCTGTCTGATTGGGGCTTAAGAATGGACATTTCAGTGAAGTAGGAGACATCTTGTGTCCAGTAGATAAACTTTTGAAATTAAACATATTTGCATATTCATCGATTTTGGATATTTGTTTCAATGACGGAGAGGAGCAGATGCATTTTTAAGAATATTTACCAAGGTTTTAGAACCGTTTTCTGTGGAAAAGACATAGACACAAATTATTATTCAAAGCAGAGTCATTTGTCTGGCAAGAACTTTAAAATCCATCCATTGAAAATCTGAAGAATAGACATAGTGTTTGACAGCTAAAACACCAAAGCCTAAAATAATTCAAAGGGATTTACACAGAATCTCTCCAAAACACATCACACTAAATACACACAAAAGACAATCCTCTAAAAGTATGATACTAGGTTTCCATCAAACGAGATACAATATCTGCGAACGTGACCAGATAATTCATCATTAGTAATGCAACTTAATCTGTTTAAATGTCCAATAAATATGATCACAAAATGAGGGTGATTGCCATTTATACAATATGTTACAAAACAGATATTAAAACAAGCTGATTTGTGCTGCAGCCCCTTGTTTGTACTAAAAGCAAGATTTAAAGACATATTTCTGGACCAAATTGTTTTTAAGATGAAGACGACCTCGACGACACCTTGTGTGTGGTCTGTCAGGAGACATACCAGAGTCAAATAGCTGAAATAACAGCTTTCTACCTTCCAACAGAAACATGAAGAGTAAGACAAACCCTACTGACAGTCCACTCCACCGCCATACTAACACGGAGGAACACTCGTTATCCAAACTCGTACATGACGTCAGCTGAGTCCAGATAACAACTCAAGTGTTCTGCCAGGCATTTTCGGAGGCCTTCTGTTCATACTGTCAGTTTTTCCAGGGCCACAGAAGCCACGCTGCTTCCGCATTGTGCGGCCGGCTGTCAATACCACTCGCCTCCCCCTGGTGTGAACAAGTGAGATCTCACCACCACCAAGGCAGCAGCAATTACATAGGGTTATAGTACTGCGCGAATAGCATGCAAATTTAGGACCCATTAATAATAAATACATGTGCTGTCAGAAGCTATGCAAGTCTAATGCCTATGTTATGTGTGGTTGTGATGGTTTAGCAGTGAATGTCCCTATCTAGAAGAGGACCCGCTCCCTATGTAGATATAAACAGCTCCTTCTAAGGTGACGAAATTATATATTAAAGAAAAACAAACTTATTAATATTATATTCCATTTCTGCCAATAGATCCCTCTGAATGCTACACACTCTTCCTTCAAAAGTCAACATTTAAAAGCAGAAACTTTGCTTTGTCTTTGAGTATTTTTACATTTTGTTTTTTCCTCCACTGCTGTGCGTGAGGTAACAATGTGCCAAAATGTGCACCGACACACCGTGCTGTGATGACAGGCGGCTGATGGGAACGTTGTGCTGCTGGTGCCATAGATGTCACACCTCAGGTGAGATTATTCTTTCACACTTTCACCCTGCGACTGCAGATGTCTTTTAGCATTTTCAGTGAGCCAGAAGCAGTAAACATTTATAGACATCTTTGTCTGATGTGCAGAGACAACGAGTGGATGTGACAGCACGGGGAGATCAACTACAATAATGGCCAACAAGCTGGACTTATCAAACAGAATGACAGGAGGAGTAACATGATGTGATTGATATTATTTCTTTTCCCAATGAGCAGAGTCAAATCTTTACTTTCGGGAGAAACAGCTAGCAGACAAAGCTGTTGTGAAATGTCACCGCAAACCTCTAAATATGAGGCTCAACTTGACTTGAAGCTATCCAAAAACATGAATCCTACATGCAAAGAATAAAGAAAAATCTGCAAACAGGTTTTGCCCAATAATTTCCAGGCAAAATCATCGTTGAAACCAGAGCAATGATCTGCCTATTCTCTGTCATCATGATATGGATACCTTTCTAGAAAACTTCTGAAATAAGGGAAACTACAAGTGGAATTATCTCACCTCATTTGTTCTTGTATTAAGAAAAACATGTCATGTTAGGTTTAGTCTGGTTTCAACTGACTTTCTTTCTACTGTACTCCTTATTAACAGTCGTTCTGGGGCACAGGCACATCCATTATTAACTTTTCATTAGGCAAAATGATTACAGCCATCCAGTCTTTCAGCTCACAGACGAGTTATTTCGATTCTAGCGGTATAACCATGACATAAAGAAATAAGTATAATATTATTAATTTTGAATTGAACAAATGAGTACTTCAAATTAGTACATAAGTAGAATAATCTTAGGTTTATAAATAAAAAATATGTGTAAGCAACCAACAATAAGTAGAGGTGCAACGGATCACAAAACTCATGGTTCAGATTGTTTCACGGTTTTGAGGATCAGCAGGAAAAAAGGGAGCAAATATAACTTTAAGAGATGCCTCAATCACGTTTTTTTTAACGCAGATACAGATTGCCGATCGTCGATGAGCCATATCGGCCAATAGAGATGTTTTGTTGTTGTTTTTAAATTAAAATTTTGTGTTTAAATTTAAATGTTATGCTTTCACTTTGTTATAATCCTCATTAGTGGTTATTTGCATAAAAACACACAATTCAAATGATTAGGAAATAAAAGATACTATTTTTTATTGATTTATTGATTGATTTTGATTAAAAAAATCTTGGCACTAGTAGTTCTAATGATGTATTACTGCTTAGAGGTAGTGTTAGGAAGTTAAACAGGTCATAATACCCTCTCTAATATCTATTTTATATTGCTGTGAAAACATCTCCTTCATACAACTGGACTCACTCAAGTTTCTCACCAAAAACTATATTTTACAAGATTACATTTGAACACATCATGATAGCGTTATAATTTACCTTCACCCACTACTCATTTTACTGCATCATAATGTAACTCAATGGAACCTCCATATGTTAGCTGCTCCGGTGCTGCCAACATGAACCAGCTCTCCTCCTGCCGATTTCAACACGGATTTGTTGTTCACAATGTAGCATTATCAGGGATCGGCGACCACAAAGCGTTAATGCAGATCTCCCAATCACATATTTGTGTGAAGTGCAAAGAGATAAAGACAGAGGTGATTTACCATCTCTCTTTTTTCACTGAGATGTTAAAGGACTCGTCCTACCTGAGTGACGTGAGTGACCTTCTCAGTGACATTCTGGGTTCGGTCTTTAATCTTGCTGGGTGCGATGATTTCAATCTCGGTAGGCGAAGGAGGTCTCATCCGGTCCGAGCCGAAGGAGAGAGTAACCTGAGGGATGCGGCTGATGGTCCGATGTCTCATCAGGTCCGAGTCCGACGTGGAGTTCAGAACGCTGGGCTTCAGATCTGCAACAGAGAGCAGCATTATCAGCAATTAACACGGACAAACAAGAACAAAATACTGAACATTTATTTCAATAATATGATTTATTAAATTCACTAAAAGTGTCCAGGTTTGAAGGTAAAATCGTGACCAAATGTTAAAACAAGAACATGCAGTTAAAATGTTTTCAGAAACAAAATGTTTTTGTTCATCCACTATTTCTGGCCGTCAACAGGGGAATCAGGACAGACTGCACTTCCCCTCAGCCTCAAAGACACGTACAAATATGTTGAAAATGAAAGAAAATGTGACAGACTGAGGGTCGAGAGTATGATTGGAACCTGCACAAAAAATATATAGTTTCTTCACAAAGTGCTTCCCCTGAGAGAAGAAGAGCACATATGTGCAATTTTACCACAAATGGAACACAAACCCACACATAATCATAAACACAACACAATCACACACACACAGTAACAGGGGGATTGATTCATGTGTCTCTGCTGGAACAACCATCAGGCGTCTGCACATGCTCAGAGCGATGCTCTCTGTGGTATGGATGTTAGAGAGCTGTAATCTTTGATCTCTCTCTCTCTCAATTTCCATCTCTTCTTGTCAGTGAAAGAAAGCTGTGAGCTGCTTTAAGTTTTTGCTGCTTGTTCATCATTTTCATCATATCGGATTTCTTATTTGACCAATTTCAAGAGTTATAACAAATATTATAACATGGCCGTGATTAACAACTTTCTGATTGGCGGTCAGGTGTGTGCTACGATAATACAGGAGCTTTCACTAATATGATGAAAGTGTGTATTTCAAAGATATTTTAGTTTCTCTCAGAGACAAATACAGTCCTGCTAGCCTCCTCCAATAATACTACTAGTAATTCTGTACTCAAACGCTTGTGAGCGTCTCGGTCAGACACTCACTGTTGTTGGTTTGGGCGTCTCCAGGTCGACTGCTCCATTCTGCCCTCATGCCATCAATGTCGTCCAGTGACGAGGCGCGTCGAAGGCTGCGGACGCTGTCCCGAGAACAGCTTCGAGGTATCGTCCCCCTGGGGAAGGCGTTGCCGGGGTCCAGGCGGTCTGTCAGCAGGGAGCGCCGCTTGCAGGCCGGTTGGGCTGGAGGGGAGGGAGGATCGAGGTCCTGTTCTATCAGGGCTTCTGTCTCAGACTGCATGCAGCTCTCCTTGGACGGGATCCGAAACTCTTTGAGGGGGACTTCCTCGCTGTTTGGCTGTTAAGAACAGAGAGCAGGAGGCCATGTCTTAGATGTACAAAAATGATATAGTATAATATAATCTGTCTATAAAAAGTTTATCTGCATTTCAAATTGAACCTTTGTTGTGTTTTGCAAAACAGGACTACCCAACTTATAGCTTACGATACAAAGTAGACCTGCCAAAGACCCCCGACATGTAAGTTTGCCTAACTTGGCCCAATACAGTTCTGGTGTCAGGTATACATACCGTCAGGAAATAGTTTCGCACTAGAGGTCATTCATCAAAACGCGAGAGAACTCTAAGCAGAAGTAAGGGGAGACTCTAGGAAGAGGAAGATTTACTCAACAATGGTAGATTTTTTTTCCCCTCATGCTTCCCGTCGGGGTCCTTTGGGCCAAGAAATCAGTCCTTGAATTTCAAACAATTCTTGCTGCTATTTTAACGAATGTGAAACAGCACGGTTCATATTGAATGGTTGGAATTTCATATGTGAAAAGCCTGTACCAGCAGAAGAGTTTGTTGTCTATAAATAATTTGAGTGCAGAATGTTTTTTGTTTTGTGCTCGTCATGCAAGCTTCTGTCAGTAAATTCAATAATTCAGTCACTGCGATGCCTCGTAGTTGTGTAGTATTACTGGGCCTCATGCAATAACATTTTCGTATTCTTATCTTAAATTACTCTTACTTTTTTTCGTACCGTGGGCTCGTACGAGTGTGCCACGTCAGATTCAGCAAACACTCCACACTACACTTCAGATAACAATGTAAATGACCTGCGTAAATGAGTGTGTGTTCATGTGAATTAGCCTAATTAACGCCCCAATGATACCATATAAGGCTACGCGTCCTGCCCCATTTACCTGTCTCTGTCAATATATCAGCATGCTGTCTAAAGACACGCTCTTTTCCAAAAGAGCGTAATTTAAGTCACTTTGCAGTATGAGATTTTCATATTATGGATGTTGTAGTATTATACAATAGCATCAATGGGCATTTAAAGTAATAATGATATCGTTAGGATATATGAATACATTTAGAATCATGAAGAATTATAAATCAAATTTCAGAGTCAAACAGGATAATGTCAACATAATTATGAAGTGTAATTTAAATAGGATTTTCAAACTCAAAATTGCTTCAAAGTAATGAAATATACAATCCATCAGTGAAAAACTTAGGTTTGGATGACAGCAGACTAATCGCACATGACTCCTACGACAGGTCTGGACCACTTGTAAATCGTGTTCGTGCCAAAAAGAGAAAATTCAAAATACGATCAAATTGGTGAATGCGACAAGTTCTCCTAAATCACTCGTACAAGTCACTTAAGAAGGAATCTGTTAGTACGAGTGGTTCTTGCACGAGGCCCACTGTTTGTATAGATTTTAGCTGCTGTCACGTGTCACTACAGCAGAATGCAAGGCATACATGCAAGCACGCTGCATTGCATCATCTCTTGTGTGTGCTGTGAGTGTGTGTACACCACCTCACCTGCAGGTAGTCCACCACCACTCCTTCAAACTGATCTTTGGAGAGTGAAGGTCGTCGCATTGACCGTAGCACCGGCAGCCTCATCTTCAACCTGCGATTCTGACCTGAAAGGGAAAGTTTGTGTTCAGCTCAGCTGTTATCAAAACTTACCCACGAGTCTCCCCTTTACAGACATGCCCACTTTATGATAATCACATGCAGTTTGGGGCAAGTCATAGTCAAGTCAGCACACTGACTGTTAGGCTTGAGTTTGCCATGTTATGATTTGAGCATATTTTATTTTTTTTATGCTAAATGCAGTACCTGTGAGGGTTTCTGGACAATATCTGTCATTGATTTGTGTTGTTAATTGATTTACAATAATAAATATATACATACATTTGCATAAAGCAAGAATATTTGCCCACTCCCATGTTGATAAGAGTATTAAATACTTGACAAATCTCCCTTTAAGGTACATTTTGAACAGATACAAATGTGTTATTAATTGTGATTAACCATGGACAATCATGCGATTAATTGCGATTAAATATTTAAATCGATTAATAGCCCTAGTCAATACTGATCACTAGGATGACATGACACACATCGAATAATGTGATTCACTGACACAAAAAATGATCTTGCAGTTGCAAAAATCATGTTTCAGTATATCTTAGGAACAGAAAGAGACTCTTTAAACCTGAAAGTGTATCATGCAGGCAAGGTATAATACAAATGTTAAAGGCCTTACAGTAAATCAGTCCTTGGGCGACTCTCTGCCTGAGGCCTGATCTCTTGAGAGTAGGGTCGATCAGCTCCTTGAAGTCGAGGATGAACATGATGACGATGCTTTCCTCATTTTTTACGGGGACAATGTCCACCAGGCACGGTCTGCAGGTCCCTTTAGACACAGAAAGAGATCAATAGCAAAGAAGGGGGCATCCGGATTTGAACCGGGGACCTCTTGATCTGCAGTCAAATGCTCTACCACTGAGCTATACCCCCACACACTGTACACGTCATCGCCATCTGATTTTTTTTTATGAGGCTTTTACAGGAGTGAAAGGGAGAAAGACAAAGACAAATATAGAAGGGAAAAGGAGGAACGGATTTCAAACACTGAAAGATAAAAAAGGTTAAATGAGCAACACTTCCGTCAGGTCTAACTTCACTCTGCAATCAGAGCGGTCTAAAAATAGAAACGGGGGGCGAAGGCAGATCACACAAACACACACACCAACACACTCACATACATACAGAGGACCGTATGTCCACACAAACACACACAAACAGTTCCTGCATTCAGTCCCATTCACACATCCAGTCTGAGAGCAGCTGAATCACATCCACTTGTTCGCAAATTTTTCTTCCTGTTCAGTCTGGAAGCACAGTAGGAAGCAGGAGACCAAACAAATAGATGCTTAGTGGATTTGAGCTGGCATGCTGATCGCATTTCCATGACAACAGAGCTCTTGACTGCACGCCCCATGCCCAAGTGTCCAAAGTAGCTAAAGACACGTGTGTATGTGTATGTCTGTGTGTGTTTGCTTGCCTTTATCATCGTGTTTCAGTGTCTTTGTGCAAATGACAGATAAAAAGATGAAGAAGGAATTTAACGGTTGCACAGGTCAGTCTGCAACTGGTGGCGGCGTTAAGATTAAGTAAATGAGGCTTTGAGAGGAGAGAACGCTCAGTAAAATGCCACGGTTGCCAAGTTTAAATGTCTGTCTCGCTCCGTTATTTTTTTTTGCTTTCACCCTGTTCTCTCATCACAATTTTCTAATATCACCGTCTCTGCGTCTCCAAACTTTTCATTCCTTCTAGCTTCCCCATCTGTGATAACAATATGCTTGTTTACACATAACTTTTTTTAAAATCAAAGTTTTGCACTAAAGATAAATACAGGTGGAGGATGTGCAAGAAAGCACGGAAAAGATTGTTTAGGTGGGAGGGTAGCAGGGATTACGATTGTACCAATAAACCAATACGGCAGAACAGGAGCGTCAAAACAAACGTGCATCCATAGGAGAATGACGACGCATAATGATGCTGAGAGTGCCTGCCTGGTTTCACTGGGGAGGCGACTCAGAGCAGAGAGCACACTGCGTGATTTAAAACCTGATTATAAAAGTCATGATGACCGATTTTCAAGATCATGGAGAGTCTGCAGTAGTCTGAAAAAAAACGTGGCAGGTCACCGTGACACACATGTTGGTGCGAGAATAAGAAGTTTTTTCTTTTTTCTTCTTCATAAATCGTGTTTTCCATGTTTGTTTTTTATCACTAGAATCTGTGAACATCTGAATGTGATTCTGTTTAACTAACAGAAATGTGAAGTGAGACTTTATACAGTCAGTTAAGATTTCAAAAGATTGTTTTGTTGGTGATATTACTCGTTGAGTGAGAAGACTATTTATGCCAACAACATCAATGTGCACCTGGCACTGACATATTACACCACGTTGAATTTTCACCATGTTAGTGGCATGGCTTTAGACTGAAATCTCTCTTCAGAAGACAGATATTACGCTATGGCTTTTACTGAAATGTCTATTGGATGGATTTCCATGAAATTTTGTACACACATATGTGTCAGTAAAGAAAAAGGTAACGCCTGCACACTACTCCATGCCACAATATTTTTACTGACTACGTTTCGATCCTTCTTGGGTCTTCGTCAGGTCAAAGGCTTTGAAAAAATGCAAACCACACCCATATTTATACATAAAGCACGCCATGGCATGGAGCAGTGTGCAGGCGTTATCTTTTTCTTTACTGATGCTGTTCTGATACGTGATGTGCATACAATTAATCTTCTTCAACACACATTTGTTTCCCCCATCGGAATGAATTGTAATTGATCCCTTGTTGTAAGTGATCCTGTAACTTTTCATCTAGCGCCAACGTCAGGCCAAAGTTTCAATTTGTCCAATACTTTTTGACCAAATATTTGCTAATATTTCTAATGACATTCCCATCAGCCTCAGCTGTACGTTTCGTCTCTAAATTGTCTGTCCTCACCAGAAAACAACGACATGCTCTCACAAAAAAGACCTCCTATAGTCATGCAAATAAATACTGTCCTCTTTCTGAGTCTGCATACATTTAAAACCAGGGAAACTACGTCCTGCAAGGTCAGAAACAGTATTTGTTTAATCTCAAAGTTTACATAATATCCTAAAAATCTGTCAGGTTTAGATAATTCCAGATGATTTAACATTTAGCTGTTGCAAGTTTTTGTTTCCTCACTTTCTGTATGCTTAAACCTAAATGTTACCATCGAGCACAGGGGCAAACAATCTGCTGGATACAACTTATTATGACTTTCACCCATCCATATTCCAGAAATTAAGAGCAGTGACAGTTATGGATGAAATAGGAGCAAATTAATGAATGATGGTTAGGGTCACAGTCTCGATTAGGATCTATCCAATCAGGTTTTTTGTCAGATGATGGATGGTAAAACAGTGGAACATGAGGATGATTATGGTGGCTGTGTTTTAATAACAGTCAAGTTGTTCAATAAACCAGATTTTGTGTGATGGCCAGAAGGTTCCTATCCAGGTATCTGAGGCTGTAAACACTCTTTTCCTCCAGCATCTTACCTTCTTTATCGTAGTAGAGGATCTCCACCTTGCGCTCCTCTGAGCCAAGCAGGGCCTGTGCCAGCTGGGCCAGGGCGCTCTTCATGGTGCCGGGTCCCACCAAGAACTGGCAGGTACAGGGCTGCTGCATGATCTCCGCCCTGGCGAAACCAAACATCTGGCAGAAGCCTTCGTTGCAGTAGATGATGCCACAGTTCTTCATCTGGGCGTTGGCGATCAAAAACTTGCGATCTGAAGGGCAGAATAGATTTAGCGCCGATTAATCTTTGCAGTTCTAAAATTTACTATATTTAATTAGAAACGATATACATCTTCAAAACTCATGACATTTCATAACTAAGTTCGGGAACAAAGACCACACCTCATACACATCCAATTCCCGCAGCTAAAGTATTGAAGCACACCTGATCCGTTCACTTCCCCTTGACTCAGCTTTCACATCCCTCCCCCCCAAACACCTTTTTTCTTTTCTCTCACCCTTCTTTCTCTCTTGTTTGATTACAAGAACCACTGGGAGCTCTGCAAACATCAGAACTCACGAAGAGACGGCTTCCCCACTCAGAGTCTCGACTCCCCCGGTTCTCTCCACCTCCAGCCGACACCGATCCATCAGCGCTCTCCTCCATCCTTCCTTCTACAACACCTCTTCCCTCTCAACCTTCATCCCTCGACCCTTCATCCCTCGACCCTCATCCCTTCATCCCTCGACCCTCATCCTTCTTCCCTTCATCCCTCGACCCCATCCTTCATCCCTTATCCTCCTTCCTAAACCATTCCTCCTACATCATCATTGCTCCCCTCCATCACAATACGTAATAAACTATTCTAAACCCATACAATTATTGGCGTGGTCTTTGTTAGTGGTTGAATTTAGCTGCTGTCTCATTCATATGGGATAACAAAAGTTAAATACTACAATTTTGGATTGTCAAAAAAGATTTTCTGTTATAGGAAATCAGCAGTAAAGAGTAGAAGAAATTAGGCATAATAATATATCATATGGTAAACAAACATTCTGGTCTTTTTTCGAAGTCATCACATTAGCTAGATGTCAAACATCTTTAGGATATTTACAATACAGTTATACTTAACACTGTTTGATTTAATCAATGTCCTGCATGGTCTCCACTTCAGAATCAGCTGAAGTGGAGCTAATGAAGTCCACCTCTCCATGGTGCTAATGTTATTAATGTCTCTATTTTGTCCTGAGGGACTGAGGAGAAGCAGGTGGGCACTTCAACATGAGAGCCTCTGTGGCTCAGTCACACCTGCTGTCATTTACCTGATGGGAATTTACAGGTTGTTGACGTCTGTTAGGATTAGCCCCTCAGATTTTACCTGACATTTTTTAATTAAACTGGAATTATCCACCTGTTTGCAATAATTATCTGCCCATATAATTATACTGCTAGATGATGTTATTGTCTTTTTATTATGATGGATTGTTTCTATGTTCTCGTCTCTATTCATACTGCCAGAAGTGGAGGAAGTATTCTTTTACTTAAAGGTCCCATATTGTAAAAAAGTTAGATTTTCATGTCTTTTATATTATAAAGCAGGTTTAAGTGCTATATAAATACTGTTAAACTATGAAAACACTCAATATACGGAGAAATACACACAGCCCGTATTCAGAAATTGTGCGTTTGAAACAAGCCGTTAGGATTTCTGTCCATTTGTGAAGTCACAAATATACAATATTTATTTCTGTTTTAATTTGCTCCTATATTTATTCATCTTTGTATTACTTCCTCTACCCCTGAATTAATTTAACTGTATATAAAGTAGTTAAAACTAGTTCCACCTCAAGCAGCTACAACAGATAACTGCTGCTTACATATTGATGCTTCAGTATTGATAGGTAACTTATTATAATATGTCAGTAACAGCAGATTTTCTGCTGCTTGTTATGCAATTATGCCATTATACAATTACTTACTTTAGGATTTTAAATGCAGGACGTTTACTTCTAATAGAGTATTTTTACATTGTTGTATTAGTACCTGCTTTCCACCACTGGAAACTGGACCACAGTCATGTTTTTTCCTGCTACGTCAAACCTTTGAGTATTAACTGTGAGTTACTCTGCACTCAGAAAAATCCTCAATAGTAATTCCAAGCTCATATAGCATCCAGTTCCTGTTATTGATGATTGTAATGTACGTGGCATCGGCAACAGCGTGTCAAAGCCCATGAAAGTGAAGTAGGCCAGTTTGGTTCGAAGGCTGCTAATGGAGGAGTTCAATGAGCTGAATAAAAAGCACATATCCTCTGACCGGCCCTTTTATTATCCTGCGGTGGAACTGGGTTAAACAGCTCTTCCCTGTGTGACGAGTGGAGGGGACTCTTCCCTCGGTCCCTCGCTTTAAAGTAAATGCTCCTCTCGTGGAAAGCACATCCTGTTCAGAGTCATTATCTGGGGCTCAGAGCGGAAACTCTGATCGTCACACCGTTGCTAAGCAGCAACGCTGTGTGGCACGTGCACTCACCTGGTCGTGCACGTGCACGTGGCTGCGCGTGCACACATATAAGGACATACAGTAGAGGTATTACATAATGGAGCTTCAGAGATTCAAGTATTATTGGACCCCAGATGTAATCAGACTAAATAATTGAGAGCAATCAACTATTTCTCCATGATTGGTCAGCATCTGATCAGGACGTCAGGGTTATTTTACACATCCAACACACTGTTAGTGGCCCACAGTGAGGGAGACGAAGGGAACATTTTAAGTAGACTGAAAATAAGCATTTTTAAACAAGAAATTATATCAACAAAGATGTAACTGACCGCAAATAATGTTATGTAAAACTGAGATTAAACAAAATGAATGAACCCTGCAATTAACAATCTGTTTGACGTAATTATAAATTGGTTGGACATTAGGTTAATTGAGTCAGTATTCATTACAAAAGCATTGTTATTCTTATTCTTAGTCTTACAACAAGGTATCATGCCAATTTTATCTTATGGATGTAATGTTTGTCACATGAGTGTATTTAAACAACGAATTGTTAACAAAAGAAGACATCAAATCCAACATCTGTGTTTCATCACAGGGACAATAAGAGGGTTTTTTTTTTCTTTCTAAATGTGTGAGTGGCTGTCTTTGTTTGCAGCCAGTGGAACATGTGAGCTAATGGAACATAATGTGGGGCATCAGGTGAGCACACAAACACACATGCAGGTGCAAAAAAACACCTCAAACATAAAAGGAGCAGCATCACTGCTTACAAATTAGATGAGATTTTTCAATGTCTCTCTGCCACCTGTTCACAAGTCTAATTTAATAAGCGTGGCAAATAAAGTGGGAAAAATAAAGGATACAGGAGGCTGTAGCCTTTTTGTAACTGACAACATAGTGTGGATAACTTTTATAGGTGAAAAATTAACAGAAAATATTAGACTTTGGTGCCAAACCCATTACATTTTACCAATTTCATCACTAGCCTACATGCAGTCCTCTTCCATTCACAACAATGCTCTATTTTAACGATCCTGACCCATGTACTGTTGGCCCACTATACTCCTACTGATGATAATAACCTCTACAACACCTCACCTCTGTCTAACAGAGAACTCTAAGATCTATAGTTTCTGTCTCTCAACATTCATTCTGTTCTTGCTCCTGCAATAATCTTGCACATGTTGAATTTTTCACATCTACATTTGCACATTTAGTTATTTTTTTATTTACAAACAAACATTGTAACTTACACACTTGTTAATATATGCTATAGTTGTAGGAGTCTGGTATATTTATAGTGTGTTCCAATATTCCTTATATTGTGTATTCTATAGATATATTTCTCTATAGTGTTGATATGTACATTTTATTTACTGTTCCAGTGCATTGCCTGGATAACCTGCTGCTGTAACACAATCATTTCCCAATTTGGGATCAATAAAGTACATCTATCTATCTATCTATCTATCTATCATTATTACCACCTACCATATGTTGCTAATGGAGGTCAAACTCTCTTTCTACGTACTGTCTTGGCACATTTGGATCTGTCTGTCACCTTAAAAGATGAATTAAAAGCATTTAACACACACTATCAAAAATGATTGCTAAAATTGGCTATGTAGGATGATTAAAAGTGATGAAATATGCATATTGTGAACGTTTTTTTTGTCGACATTAGAGGGTCAACTTTGAAACCACCTCATGGTCACACATATAACAACTTCTTACTAATGTAATTTGCATGTCCACTTACTTTGCTCGTCGAATTTCCTGATGATCGTGTCCAGGTAGGTGTTCTGGAGCGCAACATGACCGCGTCTCACAGGCATTTTGGTGCTGAGAGAAATGATTTCTCCGACACATGAACCTTACTTTTAAAATATATATATATATATATATATATAAAATAAAATAGAAGTGCCACACTGTGAAGAAAAACAATCTGCTTCCACTTGAGCGTCCAAAAAAAGCAGGGTTAGTTTGATTCCTCCTGGAGGCTGATGATGATGATGATAAAGGATGATGGAGAGGAGCTCTGGTTGCCAGGGCGATGGCAGGATGCAGGATGTTGCACGCTGATAATGTGGAGGAAAAAAAAGTAGACTAGGCAACTGTAAAAGCCATGTGTAACATTTCTCAACGTATTTAAAAGGAAAAACAAACAGTGCGTAAAAACCGGTTGGACCACGAGGTTGGTTCCCTCTGGGCAGTGAAGGAGACCTGTTTTAAGAGAAGAAGAAGAAGAAGTTGGGAACAGGAGCTGCAGGATATCTCTCAGTTTGTTATTCTAGTAATCGCATTGTTCTCCCTCCTGTTTGGACTCTGCACGATAAGGACTGAGAAGAAGAAGAAGAAGCTCCTATCAGCCAGACTCTCTGGATCCACTCCTCTCCACCTCCCCCTGGCTCTGCAGGAGCAGCAGCGACAAGTCAGTCTGAGTTAACAGGGGTCGAAACAGGAAGTGCATTCAGATAGCCTTTCAAAATAGAGGCTTAAAGAATGTCTTTGTCTTTCTCTGAATACAAGCTGAGATGAATTTTGTTTCAAGACCTCTTCAAGGTAGCTGGCACAAGCTTTCCATCCATCCATCCTTTATCTGTAACTGCTTATCCTATTCAGGGTCTCGAGGGGGCTGGAGCCGGACTATCACTATCATATCAAAAGTCGCTTAAAGGGTCATTTAATTGCTGTTTTGTAATTGCCTTTCCCCATGTTGTCCATGTAACTGTTTTTATGTTTTTTTATTTTTTCCCCACTCACAATGTTATGTTTGGTTACGATTGCCCAGAAGTCTTTATAGATATTTAAATCAATATCCTCCTCACAAACACTAACCATACACTTCCACGCAAAACACACACACACACACACTTGTCATTTTTGATATATTTACAGTATTGTTATTGTTGTTATTATATATATATCTTTGTCTAATTATCATATTATTTCTTTATATTAATCTTGTCTCTAGGTGGAGGCTTCAGATAAGCCCAGTTGGGTTTTTTGCCTCTTCCTGCACTGTATATTATTCATTTATTTTTTTTGTTATGTTGTGTAGTCTTAAATTGTGCAAAATAAATAAACCATAAACAGGGCTGACACATAGAGACAGACAACCGTTCACGCTCACATTCACACCTACGGCGATTTTGAGTCAACAGTTAACCAAACCTGCATGTCTTTGGACTGTAAAGCCGGAGAAAACCCACGCTAACACAGGGAGATCGTGCAAATTCCACACATAAGGGCCCCAAGCCGTGTTTGAACCTGCGACCTTGTGCTAACCACTGCAACACTGTGCAGCCGCCTACAGTTACAGTTAAAAAAAACATTTACAATCAATTAAAACTAGATCTGAAATAAAGCCTTTGAACAGCCGTAGTGGCATGTCACCATGGTATGCCTTCCCTAACTTGGGTAGCCTAGTGGAAGTCCCAAATGGTAAATGGACTTGCATTTATATCGCGCCTTTCTAGTCGTCCAACCACTCAAAGTGCTTCACACTCCGTATTTTGCTCAAGGACACTTCGACTTGTGACACGATTTCTTTTATTTCTTATCAAATTAGTATCCTTGCCCCTGGAATTTGTTATAGATAGACTGTCTGACTGTTGTTATAGAGCCCTCAAATGCTCCCAGGATCTCCTCCAAGCTTATGACAATTTAGAATAGTAGTAGGCTATAATACATTTTAGAGGTTTTTAAAATGGGAAAGGATTTGGGGCCAAATACTTTCTGGATATGATGGGATTTAGGAACTTTACATGACTTAATAAATACTTTAACACAAAGTATTTATGAATAAAGGGACGTTTTATTATGGTCTGACACTGACAGAGTGCAGACCCTCATCAGTCTGATCTGCTTCACTCCACATCACAAGTCTCTGAGCTCAAAATAGCAGCATCATCTCTCTCTGTGGCTGCCATCACACTTCTGAAGTATTATATCAATCTATAGGCATGATAAGCTTTAAAATGGCACCCTGATGGTCTTGGGAGTGTGTGTGGTGTCCTGTCCCCTTTAAATATATCATAAAATAAACATTTTTTGTATGTTGAAGCAGCTTCTTTCTCTGTTCTTTAGAGACTGACTTTCCTGTAATATAAATTAATTTAGACTTGCAAAACACAAAAAAACTCGCAGTTCACCTTTAATGACCTGTGTTTTCACCTGAACTTCACCTGGACCACAATCATTTCCCTGAACCCAAAGAGGAGGCATTTAGCTGGCACAAGCTGCATATTCAGAGACACAACAGACGTCCAGGCCACAGTTTCAATTGTATAAACCTACTTAAAGGTCACATGATGAGGCTTCAAGTGGCCTCTTGACACACACACACACACACACACACACACACTGCACATTGTTGGTTTTGTTTGGGAATAGCCAGCTGAGTGATGTTTACTGCCGAGTGGTATTTACAGGCCAGTCTGCCGTACTTCCTTTTTCTCAATATATCTCCATCACCACTGGCAACACTGACAGGGCACCTTGTTTCAGTGGATATCTGAGCTTTACAGAGTCTGGATGGGACCTATTGTGGTTAAAATCATGCAAATAGAGACCATTAGGCAGGGGCGAGTCTAGGATCAGACCTTTAGGGGGACTCAGCCCTTTAGCCTCTTTACTTATGTAAAGGAAAACACAAATTCAGAATTCAAAATGTTAACAAAACTTTAATATAATGCATATCTATACTGCATGCAAAAAAATGCAAATGCAAAACTGCATGGGATTATCATAAAGTGTGCATGTCTGTAAAGGGGAGACTCGTGGGAGAACCCATTTTCATTCACATATCTTGAGGTCAGAGGTCAAGGGACCGCTTTGAGAATGGCTGTGCCAGTTTTCCCTCACCAAAATTTAACCTAACTTTGGAGCTTTATTTATCCTCCTTCTCAACAAGCTAACATGGTCGGTACCAATGGATTCCTTTAGTTTTATAGTTTCATATGATGTCAATATCTAGGTGTGCTTGAACACTCCTAAAAATAATCTAAAATCACCCCTACCATTAGGAGGCCATTCGTGATCCTTTAAGCTGGCAGGTTGGTGACATATACATCTAAGAAGCCATCGCTCCACTTTGTCCAAAGAAAAGTTGGTATGAGCACGTGGTCGCTGATACAGTGGTTCAGTCTGTAAAGGGTGTTTGGAGATCAGAGGTGGCTTCGCGGTCCTAGCAGACGGGCTGAGGTGGCTGCTTTGTGTTGTGTCTCGATGGCCTTGATGAAATGAGGGCTAAAATTAACCAAGGAACACACATGCCTTCCCATGGCCCCTTGGTGTGAGAGCCAAGTGAGACAGGAATGTGCACTAAAGAGGGCAGCGAAAGACAAAGAGCTTTGGCTGCAACACTGGATGATACACGGGAGTTCGTAGGACCTGCTGCAGCATCCCACAGATTATTTCCTCATATAAGAGCTGAAAAGTCCAACGTAAAAGTTCAGTTTGTATTACTCCACTGAGGACGTTGCTTTCTGTCCCATTTGTCTTTTTGTTTGTGTATTATCCGGGCGATTGAGGAATATTTTAAATTGATTGTAAAATAGGGCATTTAGTAAACTTTTACATTACTTACTTTGATGAAAAAACTAAATTGTGTTTAGAGCTGTTTAATTATTAATTAAAGAAGACATATTATGCGTTTGTGCTCTTTCCCTTTCCTTTAGTGTTTTATATAGTTATTTTTGTGCGTGTAAAAGGTCTGCGAAGTTACAAATCCCAAAGTCCACGCCAAAGGGAGTTACTCTCCCCCACAGAAACACTGCTCCTAAACTGCCTGAAATGCCTCACTTGAAGTCCCACCTTTTCTTCCATAACGTGGTGATCTCACCAAGTAACATATTTGCACAATACCTGTCGAGCGGCTAGTTTGGCACGCCCTCAATCCAATCAGAGCAGACTGGGCTTTCCGAGTTCAAACAGAGGGTGAAAAGAGGTGCTGCAGCACAGCCGGTATGAGAAAAATAAAGTGTTTTTTTAACATTAAAGCATGTAAATATGTACTTGTAGAAACCCAAAATACAACCTGAAAATAAGCATAATAGGTCCTCTTTAATCAATCATTCGATCCATAAACTGTCAGCAAATAGTAAAAAACACAATTTCCTTAAGCTTAAGGTGACATCTTCAGATAGCTTTTTTTATCCAACCAACAGTAAACTCAAATATATCTAGTTTACTGTCACATATTCTAAACAAAAGCCGCATAACAACGAGGTAATGTGTGGCATTTTTGCTTGAAAAATTCAGCTGTAGCGTATTTTGATGTAGGCTCGAATCAAAAGCAGATTGAATATTTGCAATTATTAAAAAACAATGTCTGCAGCCTTGGCGATGGTATGTGCTCTCCAGTATGTTGAAGTTATTTTCTGCACCCATGAAAAGCATCAGAATTCATCAGGGGCGTAAGGAATTACTTGATGAGAGAAAACTATATTGAAATGATCACAATCAAGGGTATTTGTGTGATGCCTGCACACCTCCTGGAAGTCCATGCTCCAAAGCGTTGGCATTTTCTAACGAGACCGGGTGACTTTGTGCATTCATGTTTTCTATAGCTTACATGACAGCTGTTGTCACTTCGCACCCGCTGTGGAAAGATAATGAGCTTAAAAATGCCCATCTTCGCCCCTTCCCGGCCCCGTGGAACAGCTCTGGATGGGAAAGTGTTGCAGACGTCAGGGCCAGAGCCCCGACCGCCTGAGAGCTTTATCTGCCTGGAATTCCTCAGCTCAGCTCAGCTCAGGGTTGACTTCTGTACAGACCTGAGAGACCTACCATTCCTCCGATAAGAGCCAGGCTAAACAGATACAGAACAGACTGGACTTTACACACACTCTGTTACACTTTATCCCAAAGAAAGATGTGTTATATGAGGTTTAAATGCATTTCTCTCAAATATACTGAAACTCAGGACAAAAACATGTTCTTCATGGTGACTTGAATAAAAAAGTTAAAATATTTAGCGACTACTGCCACATGTATGTGTTGGTGGAGAGCTGAAACAGGTATCATTCTCTTCATCAGAATGAGAGGAAACACTTCTGTAATCTTTTCTGTAAGTCTCTTTTTGTAAAAAAAACCTGTGACGTGATATTACGGGAAACAGACTTTTTGTAAACTTGAGTTCAGGTGTTTGACAATCCAGTGCAGGTGTTTACCTGTTTCTCAGGAAACACTATTTTCAGCAACAATTATCTTTCTGTCAAGATGTACAGTAAAGCTCATAATGAGCCGTGATATTACAGGAAGTGAAGCCCGTCTGCTCGGCGGTACGGCCTGGCCGACGGGCAGAAACAATCAGCTATGATGAATAGTGCCTGTCTGCTGCTGTCATTCCTCTAGTAGTTAACTGTCAGCATATATAACACTCATTTCAGTGAGATGAAAGATGATATACTGTATATACACTACCGTTCAAAAGTTTGGAATCGGCTGTTATATGGATGTTTTTCTTCTTTCCTTCACTAATAACTATTTTAACAGGGATAAAAACAGCATAATTCAGACACCAAATGTATTATTTACATTTGAAATAGTGATGGCCCCAAGAGAAGAAAAATTAAATGATTCAAACTTTCATTTATTCGATGTCCCCACAGAGTTTCATGACAAAGAGGACTTTCTACAACTTAAAGCTGCAGTAGGCGTCATTTTTGGCATCATTGGGCAAAAATTCCATAATAACCTTTCAGCATATTGTAATTCAAGTGTTCTGAGAGATAACTAGACTTCTGCACCTCCTCATGACTCTGTTTTCAGGCTTTAGAAAATCTAACCCGTGACGGGAGACTTTGACTAATCACAGATCATTTCATTGAGAGAGCGTTTCTATTGGCTGTGCTCTGGTCATGTGACCGGAACTTGGTTTCCTTCACCAGATTTCACAATGGCGGCGGCGTCACAAACTTTCTCATTTTACAGCTAAACAGTACACTACAAGATGATTCTGAAAACATTTGAGGAGAGAAATAGGCATTACAGTAACAGAATATTGATTCATATTTGATCAGCGCTGCCTAGTTTGACCATTTGGTTGGAGTTTGTGAGTGATTGACAGCCGGCTCTCATAGACAGCAGCTGGACAGCAGACCTCAGAGCAGCTCTGACTGGTTGTTTTCCTCCGGTATGTGAGATCTTGCAGATGCCGTTAGGAGCACCGGAGGACACAGAGGCACATGATTTTATTTCAGGTTCCTGTTTCATGTGCTATTGTCAGGATATAGCGACCGATTTATAAAAATAACTTTTTTTTTTAAATCATATTTGCTCCAATCTTGCCTACTTCAGCTTTAAAAGCATGAAATCAAGCTTTTGTGGCAGGCGATTACAAACTTTTAAACAATAATGTATATGTCAGTATTGAATCAAAAGGAAAAAAACACAACTATGAACATATGACCTGTCATGAAAAATGGATTGAAAGCTTGTTGGAAACAAAACAAGGAGGCATTATCTCTAACAAACAAAATGTTTTATTGTTGTTAAGTTAACATGACGTCATAGCGTGTAGCATTGGTCAAAACTAATGTTATAGTCCCATCTGCAGATGTTTCTTCCAACAACAAAAAAAATCATCTGTGTCTTTGCTACAAAACACAGAAGTCAGAAATGATATCTATAAAAACACAGTGTATACAAGAGAGGCCTGCGTGTTATTGGGAGAAACAGGAGAAGGGGCTGAGTGACAGGAGTGGAAGTTGTGGAGGGGAGAAGGTGGGAGGCACATGGGAAAACAAATTCACAGCGTGTCCTTGGCGACGAGCGCAGCGACAGCCAGCTTCTGCGTAGCACCACCCTCATTAGTGGCAGGGCCTGTCTGCACAGCTTCAGACAGCGGGACTTCCAACAAAGCAGGAGGCATGTTGGATTACAGTGTTTGAGCTGTGACATCCATCCTTCCATCCTCCCATCCTCCTTTTCCTTTGTACCCCAGCATCCTCTCTTTCAAAATAAAAACATAAAGGTTTCTGGTGCTGAGGGATTTGTTGGAGATTATCTCCACAGCATTTTCCACCGTCTCTGCATCTCTCTCTCTCTGCTATCAGTCAAAACACTACAGCAATTGACCGGTGAATTTGAAGGAGGGAGGTTGGTGGATTAACTGGAGGCTGGAGGACGCGTCGGCTTCCAAACACCTCCTCAACCTGGCTCTTCCCCTATCACACCTGCTGGATAAGTGGGCATGCCCTGACGCGTCCTGGTGTCAACAAAATGTCTTATCAGCTTGCGTTCAAGAGACAGAGGACACCAAGAGCTGAGCGTGCGATGAACGGAGGATGCAGAAGAGCAGAAGTGAAGTGATGGAGGAACTTATTCGACCTCCCCTCAGGACTGTGTGGGTTTAGACAGACTCTCCTGACTCTGTTGTTAGTTAGTTTTTATTGGACAACTTTTTATATACGGTAATGCATGTGACATCACCGTAAAAGGTTGCCATGATCACTAACCTCTGAGTGGAAAGAATTCAAACATAGCATCTGCTATTTGGTGCAGTCACATGGAGTAGACGCAGCAAAAATGGGCTGCACAAGACAGGATTCAGGCAACCGTTTTGCAATTTCGCGAGATAATTGGAATCCTGATGCCAAAAGTCATGCATCAATCATCGCACCTTTCATTTAATTTTGGCAGGGATTTAATCTCGATTGCCTGTCATCTGTCTCTGTTTGTCTGATGTCTTTCGAGATTTCGATTCTGCCAACGGATCTTGCTCAACTCTCAAGTGCCTTTGGGATTTGTCTAGTGTGCCTCCCTAGTGTGCTATACTGTCTGTAAACTCAATTCCTGCAGATCACTGACTGTCGTACATCCCATTTGTTGTTGTATCTCCTGGTGTTGCAGTTTTACCCATCAAAAGCAGCCATAGCAGGCTGTTTGGCCACCCAGTGAGGTTGAGGGTTGTAACATCAACACATACTGAGTTTGATGATCTCCACCCAGCTGCGATCTGAGCACACGTCTAATTAGCCAGAAGTGAGACAGGATTGCACTAATTGAAAACACCTGTACAGGTCATACGAGCAGCAACACACAAGCAGAGGCGGCTGCTGCTACAACAAATGCAAAAATAGCACCAGGCAAAGGTAAAAAATTCACCTGTCGTTCTGCCAAAAGCTGCTCAAACATACATATACCTCCAATTTCCTGCCTAAATCCAATTCTGATTTCAGCAAAAAACCCAACTCCCTCTTGTACTTCCCTTGCCACATTTCACATACACATAACCACACGTCAACCTCCACCGTGCTACATGTTAGCTGAACACAATCACTACGTTTCAAGGCCTCTTCTATGGCAGCTAATCTGAAACAATGCTAAAATATCTGCTCGGTCAGTCTAAATTAGAATTAAACAGTCTAGGAGTATTTAATGGTTATGTCATGGCTGTGGGGCAGTGAACAGATTAGCCTGCAGGTGATGATGAAAGGAGAGAAAAATGAAATGATGTGATGACTGTGATGGGGCAGCTTTGTGGTTTGGAAACAACAGCGAAAATTGTACTAATCCTCAGATCGTGACTCAACTTTAAGGAAGGTCTTTGTGTTCAGTTGTTGATTCCTTAATGATCTGAAAAAGAAAAGACATCAGAGTTAAAAATAACAAAATCCCTAGTGAGTTTTCACTGCGTATGGCATCAGGTGTGCGGAGCTACAGTGAATGAGTGTGAAAACCTGCAGAAGGGTTCGACATTGCCCTCCAGAGGGAATAACTGAGAGGTGCAATGTGCAGATTGGCCTGCTTAAAGTGTGCGTGCGTGAGTTGGACTGTGCTGTTTTGTAAAAGCACATACCTCGCCATCTCTGGTCTCCACAGTTCGAACCAGGATGCTCCTCTTCACGTGGGCCTCTGGAGTTTTAGTGTCCAGGTTGGTTTCTAAAAGATGAGTAGAGGGAGAAAACCGGGGAACAGTCAGTGCAGTCCAAGAAATGCAAGTTGTTTTGTTTTTTTGTTGTTGATTTTTCTGAGTTTTATATATATTCAAATGTTTTTAATGGGTTATCAAACCTTTACACATTGTACATTATACAGTATGCCAACATCTGCATCCCACCCACCCCAACCCTCTGGGAGACAACAGAAAAATAAAATAATAATTATAATAATAATAATAATTATTGTTATTATTATTATTATTATAACAAATATTGTTAAGAATATAAATTTAAAAAAAGAAAAAGAAAAAAACCTCACATGGTAAAATAGAAATTCTACAACAGTTCTATGCAGTTATGTGCAGTCATGTGTATAAATTAATTGTCTATGTATTTCTGTTTGCACGCTCGCTTGCCTCGAATTGCCCCTTGAGGGACGAATAAAGTATTTTGAATTGTTATAGTTGTCAATTTTTATTACCGACACTTATATTTCTCATAGTGTGTAGACATTATTATAGTAGTGCGGGAATGGTTGCCAAAGAAAGGCAAGTTTATTATTATGTTCAAAGATGTTTTACTCAGCCATCTGAGATACTAGAAGTTACGTTACACACAGTAAATGTAGTATATTTAAAGAGTGAGGACACAAGAGTGATGACCCCAAGAAAGCCCCCACTGAGCAATAGACGTCTTTTCAACATCGCCTCTAGCTCTGATAGACCACAGGATTCAAAAATGCATAAAAGCCTGCAAATATTTAATATAAGCACATCCATGTGTTTACAGTATAGCTGTTTATTTATAGTCATAGAGATTCACAGATTGAAACAACGCTGAGGCTAATAATGATAATAATAATAACAATAATAATAATAATAATAATAATAATAAATTGGACTTATATAGCGCCTTTCAAGAAACCCAAGAACGCTTTACAAAGAGGGCACTCAAAATCATACTAATAAATAAAACAGAGGAAAACTGTAGGTGGGTAAATAAAATGAATGATGGGTAGGATGAGTTAGAGGTCATGGGCCTTGATGAACAGGTGGTGCTTGAGGTGTTTTTTGAAAGTTTCCAGGGATGAAGTATTTCTGATTTCAGGAGAGAGAGAGTTCCAGAGGGCCGGGACTGCGACGCTGAAGGCTCTGTCGCCGAAAGTTTGCAGCCTGGTGTCGGAGGAACGTAGTTTTCGGGATGGAGTGTAGGGGTGGAGAAGGTCGGTTAGGTACTGGGGGGGAGGTAGGGCATGGAGGGATTTGTATGTGAGAAGGAGGCGACTAGACGTCTACTAAACTTTCACTTTTCAACCTTGAATAATCTTAGCCAAACTAAATGTCTACAGACAAATAGACGTATAATATAAAGCTATTAAACTGATCTTCAACGTCAAATTGCTCAGTGGGTCAGATTATCCAACGTTCCAAAATATGACATTCAGGGAGTAAAGAGCGTATAAGATGCTAAGGGGAGCCAGATAGTCCTGTTTTTGTTGTGTTTTTCAGGCATTTTATGTGTTTACTAGATTGCCAACAGTGGTGAGATGACAGGAAATGTTGCAGAAGAGAGATGGGGAATGACATGATGCAACATTTGTCACCAGCGCACCCTGAGCCCCAGTATTTCTTATGGATGTTCATGGTGCACAAGCAGTGATTACTAAGTGATTACCCTTGAACTTTCTTCTAGCGGACAAAATTTCTACTTGTTATCAAGGAACAGTCAAATATATTAAACATGACATTTGCTGAGCACTTTCTAAAAAGCAAAAATCAATATAGAGCAAGAGAATATGCAGGGTCACATTTAATACTGACCTCTAAACTGCATGTTGGAAAAGCTCTGAACTGGAATAGTGATCCTGAAGGAAGAAGAAGAAGGAAGAATCATTACTCGTTTACATTTGTTGGTTGTGTCGAACCCAACCAGTCCGTCGAGCTCCTGCTCACCTGCTCTCCTCTCCCTCCAGCAGCTTCCTGTAGGTGGCGATCTCGATATCCAGGGCCAGTTTGACGTTGAGGAGGTCTTGATACTCCTGCAGGTGTCTCGCCATATCCTCCTTCAGCGCGTGGATGTCCTCCTCCAGACGGCACACTGTATCCTGGTAACCAGAAGTCTCCGTGGCGAAGCGGTCCTCCATCTCCCGGAGCTGGCGTTCCAGAGACTCGTTCTCAAAGAGGAGAGACAAGAAGACCAAGTGATGAACACCAACATCTCATGTGGCAGACTGTAGTTTACTGAGGATTCATTTTAATGTTCTACTTAGATTATTTTAAAGGATAGTGCGGCTGCCAACACTAATACTGTTAGTGTTACTACTTTCGTTTTGTTTTCAGTTTCATTGTGCTATAATATAGAACCAACACAACAGAAATAGAATATGAGAAGGAATTGGAAAAGTGGGAAAAGGATGAAGGATGCAAAATATGGCATAAACAATGAAAAGTTTTAGAGCAAGGACTTAAATGAGTGTTGTGGTTTAGTGGACTTACTGTCCCGCGAAGAGCCTCAAGATCGCAGGTCATCGCTTGGAGCTGACGGCGGTATTCATTGGCCTCCTGTTTGGTCTGGCGCAGGGCTTCTGTGTTTCGATTGGCTGCATCTGTCAGGTCATTAAACTGTATACAAAAGGTATATATTAATGTGTATTACTCTACATCTCGGTACTACCCACTTCATAAAAGGCTGAGTCTTCTGACCTTGGATCGGTACAAGTCCTCCGTCTCATGTATGTTTGCGGTGGCCATGGTTTCATACTGGACCCTGATGTCCCTCAGAGCAGCAGTCAGGTCTGGTTTGGACACATCCAGGTCAACGTGCACCTGCTGGGCCATGATCTGCTCCTGTAACTCACGCTGCTCCTGAGAAGGGGGGAAGGTAGTGGAATGAGGTCAAATGAGGTGGTTAAAGGGTACAAGTAGTGATATTTAAAGTATTTAAACATGTCTTACCTCCTCATGAGTCTTCTTCAGGAAGTTAATCTCCTCCAGCAGGGCATCGATCTTCCTCTCTAAGTGGACACGATTGAGAGCCGCCTCATCCACATCCTACGCAAAGAATGAGGCACACAGTCAAATATACTGAATGTATATAAATTGTTAAATTCATGAATTCAGATTAATATCAGCAGAATTACCTGTCTGTAGGCATTCAAATTGTTCTCTGCATCCTGTCGGAGGCCAGTCTCATCTTGCAACCTGAGGAAGTCACAAAAAAGAAGTAAAAGTGTGAAATTAAAGTGCTTCATACTGTAGATGATGATGGTGGGCAATGCTGAATCAAAACTACACAAAACAAAACTGCTTATTTTCCTGCTGTCATTCAAGAAAAATCATTTTAACTCAACACTACAGTTTTTGTACTTTAATTACTTGTTAAAGGGCGGGTCCATCTGTGTTCTGATCTCAGCCGTTTCAAAAAGCAGTGACGTAGATTTCCAAAGTAAGCCAATCAATAAGGTTATGAATAATGTGAATGCTGGCATTAGTGGAGTCAAAGTTAGCTGTGCTAAGTTTGGAAATAACTGAAAGGGTTAGTTTGGATATTTTGAAGTGGGGTTGCATGTATACTCCCACATTCTGCGAGGTAAAATGACTGTTTTTGTGAATGGAGCCTGGTCTGGTCGTGAAGACTGCGATATAACGGAAAGGGTTGTTTACCTCGCTGTCATACAGCCCTTTCCGACGGGGGGAATGAAGCTGTTATATCGCGGTCTTCAAGACCAGACCAGATTACATTCACAAAAACAGTAATTTTACCTCGCAGAACATGGGAGTTGCTGGTCTACCGCTGCACCAATCAGTTAGTTTGTTTGTGTTAGTGTGTGACTTTCGGATCCAAACTAACGTGGCGTCCACAGCAGTGCATTGCTTAGCTTCTGAGTGGTTGGAAAACCGTGAAAAAACATGGGAAAAAGTTTTTAGAAGGGCTTGGGAAAATAGCATTTTGATGCTCAAACATACATACTTTCACCAAAATTTGAATGTTTGGATTTGAATACATAACCTGAACACCACTGTGAAGCTACAGAATGATATAAAAACCTAATAATTTCAATTCTTATTTAACAGGAAAACACATAAGAATATATATGCCATAGCATACATTTTAATAAGATATGTTTCTAAAATCAGTATTTCAGTTTTGCTTTCTTGCCTGCCAGTATGTTTTTTTTCCTGCCTGCTCCGTTATGGCACATCAGTAAGAGAGAAACAAGCGTACAGTTTTCTGCAATTTAAATTTCCTGCATAATAAGAGTCAAACTATGGAAAGTGAAAACCTATTTCAAGCATGTCGATCAGATTTTTTACTGTGAGCTCCAGTGCTGCTGCTGCTGCTGCTGCTGCTGCTCCGCGTGCTTCAGGAGACGACGGGGGCTCAGCTGAAAGGGCAGTTTATGCATCATTACACATTCACTCCAATCTAACAGCCAGAGGCCTTTCCCACGGGATGGAGTTCACAAACACACCGTCACAAAGGATGCATGTGTGCACGCACAGCCTCACACGCAGACTCACACCACACTGCAATCCATCTGAGGCATGGCAACATAAACGCCCAGACTTGGGGTAACATCTGTATAGCTTCACGCAGAGTTCGCTGAATGGAGTGGTGCAAGAAAAGCAGCAGGATCACAAAGGTGACCTTTGACCTTCTCAGCCACGACCTTCACTATTCACTCTGCTCTCTCAGGGGAGCTGCTGCTGCGCGGTAATCATAGGGTAGTCTGAAGTAGACTTTTCCATCCTCAGGAACATTAAATCATTTATTCTCCCTACTAAATTAAATTATAGATTCATGGCACGAGTGCTCCGTAAGTTAAAAAAACGGGATACGGGACTGCAGTGAATGAGTGTTTTGGAGTAACAGCGGACAAGAGAACATCTGCGTGGCTGTCTGCTTCCTTTGTGGAGGGCTGCCATTGTGTTTGCCTCATTCCTCCGCACTCGCTCAATGGCGACGAGGGGTTCAGTCGGGATCAGGTTTGTAAAGAGGGATCCAGGAGTAAAGCTCGGGCAGAGCACAGCGGTCTGCATTCCAACCAATCACAAGAAAACCAAATCTGCATATAAATGCATTCGTAATTAAAGAAAAGAAAAAACTCTCAGCTCCTGGCGTATTTTGTTCTGAGAGACTTTCTATTTTGCAAAATCCAAGTTGACCAAAAGCTGTTGACTACACATTTGTGAGCAACTCCAGACCGTGACAAATGTGTTACTTTGAACCAAAAAGATGCATAGAAGAGGTAAACACACTTTACAGGAGATAAAACGGAAATTTAGTGATTAAAAGACCAGATAATCAGAAGAGGGGACAAAGCAGGAAGGTGTTTGGTACTCCTTCCCTCCACCTGTTGCATGTCTTTTTGTTACTTAATCCAAACCTATGAGCACCCTTGTGAAGTTATCTGTCAACATGTTTTTACACTTTAAATGTCTATTTCTTTTGTCCACAAAGCTGTACGGGACTTTTTCTACATTTATATTTTACCTATTGAGCTGATATCCAAACTTTCAATACGTTTTTTTAAGTGCCAAATAAAGCATAAAAGTATTTTCATCATCCGAAAGTGCAAGCAAAAAAGGTAGTATGCAAGAGTCAGTCACATTATATAGGCTATAACTTCATTTAATACTTTTCTTAAAACATATAGTCAAGCCATCCTGTGATCCTTTTATTTTACTTCTCCACTTGTGTTTTGTAGTTTTAATTCTAATAGTCATGTTTTACTATGTTTAATGCCTTACTGCTTGTTTTAATTATTGTTTTGGATAGAGCAATTTCTTATTGTTTTATGATTAAGCGCACATTTCTGTTGCTATTGTTTTTACCAAGTAAAGCACCTTGTAAACATTGCTTTGGAAAAGTGCTGTATAAATAAAGTTTCATTATTATTATTATTATTATGCCTGTGACAAGAGCAATCTTTTTAGAGAATAAGAGCAAAGGAGAGACATAACATGGTGGTACAACAACATGATCCTCCTCCTCCTACCTCTGCTTGAGCATGTTGACATCTGCAGCCAGGTTGTCCTTCTCGATCTCCATCCGTGCTTTGCCAGCGGTGAGGCCGTCCACCTGCCTGCGCAGCTCTCTCAGCTCCTCCTGGTAGATGTCTCCCAGGCGGCTGGGCTCCTTCCCCTTCAGCTGGCTCAGCTCCGCCACCAGCACCTTGTTCTGCTGCTCCAACAGGCGCACCTTCTCTATGTAGCTGGCGAAACGGTCGTTCAGGCCCATCATCTCCACCTTCTCGTTGGTGCGCGTCTCCTTGAACTGGGCCTTCATCAGGGAGTCGGCTGAGAAGTCCAGCCGGTCCATGGGGCTCCCCAGGAGCAGGGCCGTGCTGCTCGAGCCCAGGGAGATCCGGGATATCGGGCTGGAGTGGGTGAAGGTGCGAGGGGTGCCATGCCAGGAGAGGCGGCTGGAAGAAAGGCTCCCAAGTCTGACTGCTGTGCTGCCCGAGCCCTGAGGCCCAAAACGCTTCCTGTACGAGGACTGGACTCTCTGACTCTCCATGATGGGGAATGAAGCACACTGAGGGCACAAACAAGGCTTTTATAGATGCAGGCGAACCCCCAAAGTCTAAAGCAGAGAGGCCACGGGGTGCGGCAGAGAGAAGGGAGGGTGGCAGGCAGTGAATGGGACAGAAAGGGAGAGCGAAGGGGTGGTTTACATGACACTCAAAGAGCTGTGTGCCAGGGATTGTCTGTGCTCGTCCACTCAACTACAAAATGTCTCTTGGCTTTCTCCCTCGCCCTCACTCCCTATGTCTCTGACTCACTCTCTCTCTTACTTTCACCCCTTTTTGTCTCTCTCTCTCTTTCTTTCTCTTCTAGCTGAATGAAAAGGAATTTGTGTGACAGGGTCTGGCCACCAATTCAACCTGACCACACATGCACTCTCACAAAAACAGAAAGTTTGATTGAACAAAGGGATGGAGCTGCTGGGAAGAGATCTTCACACTCTAATCAGAGAAAGCAACAGCAGACTGACGGATGAAGCAGATAAATTAGACACATGTGAGAAAGAGTGAAATATTAAATGTTTTGGTGTGTTGCACAATGTCCAACAGCCTGCGGGATTTAGAGGAATTACACTTTAGGTCCCGCTGAGGAGACAAACAGCATGCAGGACAGACACTTTACATGCACCTTGTTGAGGGATAGCAATCAACTAGAATTATCACAAATGTTAGAAAATAAGAATTCATAGCTGATGAAATTAAGCTATACATAATCACATAATGGGTTAAAACAATATTAAGAACTATTGTCAGACTTCCTACTAAGGATCCTACTAATATTCCTACTAAGATTCCTACTAATATCAGTTGCCCACTTTCCTTAAACACTTGTTCTGTAAAAATAATGCACTTTGTGGCAGCAAGGGTCAAAAAGTCAAAGGTCAAAAAAGGGACAAATTAAGACAGAAGCAAATGATTATAGATGGAATATCATTAGCATGAGATTACCATTATTTGTCACCCTTGGAACAAAATACACTTTCTTGACACACTGGTGAGGGGGAACCGGAGGATGTGTCTACATTTCCGCAGTGGTGCCTCGGTCGGGACGGCGTTATCAGCTGTAACCGCCGTATGAGAGCAGTGCAGAGCGGCGGCTGAGAGCTAGCCAGTGTGGGGCACACTCACATGAGCATGCACTACAAGGCACACGTTGCTGGCCCAACTATATGTCAACAAAGCACAGAGAAGCTCAGATCACAACACACACAGAGGGAGACTTCATTCTCTGCTCAGGTAGACATTACTCCTCTATATCTTTACATAGCAAATAGTTGTTTGCTGCTTTATTAATGCTCTAAATTTTAAATAGAGAACCTGTGATGTGTTATTATTATTATTATTATGCATTTTACAAACTTTTATTTCATGGCACGCAAAGAATTTTGTTTACAAAATTAAGCGTGTGCCACTTGGCATCAAGTAACAAAGTGTCACCAGAGCCAATAACCAGGAGATTCTAATGTGCTCTCGAAGCTACAATATATATTTTTTAATTAGCTTAATAACATGACAAAACAACCAGCTGCTCATCTATTATTGGTTGACCATCGTGCTGCGGGAGCACCTGCACACTTTCATTATTACATGGGTAGATTGTAGCCAAGGCTCCTGTGAGACTGCAGGACTCTGGGGTGTTCGCTATGTTCGGGTTATTAGACGTCCTGTTTGGCTCCAAAGACAGATGGATGGTAGAGACGAGGAGGAGTGGGATGTAGGGAGGGAGGGGAGTACAGACTTAATCTGAACTCCAGGAGGACTAACAGAGGCTGCGTTACAAAACCATTTTCACCCATTACCTTGACAACCGCAGGGCCGGCTATACCTCGGGACACTTCAGCTGATCTTTCTCTGAAGAGGATGGGGTTGTGCAACCGCCTGCAAGTTTACATCCCTGAAGACAAGAAGAATTAAATCATTGGAGTGCTTTGACACAAAACACCGTCACAGCACTTATGTTTTATCTCATTTACTACAAATTTACAAGCTTATTTACTACAAATATAGTCTAACAACCTATTAAAGTAGTAAGAGGTTGTCAGAGAAGTGAAAAATATAGCATCAATAAATAATACTGTCAGTGACATAATAAAAATAAAGTGTAAAAATAAATAAGACTACAAAACTTTATTTCAACTCCTTCATATTACCATTTTTTGTCACTTTAGTCAGAAATGACTGGGAATGAATGGACATCAATGGCTGCCAGGTCGTGGGAAACAGCAGGAAAAAAAAGACTTTAACTGTACAGTACACATTTGGAAATCTTCCAACATTCATTTAAAGTTGAATTCAAACATTATTTGTAGTTAAGAAGATAAAACAGTGGTATAGTCACTTAACTGCGAGGTTGCTACAGGTAGTAAAACCACAACAGCAGTGGGCCATAAAGGACTTCTTTGTTACTGGGGTTATAAAATCACAGGGAGTGGAAACCAGTGGTACTGAGAGACAGTGAATAAAGCACCGTATGACTCCACTATCTGGCCTCCGAGTGTTGTTGGTGTTCAAGAAGAAAAACAACAACGCAGTGACTTGAATTCCAATTGGTCTCTGTTGATAGAGGTTAAACTAGATGGCACACTGTAAGTCTGGCAGAGCTGTGTTGATTTAAAAGGCTTCCATCGCTAAGGATTTAATGCCGGGGTTGCATCATTAAAGTGACACTAATTGTTTCGGCTCACTGGATGTTTTAGACGACCACGGCCGTTGCCTCAGATCTGGTCACTGAGGTAGTATGTCCCGGAGATTAAACATGCACGGAGAGAGAAGAAGGGGGGTGGTGCAGACTCTGGACGGCCAAGTCAAACAGCTGATTCATGTGTCCGACATGAGGAGACTCGTTTCATTTGCAGGGCTTACAACGAAAAACGGGTGAGGGGTTGAATCTTAATGCTGCATGCTGGACTCATTCTGATCTCAGGCCAAGGAAACATGGCTTCCAGCGAAGTTTGACTGCGTAACACTTGCTTTGTGCTCTGGCATTTTACTCCCAGAATCCCCAGTGTGAACCTCTCCTTTCCTCTCCGCCACCGCCGCCGCCATCCCTCACCCTCACTGATGGCAACGTACCAAATTGAATCCTGAATAACGAGCTGGAAATACGACGGTCTGAGCCCCGCCGTCATCACTACATCAAGGCCCCGACTTCCCGGACAGGGTGTAAATTAAAAGGAGGAGTAGCCCTTAATTTAGAATGGTAACTTACTGAAGCACATGATTTCACCATGAATTGAACCACCTGTGTTAGTAGTCCTCATCAGTGAGGCCTGAGGCTGCTAAACAAACTGTAGCGGATCACAAAAAAGCATGTAATTGTTAATATTGGAGAAGTAAAAACAGACCAAACAATGGAAGCAGATTAAAGAAAAACACACAAAAAACTTGATGCCAAAAAACCCTTTAACTGATCAGCATTTGGAGGGAAAACAAAGAAAGGTTTTTCTCTTTGAGAAACAGATGGAAGTCTGGGATCCATCAGTGAAATGATCCTCTCTGTCTTTGAAGGTGAGAAAATGATTTTGGGAACTGCACAATTTCAGCAAAATCATGTAATGTCAGTTAGAGACTATGTTTAAGCCTTTGTCTAGTCCTCGATTAAAAGGGACCTATTGTGCTTTTGTGCTTTAAATAATAAGTTAAGTGGAGTAAAAACTAAAATAATATAGTATAAAGTAGTATAAAAAGAGTACATGTACTTGGTTACTTTCCACCACTACTAATCACAAGTATTAAACTCTAAACGTTATCATAAACTTGGCTAATGGTAGGTTCATAAAGTCTTATTTTAATCTACCTTGAGTGCTTGCCTGCATCACTGATAAAACTAATTTGAGGTTCATTTGTGCTGCTGACCCTCAGGTACAACAACACAGTTTAATGCTTGGGTCATACTGAACCAGCAAGGCATCATGGGAATGGGGTGTGATGAAAATCAGGGGGCTTAACTGGGACGGATAAGCAGGCCATATGACTCGGTCCAAACAGAGCGCAGCCACAAAGAGGACCGGTGGAGAGCCGGTTCAGTCCCGAAGCTCCAGTCTGCCTGTCAGCAGGAATGCTGGGGGCCCAAATGCACAGACGGAGCTGCATACCACACAAACACATCTCACAACAAGTACAGCTCTCGGATACTAACTCTGACTGTAAAGTGCTCAAACCATAGGGGTGTCTGAACGTTGATACACACACTGATCGTCATCAAATCTTTAAACCTGACTGACAGAAATGAGAAGATACCGTGCCAGCAGCTCTGTGAGGCTGTACTTTGGCACCGTGGTGCTTTGAATTGTAGCATTTTAATATTCTTAAGTGTACTGTATTATTGTATTTATCAGACTTTAACTTTTCAAACCTTTTTCACTTTATTATTTTTTACTGCTCTGTATCACCAAGTCAAATTAAGCGATTCTGAGAAGTGGACGTAGTCACCGTGACCCTTTGGTTTCTAGACTGCAGTTTTGAAGGGTCGTGTCTAGAAGGTAACCCGCAAATTGCAAAAACTTGCAAAAAATGGGTCAACGCCTAACCTTAACTATTCGAGGTCAATGTCTAACCTTAACTATGAGAGGTCAATGCCTAACCTTAACTATTCGAGGTCAATGCCTAACCTAAACTATGCAAGGTCAATGCCTAACCATAACTATTAGAGGTCAATGCCTAACCATAACTATTAGAGGTCAATGAATAACCTTAACTATTCAAGGTCAACGCCTAACCTTAACTATTCGAGGTCAATGTCTAACCTTAACTATTCGAGGTCAATGCCTAACCTAAACTATGCAAGGTCAATGCCTAACCATAACTATTAGAGGTCAATGCCTAACCTTAACTATGCAAGGTCAATGTCTAACCTTAACTATAAGAGGTCAATGCCTAACCTTAACTATTCGAGGTCAATGCCTAACCTTAACTATTCAAGGTCAATGCCTAACCATAACTATTTGAGGTCAATTCCTAACCTAAACTATTCAAGGTCAATGTCAAATCTTAACCATCTTGTGAGAGTTTAGCAATTTGCATCTTACCGTCTAGACACGACTGTTTTGAAGCCTCGAATTCAGGCATTTTAGCTGGCGCCCTCTTGGTTCTTGGCCATCGTCATATAAGTTTTGGCCAATATACAAATGTATTGGACAAATTGAAATCTTTGACCTGATGATTACAGTTTTATCTAGAAGGGGATGCAAAATTTCATGGCAATCCATCCAAAGTTTTGTCTAGAATTTCACATCATTATGTCAACCAGCTGGTGTCACTAAAGGAAAAGTAAGAGGATCACCAAACTCTATGAATGAGTCTGTACCAAATTTCACAGCAAACCATCTCATAATTCCAAAGATATTTCAGTCTGGACTAAAGTAGTAGCTGATATTTCATGTTTAACAGAAACCCAACATGTTTAATTCCGGATGTAACCACTCAAACAAAATCCTGTCTGACATATAACATCTAAAGGTTAAAGAGCGAGAAGGAAGAGAGGCCAAGACACACACATTCACAGAAATGGCCTTGAATGTTAAACAGCTACCAGCTTCATCTGTTCTGCCTCAATATAAGGGACATTATAAAACTAGACCATGGTAGTTGGCATCCTCTGGCATGTCGAGTATATTTTCTTTGACAATCTAATTCTGCTTTCTAAGAAGTCTTTTACCAGACTGGATGTGATTCATTTGGGGAAAATAGATCTTGTCATCCATATATGAGAAAACAAAGAGGGTGCGTGTACAACAGCAAAATACTACAAAAATGTTATTATCCTCTGTAACCATGTTATCAGTCTTGAATCTTTCCTTGTGTACTGTGGGGGGGGAAAAAGAGGGCAAACTAGAAGGACTCAATTCATAAAGGCAATAAAACCAAAACTGCCAAAAGCAATGCATCTCTGCGTTACGCCAATTCAAGAAAAAGGCCCTTTGTTCGAAACAATCTGCTTTCCCATCTCACAGCCAGACACGGCCGTAGAACCCCTCTCCTTCCTGTGTCTGCCTCCCGTTTTCCTTCATGACAGAAGAGAAATAGAGGAAGAAACAAAATGAGGGAGAGGAAAAAGCGAGTGCATCAATCAAGTCGCTTCTCACTGCCAACAATGAGGTCAGTCTTTCATTTACTGGACGAGCCACAACTGTCCTCCTACACATGTACACAAAGCGTTTTTAAAAACAATTTATTCTGGCATATATATCATACTATTCTTTTCATAAACACGATACATTTAGACTTTGCACTGCAAGTCCTGTCATGATACATAATCACATTTACATATATAGATCTCTAAACAACTATATTCATTTGCTTACCACAGGGTTCTTTATCTCACTGTCTTTTTCTTACATTATTTTCAACACTGAACATATTTTAGCTGCCTTTAGCCTGTAGCAGCCCCGGAGAAAGTCCTCATGTTAGCGTTTAAGGCATCAGTGAGCCCTTCGCCCAGAAAACCATTCAACACTGGACTCGTCTGAACCCTGGGATAAACAAAGTCGTCGTCTGGGTTGAACGGCGAACTCTGGCTCCGATCCGGCTCGTCTTTGGCTCACACACACCCTTTAATTACATTTCAGCAACACTGAGATCACATAAAAAAAATACTCTTTTAAAAGGTTTCATTCATGAGACCCCATCAATGTGTCAAAGCAAAAATGATGCAAAGTTTCCGTGACCTGTCAGGTAACGCTGTCATCTAAATGTATAGCTGAGGATGTGTGGACAGGAGCTGGAACGAGAACCAGAGTTCACTTTTCCATCCATTTTTCATTTATAAACCCCAATTCTGTAATGTCTGCAAAACCAGCTGCTTTCAATGATTTACTTTTAAGTCCTGAAAGTATCATTCGATTTGACACAGTCTAAATATAAAAAATATATTTATACATATATATTTGCTTATAAAAAAATCTAATTGGGATGGACATGGGGATATAAATACAAACTTTCACATTTGAAGTAAAAAAAAAAAAAATCTAATTTGGTAAAGAGAACAAAAACTCCACAACATTCATTTGACATAAAAGTGCATCTGATTTAAAATTGATCCTTAAACTTAGTCAGGGATGTTTGGGCCAGACACACATGAACAGTAAGATCTCAGGCAACGGAAATCACTTCCAAATTAAAGCCTTATGTTTGTATTTTCAAACCGTAAAAAGCAGCATCTGCTTTACTTTCACATATAACTGATAACAAGTCCGCAGCATAATATTTTATCTGCCCCTCTTTGGCACTTAGTCGGCTGAGAACACCTGAAGAGCTACAAGAAGAGGATGGCTAAGGATAAGTCCCACTGAGGCGAAAGGTCGAACAAGGCATGAAATTGATTCCTAGACTTTACTGAAATGCACTGATTCCCTTAATTTTACCGCATGCATTCATTAGTTTTACAGGTAGAAGGATAATATTGATAGTGGAGGGAGTATATATTTTCTGTCATAACTCTGATTTAAATCAGGTATTATAGCTGCATAGCCCCAGTTTGGTTTGCGCCTCTCTCGTATAACAATCACATTCAAGTAACAGAGCTAAGCATTAGTTTCTCTGAAAAATAAACACCTGGCAAGACGATCATTTAACAGAACTTAACCGCTGCTCTAAAGGTATTTCCAGAGTCCTCAAAAACTCTTCCAACTATCTGGATGAAAATAAAATTTGGTTTGCTGCTTTAAAAAATAAAGATTTTTTAACCTTTTTCTCAAATTGTGACTGTATTTTCTATCCAAGTAGCTGGGAATGACACATATGTGGTTGCTCTTTTTGTACAACAAAAGAAAAATATTCAATTATTATGTTGCATGAAAATATCAATAGACAATTTTCTTAAATCTGTTACCAAATGCAAACAAATTTGTTGTTTGTTTAATTTATACATCGTAAACCAAATAATAAAAAAATGTCATCAGTTATATTTTTCTACAGTTGAGACTTGAGAACTTGAGAAACATGTTAAATATATATTTTGTTGAGCAGCAGACCGAATATATTTACATCCAGATGATCAGAAGAGTCAAAGAAATATTGTTGCCTAAATCTAAATTGTTTCTGTGGTGGCGACACATTATGTGCCACCACCACTTATTCTGTGAGATCACGATGCAGCAGACAGAAAATAGGATTTGGGTGGAATAAAACTAGAAATGCGGTCCTGAAACTGCAGCCTCCTCTATTGCAGGAACATAATAATGCTTTAGGGATTTTGGAAATACCCTCAGAGCAGCAGTAAGTGCTGTTAAACAACCTTCTGGTTCTGTTCAAAGATCACCGTTGTAATTATTTTCCAGTGAAACAGATGTTTGCTAATGTGACTTGAATGTAACACATAAGAGGCACAAACTAGGGCCAGCGGAGAAATTTGCTTATTTGGGTCCTATTATTAATTTCTACCTAAACCATGTTAAATGATGTCTTAATTCTGAAGTTATGAAACTAAAACATGCCTCAGTTGTGTTAAATATCGCTTATTCTTCTATTAAACCCCAGTGTAGCTACTCTACACATATCCCCATGTGACATCACTTCATCTGTGTTTCATCCAATCTACACAAACATGCAAAGTGCATCACAAATAGCGGAACAGAGTTCTAGTTTAAGGCTGTAGCTCTTTGTTTGAAACGAGAAAAATAGAGAACAATCCTGTCCAATTAACACTGTTGTGCACCGGTGCTGTGCTGTAGCTCAGCTAAATGTTTCAAACACTGCAGGGCTTCCTGCCATTTCTCATGACTGCCCAACATGTGAATGTAAACACAGGAGAGGACACTTAATGAAGACACAACTGGTGCATGACTTGACTGATGCCTCATTTGGAGTGTGTGCGTTTGTATCTGAGAGGGATCAGCAGCCCCATCAGATACTTAATGTTTTGTTTCCCCCTGGTGGTCACTCTTGTAAGAGCATGTACTGGCATTGGTTTTCAAGGCATTGGTGAGTGCTGTTTTCTTGTTATTTGGTTTTGTGGAGGAGCATCTGAATGGTGGCAGAGGCTCGGTGGGTAAAACACGGACTTCTAGACCAGCTCCACGTCCGGATGTCAAGGAAGCTACAGATCCTGCTGAGGCGACTCTGTGGTTAGTTCAGAAGTTCAGAAACCAGGCGGGTTTCAGCACAGAATCTGGGAGAAGGGATGTCTGAGCAGCTCCTCGGCACTGGGCCTGTGTTTTGCCTCCACAAAAATGCACCTTATGAAGTCCCGCGCCTGGTCGGAGGCGTGCGAGGGCAGCAGTGGGTTGGTGGGCTGGGTGGCGATCTTGAATATTGCCGCCATGGCCTCATATTCAGCCCACGGAGGCTTTTCCGTCAGCATCTCCACCACCGTACAACCGAGGCTCCTGTAAAAGAAATGCGTGCTTTCCTTTAATCCGCAGTGGAGTCACATAACAAGCTGAAACAAACACCAAACATTAGCAGCTTGACACTAAAGCTTTACAGGAATGTTTTGAGTGGCTGCAGAGGGCCTCCTCCACCTGTTTGGGAGGTACAAGCCCTCTTGGGAGCATTACTCCCCCTCCGGCCCAGGCTGGGAACCTGGAACATACCAACCTCTGTTACGACCTGTCTGACTGGCCTTCAGCCAATCACATCACTCCACTGGTAGGTCACCACCCAATCAGATTGCATAAGGGAATGTTGTCTGCTCTGTGTGTGGGAGTGTGGTAGGAACTGGCTTACATATAGCAGGCTCCTCGCTTTATTAAAAAGTTTTCCCTTTGAGAGAGTCTGCCTCTGGATCCTACTTAATATGATGCTGTTGAATGAAGGTATTCTACCCAGTCACTACATGAACATAATCATCATCCCTATTTGAAACTAAACTATTTTTACTGGGAGAGGCAGGTGTCATTTCCATCAAATTGTTGCTTGTACCTCAGATGTAAAAAGCCATGATGTCTGTGTTTGTGTATGTGCATGTTTGTCAGTCACACAGGTGTTATACTTCAGCAGTATTAGCAGTTATATTCCCTTAATTAAAGGCAACAATGCTCCATTGTTTGTGATTATTAGAGTAGTTACAGTACTTCTATATCCCATGAAGAATCAAGATTTATAAGTCCAATCTGTTTAAATGCTCTATTGTACAATATCTCCATTATTTAGTGTCCTAGTCGATAAATTTGAAAAATCTGCTCTACAGCTTCTACCAGGCGGATATTGGATTATTATTATTATTGGTCAATCACGGCGTCCTACAGTCTCTGTAGTAGTTCATGTGGCTCACTGCTGTGTTTCTATTTTTTTTTTTTATTCTTGTGTTGTTATTTTTTATTTGTGTGTGTATCTGTGTTTTTTATGTGTCGTATAAGCTACTGGATGCCAAGTATCCATATACCTATCTATCTAAATCAATTCATACTGGATTCAAATGTTGGATGCCGCTCCGAGCAATAATTTCTCAACAAATATTAATTTAGCTCAAGCATGACATCCATCCCCAACACACTTTCTTGATGTACTGGGATCAAAATGTATACTACACTGCTGTAGAGCTGCAACAATTATTCTATTAGTTGATTAGCTGTCAACTATTAAATTAATCGGCAACTATTTTGATAATCAATTAATCGCTTTGAGTAATTTTTAAGAAAAAAGGAGTCAAAATTCTCTGATTCCAGCTTCTTAAATGTGAATATTTTCTGGTTTCTTTACTCCTCTATGACCGTAAACTGAATATCTTTTGAGTTGTCAACAAAACAAGACATTTGAGGACGTCATCTTGGGCTTTGGGAAACACTGATCGATTTATACACCAAACAACTAATTGAATAATCGAGAAAATAATCGATGGATTAATCGACAATGAAAAATAATTGTTAGTTTCAGCCCTAGACTGCTGTGTATCTGCCGGACTTACCAGACGTCAGCCTTCCTGCCGTAGCCTTCTCCGCTGATCACCTCCGGGCTCATCCAGTAGGGGGTGCCGGTCACAGAGCGGATGCCGGTGCCAGACATGCAGATGGTCTGCAGCCTCTTGCTGGCGCCAAAATCTCCGAGCTTCACGTTGCCCGCTGAATCCCGCAGGATGTTGGCACCTGAGTTGACATGGAACACGTAAATATTTTATCTGACCAATGCTGTGAAACATAATATTGATCTAGTGCCTAAACAGTATAATACTCTGTAGTTTAACAGGACTACCTTTGATGTCCCGGTGTACGATCATGTTGCTGTGCAGATAGGACATGCCCTCCAGGATCTGTCTGGTGTACTTCCGGGTCACGTTTTCTGTCAGCGCCCCGTAGGCCTTAAGCTGGTCTTTGACTGAACCCTGATAGGAATAAAGCACGTGCTTTACACAACAGGCTGTGAACACATCCAGGGTTTAAAACCACCAATCTGCCCCATCACTGAAGGTCTGAGCCAGGAGCACAGGGAGTAAAGGAGCCACGTTAAAACCTGGCACCTGAGAGAGGTGTGTGGTGCATTCAAAGTATGGACAGTGTAATGGGCCTTTAGTCCCAGAAACTATGGAGTCTAAGGAACTAAACTCAAAAACTAAACAAGGGAGCAAAATTTACTTCATCGCATTTATGTCTGCATTTTCACCGCATCTGAAGAACTGCAGTGAATTAGACTGATAAAAGATTAAAAACTTTGTTCGCAATGTAATTTAGCAAATTTGTGTGATGTCTGAATTGACATGCAGAGGTGGAAAGGTGCCAGATATGCAGAGACAAAGTAGAGCTGATCTGCTCTACGATTTGTAGACCACAAACTTCAGAAAATCGGATTTGACTACTGGCTTTTTTTAGACTTCATAAAAGTTGGCTACACAACTATAGCCCAGGATCCAAAACTGAAACAAGGTTACTGAGGTCAAAATTGAGTTTCTGAGTTCCTCAAAAGGTTCCTGGAAAAGATAAGTATTTCACTTTATGAACCTTGGGCATAATTTCAGATGGGAGGAATTGAGGAAACATGCCCAACCACACTTCTGAATGCCTAAATCACCAACTTTATATCAAATCCAAATGTTAAGTCATGGGAACTGATTGTTTGCATTCCTCTTGTCTTTATTTCATGCTCTTATTATGTGACTGGCTTAGTTACATCATAACATTAGATACAATTAAACTGAACACAAAGACTGAGGGTATGGAGTTGTTTTCAAGGTTTCGACCTGTGAAAACAACCGTTCCTCTGAGCCCTGGTTCAAGCTGTGACATTAAAAGTTGTTGGGACTCACCCCCGGCATGTACTCCATGAAAATAGTGAGGGTCTTCTCATTGTGGTCCCTCAGACAGCCGTAGTACTGAACAATGCGCTCGTGATGCAGATTTTTCAGCAGCTGGATTTCGCACTCTAAAGCGCTGACCTCCTGCACGGACACAATGAGGAGAAGCAGGGAAATTACACACTGGACATCCAAACAACCGCTCAGACATTAAACATAAAAGCTGTCATTTCTGAACAATGCATCTTTGTTGATTTACTGTTTTCATGTGTAAACAAAATGCAATTTTCCGGACATGGTGGAGCCCCGCAGGCTCCGTCATATCTGTTACTGCTGATGACAAACAAATGTAACCATAAACAGGGATGACAAACTGCATGTGGAGTCTGCCAAAAGTGAAACCTAAAGCAGAAAGTAAATGAAAGCCAATAGTGCAGCTCCCCAAAAGAAGTTCCTGTGTTTACTTCAGAGGCCACAACAGAGAGACAGACAGAGGGAAGTCAAAGTAATCCCAAAGTCCCAACTCAGGAGCCGGTTTAATAGAAACAACAACTGATTCACATCTGCTACAAGCTGAGGGTGGGAGGGGGGGTGTGAAGGGGTGATGGGAGGCCAAGGCAATGCTGACCCGTCACCCCTCACCGCCACCGCTCCCCCACAACACTCGGCTCCTTTCAGATACAGGAAGTGACAGTGCATGTTTTCTCTGTGGAAGACAGGAAAGGACATTAAAATGGGGAAGAGGGGGGGTCGAGGGAGGAAAGAAAACCTCTTCAATAAATTCCACTTCTTGAGTTGTTCAGCCTCCTTCCTGCAGACTGATTATTTCATTTATGTGCCTGGGGATACAATTTTTGTGGCTCAACACCTTACGTAAGACCATGAAACTTAGATAGTTGACTGATTAATAAAATGCTCACTCAGTTATGACAACTACCTGCGTTCCAGCATGATGGCCTGAACAGATTAACATACACAACATATGAGGTCATTCTTGGCGCTTTTACAGTTGGGCGGTAGCGCGGATTTGTTATTAATCAACAAACTAAGGTTTGATATTTTACAAAAGACTGTAATGTCAACATCCATGAGTTATATTGTAAAAGTAAGGGAGGAAATGACACCATTTCCTGACCAAAACAGCAGTGTTTTAATGTGCAACCAAGAATAGCAACATGTCAACATGTGCATGCAATGTCAGCAAAGCAAACTATATAATGTTTTACAGCTGAGGCATCATGTCCATAAGCAATAATAGGAATGTTCTCAGCAGAACCAGAAAGAGAGAAGAGGAAAGAACAAGACAACCAAGTATTCTACCTCTGAAAACATGAAAAGTTGATCTATCCATGTTATAGCTAATTCACACTTCACGACTTTAGTCAGTCATTTAGTGTAAAAACCACAACGACTTGCGATTACAAGGCAGCAAGTTGTGATCTGATATCTTTGAAGGTTGTGTAGTGTGCACGAGGCATTAGTTTTTCACCTTGCTGGTCTCAGGACTCTCAGGATCAAACTGGACCTGCTTGGCAGCCAGCTCCCTCCCAGTATCCACATCGTAACACAGGTAAACCCGACCAAACGCTCCCTGGCCCAGAAGCTTCCCCCGCCGCCACGTCACCGGGGCACTGGGCGCTGAAAAAAACAACACACACACACACAGCTGTTCATTTATGTTTTTACTTCAAATATACTCCAGCTCAAAGGCTTTGTGGTAAGTCGAAACAGACCTGTATTGACCTGTACCTCTGTATTGGGTGCAAAGAGATTGATATCTATCTTCTTAACTGACTCTGAATTGTGCAACAATGCATATACAGGGATCAATTTTTACTTTTATTTTACTACCCAGGGTTTCAATAGCAGATTTCACTGACCCATCTTTTAAATATTGTTCAGTTTTTTCATCCAGCTAAAAGTAAATTCTGGTGAAAACCCTTATTACATGATTTAAGCATTGGTATTATCCTATGAACCCTGCAATGTATTGTATATCTATCTCTTAGGAATTGTGAAAAGTGTATTTTCGAAAGGACATTTGAGTTATTGTTGTATTGTATCAACACTCACACTTATGCGCAACTGATCGATCTTGGGGTCGGAGTCTGCCCTGAGCGTCGACCAGCTGCCAGCTGCCCACGCTCTCCTCGCTGCCGTTGAGCGACCGGCGTGAGGGCACCAGAGTGAACAGGTTCCCCTGAGGGCGACGGATCCGCGGAAACGTCCGACGGCCTGAAGGGAGAGCAGGAAAAAGGCTGACTGAGGTTAAATATCACATGACAAAGAACAGGAGAGATTAAGGGGAGAAACAAACAAGTCACATCGTTGACAAACGGAGATAAGATACCAATCGTCTCACCTTCACTGTGATCCTTATGATGCACGGAGACATGGTACCTACGAGGATAGGTGCCTCCTTTCCCTGCTACCCTGTCATACACATGATTCTCCCGGTCTGAAAGCAAATATCCAAAAAGGTCAAAGGTCAGCAGGATTACTCTGTAATTCAAACAGTTTAGTTCAGTTTACACTGAGTCACACAACATTCACGTGAGCGACTTTATCACTCTCCCTTGTATCTTATATTTATGAAGAACGCGGCAGACCTGAACTTGAAGTTACTGTTTATGTAGATTTCTGTTTTTCTGACTTTTTGTCCCAGTAGGAACTATTTTTCAAGGTACTAAAAGGTTCCTTCAGCTCATTGTTGTCTGCGTTTCCACTGCGTTCTAAAGACCCCGGAAGATTAGACATATTAGTTTGCTGATGTAGGAGGAGTGACAGCTGTTTTTACTCATTGTTGTATACAGTATAACAACGATGACGCCATAAAAAGCGACAAACAGGCATCATTATTTGTGCAAAAATAGTAAGCATGGAGGAGATTCAAGTCGTGCTGCTGTTGATCGTGATTTACTTTTTGCAAATGAGGTCATTGAGTCAACGCTGGATAAGAGAAGAGCAGTAGTAGCAAAGCCATTTCAAATCACCAGAAATGCTAAACTTAAGGATCGTAAACAGATTTTACGAGCTATTGCGGAGACTGACAGCGAGATGACTGAGATGGACTCGTGCTGTTTACGGTTGAAACTGCTGTAAACACAAACATTAATACATTTCTCTCGACTTACAGTCAAAGTCTATAAAAATCTTCTACCACGGCGCCCATGATGGTTTAATTTGAAATGAAAAGTGTCTGTCACAATGCTTTATCCCATAAAATGTGAGTGTGCTGCTTTAACACAATATTGGTGGTAACCCATGGTTACTGGGAAAGTTAAAGGTTGGAAGGAGCTTTTCTCACCTGAGCACTCCTGACGATTATCAGGGTAACTCTTGGCTCTGTGCATGCGAGACTTCCTCAATGAGGGGCTGTGAGAGAGGAGAAGGAAGGAAGATGAGTGAGGGAGGTTGAGACACTTTATTTTGGTGTTTATATAGAATGAGTTGCAGTTTTTCCAATTTTGCAAACACCAATCATGGAAAGAGACAAATAATAAAATATGCAGTGAGTTTCTGGGAGGCAGTATTTGCTCCTCACCTGTCTGAGTTGCTGTCCAGAGACTGACAGCTTCCAGAGACTGAGTTTTCTGCACTGCTCCAAGGATCCATCACCTGCACAGGGCACAATGGAAAATAAAGGCTGTGTTTACACACGTGCTTTGTGTGCACACGTTTCAGAAAGAAAATTCCATCCAAAAACAGAATTTATACTTGAAAACTTTGGGAGCATGAACCCAAAATCTATTTTTTTTTCGAGAATCCAGGCAATGTATAGATGGATAACTCTCAGCACTTAACTGAATGCATTGTTAGATATTTTACTCCTAAATTAATTTGACCTCATTCCCAAAAGATAATTTCATAATGTCAACAAACTCACATAAATGAGCAAAACAACTTCACAAATCCCTAAAGATCATGATTCATGCTTCGAGGATGAGTTGTTTATGTGATAAAATCGTCATAAACACAACGTAAGATTTATATTTTAAGAGGGATTTCCTCCATTAATAGTGCAGCAATGACTCACACACTGATCGCTGGTCTCAGGGATGAACTCCCCCTCACTGTTTATGCTGGTGTATGAACCTTGGCGGGCGATCCTCTGCTGGCATTCAGGCACGTAGCCAGGAGGCGGCGAGCTACGCCCCGTGTTCTGAGAACCTGGGATTACACAGAAGAGAATAAAACATTAGATATATGAGAAATAAACATTTAAAAACAATAACAGGTCTGAGGACTCAAACATGCATGAAAATGTCAGCAACAATGTGCTTTGAGGACATCAGTTGATTACATGATATTGTTGGAAAAACTGCTTGGCATCATTTTTTAAAACAAACAGGCCTTGTTCTTCAATGTTGGGATTTATTTTCCATTGAGTACAGGCAGCACAAAAGCAAACATGCAGTAGTTGAGACCACAATCATTAAGTGTGGGGAAAAAAATCGATACAGCATAGTATCGCAATGTTTTGGGAGGCAATATTGTATCAATACATGGACGTCAAGTATCAATCTTTTATTATATAAACTATTAACCTCTTAACAATCCACTATTCTGTCTTTCAGAGGTTGTAGCGGGTTCAGTCTTAAAGCTAGAGTGAAGATACTGGTATCATCTAAAACTAGAAAATCTAAGGAATCGTTGGTAACAAACCATGTCATGTTAATTTGTCAGGAAGAATGCTAAATAATGCTCCAAAGTTATGCTAAATCTTGGCGAGGAAAAACTGACATGGCCAGTTTCAAAGGGTCCCTTGACCTCTGACCTCAAGGTATGTGAATGAAAACTCTGAGATGAACAGAATGAAAACTGTATCTTATTACATTAAACAGATGTTGACAAACTGAATAATTCGCAGTTGATAAAAGTAATAAATCACAAATCATATCACAAAAATGTTTAAAATCATCATCGTAATATTATTGTATCGTAGGGTCTGTGGTAAAAGAAATCAAAGTGCTGACTGAAAGGAGCAACGGCTGAGAGCTGGTTTTAATATTTATGGCCCGCTGCTGTCAAAGTCCAGCTCCCGAGCCTTCTCCTGCAGCCACTTCAACCTAAACCAGGCCACTGGTCCACCACACTAATAGCATCCTGTAATCTGATTGGCTGCCGTCCAGCAGGCACCGTCTAGTGATGGTGAACAGGAAAAGGAAGTGGACCCATTGCTAAAAGGGGAAGCCAAAGAGAGAGCAGCCAGAGAGAGAGAGAGAGAGAGAGAGAGAGAGAGAGAGAGAGAGAGAGAGAGAGAGAGAGAGAGAACACGACAGACAGGGAAATCGAGGCACGACGACGTGACAGCTGCTGGTAAATGAATATTAACAAAACGTTAAGGCTTCTGAGAACAATAAAGAGTCTAAATCAGTGTGTGTACCATCTCGTTGCAGATAAGATTAGAGAGAGGTTTGAATGACAGGTGAAGATATGTACCAGTTGAAAGGTGGCGCCCCCTGGGCTCGGAGGATTGGTACGCCGTGCTAACGTCTCCAGTGGACTGAGAGGACTTGATCCTCACCTGCTTACACGGCACGTGGTGGGAGGGGGAGGAGGCCTGCAGTTGGAGAGAGGAGGGGAGAACAGGAAGCTTCAACACAGGATTAAACAATGTCAGCAAGCCAGTTAGTGTCATGTAAATGTACTGGGGAACTTTGATTTTGCACAACACGGCTCTGTGTGTGAAGAAATGGCGGTGATGCAATGGTACGCTGTAAATGCACGCCCAATGTGTGTGCTCATGTGTGTCTCACATTGCTGTGCTCCTGAGTGAGCAGCAGGATCCTGATGCTCTTCATGTTGGAGCTTCGGTCCAGCAGGTCGACCGCCTTGTCCAGGTCGTCCTGATCGCGCAGAGGGATGGACAACTGAGAGGATACGAGACAAAACACAAAATCAATAAAATATATGGACAAATACATCTCAAGATTCACAAGCCTATCAAGGCTTTTGGAAACATTTTGAAATGTATAAATTAGGGCTGTCAAAATTAACACGATAATAATGTGTTAACGTAAATTCGTTTTAACACCACTAATTTCTTGGACGCATTAACGCAACTTGTGATTTTTAGGTCATAAGAAATCATATGAAACTAGAAAATTAACAATCATGTTATACAAGCTTGTCACAAAAGAGGTTAAATAACGCTCCAAACAAGCGGAAATTTTGGCGTGGAAAAACTGGCATAGCCATTTTCAAAGGGTCTCTTGACCTCTGACCTCAAGATATGTGAATGAAAATGGGTTCTATGGGTACCCACGAGTCTCCCCTTTACAGACATGCCCACTTTATGATAATCACATGCAGTTTGGGGCAAGTCATAGTCAAGTCAGCACACTGACACACTGACAGCTGTTGTTGCCTCTTGGGCTGCAGTTTGACATGTTGTGATTTGAGCATATTTTTTTTGCTAAATGCAGTACCTGTGAGGTAAAGCAAGCATATTTGTCCACTTCCATGTTGATACACATTCAGACATGTTAGTAGAGCTGAACTTACAACTATTTTGATGATTAATTTATCATTTAGTTCATTTAAAAAAATAATAATCTTAATGCAATGAACTAATGAAATTAGTACATCCATAGAATGTCCAACATGTATTTGCAATTATTACTATTATTTTTTGTATTTCGTACACCCAGTGATACAAACTGACCAAGAAAACAAGAAAGAAAGAAAACAACAACAACAAAGAAAAACAAAAAGAGTTAATTTTTCAAGGAAAAATACCAAACATTCCCTGTTTCCAGCTTCTCAACTTTACCTCATTGTTCATATAATGCAGGTCTAGCTGCTGGCCAAAGACAGCCTTGACTTTCTGCTGGATTTCCTCGAACTGCACAGGCCGTCCAAACATCAGGATTCTACACAAAGCAAGAAATCACACGGACAGACTAGATCATGAAGAGATTTGTACCGGCTGCTAAGGAAACTGCTTTTAACTTTCATGCACATGTGCAAGCAAAATACACACACAAGCTGCTGTTTGTAGTGTGTGCAGATTCCTCTAAGTACACCTTGCATATTTGTGGTGTGTGCTGGCAGCCACGGACTAACCACAGTCCTTTTCCCCTCCATTCTCCAGCTCACATACCAGTCTGAATTAAGTGCTGGAGTCGGAGTCTTTCTGGAACTGGAACATGTGACAAGAACAGCATGCCTGCGTGAGTGTGTTTATGTCTCTGCGTGAGTTTATGCTCTCTCTCGCTTGCGTATAGATATATACATGTGTGGATGTAAAATGCCTACACACACAAACACACACACACACACAGCATGCATGTAAAAAAATGAAACTCACCTTCGCTCTCCTGAGAACTCAAACTTTATCCTGACATCGTCCTGAGAGAAAACAGAAACAGGAAAGGTCAAAGAGTGGACAAAAGAGGGCATCAAAGTGTACTAAGAAAGGCTGTGCTGATATTTTAATGTGTAAAGATGTGATTTTCCCAAAAGTAAAGACTTAAAAGACCGACACACACAGCACATGCTCCGTCTTCACTTATTGGCCTTACACAAAGATTGTTCGCTCGGAAGACATGTCACTCTGCACCTCCTCAGTTGTGAAAACCCACTTCCACTCGTAACAAGTCCAAACTTAAGTTATTGAGGTGGGAAAATGGTGGAGACTGTCTTTCCCAGGAGGACAATCTGGTTTTAAGCAAACACTACATTGCACATTAAGTTGTCTGCTTTGGCTATTCTCTGAGGCTGCAGGCAGCTGTGGTAGAAAGCGAGGGTGGGTGGGCTACTGGCGGAATATATTTTTAGAGAAGAAGTTGAAAATAACTGGATTTAATACATCTGTGAGTGGCTATCTTGAGAATTCAACTCTCATTATGCTAAATTAGCGTACTGTGTGGGCTGAGGGAAATAGTAAGGAACAGGAATATACTTCTTGCATGGGTGATACCCAATTACACGGTTCTTTATTGCAGCAGTGGTCCAAAATTTTAATTATATGGTCAACAGACCAAAGGCATGAGGAAAAACTTGTTAGCGTCTAAGGCCCTCCTGACTTCTAAAATTAGCGTCATTCATACTGAACACAACTTAAAGACTAAGTGTTTAATTTGGGAGCAAATGTGTTTAGTTGACGTTGACCTAGTAGAGAGCTATAAATATTTGGGTATTGTTATTGATGACAAACTGTGCTTTGATGCCCATGTTGATGCCTCTAAAAATGTCCAAAAAAAAACTTTTTTTCTGAGAACTCTTTCAACATTTCTTCTGAGATGATGACTTTCTTTTACAGATGTTTTATTGAATCTGTTTTAACCTTTTGTTTAATTGCTTGGTTTGGAAATCTAAATCTGTCCAACAAGAACGGACCTGTTAGTCTTGTTAAAATGGCCAGTAAGATTGCTGTTCTTCCTTCGGAGTATTTTCTGCAACTGAACAACCAACCGCGCTGCTTCCTGTTTACACCGGCTCACTCATGCCCAGTGTACATGAATGGTCATGTGATATGCGTTTTCAGGTGTGGTAGTGTGGACGGAGATTAATTCTGAAACGGCACTAAAACGCTCATCTGGACGGAGATCATTTTTGTTTTAAAATGCTGTTTGAAAGCAAAAACGTATTAGTGTGGATGTAGCCTTAGAAGGGCTATTGCTATCTTGGACCATCCACTCCCAAAAGTAGTTCAAGCTTTTGCCCTCTGGATGTCGTTTCAGGGCACCCATTAGGAGAACTAATAGATTGCACGTCTCCTTCATTCCAATTAGTATTAATATGCTCAATAGCATCTAGCACTCTGGCTGCACTTTCTGCACTTCCCTTGCACTATTGCACGATTGTATATGTGTGCAAATTTCCATTCCCTGCTCTAGCTCTGTGTTTTATCGTGTTGATGTGTCATTGATGTCTTTTTGTTTTCCCCAACAGTGATGCAACTGTGTGCAAATGGACAGCTGAAGATTCATGCTGTGTACAGAAGACTGCCCAATGCCCACTAGGTTCATCACACATCATCTACACCTTAAAACCTCTGAATATCCACACAGGTGTTTTCAATTAATCAGGCTGATTAGACCACTGCTCAGGACCGTGTGGGCGTGTATAGACTGTAATTGATTGACATCCTCCTGTTAGCTTTGTTGCACATGTTAGGGCGGGATAAATAACACCTTTATCGTTCTTATTGGTAGATAAAGAGATGTGACCTAATAAATTCCTATCAAAGCTCCTTCAACCTGAGCAGAGGTCTAATCAGACAGAATAACTGAAAACACATGCGTGGGTGTTCAGAGGCTTTAAGTATTTAGGACTTACAGCAATTTTATTTAGATTTTTACTTCAGCAGACCCTCCTTTGGCTGTCCATAGAGACATTTCTGGGGTTTAACCTGGGAGCTTTGGGTGTCAGGGTCTCGCTAAACACCTGCCTACATTTCTTCTTTAGAACTACACTACTAGAGCCACTTCAAATGTATTTAACTTTAAGAAGACATTTATAATATGTGTGTTTTACACACAGGACTAACATGTTGTAGCTACAGCTCACTTAGCTATGGCTAAGGCCATTTGATTGTAATTGAGAATTTATAACAGCACCATTCCAGTTATTCCTGGTTTAAGAGAAATCCTTGTTTATGAAGACAACTTCACACATGCTCACGCTTCCAAACCATCTTCTGAAATGTTCAATCAGCAGCTATACTGCACCTGTCTGTTGGCCTGGGCCGGCGTCTTGGGTTTGCCGCTGTCATACGACGACACAGGCTGACGCCGCGTCATCTGGAGGGCAACCAGGTCCTTCATTATAGAGTGGAGAGCCTGCCTCTCATCTGAAGAGGATAATGGGTTGGGAAAAATACACAATTAGAGTGTGGATTGGATAATGGATTGTGTGACAGAAAGAGAGAGATATATGAGCCCCTTGCACTTAGCTCTGCACTAAGAGGTGTGTGCAGACAATTAGTCAGTCATTTTTTAACTACATCCATATTGAGACTATCCTGTGACGGGGTGTTAGAGGCAGGGAAGGACTGCAGTGTTTTTGATATGCCTATTCCCATGTTTGATCTCAGGGCAAGCTCTGCCTTGGCTGGACTGGCTCACGAAGAGAAAATATTCTCCTTGTGTAGCTTGGACAGACATCATACAGCCCCGGGGCAGCGGAGAGAACCAGACCCCCATCTACATAACGCCGAGAACCAATCCCTCATCCGACAGGGTCTGCAGCTCGCACAGGCTCTGGCCTCAGGGATGGTGTTTGGTACGAGTGTATATATGTGTGTGTCTGTTTTTATCTCGTGCTGTGAGGAAACCATACTCTGTCTAACATCAGAACGTAGAGGACTTACTCATTGTGGCGATGTTTGTGTGCGTGGGATACAAGCCGGTCTTCAGAAACGTGTCTGTGGTGTGCCAACACAACAACAGCCTGTAGTTATAAAAACAGAAATCAATCAGTTAGAAGAGAAAGTGTGTTTTTGTTCATATTTCTTTGCTCGGAGACGGAGCAGAAGGATGTGAGTCATCGAGTCAGACAGGAGACGATATATGACAAAGGTTATCAGCCAGTCTCACAAGTATGCAAGTACCTCAGCCTATAAAACATCCCCTTGGTGGTTAACGTCACTGAGATGAGGAGGCCAAAAGAGAAAGAATGAAACTTGAAGGCTGGCATGACGAAGTAGCTGCACTGCACCCTTATTATATGGTATCTAGGTAATTAAATGACATGAAATGGTGTTTTAATGCAGTGATTCCCCCCTAATTGTATGTAAGAAAAGCTGAGCCCACCTCATACTTTCTGACGTCACCATCCTAAAAAAAAATTACAAATCCTCCAAAATCCTCTCCAATTTGAATAAAGCGATTCAGTGTATTAAATGAGTCTTTTTGTAATAAAATCAACTTTATTTAATGAATATAACTTGTCAGTGCGTGTCTCTCTTTGTGTATGGCAAGCGGGAGAGCAAAAAATTTTTTGACCGCATTGAAAATCTTGTTTTTGGGGCGGCTGTGGCTCAAAGGTAGAGCAGGTCATCCACCAATCCGCAGGTCGGTTTGATCCCCGGCTCCTCCAGTCCACATGTCAAAGTGGACTGGAGCAAGATATTTAACCCCAAATTGCTCCCGAAGGCTGTGCCATCAGTGTGTGAATGAGTATTTAGATTAGATCCTGATGTTAGGGAAAACCCTGCTGTTTATTCTGGCATCATGTTGGTGACATTCTTATGTAAACAAACAAGCGTGTAAACACAACAGGCAATATCAAGGTCAATAAGTCCACAACGTAATTATCATGACAGGCCTAATCAGAGAACCTAATTTTCACCTACAGCACAAAACCTTTTTCATGCATAATTCCTTGCAGACATGTAAAAAAAAATGTAACCCAAGCCTCCAGAACACATACCTAAAGATTTGTCTGACTGAGTGCCCGAGACTCAGAGTGAATGAGAAAGTGTGCAGTGCATGCGAGAATGTGTGTTGTGTGTTTTGCCCATGAGAAAGAATGAAACAATTGGAAACGGCTGAAATTCAAGCTGCACTGGCAGCAATTAGTCTGGCACAGTTCATACGGGAATAACGTTTTTTACAGAGAGTTTTCTGCCATTTTAAATATCTACCAGCTTTAGACTTCTCTGATTGCACGAGCAGCAAAAACCCCTAACTCCGCTGTGTTATAGCTCCATTGTTGATGTTAACAGAGCAATATTATCTGCCCTGCTCAAGGCGTCAACAGCATTATAACTGAGGCATTTCCTTCAATGGAGAAGGTTTCCCCCAAACTTGTACCAATAAACCTTTGGATTCAAACTAATTCAACAAAGGAGAACACAAAATAAACTTAGTTTTCTCAGTTACAGTAGATGATGGGTGAATATTGGTTGGTAAAGCTGGTATGACTGACAAAAGCAAAAAACAATAACTTGCATCAAATGAGAGACTTGATTAAAATAAACTATCTCTTCCAGAGATGTACTGATCTGACTTTTTCTCTCCTGATTCCAGTACCTCAACTCAGGTATCTCCTGATACCAAATTAGATCCGATACCAGATCTCTCTTTTTCAAACAATTCAAATCTATATATTATCTCACTGTGTGAAACTACTTGGGATCATTTTTATGCACAGTAACTTGAAGCGAAGGGATGCATGTAACTGATATTAATAAAGAAACTGTCACGTCGAAACTTGATCTGCTTGATAAGATCAGTATCAGCACAGATACCGTCGCAGTAAACTGGACTAGTGCAATAAGTAAACGTGAACTTAAAACGTACCTATTCATCCAGGCTTTTCATTAAGACTGGTTAATATTTTATTCACTTATTTTATTGTATTTAAGTTGTACAATTTACATTTTATTACTCTAATACCTATTTTATTGTATTCAATTTGTATGATTTATTATATTTTAATAATCACCCATTTTATTGCATTTAATTTGTATAATTTTATGATATTTTGTTGTTGTTTTATTATATTTAATTTGCATAATTATTATTATTATTATTATTATTAATAATAATAATAATAATAATAATAATAATAATAATAATAATAAATCGACAATGAAAATATTCATTAGTCGCAGCCATAGACTAGTTTAATTTACAAAGAGACCGGGATGAACAGTGTCTGATGATGGAGCCTACAGAAGAGTGTCTTGCTGAGGACAGATCTGCACAGTCAGAAGGCTGTCTGAGAAGAAAACGAGCAGCATCAGTACCTGAGGCAACTCACTGACTCTGTGGATTTCTGGGTAATAATCACCCACAGGAATGCCGGGCATGTCCGTCCGTGGTCGGCGGAGCGTTGCCACGATGCTTTCAAGCTTCCGACGCTCTCATGTTCCCCTGCCAACGCAGTAGGTGCCAAGTACTTTTGTCCTTCAACTCTTCGAACTTCATGCTTGGGCCATATAATCCCCTATTGAAGGGTATAACTCCCTACTATTTGCATGGATGTACAGTCAATTCAGGACACGCTTTGTCCCCAAAGAGAACAGTAGAGATGCTGGATCTGGAGAGAAAAGCTCTAATTGTGCACCTCCTTATAGTCAACAACCCAACAACTAACCCCTCTGTCCATTCCCCCAGCTACCCTCTTCTTTCTCCTGCTTCTCCTGATTTTAATTACCTCCCAAGCGGAATGCCGGGAATTCAATGGAGAAGGACGCCGCGCTCTACCAGTCCAGTCAGCTGTGCCCGCTTTATTTTCCTTGTATCACATTTCCAGGACTAGCAGGATTTACATGGATTTTCCTCCCCCCCTCTCTTCTCTGTCTGCTTTGAGAGGTGTTTAGTCTGAGGCTGTTTTTCCCAGCCACAGTTCTGACTCTGTCTCTGGCCAGTCATGCATCTGGACTCAGTGCTTCACTGCAAAACCTCCTGGCCTGATGTCTCTCCTGTTTCAGGTGCACATATGTTTTGGGTTCAGGGTAACCCACCACATTTAAATATTGCAATCTCGGCAAGTTGAGATTGCAATGTTTAATATTTAAATATTGCAATCTCGGCAAGTTGATTGTGCTTGTCTAGGCTAAAGTCTCAAATGCCCTTTGTAGTGATTTAACACATACATGCAGACACATTGAAATAAACAATTCAAAAGATGAGCTTATGTACAAGGAGATTTGAAAATGCAGCTTATTCTGTGTGTTCAGATAACAATATGTGAAGGTCATAGAAAAGTTAATAAAGATCAAAAACAAGGAGGCCCATCTGTGGTCCGTACCTGCATACGCTTCATAGACCGTATATAAAGATCGACGATATGACAGCTCAAGTCAAAACACCTCAGTTCGTCCCCAAGTGGCCGCTGTATTTATACCCTGCACCTGAAGGAAGGGTGCTTCATTGAGCTGTGAGTGTGACTACAAACAGAGTTCACTCCCTGCTCCCGTATCCGGGATATTTTGGCTTCACTTTTGTACAGTGGGAGGAAGTGGAGACGCGTCGTCCATCTTTATATACAGTCTATGGTACGCTTACACAGGTGTATTTGATGCTGCATTCTTGAATAACTGTAGTAACTGCAATTTAAAGATTAAAAGTAATGATTCACTCTCACTGTATGTACAGATTTTAACTCATTTGGTGCTTGGACAAACACTTAACAACTAAATGATTCATATTTTCTGATGCTGTTGAAGGTTTGTTTACATCAGCAATGCTTGCAAACACAGCTGTTAAACTGGCTTCTTCAAGTATATGCATGATTATACTTGTAATGTATAATCATGTATAATGAGGTATTTATTTAATGATGGTCTCAGAACAAATTGCCATCTTATGTCTCCCTTTGCTGCTCTGAATCTTAAGTGCAAAGGCTGCCTTACTGCACCTCATTTCAATGATGCTTCAGGTACCAGGACTGCTGTTAGTGTACCGGTCTCATTTAGGCTACTGTTCTGTAATGTAATACCTAAAAATCCAACGGTCACTATATCCTGACAGTAGTGCATGAGACAGGTAATCTGAAAAAAATCATGTGCCTCTGTGTCCTCTAGTGCTCCTAACGGCATCTGCAAGATTTCACAGACCGGAGGAGAACAACCAATCAGAGCCCAGCTGGAGCCTGCCCTCTGAGCAGCTGTCAATCACTGGTGAACTCTGACCAAACGGTGAAACTAGGCAGCGCTGATCAAATATGAATCAATATTCTGTTACTGTAATACCCATTTCTCGCCTCAAATGTTTCAGAAACATCTTGTAGTACTGCAGGTTTAAGTCCACAGGCTGCCTTACTGCACGTCATTTCAGTGATGCTTCATGTACCAGAACTGCTGTTAGTGTACCAGTCTTGTTGAGGCTACTGTTATGCAATGTTACCTAAAAATCAAAATACTGCAATTGGTTATGAGTCATGTCATTTTTTTTATGGGAATTTGGAGGCCTTAGCAACTATAGCTTCCACAAATTATAAGCTTTTATTAAAGAACTTATTCCAGCATTTTTAAACCCTTGAAATACCAACAAATGGTAATATATATATATATATACATATATATATGTATATATATATATACACACATATACATATATATACACACACACACACACACATATATATATATATATATATATATATACACACATATACATATATATATACATATATATACACATATACATACATACATATATATATATATATATATATATATACACACACACATATACATATATATATACATATATATATATATATATATATATACACATATATATGTATATATATATATATATATACATATATATACATATATACATACATACATACATACATATATATATACACACACACACACATATATATATATATATATATATATATATATATATACATATAAACACATATATACATATATATATAGATAGATAGATAGATAGATAGATAGATTCCTGACTAGTTTTGTTTTCAAGCTGAACACTTGACACGTGATCTGAAAGCAGCATAATTCACTCATCCTATATACCTGTCATCATCCATGTCACGTGCGCAACCCTCACCTGTCTTCACCTTCAGCCGACTCCGGTCACCTGTGTCTCGCGGCAGGGATGACGCAGTAGGTCCAGCTCTCACGTCTCCATCGGGTGTCCTTCAGTCAGTCAGACGGACACACCTGGCAGTGTGTGTGTGTGTGTGTGTGAGAGAGTGAGAGTGGGGTTACCCCCCCAGGTAACCAGGTCTTCTTCTTCAACGGGAAATTAAAGCGCTCACACAAAAAACAAGATCATTTCCAGGTTGTGTGAAAACAAACAGTGAGTTTTTACAGAGAAAATGTTCCAGTGGTGGGGGGAAAAAAACAAAACAAAGAGCCTACATCAGGCTGCTGCTCCAGCTGTGGCCCAAACACACAAACTCCTGCTCCTCTCCAGATGTTTGGAAAACTTAAACTTCCAAAACATTTTGTCACGTTCAGGCTTTGCAATGACAGGGAGCTGAAATCCCACAAAAACACTAACAAAGGTGTAACAATAACCGTGTGGTCTGTATGAAATCCATTGGAGGAAAGGAGCGACTGATTTCCGTGATTCTGATGAAAGCCTCTCTTCCTGCTAAGTGTGCAGATTTGTCCTCCTCTGGGTTGCCAGGTTGGAGAACAACATTCACTTCTGCATATAACTGGCGTCGCATTGCAACTTGAATATGGTCATAAAAACAACCATAACAATGCATAAAAGGCCTATAAAACAAAATACAGTGTCATTTAACGAGTTGAAACTACAAAGTTAAAGCAAAAAAACTGACAGTTAACGTTAACAAGAGAAATATCCGTTTTTTAAAAAAGAAAACTCGATTTATGGCCAAGTTGGATGTCAAACTTCCTGACACAGAGAAACATATCAACACCGGAACCCGCTTTTTAAACTCCCAACAAGTCGTGATAACTGTACTCCAGAGTCGCGTCCATGTTTGTCCAAAAGATGCTTCACTCTGCGTCGTCTTTGCGTGTCTAATAACATGGATTTATCCCCTGCGGAGGGGGGTTTAACTGCTAACTAAACTATCTAAATAAGAAGTGCCGTGCAGCAGCGGGAGCGCGCTCTGACGAAGTCTTTCTGCACAGGAGCGCGCTCACACTACGGGGGCGGAGCCAGAGCTGTGACGTAGTCTCAAGTTTATGCTGCATTCAGGTCTATAAGAAAATCGGTATTTTGTTATTCTTCATTCCTATTCATCCAGGCTTTTCATTAAGACTGGTTATTATTTTATTCACTTATTTTATTGTATTTAAGTTATACAATTTAAATCTTGAATTTACCTTGAATTTATTCTTTTTTAAAAAAAAAAAATGTTATCTTTATTTTTATTTTTAATATTTATTCTTGAATTTATCTTGAATTTATTTCAATTTACCTGAATTTCCCTCCGGGGATTAATAAAGGTTCATCTTATCTTATCTTATTATTCTAATACTCACCTATTTTATTGTATTCAATTTGTATAATTTATTATATTTATTATTTTAATAATCACCTATTTTATTGCACTTAATTTGTATAATTTAATGATATTTTGTTATTTTATTAATCACTTATTTTATTATGTTTCATTTTTTTAATTAATAATAATAATAATAATAATAATAATAATAATAATAATAATTAATCAACAATGAAAATATTCATTAGTTGCAGCCCTAGACTAGTTTAATTTACAAATACCAGAGACCGGGTATGTCATTTTATAGCTGCCTCCAAACGTGCAGAAGTCTAGTTATCTCTAAGAGCACTTGAATTACAATATGCTGAAAGGTTATTATAGATGTTTTGCCCAGTGATGCCAAAAATATACTGCTACCCCTGCTATAAGTGCAATTTTGAGGTACTTGTACTTTACTTGAGTATTTCCATGTTATGCTTCTTTATGCTTCTACTCCTATGAGGGGTGGAAGTAAAAAAAATATTGATAAAAATGCATGTGAATTGAAAATGGAGCCGTAAAAATGGATGTGAAATTTGTGTCATTTGTGAATCCAGAACCATGAAATGCTTTGCAAAAATTTTGATTTGTAACCAATATATAATCTCTCAAATAAGTGTAGTGGAGTAAAAAGCACATTTCCCTCTGACTTGTGGTAAATGGGAAATAAACTGATAGTAATTTAACCAAACAAGAACTGAACATTTTGATATCCTTGAGTCAAGGCAGTCATTAATCTCCTGCAGGAATTCAAGGATTTTTTTTCTTTACATCAATAAACACACTAAAATCACAGCATTAAATCAACACCAGCATTTTATTTTTTCTCCAAAAGCATGTAAAAAACAAAAAAAGAAAAGAAAGAAAATGCACAAAATGATTGTGTATATTGGCGTAGAAAGGGGGGCGCTTACGTTTTGAAATGTTACACTTCTATACCACAACTAAGCAATAGAGAGAGAAGGGAGAATAGAGGAGAACGACTGAAAACACAGTCCAGGCGTCCTTTTGCTGTAAGGCCACCTCAATCCACAGGTCAAGTCTGTAATACAGAATACATTTTCAAAGATGCATACATTTAAAATGTCTCGATGACAACAGCATTGAAAAGTAAGTCCACATCAAGATAAGCACAAAAATGAAGTGACTCACAGGTTTAACATTTACGATGTTACGCTGCAATCATTCACCTGAGCCTCTTGGCACCAGTGTTAAGTGTACCTGGTCTGCTCTGTTACACTTAGCAGTTGCAATTCACAGATTCTGCAGTTGTACCTTGGCGAACTGCTAACGGAGAATGACAAAGACAGCATTTCTAGATACAATACTTTGATTTTAAAGCATTCTCAGGGATCCAGAGGACCATTTTAAAATGAAAAAAAGGAAAATATAAAATATACATTGTCACACACGGAATTATTGTACATTTTAAGTGGATAAAAAGTGGTTAGATAGGAAAAAAATGGCTGCTGGTTGAGTGAAGAAATCCTATGTTAAAGAGTGGGGCTCTAAACTAAGCGGGTGTTTTTGAAAAGGCATGATCAGGAGATTTCTTTGTTAAGATCTGTGCACTCAAAAAGACTTGTTTGAAAAAAAAAAAAAGCAATCAGGTCAGCTATTTATTTCTAAGGCTTCTCTTTTTAAAAAAGTAGCAGATATCCATCTGTTTTCAGTTTAGCTTTCTATTCTGCACAGCATGCTCAAATTCACAGTAAACCTTCAGTCACAAAAGTACTTTGTGTCATTCAAGTGTCAGTCAAGTCTCAGTGGTATTCAGACGTGTTCTAAAATGAGATATTTGAATGGCTTTAAACTCATTCTTTTTATAGAATGAAAAATAGATGTGGAAATCTTGCCTAACTGGGTTCATTTCTCTTAGGTGTTGGAATTAAATAAAATAAAAAGTGTCTGGAGTGCAGCAGCTGCACTGCAGACCGAGGCAAGGTATTCAAAAACTTTGAATAAAGGCTATGTTGAGTTCAGGGGCGACTTGTTTTTCTTCCTCTCACACTAGACGCTAGTGTCACACGTTCCCCAGCAGGGGGTGCTCTGCAATGGGTTTTGCATGCAGCATGCAGGAGCACATCAGGGGACAAACCCTCACTCAGCCACCTACTGTTAATTCAATACTAAGAAATAGGTCCAGGTGCTAAGATGTATTTAGCTAATAAGACAGGAGATGAGAACAGGAAGGCATTTATTTAAAAAGGAAACCTGTCCACGCTTTCTGGTTGGGAAACAAAACAAATGGATGTTCAAGACACTGTGATTGGATTGGATCTGTCTACGTCCCCCATAAAAACTGTCCAGCTATATGAACACACTCAAATACAGCAGGGGAAAAATCACCACAAGACGCCAACAACTGACAAAGCGGGAAATGACGAAGGAACAAAAATTGTGTGGTTTCCTGCAAGGCTTAAGCTCCGTCCATCCACATCCTCATTTGTAATTGTCAATTCAACCAAATGTTTACAGCTCTTCTTAGGATGCTTCATCTGACAGAGCGAGGGATGTTTTTTTTACGAATGAGGCCTCAAGTTTCCCTGTGATTATCTTGTCTGGTGATCATGTGTGGTCGTATGTGCAAGACGAGAGTACAGCAAGGTGGGGAATGTTCACTAAATCACAAACTACAGCGCTACGTACAGATAGTTTACAAAACACAATCTGAGAATCCCATTAAAATTTCAACCATCGATAAAAGCTCAGAGAGGATCAACGTATGCCGTGACATCAATCAAATCCAAACTCAAGTGCTTCTAAAAACCTTTAAAAAGTGATTTGCATCAATGAAATAAAATCATTCACAACACAAAAAGATCAATACAGTCATAAGATAAGGCTATTAAGACCCAGTCATCCCAACATGCAAGGATAAGACTTACAGTGGTCAATAAAATAAGAACAAACCGTGGGATGAGGCGAACAATATTGAAACGTAAAAATTAAAAACACGAGAGGTGAGCTGTTGCTGATGTGCGCGGTTATTTTACAGTACTCTGTACCCTGTTTGTTCCTCAAATATATGAAACCTAACAAACTGACATAACTGTCGGACAGCAAAGTCACAATACTGAGGACTATTATTTTGATTTGTGTTGTTAAAATGAGTGAAACTTGGGTGAAAATTGACCTGAGTGTATGCTCTACTGCAAAACATAGATGCTCTGTAACCCCTCTGATATGTTTGCCTGAGCATACAGTTGACTTATTCAAAAATAAAATTAAAAAAAAGGGTGCAAATTATTTAAAAGAATAAAAAATAAAAAGTGATTATTATACTCCCCATACCAGAGAAGGTTTTTGGTCACAATCAACTACTAATTCCAAACAGGAAATTGGAAAATAAAATGAAGACATTAAAGATATCAATTAAATTGAATCCAAAATATCCACAATTTTTTTTTTTTTAAGTGGTATGGATTATGACTGGCCAGTCATTTCCTAGCTGTTTGTGCATGTTTCTGTTCTGATGGCATTTAGAAAGCGAGTGAGCGCGTGGGTGATTTAACAGTGCCCCAGCATATGAGGCATGTGTTCATCGTGATGTATCGGAGGTGTTAGGAGGAGGAAGAGAAAGAGGCATGGCTGGGATGGGACACAGGCAGATTATGATTATGCCGTCTTTGTTATATTATCTGACTCCTTGGAGGTCCAGAGCTCTTTGTGCTGTTTGCGTCCGAAGCCCTCGTCGTAGTTGCCTTTTGCTTTGAACAGCTGCTGAAAGTGGGGTTTACAGTAAAATTCACCTTGAAGAGCTGCAAAGGTGCCAAGGCTGCAAGGAGAGGAGGAATGAAACAGTTAAAAGGAGTCAGGAGAAGAAGAATCAAGTAAACACACAGTAAAAACAGTATATATATATATATATATAGTCACCTCAGTTTGGCGTTGCAGTGCTTGCAGCAGAAGCAGGTTGAATGGAAGACCAAGTTGTTGGCAACCAATCTCTCCATTGGGTAGACCGTCTTCTCACATGATGAACACACTTCCTTTTGGGTCTTAAAGCTGAAAGACTGAGCACATAAATATACCGATTTACTACCAGACACACAAACAAGGCGGTGATTCTAGGCTGAGAGTTGGCATTTACAAAAGGAAAGACTTCCTTTGCTCTTTTCTGAGATCAAAAGGCTGATGAATGTGAAGTGGGGCGAGAGTAACGCACACTGAAGAAGAACAGAGAACCATGAATGAGGGATGTGAAAGAGAAGACAGACGATGTATATTTACCTTAGATCGCTGGACAGGTTTCTCTTCAGTGGTGTTCCTGGTGTCCTGGATAAGCAAACAGAAAAAAAACGGTTTTAAAGGGGACATATCATGATAATTTTCAAGTTCATACTTGTATTTTGGGGTTTCTACTAGAACATGTTTACATGCTATAATGTTCAAAAACTAGGGCTGTCAATCTATTAAAATATTTAATCGCAAATTAATCACATTTTCTGTTCAAAATGTACCTTAAAGGGACACTTGTTAAGTATTTAATACTCTTATCAACACGGGAGTGGACAAATATGCTTGCTTTATACAAATGTATGTATGTATATATTTATAATTGGAAATCAATTAACAACACAAAGCAATACCAAGTATTATCCAGAAACCCTCACAGGTACTGCATTTAGCATAAAAAATAAGTTCAAATCATAACATGGCAAACTGCAGCCCAACAGGCAACAACAGCTGTCAGTGTGTCAGTGTGCTGAGTTGATTATGACTTGCCCCAAACTGCATGTGATCATCATAAAGTGGGTTTTCATTCACATATCTTGAGGTCAGATGTAAAGGGACCCCCTTTGAAAATGGCCATGACAGTTTTTCCTCGTCAAAAATTCAGCGCAAGTTTGGAGCGTTATTTAGCCTCCTTCTTGACAAGCTAGTATGACATGGATGGTACCAATGGATTCCTTAGGTTTTTTCGTTTCATACAATACAGGTATCTAGCTTTAAAACTGAGCCCGCTACAACCTCCCAAATATCAAACTGTGTTAATGCGTTATTATCGCGTTAACTTTCACAGCCCTACAAAAAACACAAACTGTCTGTCTGTCTGAAACGCTCCCCCCTGCCGAAAAAGCCCAGTGTGCTCTAATTGGCTTGTGAGAAAAATATGGCGCACCTTTGCAAAGGTAGTTCTCAAGCCGTGGGCGATATATTCTAATGAGCCTACATGTGACATAGGAAGGGGAACCAAATCTGAATGGCTTGTTGAATCACATGTTTTTTTTTAATCTAGGCAGCCCACACAAAGTGAGTTTTTTTATATTATGTCCCCTTTAAACATTTAAACAAATGTTTATTCAAATATGTGTAAAGACTCCTGTTATGCTCTAAAGTACAACAACAAATATTCAGTGAAATCAAGTAAACAGTCCTATTAGATTACAAGCAACAGAAGTACGTCACAAGGATGGAAGAATGCATTTTTCATCTCCTCTTGTTACCTTTACCAGTGTTAGTATTGCCAATCAGATCTCTCTTTCTCCCCCCAGCCTCTTTCTATTTGCTCCATCTGTCTCTTTGCACCCCTGGGAGAGGATCAGGTGCCTTCTGTCTGGTCATGTGAGCCGAGCTGTGGGACGCTCTGCATGGGGCGGCCCTCAACATAGCAGCACAGCTCAGAACCAGCCTTCCAGTTCAGAGACGTCACAGGGAAATATCACATGAAGTCTCTTACGAATGGTAGGAGATTTCTCAATGAAATAACACGACTGACACCTATTCTGCCTGTCTGTAATCCATGAATGTAATGAAGCATTTCTTTCACTCAACCCTACAATCACGCACAATTGTAGGTTTCTCTGGCTGCCATTTAACATAAGTCAACACATTTTCCTGCACATCGTAGGTGTCAGGTAATTACAGTTTAGTTCCTGACGACAGGAGGAATAGGAAGACTTTCCCCGAGGCGTTCAGAAGGTTAAGAAGAAAGAAAAAAAAGCTTGTATAACCTCAAACTGGAGCAAGTTACACAGTAGTAATGACTGTCACATCTTTAAGCAGGCCTAACAGGTAGTTCAAGCGTATAATAAACAGACAGAGGGACATTCAGACGTCTACACAGTAACTGCCATGGAAAAGCCAGTGTGCAGGGAAGAAGGGCAGCCTCTGTTTAGGCAGGGGAAAAGTCCACTGCAGACTTTGCTAAAACCCTGTTATGTAAGGCAGTTTGGCTGAAGCTGGAGCTGGAGGACGTGGTGGAGGTGGGGTGGGGCAATGGGTTCAAGGGCTGCTACCAACCAGAGTTGCAAAGAGAAGGAGATCTTTGGCATCAGAGGCAACTGCTGATCTTAATTTTTGCAGGTTTATTGCTCTTGGACTTGCAAAAAGTCTTGCTTTGTAGGCAAAATAACAAATCAAGAGTCCACCACAGTGATGGAAATGACAGCATGAAGTATGTGTGCATCCATCTTCCTCATAAATCTGTCTGACGTGAGTTGAGATCAAAGCCGATTAAGTGGCTAATGATTTAAGTGTGTTGCACTTAGAAAACTTGAAGAAAAGTACGTGTAGACAATCACAGAGCATGTCAATTTATATCATGATATAGGACGACAGTAAAATGTCCCACAAAATCACAGAGAAAGTGATTATAGATAGAATATATAGACTGGTATGTCTGTTTTGGCAACTGAAGCAGATTATATGTGCTAAATGTGAGACTGGGAGCATTTCTAATGCCTCTGCACAGCTCTCAACATGGCGACGGCTCGTAGCTAACGGTGCTAACAATGGAAACACTGCTGACAGAACCAACAGTGTTAACCGGGGGAACCGGAGGGTGGGTGCTACACTTTCGCACCTCTGGTTTCTTTACTCCTCTATGACAGTAAACTGAATATCTTTGAGTTGTGGACAAATCAAGACATTTGAGGACGTCATCTTGGGCTTTAGGAAACACTGATCAACATGTTTCACCATTATCTGACATTTTATAGACCAAACAACTAATCAAGAAAATAATCGACAGATTAACAACAATTCATTAACAAAAATGAAAATAATCGTTAGTTGCAGCCCTATACAACACAGAGGGAGAGCGACTTCACTCTCTGCTCAGATAGACATTACTCCTCTGTATCTTTATTAATGCACTGGATATCGTATAGAGAACCTCTAAACACCTTAGCAATCAAGGTACTTCTTCATAATGACAAAAAAAATAAAGCAATGTACCCGATTGTTGATCTCCACTAGGTGGTGCATGCATATTGAAGGCTGTATCTGACACTTTTGTTTAACATGCGACGAAAAAACCCCCAATTATGTTGAAAATATGGGTATAAAATCATTGGAGCTTAGTGTTCGCTCATCCTCTTCAAAAGACACCGCTGCCATGATCAGCACAAAATGTTCAGTGTGTATTAAGCCCACGATTCATGCTGACAAAGAGGTCCTGCTCATTGATGTGCAACATCTCTGTACTGGTTGACAAATGTATATTGTCTCACGTCGTACTTCTTTTTGACCCTTTTAACTTAATGCACCACTTAACAACTGAGTAGAAGGGTGTTGTCTGCACTCTATGAGAACCGGATGGCATGCTTTTGAAACGATTGGCTCATTAAGTGAGGCCATGCAGCTTCCTGTAGATGCAATCACATCCCAACCGTCTCCTCTTCATCCCTGATTCCTCTCAGTCAACATGTTGCTGCTAAGCTAGCAGACAGTCACACTTTGCTGGTTATCTAGCAGCCTACATGCTAGACCACTTCCTGTTGCTGTAGCACGACAGAGGAGCCAACGGGACTTTGATCTTCTTGACATTATTGAAAAACTTTGAACGTGTAAAGTTCTCACAGTTCACTTGTAGGGGAGGTTTACCTCAGCGGGAGGCTGTGAGAGCGGGAAAATGAGGTCACTAAGGGCTTCACATATATGAAATCATCAAATTAATGCAGCCAAAAAAGGAAAACTGCTCTGAGTGAAGGCACAGAATTACTCATGTTTTGTTTTTGTTGGTAAAAACAACGCAGCAAGATTAGTTACCATGTTAGGGGGTAGGCATGCATTCCAAACACACACAGGCATCCTCGAAGAATTCAGATTAGCTTGTGCCATCTCGTCTTCTTTTACCTTATATGTGCATGTCTCTCAGTTGCCACCAAACAGCTCAAATGTGGCCGGAAGTTGTTATGACACATCTGGCTTCCTCTGTCTCGTAGAGTCCTGACGAGGACAGCAAGCTACACTCCTAACTGACTTTCATCCCAGTAAATGACGACTGCTAACGACCACTTGTTCTGTGTGAATGCTTTAGTTGAACAGTGAATAAACTACAAGAGATTTATGATCTCTGTTCAGAAGCATACAACTCACAAATTAGCTCAAGAGTCGTCCCGGCTAATAAAAGAGACAAAGGATAACCAAATACATGGAGTGGGGGGGAAATGAGCACAGAACAAGGTGTTCAATGTGAACATAAATAAAGAAGGTTTGTACTGTAGTTAATTAGCTCTGCAAAGCCAAACACCGTTTTAACTGTGAAGCAACCTGACATATTAGTGTGTGAGAAGCCACGGCCAGCTGGAGAGCTCTGACTCTTACCAAACAAAGACCACTTTTCACACATGTGGTGAAATCTTCTTGCATCAGAGGTTCAGCTCTTACCTCACGGTATTAATTTTAAATCACACACCTGCACATATCTGCCTGTGCATGTTTCTGTTTCTGTTTTCATGTTGCATTGCTATGATCTGTGAAGTGCAGGTTCCCCTTTGCTCTTTGAATTGGTTTAAAATGAATGGTTTGACATTGTGGGAAATCGCTTTATTTGCTTTCTTGCTGAAGGTTAGATGAAAAGATCAATACCACTCTTGTGTCTCTATGGTAAATATGAAGCTATAACCAGCTTAGCGTAAAGATTGGAAACAAGGGGAAAAAAGCTATTTGTGAGGAATATAACCACCCGTAAAAATCATAACTTTTTTTACACTTCAATTTTTGCACAGATTAAACAAACGCAATATAACTTGTTAACTGGTGAGCTGTAGAGGTGCTGGTAGGTGGATTTTACCCTTTGACATAAGCCGTGTTTCCACTACATAGTACGGCCCTGCTCGACTCAACTCGCTTTTGGTACCGGGTCCTTTTCTCTAGCCGTGTTTCCACTGCAGATCGTACCCATCAGCGTAGGTGGGATTCTCAGCTGATCGCCGTAGCGAAGGTGCGTGAAACTGCCGTGACATCATCCCTACACATCAACTGTACGGTGTAGTGTACGTAATGAGTCGGCTTCATCCGTACACTGAAAGGACGAGTTTGGGTTTAACCTTTTGTATTGAGGATCCTTTAACCGTTACTGTCACAAAGCCCACTGCCTTTCCCCCTGAGGCCACAGACCCACGTGACAGGGGAGTTAAATGTCCTTATTCTTTCAAGGGAGAGAATTTGAGCATGTAGTTTAGAAAGCAACCTCAAAATATTGTGTGCAAGTCCTTCACTGTTATGGAAGTCAAAGAGGCACCAAAGTCACAAACCAGACGCCTCTTGTCTAAATCTCAGTGTTTACAAGCGCTATCTGCTGACGTAAATCACAGCCATTTAGAGCAGTTACAACAACTCTAAAGAATATTACGAGGGTGATAGGTCAACGTGTTCGTAAAGAGTTCAAATGAGAAAAAGTAACTCCTCTTTTTTCTCTCTTATTGCTGATGGACACAACACAATTAGACAAACCCCCCCCCCCAGCTTCACACTCGATCATCTCTGAATAGCTACACACTTTGGCGCATGATTCACTGCAACAGGCCCCTAGAAGGGAAGGCAGGCGCAATGCTAACAAAACGTCTCCAAAACGAGGCTCCCACTCTCTCTCATCCCTTATTTTTAGCAATGTGATCATTGTTTAATCGTTTGGGACAGCAGAGTGTGGAAAGCAACAGAACAAATGGGAAGAAACTCATCCTTCAAAACAAAACGAAACCGCGTTAATGAGCCCATCTATCAGTTGTCGAGCAGTTTGACTTTAAACAAACAAGTCCGGTCTAGTATTAGCAACATAAACCATGAGAGTTAAGTAATATATTTTGCAGATTGCATCTATTGCACTTTCTGGACCTGCAAGTCATGGCAACAACTTAAACAGCTGCTGCAGGGAAGACATTTAGGCGGCTCCCCTTGACAGCAAGTATCTCTCTGAACATGAAGAGACACAGCAAGTTATGTGGACAAGATACCTTGGAAGAAAACAAGTTTCTGTGATGGAAAAGTAAATATTAGTTGAGCTGTTTTGACACTTGACTGGCTGAAGAACTGATGAAAGTCTGATTCTTGAGAGTGCAGATGGAGCTTCACCGCACCATTCTGCAGAGTAATCACATCTGTAGGAGCCTGTCGAGACATTTGGTCGGCCACTACTTCTCTTCCCTTTTCGAGCTTCCTGTATGTAATGAGAAAATGACGGGGCATGTTTCATTGTGAAGGCACATGGCATCGAAAGTTTGCATGTCTCTTTAGTCAGCTGACGCCGCCCGGACAGACACTTGTTTTTTCACTTCCTGTCTGGGGAGGCTGTTAAGGTACAGATAAAACCTTTTAAAGATTTTATCTTAATATGTGTCTATGTTGCTGTAATAGAACAAGCACTCAAACACTGCTTAACTTGAAGATGGTGGAAAAGATTACAACTCTGCAACAACAGATTATATTCAATTATTTACCAATTACTTTTTTTTCAATTAAATAACTCGTCTTTTTGTCTATTAAATGTCAGAAAGTAATGAAACATGCCTATCACAAAATGCGGCGCCTTCAAATGTCCCATCAACAGTACAAAGTCCCAAGATTACAATTATATAAAACAGAGAAAAGCAGCAAATCCTCACATTGGAGAAGCTGGATGTAGGGGATGTTTGACATTTTTGCTTGAAAAAAATACTTCAAGTATTAATCAATTAAAATAGTCGCAGATTATCTTTATGTTTATCCACTAATTGATTAAAATTAACTAATCATTGCAGGTCTAGATTACTTTAAAGACCATGAAAAGTGGTCTTTAAAGTAAGTTCTTTGTGGTTTTGTTGATTCAAAAGGAGAAAGTCTTTCAAAAGTAAAAAACACAACGCTCACATTTTACCATCATTTCCGAGAAGCTGCTGCCCTTTCAGACCGAGAAACAGATACTGATTTTTGATGTCAGCAACTTTTGTTAACAGATCCTTAAGTACTGCACCACAATGCCACTGTCTAACTTTGCCAAAAGCCATCAGTGTTTCCTTTTACTACTCCTTCGAAGAAGCTGCCCGAGGGCACAATTAAAACTACCTAAGTCCTCTGATTGCTTGTGTCAAAGATCTGTAATACATTTCATAAAATAAGATACTAATAATAAAGTCAAAAAGCCAAATACAACATCAACAAAGAAAAATTGTATCACATCTAATTTTTGTCCCTAAACCAAGTGGTATTCAAACCTACAAAAACTAACAGTGGGTGCTGCTGGGATGCTGCAGCAGCTGGTCTGTTTATATTTTCTTCTTAAAATTGCAAAGAACAAAACCAGTGATGGCCTGTAAAAGAATGTGTTGTGTAGACCTGGAGCCTGTGTTGACTTGACATAACGAGAGGCTGCTGCCCTCTGCAACCTGCTGAAGGTAGAAAAAGAAACAGCCTCAAGTGCTACTTCTGATCAGATGTTATCACCGAGCATTTCACAACCAAATTCTCCTCCAGGACTGGAATTCAGAATAACATGCCCCATCCCGTCTTCAAAAGCAAAACAGAAAAGAGAAAAATCCCATGCAAATACCTGCTCTGTGATCACAGAGCATTTCCATCACACACTGAAGGCTCCTTAACTGCGGACTGAGACGTTGTTGACTCAGACAATGAACGCCAAGAGACAAGGGAATTAAAGATTTCGACATTTTTCTCCACCAAATAACTCGTCGCTGTAGTTATTTCCCCCCCTAAGATCAAATGCAGATCATTCAAGTTACAGTAAGCAGATTCCCTCAGAGCTCTGCAGATTTCAAATTGTGACTCCTCGGATGTCTGCTGTTGACGGATAACACTGTGGGAAACTCTACACGTTGAGTCTCTCTAAACAGTCTGCCCTGAGGTCCTTTTAAACCAGATACATTAGATCAGTGCTGCAGCAACGGAGATGCAAAGCAATGCGGTTGTTTTGACAATTAATACTGAGAATATTCACACAAAGAAGAGCTGCTAATTGAAAAACAAATAGTATCCCTTAAAAGTATTTAATCACACAGACACCTCTTCCAGGCCTGAAATGAGCTTTGTACACACAACCACGCCTAACACTAGCTTTCTCATTTTCAAAGCAACGCCTAACACAGGTAGGCAGCTAGTTAAAACTATTAGGCTGACTATTTTAGCAAGCAGCTCTATCACCCTGACCTGCTGGCGACCCATTTAATACTGTTCTCCACCTCCGACAGCAGGAAAACAACATATGGCACTCCTGACATGCCCGACAAATCTGTTTTTGGGGCTGTTGTTAATGGTAATTGTTTGATAGAAGAGCATATGGTCAAACAAAATAAATGTTATTAGTCCTCACTGCGGCTTTGCACAATGTGCTTTGTCTAAATCCGCATTATTTGTTTATTTTTTTGAACAGTCAAATTGCATCAGCAGCCTGTTTAAATCCACCAGGGTACTGACGTAAATCAGCCGGCAGAACAGGGTGTCAATCTGTGCTGTCAACTCGGACTGAAATTACAGTCAGGCAGCCCACGGACGGTGGCAGGAAATGAGAATGACCATACACTTACTTAAGCCTAGTCACCATATGCCAGGGCTATAATGACAGACTTTTGTAAATGTGGTGCCCAGGATGGATAAAAAGTGGTTTTCACCACACCACAGAGCAGTTTGTTAACTACTCAACAACACAAACACAGGCAAGAGGTTTGTATATGAGCTAAACACATGTTTGCTCCCAACTGGTGTAGAGTTTTAACGCTGATTTAATCCAGTCACTCATCCTTTTAGTATTAACTCAGACGCTTAGCAGCTGTAGGTGAGTGCATAAGCTGCAGTGGAAATTGCGTGCATGGGTATCCCAGTCATGATCTGTTCTTTGAAGTATACCACTATCTTATCCTAGGTTCAAACCTGTATATGTTTTGAGCAAACCTGCATATGCTTGCTGGAGGATTCTGTGGCATGTAAAGACTACATTTCTGATCACTCTGTTGAAGGGAGTGGCTGAGAGGCATGATCTGAAACCTTACTGTTATGATCTATGGTGATATGAATACCCAGTAAGTTCTCTGTAAAATGTCATACCCAAAATAACCAAACTAAACTAACTAAATTAAAACTACGTGCTAATATGTGCTTTGTTTGCTCCACTGGTTGTACCCAGGTCTAGACTGGTGACTAAAGGGTGACAGGGCCTTTGCCATCAATGCCCCTAGACTGTGGAACAGCCTACCTCGGGACCTCAGGTTAGCTAGCTCTACAACCAATTTTAAATCTCTTTTAAAAACCAATTTTTATAAAAAAAAAGGCTTTTTTTAAAACTCTGTAAGGCAACAGCTTGGTGCACCTTTTTCCCACGCCTTATATTGTCCTCTTTTGGCTTATGCGTAGTAACTTATTGTTTTGATACCACTGGTTACGGGTTTTGGTTTTCTCATTATTTGGTCTTTATGTCTAGTTCTTTTATTGTTGTTTTTATTTTGTATGTATTTCATTGTATCTGTGCAAGCACTTTGAAACTATGTTTAGAAAATTGTTATACAAATAAAGATTATTAATATTATTATTATTATTATTATTATCATTGGTCTATGGGGTTAAATCCATATTACAGACTACTTCACTTTCTGCACATTCTTGCTTTGCAGAAGACCTTTATGTAACACTGGGCAGGTTGGATGCCAGTTACAACATAACATTTAGCAACAGCAACTAAAAAACACATTAATCTGCTAAGGATTGTAACATTAATAGGGGGCTAATAAGGGCTAATAGGGGAGGGTGATTAGATTAATAATAATAATGAAATGTGGCTATATTACTCTATAAAAAAACAAATTAGCTGGGGTAACTTATCTGTGCAAGCAATTTTACACTATGTTTAGAAAGGTGCTATACAAATAAAGATTATTAATATTATCATTATTATTATTGTTGGTCTATGGGGGTTAAATCCATATTACAGACTTCTTCATTTTCTGCACATTCTTGCTTTACAGAACACCTTTATGTAACACTGGGCAGGTTGGAGAGCCTACATTAAACCAGTTACAACCATGGATGTATTAAGAGAAGGTTGGAGTCCTACATTAAACCAGTTAGAACATAACATTTAGCAACAAAAACACATTAATCTGGAGCCTACATTAGGGCCAGTTACAACATAACATTTAGCAACAAAAACACATTAATCTGGAGCCTACATTAGGGCAAGTTATAACATAACATTTAGCAACAGCAGCAACAAAAAACACATTAATCTGCTAAAGGATTGTAACGTTCACTGCTGCTCGAAAAAAACAAAAATCCTGGCACATAATATAAAAAAACACAAATCAATATACAAAATCTGCTAATAGGGGACAATTAGTGATTAGATTAATAATAATAATGAAATGTGGCTATATTACTCTCTATAAAAAACAAATTAGCTGTGTTAAATGTATAATTCAGTGGATTAAAATCACCTTTTTGATATTAATTAGCCAGCAAGCTAGCTAACTAGAGGAACACGACGGCGGGCGTTTAAATCCTCCTCAAATTCAACACTAATTTAATATTTACGTTAAATACTAAATCCAACAAGCAGCACCGAGGCTTACACAACGAACCGGCTGCCGGTTAGCTAACCCCCGTTAGCCGGTTGGTGGACGGACATCATCACCTCACCTCATCTCACACAAAAAGAGGAGAGGAGAGCAGATGGAGGCTGCAGACCAGACACACTGACGATGAACTCACCATCTGCGCTTCTTTCTCTGGCTTTGATAACGTCTGTGTCTGTGAGGCTGATCTCTTGCTCTCTCTCTCTCATTCAGTTTCTCTCTGCGGAGGCTTTTGTTGTAGACAGACGCTGCTGGCTCCCGGTGCCGGTGTGGTTCTAGCCTCCGCTTTGCTTCGCTTCACGGTTGGGTTTTCAACATTACGTTTTTTCTCTCTCTCGTCGGCAGGATGTCGCACGCTATTGGTTCTCATCTGCTCCTGATGCGTTCACGGGCTGTCGGATAAATGATGTACTAAGAGTGGAGTGGAACAAGGATGACACTGTCTGACAGGCTTTTTTTACGTAAATGTTACCCCACCCCACATCAAGCTTTATTCTGCAAGAAGTACTAAGTTGTTGTTTTTTTTAGTAAATGTAGCAATACCACAATTTAGGCATCAAAATATATATAAAGAACCAAAGTTAAAAGTACTCATTATGCAGAATAGCACATGCATTAATGAGTAAATCATTTTAAGGGGGGTAATTTTAATGATTTTATACACTGCTAGCTTTTGAATAAATTCATATCTTAACATACGAGTCTACCACAATTTTTTTTATTAATAATAATAATAATAATAATAATAATTACACGAGTTTACCACAAATACATTATTATAATGTATAATGTATTATTAATAATAATAATAATAATAATAATAATAATAATAATAATAATGTATTTGTGATAAACTCGTATGTTAAGATATGACTTTATTCACAAGCGAGCAGCTTATAAAATAATTAAAATTACCCCCCTTAAAAGGATGTACTCATTAATGCATGTGCTATTCTATTATTATTATTAATATTAGTATTATAATAATACTAATACTAATAACAATAATGTTAGTGGTAGTAGTAGTATATATCCTTTTATATATATCCTTATATTTAACTTCTGCACTATTCTTAGATTCTCACTTTTACTTCTTGATTTTCTATTTATACATACTTGTATGAGCATTGTTGGAGGGAGCCTGAGATCTTCAAGATTTTCATTGCCAACATCTGCTTCTCTATAACTGTTGTGCATATGACAATAAATAAAACAACTAGCCAGCTATAACTACATCATATTTTATCACATTTTTATTTATGATGCATAATGATAGTCACAAACATGACAGACAAGATGGTATTGTAACATTTCTGGCCAATACTTTCAAAATAAATCTAACTGAAGAAATAAGAAAAGTATAAACATAAACTATTAGAAACTAAAAATCAAAATTATTAATATTATCAGTATTATATCACATTTCCTTTGTCATCAGGCAACAACAACAGGGGGAGTTAACGGTTGATTCAGGCGCATCATAGGTATTCACTGCCCCCCAGTGGTCAAAAAGAGGAATTGCAATGCCTCATTCAGTCATGGCTTACCGCGTTTTTAGTAATATAACCCTAATAAGTCAATATTTTCAACTTATTATAGGTGTTATCATAGCAATTTTCTGATCTGGAGATCAGTTTAACTTGTTAAAGCGGCATCTTCCAGTATCATTAGAAGACACCATAGTACTTCTGGTGAATACTTTCAAAATAAATACATTTCTTTCCAAATCTAGTCTATGCTATAAAATATAAGTCCCCTCCAAAACCATTGGAACAGCGAGGCCAGTTTTTTTTAACAGACCTGCATGTTAATAAAAACCTGGAAATAGAAGCTGAAATGCTGATCTCTTGTCTCATATTCATCTTTTGATGTCAAACCCAAATGTTTTCAGTGTACAGTAAAAAAATAAAGGAATTGGCCTCGCTGTTCCAATGGTTTTGGGAGGGGACTCAGTAGTTTCACTGTGATAGAAAACAGATACAAAAGTTGATGCCAAAGGACTCTTTTTAATCAAAACCTTCCCGTGTGAATGAACACTTGAAATTCCTCTAATACAAACAGATGCATCTTTCTTGAAAAACAGTTCAACAGCATACACAGACTAAATGCCAAAGAAAGGCACTTCACTAACTTGAATACAAGACACAAAAAGAGCTATACATAGTTTCAATATGTACTGTGTGTGTGTGTGTGTGTGGCTGTGAATCATCAGAGCGCTTTAGAGTTAGCTTTGTAAATTAACAAAATGCAAACACACAAAACACTGTTGGCAAAGAATTAGAAAACAATAAAGCTTCAGGTTTGCAAGCACAAAAGCATGTTAGGAGCTCAGTGAGAGGAAACAAGACAATAACCAACATATCCTAGTTTTGAATTGTTTACTGACAGCAGGATTCATTACAGTCCTATTGCTTGATCCTATTGACTTACAACAACAACAGTCTTGATGATATATGTACAGTGACTGTCTCAGCTGAGCTGCTTGTGTTGATCTGTCTGACACTCTCTGTTGAGCTCTGACCAAATCATGAGGTCCTAATCAACCTGACAGGACAATTAGTCCACAAAATCCCCCCTACGATCTTGTGCTTGTCAGCCTCCGATATGCTCTGCTATCTGCCTACACAACAGACTCATCATGGAGCAGTTGGTTGCACATATTATTCTATTGATGTGTTTATTTTTTCTTTAGTTGTCCCACCTGCTCTTTCTACGCTTTGGTGGTTCAGGGACAGCAAAGCTATCATCTCCTCTGTCCCTTCCCTCTCCCCTGTCTCCCTCGTCCCTCTCACTCCTCCGATCATCCCTGCTCCTCCCTGTCTCCTCCGTCCTTCTCACTCCTCCGATCGTCCCTGTTCCTTCCCTCGCCACTCTCCCTGTCTCCTCCGTCCCTCTCACTCCTCCGATCGTCCCTGCTCCTTCCCTCCCCACTCTCCCTGTCTCCTCCGTCCCTCTCACTCCTCCGATCGTCCCTGCTCCTCCCCTCCCCACTCTCCCTGTCTCCTCCGTCCCTCTCACTCCTCCGATCGTCCCTGCTCCTCCCCTCCCCACTCTCCCTGTCTCCCCCGTCCCTCTCACTTCTCCGATCTTCTCTGTCCCTCCTGCTTCCATCTCCATTACGACTATCGCTGTGGCGGCTGCTGCTGCTGTAGCGGTCCCGGTCCCCATGGCGGTCCCGGTCTCTATCCCCGTGGCGATCCCTTTCCCCATAGCGATCCTCTCCGCCGTGTCGATCGCTCCTGTCGCTGTGGCGGTAACTGTCGTGGCGCCCGCGGTCCTCCCCGTGTCTTTCTTGTGGGATGTCTCTCTGTGGGGGAGGTGCAGGCGGAGGGAAGTTGTGCTGTGAACTGGTTTGAATGGTGGGCGGCACAGAGCTCAGGGTGCCAGCACTGGTGAAGCCAGACATGGACATGGACAAGGTGGCGCTCTGGGACCGTTCTGAACCGTTGGCGGACTCGGTCGGCACAGAGCTCAGGCTGCCGGCGCTGGTCCAGCATGACGAGCTGTTAGACTTAGTGCTGAGCTTCGGAGGGCCGCTGGACGCAGCCACAAAGTGGCTTTTATACTGAGCCTAGAAGAGAAGGAGACATTGAGAAGAAGAGCTCAGCTGCAAATCCTTAATTTGAAATCATGGATTTCACTGCTTCATGACAAAATTACCAAAATATTTTTGCAGGGTGGTGATAGTATGCTTATTTATATACACTGTACATTTGACTAACACATTTCTTGGCCAGGTGCTGAGACTTCTGCTTTTGAAAAGTCACTCGCTGCCAGTGCTGTTTGAACATTTTAAGAGCCTGTTCTATGAGTGACGGCAACAGATTTAGATGTCTTAAAGGAACAGTGTGTAGGATCTGGCGGTATCTAGCGTTGAACTAGCGTGTTGGAGAGCTACGGTGGCCAATGCAAAAACATGAATGGCCCTCTCTAGAGCCAGTTGTTGTAAGAGTAGAGTGCTTAGAGTGTGTGTGTGTGTGTGTGTGTGTGTATATATGGGAGAAGTGAGTGGTGAAGCAAAAGAGAAAGAGCTCCTACCTGGAAGGCTTGTTTCATCGCAGACATGCGATCTCCCATCGCCCCGCCGGCGGGTTTGGAGTATCCTTCAAAGCTGCTAGTGGAAGACAACAAGCTGCCGCCGCTGCGTTCCTGCAAAAACAACAGAGTTAGTCACATCTCTCTGAATTTTCTCCAAATATCGCCATAAATCTCCACAATCTAAAAGCAATATCTCATCCATCATAGAACATTTAATGCTGTCAGAGGGTCGAAGTTTGCCCTAATGATACCCACATGACAGTAAAAGCGAATTTAGTGTGTAGTAATTAGTAACTCACAGAACTTTCCGCCCCCAGGCCCGGTCTCTCTCTGTAACCAAGACCACCTCCGCCAATATTCATCTTCTTTCCTTTACCACCCTTGAATCTGGATTTCCTGAACCAGGGATTCTGGGGAAAAAATTTGAACACCAGAAAGTTAAAAACTAAAATCCAACACATTTACTCTACAGCTTTTTTTTTTTCTTCATTCTTTGACTTATCCATCTCACCTGCATGGCTATATCCATCAGCTCTTTGGTAACGGATTGATTAGCTCCCTCTAGATTTCTCACCAGGTCACCAGCGAATGTCGTGTCTTTGTTGGTGAGGAGAGTGTAAGCGACACCCTTCTCTCCAGCACGACCAGTTCGACCAATCCTGTGTGTGTGCGTGTCGATGTCTCGTGCCACGTCGTAGTTCACCACCGTGCGGATGGATGGGATGTCCAGACCACGAGCTGGGGAGGAATGCAGACGGAAAAGCAGGAAAATATTAAAATATGTTAAGGTTATGGGTGGTAGAAAAACTTCTCCCATCTCCATCACCACCTCCTCTTGTACTCACCAGCTACATCAGTGGCCACCAGAACAGGCAAATTCTTTTTCTTGAAGTCACTGATGACCTTGTTCCTCTCACTCTGGTCCATGTCTCCGTGCAGGAGGCCCAGGCTGTAACCCTCCTGGATCAGGTTAGTAGCCAGTTCCTCACAGTTTGCCTTCTTGGTGACAAAGATGAGGACCGAGCCGGAGGCTGTGAACTCGACCAGCCGCCGGGTCAGCCAGCCCCATTTTTCTGTCCCGTTGTGCAGCATCTCCACCAACTGGGTGACATCCTCATTGGCCTGGTCAGAGGAGTAAGGTCATTAAAACATGGGATCTGCATGTTAAAGCGTGCATTTTATTTTATTACATTTTAATGAAGGTGTAAATACAGTTCACCTAAAAACAAACAACTTTTGCTGCCACAATAGTTCTAAAATAAATAACCAGGACAGAATTATCTGTGCCTTTTAAACACTGACTAAAACTTTTTCAAGTCACACTTAAGTGTAAAACACAAGTTTTAAAATTTCCAATGATACTTTTACTCAGGAGTACTGTAACTGAATTTAATTTTAATTTTGTAGCCTTGAATTTGTGTTTTGGGACTTTGAGGCACACTGAAAAAGGAATAAATGATAAAATGTGTCTCCTTGTGTAGCTACAGCTCTAAAAAAGTAATTTGCAGATAACGTGTGACGCTGCATACCTCTCCGATGTCTCCCTGCACCACACGAATAGGATCTACCAAGATGTCTCTGGCCAGCCTTTCTATCTTCTTTCGGAAAGTAGCACTAAACAGAAGGGCTGTGAAGGAAATAATATTAAGAATAATTAAAAGAAATACGCTATGAAGCCTTTGTCAAACAATGTCTTGATACTTAAGGAACCCCACTTACTCTGTCTGTCTGGGCGGACATGGCTAGCAACAGATCTAACCTGATATTCTGAAATGGAAAAGAGAAATAAGCTGCAGTGCACAAAACAGGTTTAAAACATCTTTGTTAAAGCACTGATAACGCCAACCTACCAAAGCCCATATCAAACATGCGATCTGCCTCATCAAACACCAGGTATGACACTCTCTGCAGGGAGGTGGCCTTCTTCTTAACGTGGTCAATCAGACGACCCTGTGGAAACACACACAAACAGTAAATCTCTCTTTTGTTGCAGCAGTGTGAGTGTGAACTTTCTTCTTCTAGTTGGTCATCTCTTCTTACCGGAGTGCACACCACGATCTCTGCTCCGTCCTGCAGAGCTTTGGCCTGCTCCCACATGCTGCCTCCTCCATAAACCGCCACAGAACGCAAAGAGTAGGCTTTCCCAAAACGCTTACATTCTGCATGGATCTGACAAAGTGACACATATTAGTGAAGTAACTCCTTTTTTTTTGTTTTTTTGTTAATACTACAGTAAATATCCTCTATCCATTCACAAACAGTCCCTTCCCATTTCTCACCTGCTGACAAAGCTCTCTGGTGGGACACACAATGATGGCGATGGGCCCTTCTCCTGCCTCCAGCTCCTTTTGGTCCATGATGTGAACCAGCATGGGCCAGATAAAAGCTGCAGTTTTGCCACTGCCAGTTTTCGCAATACCAATCATGTCACGTCCAGACAGAGCTATGGGCACACCCTAAAACCCAGATTGAGAACAAAAACAACAATGATTCTTGTTGTTCATGAAATAGTAAAATATATATATATATATATATATATTAAACAATGTTGAGATAAACTTGCACTATACCTGGCACTGAATCGGTGTGGGCTGAGTGTACTCAGACTTGCGGATTTGGTGCATTAGCTGCTCATCAAAGGTGAAGTGGGCAAAGCTAGTACAAGGTTTTGGAGGGGCAGCACCAGATACCTGAGAAAGACAAGAAAAAGAAGCAGAAATCCAAACACATTCAGAACAATTATGATGATGACAACAACATGATGAAGGACCATGTATCCAAAGATTGTTTTTTACATAGCCACCACTGCAAGAAATACTGCTAAAAATTGGTTTGGGGCAAAAAACAAATATGACATGTGTATCATTTCAGCTATATAACATTTATATACTTGTGTACATGTATCCTGGACTTACCCTTAAGTTCAATTTGTGCCTTAACTCCAACACTTGAGTTCCATTCAGGCAGCTGAGCTCTTCATGCTCATTGTAGAAGTTTTTCTCAAATGGCGGGTAATCAATCTATTGGCAAAAAGACAAAAGAATCACAACAAAATCATTCATATGACACACGTTAAAGACATAAAATGTTGATACATAGTGCTCAATCAGTAGTGTCAACTGTACCTCAGAGTGGTCAATGGGAGGAAGCGGCAAGATGATTTTCTTGGTGGTAGGGGCGATTGGGTTCCCGTCACTGTCATAGTCAATGTTTTCATCCTCTTCCTCTAGGGTCAGCCCGGCTGTGGGATTCTCTGCCATGTAGCGGAAGTAGGCTTCCTGCAGAGAGCACAGCGTTTCATGTGAAAAACTGAGCCGGTGTGCTGCTTACCACAGCATCCAGGTACCAGTAACTGAAAAATACCCGAGGAGACATTCAGCTCAACAGAAGCACAAATTAACTATTCAATTATTTGGTGACTTGCTGGCATAAATCAAAAATTAAACATGCTTTTTCACACTTTCTAACCAACAAGAATATTATACAGAAGAAAAACAACTCCATCATAATAATCCTAAATGCAACCTGCATGGTCAGACAGAGGGGAAGGCAGGGGGCTTTATAACATTAGAGTGGGTAGATTTAGGGGATGTTCGGTCTCTGATCAACGATGTAGTGGATGAAGAACTTTGGAGGGCTCACTCACTTGTTCATCTTCCTCTTCAATGTCATCACGAATACCCCTGAAATGACAAGCGGAGAAAAAAAAAAACTTCCCTGCGGCTCGTTCATACACCCAAGACAGCCCACATCCCATTGTGACTAAGGTGTGTGCTTACCTGATGATATCTATTATCAAGCCAGCAAAAACATTGCTGGATGTGACATGCTTTGTGCCAGTAATCTATACAGTAATTTCTGCATAAAGCTAAATTGCTATTGGTAGTTTAGACAGTGAAAAGTGCAGGAGTTACATACAAATTAACAGTATTATTATCTCAAATTAGGGGGCTTATACTTTCGCTCACAAAATATTAATTCATGTGGGCGATCCTTTTTTTTTTCTCCTTGTGGTCAAATTTCAATTCAAGCACCTACATAAGGACATCAGAAGTGACTAAAAATCAAAGCACATTTGAGTCTTACTTGGCTGACTTTTTCTCTTTTTCCTTTTCCTCTAGTTTCCTCATGTCTTTAGCTGCTTGGTTCTGGAGAAGAAGAAAAAAACAAGATTTGCTAGAGAATACAGCAGATTAAGCATTTGGAAGCATATGTCAAGAACTGTAATTCTCTTCTCACCTCAACCTCTGCCATGAAGGCATCCAGTGGGTCATCTTCACTGTCTGACCCACCACCAGACTGCATCTGCTGCCTTGTGGGCGAGTTCTCAGCTGGGATGTACGGCAGATCCACATTGCTGCCGGACTCCTCTTCATCATCTTCAAAATACCTTGTTGACAAATGACAAAGATGTATATTTTAATTATTCAATACCACAAATCACATTATATACTGATAAGGGGTTGAATTGAACATTTGTATAAGGGTACATGTGTATGGGAGAGATGTCATACTCACGCATTTTCCTCATCAAAATTAGCTCTTTTTGTCCCTATTTTGTAGAACGACGGGAGCTGCTGGCCCTTCCCATATCCACTTGATCCTGGGGGTCCAAATGATGTGTGCGATTTCTGAGGAAGGCTAGGTTCCTCTTTTTTCCCTGCGAGGGAAAATCCTCCAAATCCAAACCCTCGCTTCACACCCGGACCACCTTTGTTCCAGTTCATGTTTGTGCTGTGAAAACAAACAAACAAGCCTTTTTAAGATCCCTCTGTTATTGCACCAAATCTTGTTTGGAAAATGTGGCATTGATTGGTCTGCCTTGGTTCTTTATTGAAGATAAACCCAATAGAATGTGACTCAGCGGTGAATCATGGAAACCTCTCTACAGCTAGTCTCCCACAGCTAGACGTATCTCAAAATAGCAGGTGTATTTTGGTGGACGATGACAGTTTCACTATAAACAAGAGCGATTATTAGTCATAAGGCCAAGTAGTAAATGAGTAGCACTGACTGACATTCACTTTGCTGTTTTGCTTTCATTTAGTTGCTTTTCAAAATCAGCAGAATAACCTGTTGCATACTTTTATTGATGGGGACTTCCTCTTGTACTTCCTCCATCGAAGCAACATGTAAGACCAGCAATAACTATTGCTGCAATTGTTTGTTATCACAATTATGTAGTCATATTATTTCTGTATATTAATCTTGTCTCTAGGTGGAGGCTTCAGATAAGCCCAGTGGGGTTTTTTGCTTCTTCCTGCACTTTATATTATTCATTTATTTTTTTGTTATGTTGTATAGTCTTAAATTGTGCAAAACAAATAAACAAATAAACTAAACAACATGATGTTTGCATAGCTAAACATCACTAACCTATGTAGCTGTGCAGGTTAAACATAAGCCGAATGTTGCAATATATAAGCTACCATCAAATCATCAATACATTTTCATTCATATCCAGGGTGGTACGCCAAAAAAGCAGAATAATACAAAAAAATTCTTGCTTGCCTTTTCTCTCTTCTGTCCATGTCTGTTACTAACACTCTGTGTCTGTCAGCGTTGGGTACCTGAGAAACTGAGTGTGGAGAGCCTGTGGGATTTGGAGTTATTTGGAGGTGAGGTCCAAGGCATACCAAGATACAACAAAATGAACAAAACAAACAAAACATTCCCAAACCACTGCTTACACATTAGACCCTGTATGAGCATAAACAGAAAACAACTTTCTGCTGTAGTTGAAGCTTTGCTCTAAGTGTCAGTCATCCTTTATCTGTCTTCAGCGTAACTGCCTCATTCTTTCTGTTTGCTACAATAATTTATAAGAGGACAGCACAAACAAAATCACTCTTTAATTAATGTCTCATGTGGGCTTGTCACATAAAAAGTCTGTGCCATTATATTTAATGCTTCTTGTGAATGTGTTTATCCTTCGTGTGAAAAGGTTGCATACTTGTTTTTGATGGTCTTGGTCTGGGGACCCCATGAAACCCCCTCAGGACCCCCGGGGGGTCCCCAGACCCCACTTTGAAAACCACTGCCCTAGATCACATATGGTCTTGATAAGAAATATAGAAGTGAACATAGTTTGTGAGTTGCAAATTCAATATGAAGCACTTTCCAGGCGTCTTTAAGCTTAAATATATCATGTTTGTGGTTGTTTATTATTGGTTTGTTAATCTTATCTTATCTTAAATGCCATATGTCTCCTCATTAATAATCTGTCTAACTTGTGGTACATTATTGAAGCTTTTGCATATTATAGAAAGGTTCTGGGGTGCTTTATTTCTTTGCAAGCTTTGCCTCATTTTCATTTTCTTGCTGGCAGATCATTGCTTAATGATGCATGTTTGTTCAAGTGTATCATTTCTGTTTTGGCTGTGCTGTATTCCCATTGACTTACATAATATCTGGGCAGATAGTTAGATTGTTTTTCATTTGTATTATTTGCTTTGGTAAGAAAAAGCAAATGACACTACGTAGCTGTGCAGGTTAAACATAAGCCGAATGTTGCAATATATAAGCTACTATCAAATCATAAGACATTTTACATTCATATCCATGTAGGTACCCAAAAAAACACAATAACACATAAATCAGGGACATTTGACGTAGACCGCGTTGACAGAAAGCTAACTAGCTATTTGCTAATAACACGACGGTACAAAAGCATTTAGGATTCAGCTGCTGGCTCAGGGCGGTTACATATATATCACAGTATCAAGTAACAACATAATATTGGCCATTATCTAGCTAACAATAACAAACATAACGTTTCGCGTTAGCTCAAGGCCGCAGAGTGAGGCCGATAATGGGGGTGTGCGCTGCTAAAGGTCGACACACCGTGAATATGTTGTAGTTAGACCACATTTCACAACCCCTGCTCAGTATACAAGAACATTATTCAGTGACTGAATGCATGAATAACTTTGTAACAGTGGCTAACATGTGCGTATTTACCTGTTTATCTGATGCCAGTAGAAAGCGCCAGTGTTTCCAGTAGAACCAAGTGGTGCCGTACGTCATCTGTGCGCGCGGAGTTTCTGACTTCGATAGTGCGCGACGACGACGCAGTGAACTAGTGATGGGAATTTAGGCTCTTTTTAGTGAGCCAGATCATTTGGCTTAGCTCACCAAGAAGAGCCGGCTCTTTCGGCTTCCCAAACGGCTCTTCGTTTTACCACTTCTGCCTTTTTATAATTCAGCCAAATTTAGCTTTAGCTGTTTTGACCTGTAATTAATATGTGTGCACATTTATCACTTAAATTATTAAATATAATTATACTAAACCTTATAATTTACAGAATACCATAATTTTGACTGTCACTCATCTTGTCTGCTATTCGTGCAATGCACCACACTGCAGCTCACCGCAGCGCAACGCAACGCAACGCAACGCAACGCAACGCAACCGCAATGCACCGCATCGCATCGCAACCCACCGCACCACACAACATCGCAAACCACAGCACACCAACCCACCATAACGCATCGCAACCCACTGTAGCGCAACGCACCGCAACCACACCGCAGCCGCAACGCACCATACCGCAACCCACCGCACCGCAACCCACCGCAACGCACAACAACGCAAACCACCGCACCTCAACCCACCGCACCGCATCGCAACCCATCTCACCTCACCGCAACGTATCGCAACCCACCACATCGCAAGCCAGCGCACCGCAACCCAGCGCACCGCAACCCGCCGCATCGCAACGCAGCGCACCGCAATCGTTCACTTAAAAGAGCCGGCTCTTTGAACCGGCTCGTTCGCGACCAACACATCACTAGCAGGAGAAGCTGCCAAAAACAGCCCGCTGGAGCTGCAGAGTAGAGGATGGCTAGCTGAATAAGTTATCCTAAAATCATATTTCCTTCAGCCAGGCATTGCTTGTTCTAAACAACCATAAAGGTAAGTTATTAATACATTAAAATAATGCCATTTCTTGTTGCTAAAATAAGGTAACGTTTAGATAACGGTGATTTATTATTGCTAGCTTGCTGGTCTCCATTAGCAAGAACTGAGCTCTGCTTTGACTAATCTGCTCCACATCAGTGAGTTGTTTCTGCTCGGTCTGTCCAGATTACTTCGTTTACTGTCGTTGGAAGTCAGCATCTATGTATTTGCATTATAACTACATATTTTAAACCGTGAATGTTGATTGGTTTCAGCCTCTGCACGAATAAAGATATCATCACTCAAAGCCAGCACTAAACTACTGAGAGATCATCTGTCTGCTGGACTTTACTTTGATATTACAAGGTTTAATAATCACTTTAATAAGTAATAAATGATATGCATAACATGCATTTGAGGGAATCAGGACACAACCTGAGGCACCACAGGCCAGAGAGCATCTCCACTCTCAGAGCAGGCTCTTCCCAGCTACAATAAAACTGTCTATTAATCTAGATTATTGTTATTCTTCCCAGCTACAATAAAACTGTCTATTAATCTAGATTATTATTATTCTTCCCAGCTACAATAAGACTGTTTATTAAATTAAGATTATTATTATTCTTCCCAGCTACAATAAGACTGTTTATTAATCTAGATTATTATTATTCTTCCCAGCTATAATAAAACTGTTTGTCAATCTAGATTATTCTTATTCTTATTCTTATTATTCCCAGCTACAATAAAACTGTTTATTAATCTAGATTATTATTATTATTATTATTCCCAGTTGAAATAAGACTGTTTATTAATCTACATTATTATTATTATTATTATTCCCAGCTACAATAAAACTGTTTATTAATCTAGATTATTATTATTATTATTATTCACAGCTACAATAAGACTGTTTATTAATCTAGATTATTATTATTATTCCCAGCTACAATAAAACTGTTTATTAATCTAGATTATTATTATTATTATTATTATTATTATTATTATTATTATTATTATTCCCAGCTACAATAAAACTGGTGGCAAAGGACATTAAAGAGGTACACAAATACCCCATACCTCACCTCCATACCATTATTGACACACAATACACCTGAACTGAATGGACTGAAATGGTGTGCAATATGCTGCCTTCCACTGTGTAATTGTCTGAAATATATTAATTATTTCTTTTTTTTAATATTTTTATGAGAGCTACAAGTTTTTTTAACATGGTCACGGAGCATATATATATACTGTATATTTGTATTCTGGGGGTATCGTTCCTATGCAGAGGGTAGTTTAGTTTATTTATTGACTACACTGAGGGCGTTTTATATTTTAATAATGTATTTATTTATTGTGTTGAGTTGAATGTGCTACTTATTTTGTAATGTAATTACCTTGTGCCTTTTCTACATTTTTTCTTTTCTTAAAGCTGACTCGGTGTAAACTGCTCACAATTCCAATGTACTTAGTTATAGGTGCAAATGGCAAATAAAACTCTTGAATCTTGAATCAAGACAAATTAAAATGTTTGCTTATGAGCCAAAACACCAAGTCATTTCACTGAGTATCACTTAAACTTTCAAATATTATTTATGTTCTACAGATGTGTGCTATTTTTCGCCATAGTATATTTATTCTATGATATCATCCTAAACCATAGTAATGATAATGACTGTCAGATGATTCAACTAAAAGGGCAATCCTCATCTGATTCAGTGGTACCATTTATTTCTTACAAATAGAGTACATTTAGTTAAAGAAGGAAGGAAAGAAGATATACCTTATTACTACCTCTCGCTCTGTTATTATCTGTTATATATTCACACACAGTCTCTCTGTTCAGCTTAAATCTAGACTGGCTAAACTGTGTTGCTCGAAAACTGTCGGTCAAACGCTTGTCAAGTTTTCAAGCTGTGTATACTAAAAGAATCTTCTCCCTCGAACATTTTATTCAAAATATATCTGCTTTTGCCAATAATCAGAAGATTTATAGTACCACAGGCTCGATTAAACAGACTGCAGGACTCTTTTGTTGTTGTTATATCACAAATTAGGTTCTACAGTAAGTAGGCCTCAGTGTGCCTCTGTAGACTAAGCATTGAATGTGGAAGTGAGTGATTATATTGATTACACTGCAGCTACTTATGTAATATATGCTTGTAGTATTTGTATTGTTTGGTTTAATGTTGTGTTTTATTATGTATGTATGTGAAACAGTGTACGCCTTGGGATGCATATACTGTAAATATTCTAACAATAAAGGGAAATCACATCAAATCAAATGCAAAAGATGAGCATGATAGATCAACCAAACTTCAGTTTTCTCACTTGTCTTCACTTGTCTTCACTTGTCTTCACAGGTATTCCCTGGACGGGTTTTCAGCATTTCATATGTAACACACTCAAGAGGATCCATGTCTTTTCTTGTAAGTATTTGCCAACTACCTCCTATTTTAATCTTTGACTAGGATTAAATCTACAGTACTTGCATATTTTTAATCGATATTTCCGTTGAAGCTTATTCCCTATAAGGGAAATCGCCTCTGACTATGATCACATCTATTCTTTCAGCTTTCATTGCCTACAGCAGACACTATTGTTATCATGACAAGACAATAACATACAGTTATCTTTATAAAGTTCTTACAGAGACCAGTTTTCCTATTCACGCAACACTGCTTACAGACAAGAAAGGAAATTGCTAGGCTTTTTTTTTTTAATTGAGCTTTCTATAACTTCCTCTTTCACACAAGATACAGAAAATGTTTACAGCTGCAAATTAGGAAGTCAGCATGAATCATCTGTATTCAACAGCTTTGAATGTGTTCATGTTTCTGTTGAATGTTTCCTTATTCTTGCTTGCCTTTTCTCTCTTCTCTCCATGTCTGTTACTAACCCTCTGTGTCTGTCAGCGTTGGGTATCTGAGAAACTGAGTGTGGAGAGCCTGCGGGATTTGGAGTTGTTTGGAGGTGAGGTCCAAGGCATACCAAGATACAACAAAATGGTTCAACATTCCCAAACCACTGCTTACACATTAGACCCTGTATGAGCACAAACAGAAAACAACTTTCTGCTGTAGTTGAAGCTTTGCTCTAAGTGTCAGTCATCCTTTATCTGTCTTCAGCGTTACTGCCTCATTCTTTCTGTTTGCTACAATAATTTATCAGAGGATGGCACAAACAAAATCACTCTTTAATTAATGTCTCATGTGGGCTTGTCACATAAAAAGTCTGTGCCATTTTATGTAATGCTTCTTGTGAATGTGTTTATCCTTCGTGTGAAAAGGTTGCATACTTGTTTTTGATGGTCTTGGTCTGGGGACCCCCCAAAAACCCCCTCAGGACCCTCGGGGGGTCCCCAGACCCCACTTTGAAAACTGCTGCCCTAGATCACATATGGTTTTGATAAGAAATATAGAAGTGAAAGGGTCATTTTCAGGACTGTAGTTTGTGAGTTGCAAATTCAATATGAAGCCGTAAGCTTAAAGATATCATGTTTGTGGTTGTTTATTATTAGTTTGTTAATCTTCTTATCTTATCTTAAATGCCATATTTCTCCTCATTAATAATCTGTCTCATTTGTGGTACATTAGTGAAGCTTTTGCGTATTATGGAAAGGTTCTGGGGTGCTTTATTTCTTTACAAGCTTTCCCTCATTTTCATTTTCTTGCTGGCAGATCATTGCTTAATGTTGCATGTTTGATCATTTCTGTTTTGGCTGTGCTGTATTCCCATTGACTTACATAATATCTGGGAAGAGCCTGCAGGGTTTAGCTAGATTGTTTTTCATTTGTATCATTTGCTTTGGTGAGAATAATTTTTTCAGTTAAATCATATTCCCACAAGTTCTCATGAAAACCGTCTGTATTGATAATGATGCGTCACTTTGCTGGTCACCTGAAAGACAAAGCTGCTGGTCCAGACTAATCCTGATAGTGAAACCAGCGACGGTCGTCTATCAAACTCTGCAGCCTGCTGCAAACTCCCTGCTGCCAGATGCTGCACTTCCCAGTTCAAGAGCTGCTCTAAACACAGAACCTTCTCTTGTTTTGTGTTTGTACATGTCTTTATGTCATTGATGTGGTTTTTCTACCCCAGAGCAAGCTCAGGGACTCTCTCACAGGAAAGTAAGTGTGGTACTCCTGTCATCATCATCCCCCATTTGCCCTTTGTGTGTATGTGCGTGCATGCAAGTGTATGTGCGCACACAGATTTATATGTAGAAGAATTCACAACCCCCCACTGAAGCTTTGCACATTTATGTATGCATGAGTGTGGAGTTCATGACACACGCTGTACATGCTCATAGCTCAGAAGGTCACCTCACTCACCAGTGCTTCTGTTGGGGAATAGAAAGAGAATAAATAATCTAAATAGTCCTGTCTGTGCTCTGTGCTCCAGGTAACTGCACTGTTTTGGATTTTGGTGTCTTTTTGTCACCTCACTAAGAGTCTAATTTTGTGTTTTGTGAGTGTTTTGACACGGCCTGTCCGTGCTGACGGCCTGTAGTTGAGTTGATGGTGAACTGATGGTGTCACACTTTTGTTGTCAGCCGCTGTGTGTCTTCGCGGGCTGTAGATGGATGGAGTTCCATGTGTTCAGCTTTAGCGATGCATGGCGACCCCTTCTGGATCTGATCACGATGGCAGTTTGTACAGCAACCCACGTGATTAGATCAACGTTTACAGATGTTCCCTTAGCTGGCGGCTGCCACGGCATGTTTGGCTTCGCCGTCTGTGTAAAGTTTATGTGTGGCAAAAGCCCTCGTTTGGCTTCACGTCCAGAGAACTACTTTTGGTTTTATCTTGTGAGGTGGTGTGCGTGTCTCCGAACTTGATTTTAAAGCCACTTCCGGCCACGTAGGACACAATTAAGCTTAAAGGAGCTGTACTATTCTAATTTTGAATGTGCGTCTTCATTCTGGTCACCATGGAAACGGTCCAAATATTCATACAGCTTGCCATCATTTGCCTCCACAGCTTGCTACTGCAATCTGTCCATTTCCATCATTTGAAAGGCGATAAATTGATGGAATTCAGGAGTCCTCACTGCCGAGAATATTAACATGTATCTACATGTGTTCGCGATGCACATGTCTAAAACATTTTCTACACTTTGTGATTCTGTTTTTGCTATTCTGTTTATGATATTGTTATAGAAGCAGTAGTTCATCTGCAATTATTGTTTCACAAATACTGATAAATCGTGTCTTTTGCCATAAAAACAACACACACAGTTTTATATTGAGTGCATCTCTGGTTTTGGAATATGTTGTAATTACTAGAGCTGCAGTAGACACTTGTATTCACTAAATATTTTTCCGCTGGTTTGAGTGCTAGTATACCGTATGTTACTAATGTCTTCCAATTTCTGTTTTTTTTTTTTCTTTGGCTTGTGCCAGGGGTCACGCTAACACACGTTGATAACACACCTGAGCCTGTCGTCTGGTGTCACACATAGACTACCATTCAAAAGTTTGGAATCAGCTGTTATAGTGTTGGCCCCAAAAGAAGAAGATTTGAATAATTGAAACTTCCATTTAGTCGATGTCCCCACAGTGTTGCATGACAGGGAAGAATACTGTTGTAAATTTGATTTTTAATTTGTTTTTCAGGCCAGAAAAACGTAAATGACCCTCGGATTATTATTGAACCACATCGGTCCAATTAGGCTCTAAATATCTTTTCTTTCGGTCCTCTGCAGCCTACTCAGTGGTTACATTGAAGAGGTTTAAACTGTGATTTCTCAGTCTATAGTATGTTCAGCTGATATTCCAATAGTGCTGCGAATCCCACTAGATTAACCTTCTATTTCTATTGTGAAGTTTGAAGAAGAGCTTTGCTAAAACACCATATTGACTGTTAATTCCAGCTTGTTTTAGGCTGCATTATTGTGCAGCTGACACTGAAACAGGAGCCTGTTTCTATTTAAATCTTCACACATTTTGATGCTCAGCTTCCAGTTTCTTTTACAAATGACTGGTAACTTCTTATTGAGCTGTTGCTCAGAGGGATCTTTGTCTCTTTCTGCCCTTTCTCAGTCTGGTTGAAACGTTGCATGACCTAAAAGCATCAAAGACCATTCAAACATACAGAGTAGTCCTCTCAGCCATGTGACTGGACCAAATCAACCTTTCATGGCAGGTGATTCCAAACTTTTGAACGGTAGTGTATGACCAACCCCGGTAGTCACTCACAAGCTCTTTAACACAATCCTGCACTGTAGCAGCAAGTGAAGTCAAGTGTCACCGGCCGTCTTCAGTCGCTCTGTTTCCTCCCCTTTATACCTCCAGGCCCATGAGGAGAGCCAGGAGAGTCTGACCTCCCTCCCACGTCGGGACACCATGGGCAGCTTCCTCCCCGACAGCAGCTCCTACGAGCTCCTCACCGTTATCGGTATGTAAAGGCAAACACACACCTGGGTGCGGCTGCGTGTAGTAGAGTTGCGAAAAATGACATTAGAATATTTTTTCTCTAAAAGAACGCATAGGTTTGATTATTTAAATATCTATTTTGGGGCATTATGTCAATGGCATGGCGTCCTAAGTGTTATCTATACGACACCTCCTCATTTCACTACAAAAACCTAAATAAGGAGGCAGCTGGCTGGAGGGAGATCACCTGAAAGTCATTTCTAGTAAATATCACAATGTTAAACATGTTTTATCTGTTTTAAAATGTGCAAATGCCGGAAGATAGCAAGTACTACTCACCCATCTTTTAAGTGGTTACGTCTGTGTCTGATGTTGAGGGCACAGCTGGTGGGTACGTGGTTCGTTTACATGACGATTGCTTGCTGTTAGGACACGGTGTCACTCTCCATCATTACGGTTGAATTATTCATCGTTCAGTTTGACCTAACGTTACATTTCATTTTCAATCAATGAAAGTGACTTTGTGTGACTCCCGTCATGTGCTGCATTCAGTGCGAGCGAGGAAGACTGCCGCTGTAGTGCTGTTTTCTTTTTTCACAATCTAATATTAATTTTCATAATCAAATCAAATTTAGAATATTAGTTGACAGCCTTTGCGTGTATTTATTTTTAGACACACAGTTACATTCAGTTTTTTAATAGCAGTAAGCCATTAGAAGGTGTATTGACCTTTTGTGACATATTTTTTTTTATCAAATGAATCCTCTGCATCATTATATAAAAAAATTAAGAACTCAATGTATTCTAAACATGTTGGATTTTTAGTCAATGTTCTCCAAATGGTAAAAATGTTATTCTTTCACTTTGCAATGTAGTTTTTGGACTATAGCTAAACAGCACTATTGCCAAACTATGCATTTGTTTGGTATCTTTATACCATAAATACTCAAAAACCAAAGACTGGAGGATACTCGTGTAACAATGACATGAATCGTTTCTTTAAAATGAGTCTGTGTTTCAGGCCGGGGCTTGGACGACTTGATGACAGTGAACCTGGCTCGATACAGACCCACTGGGGAGCACGTAGCCATCCGACGGATCGACTTGGAGCCGTGCACTAATGACATGGTTACCTACCTGCAGGTCTGCACTCGATCCCATCACTCTGCAGCGACTTAGCTCCCCCGTAGTCTTTTATCTCACTGCTGCAATGGGAGTACTTATGTAACCCTTGTGTCAGTGTTCTCATTAACTTTCCTGTCTCAGCCTCTTATGCGTAATTAGATTCAGAATCATCTTTTCCTCTCTGCCTGTCGCCTTGACATAATAAGATGTAATCTCCTTTTCTCTGCCTCCCAGGGCGAACTACATGTGTCAAAGTTGTTTCACCACCACAGTATTGTGCCCTACAAGAGCGTCTTTATAGCTGAGAATGAACTGTGGGTCATCACCCCCTTCATGGCTTATGGTAAGAAATACAATTTAACTGTCAATGTATTTTATAATACATAATAATAAATATGATTTGAGAAGTAGCCTGCACTAACAGAGGACAGCTTTCTCATCACGGTTGCCTGTGTTTGATGGCCTTTCAGGGTCGGCGAGAGATCTGATCTGCACACATTTCGCTGACGGTATGGCTGAGCTGACCATCGCATACATTTTGCTGGGCATGCTCAGAGCTCTTGAGTACATCCACCACATGGGATATGTGCACCGGTAAGATGCACTTCCACATTCGGTTTGAGTATTTGATTTTGATTCTTTTTTAATCAAAATGAAACTAAATATTTGGTAACCGTTCAATAAATATTAAATGCTTTTCCTGGAATTGTTTAACACAGTATGTACGCCATCACGGGAAACTAAAACACTCCACTGAAAGACAAACTAATGATTTGTATTAGGTTTAGTGGAGGGTGGAGGTCTGTTGCATAAGATCCTCCCAGGTGATACTGGAAAAGTGTCTCTGGTCAACTTTGACCTAAAACATTAAAAGCAACAAACAAATTCAAACAGTTATCAGGAATCTAAATAAAAAAGCATCACCATTGTAGTCTTACTTGGTCACTGACAGGACTAACTGGTTGGGGAAGGAGTCAGGAGTTATTATGCCACAATTGGAGACAAGCTAGTATCTCTGTCTTACACAATATGCTGCTCATTATTTCTTTTTTGTGCTATTTTCTGGACTTAAACTTACATTGGTTTTCAATAAATTGACAATATTGATAAACCGACAAGCCACTCTGCTTGTAAATATGTGTAATTCTGTGTCTTAACTGTCTTTGGTTTTGTGTAGGAGTGTGAAGGCCAGCCACGTGTTGATCTCAGCCGACGGACAGGTGTGCATGTCAGGTCTACGGAGCATCTTCAGTCTCATCCGTCACGGCCAGAGGGCCAAAGTTGTCCACGACTTCCCCCAGTACAGCGTCAAGGTGCTGCCCTGGCTCAGCCCTGAGGTGCTGCAGCAGGTACAGTACTGCATTCCTCCGCAATCAAGCGTGGAACATAATACTGTGATAATGCTATCTCTGCCTCTGGTCCACAAGTTTTTGGAAATGCTGTTCTGCAGCCGAAGTTCAAGCGCTCCATGCTGCATTTAGCAGCAGAGTTAAATAGGAAGTAGACGTAAAATGAAGTGAATGTCATATGTGAATGTTTTTTTTCTCAGAACCTGGAGGGCTACGACTCGCGGTCAGACATCTACAGCCTCGGCATCACAGCCTGTGAACTGGCCAATGGACACGTGCCCTTCAAAGACATGCCAGCTACACAGGTAAGAAGATCCCTAGCAACTCCCTACCTCTTAAGGTTAAGCTTAAGCTGTTTTCCTGAAATCAAAGGGTAGGTGAACTAACACTCTCCATATCCACTTCACTTCCACAGATGCTGCTGGAGAAGCTAAACGGGACGGTGCCGTGTCTACTGGACACCACCACTATCCCCCCAGAGGAGCTGTCAATGAAACCGTCTCGCTCTGGGGCTGACTCTGGCATCTGCGAGGGTCCAGGAGCCGGCAGTGTTCGCCACTCCAACGGAGAGCCCTCGTCCTCATCAGGAGGACACCCCTACAACCGGACGTTCTCCTCGCACTTCCACGCCTTTGTTGAGCTGTGTCTACAGCGAGACCCGGAAAAGAGGTTGACCTCTCTCTCTTCCTACATGCTTAAATATTGTATAGGATATGTTCAAGACACTAATTATTTTCCCTCTGTTTACATTTTCAGACCGTCGGCCACCACTCTCGTAGGCCATCCCTTCTTCAAACAGGTGTGTGTGGAAACTTTGTGGCGTTACAATACAGAGAGGCATTTGTTTTTAACATTTACTGTATGGTGACATTGAAAAAGTAAAGATTGTTCACCAAATGTTATTTTTTTTCGCCCTCTCAGATCAAACGCCGGCCCTCAGAGGCGCTGCCTGAGCTGTTGCGGCCCGTGTCGCCAATCACCAGCTTTGAGAGCTCCCAGCGGCAGGACTCTCACTCCGGACTGGCTAGTCTGGAGTCGGGTCTCAGCCACCTGGATGTGGACGACTGGGACTTCTGACGGTGGAGGACGAGGTGGGGAGACGCTCTGATGGAAAACTCTCTGAGCATACTGGACAAGATTTGTTTTTGTAACGGTCCCCTTGTAAATAATTTAAATCTAAAACTAAGCGGAGTTGCTGTTCTCAGACAGAGGTTAAAAGCCAGCAGCCATCTTGCCTCTTTTTGATCTCTGATGCGCTTTTGTTCTCTACATATGAAGATTCTTGCACTGCACTGATGGCCTCTCTTTCTCTCTCTCTCGATTTCACCCCCAAACGTTTACAGATTTCACTCACACATTACAACCCCCCCCTGGAGCCAAAACACAACAGGACTCCTCTCAGAGGAGGATCTATGGATGTAGATGTAACCTAAAGATTCTCATTAAATGGATCAGTGGGAAGCTGCTACTAAATATTCAGAGGGGACACTCTACCTCCCTGAACATGGCCGCTTGATGTGGCCCATCTGCTCAGTGAGACGACCATAAGGGTCCACACCGGTTCTCACAGCTCACTCAGCCCTCTGGACACCGGATGAGTCAACTAAATGAACAGCATGTACGTGCATTTCTTAGCTCTCTGCTTGTGTTACAGTGTAAACCACATCCCATGCTTTACACATCACTTTTGTTGCACAGGGTTAAGCATAGCATCTGTTTAGTTTTAACCTTCAGAGCATAGAAGTATGTATTTCCTTGAACTTACTCTGGGTGTGCTGTTACTTATGTCAGAACGTTACATTGGTGCTCGTTTTGTCTGCATGAACGTTTGAAAGTGAGGGCAAAGTGTTGCAAATGTCAAACTTGACTTTTAACAATAAACGTTGTTCACTTTAATGTTTTAATTCGATGTCACAAGATCACGCAAGAATCGCGGGATCACATATCACATGAAAATCCATCTCGTCTGGCTTCAAGTAATGCGTTTGTGTCCGGCAAGCCAGAGCACGGACCAATCAGCGTCCTGTCAGGAGGTACTGGCAGCTGCGCTTGGTTAACGTGTGTGAGACGACATGGAGAGGCGACTGTTCGTTCTAAACAACAATGGCGGCTTCTGAAGAGGTTAGCGTAGACGCTGCAATAGCATCAGTTATATCAGAACTGGAGAGTATTTCTTCATTGAAAGAAGAGCAAAGAACGGCACTGAAGGTTTTTCTCGATGGAAAGATGTTTTCGCTGTTCTCCCGACTGGCTTCGGCAAGAGTGTGATTGACAGATGGTTCATCCAATCACCTGTCCTTTTCCAAACAGTTTCCAAAGACATCTTCTCAGATGGTTCTGTGTAACAAACCACCGGGCGGGTCAGGTTACCACACAGTGAGGCAATTAACGTCTAAAAAAAGTAATTTTATTCCAAATGTACATAGACAAACACAGAAGGGGAGGGCTGAAAAGGTTCAGATGTTGCTAATCTTCCTCATCTGATGGTGGCTGGTCTGCTGCGGCGGCGGCGCGTTTCTCCATCTTGGCCACCAACTCTGGCATAGCGGGAAAATAATAGATTGAAGGAAATCATTAAATTGCATTCATCACATGCATCTCTTAGTAGTTCTTCCCCAGTCTGAAGGATGTTTCCACAGATTCGACTTACCCTTAGCAGGGTTGAAGACACCGTTGGTTTGAGTGTTGCACACATAGCAACGCTTGGACTTGCGGTAATGCTGAAGAGCACAGACCTCACAAAAGTAGTGCCGACACCTGGGAGATATTTAACTGGTTATTAACACATTGCAACTGGTAATAAAACAGTGAAGCAGCAGAGGTAAAGAGGCTCACTTTGTGATGATGGGATTCTTAAAGGACTCCCTGCAAATGAAGCACTTGAAGGGCAAATCCTCATCGTCACTGCTCACCTCGTAGTTCTCGTCATCTAGATGAAAGCACAGTATTGATCAGGAAATGCTAATGCAGGCATAAAAACCGTGAAATCCTTGTCCTGAACTCACCGTTGGCTCCATATCGGCCCTCTTCCAGTTCCCGCTCTATCTGCCAGCCATGTTTGTAGTCTGATCTGTCGTGGAGGAACTTGCAGCTGTCTAATAGCAGGAGAGAGGAACGCTAGTGAGTGGTCAAGATGTTGAAGAGTTTTAGTTATTCAGCAGGTGACTTTGATAGTTTAGGGCACTTTCACAAGCCATAGTCCGAATCAGACTGAAAGTGATACTTACGCACCAGAGTTTGATTACTGCGTTCACAACTACCCAAACGAGTCGCACCAGAATTTGATTAAAAACGGACTAAATGTTGGCTTGTTAAAGGCGCCCTTAATGGTACAAATCTCACCTCCAAAACCACAGAAACCAGTCTCCTTATAGTCTTTGCAGATGTCCGGCTGGTAGTCCCACCTGACTGTAGCTCTCAGGTGGTCAGGGGCTCGGATTGGTCCTTTTCTGTTAAAAAAAAGTACATGTATCAACACCTTGGATGTATTAATAAGAACTGGATACCGGACCACAAGATGGCGCTTATTCATTCCAATAAGAATTGCTCGCCTGGCGCATACGCCAGAGAAGTTTTCTAGCTTCTGGGATATGCAGCCCATTAAATATGCACAGTAGTTTTTCTCCCGCTGGCCCCGTTTGGCCCATAGACTTCACATTGTGATGACATCACAGATTTTTAAATTGCTTTTCTTGACTCGAGGAAAGTTTTACAAATACAAAAAAATCCATGAATCAAAAATTCAGAATAGAGTCATAATCGACCTTGTTTGCAGTTCAAGGTGTCCTGTCAACAGTTTTACAGATGTCTCTTTTACAATGGCGGTCTATGGGGAAAACGCTTTTTCGACCGCAAGGGGATTTTTCGCTGCAATCTAGAGTGGCCACTGGAAACAATTTGAAGCAAGGCTGAGCGGCGGCACCGTATCCAGGTCTTTTTATACGTCCTAATCAAAACTAATTGATTATATCTTAGCATTCATAGATGAAGAGTGTCTTATGAAAGCATATGATTAATATGTCTCCCCTAGTACTCACCTGACCATGCCAGAGGAGGCATTGCCCATGGTGGTGTCTTTGGGCTTGATGAATTTCTGGTAGTTGTTGATGCCGCGGTAGATTTTATCGTCCTCTTTACCCGTCAGCTCCTGTTGAAGGGGAAAAAAGGGATCATCCAATCAATAGAGAACCTCAAAATGATTGAATATTTAAAAGGTCTTATTGATAGCATTTTTATGCAGACGAATCATTTTTGAAAAATAATACATCCACAGAGCTTTTAAAAAGGTGCATCACTTGTCCTAAAACAAAATTATTATGATTGTGAATTAATCATTTAAAAATGTTGGCGGGACTAAAATGAATGTTTTGTTTATATCTGTGGAAGATATCTGATGTTTGGTTCCCACTTCTAACAAGGTGTGACATCTAGTGGCTGAATGTTATCAATAGCACCTTTAACTAAACTACATTAAATTAAATTGTAGCTTTTTGGAAAAATGTGCCATGTAGAATAACATCATGTCTTACCTCTTGGATTTTCTGACTCCTCTCAAAGATCGCCTGAGCGTCGTTGTCTTTCTCAGTGTCCATCTCATACGTAGCAGTTGCACCCATGTCCTCGGGTCCCTCTGGTTTCTTTTTTGGGGCAAGCGTGAGAGAATATCAAAGAGTGAGAAAGATTTCTACAATACCTCCATCAAGCCAAGAGATCGTGGCTTCACAACAGAGGGGGATTTAAACCACTGCACTAAAATGCAATAAGAAATAAAAGTCTCAACTCACTGCTGAGCGTTTTGACTTGTAGGCAACAGTGATCTTCTTCTCCTCTTTTTCTCCTTCACTTTCCTCGGAAGATGCTTCATCTTTCTCCACCTTCTTTGACTGAACAGAGACAAGACCAGAGTCAGGAATACCTCACTTACAAACTCAAAATGGATTTTAAAATATCATTATTAGTATGGTACCCTTTGAATCATGGGGTTGACTTTAGTGTCTTTCTTTCCTTTTCTGACCACAGAGCTCTGGTCCTCATCACTGTTGTCATCTGGAGAAAAAATAAATGAGTTGAACTGATTTTTTTGCATCTTGTCTTGAAGTCGGAGTTGTGATGGAATTTTCCATCACTTCCTCTCTTATTGGTAGAAAGGTCAGAGTGTTTGTCAGAGTGTCCCTCTGTTGACATTATTGGGTTGGAGTCCTGTCTAGAGGAGCAACCGTTATCTGTACAGCTGTGCCTGTAGTGGAGACCGTAGAGCCAGTCGCTAGGGCAACCAGGGTCAGAGATGCCAGAGGAGCGAAGTAAGTCAAAACATGATAAGGGGTAAGACACAGCACCAGGGAGGAAGGACAGAGTTGTGAGGCCCTTCACGCAGAGAGCATCTATTGTGGAGACCTGACAATTCTCCTTGATCAAGCTTCAATAAACCTTCTTTTGTAAGACATCATCAGCTCTGGACCTCTTCCTTCCAAAGTTAACTTGTGTATCAATTATTCCATCACAGGAGTGCTGTTCTCCATAAATGGTAATATCCCAATGGAACTGCAATTCCATTACAATTCCATTGAAATGCACTAAAACGGAGCGTTTCAGACAGAGGGTAAATACAGCTGTATTCACACAGACAGTATGAGGAAAATAAAGTTTTTTTTTTAACATTACAGCATGTAAACATGTTGTAATAGAAACAAAAAATACAAGTAGGAACCGAAAAAATGAGCATGATATGGGACCTTTAAGCTGTCAAGCCACACAATGCAGGCTGCGCAAATAATGTTACACACTTCTGAATTCCAAGGGAGTTTGAACGCAGCACAAATAAAGGAACTGTTTTTTAACAGTGACGAAACAAAACAACAACAAGACAACGGCTTACAGACTGGCTCTCATCTTTAGCTTCTTTCGGCTCTTTAACAGGTAAATGTTGTTTTTTTTAATTAAAGACAGGACTACAATAACACACAAACACTTGGCCGGTTGAGATAACGTTAGTTGTGACGTTTTTCGGGACCGTTGACGAAGCTACAGCTTTAACTGTTACCATCACTCTCATCCTGAATAAAACACAAAGAAACACGAGGTAAATGATGAATCTCTACCTTTGTCGCTGTCGCTCGCTTTTCTCTTTCGTCCGGAGAATTTCTTAGTAGATTTTTTGAACAGAAAAGTGCAAGGACCAGCTTTAGGCTCTTCAGACTCCGCCATCTCCCTTCAACTGCTGTATAAATAACCGCCGCCACACAGCGCCCCCTGCTGACCCGGAGGCTTTAGAGAGAGGCCCCCTGCTGACCCGGAGGCTTTAGAGAGAGGCCCCCTGCTGACCCGGAGGCTTTAGAGAGAGGCCCCCTGCTGGTCAACAGAGGAATCACTACTGGCCATAATTAGACCTTCTCCTTCTCCTTATAATAATAATACTGAGGAAAACTCTAGATTCATTTAACTAAATCAGTTTCTCTTAAAAACTGAATAATTTCAAAGTATATGTTATCTGCTGTATTCCCCAATACAGTGAAAAGTCCTGATGTTTTGCCTTCCTTAGTGACTGTAAAAGGTGATTCCTCTGAATACTGTTATTCCTGCAGTGTTGTAATTAGGCCTATGCTATACACTGTTTTTTATAGTAGTTATTATTATATGTTATATAGTAGTGTCCATCAGTCTGTGTCCTTCCCTCAACTGTTTTATGCCCTCTCATACGTCTCTGCCTAAATGTCTCTGCTGGTGTTTTTGTCGTGTCTGGCTGTTCTTATCTGTTCCAGTATTATTTTATTTTTGTAAGGTGTCTTTGGGTGTCCTGAAAGGCCCCACCAAATAAAATGTATTATTATTATTATTATTAATATTATTGTTATTATTATTATTATTATTATTATTATTATTATTATTATTATTATTATTAGAAGGAGAGAGAAATGGAGAGAACTAAGAAAAATAAATACTCAAGCAGGAAATATAAATAAAAACTGATGAATATTAGTTTATACCAGAGATTCACACACCAAGTTCATACCAGAGGGGCAAATTAAGGCAAGTTTTCTTTCCTGGGAGTTTAAGGTTAAATTAAAAGTTTAACATAAAATGCTGTTGCAATGTACTTATTATTTTCACTATTTTTAAGTCACCAGAATGCAGTAAACAAAGTCTCTGAAACTAAAATTGTTGGCTCTGTATAGAATTGTCACATAAAGCAATAATAATAACAATTTATTTATTTATATATATAGCACTTTTTAAAACAGATGTTACAAAGTGCTTCACAAGACAATAAAAGCAAATAAATAAAGTAAAAAATATGGTAACTGTTAAAACAGAACATCACAGAACATATCAATAATAATAAAGTAGTAATATGGTAGAACAAGGTGATAAAAACGAATATATGTATACATAAATGTGTATAAATATACACATGCATACATAAATGTATATATATATATATATATGCATACACCCAGTGATCCACAAATGACTTCTCACTGTGGAGCCTTATTTTATTTTTATGTTATGATTTTGTAGATTATGTTTTTATTTATTAATTTATATTTCATTTTTTATTATTATTTTTATATTAACATTATTTTGCCTATAGGAGTTATTTGATTTGTTGAACCAAAATGTGACAATGTTCATGTAAAAAAACAATTCAATTTTAATTTAAAAAAAATTAGGTTGCCAAGCCAACAAAAGATTTAGAAAGATGTAGCCTATTTGATGATGTTTTTAAATTGTACATCTTGAAAGCTATTTTGTACGAGTATACAAAAGTATGTGAAGGCATCATTTCTCTCAGCTGTGCCATGTGCATGACGTACCCTGAATAAAACCGGAAATATAGGAGGAAATAAAAGTATCAATATTCGACAATCAACACAGTAAAACGCAAATAAGTGATTGTGATTTTATTTCGAAAAGTTCCAACCGGAACCTGTGCATGTAATCACCTCTAACTTGACTTCTCCTGTCCTCCTCCTCCTCCTCCTCCTCCTCCAGCAGCAGCAGCAGCATCCTGTGGCTCCCCGCAGAGGACAGCGGGTGTTTGTAGGACACAGGGCCCGCCGAGGGAGGGTCCTGGCCTGGGCACGGATCCCGAAGAGGCCCCGGGGCCGCCGCTGGATGGAGTCGGGCTGCATGCACACAGCAATGGCTATGGGTCTGACATCGAAAAAGGCGTCTGCTCGGAGCGTCGGTGTGGAGCGAAAAAACCTCATCACGGTTTGCAGGTATAACACGACACCGTCGATTTACAGCTTTATCTGCATGTAGCCATTCCATGCATGCTGGCTCAGATCATACATTTAATAATCTGACCACAATGGAAGATTGTTTATTTATTCCTGGGGTGAAACAAGGCACATAATATATGGAACATAATGCAGAAAAAAATGACATTTATAGAAATGCTAGGGATGATGGGCAGGTGCATTTTCACCTTCACATACCCCTGCCATCACTCTGATAATATTCCCTTAATTGCATTACTTTCCTGCAACACTCTTCTAAAATACCTTTGGTGTGACATTTCTGCAGGATCTCTCAGAGGAAAAGCTCTTCTATTTTTTAACAGGTTGAGACACCTGCTCAATTTCTTGTTTATACTGATAGCTTCAAAAAGGATTTAAAAAAAAAATGAGACTAGTGTGCTATAATATTGTTGTCTATAATAGAGCTGGAGAGGAAATACAACAGCCAGCAGCAGGTTTCCTCCTCCATCACAGTGAGGTTGAGTGCCTTGAATGGGACAAGGTTAGTGCAAGGACTCCTCCCCCCCATCAGTGTCTCTCAGCCTGCACAGTACACTGAATGCTTATGGACTGTGATGTGCAGTCTCATAAATCACTGTCCTGTGCAGCGTTCAGAGAGGTTAAGGGCTGTAAACTCATGTGCACCACAGAACTCACCTGATGAGATGTCCAGTTGCTCATAAATTACATCTCTTGGATTTCAAACGTTACTCGGTGAGTAACGAGGCTTCCTTCACAGTGGCTTCCTTTTTTTGCACATTATTTACATTTTAAGTCATCTGTTGTGTATCTCTGTATGATCTAAATCAGTAGTTTCCAAACTTTTTGTCTTGTGATCTCCTCTAAATGCAAAAATGGCAGGTTGATGCCCTAGTGTGGACATGATTGCTTGTGTAGTTTGACCAAAGAGTGATTTTCAGGGGCCCACAGGATGTGAATGTGTCCAAGACTTCACTAGAAAAAAAACACACATTTAAGGAAAAATCTGACTATTTTTGTGTAAGATGTTTTTCTTTCTTATCCCTTTAATCATCTTGTGTCAGATTTATTTTGTGACCCCTCAGGAAGGAAACCCCTGATCTAAATAGTCTAAAAATCTATTTCTAGTATTTTTATAAATATTATTTTTGGGACTAAACCGTCTCTGAGGGACTCAATAATATTATATATGTGATGACCTTGTCCTGTTTTATGATGTTAATGTTCCTCAACAGGCAATATATACATACTAGGGCTGGGCAATATGACGATATATATCGTCATAACGATAGAAAAATGTCTATATTTTTCTATATCGTTTTTATCGTGATATAGACTAGGCCTTTTTTTTTTTTTTCTCTCTCGAATTTCACTTTAAACTTTTATGTTTATTTTGCACTCAAGTTCTCAAAATGACAAAATACTCTGAACTTTTCATTTGTGAAATATTTAATTAACATAGGAGTATACAAAAATAGGCTTTACCATGTGGTTATTTCCTAGAGATTATTTATTTATTGAATGCATTGATAATCACTCTTAAAGTAATAATAGTATTCTTAATGAGGATACTGAGCTGTTATGTTTTCCCTTTGATATTATCTGCAAGATTACTATAGTTATTGAACTGCAAATAAACTGCAGTCATGAATGCTACTCCAGAAAATACATATTAATTATTATTGTCTCAGTGTTGTACATAGTAATCTCTTAAATTCATATTGCTAAAATACTTCAAATCTGGCTTAAAATGTGTCTTTGATATCGGGATTGCAACTAACAATTATTTTCATTATGAATTAATCTGCTGATTATTTTCTTGTTTAATTGATACACTGTTTAGTCTATAAAATGTCATAAAAAAAACCTGAAAAATATTTATCTTCATAGAGCCGGGGGTGACATCTTGAAATAGTCCAAAAGCTGATTGAGCTATTTTATAGTGACCTTATCCTGCTTTATAGTATTTTTATATTCTGTGATATCACCAGGGACATTTACAGCTTTAATACTTTTATAGTACTCTCGTAAAATTTATTATAGCATTGCTGTTGGTCTTGAATTGCAAATTGAATAGTCATAAATACTACTAGTACTGCAGACAGGGACGTAAATATTTGTGTGCAGGCGTTCTGCCAAAGACACGTCATGCATTCATATCCTGCTCTTACCTCTTTTTTATTTTCTAGGAATTAAAATTCTTCAATTCAATTCTTTTATGGAGTCATAGGAGTGTCATAAAAAAGAATAAATCTGTAAAAGCATAAGAAAATAAATGTGGAAATATAAAGAGGAATAAATAAAATATAAAAGAATAATTATAAGCATTTTCATTTATTTTCACACGTATTTGTTCATTTATTTCTGTATATATTTATTTATATATTTTTAAAAATATATATTTATTTATTATTGCATATAAATTACTCTATTTTTCTATTTAAAATTTAAGAAATATAAAAACAATAGGGAAAAGAAAGAGAAAAAGTAAAGGGATACAAATAAATAAATGACATTATATAGAAATTAAAAGAATCTTTTTTTGTAAATATACAGAAAAAATAGAGTAATTTATATGCAAAAAGTAAATATATATTTAATATATACAGAAATAAATAAACAAATGAATGTTAAAATAAATGAAAATGCTTATAATTAATATTATATATTTTGTTATTTGTCTTTATATTTCCATATTTATTTATTTACTTATTTATTCTTTTATGTAATCTTTATACACAAATTTATTTTCTTATTATTTTACAGATTTATTATTTTTTATGGCACTCCTATAACTCAATAATCTTTTGCATTATTCACCATGAATGTGTTTAAAATTAAATAAACCCCTCTAAAAAATAAATAAATAAAAAAGACAAAGTCCAGACTCTCAAATAGACACACAATCAAGCATTTTTATTCCAGTACCTTTCTATCCAAGGTCCTGTCTGCCTTTTAGTGACACGTACAGTGAAGCAAAACACACAACGTCACACAGAGCATGCCTGCAAAGAAAGAAAAGTTCTCACGAGGGACTCACAACAACACGCAGAGAAAGATTATCGAGGGAACAAAAACACTGTTGTTTTCAGGTCGGCCTGACGGTGCTAAGACCAATTTAATCATTTAAGCATTTTAATGACAAACACACAGGACGAGACAGAAATAAATCACAAACAGCTTTCCGTCAGTAATGCTTGCTACACAGTTTCTTTCCATTCTCTAATGAACATGACATTGATTAGGTTCAGTTGGAGGGCGACTCCTTCCAGGCGCGTCTGTGTCGCTGTCAGATTCAAGATGTTTCTGACCTTTTTAAAAATGTTTTTCTTCTTGATGCCATTCTGGTCAGAGGTGATTCAAGTAGTCAAAAGCTGTGGTGTTCGCACAGTCTCATTGGAGAGTGATCCTGAATCAGCAGAGGCTGGGCGTCATGTTGGTGCAGGATACAGGATCCAGGCTGTCGTGCTGCTGAGACACAGCTACTTCCACAGGATGAACTGCTGCCTGGCTACAGTAACTAAGCTGACGTTAGTGCTAGATTAGTACACCAGGCCAAGCCTTTACTTCCCCCCTGTGTATGTGTATATTTAAAGCCTGACCCCTTTTCCCTCACTGTCACATCATACACGTTTAAAATACAATCAACACACACAGAGATTAACACTCCCAACAAGACCTTATGTCTTTTTGTGGGACTTCAGAGAAGGGGGATGTTTCTGTTCTGGTTTGGGGTCGTCACATGTTCCCCTGTCTGTCACCGGGGTGGTCATAACAGAGACAAACTATCATCACGATTCTTTTTTTTAAAAGTGTACTCACATGATCTGGCATAAAGTGGGTCACCAGTACCAGGCACAATGTTTCAGTGCCTTGTGTTTACAGTGTCATACTTAACAGAAGGAGCCCATTAGAATTAGAAACACATATGTACAGCAATAGACATTTGTGTATAATAAACCTGATCAAACATTTGCACCGCCACAGGGAACAGTTTCTGCAAGTGCCAGGGACTTATAGGCGTTACGATAAAGATAATAATGGCAGAGAAAAACAATAAAAGAGACTGCTGCGGTCAGGTGAAAAATTTGCAACTTCGAAATGAAAAGAATATTCAGCTAATTTTGAGTTTATCCAAATCCAAACTTGTAAAAATGTCCTCCTGCAGAGGCTTGTATCAGCCTTCAGACTGAGGGTAATACATTGAAATGACCGTGATGATTTTAGCTGCAGTGTTTTTTTACCCGACAGCATCAGAAAATCCACAGGTGCTTTGTCTTAATGGCTTTGAAGAGACTTGGTGATATTTATCATGTCCACAGTGACAGCAGTGTCATCGTGATCTACTGCATCTCTGTGCTGTTGCCACTAGCAACAGGTTTTATTTTAACATGGCAGGGCCGAGGCTTTCTGCAGTCAGTGGGAAGTCCAGTTTGTTTATCCGAGCCAAAATGCTGTTACAATTTGTTTACAGGCAACATGCTGTACTGTAATGTTTTAAAATTGACTGTGTTGTTGCTTTAGTCTGGCTAAGAAATCTCTCATGCCGTCGTCTTGGAGGAACAGTGTTGCCGTGGACACGGTGAACCTAAGAAAACATAGATAAGATGAGTGAGACTTGACAGGTCTGATGTGAGGTGCTATCCCTACAGCTGCTTCCTGTAAACAAAAGGAGCGGGGAGTGAAAGCACGGAGGGCGGCGATGTGGTGCATCTCGGTTTGAGCTCTTCCGGGGCGTGGCTCGAGAGGAGAGAATAAAATGTCCTGCGCTGTAGTAAACACGACCACGTACTCATATCTCGTGGACATGCTTCTGCACGTGGGTTGTCCTTTTTAAAATTCTGAATAGTAAAGAGTGTCACTTTCCACCACTCAGCTCCATTTTTAAGGTATAATAGGAACAAATCTTTGCACGTCTGCAATAACATTGTTTGCTAGTTCAGTTTCTGTGCAGCCTTCTTTTGCATTTTCCCTAATTTCCAAAGCTATTTTTTACCATCAAATATGTGAAATTACAGCAGAAGTCTCTGTTGGTTAGACTTAACATTTGGGCGTCTCTCATCTGCGGATCAACCTGCTATTTTACCCCCCTGTCATATTCAAACATCTGCTTTACACTCTCCACGCTTCTCAACCCATCACCCTCACTGTCCACTTTGCACACTAATCCCTCTACACCTCCTCTGACCATGAAACACTTTGCCTGGACGCTTATTCACAGATGGGGCCGGTGAGAGCGAGAGAGAGACACACCCTGCTGCAGTTGCATTTTTTATAACCTATTCAGATATGACCCAAATTATCATTCTTTTCTTAATATTTGTCGAAGCACTTTATCTTTGTGCAGATCCAGTACAGGACAGGACGTCTCCCTCGACAGTCCAGGACGATAAACAACAGCACTGGCTGGTGGTTACACAATGCTGCGGCCAGTGAGGAGTCTGCCTGTGTCATCTGATCCTGCTGGTTATGCCAAGACTAGACAGAAAGAGAAAGAGAGAGAGATAGGAGTCAGGGGAAAAAAAAGAAAGCTGAGAGAGTTAGGCTTTTGTCACTGCTGATAAATGTAGTTTTGGTTATCCTAGGTGGTGCTGCGGATCAAATGCGCTTGTGTAAGTACAGTAGAGGGGTGAGAAAGGAGAACAAGAGGGCATTTAAAGAGAGCTGAGAGTGGGCTTGGCAGCGATCCAGCCTGAGCGAGAGGGGGCACAAAAGAAGCTTGTCAGAGGGCCCCGCAGTTGTTTTTCAGTGTCAAATCGTACCAAGAGCATTTTGATATTCCACTCCATCCATTTGCATTTGAGGCACGCCAGCAATTCCCCTTCAGATCAAAGGACGTCAGTTAATTTAAAATAATCTGCCGTAATGTTCCCCTTGAGATAACGCCGCCACTTTATCGGGTCAGAGAAGCCCTTTTCACAACAGTTGACTTTCTTCTGTTATGATTTTAAATGCTATTACATCAACAAACGGGCAGCCATTAATCAGTGGTTCCCACACTGAGCCCTGGGAACCACTGGGGTTTTCCAAAGGCTCAGCACTCTGCATGATGCTTGATTTCATAAATGTTTCTGTCCAGATTTGACCATATGTTTCACTACCCACTCTTCATCTTAAGTTTTAGACAGAATAGTACAGTTCCCTACAAAATCATATCTAACAAAACTTCTAAACTTCCTTGAGACAAAGTCATGCAAAAGGTCAGATCTCTTTGAGAAGGTTAAATTAACTTATTGGCCATTTATGCCATCCTGGAGCTCTGTTAAACATTGAAACCTGACTGACCTACTTGGTTTCTGCAGATAACATTATGAGACAGAGTTTAGATGCCACTGACCTGTTTCCTTGATAAATCCGGCATGACCAAAAACAAGTCAAAGGTCCAAAAGTAAATCTAATCCAGTTGTGGCTCTCAGTTGGAGCAGACCCTGTGCAGATGCTGAAGTGGTGTCCGAATGTTCTCTGTGGTGGCGCTTCGTTCTTCTTCTTTCTTGTGACATTTTGTGCCACCCCGCGATGAGGTCCCCTCTCATCATCTAGAGCGTCTTGCGTTTGGGGAAGATGGCTTTCCGAAATGAGGTGGTGGTGGAGCCCCTGCTGAAGGAGGCGCCCCCCAGGGCGATCTTGGTCTTCCCGCTGGTGATGGTGGAGGAGCCCAGCGATGTTGTTTTCTTGCCCCTGGTGATGGACGAGCCACCCATTGCAAGCTTGGACTTCCCCCTCTTTATGGTGGTGTTGCCCAAAGTTAAGGCCGTCTTCCCCTCGGTGAAGCTGGTGTTGCCCATTGAGGAGAGACTCGTCTTCCTGACCCAGATTCGACGACGGGGTTCGGGGCTCACTCGACGCAAAGCATCGCACACTCATGCAGCACGTCCCGCTCTGCCCCTCGGGGGTGATAGTAACATCTGTCGCAATCCAGAGCAGACCAGAATGCTAAGCGTGGATAGCGCGACCCCCGTGTCGCATAATGCTTTCGTTGAGATGATCGACGTGGGCTCTGGAAGGCCACATACCACCCATGTGTCCCTGTGAATGGACAGAGGCAGCCGTAGGTGGCCACAGCCTATCTGGGGGGACGGGGACAGTGGAGCGATTGTCCCATCTCCACGACGACACCGGACGGTTGAAGGACACATTGTTGCAAAGGGGGCAATCTGCGGTGACATCACTTTCTTCTGAGCCATTGTTCCCTATAGCTTCTGATTGTAAGACATAGCCTCTGTGTACGCCTGTATGTAACATATGTGGAGATAAGTGTCACATTTGATAAGTGAAAGGATGAATATGTTCATGTTCTCCTCATGTTGAGGCTTTGATTGCACCTCTCCTGCATTTGTGTCCCTCCATTTGAAACATGGGTGCGGCCCCTCCAATTGGTGTTTACTACCCACTTGTGTCCTTGCTGAACTCTTTGCTACTCATTTGAGTCTCTAATTTCTACCATTTATGTTGTTTAGATCGTAGAATATCTCACAAAAACTTACAAAACAATCACGCCAAGCAGTGTTTAGACATGTTACTTTTATAAGCATTGTTACATCAACCAGCTTCAGTTCAAAACTGTGTTTTCTGGTGGAAATATGGCAGCATAGTTATGGAAATGCAGGCAATCAACCACATGCATGCACAAAAATACCACATTTGTACCAAAGATGTAGACGTGTTGGTGATGCACAATAAACAGGAGAACAGTGCTGATGAAAAACACACACACTCTCTTGTGTCTGCACATACATCCCACATGGCTGTTTCACACGTTCCCTCCCTGCCAAGTAGACACACCATCATCTCATCGCCGTCACATTTGCATAACACGCTCAGCATGGCTTTGGAAAATCTCACTCGGTTGCAAACCCATTAGATGTGCGACTCACTTAGCACTTTCTTACTTTGGGAATGCACCTTGTGCAAACAGGTGACAGATGATGTAACGCCACATTGATCACAAACATAGCAGCTTTTATTGACTCTCTTAATACTACTGACCTGCTAACACTGACCAGATAGAAATATCCTTGGATGTTTAAGTGTGTGCAGCAGGAATAGTGTGAAAGTCCCAGTAGATGTTGCTGTGCGTTTCTGTGCCCCTGATGAGGGTGGTTTTGAACACAGACACAGACTTGGTCCCATGGGTGAAGGTCAGAGTGGTGAGAGAGCTCGTGGTCTCCCCTCGTGTAACCGAGGTTTTGCCCAACGCTATGTTGGTGTTGCCCAAAGTTACGGTGGTTCTGCTCCAGAAGATGGAGGATTTGCCCCAGGAGATGGCGTACTTAGTCCTCAGGAACGAAACCCTGCCTTTGGTGAAGGAGGTCTTGCTTGATGCGAATGTGGTTTTCCACTCATTGTTAGAGTCTTTTTTGGACTGCTTGGCTGCTTTGGGTGTCTTAGCCCTGGCTTCAGGGGTCCTTTCCATCTAGGTAGTCCTGCGCTTGGCCGTCAAGGCTTTGCGCAAGGAGGTGGTCGTGGTTCCCCGGCTGAAGCTGGCCCGTCCCAGAGCCACCGTCGTCTTCTGCCTTTCGATGGTGGAATCTCCCATGGAGGTGGTGGTCACTCCCCTGAAGATGGAGGAGTTGCCCATGGCTACGGTAGTCTTTCCCCTGGCTATTGAGGTTTTTCCCACTGCCAGGGCAGTCTTGCCCTCGGTGATGCTTGTGTTGCCCATCGATAGCGGAGGCGGTCAGCCCGAGCCCGTGCCTGGATGCCGGCTCCTAACCTCCGAGCTGCATACGTGTGGTGCAGCGGGGTCAAAAGCCAAACTAAAGCTGCGGATGCGGCTGCCCTAAATAGATCACACCACCATGTATAGATGAGGGGGAGGGAATTATTTGATCATTCTTTGATGCCGGTCCCTCAGAGAGACGAGACCCAAAGGGACCTGGAATCACAGCCTGCACAAAGGCTGAAAGGACAGGGGGTTAATTGTATTGTTTTCATGATAACACTGCCAAAGCACTGAAGGGGTACATTGTGCAGTACACAAGACAATTGGGGGTGACCTCAGATGGCGTTGATCCGAAAAAAAAGAAGAAAAAAAAAACCTCCTCCCCGCTATTGTTGAAGGGTTCAAATACAGTAGTACACTTGTCTGCTTGGGTACAGTACACGGCTGCATTTCAGCGGCTTGTGCAGCACACAACCAGATTGTTTGTCCATTGCTGTCTTGTGTTTTTCTAATTCATCTCTCTCCATGTGTGCTTCTATTTCAGATTCTCTGTAAAGACTCTCCTAGAAAAGTACACAGCAGAGCCCATAGATGACTCATCCGAGGAGTTTATTAACTTTGCCGCGATTTTGGAGCACATCCTCAGCCACCGCTTCAAAGGTAACACTGCAGGTAACATACAGTAAAGGAAAAGAGAGACAAGTCAGTTAATATGACTTTGAGTGTGAGGCAGTAATAACTTAATATGAAACTGGAATAGAAATCTACAGCATAGATTATACTGTAAACATTAACCATGGAAGCGAAAAATGTGCATGATTATACAGTTAGCTGCACCGTCGCCGTGATTGCATGCTTGCAGTGTGGGCCGTTGTCTGAAGTGATCCATTGCAGTGTTTTAATCTTGGACCAGGTTCAGGAAGCTGGTTCAGCTCAGATGGACAGCGCAGTTTCTGGGAATACATCCGGCTGGCGTGCAGCAAGGTGCAGAACAACTGCATTGCCAGCATCGAAAACATAGAGAACATCAGCACATCACGAGCAAAGGCAAGGATGTTTGTATGCAGAATTGTGTGTGTGTGGGATATTGCTTGAGAGCGCAGAAAAGAAAGCCCTCTGTTCCTACTCACTTCTTACGTTGTCCTACAGGGACGCGCATGGATTCGAGTGGCGCTGATGGAGAAACGTCTGTCTGAATATGTGTCCACTGCTCTGAGGGACACAAGAACAACCAGGTCAGACTCATGATTTAAAGGGACAATCAAACAAATTTCTTATTTTGTTTATTTTAGTCTTTGATTCTAAGCTACGGCTTCATGGTGGCCATGTCTGCTCACCCTAAGCACTCAAAGTAGACTACATCACTTTCATTGCACCAGAGGAAAATACACGCCTGGTACAGATCTTTAACATAAAAAAAATTGAAAATGCAGGTAGAATCACAGTTGTATTATATCTGAAAGTTCAGAGATGATAACCACCTCTTCACTTGACAGGAGGTTCTATGATGATGGAGCCATTATGCTGAGAGAGGAAGCTCAAGTCCTGACTGGCATGCTGATTGGACTGAGTGCCATTGACTTCAGGTGACGACGCCCACTGCAGACTCTCATATACAGAGTGTTTAAATATATAAGTATACACACTGTTTTAAGTATCCTAAGTTGATTCCCTCACCCTATTCCAGTCCCACCTCAAGACCCATCTTTTTTCCTCTGCCTACTCCTAGCGCTCCCTCCCCTTACCCATTTGTCCGTGTGTATGTATGAGAGTGCGCCTGTGTGTGTCGTTTTTCTGCCGTTTGTCTCACACCGTTTCCCCCCATAGTGTAAAGCGTCTTTGAGTCCTTGAAAAGCGCTATATAAGTTGAATTTATATGTTATTAAGTTGGGTGAGACTCCAAACCTTTTTTGGCCTTCTACCAGTGGGGAACATCTGTATGGATGTACTTCTCACTTGATTTATTACCTCAGTAAACATTGTAAACATGAGTTTATGGTCTCAATCGCTAGTTTCAAGTCTTCTTGAATACAGCATGATGTTCATTTCGTAAGTGATGGTCCCATTTAGAGTCAATTAGAGGGGCGCCACTGTAGCTCACCTGGTAGAGCAGGCACCCCATGTACCAAGGCACCCTTAGCGCAGCGGCCTGGAGTTCGAATCCGACCTGTGGCCCATTTGCTACATGTCGTCCCCTCTCTCTCTCTCTTCCCCTTTCAATACTGTCTCAGTCACTATCTAATAAAGGCATAAAGAGCTAAAAAAAAAAATCGTCAGAGTCAAATAGACCATAAAGCAGGGTATGCTTTAGGGCGTGGCTACCTTGTGATTGACAGGTCACTAGCCCGGTATAATCTTGGTGTTGTCCATATTTTCAACAACTTTACCCCTTTCACAGTGTGTTTTCTGTTTGTGAGTTAATTTAATTAGAACATTTTTGTCGCCTAAAAACATCTTATTCAGCGTTCGGTTGAACTTAGCTCCACCCTCTCGTGTCACTTCTGGTTGCAAAAAAACAAGATGGCAACGACCAAAATGTGGAGGCTTCAAAACCGTAGTCCACAAAACCAATGGGTGACGTCACGGTGACTACGTCCACTTCATATATACAGTCTATGCCTGTTACATTATTTTTAGGCCCAATATTTAGGGATTAAAGAGTCTAAAAGTTGGAATATGAATTTCAGTATAGCATATTCTATTTTAGGAGTTCAATTTAACAGATTATTCTGAAATAATTTGGTATTTCAAAACTATTTAATTACTTTTTTAATAAAAAAAATATATCAAATAAATATCAATGTATCTGTCTTAGAAATCTTGCAATCTCATTTGGGGTCCCAACTCCTCCGTTTAGTCTTAGTAGGCAGTTTGTATTCATGAATAATACATTGTGATAAGATGTATATGTACTTTCTCATGTTTAATATATTTCCGTATCAATTATGTAAGTGAATGTAGGTTTGACACATATACAGTATAAAAGGGGCCATTACATATAGAGTAGTGCATGCATTATATACATATAAAGCCGAAAATTTTTGCATATGTGGCTTCCATCCGGCATTTCAATACATTGATATTTAATGTACTTACCCTTCAGGTTTGTGACATAAATATCATTTTTTTCAATTTGTTTTTTTGTCTCTGCAGTTTTTGCTTGAAGGGGGAAACTCTGGATGGGAAATCCTCCGCTGTGATTGACTTCACGCCCTACCTGAAGTTCACTCAGAGGTGAGACTGATCCCGTCACTCCAGTTTTAGCATCACATTTGTGTGAATATGCGACGCTGCAACATTGTCGCCTCTCCGCTGTGCAGCTACGACTACCTGAGTGACGAGGATGACCGTCGCAGCGTGGACAGCAGTAACAGCGAGGAGAGTGTCCCCGAGCATCCCTACATCCCTCTGGTGACCGACGAGGAGAGCTGGAGCAACAAGTGTCGCAAGATGGAGCAGAGGTTTAAGATCGTCTACGCCCAGAAGGTGACGCACAACAGCTGCTAAAACCAAGTTACAGCTGTTTTTATTCTTCTCTTTCATTATGGACTTCTGCATACATAAATCACCTTACTGTCATGTTGCAGGGTTACCTGGAGGAGCTGGTGCGCCTGCGGGAATCCCAGCTGAAGAACGTGGAGACGGAGAACAAGCGCCTGAGATCCAAGGTGGAGGAGCTGACAGTCCAGAGCCAGCAGGAGAAGAAGGAGCTAGAGGCCGTCGTGCTGGAGCTGCAGGCACAACTGTGAGAGAACGCACACAAACTATGGATCACATTTATATAATATATTTTATTTGTCCCTTCTCTCACAAACACACATTAGCTTCCCAGCATTATACAGTATGTGCACGTTCAGCAGGTTTCTCCGTAGAAAATGAAAAGAAATGATGCAATACTCATTGAGAAGCTACACCTGTTTTACTCTGACCCATCTGATTTCAAGTGCATTGAGATGCAATAAAAAACATACCTGAAGGTGCCATCCTTGATGTTGTTAAGCCAACCTATTTGTTTGCTAAAAGTATCACTTCTCAATTTAGTTATTTGTACTGTGTGCTTCATGCAGCTCTGCCCTCATGCCGTGTGATTCCTCCCATCTGGCTAAAGATCTCTCCATCCCGCTGGTCAACCAGTGGTCCACCATCACAAACAACCTGGGTGATGTCAAACTTTTCCGCAGGTAAACTAACATGAACAGTATGTTACATATATAAATATATGTGATCCCTATTGGTAAATAACAAACATAGCACAAGTTAGCAGACGCTTATAGATGCAATTAATGTCCAGAACTTCAGATTATTGTGCCTTGATGATGTTTTTGTCCATCCAGGAGGAGTTTCCACAGTTTGGAGCAACTTTCTGCTGATGTCAGTCTGAACTCTGACTCCCAGAGGGCTGATGGGAGACAGAACGGAGACGCTGCCTGGACTTCAGGAGGTAGAAACACTTGTCACTGCTACTGCATTCATCTCAACATATTCACTGCAACATTTAAACCTGCAGTGATTTGTAGTGTACTGTTATCCTGTTGTTTTTTTGTTGCACTTTATGCATTAATTTGCTTCATTTTATGCAATATCAATCAAACAATCAAGTTTTATTTATATAGCACATTTCATATGACATACGTAGACTCAAAATAAAACGTGCTTCAAAATAAAAAAACAGGCAGAGATCATACATGACGAAAAAAAGAACATAAGATAAGAAGGTATGACAATAGAAATAAGGTGTTATTATTATTAAAAAGGGAGTAATAACAATAATAATTCTGATTCTAAAATAAAAGTTTTACCCGTTAACCACATACTAAACATACTAAAAGCTTGCGACAAATCTTTTTTGTCGGCTTTATTGCAATATTCCTAAGTAACTGAGTACATCTTGAAGCAGCTACATTTGACTTAGCGTACTCCAGACTAGAAAACACAGTAGTAAAGTTACAACATTTCTGCTTGAGTAGGAATATTTGCACACTTCCCTCTGTTGCATAAAAGCCTCTCAGAGGCAGCCACCCCTGCACATGTACATACATACTCATACAAAGGCAGGCTTGATGGCTGCTTATGGTGTTTCACGTGGGCAGCTTGAAGTATGCACGAGCAGAGGCTCCGTTTTATTGTGCTTCTCCTCTTGTTTTGTCCCCTGTAGGAAAAGACACCACTCCCTCCATGCTGGGTCTGTGTGGCTCTCTGGCCTCTTTACCGAGCTCCAGGTCGCTGGCCAGCCTCAAGTCCAGCGAGTGTTTGGTCAACATCAGCACTGACCCCAGCCCTGCGCTCACTCCCAGCTAAGAGCTCCAGACCAACAGAGATTTAACCCCCAGCCTGTCTGCCTGCCTGGTGATGCTGCGTTGACCACGAACCCGACCAAAACCCCTGCTCCCAAGAATCCACCAAGACCATCAACAGCTCCACGAGAAGTCGTGACACCATCTCTGGATTTTTGTACACATGAGAGTGACGTCATCTTGAAGCTGAAAGGATCCATCTCTTTTGGTTCTTTCCCTGCTCCTCGCCTTATCTGCTCGACTCTTCTCTCACAACCACTTTGTACTATCTGTGAAATCCTCTGTAAACTCCTGTCAGACCTTGATTTCCTCAAATAGTTTTCCCATCTTGCTCCTTATTTAATCAGTATTCTTCCCCCATGGCATCATCTGTGTGTTTGTGCTTCAACTTTCTTGTCCAAATGTAACCAAAACAGCACTTGCAGCTCTTTGGATGCAGCCACTTGCAAAGAGAGATCATTTTAAGAGATGCAGATTATCCGTATAAAGACTGTCCTCACAGTGACGTAGCACTGAGACGTATGTTTTATGGGCGTGACTGAATTGTATCTGGGGTCTGCCACCCCTGAACGTGCATATCATTCCTGCTTCAAACACTGTTTTAAATCTGTGCAGCTATTTATTGAATCTATCAAATCTTAATCAACCGCATACGTTCATTTATCTGATTTTTATCCAATACAGCAGTATGTTCTTTCTACACGTATACATTGAGTTATTTCTGTTTGTTTTGTGTTGCAATAAACTGCCTTTTTTTCCATTATGTGTGTCTGTTTGTGTGGATCACAACGTTGTTTGGAGAGTAAGACTGGAAGATGATTCTTTAAAAATAACAGGAGGTTAAATGAGATGTTGGATTGAGCAGCTTGTTGCATGGGACACGTGTGTTCTGGCTCCATCTTGTGGTTTAACATTATTAGGTGCAACATATTGCATGAATTCCCAAAATGCTTATTAATTCTTAAAAACAACCTGAGGGCTTTACAGGGAAACGTGGGTAGATAAATTATAAAGATAAGATAAATCTTACTGGGAGAATAGGCTAAAAATATGTAACTAATAGGTATCACCATGAAACTTCCCCAAATTCCTCTAAATATGTGCTAATTTGCATACATTTCCAGAACAGAAATCTGAATGAGCTAAAATAATAATAATAATTCGTTTTTTTTATATATTTTCTTTAAAATATTTTGATATTTATTTATTACATTTTCAATTAATAATTTGTTTTATATTATGTCATTTTCTTTGTTAATAATTTGCAATGCATATAACAAAAAATATTGTTTTAAGTAGTACAGTACAAAAAAGACCCCTGACAATACATTTAAAAAATGAACTGAAATAATAATAATAAAAATATTATTAATAATAATACAGTTATTTTTATATTTTATTTTATATATCTAAATGTTTATTTATTATTAATTTTTCAATTAATAATTTGTTGGATTATGTAATTTATTTTATAATAATTTCCAATGTGCATCTTTAAACCAATAAATAAATAAAATTTGATCATTGTTTTCGAATATGTAAACCAAGGCATCAAGTATTTGACAATTTATTTTTCTTATGCTTTTCATTGTATATAAATATTACTTTTCTTTCTGGCTGCCCACTTGTTTGTATGATCATTCTCTTTTTTTAATTTTAATTTAATTTATTTTTTATTTTACATTTTCGATATAAATTTTGAAATGAAATGAAATAGCTAAGCAAGTTAAAACTCATCGTGAATACGTGTGTTATGAACAAAATATGAATATTTAGTTAAATAAATGAATTAATTGGAAGACTACTGGACATGATATCAAATACTGAATATTATTTTTGTTTATTTTATTGAATGCTTCTGATACATTATAACTTGAATAGTGACCAGTTTTCTCTCATGTCAAAGTATATTAACAGTGAAGGTTTAGAGCCCCTGTAGTGGCCTTCAGGGGTCCCTGAACCACACTTTGAAGACCACACACTGAGGGTCTGGATTTGAAGGGGAGGAGGAGGAGGGGAGTTAAATCTCAACAAAGTGGATGGGAGCTTTAAGTTTTTTTGGTGGAGGAGGTTGTCCTTCAGGAGACAGATGGGTGTGATGACCAATAAGTGCTCAGTAGTATTCTGCAGCAGCCAACCAGATCTGCCTCACTGGAGGATCATCATATACTACACGAGATGTTAGTTGCACAGGTTGAGTCGAGGCTGTTGTGTTTGTCACAGTTTGCAGACAAGAGTCGAAGGAGAAATGTGTGAGAGACAGTCTCTGCTGGAAGAAGTCCTCTGGTGAAGGATTGATGAAGATGTGCTGAACCTCAAAAGCTGCTCGTCTCTCTGCTCCTTCAACACCCGAAAAGTAAGCAACAACAAATCATGGTCATCCTCACAAAAGAAAGCTCAAGCTGGGAGCTCAACAAGAGGCCAGGACAGAAGTGTGGATCATCATCAGTGAGGAGGATCAACTGAATGTGAAGTTGCAGGAAAGAAGGGAAAAAGCTGTGTGTGTTTGTTTTTCCTAGTTGGAGGTCGGAGTGGGGGGATGTCTGTCCGGAGTGGAGGAGCTCCTCCGCCTCGGGGCTCCAGCAACCCCAGCCTGCAACCCCGAGGAGCCACAGTCCTCAGCCTGCAGCAGCCTCTCAGAGCCACAGTGCCCTACCAGCTCCAGCTCCAGCTCCAGAGAGGCTCAGCTCTCCTCAGCAGGGAGCTCAAGACTGGTAGATAATGCACACTCACTCAAACATTCACTTCCATGTGCTCCACTGGTGAAAAGATGCCACTTTATGATACATATCTGCTTCATAAATTATGTTACCTATATTAAAATATTTAATTTACTACTTTTACTTCTCTTTTTCTTTATTGTATCATAAAAGAAAGTAAGGCTGGGGGATATGGTTTAAATCTTCTATCACGATATGGCTCATCTCATATCTCGATAACGATATATATCACAATATAACATGTTTTCAGGCTAATTCAATAAATTGTCTATATGAAATAAGCACTTATTTTTGTATACTCCTGTGTGAATTAAATACCTGACTAATTAAAAGTAATTTCTCATTTTAAAAACTTGAGTGCAAAATGAATATAACTGTCTTAAGTGAAATTATAGAGAAAAAAGAAATGAATATAGGCCTAGCCCATATCGTGATAGAAACGATATACGATAGACTTTTTTATATTGTTTTTTAAGATATAATATCATATTGCCCAGCCCTAAAGGAAGGTAGGGTCTAAACGATTAGTCGATTAATCTATACAGATTTAATTTACTACTTTTAATTCTCTTTTTCTTTATTGTATCACAAAGGAAAGTAAGGCTGGGGGATATGGTTTAAATCTTCTATCACGATATGGCTTATTTCATATCTCGATTACGATATATATATCACGATATAACATGTTTTCTGGTAATTCAATAATATATATATATAGTCCATATAAAATAACCACCTATTTTTGCATACTCCTGTGTGAATTAAATACCTGACAAATTAAACTACGTCCACGTGCTCCACTGTTGAAAAGCTAATTTGGTGCCTCTTTATGATAAATATCTGCTTCATAAATGATTTAACCTATGCTCAAGTAATTCATTTACTACTATTACTTCTCTTTATTATATCACAAAGGAAAGTAGGGCTGGGTGATATGGTCAACATCTTCTATCATAATATGGCTCAACTCATATCTCGATTTTATTATTGTCCTTTATTTAACCAGGTTAGTCCCATTGAGATCAAAGATCTCTTTTACAAGGGAGTCATGGCCAAGATTGCAGCAACACAGTTATAGTGAAAGTAACAGACAACACATAGATTAACAACATTAAAACTTGCTCCTACAAAACACTTGCACACAGACAACCTGGACTGCAGCGATTTCACCAGAGCTTTAAACTCATTCAAGGTAACTAAGTTTTGAGATTGAAGATCAGATTGTACATTATTCCAAGCAGTAGGTGCCGAAAACCGAAAAGCTTTCTTTCCCAATTCAGTCCGTACTTTGGGAACAACAAATTGCAAAATGTCCATAGAACGAAGATTATGACTTCCAGTTTTCCTTTTTAAAAGTGAAGACAAGTAAGAAGGAACTGAACCCAGAATGCTTTTGTAGATAAACACATACGAGTGACTGAGGCGATAACGATATATATCACGATATAACATGTTTTCTGGTAATTCATTAAATATATAGTCCATATGAAATAACCTCCTATGTTTGTATACTCCTGTGTGAATTAAATACCTGGCAAATTAAAACTACTCTGTAATTTTATAATTTTAAAAACTTGAGTGCAGTTTTAAGTGAAATTATAGAAAAAAAAAAAAAGAAATGAATATAAGCCTAGCCCATATCGTGATAGAAACAATAGACATTTTTATATAGTTTTTAAGATATATCGTCACATTGTCCAGCCCTAAAGGAAAGTAAAGTCTAAACGATTAGTTGATTAATCTACACAGATAATGAATGGGTTACGTTTTTACTTTGCTTGAGTCATTTTTCAAGCAAATATGACATTTGCTTGTTCCAGCTTCTCGAGTGTGAAAATGTGCTGCTTTTCTCTGTGTTATGTCTTTCCTAAATTCAATATTTTTAGGTTTTTGAACAAAAACTGGGACTTTTAAAAAGTATGATGAGGCAAATCAGTTAATTGAGAAATTAATCTGCAGATTTTTAAGCCTTTATTTATCCAGGTTTGTCCCTCTGAGATCAAATATCTCTTTTACAAGGGAGACCTGACCTAGAATAGCAGCAACACAAGAGTTTCCGCAATTAACATAAACGCACATATAGAGATTAATCAATAATTCAAGTTATCGTTAGTTGCTTGCAGCTCTAAAGGAAAGGGTGTAACATCAGTCCTCAGGCACTCATAAAATTAAATGAAAAAAAGTCTTGATGAAGCCATTTTTAAATGAATGAATAAGGTCTTTAACACAGAAATGATGAATTTACAACATTTAATTTAAGAAGAGCAACTATTTCTATAAGAAAGCTGACACGATGGACCAAAAAACTGAATAAATCATACACACTTCCAGCCTTTGTGTAGAGAGGAGTAAAGCACTCACAGAGCAGCCTGTTGGCTTATTATCGCTGCTTTTTTGTGTCTAAGATTGTGTCCTTCGATGTTTACAATGGTTATTATTAAATGGAAATGCCATGTGACTCATGCTAATTCAGGGAACTATTGACAACTTTTTCCATGATTTGTGGTCTAAAAAGTACAACCATGCTATGAGAAAGTTAAGTCAACACTGAAGGCTGCTAACCCTGAAACGTAACACTGTTCTCATAATGTTATTTGGACACTCGGTCGCCCCGTTGCACTCTGACTTGTGGGATCTCTGCCGCATGTTTCACGCTAGCTTTAAAAAGCCTCTTTGTTCTACTTTAACTGTATCCATGCAGGTCACATCTGCATGTCGTGGCGTTTATTTATACATGCTGTCTGCCCTGCAACATGACAACATACCGTGTGTGTTTGGTGGTAGATCTACTTGTAGCCTGTGGTGACTGTTGCTGGATGGCTTTGCTCCAGGTCAAAGGCATGGTCCACACCTGCCAGAGATTACAAAGAGCTGCCAACATGCACACACACGCACACACACACTGCATGCTTATTGGTGGCGAGGAAGCCTGGGAGCAATTTTGTGAACAACCACTGGTGTTAAAATAGTGTTTAGCCTCTTTTAAAGGAGTTTTTATACACATATATAGTTGTGTCACATGCAGTGTTGTAAACGTGATCACACAGGCCTGAGTTTATATAACTTCTGACATTGTTCTGACAAGTATTGAGGCTTGCACAACCCTAACATGCTCACTGACTTATTTTATTTATTTTTCCAAAAAGCTGACAGGACCACGGCTCGTCCGCCGAAACCCACCATCCGCCGGACTCTGTCTCTGGACGCCATCGTCGCGCCCTATCTGCAGGGACAGTGGCCCAAAGAGGCCGAGAGCACGGCTGTTACATGTGTCAACGACAAAGCCACGCAGGTGAGCATCAATATATCACGACACTGTCAAATTAGTGGTGGTACCGTGGTGTAATGACTGTAATTTAACAGTCTACGTGAGATGCAGTCGGTTATACCGGTGCTGCTACTGCTGTTGTAAGAGTGTCTCTCTACATAAAACCTGTTGCTTCATGTTGCAGAAAAAGACGCAGCTTGTTTTCTCTGCCTTGCTTTTCTTGTGTGTGAAGGTTTTCAGATATCTGATGTTGGCTCTGCAGGTGTTTGGTGGTTCCAGTTCGACGCTGCGGGTGGAAGGCAGCCAACTGGAAATAGTCGTTTTTTTGTTCTTCTTTAAAACTGCGCTCGTACCCCCCTCGACTGTATCTGCTCCCTAACTAGTGCACAAAGCCCCCGACCAACATCACCAAGCTCCGCGGCTTCGTCTCCGCTCCTGACACAGTTTAAACCCGAGCGAACCCCCTTTGCCTCCATTGTGAGGAGCAGACCCCTCCTGACCTCATTATACAGACACCCCATCCCCCAGCACTCTCCTCAGCCACACACACACATGCACCACCCAGCCAGCACCTCCTTCTGCCATAGTTCCTCTGCAGTACTTCACATGATATAACTGTTTCATTCTTCATTAGGCATGTTACTGCACTTCCTCAAATTCCCTGCAAATTGGGGAAACAAATCTCTGATGTGGATTTATATTTCTGGAGATTTTAACATTATTATATTATAGTCAGTTGTAGCGGGCTCATTGGTACAAACCATGTCATACTAGCATGTCGCGAAGGAGGATAAAAAAAACGCTTGAGACTTAATGCTAAATTTTGGCGAGGAAAAACTGTCATTGCCATTTTCAAAGGGGCCCCTTGACCTCTGACCTCAAGATATGTGAATGAAAATGGGTTCTCTGGGTACCCACGAGTCTCCCCTTTACAGACATGCCCACTTTATGATAATCACATGCAGTTTGTGGCAAGTCATAGTCAAGTCAGCACACTGACACACTGACAGCTGTTGTTGTCTGTTGGGCTGCAGTTTGCCATGTTATGATTTGAGCATATTTCTTATGCTGAATGCAGTACCTGTGAGGGTTTCTGGACAATATTTGTCATTGTTTTGTGTTGTTAATTGATTTCCAATAATACATTTATACATACATTTGCATAAAGCAAGCATATTTGTCCACTCCCATGTTGATAAGAGTATTAAATACTTGACAAATCTCCCTTTAAGGTACATTTTGAACAGATAAAAAATGTGTTTAATTTAAATTTAATTTGCGATTAATTGATATCGACAGCCCTAATTTAAATGTAAGGTGTACCTGTTAAATGTTGAAATAATTAGTCTGTCAATCTGTTTGTCGATTGAAAGAAAATAATCCCCAACATATTTGATAACCAAGTAAATGTAAAAGGCATTTATCAAGCAAAAGGCAAAATATTCTCTTCCTCTAGCCTTCTAAAATGTGAGGATTTGCTGCTTTTCTCTGTTTTATACATATGTGAGTTCAATATCATTTGGTTTTGGACTGTCGATCAGACAAAACAAACTCTATGTTTTGCAATTAATAGTCAGAATAATCATTAGTTGCATTAGTTTCTATTCTTATTATTGTGGCCATACTGCAAACAGGAATTAAGTACACGTTAATGAGTCGCCCGAGCTGGAAACACTAGCCACACCAAATGTTCTGCTACCTTTAGTCTTTTTATAGGTTTGTGTCCCATGATCCCCCTGTTCATGTTTTGGGCAGGGTGGGGTTGTCGGTGTTGGATGATTATGGTGGGGGGGGTTGGCAGCTGTAACTCTACACCGATGTCACTGTATGACTGCGTCCCGACTTATTTAGCCAGGCGATGCGCTACGTATGAGTCGACTGGACGGGACAAGATGGTGTCTGTGTTTTCCTGCAAGCCGTTATGGCACCAGTGAGATCTCTCTGAGGACGACACCTACAGAACGGGTCGTATTTTGGGGGGGTAGAAAACCATGACACTTGTGAATGGCATGGACACCGGTGAGTGGGTCCGATTGTTGAAGAAGAACTGTGAGTATCTGATCCCGTGGGTCAAGCTGGGTTTCACTTGGTGATGATGTCGTCTGCTCCCAACCGACAGCCGGAAGCGGTCAACCCGACTCCCTCCGGTAGAAAATCAAGAGTCCATGTGAAGAAATCGGTACGGTCATATGAGGGAAAACAGTTGTGATAGACAAAAGCAGATGTATTTCTTGTTTTCTGTTTGTCTTAGTTGTTTTTCCTCTACAGTACTTGACTTTGTGAATAACAAGGCTGCTGTAAGTGCACTGATGTGTTGACTGCTGATACTTGCACTGTATTTATAGTCTTTACAGTGATGTGGTTTTGGATGTGTGTGTGTGTGTGGCAGCGGGGCTGTTTTGCAGCTCAGGGTGGTTTTCTCGTTGCCTTCCTCTGTACAGCTGTTGTGGGGCAGGTGTGCAAGAAGACAGCTGTGTGGCTCCACTTCTTCTTGTGCAAGCTGTAGTGTCGATTGGAGTTCACTGGGTGTAACAGAAATGTAAAAGTGTGCCAAAAAAAAGGCCATTTTGTACCACATCCCCCCCCCAAAGGTTTATTTAGACAAACATAGGACTCTTTATTCACCACACTGTAATATTATGTTTTTTCAAAGACTCCGAGTTCCTGGGCCGAGGAGACCCGAGGAAGGAGGAGCGCCGGCGGACACAAGCGCTCAGCGTCGTGGGGCAGCGCAGAGCACCTGAGGGAGGCGAGTATCACTTTATCACTATAGCAGTTCATTAATCAGTTACTCTGCACACCTCCCTCCCACTGAAACACCAACAGCCTCTGAGGGGAAAGCGAGTAACCTCACCCTTTTTCAGAATGAATCGTAGTGACTCCTGAATCTCTCCACTCTGCCCTCAGGTGGCCAAGCTGAGGAACCAGTTGCAGAAGCGCTCCCGCCACGTCCCCCCCCCAGCAGGATATGAGCTCCCACACCACCCCCCGCTGCCAGCAGGTCATGCAGCGGGCGTCACTCAGGTAGCCCGTTGCTCTTTTGTCCTGTGATGACCTGTGAGGGAGAGACACAAAGTTTTCATGACCTCTGCTGAGGCCTTCCTGGGGCAGACTAGGAAGCGCTTAGTAACAGGGATATAAAAAAACATTGGTGCTTTTCTTAGGAGCTGCTGTCATCACGTCTCCTGTGTTACTGCCACGCTGTCACAGACGGATCATCTGAAACCAGCATATCATATCATATACTGTATATCATTCTGTAACAAGGAGGAAATCTCTGTCTGTTTACACAACATTTTTATGAGGGGAAATTCTTTCTATGGAGGCATTTTGTCATTGCAAATATTGTGTGAGGTCATTACCATTTTTCATATATTGGGTAGGCGGTGTTTCTGTAATACGGCCCCATGTACTGTTCAATTCAAACACAGGCAGTGTGGAACCAGACACCACACTACAATTTTGCGCAAGTGAAGAAACTGTTGCTTTAAGTACACAAGTAAAAACACTCTTTATTTGCCTTGTCGTATTTGCCTTGTTTTTCTCCAGACGCTGCCCCCGATGCCGCTGAACCGACTCGCTCCGCGGCTGCGACGTAGCGTTGAAGGCCTCAACTTGGAGCTGGAAGAGGCGTTTGTTTCTGAGAAACCTGACGACCAGCATGAGGTGAGGCCACTGAGCTACGCTTAAACAACAAATAAAATAAAATAAAAAAATTTGAAATAAAGGTTTCTAAATATAAAGTGATGTACACAATGCAACAATATATAACACAATATATGTAGAGAAATATAAATAAATAATAAAAATAAGAATAAGAAATGAGAAATATGTGCATCAAACAGATATTATATATAACCAAAGTGTAAATAAGTAAATCCTGAGAAGTTGGATCTATTAAGTATATTGAATATAAATGCAAGAATCGTATAAACAAGAATTAAATAATATTTCTTGAAATGTACAGTATAAAGACATTTGCACAGAGAGTATTGCACAGTTGAATTATTGTATAATTTAATCAGTATTGCACATAACAATAATAAGGAATTATGGGGTAGTAGCTTTAATGAGTATGGACATTTTTTTTGCTTAAAAGAGCCGATTCTCATTTAAATCTCATGTATTTTACAGTCTTTTGATAAACTATTCTATGAATTTATCATAAAAAAGTAAACTATCAAGTTTGACCTGATGTCTAAGCAGCTGCATAACGCATTTTAGCAATGATAATCGTAATATAATGAGCTTGTTTTCATTGAACAACTTTATTATAATGGTAAGAAAATTTAATTAAAAAGTCATTTTTAGCCACATCCTTTCTAGTCTTTTTGTGGTAAACCCTGTCTCCCAGGAAGTAAAGCATGCCACACTCTACCTTGTATTGTTTCTTCAGCTACTCTGACCCCTCCACTTGTGTATATTCCAGATTCTGGATATCCCCGATGGCCACAGGGCCCCGGTCCCGGTCCAGAGATGCAGCAGCGGCTCTCAGAGTGAGCCCTCGCCCGGCCCTCTGGATCTGGATCTGGATCCTTCCCTCCTCTCTCCCTCTCAGTCCCCCTGTCCTTTAGACCCATCGCTTCTGTCTCCTTCAAATTCTCCTTCTCCATTGAACTCATCTCTGCTGTCTCCATCACAGTCTCCATGTCCTATGGGACAGCCAGGTTAGACTACTACTACACTTTTTGTGGTGTACTTTTTAAAACTGTACGCTGAGGTTTTAATATTCTTATTGTTAATAAAAGTTTGGATATTTCTGTCGTGTCGTGCAGAGCCGGTGGACAGTGAGACGCTGTGTCCCGCTCCGTCGACATCGCTCCCTTCGTTTGCACTGGATCCTCCTCTGCTGCAGCCCTGCTCCTCTGCTCCTCGCCCCAACAAAACCTACTCCTTCCAGCGCGAGCCGCCAGAAGGCTGCGAGCGAGTACGAGTGTGCGAGGAGGCAATGTAAGTTTTTATACCAAAGCATCATGCAAATATCATATAAGCATGTATTTCCTGGCATTAATGCCTTTGGGTTTTGAACTGTTGGTCGCACAAAACAAGACATTTGACAAGACACTATTTTTTTATATTTTATAGACCAATCAAGTAATTGATTAATCAAAAACTATGATTAACAGAATCTGGTGTGTGAATTTATTTTTATTAATTTATATTTCTTTATTAATATTTTTATTTTATTTTACTATATATTTTATAACTAATTTTTTATTTGTTTTATTTATTATTATTATAACTATCATTTTCTCCTCCCTTGTTTTTGAATACTTTGTTTTTCAATTTACAGTTACTGTTATTATATGTACACATTATTTTATTTGTTATGGTTTAGGTTGTCATTTTTCTTATAAGGAAACAATAAAAAGCATGATTCAAAAATTATGATCGACAGATTATTTGATAATTTAAATAATTATTGCAGCTGTTTTTTCTTATATTATGTCCGTACGTCTCCAGTCACAGCATCGGTGGAAATTTACAAAAAACATTTTATTCTTTTTAATTCACGCACTTCTAAAATTTGTTTCTCAGAGCATCTAACAGGAAATTACAGCTTGATTTAATATCATGCAAAAATTCGCCTTATCCTGGTAAAGGAATATATTATGAGCGAATGCTTTCTCCAGTCAAAGTATAGGTGGAAATTGGAAACTCACAAAAAAACATTTTATCACTTTAATTCACTCATGTGGGCTACGTCCTCGGGTTATGGTAACTTGTAAATTAAAATTTTTCCACTGTATTCTGACATTTCATAACTCATATCAATCGTTTTTTAATATAATAAAATGATAAAAATGAGTTGCTGCTCTTGATGATCCAGTATCCTGGGCTACATGCCAACTACTCTCTCCATCTCGTTACCTCCAGGTCTGCCTGTCAGGATGAGCCTCGCCTCCAGCCGTCCTGCCCTGACCCCAATAAAGTCAACTTCACCCCCCACGGAGGCTCCGCTTTCTGCCCCGTCAGTCTCCTGAAGCCCCTCCTTCCCTCCATGGACCTCCTTTTCCGCGGCCTGTCAGTCTCTCCGGTCACCGGCTGCCCAGGTCAGGCCTCTCCTACCAGGCACCTGGGCATGCAGTAGGTGGATGTCTGAGCAGAGCCGCATCTCAGGACTCAACCACACTGGATATGTTACCTGTGGTCACCTGGCTCATCACTGCCGTAACGTGCCACCATCACTGTGATCAAAATAAGAGACTTTAGATTAACTTTGGCCTAAAATCTGGCTGCTTTACTGATTATTTCCACCTGCTCAAAGGATACTTTGATTTAGCTGATACTCGCCTCATCAGCACTTAGTAATACCCCATGTGGGTTTGTGGATTAATTACAGGACTGAAGTTCTGGAAATGTTGGAAAATGCTGGAAGAGCATTACTGCTGGCGATCGTTTTTGACGTTGCGTTTGATGAAACTGAATATTGTTTTAGTTTATGCGTCAGCGGTTCAGACAAAGACTGCAGTCTGCGAGGGATGTTTTCATTTTAAACGTTAAAATAAGGGAATTCAGATTCAAAAACCCAAGCACTTACAACACATGAGTATTACTTTCTTACTATCCTTTATTGTTGATTGTTACACGGCTTTGTTGAATACTGATTGGTCAATCACAGCAATATATGGTCTGTTATTTCTTTATAACAGACCGTTGCTATGTATAGCAGACCGTTGCTATGGACACAGTTCTGATCTCGGACTCTGGAGGACCGTTTTTGTGTCAAATTATTGATTTCTTAAGTAAGTAGCTGTGTAATAATTGGGATAATTTACAGCTATAGCGGGTCATTGTTGTGAAATAAACCCTTTCAGGTGCATCGTCTCAGGGTTTATTTCACAACAATGTCCGGCTCGCTGTACATTATCCCCTTACTTAAAGAATTGTTAAGTTTAGATGAACTTAACTTAATTTGAGAAACAAAGTGAAATTAGTTCCTGCAATTTCAGAAAATCTGTTTGTTGAAGAGGAATATTTTTGGCCCATAGTTTGTTTAATGACGGCCTGCTTTTCTACAGATGTATTTCCAGGAAGATATATATTTTTTGTATCTGTGTAAGGAGGCTGGCTGGTGATACTGTTTTTGTATTCACTGATTTGTATTTCTGTTTATATACTTTGATTTATAAGCAGGAATGGGTGTTTTATTAGCTTTACTTCAAGGAGAGGAAAACATGCACATTCTCAAAATTGTTTGTGGTGCTGGGAGTAGATCCCCTCCAGTATGTACTTTTTCCAACAAAAAAAAAATATGACTTGCTCCCGCTCACACTTTTCTCTGCTTTATTAGTCAACCTTTCGGTCAACAAGTACCTTCATCAGGACATTAGCTTTACTTGCCTACAGCAGGCATTATTCAAAACCAAACTTTTTGCAATTTTGCAAACTTTTTAAGAATTTTAGTTTTATTTTGTATAATCTGAGCCTCTTTTGAACCAGAAAGCGTTAATGTTTAAATATTCACTTGGATATGGAAGAGGTTGACTTTCTCTGCTTGAGTTAAATTACTCTTTGTCAGTATGACCATATAAAACACTGATTTAAAAAAAAACAACATATCTATAAAAAGTAAAAAAAAAAAAAAAAATAGATATTATTTGTCAGCCTTGTGTGATTATGCACCCTTTTCATACTTTTAATGTTTAGTGTGCCATTGTGAAGAAAATAAAGACTTTTTTTTGGATGTTTAAATACCAGCTACCACTTATAGTTCCTGTGGTTTCCTTCTTGTTGTTGTTCCTTGCCTTTGACACGTGGATTTGCGGGTTTTAAATCTAAGCACCGCCTTCTTTCCATCCAGCTGCGCTCTCTGATTGGTCGAGAGAGGATCTCTATTGCTTACATGGACCAATGAAATTAATCCACATCCTAGGACGGCAAAAAGACACGCGACATTTTCAAGGAAGGACCTCATATTTCTGTAATAGCTGCCTTCGCAACTGCCACACAACATAAAGGGAATTATAACAAGAACAATTCACATTTCTACAGTGGTGAAATGTAACTATTTACTCAAGTACTGTACTTAAATACAATTTTGAGGTACTTCATTTACCTTAGTATTTCCATTTTTCTACTACTTTTACTTGTACTCCACTATACAAATATTTTTCTTTTTACTCCACTACATTTATTTGATAACTTTAATTACTTTGTATGTTTAGATTAATAATACAAACTCTAAATCAACTAATAAATTATGATGTATTATTATAGGTTATTAAATTAGCTCCACCTTTACCAGCTGAAACATTAAAGTGATTCAGAATCAGAAATACTTTATTGATCCCTGAGGGGAAAATAGGACATATATAAATATAAACATAAAGAAATAAAAAAAAAGACTAAAAAACAAAATAAAGTCACATGTAAATTATGTACATAATGCTACAATATATAACACAATATATGTAGAGACATATAAGTCAATAATAAACATAAGAACAAGAAATGAGAATATATGTTCAAATATGTGCATTAAAGACATACAATATATAATTACATTAAATGTATTAAATATAAATGCAATTATAGTATAAATATTAATTAGATAAGAATACTTCTTGAAATGTAAAGTATACATGCAGTATTAATGCCAGGGTATTGCACAGTTGAATTATTGCACAAATTATTGTACATGTGTCAGTATTGCACATGAGAATAATAATAATGTATGGGGTAGTAGCAGCTGATGGGTGAAATAAATCCAGAAATAACACATCACTAATTATAATGAATCTGAAATGGGCCATTCTGCATAGTGAGTACTTTTATGTTTGGTACTTTAAGTATTTTGATGCTAATACTTTCGTACTTTTACTTGATTTTTTTTTTTTTTATATTGAACCCTTACACTAAACACACCATCATGTACTGTATTTGTGTTCAAGATTTAATTTATTAAACTAAAGGTAAAATTCTTAAAGACACCACCCATCATCATATGCTACTATAATAAAACTCAACTCTATATTAAATCCCTGAAATTACTGAAATCAAAATATGCCAAAGATCTCTTTATATTAATGTCTTACTCCTGCGTTATTTGACATTAAAACTAACAATCTCTCTATCTTTTTTTTTTACTTTGTTTTAATTTATGTTATGCTTTTTAAATAATCTATTCTGCTTATACATTATTACTTTTATTTTTATTGTCTGTGTAAATGTTTTATGTCCAATGTGATATCTGCTCAGTTTTTGAGGATGATAACTTTGTAACTGTAATAATTGGCTTATTTGTAAATTAATCTTGTGAATAATAATAATAACAATAAAAGTTAAAAAAAAAAAAATATATATAATAATAAATAAAAAATATGAAACTAAAAATGAAATTGTTCGTTTTTTTTAACTCTATTCTTTATTTTTATCATATCATTATTATTATTGTTATTATTATTATTATTATTATTATTATTTTTCTTTTCTTTTCCAACATTTTTCAAACTTTTTTTCCCAGCATTTTTCAAACTTCTTTTTTTCAGACATTGTTTAGACTTTTCTTTTCCAAAATTTTTCAAACTTTTCTTTAGATATTTTTTTCCAGCATTTTTCAAACTTTTTTTTCAGACATTGTTTTCAGACATTTTCCAGACTTTTTTCTGTGACATTTTCCAGACTTTTTTTTCCAACTTTTTTCCAACTTTTTTTAGACATTTTTTCAGACATTTTTCAGACTTGTTTTTTTTTTTTTTTTTTTACCTTTTTCAGACATTGTTTGGACTTTTCTTTTCCAAAATTTTTCAAACTTTTCTTTAGATATTTTTCAAAAAATATTTCAGACATTTTTCAGACTTTTTTTTTTTTTTTACCTTTTATAGACATTGTTTAGAATTTTCTCTTACAGCAATTTTCAAACTTTTTTTTCCAGACTTTTTTTTCCAACATATTTCAAAAAAATGTTTTTTTTCAGACTTTTTCAGACTTTTTTTTACGGAAACTTCTTACAGATTTTTTTTTTTTTTTTTTTTTTTTACCTTTTTTAGATATTGTTTGGACTTTTATTTTCCAACATTTTTCAAACTTTTTTTTCAGCATTTTTCAGACATTTTTACAGACTCTTTTTTTTTTTTTTTTTTTTTCATTTTACAAACTTTTTTTTCGGACATTTTTCAGACTTTTTTTTCAGACTGTTTTTTCAGACTTTTTTTTCAGGCATTTTTCAGACATTTTTCAGACTTTTTTTACGGACATTTTTACAGACTCTTTTTTTTTTTTTTTTACCTTTTTTAGATATTGTTTAGACTTTTCTCTTACAGCATTTTTCAAACTTTTTTTTCCAGACTTTTTTTTCAGACATTTTTCAGACTTTTTTTTCAGACTTTTTTTTACGGACACTTTTTCAGACTTTTTTTTTTTTTTTTTTTACCTATTTCAGACATTGTTTGGACTTTTTTTTCCAACATTTTTCAAAAAAATGTTCAGATAATTTTTTCAGACATTTTTCAGACTTTTTCAGACTTTTTTTTACGGACATTTTTATAGACTTTTTTTACAACATTTTTCAAAAAAATGTTCAGACTTTTTCAGACTTTTTTTTACGGACATTTTTTCAGACTTTTTTTTCGAACATTTTTCAGACTTTTTTTCTCAAATATTTTTCAGACTTTTTTTTTTTATATATATTTTTCAGACTTTTGCTTCTGGACATTTTTCAGACTTTTTTTTCCGAAATTTTCCAGACTTTTTTTTTCGAATATTTTTCAGACTTTTTTTTCAGACTTTTTTTTCGAATATTTTTCAGACTTTTTTCTCCGAATATTTTTCAGACTTTTTTTTCAGACTTTATTTTTCAAATATTTTTCAGACTTTTTGTTCAGACTTTTTTTTCTTGAATATTTTTCAGACTTTTTTTTTCAGATTCTTTTTTCAGACTTTTTTCTCCGAATATTTTTCAGACTTTTTTTTCAGACTTTTTTTTCTGAATAGTTTTCAGACTTTTTTCTCAGAATATTTTTCAGACTCTTTTTTCAGACTTTTTTTTCGAATATTTTTCAGACTTTTTTTTTCGAAAATTTTTCAGACTTTTTTTTCGAATATTTTTCAGACTCTTTTTTCAGACTTTTTTTTCGAATATTTTTCAGACTTTTTTTTTCGAATATTTTTCAGACTTTTTTTTCGAATATTTTTCAGACTCTTTTTTCAGACTTTTTTTTCGAATATTTTTCAGACTTTTTTTTCGAATATTTTTCAGACTCTTTTTTCAGACTTTTTTTTCGAATATTTTTCAGACTTTTTTTTTCGAATATTTTTCAGACTTTTTTTTCGAATATTTTTCAGACTTTTTTCTCCGAATATTTTTCAGACTTTTTTTTCAGACTTTTTTTTCCGAATATTTTTCAGACTTTTTTTTCAGACTTTTTTTCTCGATTATTTTTCAGACTTTTTTTTTCGAATATTTTTCAGACTTTTTTTTCAGACTTTTTTTTTCGAATATTTTTCAGACTTTTTTTTTTATATATATTTTTCAGACTTTTCAGACTTTTTTCAGACTTTTGCTTCTGGACATTTTTCAGATTTTTTTTTCAGACTTTTTTTTCGAATATTTTTCAGACTTTTTTTTCAGACTTTTTTTTCGAATATTTTTCAGACTTTTTTCTCCGAATATTTTTCAGACTTTTTTTTTCGAATATTTTTCAGACTGTTTTTTCAGACTTTTCTTTTCCAACATTTTTCAGACTTTTTTTCAGACTTTTTTCAGACTTTTTTTTTTTTTTTACCTATTTCAGACATTGTTTGGACTTTTCTTTTCCAAAATTTTTAAACTTTTTTTTCAGCATTTTTCAAACTTTTTTTTTCGGACATTTTTCAGACTTTTTTTCAGACTGTTTTTTCAGATTTTTTTTTTTTTTTTTTTTACCTTTTTCAGACATTGTTTGGACTTTTCTTTTCCAACACTTTTCCAACTTTTTTTTTCGGACATTTTTCAGATTCTTTTTTTTTTTTACCTTTTTTAGATATTGTTTAGACTTTTCTCTTACAACATTTTTCAAACTTTTTTTTCCAGACTTTTTTTTCAGACATTTTTTTCAGGCATTTTTCAGACTTTTTTCAGACTTTTTTTTAACGGACATTTTTACAGACTCTTTTTTTTTTTTTTTTTTACCTTTTTTAGATATTGTTTAGACTTTTCTCTTACAGCATTTTTCAAACTTTTTTTTCCATACTTTTTTTTCAGACATTTTTCAGACTTTTTTTTTTCTTCTTTTTACCTTTTTCAGACATCATTTGGACTTTTCTTTTCCAACATTTTTCAAACTTTTTTTTCCAACATTTTTCCAAAAAATGTTCAGACATTTTTTCCAGACATTTTTCCAAAAAATGTTCAGACATTTTTTCCAGACATTTTTCAGACTTTTTTTTAAGGAAACTTCTTACAGACTTTTTCTTTTTTTTTTTTTTTTACCTTTTTTAGACATCGTTTGGACTTTTCTTTTCCAACATTTTTTAAACTTTTTTTTCCAACATTTTTCAAAAATTTTTTAGACATTCTTTTCATATATATTTTAGACTTTTTTCGGGACTTCTTTTTACGGAAACCTTTTTTTTCAGACATTTGTTTCAAACATTTTTCAAACTTTTCTTTGACATTTTTTTTCAGAAATTTTTCAGACTTTTTTTACGGACACTTTTTGTAGACTTTTTTTTTTTTTTTTTTTACCTTTTTCAGACATTATTTGGACTTTTCTTTTCCAACATTTTTCAAACTTTTTTTTCTGACATTTTTTTCCAGCATTTTTTGGGACATTTTTCAGACTGTCTTTTAGAAATTTTTCAGACATTGTTTAGACTTTTATTTTACAGTATTTTTAAAACTTTTTTTTTGCAACATTTCTCAAACTTATTTTTAGACATTCTTTTCAGATATGTTTTTGAATTTTTTTGGGACATTTTTTAGACTTTTTTTGTTTACTTCTTTTTACCTTTTCAGACATTTTCAGACTTTTTTTTTTCTAGACACTTTTTTCAGACATTTTTCAGACTTTTTTTTCAGACAATTTTTTCAGACAGTTTTTTCAGACTTTTTTTTATGTACATTTTTTTCAGACTTTTTTTTCAGACTTTTTTTTTTTTACCTTTTTCAGACATTGTTTAGACTTTTCTTTTCAAACAGTGTACTGTCTATTAGCTCATCTACTTAAAAATTGGTTTATAAACTATTGTAATTACGAACTGTAAATTGCATACATGAAAACAACCCTGAAAAAGGGAAAAAATAAAGTATATAGTAAAAAAAAAAAAAAATCAAATTGTTCAGCCTTGAAAAAAGTGAAAAAATAATGTATAAAAAATAAAAATCAAATTGTTCAGGCATAGCTGTTGACACCTTTGAGGTCCTTCCTTTAAATCCAATTTTCCTGACGCGACCGCTTCTTCCACTAATTGCAGTCTTTTCTCAATGAAAACACGAGCTGCTCTCTGCTGTCTGCTGGCAGCACAGATACTCACAGACAGCTGGGAATGGGAGATTTATGATCCTACAGCCGTCCTGGAGGAGAAATTTAGACGCATAATGATTCAAAATAAACTAATGACATGACATTTGACTTGTCTGTGCAGCTCTGGACAACTCAAGAAGCTACTAACAGCTGTGCACCAGAAGGTCTGAGGGCTGATTAATTAAACCTTTTATCCACCACCACAGATAAACAACGTGAGCACCATTTCCGGGCTCGTCACGTCGGCTATAGTGGAGCGGGACGTCGGTGTGAGAGGACCGGGCAGCGCAGCGGTGTCGGTTCACATTCCCGGGCTGCTGGACGACAGCATGGCTGGGGGAAAAGGAGCTGGCAAGACCGCCTCGATGTGGGACAGCATGCGGATACGGTTCATCGTCTGCTTCATCGGAGTCTTCGTGTGTTACTTTTACTACGGGATATTACAAGAGACAATGTAAGTTGCTTTGTTTATGTTCCAGATGTCAGCTCTGTCCTGCTGCACCAAACTCCATTCAAAAAACAGCTGATTTAGTGTTTTCTCACTTTCCCACACTTCCAGACTCAATACGAGCTATTATTTTGATTTGACATGGCTTTAGGTATTGCACCACAAAGTTCGGCGTATTCTAGTTTGTTAAATGTATTCGTTATGCAATCTCATTTGAGCTATGCAATGTTGTGTTTTTACCAATTCGAATGACAAGTCTGACATTAAATCCTCAGTTTTTTGAATGGAGTTTGGTGTGTTCACATTAGAAAATGTCATGTATTGGCAAGGCAAGTACTTTTTATTTTATACACTTTTTGTAATTTTGAGCAATCTCTGGCACAAGAATTTCCTTCCTAAGTTCTATCTTATCTTATCTTATTTTTTTCAAAATTGTGCAGCCCTAGTAAAAAGTACAATATTTACCTCTGAAATGTAGTGGAGTAAGGCAAGGCAGCTTTATCTGTAGAGCACATTTCAGCAGCAGGGCAATTAAAAGTGTTTTTACATAAACATTCAACAACATTGCCACAAAGTGCAAAAGAACATTAAGACATAATTAAAACAGTTATAAAAACATTAAAGATTAGAAAATAAAAATAAAAGCTAGGATAGAAGCTACAATAGAATATAACACATAAGAGTAAAAGCTCTAGTGCAGTATAAGATCACTATCTGGTTTAATAAAAGGCAGCAGCAAACAGGAACGTTTTAAGCTTTGTTTTAAAAGAAGTCAGTGTTGGAGTTGGTCCTGCAGTTTTCTGGGAGCTTGTTCCAAATATTTGGTGCATAAAAACTGAACCTATACCATTTGAGCAGGTGGTATCTATTTCTAGTTACTACAGCTCATCCCTCATAGATGGGTTAATGCTTTTATGTGCCTGCAACAAACATTATCTTTCATACTTTTGATTAAATGTCCATTAAAAAATAAAAAAGCAACAAGTCATAGTGGTTATTTGTGGTTCTCTAGATTGTAAAAGAAATAAGGGGTGCTGAGATTCTATTATATCACATACTGAGGCATGACACAGTGACACACATGGTATGTTGTCGGGTAAGGCACTAGAGGGGACAGGGATCATATCTAGTTTCAAAATGATGACTCGAAACTGGTGTCTCACCCAAGCAGCAGCGCTTTTACAAACCAGAATGATTGACCTCCATTATATATTGTTATTAAAGAATATTTACATGAATTTTCCATTGACACCAACAAGCAAGCTGCTAAATATTCTTGGTCCCTTAGCAAAATGTCACCACCCTGTCAAGTTGTAATTCACTGCATTATGGTGTCTCCTTTCTGAGGGACCTTTTCATAGCTTGGAGACCCGTGAAAGCACACCGCTCTTTAACTCATGCATTCTGCCATGTTTCTGCCTGTCGACTACTTCCGTCTCAGATTCAGGTTTTCTGTGATCTGTTGTACTCAACACAGTGTTGTCTCTCTGATTCTCTTGCAGCACTCGAGGTGATTATGGCCAGGGAGACCAAAAGGAGAAGTTTAGATTCGCCCGGACGTTGGTCTTCATCCAGTGCATTGTCAGTGCTCTATTTGCTAAGATCTGTGAGTGTGTGCTGCACATAAGAAACATAACAACTATTATGTAAAAAACAAAACATCCAAAATATATTTCTGAAACCAAATCTTTCTCTTTTGTCATCAGTGATCCAGTTTTTTGAGGGCTCCAAGCCAGATCACACCAAGAACTGGCTTTATGGGCTGTGTTCCCTCTCCTATCTGGGAGCCATGGTGTCCAGTAACTCGGCCCTTCAGTATGTCAACTACCCAACACAGGTGAGTCTTCCCCTTTTAGATGGAGCAAAGTTAGCTGGTTAACATGATTCTTTTGCTATCGTATCCTAAAGCTATGTTTTTGTTGTTGATAGGTGTTGGGGAAATCCTGCAAGCCCATACCAGGTAAATCTGATATCATCACCTGTAGTTTCTGCTTTCTGCCTACATATCACCTGCACATACATAATCTGATTTTACAAAAGGAATAATATTATCACATTAAAACTACTTCTCATAGCTGGTAATATATAATGCCAATACCTGAATATTTGGGGTTATATATCAGTGCTTGAAGTGGAAAAAATTAAGTGCCAGTACTCCCCTTATTCACATGTTGGTGTGTGTGTCGGCCGGTATCAGCAATCATTACACAATGTTACGACCCAAATTTATACAGTGAATAAAAGATACTAGGAGATTTAGGGTTTGGGGGTCGTCCCCCCAGAAACTTTGATGGTTTTTTACTTAAAACTATGCAATTTCTCACAATTTTTGACCATCATTATTACTGTAGATGATGTCAGACTAAAGAGAAGACACATATCACAGCCTTCGTCTGACATTTCATTCTTCTGAAAATGTTTGCCCTTTAAAATCATATTCTATGAATCAAAAGAGCAGATTCAGAAAACTTTTAACTAATGTTTCATATTCACAGATAAAAAAGTTATGATGAAAAGTTCACTAATTAGTTTAATTTTACAAAAAGGATTTATCGATAAATTACAGTGTCCTCATTCTCACCCCCCCTCCCTCGTGCCGTGCAGTGTGTCGGCTTGTCCAGATGTTCTCCACATTGTTCTCATGTTCATACAGCATGGATGGATGGATGGATGGATGGATGGATGGATTCCAAATTGGGAAATTATTGTGCGGCAGCAGCAGGTTATCCAGGCAATGTACAGGAACAGTAAATACACAGTAAATAAACATATCAACACTAGAGATAAATATCTATAGTATACACAATATAAAGAATATGTTAGAATACACTATAAATATACCAGACTTTTACAACTTACATAGAAAATAATAGAATATAAACAAACAATAATATACTTATAATATCAAATAACATATTATAAGAGATGTGGCGCAAAAACGCTGGAGCTGCGCCGTATAATGGCAAGGAAAACCCCAAGTCTTGTCTAGAAGGTAACCCGCAAAAACGTGCAAAAACTCTCTCGCGAGAGAGTGCCGTTGTGCAAGAAAAAGTCACGATACGCCAAAGAGTAAAATGTAGAAGTGCCGGTCCCGCGCTCTAGTGAGTACCAGCCTACTTTGAGCACATGGTTATATACTATTTGCTAGAAAATCTGAGAACGCACTGAGTTAGTAAAAACTCAAACTCAATGTTGACTAACTCAGAAGCTGCCGGGTCTCATGATGTAATGTGCTGATGTACATATTTCTCCATGTGTTTATGGTACTTGACAAACAAGAGAGATTCTGATATCTTTCTAAACTGATCAAGGACACATTGAGTGAGCAAATACTTTTCATATGTGTGGTGTTGAGGGAACATATGTTCTTTTTGTACATGAAGGTTATATCTCACCACACACAGCTTGGTTATCTCTTGTTTAACACATACTTTCACAGTCCATATTTTCCACTCTGAGGGGTGAAGGCCTGACATTTAGGTTTACCTCTCAAACCCTAGAGATGTCACTCTGATACACTATCCATGGCTTAATACCCGTCCATCATGCTGTTGTTGTGTTGTTGCAGTGATGATCCTCGGTGTGACAATACTGAGGAAGAAGTACCCGCTGGCTAAGTATCTGTGTGTGCTGCTTATTGTGAGCGGCGTAGCGCTGTTCCTCTACAAACCCAACAAGAGCTCAGCTGTTGCAGATGACCATGTTTTTGGGTTTGGAGAGATTCTGTTGGTGAGTTAATAAATAGCTTTATGTTCCATCCATTTCACCTATCTGTGCCTCCCTACTGTAGTCACGATTACTGTGACATTTCTATGACCTTTGTCTCACGGCTTGGTGGTGTGTTCGTTTGGCTGTGTCGTAGCTTATCTCTCTGACATTGGACGGTTTGACTGGCGTGGCCCAGGACCACATGAGGTCTCGCTTCCAGACTAGTGCCAACCACATGATGCTGAACATCAACATGTGGTCCACGCTGGTGCTGGGACTAGGTGAGTCCACCATGCGCTCTGCCAAACTCTCGTCTAATTGAATATGTGCCGTGAAGTGCCAGGAAGCACGGAGGGTCTCATTCCAACCGAAACTACACCGGGCTGATTGGCACACCTGCAGCCGGAGAGGAGAAACTAATGAGCAGAATCACCTTGAGATGTTTCAGGGCTGCCAAAATATGAAACTGAAACACTGTTGCACTATGCAAAGCTTTGTCTGAATAATTCTCAGAAAACAAACTATAATGTAAATTTATACACTTCACTACACAAAATTATTGAACCAGAAAATTGTCTTTATATTAAACTGTTGTAAGCGTATTAGAGCTGCAACGATTAATTGATTAGTTGTCAAAAATTAAATGAATCAATAACTCATTTGATAATCGATTAATCAGTTTGAGTCATTTTTTAAGTAAAAAAATTCTCTGATTCCAGCTCCTTGAATGTGAATATTTTCTGATTTCTTTACTCCTCTATGACAGTAAACTGAATATCTTTGAGTTGTGGACAAAACAAGACATTTGAGTACGTCATCTCGGGCTTTGAGAAAAAACACTGATCGACATTTTTTGACATTTTATAGACCAAACAACTAATCGATTAATCGAGAAAATAATTGACAGATTAATCAACAATGAAAATAATCGTTAGTTGCAGTTGTATGTCCCGGCACTCAACGGCACATATTTGCTTTTTCTTGAGCTAAAATTTGTAATTGTCATATATTGTGTTAACATGCTCACCAGTGCCATATTATACAGGATACGTGGGCATTCTGCAGTTTTGCAAATGTACTGTAAAATGTCTCTGCCAAGACTGCAAAGGTCTAAAATGATTTGACCTGAAGGTCCAGATTAATTAACATGTCTTAAATACAAGTTGAGGTCTTTTATTACCATGCTGGTCTCCTTGAGCTGCTTGTCCACTGTTGCTACAGTATATCGTTTCTGTTAGCTGAATTATATCATTACTGTCGGTGTAATGTGCCGTATTGTTATTCAGGATAGACAGCTACTGCGATGCAGTAGCTAATGGCAATGCGTATAAGTATAAAAACCCAAACAAAAACCAATGACCGCTGCGTTAGAGGCTCTTTAAGAAAAGGTGAACACTATTCTCTCAGGAGCCAAAAACTCATTAATTCAGTGAAGGCAAAGTGTTCAGTGTTATCTTCATAGATAAGGAATCCTGCACCTCAAAGAACCCCAATTCAGTGAGGAGGTTACTGTAATATACTGAAGAGAAAGGCACATAAAACAAATATAATGAGGGGCTTTCTAAGACTATGCACTAATGGGCTGCGAGATAAAGATCAGAAGGTCAACGGCAGTATGAGAACTGAGAGACTGTTATCATTCTTATAACTAAACTAATTGGCAGTGCCTGCTATCTCTTAGTGTCTTCTGCACATCTGCTTCACACTTTCATACGCCATACAACATTTAAAAAATTGCTATATTTGTTTTTCCTTCAGAGGTCCTCAAGTTTAGTTTCTGCACAAACCTAAAGACACTCCTGCTACCTTTTTATAAGAAGTCTATAAGCTTTGAAGTGCTGGTATTTCCCCAGATATGTAAAGGTATTCTCATACCTCCACTCCCCCTCACACCAAGGCTTCATCTAACTGCTGTTACTGTATTACACCACCTGGTGGTGCAGTATGTCCACACTATGAACACCGTGGTCAGACTTTCTCAGCACATCATTATCAAGGAAAAGTCAACTATGGCTGCTTTCCAAATCGCATACTTTTTCTTTATACTTTTAGTACGTACTGCAGCTGCCCTTACAAAGTACGTGCTGTTGCATGCAGTACTGCACTTTATACACAATTTTATAATTTATAGCAAATTATTTTGGAGACCCCCTGACAGAGTACCACTGACTTCTGGGGGTCCCTAGACCACACAAATACTTATCACATGTGTGGAGTTGAGAGCACGTATGTTAGGTCTGTTAAATAAACTTAAAAAAAGCAAACGTGATTTTCCAAAGCGTCAAAACTGGCGTTACAGGAAAATCCAAAAGCATCTAAAAAGAGCATTATGTAAGCCGTTCAAGGGTTTTTATAGTCTTAATTTGGATCAATGGACCAATAGTATTTCTTTAATAATCCAACCATTATAATTACTCTAAAACATATAATAATCTAAATATGATTATATGATATCAATACATTTTTTTTACGTTCGTCAAATTTAAAACGTATGTTTCCTTTCGTAGGACAACCAATCTGTGGACTGTGAAAACAAGTTGTTTTTTTTCTTATCTTGGTAAGAGTGCTCTCGATCACTCGTAAGAGCAAAAATAAGAAAACATTGGTGAATCCCAGAAATCAATGTGTACTAACAAAATAAGAACAAATTGCGGAGTCAAACAAAAAATAAGAGGGAATTTGTTCTGATATGGCTTTCTGCATGAGGCCCAATATGTTCAATTACTGGGTTATTTTTGAAATGACATTAACGTTCTTTTATCCTCTCTGTTCTCAGCGGTCTTGTCGACAGGGGAGGTATGGGAGTTCCTCAGTTTTACCGAACGCCACCCGAGCATCATCTACAATATTCTTCTGTTTGGAGTGACCAGTGCTTTAGGACAGGTGGGTGGATGGATACTTGTATGAGATGATGGGTAATGTTGTGTTGCACCGTTGGAAGAACTTTGATAAAAGGTTTGAATGCTTACAGATGATATTGTATATCCAAATGTTTTTTTTTACTAGACCTTCATCTTTATGACGGTGGTGAACTTCGGGCCTCTGACCTGCTCCATCGTCACCACCACGAGGAAGTTCTTCACCATCCTCGGCTCCGTCCTTCTGTTTGGCAACGTCATGACTACGATGCAGTGGTTTGGTACTATCCTGGTGTTCCTCGGTGAGACTTAATTCTGCTTTAACACTCTGTTGCACTCTCTGGATTTATTATCAGTGTGTCACTTGTCTCATTCTTTCCCCCTGCATTTCTTCATCGACGCCGTGTATTATTGTATGACCGACTATAACTCTAGCAGATGCTTGCAAAAACATGGTTGAAGCCTTCAACTGTAGCCTGAGACAGTCACTGTGTGTGTTTGTTATAACAGACAATTAGGTCCAATTGGGGAATACTTAGGCTTCCCACGCAAACAATTTGGTTGAGTGGTAAATTATGCATTGAGAGTATAGCTGAAGGGGAGTCGTAAATATAACACAGACATAGTTGGAGAAGAAGCCAGAATACTCAAATTTCTTAGTGTTTTTATTGGTTAAACTGGTAATTTTATTGAGCGTGTAAAATAATTTGTGTTTAGCTGCTGAGTCTTTCCTTTGCTCTTTAATCACATCTTTGCTTTTCTCTCTGTAGGTCTCGGATTTGATGCTAAATTTGGCAAAACCCCAAAGAAGACGACGCACTAAAACACCTGGAGCACACGATGGGAAAGATTGCAAATGGAAACACTCTATAGCCAGTATCTTATTTTCATAAGACGTCCTGTACAGGCATGTTCTGTATGTGCCTGTGATTGGTTTAAGAATGGTCAGATTTTTAACTTAACTGTATTTAAAAGAGAGTCCAGCTTCTGTTGTGTACTGTTGATAGACACGAGAGACACGAGAGACACGTTTTACTCGGGATCAAGTCCTGAATGAACTGTGACGAGCCATTAACATCTTTATTTTTTACCACTCTTTTGTGGTGGATTTTGACTGGCTGAAAGACACAGGTGGAAAATACTGTATTTAGACAAATCTTTATGTTTCTGAAACCAGCTCACCTCCCTTGGATGGACATTGAAACCAAACAAGGCCTAAGACACATTTCCAGCATTAATCTCATGAACTTGCCACCAAATAAGGCTCGGTTTACAAATAGTTGCTTGAATATGTGTAATTATCACATATGTAGTTTATTTTCCTTGGCAAACAATCAGCCAGGTCTCATCTCATCTATAAAATATAAACGGTTGTGTTGTGTCCAATCTTACTATTGAATTGTTTTTACTTTTATTTTCTACAAGTTGACAATAACTTACCATAAAAGGGAAATTGTGATATTTCATGGTGATTTTCTTTTTATTACACAGAATTCACTTGATTGGTTTCACATCAGTCAGTTGAGATACTCGTCTCTGATTGGGTGCTGCTTGTTGGAAATGGCTGTAAAATAGCCAACAAACACTTAATTAAAGCTAAAAGCAAAAGTCACTACCACCAGCAACATATGTATCTGCCAGTAATTAAAAAAGTATAGTACCAACTTGTTTTTGGTGGAAAGTAACTAAGTATATTTACTCAGGTACTGTCACCATTTTGAGAAACTTGTACTTGAGTATTTCCATTTTCTGCTACTTTATACTTCACTACATTTCAGAGGTAAATATTGCACTTCTTATGTACTCTTCAGATTAATACAAAAATATAATGAACAAATAAATCCTGATGTATTATTATAGATGAAGCTACCCAGCACTATATGACATCATTATAATTGTTTCCACCTTTACCAGTTTCAACATTAAAGTGATGAACACAATGTATAAATAATTATTATACACTTATATAATATATATTATTCTGAAATTAGTTGTTTTGCATAATGACTACTTTTACTTTTGGTACTTTGATGCTAATATGTATCGTACTAAAATTTGGATTGTAGGACTTTTACTTGTAACAGAGTGTTTTTACACTGTGGTATTACTACTTTAAATGAAGTAAAAGATTTGAGTACTTCTTCCACCACTACACTTAAACACTTTGACGACTGATATTGAGAATGTTTGTTATTTTTAAGCAGAAAAAGACATGAAGCTTAAACAATGTTTTAATCTCCTTTTTTTTTAAATGCACGTCTGTGTTGGCTGCTTAAAATAATAGTACTTAAGCATATTTTGATAGTAGGGATGCACCTAAGCACATTGGATTTATGAAGGTAAAATAGCCCAAATAAAATAATTGCTGGGGATCTCTGTTATCAACAGAATGAAAGAACAGCAAATTCCTAATTATGAGGCATCTCAAAATCGATAAAGAGAAAAAAACAGATCTAAAATATGTGGGATAAGGATTATAATTTTTAAAATATTTATTTCTTTTAATATATTATTATTTTTATAATTTATTTATTTTCTTGAAATGAATGTAGTTGCCTTCTAGTCTGATGGATGGAAACAGTACCCCCTGCTGTCACATTATGATAAAGGCAGTTCACCTGCTCACACTGATACAAGAGACAGGAGCAGTCTCTCCATCATGTCACTGAAATTCATTAATTAAATTGACTTGTTATTTATTTTTCATTAAATTCTGGCATTTTAATTGTCTAAAGAGAATTAAATGAATGCAACATGAGTTAATAATTGATAACATGATCAGATATAGCCACAGTGAGGTTATGTTAAACAGGATTAAATACACATTATATACATTTAGGGTGTAATTTAAACTCATTAATGAGAAGAATATGGGCTTAATATAGGTGTATCATGAGGTGTATAGATTGGTTTTGTTTTTGAGTGAAATCTGGTGATTGCAGCAACATTTCAGCCACTTTAGCTTTGCCAGATTAAAATACTGTGTGGAAATATAAACTAAAGCGACACAGCAGCATATTGATGAAACCCTATAAAATTACTCTGTATTTACTACATGCAATGTGACATAAAACATGATGAGGCAGAGTTAATACTTGATGATATAGCCACAGTGATATTATGTGAAACAGGATTAAATACACATTATATACATTTAGGGTGTAACTTCAGCTCATTAATGAGAAGAATATGGGCTTAATATAGGTGTATCATGAGGTGTATAGATTGGTTTTGTTTTTGGGTTGAAATCTGGTGATTGTAGCAACATTTCAGCCACTTTAGTTTTGCCAGATTAAAATCTTATCTAGAAATAAAAACTGAAGTGACACAGCAGCATAATGATAAAAACCTACAAAATAACTCTGTATTTACTACATGAAGTGTGACATAAAACCTCTACATAGTACATATAATAATTAATAATCAAGTGTTTTTGTCACCGTCATTCAGGCAATATGTCAAACAATTAAATCGACTTGTTATTTATTTTTCATTAAATTCTGGCATTTTAATTGTCTAAAGAGAATTAAATTAATGCAACATGAGGCAGAGTTAATACTTGATGATATAGCCACTGTAATATTATGTGTAACAGGATTAAATACACATTATACACATTTAGGGTGTAACTTCAGCTCATTAATGAGAAGAAGAAGAATCAATATTATATATTATATATCAATATAGGTGTATCATGAGGTGTATAGATTGGTTTTGTTTTGGGGTTGAAATCTGGTGATTGTAGCAACATTTCAGCCACTTTAGTTTTGCCAGATTAAAATCTTATCTAGAAATAAAAACTGAAGCGACACAGCAGCATAATGATAAAAACCTACAAAATAACTCTTTATTTACTACATGAAGTGTGACATAAAACCTCTACATAGTACATATAATAATTAATAATCAAGTGTTTTTGTCACCGTCATTCAGGCAATATGTCAAACAATTAAATCGACTTGTTATTTATTTTTCATTAAATTCTGGCATTTTAATTGTCTAAAGAGAATTAAATTAATGCAACATGAGGCAGAGTTAATACTTGATGATATAGCCACTGTAATATTATGTGTAACAGGATTAAATACACATTATACACATTTAGGGTGTAACTTCAGCTCATTAATGAGAAGAAGAAGAATCAATATTATATATTATATATCAATATAGGTGTATCATGAGGTGTATAGATTGGTTTTGTTTTGGGGTTGAAATCTGGTGATTGTAGCAACATTTCAGCCACTTTAGTTTTGCCAGATTAAAATCTTATCTAGAAATAAAAACTGAAGTGACACAGCAGCATAATGATAAAAACCTACAAAATAACTCTGTATTTACTACATGAAGTGTGACATAAAACCTCTACATAGTACATATAATAATTAATAATCAAGTGTTTTTGTCACCGTCATTCAGGCAATATGTCAAACAATTAAATCGACTTGTTATTTATTTTTCATTAAATTCTGGCATTTTAATTGTCTAAAGAGAATTAAATTAATGCAACATGAGGCAGAGTTAATACTTGATGATATAGCCACTGTAATATTATGTGAAACAGGATTAAATATACACATTTAGGGTGTAACTTCAGCTCATTAAAGAGAATAATAATAAACTCAAAATAGGTGTATCATGAGGTGTATAGATTGGTTTTGTTTTTGGGTTGAAATCTGGTGATTGCAGCAACATTTCAGCCACTTTATCTTTTGCCAGATTAAAATACTGTGTGAAAATAAACTGAAACAATACAGCATCGTATTTATAAAACCCTACAAAATTACTCTGTATTTACTATATGCAATGTGACATAAAACCTCTACATAGTACATATAATAATTAATAATCAAGTGTTTTTGTCACTGTCAGGCAATATGTCAAACAATTAAATCGACTTGTTATTTATTTTTCATTAAATTCTGGCATTTTAATTGTCTAAAGAGAATTAAATTAATGCAACATGAGGCAAGTTAATACTTGATGATATAGCCACAGTAATATTATGTGTAACAGGATTAAATATACACATTTAGGGTGTAACTTCAGCTCATTAATGAGAAGAAGAAGAAGAATCAATATTATATATTATATATCAAAATAGGTGTATCATGAGGTGTATAGATTGGTTTTGTTTTTGGGTTGAAATCTGGTGATTGCAGCAACATTTCAGCCACTTTATCTTTTGCCAGATTAAAATACTGTGTGAAAATAAACTGAAACAATACAGCATCGTATTTATAAAACCCTACAAAATAACTCTTTATTTACTACATGCAGTGTGACATAAAACCTCTACATAGTACATATAATAATTAATAATCAAGTGTTTTTGTCCCTGTCATTCAGGCAATACGTCAAGCATCCTATTTGTTATTTTCCTGGGTCTTTTCTTCCGGCCGATATCTCTCGCAGTTCACATTTCGCTCCGCTTTTGTCAGTAATCCGGTTATTTCTGTACTAAATCAGCTCTAACTTGGCGTCAAAATGCTCACCACACTTACCAAACAGCTCAAGAGTCACCCAGCTGTAAGTATATCACGGTTATATATATATATAAAAACAAAGATTCATGTTAAGAGGTTTTATTTTACACTTAACATCATCTTTGAATGTTGCTAGACTAGTTAGCTTTAGCTAGCTAGTCCTCTGACTTTGACCGCACTGACTTTGAGAGAGAAGGTCTGATAAACATGAGAAGATGTGTCACTGTTTATGGTTATTATTACACTATTATGGATTAATACACAGTCTCCCAAATATAGCAAGTGCCTTGACTCGTGGTGGTTGATGTTTTGGAGTCAAATCAGGTCACAGCTTCAGACACACAAAGATCTGCTGGGCTGGAAATAGCACATTTATGCTACTAGTTAGCTAGTTAGCTTGCTAGGTAGCTTAGCAAGTAGCATTTCTAGATGTTTACTCTCACTATAACTTATTTTTTCCAAGTCACACGTGTTATTATGTACAGATCAGCTCGTTATTTGATTGACTTAAGTAAGTTAACTTGGTAAATAAATGGTAAAAGCAAGTTGTAAACATAGTTAAACAAGCATACATCAACACATCAGCTGTAAGTCTGCAAGGGCATTGTTTTAATACTTTATTCCAAGTCACACGTGTTATTATGTACAGCTCTATGGAAGTTTTTAGTGGACTTTATTAGTTGTAACTCACAGAAGACATTCCTCAAATGTGTACCATGATCTGCACATATTTCACTATTACACAAACATGTATTTTTGTATTTGTGTTTATCACTTTACATGTAAACCTTAAAATACATATTTACAGATGTGTATTTGCAAATTGCCCTGTATTTTTGTGGATGTGACTTTACACAACACAAATACAAAAATACATGTTTGTTGATAGTGAAATATTTGCATATCATGTTACATATTTGTGAATTGTCTTCTGTGGGTTACAACTAATAAAGTCCAATAAGAACTTCCATACAGCTCAGTTTGTTATTTGACTTGAGTTAAGTTAACTTGGTCAATAAGTGGTGACTGAAAGAAAGAAAGTTGTAAACATAGTTAAACTAGCATACCTCAACACATGACAGCTGCAGTCTGCAAGGGCAAATATTTTGAGGCAGAGTAAACATATTATTCAAGTTACATTTTAGAGGCAGTTTTTAAAGCTGTTTTTCTCTGGCTAGTTGCAGTGTTTTCTGTTTATACAAGCTGTGAGCAGGCTCAGTGTGTTTACTGACAGTGCTTCCTTGAGCTCTGGCCCTTATGTTAATGAAGGTTTCTGATCTTCCTGTGTTGTCACCTCCAGCTGATCCCCCTTTTGTTCTTCATCGGAGGAGGGGCAGCCATGTCCATGATGTACCTCGCTCGTCTGGCCATTAGAAACCCTGATGTCTGGTGAGGACTCCAGTCATGACACAGGAAACCTTCTTGTGTCTTTTATTTTACTATCTTTTTAACATTTGCCCTTTTCCAAAATGGCAAATGGGTGGTTATGTTATGTGCATCTAATGAGATTTAGAAAAGGTAAAGAAGTAGAAGTAGAAGAAGAAGTTTGTAACTAAATATGTTGTCGCCTATGAATGTCAAGTTAGTCAGTCTCGGTTGATTAATCTTTCATGATGTGTACCTGATTCCTCCTCTGCAGCTGGGATCGCAAGAACAACCCAGAGCCCTGGAACAAGATGGCCCCAACTGATCAGTACAAGGTGTGCCTCCGTCACCTTTTAGGAAATCTTAATAATCATGCAGTCTTGATTTTCAGTGCTGAAGAGCGTAGGTGGTTATGTTCAGGGATCATAGTATGGATCTGTGCCAGACTTGCTGCTGAGCCACAGATTATTCCTTCAGTCGGATTAATCAAATGACATAATCTGGTTAACGTTAACTTGTAGTAACAAATCTGATCAAGTCATTAACGGATCACGCTTAGTCAAAAGTAATAACAGGAGTTTTCTGAAGACAACAAGAAGGCTGAAGTATTCAGAAACAAGTACTTTATTATAAGATTACTTTATAAATCAACTTTTGAAATTGAATGATTCTGTGACATGGAGGGAAAGTACGACATAATGCTGTACTACGCACCTTAAAACATAAACTATAAGTCACCTAAACTCATTTTCTGCTGTCAAGGCATTTTTTATGTGAAATTTTCTGTTTGTTCTTGAGCTAAGATTTCTTTTTTTCATTCTCAGTTTTATAGAATTAACCTCGACTACAGCAAGCTGAAGAAGGAAGGCCCTGACTTCTAAAGATCACATCTGCTGGACCAAAAAGCACAAAGATGGGCTGAACCGCACAGACCCATTTTGAACTTCCTCCTCCTGGGAACCGGAGGGAGGCAGAGGCTAAACCCCCACACAATGATTCACATTTAAGTTTCCTCATTGCATACTGTTGGCATTTGGAAACCATATCTCTCTTATTTCTCATTTCCAATGATCGTCAATAAAGTGAAGGAGACGTTTCTCCTCCATACAGAGAAAAGAACCCATTTCATTTATTCTATTTTGCTTTCCATGTCCTTGATGTTGGGTCATGTTTATATTTGTGTTGCCATTTTAAGGCATAGTACATATACATACTTGCTTTACTACCCTCCACATTCTGTTTACAGTTATGTCATGCTCTGCTGTTACTATATAGGCTGTGCTTTTCGCCTCATTTCACCTTGTCCTGCCATAACCCAGCTGCTAGTGGGTTATGCGCCACACGGTTCTTGGCTGCTATCCATAACCTTATCGGTATGGCAGGGGCAGACTTTAACCTAGTCACATTTCAGCAGTGGGCTCCCTCTGGTGGCAGCTATGGCAGTCCAGCCGATGTGGTGATGAAACCACATCCGTATTTAGTCCAGTTTATGAGGTCTGCCAGCTGCCCATTGCTTTTGCTGCATATGGTTCCAAGAGAAGAAGCTGTTTAAAGACAACACGACCGTCTCCCTGCAAAGGTCGACTTCTGTTTGTTTAAAGTAATAACATGTCCATGTGTAACACTGAGCAGTGGTAGGATGTGGAGGTGTTTCTCCTTATAGAATGCCATCGCTCTCTCAGCCAGATGAGTTTGTAAATGTCAACAGGTCGCGCTGTCCTATATGCAGCTCGGAGAAAAATGCGACAAGGATGAGCAGCCAACGCAGAGCAGGAAATGTCAAGGACACCTTCATATTTGAATAGAAGCCCACGTCTAAATCTTCACCCGCCCTCTCCAACGCTCACGTATCTCTTTTTCTACACCTGGGGAAATGAGAATTTACTTCTGGCACAGCATGTAACCGTGCTTCATTTTAATTGTTTCAGCATGTTAGCCTCTAAGCACTCAACCCAAAATAACTACTATCAGTTCAGTAGTTAATGAAAAATGAAAAAAACAAAATGCCTTTATTTTCCTGAGCTCATTTATTCATGTTACCTGTGGTTTAACAGAAGCAAAATGAAAGCAAGTGACTTGCTGTGGCTGAATGTTTGAGAGGAGGGGGTGGGAATCAACACAAAATTGATAAATTAATCATTCTCAGAGAGAAATCCGAGTTATCTTTGTCTTTGTGTAGGATGAAATATTTCAATTAACCAAGCAAAATGATTCCATCTTGAAATGTCAAAAGCGACAAGTCGAGCTTTAGGTTTCCTGAATTTAATGCATTCAAATCAGAAACAACTTGATATAAATAAATCGTTAAATTTCAAAAAGAAACATCTCCTTTGGAAGTAACTGAAACTCAAAGTTTGCCATTCAGGGTCTGTACAGTATAGCATACCGTGACTGTGAATCATATGAAATAAGGGCTTTTATAGCCTATACTTTTTAAACCTTACAAGATGACAAGGTGGGATATAACAAAGTACATCTACTCAAGTACTTAGGTACAATTTTCAGGTACTTGTAATTTAGTATTTCCATTTGATGCTACTTTATACTTCTACTCCACTACAAATTGGAGGCAAATATTGTACTTTATACTTCACTACATTTATTTGAAAACTTTAGTTACTTTGCAGATTCTGATTATTAATACAAAATATAGATTACGAAATAGGTAGAGGTATTAAATCATGGCTAAAAGATAAACAACATTGTTCCCACATCTAATACCCCTGTACACACACCTGTATTTTATATTTTTGTGTATGTATTTGTGTATTTATTTCCGGTATTTGTGGATTAATTTTCTTTTTTTCTATTTGAACTCTGTTCTGTACCCTATGGGGGGGTCTTTACTGCTGTTCTCCCTGCCCTTCCATGTGTACACATGGAAGGGCAGGGAGATCCCAGAACAGCCATACCGACAAATATCTTACTGCAAATGGAAATAAAAGTTTTCTTTCACTAAAGTGGTCCTGACTGAAATCTAAATTGTGGTGGCACTAGAGGAAAAGTACGAGGGACACCAAAGTCAGCAGGATTCAACCTCTGCTGGGGATCATGAATGTCTATAGAAAATTCAGAGTCAATCCATCTAATCTAATAGATTTTAACATATTTTAGTCTGGACCCCAGTGGTGGACATCGTTTTATGTAGACGGTTAAAATGAATTACCAAGAGTCATAACGACTGCCTTTATTTGTTTTTTAACATTTGACCTGAGATGTGGATTCAGGATTAAATAGATTATCCTTCCCAACATTAAAGCACTGTAGCTACAGTCCGGGCCATTACTGCTGGCTGAGGAGCATTTACTACAGTCAATAGTCAACACCGAGGGTCAGCTGTTGACAGACAGCCAGAGGGTTCAAAGTTCAAATGGCTTCGTGGCGGTGAATTCACTGAGGACACTGGCTTGACACAACTGTAGAGCCAATCTGACCTGCATCTTTACCCTCCTCCTCCTGACCCCTGACCCCTCTGTTGAATCCAGCCCTTTTCTGCCACACTGCAAAGGTAACATTGAAAAAATAATGAGGCAAAATAATGTGAGGCGAGGCGCAAGGCGATTGCTGCTGCAAATTGTGTTCTAAAGGTCATGCCAAAGGTCAGGCAGTCCAGAAACCTTGGGAGTGCAGAGAATCCTGCACCATTCATTCTAACAAAGTCCTTACCAAAGCATCTTCATAGTAAGTTTCAAAGTGTGAGCAGGAGGACTGATAAATAAATGTGTGTCATCTTACACCCACACCCATGCACAGGCTGTAATATTGTTCACTTATAAAAAGCCATATTATATAATTCAAGGTGTTTTATTGGAAGTTGTAGTTATCTATTCTATGTAGTGACCATGAAGTGCACATAAAGCTGATGTGACACTGACCAAGAACAATCTATCAGCAGCTAGACTCCTGTGTTATCTTTTCAAGTATTTTTATCTTGAGTATTCTAATTTCATCTCTGTGATCGGGAAAGTTCAGCTGTGAAGATTATGCAGAAATACAGATGACATTTAGCTCGCTGAAATTACTGTTTTTTTTTTATCATTTAGGAAACCACCAATGCCTAGAAAATAATCCACAGTGTTTTTCTTTTTTTTCCCCCTGACAGCTTTTTTTTCTCCACAGAAGTGATATTACTGAATTTATGCTTACTTTAACTTAAGTTTTGCTGCTTTAGACCTCAATTTATTGGGGTTTTGCCCACTTGTGGGCAGCACAACAAGCTGCAAACACAAGATTCACATATTACCTTGTAGAGTTGTTGTGGTCAACGTAGTAGATGCCGATTTATGCAACCAACTGAGCATGATACTGAGCATCTGCCCCCTCTCTTGTGTATAAACCTTGTAGTGCTTTTCTTTGCATATGCCACGTAGGATTTGTGGTTCGCTCTCTGTGATTGGTTTCAGCAAGGCACTGACCATCCCACTTTCTGCTTGGATCGTATATATCAAAACCTACTGAAAGAGGCTGGGACATGGTTTTGAGCTCTGGGGTATGACACATGCGCAGTATAACTGGAGCTGCCATTATGCATTGCTATTGGCTCAATTTCGGCAAGTGCAGACCAGATTTGTTGTACCCCAAAGATATGGCGGGTTGATGACTCGTGACATCCTCCTCTTTTCACCCTCCTTGGTATATACAGTATATCCATGGCTTGGATGTCTGGAGATCCTGATTGGAGCAACACCCAGTCTAGCCCTTATCATTAACTCACCTGCTACACATTTTCAAAAACAATCTAACCTTCAATCAATTAACTACTCTGGCTCCGGGAGTCTTTTAATATCCCGGACGAGCCCCCATTTATGTTGTGGAAACAACATAAAACCAGATGGAATAGGTAAATAAATGTATTTATTGCCAAGGAATTCACAAAACCCAATCAAAGGAGGTAAACTACAAAGGGAAGAACAGGCTGGTGGATGCTGTTTGAATAAAAGAAACAAATAAAACCAAAAGAGGATTCTTTAAAATAAGGAGATACTACTAATTTAAACTAAAACTAAACCAAAATACAACATAACTTCACTAGTTGAGTGAACTGAATTTAAAAGCAAAACACAGTTGAAACTGCACCCCTCCACCCAGTGTGTCTAAACAGGAGAAAGCTCAGTGTGTGCAATAATCAGTAGTCAACAGAAAAATACTAACTCCAGATAATTAACAAGTGCCTCAATTGTAGGCCTCCAAAATCCTAAACACAACTATTAAGCTTATCACACAAACAGTGGTGAGAAGGGGAATCACAGCTGCCACCACTGAAGATCTGTTCCAACTATTTATCACAGGTGTTCTTGATTGTGTCTCCTGGATTGGAGGGCTGGACTGGGTGTTGCTCCAATCAGGATCTCCAGACATCCGAGCAGGAAGTGGGACGGGCAGTGCCTGGCTGGAACCAATCACAGACAGGAAACCACACATCCTATGTGGCATATGCAAGGAAAAACACTGCAAGGGTTATACACAAGAGGGGGGTGGGAGTAACACAAGGAGTCATGCATCTGGCATTGAATGTAAGTCCAATATTCACTCTTTTTTTTAGCTCTGTTTTTGCTCTCCACCAACTACTGAGGGAAGTATCTGGCTCTTTAGCAGCTAAGTGCTTCACTATGTTCACTAGCAATTCGCTAACTTTGTCTGTCTGCTGTTTGCCGCTAGGCTGGTAGTGTTTAGTGGGTTCATCAAGAACAGTTTTGCTGAAAACAACCTTCTGTTGCAATTGGAAATGAGACTGATGAGAGTGCTGAGAGGGAACCAAACAAACCAGTAAAGTTGTGCAGCTATAATCAAAAACAATGAGCTGAATGATTTTTTTCCACTGTTAACTTAAAAATATTGATACTGTCAAAATTATTAATATATTTTTAATCTGTAGTTCTTTGTTTGTGTTTGTATTTATGAATTTTATATGTTGAATGCTTATATTTGTTTCTTTTTTCTTTGGTAAACTAGGTTTCAAAACTAGTCTAGTCTAGTCAGTATATATAATGATATACATAACTGCAACATGCAATTTTGTTGATCTCTCATTCATAAGAAGAGAGTCTTTAAACAAATATATTTAAGTAGATGCTTTCGCCATAACTGGAGAAATGAAATCACACATTTAGAAACTTGATGTTGACACCTCCAGACATACAGAAAACACTGCCGATGCATCATCATGTTATCACACAGTCTGGGCTGTTAATATTATCTCCTCCACTTTACAGCTCCTCTTGTCGCTAAACACTTAACGATTATGTCACCTTAGCTTTCACTCTCTAAACTTTCTTTAACATGTGCTGTCTCAATTAAACACACAATATAGAGAAGTTCAACAACGTGGCCACAAATGAATAGTCAGTTTATTATTTTATTCTGAACCCAGGTGAAAAAAACACTTCTCGCTTTCATCCACTTTTATCTCGGTGTCAATATTGCCTCTGTAATGCTTTAGTTACCTCGCAATTACCGCTCTATTTCCACTCAGCCAGACACATACACAGACATACACTCTCACAGATGCCTTACTGAAGGAATAAACTGTTTTCCCTCCCCTGCTGTGAGCTGTGTTGAGTAATGAGTGAAAGCCTTTCTCCCTGTGATTCTCTCCGAGAGAGCGTCTCTCATTTTTTGCCATTTCGTGCTCAACCCTGAGCCGCTCTCCACTCGTACTCGCTGTGTTTCACCCTGCTTTGTCCTTTGTTTTCCTCTCTTCCTCTCTCAAGAGTTTTTGCTGAAGCCCAGAATTGGACACTTCTTCTTCTTCTGTGTCGCAGAAGTTTTATTCCAACAAAATCACATTGATCCTTGAGCTTGCTCACTCAGGATGACAAAGTGCCATTTGCAGAAGATGCACAAAAAAGGTCAGGGTTGTCGATGTATTTTTGCATGAGGGATTGAGTAAGGACGCTGCAATTTAACAGCCATTTCAACAGGAATACCACAGGAATTAATCATCTCCGATATCTCAGGGACAGAGAAGCAGAGTGCGAGCATGCTTTATGTGGTGGTTCAGAGCATGCATCACTCACTTTGGAGCCAATTCAGCGCTGGGCTAGAGATTGTCTCATAAATACAAGGTCTCAGGTTTGATCCCTGAAACAACCAGTATGTCTTGTTATAGCGTCCTTGAGCAAGACAGTGAATGTTTCAGGATAGATTGTCAACCAAATGAAAAGGGATATGTAAGTTAAAGAGCAACATCTGTGAAGAATGGTGACAAAATCTAGCACCAGATCCAAGATCCCATCATCATTGGCATCTGTGTTTTGATGAAATCTGTTTTTTTTTTTTTGCATCCATGGTAGGAAAGCAGGTCAAAATTTAAATAGCTGAAAATAGAACATCTGGCTGGGCCTTGTCAGTCAGCAGTGCGTAATGAAATATGGAAATTGGGTCGCTCTTCAAAGAGATGCGGGCCTCTGGGTGCCGTCCTGGGTCTCCAGCAGGCCCCTTCACAGCCCCGGCGGAGCCCCGCCCCTCTGAAACGTGTGCTACATTTCCAGGTGCTGCCGCCGCGGCCCAGTCCGCCGCCAGTGCCAGCTCGTTAGCGCTCACAGCCTGGTGGAGCTGGCAGCTGGCATCATTAAACTTCAAACCGGCTTTCGACCCGGGGTGCCGCCGCGGGGAGAGACCGCCCGCTCATCCGCCTGCCAACAGCTGATTAGAGCCACGCTGACACCAGCAACCAGACTCCATCCGCACCCTATCCAAACAGCATATCCACACACCGCCGACCACACCACAAACAATCCAAACAGCATCCAAACACCAACCTCTGAGGACAAACGGCAACACCAGTGCTCCAGAACCTGCTCTTAGCCTGATTGAGAACAATTGGCCGCTATATCGAGGATTCGATAACCAAACTTATCAGAAAAATTAACACTTGAACATACATCAGCGTGATAAGAACTACCTAAATGACAGAAACCATCTTTGGAAAAAATGTATTTGATGTGTACTTTGCCATGACTTTTTAGTTTGGCCCATGTCCCCTCCATTAACATGGAGGGGGCGGGCTTTATGACCTATACTGCAGCCAGCCACCAGGGGGCGAACAAGATGTTTTGGCTTCACTTTTAGGGAGCTGTCATGTCATCCATCTTCATATACAGTCTATGGTTCGGACACTCAAAACACAAAAATTGACTTTTAATGGATGATAAGAGTCAACGTTAGAGAGAGTTAGAGAAGAGGATCAAGTATCTTAGCACAAAGACTGGAAACAGCCAGCCTGGCTCTGTTCAAAGGGTAACAAAATTCACCTCAACACCTCTAAAGCTTGCTAATTAACACGTCATATCTTGTTTGTTTGGTCCGTACAGAAAGTGTAAAAATGGCATGTTGTGTGCCAGACATTTCATGACTGGGAGCAGTCACCTTCTGAAGTCTCTGCAACCTGACAGTGATAACAAAACTTCAGGAAGTCGCTGCTTCTCTCCCCCTGCCCGTATAACCATCATTTTTTCCACGTTTTTTATTCCCAGCTTCACAGGTTTGCTGTCTGTTTCTGTCTTTGTTCTAAGCTAAGCTAACCGCTATATTTAACAGATACATTATGAGAGTGTTATCGGTCTTCTCATCCAACTCTTTGGCAAGAAAGCGAATAAGTGTGTCATCTAACTGAAATGGAAGGAGTCTCTGTCTGTATGTCTGTCCTTCAAATTTCTCCACAGCTGTTGAGTGCGAGCTCTTGAAATCTACGGGACATTCATTAGTGCATTTGGTCAACAAGATCTCACGGGAAGGCGTATTAATGACACAACATTACAAGGACAGTCCGCGTGTCATGAGGATGCATTTTAGCGTGTCATTTGTGCGCTGCGTTTTACTTGTTTGCGTTTTAGTTAGGTTAAGGAAAAACATCATGGTTGGGCTTAAAATAAGTACGTATGGAAACAATGTAACATAATTTCGGAAAACACGTCACAAACGTCACTAACCCATCCACCTTCCCTCCCGTCCATCATAAGCAGTCTTTCTCACTTTTTATTCTATGTCACTAGTTCTGAGCGTGACATGCGTTTACATACTACACGCCACTACATGGCGTACAAATGACATGCCGAAAGCAAGAATGGCATTCTTAGTGCACGCTTTTGCCTTGTGCATTGTCGTGTCATTCATACGTCTTCTCGTGCCGGTTATGTGTGTGAGTGTTGAGAGTGGACTCCTATTAACTGTTACCCCGCCGAACGGCATGCCTGGTTCAGCTTGCTCGCTACAATATTAACTGTCACACTGGCGAACGGCATGCTGGGTAGAGATCGTTGATGTTCATGTGAGCTTTTGCACCCAAATGACGTGTATAATAGCACTGCTAGGGGATGCAACTATGTCATGGCAGGTGTATTTGCTGAAGGAAGGGCAGTGCCGAGTGTGAAGTTGTTTGTATGAGCGGTTCTTGAGAAAGCTGCAAGCAGCAACACCGGAAACCAAGCAGTCGGCCAGTTTTAGAATTAACATTTTGGGGAAATTAACCCTTTGTCTCCTGAAAATTAGCTGACAAAAGTTGGATTGGAAGTAAATGTCTCCATCCGCTGACCATCATCACCTCTATGTCCTCGACCTGTTCACACAACATTACCCACGTTTTTCCAACTGTCACTTTTAAGGTCATCACTTCACACAAACATATACTATCATTCCTCACCAACACTTCCAAATCAACCTTTATCGACTTCATATTAGGGACAAAGCGGAACAAACGACAGACTTGTGATAAAATATGAGATGTAACTCACTCAGCTCAGAGGGAACACGGTCCCTGAATGCTCTTCTGATAAGATTTTCTTTACAGATATTGCCTCCAAATAGATTGTTTGCCATTTTCGCTTTGTCCTTGCCTTCTATTCAAATGATGAAACAAGATTTAATTTGCACTCAATCAAGCTCAGGTATGGCAGAGCGCCCATATCTCGCCAAACCCCAGTGACGCACATGAACACTGGTCCCACTGGAGCCACAAACTGGTTCGAGCTCCATTATCATCCTTTTGTTTCCTAGCATGTCTCTGTTCTTTTTTTCTTTCCCCACTGCTGGGCACAAGCAGAGACTTGGTAATTTCCACTGTGATTGAGTCATGAATGATAATGGCTTGATTATTTGGCGAAAATTGGTCTCTTTAGATTCATTTCATGTTCGGTGATAATTGAGAAGCTTTGTCGGTCTGGATTATACCAAACCGTTGGACTGACTGCCTTTACACATCCCGCAGTCAATTCTTTGGGCCAGTGGAAAACTCATTTAATTTTTTCATGCGGTGGGAAAATCTCCAGATAATTTCCATTAAATCAATGTATTATAATACCGGCTTTGAAAGAAACCGAAAAGCCAAGACAAGAAAGTCTATACCCTCCTGTGAGTAAAGCCCGACCTCCCGTGATACCCTGCAGTTCATCAGAGAGCTCTCGAGGAATTTCGTCCCTCCCTTTGGGCTCCAGGTCGTCTTTGAATTGTCCAGCCGGAAGGAGGCCACTGTCACTCCTTTACAGTAAAACACCAGATCTAAGAAGCCTATTCAAATATCAATAGGGTTTGGCCTGATTTATCTATCGCTGAAAAGAAGCTTTGCTACAACCAGTTGTGGAAGAAGAACTCAGAACCTTTACTTAAGTAAAAGTAGTAATACCACAGTGTAAAAATACTGTTACAAGTAAAAGTCCTGCATTCAACATCTTACTTGAGTAAAAGTACCAAAGTATTAGAATCAAAATATACTTAAAGTACCAAAATTATACTTAAAGTACCAAAAGTAAAAGTACTCATAAGGCTATTATGCCCATGTCAGAATAATATATATTATATTATTGGATTATAATTATTGATGAATTAGTGTATACAGCCCATTAATATTGCAGCTGGTTATTGTGTGGTAAATACTTATCTATCTGCTGGGCAGCTTAATCTACAATAATATATCTATAATAATCCAAAATACATATATATTGATTCAGATTATTAATACAAAATATAAATCTGTAAAGTAACTAAAGCTGTCAGTTAAATGTAGTGCAGTAAAAAGTACAATATTTCCCTCTGAGATGTAGTGAAGTAAAAATATAGCAGAAGTAGCAGAAAATGGAAATACTCAAGTAAAGTACAAGTAGCTCAAAATTCTACTTAATTCCAGTACTTGAGTAAATGTACTTAGCTACATTATATCATTGGCTGCAACCATAACTTTCTTCCTGAATGGCAGAGAATTCATTAATGTGCTCTAAAAGCACCCCTGGAAGCAACATGGGCTGCTGGGAGGAGAAACATCCTAGTTATGCAGCTTTTGGAGAGAGGACCTGAGTCATAATTCAGCTCTAATCACAAATATCAAGGCTAATTCTGGTAAAAACCCAAACAGGGGAAGAATTTATTAATTTGCAGAGATATAATAGGGAACAGGTACGAGGTCTGCAGGAGCTGCTATAACGACGGCATTTTGAATATCCTCCTTTCTCTTTCATTTGGACCATCTCCTTTTAACGAGAGCTGTGTGCATCGTTACAAACAAATGAGCGGGAGGTTAATAGGAGGTCCAGTAGAACAACTGGTGTGGGTGGCTCGCCTCTTAAAGGATCCCTAATGAGCTGTCTGCGCTTCTTCAGAGACTTCATGCATTGATTTATCACAAAACCACTGACGTAAAGGTCGCCAAGTCACCCCGTGATGGACTTCAGTACTTTGGGGTTTTGACACGACCTTTTGACCTCCACCGTGCATCACGGTGCTCTCCTTATCAAGCTGCCACACATGCGTCACTATACATCCAAAGCACTCCTTAGGGATAATACAGCTTCACATCAATATGTACGACATATCCAATTTGGCACCTCTCCCTCTCTATCTCATTGAAAAACGAGCCGCTTACATGAAACCTCTAGTCGTGATGATTTCAAAGCTGGCATCGCTGAGAGACCTTGAGAGGGCGTGTTGTGTCTGAATAAAGAAATGCCTCCGTTCAGACTTCAAAGCAAAGATGCAGTTGATGCTCACGTCCACGGGGAGGCAGCACCGTGTTTGTTGGAGGAAAAGGCGGCGGGGCGACCCCTCTCTGTAAGCAGTTGACCCTTGTGGCGGTGGAGGGCTGTGTGCCGGGCGCCGTCCCCATGTTCCCCTGGCACGGTGCCCTCAGGCCGGGGCGGGAGAGAGCTGGACAGACTGGAGAAGCAGCGCTGGGACCGGAGCAGAACCTTCGGACTCCATCTGTCGCTTTCTCCACAGTAGAGAGAAGAGGGAGACGGGGAGAGCCAGAGACAGGTGGGCCCACCCCCCACCAGCTGGCACTGCAACCAGCATCTGCCCACAGCCAAGGCAACTTTCCTTTCTCCTCGTCATCACTGATCAGACAACTCACAGCCTCTATTCCCTCACTCATCCCTCCTCCTACTGCACTTCTTTTAGGTTGCTTGGCCCAGCAAAATGAGAAGTACTTAAGTTTCAGCACACTTCTTCTTCGTCGTATTGTTCGACTATACTACTGCTGCTGCTGCTGTCTGAAGTTCCACGATTCAATACTAAATCAATGACAGCAAAACTGGAGCATGGGGCGGCCTGCAGAGGGATGTAAACAAAAGACAAATTAGGAAAGCATTTTTATGCTTTGAGACAACTGAGATATGATTTGTGAAAAAGGGCTGTAAGTCAAGTTAGAAAGATATACATGATTTTATATGAGGAATCTGACCAACACTATTATGTTTAAGAGTTCATATAGATGTGCCATGTGGCCCCTAGACATCTGCGTACTGTTCTTTCTATTTCGGGGCCTTTAACGCCTTTTATTAGAGAGTCAATAGAGTGGGGAAGGGATGATGCATTTTTGTAGTCTAACCAGGAACTTAGCATCCCCCTGGTTCCCTCGACAAAAAGTCAATGGGATTTTTCCACTGGGTTTTGGATTATTGCAGAAAATGGCAAACAAACGTTTATGATACTTACACGTTTTATTCTGTAAATTAATCTCCAAAAATTACGATTTTTGAAGCATGAATGTCTAATGTTAGGCTATAAACAAACTACACCACGGTCACAACGAGGCTGTAGAGGCGTATGAGTCGGCGTGTTTAGTCTCATTTAGCCACTTGTTAGCAACCGTCTTTTTTAAGACACGTATAAGCTTCAAAATTCATGATTAGTTATTTCCTGTTTTATTTTGGTACTTACATTTGTCACTTCCTGCTGCCCTCTTGTGTTTCCCGTCAGTGTGAGTACCCACCCCTCTCTGATCAGTTTCACCTGTCTCTAATCACCCTTCCTCCCTTGTGTATTTTAGTCTGTGTGCTCCCCTTTGTCTGAGCCAGTTCGTCTTTACTGTTTGAGTGTTCTATAGAGTTTTTGACCTTGTTTCTAGATTTGGACTTTAACTCTGCCTAGTGTTTTTTGGTACCATTATCTGACTTCATTGGACTGTCACCTGTGTACTTTACTGTGTTTTTTGCCAAAATACCCATACTACCATACTATTTAGTATGCAAGAAAATGATGTAGTATGTCCCAATACATAGTATGTCAAATACAGTATGCCAAAAATACCAGGATGTCCTACCACATCCGGTCGTATTTTGCAGTATGCAAGCGAGCATGCTTTTCTGAATATTCTGACCCACAATCGTCTGCACAGCAGCTGAAGCAAGAGGGTCAAAGTTCAAGGCGTGATGTTATGATGAAGTAGTATGACCCAATTGTGTGCATACTGCAAGCAACAATACTTTGTAAGGGCAGCTGCAGTATGTACTAAAAGTAAAGTATGTGATTTGTAACATGGCTTTACTTTTTGTCTGTGAATCGTGCTTTTGGGTCCATTTCTTGCTGGTTGCCAGTGTTGCCTGATAGTGCCCGGCCAGACTCTAACTGGGGTCACAGGAAATGGTTAGTGCCTCAGGCCACCGGGGGACCGCCAAAAGCCTGTTTTTGAGTCTGTTTTCATGCGTTGGCTCTTATCTGCAGTTGTACAATTTCCATGTTTTGGAAAAAGATTTCAAGCTAATTTGACTGTTTTCTCCACGGTTGGGACTCATTTTGTTTTAGATAACTGATTCTTGAGTGGGAAGAAAATTCTAATTAAAAAAAAAGAAAAGAAAATGTTGTCATAATGTGGCTTATTGTTAATATTATATTCTTATAAAGTTAGAAGCCCATGCCAAAGCCCTTTGCAGTTCAAGGCAAAATATCTCAACTAGCAGATAAAATATTGGAAGACAAATGATTTAGAAGACAACACTGTTTTTATAAAATCCTCTCCGTTAATGTGTCTCTTCACCTTGTTTTCACCCATGTGTTATTAAACCTACTGTGAAAGATAATTTAAAAGATAATTCAGACCCCCTGGGCCTTATTTTTACAGCTTTTGCTAACATGGCAATATAAAATATCATTGCTTACTTCACTGTAGAGCACCAAGTCTGTGTGACGTCCTTCCATGCGCACACAATGTGGAGAGGGGTCCACCTAGGGCCCCCAAAACTCTAGTCCCGGCCCAGTAATGTACTGTATATCACAACGGACCGGGCCTACAGGGGGCGGTATAACCTCTCTGAAATAATGCAGCAGCCAGTGCTCTTTTGACACATTAACGACAGGTAATACAGGACACATGGCCTCAGTGTTTACTCCTTTGCCTCTGAGTGACATTACACACACTATGCAGCCTTCACTGTGGCTGAGTACTGTGATGGTGAAGTGATAGCAGCCCCTCCTCTTCCCCAGCCTAATTCTGCTGCATCTCTGGTGGACCGGGCTAATTTAGTTGAAAATTGATACAAGGATGGGGATAAAATGTTAAGCAAGACAATCCAGCAAGTCTGATTAGGCCGTATGTAGCCAATTAGGCCTACTGGCTCCCATCTGAAGCCAAGCGGGCAGCAACCGCAGGCACATTAGCCTACTGGAGAGCTTTTCGTCAGTCCCATAATAAAATTATACCCACACTGTAGCATTGAATCAGATTCATGTCAGATTTAACGTTCTTTTGAAGAGCAGGCAAACAATAAAACCAAAAGGGCAAAATAAAACTTGTAGATCTATAATTTCAGGCCTTTATTTAATGTTGATGTAGCTACTGGTTTACAAACTAATGGGCAAATATGAAAATGGTCGGGGTGTTGCAGAGAAACACAACTCTTTTTGAGCTCTGCTATGAACAGACAAGCTGTATGGACTCATATGAGGTTTAAAGGTCCAAAGTGAAACAGGAGATACACTGAATTGCATTTTCTACACATCACATAGCATGCTTTGACATTTTAAAACAGGATCTACACTACAACTGTATGTATCATTTTGGTTGATTTTGCTTATTATTCTTGAACGGACATTACATTTTCCTCTGGAATGTATTCTACTCAAGATTTTCTTTTTTTTTTATAGTCTTTACCACTACTTTTCTGATGACTAACATCCCTTGAGTTCCCTTCAAGAGAAGAAGAGGAGTCCAACTTAAAAGCTCGCTCCATATTTTCCTGTAATCTTTGAATGAGTTATTAAAGGGAACAGCAGTCGGAGGATGGCGTACCCAAAAATAACATGCAAATGACGTCCTATATATTGATTTTATGTTAAATGCAAACTTGCTTCCACAACGCAATTGACGATACACGCTTAACTTTTTTATTTAAAGTCCAGACATAGTGTACCACTTGTGTTATAAACAGCTTGTCTGTGCAAATGTAAACTCATCATCTGAAAACATCGGCGGTCACGTAAAGAGACGAACGAGTGATCAGTGCAAAATAATATTGCTTCTGTTTTGTTTTTGTCTGCATATTATCTCCGGTGCCACGTATTGTTTGTCTCCACCGCCTGCTGGGTTTAATCTCAGCTCTCCGTGGACCCCGTGTCCATCTATTCACCATGATTAGCCTTAATAGATGTGCAGTTGGCTTCTGTTTGATGACCCAGGCTGTTTGTTGACAAAGCCTTGATGCGTTCTTTTATTAAATGCATTAAGCTGCAATAAGATGGTTTCCTTCCATGATGACTCAAAGTCCACGCAGAAGGACCAGAAGGTGTGCATTAATATTAATATGCAGTCCACATATATAGAATCTATTTATCTGTTCCTCATTGATCATTACAGTGTGCAGTTTAATGTGATCAAACCAGATTTATAGCTACAAAAGTGGAGAAAGTTGAAAGCAAATGTTCACAGCAGCATGTGTGACGAGTAATACAACGCAGTAAATTGCATGTATCGGATGGAAATTAATGGTTCAAAAACATTCTGATTGTTTTTGTTCACTCTCACAATTAACCATAAGGTTTTCAAAAAAACCTCGGATAATGTTCACTGCAGTAATAAATGATATGTGACAGGCTCCCACATCCTGAAATCAGTGGAAGTTAAATGAGGCGGAAATAGGTATATTTCAAGGTGTGATAACACACCTCTATGAGCACATGATGCTATTATAGATGCTCTGAAGCATCTGATCTCTCCTGCAGGTAACAGCAAGCGCAGAAAAGAACAAATTACATGTAGAGAAAATGGGCTGTCTATTAGAGGGGAACGTTTGCTTCCAAATCCCGAGAGCATTTCAGATATGACAGTTATTTAATATAACTATGTTCTGCTGAGAGACAATAGCTGATGTTTCCAACAATGGAAATATTTAAACACTGGAGGCTCATATGGATAATTCTTATGTCAGTGTATAGGTTATATAAACGTTTGGGTGATAGACCAGTGTTTCCCAAACTTTTTTTTTCTGGGGAACCACTTTTTAAAAATGACCCAATACACAATAGTCTATAAATTGAATTTGTGCGTAAATGAACGTTCCTGACTAGTTTAACCGCCATTTCTGCATCACCTTATATTATCTTGAATTGGTAAACCAGCCATTTTGAAGCGATACGTTTGGTAAATCAAATAAATGCATTTAAGTGGAGTTAACCAGCCAATTAGACTGTTGTCAGGCTTTAAATAGGTGTTATCAGTAGCTTTAAGTCCCATAGATGTGGGTCAGTAGGGGCCTACTACACCCACTAGTAGGTTTTATCATCTATTCACATGGTAGATCAGGTATAAAAGAACACAACAGCGACCTCTAGCGATCGTAGTAATTATGACAGGAGTAGAAGCAGAAGTGGGACGATGGGTTCGCATCCTGTGTGAAATCAACATGTGTTGTTGTGTTTGTAGTTATTTTAACCCAAAACACAGTGTTTTTCCCACAACTTAACTAAGTGTTTTTTTTTACCTAAACCTAAATAAGTTGTAGTTTTATTGCCTAAACCTAAAGAAGTTGTAGTTTTCTTGCTAAAACCTAAAAAGTTAAAGAAGTTGTAGTTTATTGCCTAAACCTAAAGAAGTCGTAGTTTTATTGCCTAAACCTAAAAAAGCCTCTGTTTGTGTTCAAAACATGACGTTTCATTCAGTTTAACATGTTAGAATGTGTTGCTTCTAAGTTTCACTTTTACAACATAGTAGGCCCGTAATGACCCATATGTCTGGTGCTTATAGCAACTGATAACGCCTATTAATAGCCTGACAACAGTCGAATTGGGTGCAGCTAATGGGCTCTTGTTTTTTTCCTCTGATCAGTAAAACAACGTACACTAGCCTGTCATAGTAGATTCAATGTTATAAGTAGGCTACAATTATCAGAACAATACGAACACTCAGGCTCCCTCATGGCTCAAAGGTGTACTGCAGATACTGTATATTATTGTTAAAGAAAAGACTATGGAAGAAATAATGCAAATGTATTTATTTTTAATAAAATCGATACTGGACCAACCTGCAGGTCACAACCCAGTCTTTGGGAAAGACTTGAAGTGAATATAAATCAAATTGCAATTAATAGCTCGATATTATCATATTTTTGATTGATTTCTTGGACAGACATCCTATAGTCACTAACTGACGTAATCTAGATTTTATTGCGATTGCATATATTAACTCTCTTGATTTCTAGCTTAAATTCAACATTTTCAGCACACTAAAAACATACCATGATAATGTCAGCTAAATATAGCCCATTAAAAACAGTCTCACACTTACTGTCACTGTCACTGCAATATTTGCACTGTAATGGAGGAGACAAATGTCCCAAATCACCCTCTTTCACACTTTTATAAGAGGTCTAATCCCATTGCTAGTTATTGCCTTCATTTGTCTCTGGTATTATCATTACTGGAGGTGATTGGCAGTCCCTGGAGAGGCTTTTTGGCGGACCTTCTCTTCACTTGAAATGTGTGAGCCAGGCGTGATGGAGGCGCCTCCTGGCACCACGTAGTACCTATCTTCTGATCATCTGTTATCTCTGACTGAACATATTGGATTATTGATTTGAAGAGGGAATGTGTTTTTGTAGGCGTTCGTCTGTGGAAGCCTAACATGCTCATTGTAGCCTAACTGTGACCCAGTAAAATGCACAAATTCTCTTTGGATGCTGGCATTTGACTATTTCCAGACTGGAGCTGTCCGTGGTGCTGAAGCTGATTTAATTTCCATTTCAGATTGAAAGCAGCAAGGAGAAAAATGTGCTTTAGTTTTAGCCTTAAAGGACCAGTGTGTAACATTTCGGAGGATCTTTTAGCAGAAATGGAATATAATATTCACAACTATGTTTTCATTGTGTATAATCACTTCATAGCTCTTCATACCTACATAGAGAGCATGATCTCTTTATGGAGTCTGCCAGTTTCTACAGCAGCCCAGAAGGACAAACCAAACACTGGCTCTAGAGAGAGCCTTTCAGGTTTTGACGTTACCTGATGGCCACCGTAGTTCTCCGACAAGCTTGTGAAACTGCGGTAACGTGAGCCGCAGAGTGCAAAACCGCGGTACCGCCACCCGTAGTCGGACTTCCGTTGCACATGAAGTAGTGTTATTACGGTAAGGATGGCGTCTGAGCGAGGTAAACTGCGTTACCACGGTTTTGCACTCGGCGGCTCATGTTACCGCGGTCTTTGAAAGGGAGGAGTGGGTGGAGGGGTATTCAGTTGGTTGCAATCTGCAACCACACCACTAGATGCCGTCAAATCCTACACACTGTACCTTTAAAAGAGAACTCCACCAATTTAACATTGCACTCCTATAAGATTGTTGGACTTGCAATAGACAGTTTATAGAAAAAAGGATAAAAATCAAAGCAGCAGAATCAGAGATATCGTCTTTCTTATTCCACAAATTCTTCTTCCTTGTCAAGCCCTGATGCCTACATTACCCACAGTGCAACTCGACTACCGACAGTCTGAGATTTGAGTGTGTTATGCTAGCAGCTTATTGTAGCCTGCGGCCTACAGAGGTTTGGTAAACTCACTTCTTTCTAATTTTACACTTGCAGATTTTTTCATTTTCAGACTTGTAGTCTTCAGCTCCAACCGACGCTGGCTCACTTGAGGCAATTTACCAGATTTTGCATAACTCCCTCTGGAGCCACAAAAGGCTTTATACAACTTTTTTGTATATGCAGTTGCAGTAGTACTTCCTAAGACATGTAAACAAATTTGAACGTGTAAAATTGGTGGAGTTCCCCTTTAACAAACACACAGTGAAGCTCCTTCATTTCAGCTTTAAACACTCTTGTGTAACCAACTCGTGGGTAATTTCCCCCACACAGAGGCCCAAACAAAAAAGCTTTAGCTGCGTTGAAGAGAAGAGGTGGTGAGAAATTAAAAAAGAAACAAACACACACACACATTTACAAATACACACTATAAACTTCACCATCTGGGAGTAGGATTAATTTCTGGACTGTTACTCAACCTCCACTGTTATGGGCATTCCTTGCACCAAACGTGTAAAAGTGTGCACAAAGGGGTAAAACGAGCGGGTAAAGCAGAAGAAAGGTAATAATAATAATACAACAGGCACTTTGATGGTTCCTCAGGAGGATCTGTGAATTAGGACAGCCTGAAGATCAGCAGAGGGAGTGAGGAGGAGTCTGTCAACAGGAGGAGAGCAAAGTGAGAATGAGTTCTATTGATATTTCTGCTGCCTTTTGTGTCTATGTGCAATGTGCATGCATGTGTGAACGAGGGAAAGAGTGAGAGATTGACCAGAGACACCAGCCTGCTCTGCTGCCAAGTCACATTAATTGTATCAGTAACTGGCTTTCATTCCTCCGATCTCCAGCATATCGTGATGCTGCTTCAAGTAACACCATGATTAAATCAGAAAGAGAGAGAGACACCCAATGGTTTCTCTCTTTGGGCTTAATGTGGTTTGAGCTCAACATGTTTACCAGCTTTAACTGAGTTAAATGCACCTTGCCTTTAAATTGGTTTCTTCTTTGGTGATAATCAGTCACATAGATGTATATATGTAGATACCGCATTGATGCTTCAGCCCATTGCTGTGATGCGTCAGCGTTGCCGCCATATTGGGGAGGTCAGGATTGGTCCGTAAACACGTACAAGTGAACGGGGGAGCTGCCGTTTTTCTGGATAAAAAGCACTATAATGTTTACATTTCTCCACCGATTTCAATGAGTAGTTTTTATATTGAAGGATTTATGATCTACAAGGAGTAAAAAAAAGAAAGTTTTGTCTCCAGTTACTTAAAATCTCGATACTAGGCTATAATCGCTGCTAGACGCTCAAAAGAGTGTGTCTCAACGTTAGCTAAGCTTAACTTACAGTACTTCATATAGATTATAAACACTTGAATATAAAAACGACTCATTGAAATCGATTGAGAACTGTATTACAACGTTATTGTATTTTTTATCCAGAAAAACGTCAGCTCCCCCGTTCACTTGTATGTGTTTACAGGCCAGTCCTGACCTCCCCAATATGGAGGGGACGTTGACATACAATTCAAAGGCCAATGCGTCATCTACGTATATATCGGTGCCTTCAAATAAAAGTTGCGAGAACACCGCTGCTGCTGAGCAACTGCAATATCAACGTTACTGTTGGCATCTAGAAGCCACAGAGGCTAACGATCTAGCAAGCTAGCAAGTGGGTAACATAATGCAGGAAATGCAAAGGCATAATGACAGAGAAAAAAGATGAGGCTGTTGGGAATATCAACATTTTCCTCAGACATATTATGAAATTACAAAGAAAAACAATATAAAAATTACGATATATTCACTTATTATGTACAGAAAATGTAACTTCCATGGCCTCCGCCATTTCTGACAATGTCAACAAACACATCACAACTCGTGAACTCAGAAACTTTCCACTTACGAGGTCGTGAATACCACAAGAGGGGGGCGTTCATATGGACTCTTTTTTGTGAATACGGTAAACACGACCCCATTTGAAGGCACCAAATATCTATGATGGCCGTGGTCACTGGACCCTAACCAGAGAGTAATGACTGTTTAATGTGTATTCATGAACTGGGAATAGGTTGAATCACTTTCATGTTATATCATCTCTGTCGCTGATTGATATAATCAAATTGCTACTCATAATCAGAGACAAGATGAGAAAAAGGTTTATTTCTGTGACTTGTTGCCAAATTTTCCTTTTTAAACAAAGCTTCTTTTTTCTCTCTGGGATGGGTAAGTTTGAACTTTGAACTCTTTTCTTTGTGCACGCTCCCATGTTGGCTTGCTCTACTGACGTCTCACTGGGACAATGAGGATCAAAGTGTGTCTGGCTGCTCTCTCATTTACGGCCTGTGAGAAAAAGCCTTCCTCTTCCTCAGTTGTACTATTACCTGGTCCTACTTTCTCATTTATACACACACACACATACACACACTTGCCCTGGCGATATTAGCTGACGGCATGCTGTCTGGAAGCGGGTAAAGCACTGGGGACCTGCTCCTACTGTCCCCGGCTGTCTATATGAATTAGTAACACACAGTGCCACTAATGCTTGCAGATCACAGTCTCAGGCACCGCAACATCTGTGCGCATCTGAGTACATCAGTGTGAGTCTGAGAGTCCTTGAACTTAGCGGGGAATTTGCCCTGAGGACTCTTGCAACTGTCAGACAACCTGTAGGGGCGCTCTCTGCTTTAACATGTCCTTTTATTTACTCGTCCTGACTGCTGCCATATGTAGGGGGGAAGTGGAGACAGTTGCTGTGTGCTCAGGTGAAGTGCGGAGTTTCTGGTGTTGACAAAAGCCCTCCTCGTCATCCATCCATCCACCTCTGCTAGGCCGTCACTTCACCCCAGAGCTCTGCCTCCGTTCCTGCTCATCACTTCTTAAACAATCCCTTCCATCTCTATTTTCTATTTTAGTTTCCATCTGTTTGTTTATCTCTCTCCCTCTTTCTCTTGCCACACAGCCCCTTTTTTTTTTCCTCCTGCAGGCAAACAGAAGCATTGCCAAGAACAGCTCTGTTGGCCTGCTTAGAATTTACATATGTAAATGAGAGCCAATGTTGCTCGTAAATCTGCAATTAAGCAAACAGCTGAAGCTTACAAACAACGTCGGTCCCTATTACTTTACCAATAATAGAGTTTCTTGTGCACTGATTTATATTGCCAACCCCATTACCTTCTTTCTCCTGCCTTTATGCAATTGGTTGAAGATAATGTCCTGGACCATACTCAAGGTCTTTGATTAGTGGAGCAGCACAATGCGTTGAGAATAAAGCTCCGTACTCTTTCTCCAAATATATGGGAGCAAAACACAAGCTTGACTTACTTTTTATGCGCGGTTCAAAGAGCGTAGCAGCATGTGTTCATCAAAGCACTGTACATCTATTTACATACTGTACTCCGCAAAGAAAACAGCTCTTTTAATGAGTTGCAGAGGTCGAAAGTCATGACCAAGATTCAGAGTTTATACCAACAAACATGATATCCCGCATACCAGTCTTTGCGTGTGATGAGAGACTCTCTATACTCATTACGGCTAATGTGTGGCAAACTCTGTTACTTATACATATTTATACATATGGATGGATATGGATGTTCAGTGAGAGCTGGAATGTCTCCACCAGACAGACCAGCAAAACCAGAACAAGAGCCGGAAGCTGAGCCGGTTGTTGATTCTCAGTGGGATCGACAGTACTAGAAACTCTTTTTCATCAGTATGAATTAATGTTAATTATATTAATTATTAATCAATACCGTAGTTTATTTGCCTTAACCTAACCAAGTTAATCTTTTCTTAAACCTAAATAAGGAGTTGGCTACCATTGCACAACGCAACCCAACGCAAGACTGCAGCTCCAGTTACACTCTGCATATGTTATACCCCATAGCTCAAGACCATGTCCCAGCCTCTTTCAATAAGCCTTGTCGTTTCTTAACCCTAACTAAGTGGTTTTGTTGCCTAAACCTATACTTCCTGTGAAGACGGAAGTTTATTTTGAAAAGACACTATGCATGTAACGAGCATATATTGACACGCCGTCTCTGACTTGTCCAAAACGCAAGACGCTAGAGGGATACCTAGAGCATCATAGGTGAAGCTTAGGGCCACTGACAAGTTGCGGTATTTGACGAGTCGGGGTGAGAATGTGTTGCATTTACAGTAGGCTATACGTTAGCAGGGTGACATGATATCAGATAATTGCATCCTGGAAATCTCACAGTGAACCCAACCCAGCTTCTGACTTGGACTTCCTTGCAGCAGCGCTGTCCCACAACACTTTTCTCATGTAGAAAGTTGGACTTTCTGACTTTCTAGCATCTTTTGGACATCTTTAGCATTAGATATGGTATCGTGTGCCAACTGGAGATAAGGAGGTCGGTTTTGTGACTGTACCCTGGTAGCCCCAGTGCTGTTCAGAACTTTATCTGCGGAGATTTGAGGTCACTGTGACCTGCCACATGAGTGAGGTGAGTGAAGGTTCTCCAACATCACCTCCCTTCTGGATGGTTCCTCTACAGAGGGAATCAGAGGAAGGATTCAAAGTCTGTTTGCTGGTCTGGGAGTCTGAAGTAGTCGATCCAGGTCATGCATTTCTGTCCTGATCTCTTTTTTTGCCTCTCACTCATGTTTCTATCACACAAACATGATACACTCTTTTTACAAAAACTATACAACTTATCAGCTGTACCCCGCTGTAAAACTAATAGACTGAATGCTTAAAAAACAAGTCGGGAAGCCTGGAGTAGTAATGGATTCAAACCCGAATTTAGAGCAACCAAATCAAGAATATCATCATGAAAATAAAGCACGAATTGAAGGATTTAGTTCCAAGTACATCTAAAAAAACTTCCATCCAAGGTTTTATTTTCCGTTGAATAAGTGTAATGGTGTCTTCATAGGTCTCTCCAAAAAAGCAACCAGACTGCCGAGGCTAGAGTATTTACTCAGACTAAGAAAGCAAAGCACAATGCTACAGTTCTCAGATCACTGCACTCTGCACAGGTATGTCAAAGGACTTATTTTAAAATACTATTAGTGTTTCTTGCTTGTAAACCACTGAAAGATGTAAAATATTCATCTGTGACCTGCTTCTGTGTTCCCGACATCTCAGGTAGTCTGGGGCTGGTTTGCTTACTGTTGAAAGGAACCACAAGAAACATTGGGAAGCAGCTTTTTAAAGGATATATACCATATTATCTGGAACAAATGTCTGAAGATAAGAGGCCTGATCAAACTGTCATTTGGTAGTGTTTCCTGTTTTATTTTGATAAATTCACTCCTCATGTGTCATGTTTGGTTTTACTTTTTGTCGTTGTGTGTTTTCCCGCCTCCTTGATTATCTTCACCTGCCCCTGATTTTGCCATTAGTCCACCCTGTTTACACTCCCTAGTTTTCCCTGATAGTCTTTGTTCCACCCTGTGTCACCAGTGTAAGTTTTCTATGATTTTTGGACTTTGCCTTTCTCCCTGTTTTTTTTTAGATTTTTGCCAACTCCCTGTCTGGATTTGTTTGCTCTTCTTGGACTGGTTATGTCCTGACCTAGCCTTTTTGAAATTTACCTTGTGTCCTGTGTCCTGTGTCTGCAGGATTGAGTCCTAAAACCCGGAAATGAGTTAGCATTTTAGCACCTCCGATTCTGTCATCTCGAAATCAATGGGTTTTTTGAATGGGTTTTTAGTTAGAGGTCTGTGGCTTAAAATATTTTAACGTTATGTTCTATGACTTAAAATACGTCAAGAAATATTCCACTCATGAATTTTGAAGCCTTTATGTGTCTTAAAAAAGGCGGTTGCCAACAAGTGGCTAAAAGAGACTACTAAACGTCATCTCGCCAACTCATCCGCCTTTACAGCCTCGTTGTGTATACTCACGTTCATGCGACTGTAGTGTAGTTCGTTTATAGCCTAACGTTAGCTTTTTACGTCTGGCGATTGCATTCACACTTCAAAAATCATAAAAGTGGTGTTTAGTTATGGAGATTATCTTGCTGAACAATATAAGTAAGTATGATAAATGTGTGTTTGCCACAGAGCTTATTTTCTGCAATAATCCAAGACCCAATGGAAATCCAATTGGCTTTTCGTCGAGAGCACCAGGGCGATGCTATCTTCCTGATTGGCCTACAAAAATACGTCATCCCTGCAGCACTCTTTTCTCTGTTCAATGCTGAATCGTTACACCAACTCATTTAAATCTAGACAGAAAACAACAAACCACAAGTGTTTCTGGTGGAAACCACACACACGACCCGTAAAAAAATCCAATCAAGGATGTTTTGGTGAACAAGAGCAACATGTTGCGCTCAGCTCAGGCTCATTTAAATTCTCTTCTCTTCGTCTTTTTTAATTTTGACTTAAATCTGCAATAACTGATGTTTTGGCCATTTGGGAGCAGCAGAAACAAAGCTGTGAACACAACACTAACAAATTATCACCTTGATATGGCAAACTTAGCGAAGCAGTTGCCTATTTGCACATCCAGAAGATATAGAGCACCTTATGGAGTTACAGCGCTATTTTTGGTCTCCAACTATTTAAAACACATCTTGCTCTTTAGCAGCTAAATGCTCCAATATTTTCACCAGCTTGTCACTAGCTTTGTGATGAATTTTGTGCAGATAATTCTCTGTGAGGTTGTCACTATGAGCCACCCCTTTCACATACAAGCAGTCATGTGATCCATTGTTAATATAAATAGATTATAGCCACTTTAAAGCCTGTTGACGCTTTAGGTGTAAACCAATTTAACTTGCCTTTTACAGGTGCTGTACGAATAAACTTTCATTCCGTGTTGTTTGGGGTTAAAAGAAAAAAAGGTCATATGAAATGTTGGTATTGGATTATGGCACATGATGAGAAATTAGGCGCGGGACTGCAGAGATGTTAAGTGTTACAGTCGCAGGCCTTCTCTAATAGCGTGAAATGAGAACAGATCTGTTAAAGCCTCAAAGAACACAGAAATGGGATGGGATTGGCTTTACGCCGTCGTCCATTACCGCCCTCACACTGATAGGCCCTTTATGAGACTTAATTTAAAAGTCGATGGCATCTTTAATGGCCACGGCACTGGTTGTTTTTCTGTGTTTTTAAAACGCTGGTTCCCTAATGAGCAGAGGCAGCCTCATTTGGGGGATGGAGGACAGAAAAATGTTTCGACCTGTGGCAAGAGGTCATTATGCCCCAGCTGTGTCAGGAAAACAGATAAGCCTATGTTGTACTGTGCTTATAGGCTGCTGGTCACTGAGCAGACGATTATATCTAACAGATGGAGCCCTTTACGGATACACCAGCAAGATGGAGATGAAGTGGTTAAATGAAATGACGAATGGAGGGTCTGTTGACAGAAATCTGCTCGGTTTGTTCTTCATGCTGTGACTTTTTGGCATTTTGTTTCATGTCCTTGTTTATCTCCTGAATTAGAAGCAGAGTAATAGTGCAACATGTTTGAGATGGAGCCAAGCGTGTCAAAGCCTTGAAAGACAGCCAGTGTCCTCAGAAACTACTTTAGTTAAAGTTAATGACTGCAGTTTGAAAGACACAGATGAGGGAGTAAATGTAGTACATCATATCTCACCCTGATCTTAATGATTGCTCTTTGAATTATGAATTCTAGCACAAAACATTGTTGCCATTCATAAAGATTTTGTATTTGTTTTCCTGCTATTACACATTCAAATGTATTTGGTTATAATTATTAGGTTTATACTATATGTTAAACCAGTATTATTTAAAGGGGCCCTACACCAATTTTACCTCGGGGTCTGAAAAGTGAAGCCAATGCTGAAGTGCCTTAAACTTGCATTCTTTCTAATATTCAGCAGGGGGCGACTCCTCTGGTTACAGATAGAAGTCTGATTGTATAGAAGTCTATGAGGAAATGACCCTACTTCTCACTTGATTTATTACCTCAGTAAAACATTGTAAACATGAGTTTATTGTCTCAATCGTTAGTTTCAAGTCTTCTTCAATACAGCATGATGTTCATTTAGTAAATTATGGTCCCATTTAGAGTCAAATAGACCATAAAGCAGGGTATGCTTTAGGGCGTGGCTACCTTGTGATTGACAGGTCGCTACCACGGCGTTGTCTGGTCTGGGAGTTGTCTGTGTTTTTGTCTTAGAACTTTAACCCTTTCATAGTGTGTTTTCAGTTCATGAAAGTTAATTATAACATTTTGGTTGCCTAAAAATTTCTTATTCAGCATTTGGCTGTACTTAGCTCCACCCTCTCGTGTCTCTACTGGTTGCAAAAAAACAACATGGTGACAGCCAAAATGCCAAACTCGAGGCTTCAAAACAGCAGTCCACAAACCAATATGTGACGTCACAGTGACTACATCCACTTCTTATATGCAGTCTATGGTTCACACATAGCGAATCAAAGCAGCCTTTCACAAGTCTGAATCATGTGGTCGAGTTTAGTTGAGAATGTAATTTACATACTCAGCTCTGATTGGACAGTTATTTTCTCCTGTTGCCATGATGCTAGTGCATAGCAAAGTAGTTCATTTACTGAGCGATGTGTTTTTACACATTATTTTCATGTCCTGGTACCTTGTTAGATTTATATAATATTGACTGGGAAAGATGTTGATGTGATGCCATTTTATCACATTTGGTTGGTCCAGGTTGTTGCTCATGCTGCATTAAGTTAAACTTCCTCTTGCTGTGCTGCAGCAAAATCATGGAGTTGTGAGGAAGGCATCAGGCTGCTATTTGGAGGTTCCATTCACAATGAGTGGCATCCTGACGCGCCTCTAGCGTTTGAGTCTGTATGTGTGAACAGCCCCATAAAACTCAGGATATCTCCACCTTTGCTGCTTCAGTTTTGACCAGTCTTCCTTTAACCTGTCTCTTTTGAGTCCCCCAACTTTGCTGAAGAACAGTACCCCTTTAAATGTTAGAGTTTGTTTGATCTTTGATTCAGTTATTTCGTATTAAAAAGTCTTCAAGGCATTGTATCTTATTGTGTACTTGTGTCTTCACACGTAGTATTTCCCATATTTTTACCCTGAAAAACTTCCAGCTTCTAACCCTTTGCTATGCAAATGATCTGTGCAAGTCAATGCTGGAGGGGAATTAGCTTTTTGAGTCAGTCAAATTGAGCTGCATAGCTCAGCCTCTGACAGCGTGGAAAAAAAACAAGCCTCTTTCATTTCGGCTATGTGTCTCACACTTTTCATATTGTAGTTGTTAATTAAGATATTAATAATTTGGTTCACTGAGGCAAACTACGCTCAGAGCAAGAATGTGCTACTTTCAACACAACAATTTGCCTAATGCAGAGCAACACATCTGCAAGTGTGCAACTTTTCAGCACAGCATAAAACATCATTAACCCTTGCTGTAAGCGTTAGTAAAAAGCAAATTTGACTACACAAAAAAGTGTGGGGGGAAAAAAGTTATAGAAATATATTCAAAACAATGAAAAGTGAAGATCCATAAAACACAGTGCGGAGATGTTGAGTCCAATCCAGCAGATGCATTTAACTCTCTTTTTCATAAGCTGTCAAGTCCCACAAGGCTTCAGTTGCTGCCTGCCACGGTTAAAGATATTTCCCCACCTTGATAGTTTAATGTATTTCCAGCCTGTTCGAGCCTGACATTAGCGAGGGACCAAGCGTCAACAGCTCTTCTTTCTCCATCTTTTAAAAAAATGATCCTCGCTTAGAACGGCGAGTCTGTCTTCCAAAGGATGCCTCTAATTGGTGGAGAAAAGGCTTCTTTCTGACGGTGCTGGAGATTTCAAATAAAGCCCATTTGCCAATGTAAGGAGTCATTAAACATGTCATTAAATCCAGCTCCTTTGATATAAGTAGATGAAGCTCCAGATCCCATTTGGTCTTTGAAAAGGATGATTTAAACTGGTCTTATGGCAGTGAAAGACTCATGCTTGACCTACCGACACTGTTCATATACACAATATGTGGGTGTATATTGCGTTCTTGAAGGAAGCCTCTTAAAGTCTATCATTCTCATACAGGAGGGCACCAAATCATCCCATTACTGAAGGAGGAGAGTGTGACATTCAGCCACCAAAAGACGAGTGCTTGATGTTCTCAGACTGGTCACGCTCCTCTGTCTGACTTGCACTTCTTTGTTTCACTGTTGCAGTTGATTTTTTTATTTTTTTTTTACTCAGCGGTGTGATTTGGCCTGCAGCGAGCGGCTGGTAAGTCCCAGTGGAGATGTCGGCCTAAACAGCCGGGTCTGAAGTGATTATGTGAGTGCAGTGTGAGAGATTCCTTTAGGGCCTGTGGGAAGCCTGCACATTCTTTGTTGACAGTAGCAATGAGAGAGAGAGAGAGAGAGAGAGAGAGGGAGAGTGAGGGAGAGAAAGGTAGAAGAGAAGGAGATGATCTAAACAGACAGAAAATTGCTGGAGTCTGGGAGATTAAAGCTACATGCAGATATAAAATCCCTTTTTGCGGTAAGCTATTAGGTTGTCCTTTATTTCCTCATCCACGTATCCAATTAGCATGAAATTCACATTCACGTAACTGCCAGTTACATCTTATAACGCTGTCAAATTGTTTTCAGGTAACCTCCCCATATGCAGGGGCGATTCTAGGATCAGACCTTCAGGGGGGCTCAGCCCCTAATGAGAATGTGACGTGTGCAGTCAAGGGTGTAGGTTTGGTTTCAAAATTGGGGGGACACGCATATTAAGCGAGGTGTCTGGGGGTCTTCCCCCAGGAAATTTTGAGCGTCAGACACTACATTTCCTGCGTTCTGGTGAATTCTTATGCACCAATTTCTGCCTTTTCTGCATCAAGTTATGGTGGAAATGTCTCAGCTTTCCAGTCATACCCAATTTATGCAATTCCAAGACTGTTAATATATAAATATTCAAACACTCCATTTTTAGAATAACAATAATAAATAATAAAACAACAACACATTTATACTGCGTGCAAAAAACTGCATGTTTTTTGCCCAAAACTGCATGAGATTAATCACAAATTAATCACACATTTTTTTCATCTGTTCAAAATATACCTTAAGGATAGTTTTGTGAAGTAATATAGTAATTCATTAATACTAAATTATCAACATGGGAGAGGGCAAATATGCTTGCTTTATGCAAATGTATATACTTATTACTGGAAATCAATTAACAACACAAAACAATGACAAATATAGTCCAGAAACCCTCACAGGTACTGCATTTGGCATAAGAAAATATGCTCAAATCATAACATGTCAAACTGCAGCCCAACAGGAAACAACACCTGTCAGAGTGTCAGTGTGCTGACTTGACTATGTCCAAAAGTGCATGTGATTATCATAAAGTTGGCATGTCTGTAAAGGGGAGACTCGTGGGTACCCATAGAACCCATTTTTCAGGAGGAGATCGCCATGCCAGTTTTTCCTCGCCAAAATGTAGCATAACATTGGAGCGTTATTTAGCCGCCTCCTCGACAAGCTAGCATGACATGGATTCCTTAGGTTTTCTAGTTTCATATGATTCTAATATCCTCACTGTAGCGTACAGACGGTGTCTTCCACAGCCTCTTGAAGACAGTAATGTGTCAGAGGGTTTTGTAATTATCTTTTAGGGGTGCTGAGATGAAATTAGGTGTGCTTGAGCAACCCCTAAAAAAAAGTCTAAAGTTGCCCCTTTCCATATGTATCTTATAACACTGTCATCCTGTGTTTGTGCAGCCTCCAACTTATCTTACTGTAAAAGTAATTTCAGAGTTAGACAGAAGATAATAAAACTCTTATTTTCATCTGCACATTTCTCACTGTGCCTCATGCAAACATCACTACCAATAAGTAAGCACCAAGAACCCTTCATAAGGCTCTATAACAACTCATTATTCACATTCATATCAGCTCACACTGTCTTTATAAGTACAGCCAAGCAATCAAATTGAAATTTTCCCACTGGCCTGTTTACTCTAAAAGCATGTCCTTCAAGCATCTCCTTCTCAGAATCGAGGCGCTAAGCCGTAGAAAAGCGAGCTGCCGTTTATCGCTGCCTTGCAGACAAATCCACTCTAAATGGCCGGTGATTTTCACTCATTGGCTCAATAATCCATTTGAGAATTAACTCAGGGACTCAGACACATTGTTGAGGTTGTTTTTTTTGGGGTCCTTTTGAACAGATTCCTCTGTATACCCCCTTCAACTTGAAGGAGACTTGTTTAAACAACACAGAAAAATGGAAATGAATGCGCATACAGAGGCATTTCAAAACAGTGTAGTGCTACTCTGGAAGTTTAATACCTCAGAAGGCTGCGTGTTTTCAGATGTCCTTGTTGGATCCAAGGCCAGGACTTGCAGAGACGGAGGCCTGAGCCGCACATGGATGGATCTCCCTCCAGTTGTTTGTCCTCGCTTTTTCATGGATCCGTCCTGATGAAAGATATGGCTCATTCGACTTACATTTTTCTCTTCCTCCTCTGCCACCTTGCCGCTTTGCCTCGATGCCTTCACTGTCCACCCCTCCCGCCTGCTGTCCCTCCTCCCATAGTGCACCGTGGTAATTGAGTGAGAGCGGTGGCCCCGGAGTCCTTGTGTAATCCACACTTTATAAGCACTCTAATTGAAGTGCAAATTCAATACTCCCTCATCAGCCTTTTACTGGCTGTGCCTTTGCCTTCACCCCTTAGGTAATTACAAGGAGACTGGCAGTTCAATCATTTTGGAGAAAATAATGTAACAAAAACATCGCTGCATACACCAAATCATTTTACTGTGGCTGTGTCGAGTGTCGGGTTCACACAAAACACCTTTCTCTCCGTCAGCAGGAGGGTAACCTGTGTGATGAAGAAATTTAGAGGACTTTACCTCAATACAACACGGGATTACTCATTTCCCTCCTCTTGTATTGGTTCACGTGCACACATGGATGCACAAAAGCGAGCATGTACGTACTGCGTGCACACTCACACAAATTCCTCTTTTGTATAGTTGTAACACATGCAAATATAAAGGCAAGTGAAGTGCACACACACACAAACACTGGTGTGTATTGGTTTGCCTATATTACAGTGTGTGCCTGTGTGTGGGAGTGTGCGGTTTGCAGCTTTAATTAAACTTCCTCTATTTTCTCTCAGCTTGTCCCCATAGGGCCCTGTCTTCTTCCCGACCACATGCTTATTTATTTATAATTGCATCAAACTCCGGAGCTGAGCCGTGGCTGAACACGGTGCCAGACCTGTGGAGTAAGCTGGGATTGTCACACAGTAATACAATTTCATGTACTGAAACATCCCACCAGCTGGGAGAAATTCCACATTATGAATCATGTAGGGATGCACTGTACATTAAACAACAACAAGCTGAGAAACACTGGATTATTATTCCCAATAGTAGCAGCACAGAATGTCAACAAAGATGTATATCATTCAAAACTGTGGGAACGTTTCACACAACAGAGGCGCAAATTCCACCTGTGAAAAGATCTTATCCACGTCATTCCTGCAGCTCCTCAGGAGATCAAACATTCCTGAGAAGGAAACAATCCAGGTGTCAGAACAACTTTTTCTCTTCTTCCCTTTATTCAATTGCCAGATTCCTCTTCCCTTTTTGTTTATCTTCCTAATTTGCTTCGCCTTAAACTAAATATCCCACCAGACAACCTTTTGGATGAGCATCACAGCAAACTCGTAGTGCATCCCAAGTGCTTTTGTTGAAGTTGGATGAATGTGATCTAAATCTTCAAAAGAGAAAATCATATTATGATATTCTTATAAGATTGTGAAATTGCCAAGCTGCCCTACATGGGCAGCTACCCACATGTGGTGATTTAATATCTGCAGCACTGCCTACTCACATCTGCAACACAAACAAGCCCGCACACCATTCTTTTCATCGCCAATTTAAACGCTGGCATCAAGATCATAATCATATTATAGCACATCCTTTCATGTCGTATCATCAAACCGGTAAAGCTGTAAATCTTTACAAAGACACTGCACTATAATTTATATTTTGCATTGTGCTCAGTATGCCATATAATTGCTTGTTGCATTACCTCCTGTATCCTCAAAGGTCTTGCTTGAATATCCTCACTTTCCTAAGGGCATTAATTCACAAAAACACATGTATGGCAAAGTTCCTGCATTTAATAGGAGTAGCCATGAAAAAAACTAAAATTTACACTTATATTGACCAGAATTCTGGGAATAAAGTGCAACAATTACTGGTAACAAACAAATCAAATCTATCTCTGTGTGCTTGTACTTATTATTCAACAAGCACCCAGCTCTAAAAAGGAAAATGGGAACTGTATGCTGCAATAAAGACAGACTTATTCGTCACAGTCTGTCTCTCTGTCCCTCCTCTCCAGCCACATTGCCATTTTCCATCAATCCACCAGATGTCCTCGGACTTTCCCTCCGTTCCCCATCACCTGACTGCCCCACCCATCTACACACCTGTTCCCTTTTCTCTCATCTACTCTGAAGTCGTCTGGCTTTCCCCGCCGACCTGCTCACCTGCATCTCATTCCCTCATCAGCCTCTCAATACAAATACCAGTCCACTTCCATAAGCCTTTCTCATGGAAGACACAGTAGGAAAAGCACAGGTGTAAATAATGAACTAAATGATGGCTGAATTCCATTTAGCTGCTTTGATTACAGGATTAATGTAATGTGCATGCTGATTTACTGTCACTCTCACTGGGACACTTAAATACGTGTTATTAGTAACACCTGTACTTTTCCCACTATGACAAGTCAAAATGTCTGCTGTGAAAAAGGCCTATTGCTCTCTTGTCAGATTGTCATAGTTGCAGTGTTTCCTTGTGTTTGCTTTTTGAGCCACCTAAACCTGTACCTGCTGCCTGTAAGCCTTTCAACTTCAATAAACCACTGATATCATCCTGCTGCTTTGCATTTGTTGCCACTCTCCCTCACTGTCTCACCCACTTACATTACATTTATGCAGACTTTAGCAAGTGTAGCCTTATTTACTGTGTATAGTTTTTTCCAGTATATCTTTTTTTATATTCATCTGAATGTTTTTTATCTACTTCCTTGGCAGTGATGAAATGTAACTAGTACAATTACTCTGAACTTAAAGGAATACTTCACCTATAAAATTACCTTTTGTAATTACTCACCTCATGTTAACTTGAATTCTTGGAGAAAAGTAGTATTTTCATTTTTCAAAAAATATAAAGTACTTTTACATTCAATACTTTTTAAGTACAATTTCATAATAATAGGCTACTTACCTTCATTTAGAAAAACAATCTGACTACTTTTCCCACCACTGTTCTCTGATCTATTTCTGACTGTAATGCTAAATTGCCCTCCTGGGGGATCAATAAAGTTTTATCTCATCTTAATAACTTTAATAATGAATGAGTATCTTGAAATGAAACTAATCACGGTTTGGGCATCACTGACATAAAGGGTTAAGTGTAGTGGGGGAAGAAGTATTCATGTCCTTTACGTAAGTAAAAGTACTAATACCACACTGTGAAAATACAAGTAAAGGCCCTGCATTCAAAACATTACTTAAGTAAAAGTATTATCAGTAAACTATGAAACCTTAAAAGTACTCATTGTGCATTAAAATGTTCCTTGTCAGTGTTTTACCATGATGTTATTGGACTAGACAGAGTGATCAGGAAGGCCAGCTCTGTCCTGGGATGACCCCTAGACCCAGTGGAGGTGGTGGGAGAGAGGAGGATGATGGCTAAGCTGTCCACCCTTGATGGAGATTGACTCCCACCCCATGCAGGACACCATCTCAGCACTAGAGAGCTCCTTCAGCGACAGGCTGCTCCACCCAAAGTGTGTGAAGGAGCGCAAGTCCTTCCTTCCTGCAGCTGTCAGACTCCACAACCAGCACTGCTCCCAGTAGACCACTTACACATACACACCAAAAACTGACAATAATCTGATATTTTACTGCACACACTATGTTCACCCATTCACTCTGTATCTTTTATATCTCTATTATTGTTTTTATAATTTTTGGATACCTTTACCTCTCCTGTGTTTCACTCTGTTTGCTGATGTTGCTGCTTTGACACCTGAATTTCCCTCCAGGAATTAATAAAGGTTCATCTTATCTTATCTTATCTTATACTGCTCCTATTTTTATACTTCCTTCTATTTAAATGGTTCATATTTTGTTACACTTTGTTAAGCTCTTTTTTTTTTTTTTTACTGTGTTAGCTAATGCAACTTGTTTTTTGTACTATCCCCTTTGCTGCTGTACACTGCAAGTTTCCCCACTGCGGGACTAATAAAGGAATATCTTATCTTATCTTATCTTATTAATATTACTGCTGCATTACGTGTATATTGTATTTTACTGTTGTTACTGCTTCAAGTAATCTTGAAATTAAACTAAACTAATCACAGTTTAAGCATTACTGACTTAAAGATTTAAATGATAGGCAATTCAAGGAAAATAAATGTATTAATTTCCCAGTGTAACACCATGTGTAACACCCAGAGAACAAAACCAAAACAATCCCAGCATGGCCAGCCGCATGTTGGGCGTCACAGCTACGTCACAGTCTAACCCGGATGTGCAGTGACAGCTCTTGTCAGAAAATCCGTTATCTCTTTCGCAGAAACAGCGAAACAAAGGTGGGTTTTAAAGCTACATAATTGTGACTTCCTACATTTATCGCTTGTATCTTATGCTATTCTCTCCGTGTGACGTGAGTTTGGTCTTGTTTTGACGCTGGGAACACTTTTACAGGGCTTAAATATTAAATATTAGCCGCTAGACGGCTAGGTAACCTTAGCAACGGCTCCGGTTTGTGACGTCACGACATTGTGAGAAAGACTTTTTTAGCTCCTTTTTTAAATATATATTTTTTTATCATTTTATGTGTCATACCGAGGTCTGTTGGTTATATGTGTGTGTCACAGAAAAAAAATATTTGTGTGTAAATTCAAACAGACATGCAAAATAATGAGCCCACTAAAAGATAACCTATGATGCTGTATCCTCCGTCTCAGCCAGCATCCTGCCAAATAGTGAGTGACCACGCCCCCCTCCCCTTGTTGCATCTCCATGCTGCAGTGCAGGACAGCTGGCTGCAGGTTGGACCAAATACAAACCAGAGGAACACAAGAGTCCAGCAGAAAGGCGACTGCAATGCAGAGTGAGGTACGTTACCTCTTGCCAGATGGTTGAAAATTAAGTAGTTTAACTATTGCAGCTGTCAGACTCCACAACCAGCACTGCTCCCAGTAGACCACTTACACTTTACACACCAAACACTGACAATAACCAGATATTTTCAAGTGGAATTTCATTTCATTCTCACTGTGCAATATCATTTTCCACTTGTGCAATTTTGTTAATAGTCTGTTTATTGCCAATACTGTATAAACTGCTCCTATTTTTATACTTCCTTCTATTTATATGGTTCATATTTTGTTACACTTTGTTTAGCTCTTTTCTTTTTTTACTGTGTTAGCTGATGCATCTTGTACACTGCAAATTTCCCCACTGCGGGACTAATAAAGTAATATCTTATCTTATCTTATCTTATCTTAAAAGTAGTTTCATGCCATTAAGAAAATGAACAATCAGTGGTGGAATGTAACTACAAACACTGTACAATTTTGAGATACTTGTACTTTACTTGAGTATCTCTATTTTATGCTACTTTATAATCCTACTCAACTAAATTCAGAGGGAAATATTTAACTTTTTCCTCCACTACATGTATTTGTTACCTTTAGTTACTTTGCAAATTCAGAAATGATTATGTATTATTATGAATGAAGATGAGACTTTATTTATCTCTTTGCGAAAGTTGGCGAAAGAAACATTAAAGTGATGTACTCAATAAATAATTATAATCCAATAATATAATTTTTTTTTTCCTGAAATGGACCAGTCTGCATAATGATTACTTTTGGTACTTTAAGTATATTTTGATGCAAATACTTGTGTACTTTTATTTAAGTAAGACTTTGAACGCAGGACTTTTACTTGTAACTTTTACAAGTATTTTTTACAATAGTACTTAGACAAAAGATGTGAGTACTTTTACACCTCTGTGTATTTTTATTTAAGCAGATAAAGAACTGTGACTCAGTTTTATAAGTAACCTTTTTTTGTGTCATCAAGATTCATAGAATTAACACACACTTGGTACTTTTAAAGCTCAATTTAATCAACCTGTGTGTGCTGACCATATAAAACATACTTACTACCAATAGTGGAAGAAGTACTCAGAACTTTTACTTAAGTAAAAGTAGCAATACCACACTGTAGAAATAATCTATTACAAGAAAAAATCCTGCATTCAAAATCTTACTTGACTAAAAGTACAAAAGTATTAGCATCACAATATACTTTAAGTTTCAAAAATAAAAGCACTCATTATGTTGAATGGTCCATTTCATAATAATGTATATTATATTATATTATATTATATTTTATTATATTATTTGATATAATTAGTGGGTGCACTAATGTATAAACATCACTCAAGTTGAAGCATACCGCCGGGTAGCTTAATCCAGCATCATCATTTATAAGTTAATATATATTTAGTATTAATAATCTGAATCTGCAGCTACCCATGATGTCAAATTAATTTCGTGGAGTAAAAAGTACAATATTTGTCTCTGAGGTGCAGTGAAGTAGAAGTATAATGTAGCATAAAATGTAAATACCTTAAAATTGGTACTTGTACCGTTGTACTGTGACTTTCCACCACTGCTTACTACCCTCTAAAAACAAGTAAAGAGGGATGCATCAATCCAAATTTTTCTCTCCTGATAGTGTCCTAATCCAATAACAGTGCTCTCCTCTTCCTCTAAATTTAAAATCTGTATACTTCACTGTCATTATTATTTTTATTTAAGGTAGTTGACATCCCGTTCAGACTGAGTGAATGAATGAATAATTAATAGTGGAAATGCTGAATTTTATAATGACAGTGATAAAATAACTGGCATATGCTGTGGCTGCCTGCAAATTAACAGCATTCAAAACAAATGACCAAATTATAGAACAAAACAATTCACAACACTTAGTTCCACAAAACAGGCACGTGACAAGACAAAAAATGTCTTAAACTAGAAAGATAAAATGATGAATTCACAAATGAGTCAACAGTGAACTGGTGGAATAAATCACAAAATATAACAGTGTTTCATGAAACGAGTCATTTGAAACTATTTGTTGATTACTAAAAAAAGGAGGATATTTGGTGGAATAGTTGAATGCTTGCTTATAAATTTGTATTTGGCAGCATTGAGTCCTGCTGTCTATTTTGTATGAATCTAAGTGCATGTAAAAAAATTCAGTTAGTTTGTCCCACAGTGTTTTCTGCTCTGCTGTGCTGGAATCGTAGGCATGTGCAGGGAGGCGTGTGGGAGTTCAGAAAAGCTCTGAATGGGAGACTTGTTTGATTCATAACAGTCGATGGGTGAAAGTATTTGAATCTCAAAGATAACTCGCCGGCTGGCTTTGCATCCTGCTCATTTAACTACTCCTCTCATTCTGCCACACAGATTCTCTACATAGCTGCTGGTAAAGAGGGATTCTTCACATGATCTTTACAAGTGCAAAAGATTTATTAAGCTGCAGTTCTGTCTGCAAAATAAAATGCTGTCTTTCCTTCTCGGTTCTCTGTGCTGTTTTCAAGATTTGAGTTCAACATAGAAACAGCTTTGTGCTTCAACTCTGTCACCACTCAGTCACTTAAAGGGATAGTTTGGGTGTTTTGAAGTGGGGTTGTATGAGGTACTCATCCATAGTCAGAGTATTAGCTAGAGTCGATGACGGTCGGCATGCCCCCAGTTTTTTCTGCTATGACAAGTCTGCTGTGAAAAAGGCCCATACAGAACAATACAAAAAAACAATAAAATACATGTAAAGATTTGTTACAGTCACACACTGTATGTAACTAATATTTACCATTTACAATTTATCATAATTATAGTATTGATTATTAAATACGAAATGCATGTGCTCCTGTGTATTCTTCCCCAATAGATTTTTTTCCTGTATTTTTGTATATATTTTTCCTTTTCAGAATTCACAGTAGCTGATAGTCATTTCATTATGTGAGCAGCCTTTCTTCTTTCAGCAGTCTGAGCTACAGTCCAGTCTTTTCATTTGCGCAAGCTAATGTTTTTCAAAGGCCATCTCAAAGCCATAAAAACCTAATTCAGTCGCAGCATCTCAAGCATTGCATTTTAATAATTGTTACCAGAATTTATTATTCAATTTAGTTTCACTCTTGGGGTGTTTGGTTTATAAAGAACAAGTGACTCAGTTGGTTTCAAAATAGTTTAAACGATTCTCAGTGTTTTGGTGGACGACAACAGATAAATTCTGTGCTTATAAAAGTATCCAGTGGACATCTGGCTGTTGAGAGTTGTTGGCATTTACAAGCCCTGATTGGTTGAATTAATAAACAGAAAATTATGTTTTTTTGGTAATGGAAAACCTAATTGGGTGAAATAAATTCTATATAAGAGGAACACAGTGCTGCATGGTTTTAACAAGATCAGTTTGGAGGGGGCAGGCCAGATGCTCAGTTTCATATTGCTGAGCTGTACGCATCAAAAACAGTTATTAGACAGGTGGCCTTTCCTTAGACTTCCACCTGGCAGCTGGCAGATAGACACACTTTTTCTTTTGTTTATAGGAGAGTGTGTGCGCAGTGGAAAGAGACCACTTGTCTTGATTTAGAAGTGCTTTTCTCGCCTGGCCGCTTGTATTCTTTTTAAACACTAGTCAAATTTAAACTCTTAGGCTGATGTATGTCGAGCTCTCTCTCCAGTCGGCTGTGTCCATTCAGCTCGGTGCTGTATATTAAACTATTCAACCACTTTGTCAGATGTTCTTTACACACAAGCGCCCAGCCGCCCAGAGCCCCCCTCCTCATACACTACAAGATGCAGCCATTTGGTTTATTTACGGGAGGTGCTTCTGTAACTGCTGGGAATAGGCCAAGAGCCAATCGAAACACACGGCGGAGGCCAAGCTAATAGAATCTGACAGGAATGGAGTCATAGAGGCCGCTCAGGCATCGTAAAGCTGTCGCCGTTTAAGCCACGAAATTTGTCGCTATTACCTGCTTGCTTCTGGCCAAAGAGTTGAGAGGAAAAGTGGAGCCTGAGTTGGAGCAAGTGTTGTTACTCATCTTTTCCTGTTTCAACAACATCAAATAAGTGTGGGTATGTTGGTGTGTACATACTTTAACACATGTTAATGTATTTCGAGCATCTAACGTAGAATGCATTGATAGTGAAGATAAAGATCAATAATATACTGTGCTCCATAGTGGTTTAAAGTACACAGTGAGGATTACTTTGAGAATATTGTAGATTAGATTTTAAAGAGGACCTATTACACTTAATTTCAGGTGCATACTTGTTGACATGCTTTAACAACACATTCTCACTCCCAACTCGTCAAAGCCGCCGCTTGGTCAGTGCCCCTTGGCATCGGAGACCATCGCACGGGGTATCCCTCTTGCGTTACTTTTGGAGGGACTGGGGATGGCGTGTCAATATACGCTCGTTAAATGCATAGTGACCTTTCAAAATAAACTTTCATTTGCACATGAAGTTTAGGTTTAGGCAACACAACCACTTAGTTAGGGTTAGGAAGCGGTCGTGGTTGACGTTAACTTCACGACTCACGTGACAAAATAAGTCAACGTCTTTTAGGTTCACACGGTACACAAACGCCGGTTTGACACCAAACACCACTCCCACCCGCCCTGAGTGGACTCTTACTCCATTAATACTACGTCACTTGCTCCGCCCGTCGAATAACGCCCTTGCTGGGTTTACGTTGGAGTTAGTTGAAAGCCTGGTTCGTCACAAACTGTCGCTAAAGGGTGCGTCTGTTTCCGATGCCGAGGGGCGCTGCCCAATCGGCGCTGCCCAACTGGCGCTGCCCAATTGGCGCTGCCCATCGGCGGTATTTGATGAGTTGCGAGTGAGACCGGGTTGGCTTTAATTTTAAAAAAACTTAATTTTTCTCATACCAGCTGTGCTGCAGCACCTCTTTTCTGCCTCTGTCTGAAATGCCTTCTTTGAGCTCCACACGTGGGTGTCTGCGTCATCACTTTCAAAGGTCCCCTTTTCTGTCTGTCCAGACTAAAACGCAACCCTGGAGTTTTAAAACTAAAACATGGTCAGCAGCGTTTTCAAACGTCTCTGTTTTAGGGTCTCGAAAACGCCGGAGTAGTGTGGACGCTAGGCATAAACGTAGCAACAGTTATGCGTTTTAAAACGAAAAGCGTATTAGTGTGGATGTAGCCTGAGGCCGTACCAAATTAGCCGCTAGGAAGGTATTATGCAAAAGTGTTACATGGTGACATCACCATGTTATCGAAGAAAAGGCAGGACTTTAAGCAAGGCGTTTCAGGCAGTTCAGGAGCTGTGTTTCTGTGGGGGAGAGTGACTCCCTTTGGTGTGGACTTTGGGCTTTATAACTTTGCAGACCCTTTACATACACACAAAACTATACTGTATAACACACTTAAGGAAAGGGAAAAAAAACAAAAAAACAACCTCTTTAACAAACAAAATGTTTCTGCACTGCACCACTTCTTAGTTTGACTCTGCAGCACACAGCTAACCATGTACTGTATTTGTTTGTACTCATATTCTTATTTGGCTGTGTGCTTTTGGAGAATTGCTTTGTTGATGGTGCTGCAGGGGGAGATGTCAAGAGTCTTTTCTAGGCCGTCGCAGTGTAAAACGCTACATCAGTTAGCACATCAAACACCAGCTAGTGTGGGGAAAGTCATTGGAAATCGTTCCCTCGTCAGAAATCCATTGTAGAATCTTTAAATGAATGGACTGAGTTTTTACCCACTAATGAGCCTGATTATGAGAATATATATGGAAATTCCCCTAAAACTGGGCTCGTCACTATGGCCAGTCTGGCTCCTGAGCTGCATCAGTGGATCAATACCAGAAAGTGTTGGCCGATGGCATCACAGCCTACAGCTTTTGGCGTTTATCTGTCTGGGCTTGTGAGGGACTTTCACAAATGAGAACTAATGAATGCAGGAAATACATGATTTGTTTTAACTTTAAAGGTCAAATCTCGAATTAGGGTATATCATATTTTAAATACCCATCCGACCGACATCCCACTGTTAGCTTAATGCTTATTTAATTGGTTTGAAAACATGGGTAGTTAAGCTCTTGACTTGAGTGTGTGATGTAAAATATGAGTTTTAAATGTAGCTAATGTGGGCTGAATGCATTCTGAGTACAGAAATATGGGGAAAATGTGATCTGGAGTTTATAACAGTGTGGTGATAATGTTGAAAAGCACTGATTTCCCATCCTTTAATGCTACTTCTAAGAATCTGCCCATGTATAGGACTACTAAGGCATAATTGATATAGGCAGAGGCCCACTCAAAACTGTCTCTGATTGGGCTTTTTGTAGATGCAGCATGAGAAGAAGCTCATTTCTCACATTGCCGATCGCTTGTGAGGGAAGGCAACAAGTATTGAATTAGTTTGCATGAGAGGAGGGAAATTGAAATATGGATTGGGGTCGCAAATGCCTGCCAGTGCTATTGGCTGTTTCGGATATGGAGGATGAAATGTATTTTCTGTGTGTATGTGTGTGTCAGTGTGTGACTGATGCAGACAGTGCCGGCATCGAATGGTTTTCCAGCGTTCCTATTTTCCAATAACAAGTTGGGAGCAGGAGTGACACAGATGAAGTGAATGTTTTAAGAGGAAAAGTAATCTTAAAGACAAGCCAAGCCATCCCTCACTCTAATACGCAGCCTCATCCTCTGCTTCTCCTACATCACTGCTTCTGTCTCGGAGCCAGACACGAGCCAGCTCTCTCGCCATCTGCCATTTAGATGTATTTAAATCATGCATGCATGCTGAGTTTGGACCCGTGATTTGAACTGGTCAGGTCCCAGGTCTCTGCCAGGCTGCTCGGCACGACTCGTGACCCAGGAAAGCCATCTGAATATGAATTAATGACAACACAGTTGGTTAAAAGTGTCACTGCCCAAAAGTCAGATCCAATTCGGCTGATATTAACTGGCATTTAAGCCCTGGAAAATGGTGACCCATTCTAATGGTTTGATTACCAGATCAAGCTCCGTCATAGCTGAAATATTGTCTGGTTTGGCATTTGAGAAGGATATAATTTTTAGGTACAATGGCAGCGGGAATAATGTATTATACCCAAAAGTCAGGAGAGGCCCAGACTCAATTACTCATACATAGTCGTAGGGCTGCAACTGATGACTATTTTCATTGTCGATTAATCTGTTGATAATTTTCTTGATTAATTGATTAGTTATTTGATCTATAAAATGTCAGAAAATGGTGAAAATAATTTGGATTTCATTATATTATATTTATATTAAATATTAGTTGCATCTCTAGATAATAACAACAAACTTTGTCGCACCTTTCATACAAGAAATTCTCTATCTGCTTTCAGAGTAAATAGAAATGCACCTAAGAAGAGTAGTAAGTAGCTGCCGTTCTCATCTTTGTTACATGTGACTATTTGACAGATATTTGAAGAACTACACTAAACCACATTAGTTAGCCTCATGAATTATGAAACTTCTCTTGTAGAGGGACATTGTCCCAAACCGATTGAAATAAAGCCACTTGTAAGGGATTTGAATAGTCGAAAATTATGAGGTAAGAACCACTCCATCCTCCTCACCCCCAACACAAAACACTCCTTGGGAAAGGAGTGGAAAAGAGAGAGGACAGGGGGAGGCGGAGGGAGAGTTAGAATCGTGGCTGTGAAATCGATAGCTCATACTGTTCTGAAATTGAAGGGTTTTTTTTTGTCAGAAACTGTGTGTAGAAGGTGGAATATGAAATAGCTTTGGTGGAGGCCCCTGATGTAAGCAGCACTATTGATTTCCAGAGACCTGGTCCAATTATGGTACCGCGGGTTTTGTCAGTGCCCTTTAAAGCACCAGAGTGACTCTGGTGGGGCAACATTTTGGGCATCGCCCGACTTTGCCTCATCTCCTCCTCCCCGAGTGGCCGGCTGTTTCTGTCGCCAAAGTCACAAAGAAAAAGTCAAGGAAATAGAGTCTTCTGTTTCTACAGTTTCCAGTGTCTCTCTGAGGACACAGCTGCAGGATGGGAGATTTCCCCTGTTGGCAGTTCCTGTTAAGAGATTCACTGGCATTACAACATAAAGAGAAAATAATCCTCTGTCTATGAGTGGTAGTATCCGTTGGCAAGTGGCTCAGAGAGAAAGTGGACTGACAGAATCGATGTCTGCGTACGAGACAGCCCGGCTTTGTGCGTCAGTACGTATGTGCGGGTGTGTTTTGTTACCGAACAAGGACGACGGTTACATGAATGTCTGCTTGGCTGCAGCTCACGTTGAGGTGTATTCACACTTATCCCCTACAGTTTAGCAGTTATTGTGAACAACCAGACATTAGCGGCGAAATTGCAGCTGTTTTAAAGCTTTTATTGCTGGAGGATTTGCAGGGTAAAATTGTCTGTAATTCCCATCCTGCGCTCCCGCTGTGCTGTCCCTGCTGCTGACGCTGCTTTCATACTGCCCTAGTCTGGCTTCATGAGGAACAGCGACAGGAGGCTATCAGCTCCCGGAACAATATAGGACGTTTTTTTCCCCCTCCACTCTTGAGATTCAAAAAAAGTTTGCTGGCAATGAAAAGAAGGCTTTGCCTCTTACTCTGTCTCTTTTCCCCTTTGCTTCCTCTACAGTCGCCATGTGTCCCATCTCTTTCCTCTGCCTCCCTCAACTCTCGTCCTCTCTCCAAGTAACGGGAGTCTCATGCAATATGCTGTGTTTCCCCACTTGAGTGTTAATGAGGCAGATGAATATTCATGAAGAGGAGGCTGACATCGCTCCGTGGCGATTGTGCAGAGGGTGTTTGTGTGCACACACAGGCACTGTGGTGGCCACATTTCTGAGGGATCTGTTGTGGGTAGACATCAGGGGACTCTTGGCTGCTCTGCTAATGATGCAGATGTGCATCCCTGAATTTTGTTTTGGTCGGTGATTGTAGATGACCCCTTCCCAAGGCCTCTCCTCTCTCCCTGGTGGCTGTTGGCGGAGCTTAAGTTTAGCCTCCAGCTGCTGGTGGAGGACAGCCAGGGAGCGCGAGACTGAGGAGAAGAGCTACCTCTCAGTCTGCTTCCTACTCTCCTCCTCCTCCTCCTCCTCCTCTTCCTCCCTGTGGCTCTGGCTTGTGACAAACAGATGCCATGGGCCGCCTCTCTGGGGATCATCTCCATCCTTTTATTATATTTTTCTTGCTACCTCTCTTCATCTTTTTTATTTTTTGTGTCTCCTGCATTTTCTTTCTTGGAACATATTGTGCTGTGATGTCTACAGCCGCCAGCACTACTTTTTTGAAGGACATATGAGGAAGCACGCGGCCCATTTTAGCAGCAAAAGGCGGCGTGATGCGTGCTCGTCATGTCTCATGCGTTGCCATTTCCTCCTGTACTCTCCACCCCTCCCCGCCACACTTTTTTCATTGTCAGCTTTGTTCTGCTCTTCAGATTCTCTTCCAACAGTCCCTATAGTAATCTCTCACTTTCTCAGTCTCCTCTCTTTCCTCTTTTGCTCGGCAGCCTCTCATTTGCATTTTCTCACTTACTCCTCACCCCAGTCTTCCTCTTCTCTCCCTACCATCTTCAGCCTGGGGCTTTCGCTGCTCCCCTCTCCCCCTCTTATTTGCCATTACTCCCTTTTTTCCCTCTCCTCCTCCCTCTTTCCTCCCTTGCTCCTCTGTAAGATATCCGACCCCTGCAGTCTGCCTCTCTGTTAAACATCTGCAAAATCTTTGATCTCCTACCAGCACCAACCATTTTTTTACATGATGTGTGTCTGCGGCACATAGGTGGAAGTGTGTGTTTGTCTGTCTGTCTCATGCTGTTTGTACTCAGCAACCTTTAATTTTAGAAAGGTGAGTCTGTTGGTGCTGCAGAGGAGGACAGACAGTCTGACTGGCTCCTTTTATGTCTACTATTCGGTGACATAATAGAGGCCTTCCTGCCCCTCGGTTCTCCTGGCCTCCCTGTGTTCATGAAAACTGTGGCACTGCCACTTAATATTGTCAGTTCCAGTCTAGCGGGCGTCCACGCTGATTCTCATGCACACACACATCCTTCCTGCAGTTGGGGAAAGGGTGGAGGCTGGCCAATTTATCAGCGCTCTGACTGTAAGGCTACAGGGAGCCCTCCGTCTTCATCAGTTCACTCAGCAGATAGGCACACCCCAGTCACCGCTACTAGACTTACCTCATGTGTCTCCATTTACACGTTAATAACAAAGCTGTGAGGGTGAGTAGAATTGGCGCTCCATGTTATGCCATGTTAAGAAACGTTGGGTCTGCTCAAATCACAGGTGTAGCAGGTTGAAAATGTGTTTATTAACTCTAAAAAAGGCCATATTGTCGGCATCATTTCATTATAAGCTAATGAGAATAACATTAGCTAGAGTTTAACTGCAATATTAGCTGACTGTTACACTCCTTTTTCATTATTGCAAGTGCAAAGCAAATATACTGCTAATAACAAATAGATTAACTTCTGAACATCTCTCATGGGCTTCATCATTTGCTTTATACATACATATATATATATATATAAAGCAGCAAACTAAAATAACTTGTACAAGATTTTCAGAAAGAAAATGACTGATCACTTCTAACTAAAAATCACTTCCAGACCAACTGAAGCTAAAGTCAACAACTCAGACTATTTGCTCTGCTCTGTAGGAGCAATGGGTTCTTAAATCTCAGAAAATAATGAAAAATAGCCCTCTTTAGGGTCTCTGCCACTAACGATGTGTCGATTAATCTGTTGATTATTTTCTCTATTAATCGATTAGTTGTTTGGTTTATAAAATGTCAGAAAATTGTGAAAAATGTCAATCTGTGTTTCCATAAACCTAAGATGACATCCTCAAATGTCCTCAAAATGAGTTTGTCCACAACTCAAAGATATTCAGTTTACTGTCATAAAGGAGTAAAGAAACCAGAAACATATTCACATTTAAGAAGCTGGAATGAGAATTTTGACTTTTCTTCCTTAAATTTTTTTTTAAAAATGTACTATTTTTTTAATTATAAAAATAGTTGGCGATTAATTTAATAGTTGACAACTAATCGATTAATTGATTAATCGTTGCAACTCTATCCATCTTCATTTCCTAAAGTCCAAGGTGAAGTTTTGTTCTACCAACAAAATATATTCAAAATTCAGTCATATAAAACAGAGAAAACCGTCAAGTTCTCACATTTAAGAAACTGGAACTAGTTAATGTTTGGCAAATTTGCCTGATAAATGACTTAATTAATCAGTTATCAAAATAGTTGCTGATTAATTTTCTGCCATCGTTTTAGCTTTATTTCAGTGTTCAACAGTCTTTGCATCAGAAAACTGCATTAGCCAAATCAAACATCAAATTGGATCTCAGAAGTCAATGTCAGCTCAATGAAATTTTAATAAAATCACATTTAAGTAAAATCAACTCTGCATGTATTTATTATGCTCGCTGGACTGGACAAGGTTATATCACCTAGGATACGTTAAGCTCAGTGAGTTGTTTGAACCATTGATAAACCCTTCTGTTATTCTGTCCTGTCATGTGATATCTCAGGGCCGTCCTGCCTGTCTTCTTTCTGTCCTCCTCGTCCATCTCTCCGCCGTCCTTGGCCTGTGTGCCCCCTCTCTTCCCTTGGCCCGCTGCTGATCAAAGCCCCTTTGAGGGTGCCGAGCGCGTCCAGGGCTGATAGTGATTTGATGATATGAGTACGCCCCTTCTTGTGTGATTAGACGGCGTGTGACAGGCGGCGTCGGCCCCATCAGCTCGCATTAAGCCCCGGCGCTGCGCTGCCACCACCGCTGCCGTTTTTATCTTTTAATGTTACACCTTCCTCACCAGCCGAATCAATTACCAGTGATTATGTTAGTGTCAAAGTCTTTAGCGCCAGGCTGAGCCCCGCCGCCGCTGCCTCCTCCTCATCCTCCTCCTCCTCCTCCTCCTCTTCATCGCTGTGTGGCCCAGAGGCCCAACAGAAGCCACACTACGCTGATCCCCAGTCAGAGCACTGCTGCTGCAGAGGGACAGCTTTACAGACAGCTCTAAGTTTAACCTTCCTCCTCAACAGAGCTGTGACAATGCAAGGAGAGTTTATTATGCCTGACAAAACTCCCACATGTAGGTTCTCCTCAGCGAGGAAGCTGCATAGCGATTAGCCCTATCATGTTCAATTGTGGATGTAACTGTCAGAGCTGGCATGGTGGTCTTGTTCTGTCCTTGGATTGAACATGGTTGCTTGAGAAGACCACATTGGATACGTAATAAGAGATCACAGAGCCCTTGCTGCACCGCGCTTGTGTTTGCTGCTAAAAGGAGAATTTTCTATGCAAAATCTCTCCTCCACACTTTCCCATGTATCCCATCTCTTTTTCTCATGGGCTTTCCTCAGTACATGTGCACACTTGGCCTTGGATTTACTGGTGTTGCATAGTGTGTGTATGTGTGTGTGTGTGTGGGGGGGGATTATTGCCACTGCAACACACAGGGCAGCAAGGCGGCTCGTTAAAAACTCCTCTCGGCTGCAAGGCCACGGCTCTGGCTTTTCCACCTTTGTGAGTGTCAGTGCTTCGTCACACACACACACACGTTCACACTCTTTCTAGAGTCTTTAAATATCACAACTCTGCAAATTTAGGATATAACACTTTCTGAAAAACACACACACATTGACATATGCTCTATCAACTGTTTGCTTGGAGTGTCTTTTCAAGTAAATAAACATCAGCTGCTCCATCATGTTCCCCACTTCCTTTCTGTTTACTCACATACATACTAATGCTGAAACAGGCAATATGGGTGGGTTCCATGCTGGTTGGTTCCTCTGAAGTGTTTCTAATGTTAAGTGAATATATAGGCTGTCTGGCACATTGAAATAACAGGTTTAAGAAGAGGAAGAAGTACTTTATTAATACCTCTTGGGGAAATTCAATTCTGATGTCATTTTATTACACACACATCGGAAATACACACACATGCACATACAGTAGTTGTGAAGAGATACCAGAGTGATGGGGCTGCCACATAGTCAGCGCTCCAAGCAGTTATGGGTCTTTGCTCAAGGAGGTGAATTCCGTAACATAGTCCATGTTGGACTTGAACCTGCCACCCTCCGGTTCCCAAACCAGTTTTACTTGGAGAATATGCAACTCCTGAAACTGACAGAGAGAAGACGTATCACTCTGTTGGATTTGTTGGAACTACAGAAACACTCTGCGGTGTTACAGAGTGGATTTTCTTCCCTCACAAATGATCTTTTGCTGAGTACAGACAATGGCTGCAGAGAGCACTTTAATCAGAAAACAGCCAAGTTTAATTTTGGCTCGTCACCGAGTTACACTCGGAATTTTCATTCACATGTCTTGAGATCAGAGGTCAAGGGACCCCATTGAAAATCGCCACGCCTGTTTTACACTCGCCAAGATTTAGCGTAACTTCGTATCGTTACTTAGCGTTATTCCCGACATGGTTGGTACCAATGGATCCTTTAGGTTTTCTAGTTTCATATGATACCAGTATCTTCACTTTAGCTATAAATGCCTGCTACAGCCTTTGAAAAAAGTAAAGTCGGCCGAGGGCGCCCTCAAGGAGTGGAAGAGGTTAAAGCTAAACGTCAAATCAAATTTGATAAGGGATTTGAAAGGATCAGGATTCAATAAGCAGATTTGATAAAATTCTGTAGAACCCCAACTGTTAGTCATTTATTAAGTCATCTAGCAAGCAAACATCAAATTGCTTATTTCTCAAATGCAATTTGAAGAGGTCACCTTGATCTTTGGGAGCTGGTGATGGTGACATTTGACAGATCAAGACAATCAAAAGATTAATTGATAATTAAAAAAATATTCAAATGACCAATGAATTGCAATCCTCCTCCAAAGCCAGCTGTTTGCAGGAGATGAAAGCTGCAGTGTAGCTCCTGTCTTTCCATTAGCAGAGCACTCTGTGGAAATAAATCAAGGGTCAGGTGTGGAGTTGCCAGTTAGGATTAGAATTTTTAAATTCAGCTGCTGTGCTTCTTTACTCGACAAGCCTCCGCTGTTGACAGGGGTGGAAGTTTGTTTGAGGCTTTTAAGATCTAATGTGTCCGCTCGCTATCTAAGATCGTTCCTTTGACTCGCTCTCGACCCTCCCTGCCTCTCCGTCTGCCCACCCACTCCTCCTATATGTTATCCAGTGTTGAGTGGTGGTAAGGAGAGATAGTAATCTGGTCTAGCCTTGGCACTCCCTCGCACTCTGGTCTCATTGAAGAAGATTGATGGCCCTCTTTCTGGAATGGCTGTTGTTTTGGACGGATAGAGAAAAAGATGGAGGCAGAGAAGTGGATTTAGAATGAAAAACTGAGCGAGTGGAGGGGGAGCGGGGAGGTGGTAGGCGGTGGTGGGGGAAAAAGAGAAATGGAGGTGGGGTGAATGATAGTTGTAAAAGATGGAGAAATGTGAGAGGAAATGTCAGCGTGGAGGAGCTTGAGAGCTCATTAAATTTAGTTTGTATTTCATTGAGTGAGGGTATGCATCCACCTGTGATTGGTTTCAGATTCACACATCCTTCTTTTTTTCTCTCAAGCACATGTGGCTTGTGGAATTGGCTGCACTTAATTTGCATGTCAGCAGGATTATATTTAAATGTCAGCTATTCTCTCAGGATGCAAAGCAGCCTGGGACGTGTTGTGATGGAGCGATTTTGTACATGTGTCTCATGTCTCTGCTGCATTAAAATGCTGTAGCCTTTAAGGTATCTGGTGTTCGGTATTAGTAGTCAGTGCTGCATTGCTGGGGGGAATTAGCAGCCCTTCATCCCTCCTCATGATGGGTCTATTGCTCGCTGTGTGGGCGGCACTGGGTTGATTGGCTGTGATGACAGTTATGCTCTTAATTGTGTCAGTTATTCTTCCTCTGTGGCTCTTTTTGAATGTAGTGAAGCGCTTGATGTACCCCCCTGGTGTTTTGTTCCTTTCTGCATATTGGTCTTTTTAAGTTTCAGGAGCGATGAGACGTGGAGGAGCAAACCTTTCTTCTGCCACCTTAATTCTCCCCTCTTTTGACATTTTGTTTTATATTTTGGGCTACCCCCCATCTCTTCATGTCCCTCTCTGCCCTCTCCTTAATGTGTCTTCTCTCCCTTTTTTATTGTTCCTCTGTTTTTTGACAATTGTTTGAGGTGCTGTTCCACTCCGTTCTCTCTCTGTCTTTCTCGCTCTATTTCATCAGCCTGTTGTACATCGACCTATCTTTCATCCCGCCTCTCCCCCCTCGGTGTCTTGTCGGCTTTCTGCTTTCTATTTTCCCTGCTCTTGTATTTCTGTTTCCCACCTCCCCGTCTGGCAGCTCCATCCTCCTTTTCTTTTTTTTCTCTCTTTTTCCCAGACGGACCGTGCTGTCTCATGATGCTCAGACATAGCTGAGGTCAACCAGTCAGGCCTTGGTGGCACGACTGGTTGGATTGTCTATTGTCATCTGTCCTCGTCTTAACTGACCACTTGAGACTGCCAGAGTCACAGGAGGGCGAGCGACACAGGACAGAGAAGACAGGAAGGGCATGAAGGCCGGGTCTCATCCTGCTTATCTAAACCGTTGATGGGGTTGTTACAAGCTACAGGTCATACCTCATTTCCTGTGGTCACAACCCAGTATGACACCTCTGACCGCTCTGTATATTGGACACAGAAAGTATAGACCACAAAAAAACATTTTTAGCTCCAAAAAAACAATGATGAAGATGTTAAAGTTGAGGACACAAAGTTGAGGGAAGAAGTGATAGTTCAGAATATCATTCTCTCTGCAAAAACAGATTTTCTATCCACTAGGGAGCAGCACAAACAAGCTGTGAACACAACAATTACTTATTATCATCTCTTCTCCATCAACCCCTGAGGAAAATCTGTCTCTTTAGCTTCCAGATATTCCACTATGTTTAACTGCTGGTAGCTAACAACGTCTGTGTACCATTTGTTGTTGAGCGAGTAGCTTGCAGTTGGTATTTAGAGTTGCCTTCAGATGCCTTTTACAGCCAAAAATTAGGTTCCAAGTGCGGCGAGAGTAAATCAAAACCGTTAATTTGTGGGCCCTAAAATCAATACAAAAAGCTGTCAAATTGTCTGTGGTTTCATTACTAGAGGTGACCCCTTTCATATACAAGTTGTCATGTGATCCATTGGTAATATGTGAAATAATCAATTATTGCCACTTCAAAGAAAGTCCTTACTTAAATACTTATTTGTGATTAGGAATCTATTCTTGATCTGATTTCTGGCAAAAACACTGACTAACTAACTAATAATTATTTAAATTATCTATTATATTGATTGTTTAGTCTATAGAATATGAAAGAAATAGTGAAAAGTTAAAAATGACCATCACAAGTTCACAGTGACTATGTTTACATGCACAATATATTCCGTTTTTTGCCCTTATTCTGAAAAAGTTAATATTCCTAGTACTAAGCTGTTTACATGGCTAATGAAAATTAATATTCCACTAATATTCCCGTTCACATGCAGCCATGCGTACTCCAATTAACGTAACCGGTGACGAACACAGCCTCCCTCTTTCATTCCTTATACCACCTTCTTGAAAAGATCGGCGTTGCAGTATTTGCGAATATCCAAAAACCTGTTGATATCCAAGTCTTTCATAATATTTAAAAGTAGGTGTGTTTCTCCTTCCGACCAGAAATGTTGGCTGTTCTTTTGGGAAGTATCTCTGCAAACTTTGTGTACAACGAACGGAGCTGGCCGCAAAAAGGCAAGAGGCTGCGTGTCGCAAACTGACATAAAAACCCCAGTTGAGACACATGTTCTGAATGTGCTGTATACATGATTAAAGAATGCTCCTATTAAAACCCGAAGAATATAGGCATATGTCTTAATCGGAAAATGCTCCATTCGGAATAAGGCCTTATTCAGAATCTCAAACTGAAAATGCTGTTTACATGACCCCTATCAAATTCATAATATTGTCGTATATAGTGGAATATTAGTGTGCATGTAAACTTAGACAGTCTTTTTGAAGGTGACTTCTATTTTTCCGATTAACAGTCTGAAACCCTAAGATATTACATTAACAATACTGTATGTGTGTAAATATACAACGTATATACTGTATATATATCTCTGTTGTGCGACTAATCAATCAGTAGACAAATCATTTCATCACAAGTTTCAATATTGTCAATGTCTTACTGCAGCTGTAGAGGCAGCAATAAGCTGAAACTAGTAGGTTGCCAGGTTTTAATGTATAAAGCTGTTTATGCCAAGGCTGTGCGGTTATCTGAAAATATCCAGTATTCTGTTTTGGCATGGTTTGATACCCGCTGCATTCTGAAATGTGAAAAAAATAATTACTGAAGTTACAGTCTCAACTTTGACTGCTAAATGTCACAAATCAAAAGCAATAAAAAATGATTTATCGTACTGAAGGCGTGTTACAGGCAGGATGGTCAGTTCCCCATTCGCCTGGGGAAAATGTTTTATAAAACAAGGTTGGTATTATAATTGATTTTCTACAATGGGGCCTATTGATCCAGGTTACATCTATTTTGTTGTCAAGTTTGGAGTGAGCGCTGCTTTGTTCAGTCAGTGATCACGTATTCATTTCAGGTGAGCTATTGATCAGACGATGCTGCTGTGCCCACACACGCACATCACAGAGACAGGCTCCCTTTTTGACATTTCTCTCAGGGCTCAACCTCTGTATTATGCATCTGATTGACATTTCCGTGCTATGTATGTGTAAACATGTGGCTCTTAAGATATTTCATTCATTCATCTATAGATCATCTCCTTCTCTCTGTGAGGTAAAAGCCCACAGGCAGTTTGGATACTGGTCATGAATACAAAAGAGCGTAGCCTATTCTTTGTTCAGCACATCTGGGCCGAATTTAAGTTAATGTTTTAGTTTGTGTCAGAATTTATGTTCTTTTCTGTAGCCATAATTTCAAGTCATTCAAGCCTGATTTAAAATGCAGTTTTGGACTTTATGAGCTGAGTATTAAAGAAAATGGACTCAAATCAGCCAGATATTTCTGCTTTAAACGTCTTAAATTTCAGGCATCTTTATGGATTGGCTGTGTTATGAGCCCAACGAGCATCACTCTAGAATAATGGTTGGCCTCACACCACCAGCCGGCTCTGTGAAATCCTGTTGGTCTGCGGTTGGCAGGCATGTGGAGTGTGAGTAAGCGGTCATGTTTATTTAGGTAGAGGTGGTATTTGAAAGTGAATTAGACTTGGAGGATTTTAATGAGACTGCCAGAGCATACCTCTATGCTGGAGTTGAGTGCCACTATGGGTCTGTTCTATCAGATGGTTGTACTGTTATTGGGGTCTCCACGGGGCCTTTTATACATCACATTAACATGCAGCATCTACATCTGAATTATATCCACAAAGATTTTTATCCATATTTATGGGTCAGTGTAAATATACCCCAAGAAGTATTAAAGAAGCATTAAGCCTGCTTTGAATCTTATTGCTATAAGCACCGTCGTTTGATTTGTGGAAATGAGATTGCATTCCTTCATGGCTCTGTTTACACCTGTGGCTTAGCTTAGTTTGCCGTTTGGATACAGTCCAGATACAGTTTGTGTTTGGATTAGTGTTTTAATGCCGGGTGCAATTACGTAAGGAGGGGCCCCTGTTCCACTTTGTTCCGCCTCGCTGTGTAAACCTCACTACCTCTTCATAAAACATGTGTCTTTGTAATATCTTGTCACACACACACACACACACACACGTAAGCACACACACTCAAAAAATGTTCTGCATTCAAGTCTCCTACATAACAGATGCGCACACAAACAGTCAACTTGACAAGGAGTCTCTTGCAAGAATATGATAAGGCACTGGCTCGCACCCACGCTCGCTCTCACAACAGTCTTGTTGATTCTTTCCGCTGTTTGCGTTTGCAGCTTGCCAAGAAGCTCAGGCTTTGGACAGACATGCAGTACTGACACACCTACAGACGGAGAGACCTGACGGACAGAGTCCAGCTGGCTGGTCATGGCAGCAGCAAGCGGAACAGATGTGTGAGGGACTTTGATCTAGGTGAGTACCAAATAGGGTGAGGATCTGGGGGAGGGAAGGGGGGGTATTGGTCTATACCAATATGAGGAAATAGCAAGTATACTGTAGAGGGGGGGCTGGGATCAGGGGTGTTAGAGACACTTTCAGCCTACGATACTGTTGTTGAATTTTAATGGCCAACATGAACGCATTTGACTTAAAATGGTGTCTGTGGGTCCTGCAAAGGTCTTAGAAATGTTTATTTCAAGGCCTTGTTTTAGTTTAAGTGTTAAACTAGCTCCTAACTACTGTATTTCATATATATTGCAGTCTCCCGGGTGTCATGTGTTCTGCACTGATTTGTCAGCCAAGGCATACAAACCAATAGATAATTTTACAGTTTGCAAACAATGACGTACGGAAGTGTGTGCAGACTGCACATGCAATTTGGCAACGGAAGTACGGTGTAGTGCAATAGCATGTCAAGCTATGCAAGGGCATTAACCACCAAAGCTCACGAATGCAACCTGAAGAATTTGATTTTCCAGATCCGTGTGTGCTTTTAGTGAGTGGGTAGAAGATGTTAGCAAGCGGCAATATATACAGTGGCCAGATAGAGAGTTTTAAAATCGGCGCTACAAACACAAGCATTTTGGATCGTGTCCTCCTCATTCCAGTGGTATTCAACAGGTTTAATAGCTTACAGTCATAGACGCTGCCGGTGTTTTGGTTTAACAAGTGACTGTGTTAACTGGTGACTCAGCCGAATGCGTCATGGTTGCTCGTAGCGATGGCACCTGTTGAAAACGGAAAATGTAGGCGTCCACGTAAAAGCCTTCAATCAATGTGAAATACATACTCATCTGTGTTTATTATGAACACCAACCATTTACGTAAGTTATTACAAGCAACCACGGAAGGACGCATTCGGCTGAAAGTTACCAACTAACACAGTCGCTTGTTAAACCGAAACACCTTTTGCTCTGAAACAGTCCTGATCCTGTCTAAATCCGGTAGAACTTTTGTCCACTGTTAGAATATCGATTCTCACAACCAAACACGCAACAACCAGACGTTTTGATGCTGATAACTTTTTTAATTCAATGTTTAAAGCTTGCTTACTTGTTTGGATGGATGGAGCAAAATGCTATTTCGTTGCCAACATGCGTGTGCATATTTTTGATGACGTCAGCTATAAAAGGGTCTACAGTTAATTTGATTTGCATGTTTATTTGTTTAACATGCTGTGTTCTTTGAATTCTATGTGGTATTAAAGTCTTTGCAGACATGTCATGGAAAATAACGAGCTGCTAAGTTGTAGCTCAGTAGTTTTTCTTAAGCAAACTAAGTTTCGTTTTGCTTTTTGAGACGCGTACACCTATTCTCAGATGGCTCGTGTTGAACCAAATAGTGGGTAAAAAGGAAATTGATGGTCCAGAATGAGAAATAAGGTAGATGGTTTGAATAGAAAACACAAACCTTCAAAAAGAATGAAGGTGACAGAAGATCTGAAGGCCACCAGTGGAGTAGCAAGAGAACAGAGGATGCTGCAGACACTTGATCATATAAATGGCAGCTGGTAAGAAGTTTGAGGTAGTATTCAGCCGTCATTTAGAAGTGGAAATATCACGCTGTTCTAATAAAAGTGAGAAAAGAGGAAGGAAATCAGGTTTGTAGAAGGGGAAATGAGGGCGGAGGCATGGAGGATGTGCTAAAATGAGAGGCCAAAAAAAAAAAAAAAGAACAATAAAATATATCCTTCAGGGGAAATGATGTGGGCCTGTGTGTTTCATGCTTCCCCCGAAAACTTTTCCATGTTAATTAGGTAATGCAAAACTAGCAAGAACAGCAAGACAGCAAGAAAGCAGGAGCAAAAGCTAGATGAAAAGACACACACTCTATTCAGTTAGAGGCCAGAAGACACACATTTTTGTTGTGTGCTGAGAGGAGAAAATAGTAAATGATAGTGAATTATTGATGTGACGTACTGGCCTGCTGGTGTGTACAGGTTTGTTTGCAGTTTCATTGTTTATTCAAACGTTTAACAAAGTGAATCTTTTATTTTTCGGTTTAAAAGGTAAACGTAGAGCAAAACGTAGAGACACGAGAGATTCCAGGACGCAGTTCAAATCCTTTCTCCACGTTCCCACATGTTCGGTGTGTGATTTACCTTCATATATTCAAAGTGAAAGTAGCATTTCACTTGGCAGTGTCTTCTAACATCAGCGTTGCTGCAGTGCATATATCCATGAAAATTAAATCTGTGTGTGGGATTTGTTGAGAACTGCTGGGATATTTTAATCACCTCCTTTCTATATTATCATACATACAGAGCATCATGCAGAATCAACAGGAATATGGTTTTGCAGATGTACACGTGAGGCAGTGCATGTGATATTGGATTTCTTGATTGTGACTCAATTTATGTTCTCTTGGGGAAACTACTATTATTACTAGATGTGTGTGTGCGTCTGTATACGCGAGTGAAAGACAGTCCTTGCTGACCCTGCAGTTACAGCCAATTTGCTGTGATCACAGTGACAAGTGTCTCCATATACAGTAGATACTTAGTAATTAGCTAAAAGGAGATGGAGAAAGGTTGGATTTGGTGGGGCATTAGAGGACCTGTCAGAGCGCCCCACTCATCTTACCCCCCCCAAAATCTGTCAAGAGGCTTGTCTCGGGCCTGTCCCCCCCGCCCCCCCCCAGTCCCCTCCCTTACACTTGGCTGCTCCAGTTAATTGAAGCCACTTCAGATCAGTCAGAGGAGCTGGATCTGCACGCCTGAGCAGACCACGGCGCTCACCTGACCTGTCAGTCACTACTGCCAGCTGCCTGCCACACACAACCACATCCCAACACATCGTTCTCTTTCACATCTATAACCTCAGGAAGCAGCAGGGATCCCGGAGAGACGCTCAGCGTCACACCCATCCAAACCCTCCTCACTCTCCGTCCCAGTTGTGTCTAAACCAGGGTGCATTTGTCAGTTTTTAAGAAGTGTATTATTTAAAGAGGACCAATTATGCTTTTCTGCTTTTTGTTGTTATATAGTTTTTTTGTGCCTGTAAAAGGTCTGCAAAGCTACAAAACCCAAAGTCCACGCCAAAGGGAGTTACTCTCCCCCACAGAAACACTGCTCCTGAACTGCCTGAAACTCCTTGATTGAAGTCCTGCTTTTTCTTCCGCAACATGATGATGTCACAGAGTAACACATTTGCATATTACCTGCCTAGCGGCTAGTTTGGCACGCCCTCATAAAAAGCTAGTTTGAGCGGAGCTGGAGCGGAGTCCGAAGAGTTTGGTTCAAAGCAGACTGGGCTTTTTCAGACAGGAGCTCAAACAGAGCATTTCAGACAGAGGGTGAAAAGAGGTGCTGCAGCATGTAAACATGTTCTAGTAGAAACTCAAAATACAAGTTTGCACTTGAAAGTGAGCATAACAGGTCCTCTTTAAACCCTTGAGCTTTTAGTTTCTTTCATTTAGGCAGGTGAGAGTGGTGGCTTTTAAACTCAAATAATAACCGTCCAGAGATATCCGCAAATGTGGACCTCAAATGAACTGCAAGGCAGTTTGTTAGGAGTTAGACCTTTATCTTCAAAGAGTGACCCTGAAAAACAGTTTTATGGCTATAAGGAGACGGGTGTTGTCATCTGATAACCAGTGGTTACTCATGCTTGAAAAGCCAAGCAAAACAAAATGAGCCAAGGGCAAACTTGCACTCAAGATGCATTGAAATGCTTTTTTCAATACATTTCCAAACTCTGCAAAAGAGCAGATGAGAAGTGTTAAAGCTCAGTGCAAACAAAGAGCCAAGACTGCAACACAAAGTGAGACTGTGCACAAAGCTGAGCTGAAGCGACACGGACTGCAATTGGATTTGTTTGGACTAATTTGCCTGCCGCATGGCTTTTGTTGATATATTACGGCCGAATTGAAAATTGTATGTGGTTATCATAAAAGCAGCCAATTCATGAATGCAACAAAGCAACTACTTGTCCCCTGATTTGGACCAAAACAAGCTGAGTAAGGTTTGCAAAGGCCAGAAAAGTGATACTGTGGAAGAAACAAGCAATGCTGTAATTCTTCTTGTGAGGACAATCTCACGGTTCTCCTGGAGCAGGCAAGTGGCTCAGTGCCTTGCTTACTGACACATCAGGAGGGCGGATGTTTGCTGACTGTTTGCACCATAGACTGCATATGAAGATGGATGGATAGGTCATAAATCCCGACTCTCCATGTTAGCGGATGGGACATGGGTCAAACTTAAAAGTCAAAGTACACATCAAATACCTTATTCCCAAAGATAGTTTCTGACATTTTAGGTACTTCTTATCACGCGGATGTCTGTTCAAGTGTTAATTTTTCTGATAAGTTTGTTTTTAATTAGTTACTTGATGCTATGAGTAGGGGGTTAGACGTCATGATTGACAGCTGTGATTGACAGCTGCTCTGAGTGAAGTAGTCGTGCAGCTGGAGGCTCGGGAATCGTACGAGAAACTTTCCATAACTGTCACGAGTCTGTGTAATAAATCATTGTTAATTTGATCATAAATGTAGTTATAGAGTTATTATGGTTAGTTGTTGTGTCTTTCTAGCCAATCAGCTACCGTGGTGCTAATGTAGTATATTTTGGCTTCACTTTTGTACAGGAAGTGGAGATGCATCATCCGTCTATATACAGTCTATGATTTGCACCTACAGGTCTTCCAGTTGTTGAGGGATCGTCCCTTTGTTGCACTAAAAGGGGAAACTTTTCTATGTGACATCCTGCAGGAATTCTGCAGCATAATAGTTTCCTCTTGAATACTGTGCTCCTGTGTTGGTTCTGCAACGCTGCCTTCCATAACACTGAACACTGGGGATGTGTGAAGTTGAACCACAGGGAATAGATCTTTTTGAGACAACCCACTCGGGAGTGAACATCTAAAATGAGAAGTGGAGCCTGTGTATTGTTTTAAATGCCAGGCTTCTCCTCATTCGGCGCGCCTTCCTGTGCGAGCCTTTAGTTGTAGCTCAGTCAGCTGACATTTAATGCTCAGCCATTACGTACTCCGCCGCTGCTTTAGTATAGGCCTAGTTGTTACCGGCATGAATATGAACAGACAGATGTGACAGCTGGCCAGCCATATGTGACAAGCCTTTTAGATCTTTACGCCTTAATTATTCCTTCCCTCGGGACCAATATTGACATTTTAGGTCTTAACACTCAGACCTTACAAACTGCCAGCCTCCAGTTGGCATTATGTCTCTTGGCAACCCGCGAGCAGACCGAGAAAGGTGCTTGAAAAGTGCTCACAGCTAAATTCATTTGTCAGCTGTGGTGTTTTCAAATTCATCAGTGTTATAAAATCTCTGTGTGTTGTTTACTGATAAGGAGCTGTGTCAAAGGTTTTCTTTTGTTTTTTCTTAATGAAGTTTTTGTGGGAGTTTTTGTTAATTTTCAGTGAGGGTCTGAGGTTGGAAGGCGTTGTTTTCATTTATTTTCATAGTGTGGGCGTTGAGAAACCCTTGGAGACTTGCTGTGATTAGAGGCTACACAAATAAAATTGACTTATCTAATAACTGGAAGAGGAAGTTGAATTATTCCGAACACTGTATCTATAATTATCTAATCTTGCCTGCAATTTTCACACGGCTCCAATAATCCTACTGCAGCATGCAAGTGATATTTTATTTTATCTCGATGATGTCACACCACAGGAGAGCAAATTCATGGTTTCTACGCTGAATGAGCTGCCGCAATCTCTTTTGAAGATTTGACGTGTGTATTTATCACGCTGTTGTATAAGCGCTGCTCACAGGAATGAAGGCAACTTTGTCATTTTTCTCCGTGAATCTTTTTCCTCTCTCCGTCTCTATTCCCCTCGCTGTGCGTCTCACCCGGGTCGTCCCACACATTTTCATTTCTCTTGTTATCCCAGGTTCTAATTTCAGTTGCCGCGGCAACCCTGCGGCTCCCTCCACTTATTCCTCCTCCCTCGTCTCTCTAAGCTCCTTGTTAAGCATGGCAGAGCTGGTCAATGATTGTGTTTTATTTATATTTTTCGTCTGGTAGGGTTCCTTTCGATGGGACCACACACGTCTGGCTTTCTTTCTACTGTATTTTCGTTACATGTCTTTCTTGCTTACTTGTTTGCTTTCTTCTTTTTCTTGTTTTGTTGCAGTCTGTCCTTGTGTTGTTTTTTCTCATGACACTGCAGACTGCCACTGTTAGCTGTCAGTCGTGCAGTAAATTGTGGTCACTCAAGGACACTAGGTGGGCCGTGGCTGCTTATCCAATGCCATACTTGGAGGCAAATTAGTTTGCTCAGTGTGCCTTGTCTGATTGTTTGCTTTTATGCAGATCAAGTTGAAATGGAGTTCAGCCAAACTGTTGGTTCATCAGTAAAAATGTGCTAATTTGTAGCTTACTTATTGTAAGGGATGCATAATATAAAACTGTTTACACATATCTGAGAACTTTGCTATAATTCCCATGGTTATCTTTAATTCATTGCAATGCCACCATATGCTTAGTCTCCACTTGTTATAGCTACTTTGACTGTAATGTTTTGTGCATATTTAGACGTTTTGCTAAAAACACTGCTGTTTAAGTATCTCCCCTGATTTATTATTAATCACTACAGTACATCGTTTCAGTGTCTGCATTCACTTACTGTAAAGCAGATGAGCACAATTGACTTGAACTGAAATGTACAGCAGAAGATTCAATTTGTAAAAAACATTTTTTTCTTTTTTTCTACAGCAGCTGCAACCCTGAAAGCTTTTCTGTGAGATGCCGACTTGAAAACAAGCTATTGTAAACAGGGAAATTAGAATTGCGTAGTATTTGTCAGGTTTAAAAAAATGGATGAATCTGTTTAAAGCTTAAAAACAAGAGGAAATATGTGCCCAATGCACTTTTAACTAACAAATGAATCATAAACACATCAGATTCACGCCATTTAACAGCTGTAAGTTTAATATTTGTCACAATTTTATGGAAATCATTGCCTGATACCTCTACATGGTAGCTTAAAGTCAGTTTGACACACTAAAAGACCAGTATAATATAGATGTATCCTGGGACTGGACAGTTTGATGCTTGTTTATTTCTCAGCAGAAATTTTTCTCACTTTTTTTTTTCTTTCCTTCCTTGTCTCCTATTGTTCATCCTTCCCTCCCTCACTGTCTGTTTTTCTTCCTTCCACACTTATCTCTTAATAACATCTCTGAAACTGTTATACTGTAGATATCACGCTGTTATATCTGTAGATAATGCCAACAAATGACCACACCAGGATGTTTAAAACTGCAAGTCTTCACATTCTTTAAATGGTAATACAGTGCAGCGCTCATGGAGTGAATATCAGCAACCGGAAATGATTCTAAATTGCAAAGCTTTATGTAGAGATTAACCAATACCATCTTTTCTATCCTGATACCGATTCCAATACCTGAACTACCTGTACGGATCCGATACCAGTATGTTAAATACAAACAAAACAACCCGTCACTATCCATCTGCAGACGTTCTATATTTCTACTAGTGGAAGTTGTTTCACTGGGTATACTATATATATATATATACTGTATATATAGTATACCCAGTTTTACTGATGCACTTTCCAGTGTAAAATATTGCCAAATGCCAACATTTTGCTAGCTCTGGCTAACGTTACACTCTCCGGTAGTATCTGCCCAATTGGTACTGCCCATGTGCAACTCTCAACAGAGATGGGAAGGAAGCGAGATGGCTCACTCGTTAGCTCGTTAGCATCATCAGTTTCGGACGAAACAGTGGTTTTGATGGAAGTAGCTAACGAAAGAGCCATCTCGCTTCTTTCTCATCTCTGTTGAGAGTTGCACATGCTCAGTACCGATAGAGCAGGATGTACGGATTGGGTATGGAGTGAAAAGTGTTGTTGTTGTTGTTGTTCCTGCGTAACGTAAATTAGCTGATAAATGATATGATAATGTGATATCGGATCGGTGCAAACAGTAGACTTGCATACTCGCCGATACCCAATCCAGCATTTTAGGCGGCATGAATGGTGGCGTCTCACAGTCAACACTACAGAGGAATGTTGGCATTTGGAAATTCTTTGAATGACTGAAGAAAAACGACTCTTTCGGTTACGTCAGTAACTTCTTCAAGACAAGTCCATCTTGCTTATCCGAAGTTACAGGGACTGGAATTGGATTTGTTTTGACACCTGTCTTCCTTGTTTGCTTCGCTTTCTCAGTTTCTGTCTGTCAGGATGTTCCTGCTTCTTTTTTTTCTTACTCTTTTTCTCATTGGTCATAGTATTTTGTGGACAAAACCTGTTTGTGTTTAGAAGCGTCAGTGTTAGAAAAAGGCAGGTCCTCCCACTATTTAATTTTTGCTTTTGCTACTCTTCCTTTATTAAAATCTCCTATTATCTATATGTATCTTTGATACATTTATATATTCAACATGGTGTAAGATAAATGCTGTCTGGCTCCCTACTGTGTTTTTCCCCTATGTTCTTTCTCTGTTTATCTGCCTCTGTCCCTCCGTCCATCACTGTCTGTTGTTGCCACCATGTTGGCATCTGCCGGAGCAGAGAAAGTGTCTCTGGTGCTTTTGATCGGCCGTTCAGAGATGGGAATGTGTCCGCCTGACTCAAATGACTTCATTAGAGAGTGATAATCTCAGAGGGGGTCGCCACCAAAGGCAGCCTGATGCGACTGATTTGTCAGTGCCATTTAGACAAAAGATAAAACGTGTTTAATAGTTAACACGAGTAATTTCAAATGGCAGAATAAGCAGAGAAGATGAGTTTTAGGGCTGGAAGTTTGGTATAGTGACAAGAGTGCTCTCAGAGATAGTGAAAGAGAGGTAGGTGAATTAGGAAGGCTTGGATTCTGAGCATAACTGTTGGTCACGGTCCCAGATTCACTGCAGAGATCTGAAATGTCACCGTGTGTGTGTGTGTGTTTGTGTTTGTGGTAGTCTAGCAGCTTTATCTGCGTGGCATTTCCTGCTTTCAGAACCAACTACGACACCATCTGATGACCCTCCAAAAGGCTCGGCGCAAAGAATATTGAGGGGAACACATGTAACCTTAACATGAATTAGGAAAGCTTGGATTCGGAGGGTGACACAAAGGGTTGTGTCACCTTTACCAACACCAGCAGCTATTTTGAGGGCGTTATCTTAATAGTGTTTGTTGTGGGGAGTTCGGATTTGATTCCCCCATGCTGGCTTTTCTGTGAGCCCCTGTGTGCAGGTAATGAACTGATCTCAAATCAGACTGCTGGCTGATTAATACAGATGATATGACACATTCACAGTCGTCTGGCATCAGCTTCGTGGCTGCAACTTTGCAGTCGTTTCCACTTCAGCACTGCGAGGATCGAGGTTGGCATTTAGGTGCCAGCAGCCAAACAGAGACGTACGACTGCAAGCACTCACCGCCCACCACTATCTCAACTACGGTTCTTCAGGGACTGGATATGGAAAATGTCACCTGAAAATTATATGTAAATATTGAAACTGTTGAGATTTTAGCATTTTTAATGTCGTATATCTCCTAAAGAGAAAGTCACAGTGATAGTAGCGTCATTGAAATGACATTAACATACCGAATGCCACACACATGGGGTATACTTCTGCTTTTTAATTATGCATAATTAGCTAACAATGTGAGCAATATGTACAGGCTCATGCTCATTCATCTGAATTATTTGTGATGGGAGTAGCAGTGAAATTTAATCAGTACAAGTTTTTCTGATGATTTTATTTTAAAAGTTTCCTCTTTTTTTATTTTATTTTTACTCTTAAAGGTTCATCTGACCCGCAACATTTTTTCTCTAATGGCATTTCCCTTTTTACTATCAAGGCTGTGGATTTGACACTTTTCAGAGTGAGACAGCTCATTTTCAGCCCTCACTGTATAATGTATGTGCTCTTTAATGTATAGATAACAATGTATAAAAGGTGAGGAGATCACTGTTGGTTTAAAAAAAAATCCATCTTTTATGAATTAAATGGAGAGCATTTAAAATTCTCTCTGAATATAAATGAATGTGTCCGTGTGTGTATGTGTGTGTGTAAATGTGGTAATTGGGAGGCAGAGTGACGTTGGGGCACACGAAGGAGTAACCCTTGTCGTACCAAGTGCAACCGATGGATAGAACTGAACTTATTAGCGCAGCTACCTTTCCTCTCCCTTCCTCTCACTGAAAAGAGCAACAGCAAAGCAATAAGACAGAGAGCACCATGTGCACCTGTCTCCCGTCTCCAAAACTCCTCAACGGTCTGTGAGGCTCTGCCAGTGAATATATATGAATCCTGTATCTGTAGTGAATGGGAATGAAAAACCCTCGTAGTTGACAAATTATGTGGTAAATAATGAGATAGATGCATTCACTCATTAAATTAAATATAAAATACCTCTCGTTGTGTAACCATCAGGTAGTGAATTAAATTATTACTTAGCGCATGTCTTTGTTTCCTTCTTTGGATGTTATGAAATACAGCCTCAAATCAGTAGACAGCAAAGGAGAACAACACCTTGTCTTGTATTTCAGAGTTTCTGAAGACTTCACACCTTTTGTTGTTGATGTGTACTCTGAGTCTCTACATTCAGGATGCCAATTTGTTCACTTCAGTAGAGGTGATGGAAACACCTAATTGCGTTTTACATTTTGCAGCATTTCAAACATCAGTTTAGAGTTTGCTTGACATTTGAGTTCTTGTATGTGTGATATTTTTTTATTACTTCTAATGGACACCATGTTCACTTTAGAACTTCACATAGAAACATCTTAATAAATATATAAAGAATAATAGTTTTTATGATGTGACATGCTATGGTTGGTTTGTTTAAGTTTGGGCACAATAAGGGAAAAAAGATGGACCATGGTTTGGTTAACTTAGTTAAAGGTGCCATGTGTTGTATCTGGCGGCATCTAACTGTGAGGTTGCAGATTGCAACCAACTGAAAGTTGTGCAAACAAAGTGCCGTCAAAGCCGAAAGTTAAGTTTCGATTTCCGCTCAAGTCCAGGCAGGCTGCATGTTGGATCATGCTACATGCTACTTGCGAAGGAAAAACTTGAATTTGTTCTTTAAATCCTTTAAGTTGTGGAGACCTTGTTTTTCTTCAAGGGTAATGTAGCCTCCATTTTTAAGGTGGTGTACATGTTAAGAGGAATAATAAGGGTTACACATGCACGAATGTAGACACACTTTTACTCAAGTAATATTCTAATAGGTGACTTTAACTTCTACTAAAGTCATTGTCTGGTTAGATATCTGTACTTTTACTCAAGTGTTGCTTTCAGGTACTTCATCCCCCACTGGTCATAATTCCCACGGCGGCTAGAGGGCACCTGAACGTTAACATAATGTTGTCTTGGTGCATTTGCTGAAACACGTGATTCTGTCAATTTTCTTGGGAGGACAGTCTCAACAAAGAATGACCCAGGACCACCGCTGTCGGTGACCCTGTACGGCGGCTCCCTGCTTCAGTGGTTACTGCTGAGTGGTCTCAAATATGAGATAGAGATTAGATGTGACACCTGCTAAGAAGCAGGAATATTGTCCCCTCAGGTGAAGATAGGCAGCCTCTCCCCCTCATGGTGTTAAATCGCCCTTGATCCCCATATTTCAGCATGGTGAGATGGCAGTTTGACAAGTTAAGTGAACAGTTGATCTTAATTGGCTCCTCTTCAGTCTGTGTGTGTGGATCCACTTTGGTTTGAAGTACATTATGCTAATGGAAAGACCAACAGTACACTCTTAGAAATAAGGCTTCCAACAGGGTTCTTCCTGAAAGGCTGATGTTCTACCCAGAACCATTTGCTTCTAAAGAAATTTTTTGATGAAAGTGTTTTTCAAGGGTTCTTTGTAAGACTAAGGGTTCCGTTAAGAACCCTTTTCATCCAAAGAATCATTTCTGGAAGAAAGAGTTCCTCAAGGATTGTTTAAAGCTGTTAAAAGATCATCCCAGCCACATCCCCAAAAATAGTGATTCTGAAACATGATTGTTGTCTTATAGGGACAAGCCAAAGAACCCAATACGGTTCTAGTTAGAACCTTTATTTCTAAGAGCAGGCTCAACAATAAGGATTGCACACTTGCACGTGGCAAGTAAAATTCCACGTCGGGCTAGTAAGTTGATGAGCTGAAGCGCAAGCGAGCATTTCAATTATCCCGGAAACAGGAGTTTAGTTGGGTGGCGATAGAGAGGATGTGGGCAAAATTCCAGATTAATTTACTTAAATTAAGATTAAACATGACAATTAATTTTGTCGTTATTTGATAATCGCTAATAAATAAAACAATTTGTATAGAGGCAAGTGTGTTGTCACCACACAATGTATCCTCATACAACGCCTTGTGTGATATCTTACAAAAAGTTATTCCTCATTTTTTGTGAGTTTTTCCATGAATGTCCAGCAGCATGCAGACAGACTTTTCAAAATAAACTTCTATCTTTAAAGGAAACAACTTGGAAAGGTTTAAGCAACAAAACTACTTAGTTAAGTCTAGAAAAACATCGTGGTTTGTGTTAACATAACTTCAAAAGTGCCATAACTTAAGTACGGAAGTTACTACTAACAACAATTGCCATTTTCTTTTGACCTAGTCAAATGACCACGGCAAACCATTCAATGTATGTGCTACTCCTGTTCTATTTCTAAAGTAGGGAAACATCTACAGTACTCAACAAAAATACTTTTCATTGATATTCAGTCCATTTTGATGGGGTCTTGAAGCAAAATACCAAATCTGGTACACCTTGCTGTCAATCATGCCTTCTTTATTTGAGGATACATTCAGCAAATTCTTTTTTTTATGTCTCTCTCTTTGCTCTTTTCCCCTCCAAAAACAGTGAACTTTAATGGAGATCCACACCAAGTTTGCCCACACTAATCTTCTTTCTCTCTTTTTTTTTCTCTTGCCCACATGACTCAATCTGTTTAAGATGACATCTCACAAATTCAGTGACTTGTACTGCTGCCGGCACAGTTCGTCATTATAATTGTTGGAAAGTAGGGAGGAGATGGTGAGGAGAAAAGGGAGTAAAACCTCACTGTGTCTGAAACCCCTACCTTATTTACTCATCCACTATTGTCCACATATTAAACACTCAATAGTTTTGAGATTTCAGACACTAATCATGCATCATTATTTTCTGTCACCATTGTCATCTTAGGAACATCAGTGAACCGTTGAATTCTACATTTCTTGTTCCACCGAGGGATTGTTTTTATGGCTTTATAGTACATAAACAGATAGTCATAGAATTCAGACTCTCAGATGAAATGGCTGAATGTAAGTATGCTACACTTGGTAGCAAATAGGGAGCGATTCTGGACAAAGCACCGTCGTGGAGGGGGGGGGAGCGTGAAGGGAAGATGAAATTGTCCCTCACTGAAATGCCTTTATATGTATCTGGGGATAGAATGGAAGCAGTTTTACCTAAGGCGACATTCCTGTGCCAAAGCAAGCTCAAACTGTAATTAAAATGGAAACAACATGGGGAGAAGGTTGGTGACCTGAGTCTGACTTGGTCTTAACCTTTATATTTGAAATTCTAATCATGTCATGAACATTGAATCAATTTTTGTACAATGCTGTTGTATTTGCTGTTTGAAATGTCATCACAACTACAAGTTCTGATTTCTTAGGAAATCAGTAGAATATCAGGCTGGATTCAGAGTGCATTGTAGTTATTTATGTTTTATAAAGCTCAGCAGCAACAAATATTCATTATAGGACCCATTATTCTACTCTGTAGACAACGCTGTGAGAATACATACTATATTTCTATGTTTGTACATTCTTTGGGATGTATGAAACAATTCTTACTTCACACTTTTTGCTCAGTATGTCAGAGATAACTGATATCTAAGTAAATGTGTTTTATATTGCATACAGTATCGTCATTAATAACCATAGACTGTAAATTAAAAGTGAACGTAGTCACCGTGGCGTCACCCATTGGTTTGCGGACTACGGTTTTGAAGCCGTCTTGGTTTTTGGCCGTCACCATCTTGTTTTTTTGCAACCAGAGGTGACACAAGAAAGTGGAGCTAAGTACAACCGAACGCTTGTGGGCATTTTTAGGTGAAACTGAAAACACTGTGAAAGGGTTCAAGTTGTAAGACGAAAACACAGACAACTCCCAGACCGGATAACGCCGTGGTAGCGACTTGTCAGTCACAAGGTAGCTACGCCCTAAAGCATCCCCTGCTTTATGGTCTATTTGACTCTAAATGGGACCATAATTTACTAAATGAACATCATGCTGTATTGAAGAAGACTTGAAACTAGAGATTGAGACCATAAACTCATGTTTACAATGTTTACTGAGGTAATAAATCAAGAGAGAAGTAGGCTCATTTTCTCATAGACTTCTATACAATCAAACTTCTTTTAGCAACCAGAGGAGTCGCCCCCTGCTGGCTATTAGAAAGATTGCAAGCTTAAGGCACTTCATCATTGGCTTCACTTTTCAGACCCCGGAGGTTGCCGCCTGTTCATAAGCCACTGTCAGGTTCACTTATAATCTATTCTTATGGATGAAATATCTTGTTTTGCGTCCCGCTTTGGTGTATAAAAGCTGAAACCTGTTGGCCTATAAAGGCATTGACTGAGTGCACACATGATGTCCAACAACACTCTGTGATAAGAGAAGGATCAGAGGAGATTAGACAAGCGGAGGGGATAAAGATAGAGCTAAAGACAGGCTTTGTTTTTGGCCCCCTTATGAGTCAGGGCTCCTGCTAATTACCAAGCTCTCTGGTCCTTGCTAAATGTGTTTGAAATCCACTGGATGCAGATAATTGAGCTGGAAATGTGTTACATGACAAAGTCACGCTGAAGGACAACCACTAAAAAAGGCCTCCTCTCCCACGTCCCCCCTGTTTTCTCTGTCAGGCACACTTTTGAAATAAAACTCCCCCCGAATCATTCATTCCACAGCGTTGGTCTTTGTTGTTTGCTGAGATTGAAGCTTAGGGGATGTTTGAGCCACCTATTGTGATAAGCTACAGTCAAATCAGAGACGGGCCAACGGTGGATGTGTCAGACAGCCCTGTGTTTTCTTGTTGCCGAAATAATTGCTTTTAGTCTTCAGTTTAGGGAGAGATCCTTCACACATCATCATTGCAAAGGAGAAAAATGTTTTATAGCCACAGGCTGGATGTGTCTGTCCATGCATCTCAAGTTTTATCTCTCAGCTAAGCAGTCGCTTGTACTTGTAGCCTAAATCTCAAATTGATTTCAGCGCTTCATATGAATATTGATTCACTGGCTTGGATACATTGATCCCGGGCAGAGATGGGCCTCCCCTGAGAGTGTTGGAGTAAAGTGAAAACAAGGTGAAGAGAGACTCCTCGTCGTTCTATTTGCATTTTAATTATAAATTGCATCATTGCACTGAGTGCGGTAACAAAACAACTCCCTCTACCTCCATTCATACCTCCCTTTTGCTCCAAGCTCGGCTCGCTTCATGAGAATGAAACTTCATGCGGAGACGCCTCTGCAGGGCTGAAAATAAAAAGGCAGGGTAATAATACGTAAGAGCAGATCCAGAAGTCGTGTGGATGAAGGTGAAAGAAACTCTACCTCAGTGGGTGCATGCAAACGCTGTTGCACATACAGTATATTGTTCTCTAGCAGCTTAGTTCAGACTGAGGGAGGAAGAAATATATTGTCAAAAAAATATATTTATTTTGATGGTTAGACAGACTTTGCTCTGTTTGAGTGGGCGTCTGTGTTGGAAAAGAATACACAGAGTGAGAGCGAGCTGTGGACTTGCTACAGCCAGTATCATTTTGTCATTTAGAAAGCACTTTTCTGTTGTTATCTTGGCTACATGGAGCCCACTGTGGTTTGATGTCTGCCTCAGAGTATATCATTTATATTTTTCCCAAGTCTCAAATTTTCACAGTGGATTTGGCTCTTTCTGCCGTTTGTGTTTGTGTGTGTATATCTGCACTTATGTAGAAATGTTGGTATGTTGGAGTCGTGTCTAAGGACAAAAGTGTAGATTGAAAGGCTTTATATGTGGGACTTAATGCTCCAGTCTGGATTTTTCACAGGATGGCATTATGTTTCTGTAAACACATGTACACACTTGCAGGTTGGTCTTATTGAAGAAGTAATATTGGATGTTTCAAGCTGAGTATGCAAAATATTAGGAGAAGAGTATGCCGATATATTGATTTGCGGTAAACGGGCTGTTCTCATACACCTTTTGTAGCTATACTTACGAAAAGGAATGCACTGTAATTTGTATACATCCCCTGAAGATCATGTATTTACTTAACAGACATTCATTCACAGATTGCTGCTTTGTGGCAAAATATGTAAACTTTACAGAGACCGAGTGTTCGACATTTTGTAAATATGGTTTTAATGTTGTGTTGGAGCTGCTCTTTTGCTTATGTCTAAATTAATACTCGATAAAGCCTAGACTTGTTAATGTGTCGAAACAGTGCACAATGAACAAACTGCAAAACAAACTGGTGGCTGCAGATTTTTGAAATGGCGGTTGATGCCGTCCTGTGAATCATGAGTAGCCTACATGACCAGTCAGAAATGTTCAGCGCTGCAAGCCCCATCCCGAAAATTCCTGTACTTTTGGAAAGTATTACCCCTTGACCAGTGCCTTTTTTGGAGGTAAGATGTCCCTGGAAAATGTCCCCGGAACTTAATTTAGACCCCGGGGCCAGTTGCATAAAAATAGACCTAGTCTTTGTCTTAACTATAACTTTAAGTCAGACTTGCAGTTGCTATAGATGCTTGTTGCACCAACTAACCAAAGCAAATTCCTAGTGTATACCTCATACACCTGCCAATAAACAAGATTCTAACTCTGATTAAATGTACCTGTTTCATTTATCTTCCCCATAAGTGACTAATGAGAAACTGGCTTAGATAGCCTGTCGCACAATGCATTATGGGTGAAATAAGACACTTCACAGAAGATAAAAAGTGGCAGATGCAACAGCAACACCATACCAAGTATGGGAGAAAATAACAGAAAAGGTAAACTGCATAAATCCAACAGTTGTAAGAACCGTGACAGATGTTCAGAAACAATTCAAGAACATGGAAAAAAAAGTTATGGATAAACAGTTGAAATAGTTAACTAACTGACCTTCAACGGATTGTTGCTATATCAACAAAGCTCTCACCTCAGGCTTCGCCCGGGGGAGAGGTGGTTAACTTTCCTACCTCAAATTAAGTCAGTCTTAATATTTATGCAACAGACAGGCTTAATTAGACTAGTTAACCTGACAATCTAAGACTATAGTCAAAGGTCAAGAGTAGTCTTAAGCCACTGGTCCCTGCGGTCGAAATGCAAGGATTTTCTCAAAAGGTTCCTAGTTCCAGGGAAAGTTCCTGCGGTCGTAAAGGGACTAAACTGAGACATTGAGTCACACAGCAGCTGGTCAGCTCTGCAACAGAGCAAAGCTGCTTCTAGCCACAGTGGGCCATTGATTATATCAAATGATGAATGATGATGTAGTGATGAGAGCTGAGATTTCTCTCTCTCGTGTCAACCTTCAACAATTGCACTGTTCCCTATGTGCCATGTTGTGTGCATGTTTGATTAATTATAGAGTAATCTAATTATTATGATTTAACTGTTTAAACATGATGTTTTTGGCATGACTATACTTGCGTCACTTTAATAGTCAACATGTATTTCGGGAACTGCTGTCAGTCAGTGTACTAAGTACTAAGTACAAACAACACTGTGAAGTGATCTCTTAGAAATGTGGTCCAATAAAACATCAATGCAATGACGGCTTATCTCTAAAGGTGACACCAGAACTCAGTTAATTAATGTTACCAGCCATAGTAGTGATAGGTATACTTAATGCTGTGAAGTGCAGCTAGGTTATTAACATTACTTAATTCGGGCTAAGCTATCTCACTCTCTTGATGTGAGACTTCTTACGGTCATTTTCGTTATCTTAGCTGCATAAATTAATACTTTTTATATACAGTTTTATATCATCTAAAGTAGGAAATGTGATCAAAACGAGGGACTAAAGCAATAAGGAAGAAGTGTGGCGCCGGCATGGTTGCCTGGTTTTATAGCAATCGTGACTGGGTTTAAGAGAGGTATGCAGAGGAAATGGGGGAGTTTAGGTGATGCTTTCAAAATGGGAGAAATAAAGGAGGCAGAAAGAGGAGATAGAACGAGGAGAACATCAGTGATATGGAGAGGGATGGTGATGTTGTTTCACCGGGGTTTGCGCCACGGTGGGAGGGCCTCTCTCTCTGCCAGCGCCTCTTAATCCATCACACCTCCTGCGGCCCTGGATCCGACACACTCCAGTGTCTCCCCCAACCCGCCGCCGCCGAGTTCGCGCTCAGCCCTGTCATGCATGTGTGCCCACTGTTCCCGGCATTCTCTTATCCCTGTTTTCACCCTCTCTGAGTGAGTGTCAGGGCTATCAGCAGTGCCTCGGGCAAGATGGACAGACACGGCTTTTACAGCGGACATGTTTTCATACATGCTCCACATACAGCCTTGTTCACACATGTGCGTCTTTCACTCACACCTGAGAGGAAATTCCGCCTATTTCGCTCACCAGTCTCATCTGCGGCAGCTTCTTAATGGCAAGAGAACTAGGTTTTTGAGCGCCACACACTTAATTTCCTGCATTCTGGTGAATTTGTATGCACCAATATCTGCCTTTTGCCCATCAAGTTATGGTACAAAATGTCTTTATTCATGTAAACGCTCTCAGCTTTCCAGTCATAGCCAATTTATGCAATTCCAAGATTGTTCAGGGACCCCAGAATGCAGAAATATTCAAATACACCATTTTTAAAATAAATGCATGCAAAGAACTGCATAGTGTTTGCCTAAAGCTGCATGGCAATGACATAAAGTGGGCCTATCTGTAAAGGGGAGACTCGTGGTTACCCATAGAACCCATTTTCATTCACATATCTTGAAGTCAGAGGTCAAGGGACCCCTTTGAAAATTGTCATGGCAGTTTTCCCTTGACAAATTTTAGACAAAATTTGGAGCGTTATTTAGCGTCTTCCCAACAAGCTAACATGATATAGTTGATACCAATGGATTCCTTATAGGTTTTCTAGCTTCATATGATACCAATATCTTGAGACTGAGCCCGCTACAGCCTCTTAAAGACAGTAATGATTGCCAGCGATCCTGTGGGGCTGGTCTCAGAGGGATTGATAATTATTTTTTAGGGGTGCTAAGATGAAATTTAGGTGTGCTTGAGCACCTCTAAAAAGAGTCTAAAATTGCCACCGCATTAGTGTCAGAGACACCATGGAGCTACTTTCCTCTCTCATGTCTGCTGCCAAAACCCCTGAATCTCTCATAACGGAGAGTTGGAATCACTTCCGTCATATGATCCCTGTGTGTGTGCTTATTTGACAGGAAGCTCGCCTCCAGCCAGCTGTGTATGATTTTTAGAAATGAGAGTCAGCTACTTCACTTGATCAGTCTTGCTGATCCCCCGGATGCGTCTGCACATGCTCGCTGTAAGCTTCCTTCGGAGCTCCCGTCCACTTTTAATGCTATCTGACCTGATAATGAACAGGCTTCATTAACCCTCTGTCAGATTTCTCACCAGAGCTGGAGCAAAGAGGGGAGTGATGGCGGGGGGGTTGTTAAAAAAAGCTCTAAGCTGTGGAATAGTGAGTTAGCATTTGGGTGTTTGATTCACGTTCAGAAATGCGTCACACATACGCTCAAAGCTGCAACATTCTGTCACTCAGCCTGAGCTATTTGGCACGTTTTCAGTCTTTGTAGTCTTTCCCTCTAAACTCTGCAGCCCATCTCTGTACCTCTCTGTTTCACTCGCTGCCTATTGTCCCACAAGGTGACCCTCTAAACACTCCAAGATCCCCGCTGTGCTCCCCTTTCCTTTTCTGCAGCAGCCAAATCACACAGCTCCACCCCCTGTCCACCTGGTGGTGGTGTCTCTGCACCGTGCCACCCGTTTTCTTCTCCTCGCAGCAGGAAGCGGGTCCCTGGGGGAGAGGCTAGTGGGAAGTTCTCTGTATTTGATGTTTCCCTTTCATTTTGCAAGTTAAAGGGAATTTAGATGGCGGCACGTTGTTTGTGAGCGTGTTTAGAAGTGCTTGTGTGTGCTGGCATTGAGAGTGTAGTGTGTGTTCCTGTTGTTTCTTTTTCATAATAGATTTATATTCTCTTTTTGAGAGTCTCAACAATAGCTGTAATGAATTCCAGAAGGCTTTCCATTTTTTCAATTCTGTCACTCTTCACCTCCTATTTCACAGCAGGCCTGATCGCCTGAAGTCCTGGCCATATGGCTATACTGAAGGGAACTGAACTATTTCATTCAAATCCATTGATACAACTGCATATAAAGGGCTTATTATCATCATTACCAGCAGCCAGTGGTGGAAGGTAACTAAGTACATTTACTCAAGCACTGTACTTAAATACAATCTTGAAGTATTTCCATTTTCTGCTACTTTATACTTCTACTCCACTACATTTGTATCTGATAACTTTGTAGATTCAGATTAAAGAGGACCTATTATGCTTTTGGGCTTTTCCCCTTTCCTTTAGTGTGTTATTTAGTTTTTTTGTGCATGTAAAAGGTCTGTAAAGTTACAAAACTCAAAGTCCACGCCAAAGCGAGTTACGCCTAGCCACAGAAACACTGCTCCTTAACTGCCTGAAATGCCTTGCTTGAAGTCCTGCCTTTTCTTCCGTAACATGGTGATGTCACCATGTAACACATTTGCATAATACCTGCCTAGGGGCTAGTTTGGCACACCCTCAAACAAAGCTACAGTAGTTGGTGCGGAGCTGGAGCGGAGTCCGAAGAGTGGTTTGGTTGACCAATCACAACAGAGTGGGTCAGCTGACCAATCAGAGCAGACTAGGCTGTCAGGGCAGGAGCTCAACCAGAGCGTTTCAGACAGAGGGTGAAAAGAGGTGCTGCATCACAGCCTGTATGAGAAAAATGAAGCGTTTTTTGAACATTAAAGAATGTAAACATGTTCTAGTAGAAATCCAAAATACAAGTATGCACCTGAAAATGAGCATAACAGGTCCTCTTGAAAAATGCAAGATACAATCAACAATTAAATGATGATGTATAATTATAGGTTAAGATAAAACTAAATGGATCCCCAGGGGGAAATTCACAGGCTACCCAGCAGATGGAATATACAAAGTAGTTAAAATTAGCTCCACCTTTACCAGCTGCAACATTTCTGAAATGGGCCATTCTGCATAGTGAGTACTTTTACTTTTGGTTCTGTAAGTATATTTGATGGCAACACTTTTGTACTTTTACTTAAGTACAAATTTGAATGCAGTAATGTATTTCTACACTGTGGTGTTGCTACTTTCACCTAAGTTTCTTAAGATCTGAGTAGTTCTTCCACCACTGCCAGCAGCTATAGTGTGTCTGCTTCTAAACAGGGAAAAGGTACTGTAAAGTTATCTCATGTGCCTTTTGAATTCATATATGTATAAACAAAATCCAGTTTAATAGAACATTTCAGGGCAAAACAGCGCCTGCATTTGCATAGAAGGGAGGACTCTTTACAGTGAATTTATATTTGTTGAAACAAATTAGTCTCTCAGTTTTACGCCCAAGTAATAAAGAATTGTCCTCCTTATTCATTATATTACTTATATTATGGAAGAAGTTGCTGTCAAACTTGTTCAATAGCAGGAAACAGTCCGACTATAAAGCAAGGAATCTCTGTCTGTCTGTCCCTCTGTGTGTTATCTGCATATCTCAAGAACCGCTCATCCGATCAACTTCACACTTGGCGAGTGTATTGCTCAGGACCCAAGGGAGTGCAGTGTCGAATGTGGTGCAATTTGGCCATATGGTGGTGCTATAACAATGAACTTTGGCCTGTAACTTTTGGACCGTAACTGTCAGAAACAAAAAAATGTTTCCCTGGATTCTGTGGTCCAGACGAATCTGTTTATACAAGCCACGCCCATTTGCTTCCAGATTTTCCACCATTTTGAATTTTGTCCAAATCTGATTTTTTGCTACTATGTCCTACAAACTTTGAGCAATCATCACCAAATCTGGTACAGAACATCTCTGGACCAAGCTGGAAAAAGTTAGCGTTTTGGATTTTTGATGTTCCATACAGTTTTTCTATAGCTGGCCCTCAAAGCTAGCTCAAATGCTGTGGCTTAGGCAGGGCTTATATTACCAGAAATGTCATATCTCCTTAATGTTTTGTGCTATTGTGACCACATTTGGTGGACAATTGTAGATATGATGTCTGAGTAACCATGACAAATTTGGTGCCATTTGGCAAATAGGTGGTGCTGTAGCAGCATCATCTAAATGTATCTTACTTAGTTATTATTCCTTTAGGCACTGGTGCTAGAAATAGTACTTTTTATTTTATACACTTGTATTTTATACACTTGAACTTGTTGTAATTTTGAGCAATCTCTGGCACAAGAATTTCCTTCGGGATTAATAAAGTTCTATCTTTCTTAAAGGAAGAATCTTTGTCTGTTTGTCTGTGTATGTATGACTGCTCTTCGCATATCTCGAGATCTGTTCATCCATTCAACTTCACACTTTGTGGGTACAAGCAGCCATACTAGGGTTCTCGACAACGCTGCAAGCAGAACTTCCGTGGGCCAAGCATTCGGCCTATTACAGACAGGCACTTCAAAAGTGTCAATGAATAAAGAAATAAAAAATATACAGAAAAAATAGAGAAATTGACATGCAAAAAAGTAATAGATATATATTTTATAAAATGCTAAAAAAAATATTTTATATGTTGTTATTCGAGAATTTATAACTTGTGATAAAATAGATAATTACAAATACATACTTAAAATAATGCGTGCTAAATATCAAATGCCAAACGTCAGCATGTTAACATCTAATAGTTAAAAGTTTGCAACGAAGCCAGATCTGGGTCTGTCCGCAGTGGGCTGGTTGTTGCCGGAGGCCCCGCTGGAGTCTGAGCTGAAGGAGTTTCTGGTGAACTTGAATGATTTCGTCTGATTTTGCACGGAATCCGACCCGGTAGCACCTATATAGAAAAAGCCAATCCTCTCGCTGATGGTCTCGTTTATTTATATAGGTCATATAGAGACATCAGTATTAAATTGAGACTGTTTCATAACTAGTTAAAAGTTCCTCATAGTAACTTTAAATCTAAGTATTAAGATGAGTGCTGGTATTTTCTTTTTGTAAAAGGGAAGTACCAAAGATAGAATTAATATGGCAGGTCGACAGCTGAACGTATTAAAAATAAACCAGTTAAATATGCATTGTGTTCACAGACAGACTTGCAGGTTTGGTTTGGCTGTGCAGACGACGTGTGCATCAACAGCTATTCAGATTGTCACGAGCACAGATGGAAAAACAAATGAACAGAAATGTGTTCTGGAGTGTAAATATGCATTGTAAGCTGTTCACATTATCAGATTTGCAGATGGAGGTAACATATGTGCAGAAAATATATGCTATCACCATGTAAAATTTACAGATGGAGTTAATATCACAGCACAAGCTTTTTTACACACCATGAGCTGAGCATCATGTGTCGACTCAGGGTGTAACATGAGCTTGTGATGTGGTTACTGTATGTAGCGTGGCTGGTCAGTATCTGGGCAGCTGGCGGCCTCCGGTTCTGATTGAGGAGGCAGATGCGGCATCACCTCGCTTAGCTCTTGTTTATACAGAGGAAGTTGAATCTATCTGTCTGTTGGTTTGTCAGACTCTCCTCCCTGGCGTGTTGAGGTGTGTGACAGAGAGATGGAGGCTGGACTGGCAGAGGGAGAGCAGACTGTCTCCCTGTAATGAATATAAATGGGCTCCAGGTCTCACTCTCCTCATCTGGCTCCCCTCTCTGAAAACAGGCATGGGACGAGGATGTGGGATTCAGGCGGCCCCATACTCCTTCTCCCTCTCTCTCATACTTACTCACACACTTGCTGCATTGTACATACAGAACACACAAACACTCACAATCTTACAAATTAGTTTCTTTCTTCATTTTTTTGGTGCCATCTCTGTGGGCTTTCAAAGTCCCAGTTCAGCCAAAAACAGCTGGTAGTGAGACTCTCGGCTCTATGAAGCTTCATCATGTTGTCAAAGTAACTGTTTTTTAAATCCAGTGTTTTATATATTTTTTTAAGAATGATAATTAGTTACCATAAAAATGACAGGAGAATGCTTTTCAGCAATTGATGAGTTTTGGCTGGTGTGATAAAGTGACAAAATGTTTTGATACTTTAAGATACGCATGCATCATATTAGTGCTGCGAGGATTAGTCGATTAACTAATCAGTCACCAGAAAATTAATCTGCAACAATTTAAATCACTTAACAAGCAAAAATTATAATATTTTTAAATCAGTAAGAAGCTGAATAATCGTCAGATGATAGTTGATGGGTTCTGAGATTGCATTTTGGCCAATGCGTTCCACCTCTTTTGCTCTCCAGACGGACTGTTTAAGTGCGTTCAACCAAAGCCTGCTTGAATGTGATTGGTCAGTGCTAATCGGACTACATGTGAATGCAGAATCTGTTCATAGAGATTAACTATAGTGCTATAGTGTCAATACAATAACAGCCCTCAGAAATTGTAGCGTTGAACCCCAGCAAGAACTTGACATTATAGACTTCACTGTGTCGTATTCACTGCAGCACCTTTGTATGCATAAATATGATAAACTGTCTGTTTTTTTTAGTTTGCTGTATTTCCCAGAGAAGAGATTAAGATGTGTACTGTGCAGAATCTGAACTAGTTTGCTCTCTTTCTGCATCGCTCTCTCTAAGCATTCTTATTTCCTCTTTTTTTTTTTTATCCAACCTACGAGGTGCTGATGGAGCCAAAGTAGCAGCAACAAACACTTCCTTATCTGAAGCAAAGCACCTCCATTACTGCCTCACTTTGTCTTTTAATTGCCTTTGGTGGGAAACACAGTCTTTGTAAATCTCTGCCTGCCATACACTGTAATGTGACAATATTTATTTTCTCTATGCCGTGTGCATTATCACCTATTAGTCATTCTTCCCATTCACGCTGTCATCATCTGATTCCCATGACAAATGAACTGTCTGAGGACATTTCTTCTGAGGGAGTCCTGTGATTAGCACACATCTCCATCTCTCGGAGTTGTTATTGCTGCTCTCCTCCTGTCTCCCTGCTCTTGATGTTTGTCATGAAAAGAATGAAAAAAAAAAAAAAAATCATCCTTAGCTTTATTCTGGTTAAGTGTCATCTGGGTCTATTTAGAAAGCTGTGAGGCTGTTAGCGGTGCTGCCAGTGTTGTCATGTTTTCTTAAATTGATTCCCTGTGATTACTTGGCATTCATGTTGCTCTTTAAGGGACAGGATACAAGAAAAGCACTCGGTAAATTGTGTTTCAGATAGGCTGTGAAACAAAGCGCAAATGATGACACACACACACACACACGGAAACACACGTGCGGAAATCTGCGTATACGCCCTCACTTACTCATATAAGACTATAATTAATTGCCAGGAAGTCTCAGGTAATTTAAATTGCAAATCAGTGCAGCCTTGTTCTCCCAACTTTTGTGATTAATATTTTATTGTTTTACTGAGCGAAAATGCCACCAGTGTTTTTCATCAGATACAAATAGCACAAAAGAAGAAAAAGGGGGCGCTGGATTGTGGAAGATCAGATACAGGGGTTATCTCTAAACATTAATTAAGTCGCGTCTGGGTCTGGAGCTGTTGAGGTCGCCTCTCCTGTCTACAATCCTCTCGCAACGACAGAGGTCTGTCTCACTTTTCACCCATTCTCTCATTTCTCGCTCTGCCTCTCTGCGCTCTCAGTTTCTGCCAAGTTTTCTCAGGTCCTGAACTTCTCTTTCAATCAGCCACTAATTAAGCAGTGGAGTGGAAGGGTTTCTTTGGCAGGAGATCGGGGGGGAAGTGTAGGTTGAGTGAGAAAAGCCAGATCCTGAGACCTTGTGTCGACTTAGGTATGAAATATGCGGGGAGGAACTTGAGAGGAGCAGAGCATGAAACCAGCGGAAATGAGAGATTTAGGCAGCAGAGAAATGCAGCTTTGAAACCAAACTGTCCTTTTTTTCTTCTTTTTTCAACAACTTTTTCAATCCCTTGAGACTGCTAGTGTAGGAAAGGACCTAAAATTAGACAAAAATAATGAGGAAGTTTCCCTTTGCCAATTGTAATGTGGCAATTTCAGTGTAAATCTCATTCGCAGCATTTCAGAATGAAACAAATCCTGGATGCAGGTTGTTATAAAAAAAACAACTTTGACCTTTCTTAGCCAGCGTTGGCTTATGAAAGTACTGTATGACCTTGTGGGTGTGTTTGTGTGAGTACAGACTGGCAGCTTGAGATGAAAGTCTTGCACTTCACTTGGAGCCACGGCGGACGGGTGCAGCCTGGCTGGAATCAGATGGCTGGCACGGCGCTCTGCTCCTCTCAAAGCAAAACAAAGACGAAACCACGCACAGATAAAGGAAGGCTTCCCCCAGTGAAGCAGAGCTCGCGCCGCTGCTGTGCTTTGAATGTTGAAGCCTCCTTTAAACCAAATGAATTCAGACCCCCTTATGTCCTGCTTACTTGGAAATATCGCTCAATTAGACTAACCATTCAATTAGGAATTGTTTTGACATGCTCATGCACACTAGCACTCACACAAGGTCACAGCTTTTCATAGTAATGTGAGTCACTAGTTTAAAGTTATTTTAATGACTGTGTTTTTGTGTCCCTACAGAGCGCCCGTAGCTATTTTGGAGTCTGGATGTCCCGTTGTTCTGGATTCAGCTCTCTGTACGGCAGGTGTTGTTTAAGAGGCGGCCAGCTTGACTGATTATTGGCCCTTCCCTTCCCTGAGCACCCCGTAGCACCTCACCCCACAGCTGGCTGGTGCTCCGGCCCCATTCAGGTCATCTCCGCATCAAGGCTGGAAATGTCCAGAGCCCCAAGCCCCCCTCCCCTGGCTGAAATGTCCAACGGTTCCGTGGCGGAGAGCTGGTGTTATACTCAGGTGAGGAGGGAATGTGTGGGAGCACATGTTTTCCTCAGCATGAGAAAGGAGCCAGAGGTGTTGACTCGACAGACTCGCACAAATTTGACTTGAGAAAATCAAAAAAGACTTGCAACTCGACTTGGACTTTAACACCAAGGACTTGTGACTTCACTTGTGACTTGAGCCTTTTGACTTGAAAGTACTTGATACCTAAAGTATGTTATTTAAAAAGTGTGTGCACGAACGTGATTAACTGCCCGATACAGGAGGTCGCTTCAACAGCGTCGGAGATGTTGAGTTTATTTATTTTTTGAGAGATCCTTTATTGATTTATTTCCTCCTGGGGAAAATACTGAAAAACTGAATTTCTATCTTTTGTTGTTAATTGCTGAATCCCTGAGAAGTAGTGTTTTTTTGGTTGAACTCAGGGCTCTTTATTTGGTGAATATTATTATAACTTGCATTTGATTATCTTATTCTTAACTCCCCAGATCCACTTTGTTTGAACCAAACTAACAGTATCCAGTCAAGTTGCAGGAGAAAACCATGAAGAACTAACGTTACGTCGCTAAGCGCCAGTTGGTGCCAGTTACTCTGTTGTTAAAATGGCATTATATTTGGTGAAGAATGTGTTATGACTTGTTTAGGACATGAAACTCAAAGTTTAGGACTTGGGACTTGGGTGCAAAGACTTGAGACTTACTTGTGACTTGCAAAACAATGACTTGGTCCCACCTCTAAAAGGAGCACACTGATGCATAGAGAGCATAACTCACATTGATTGTCATTGTGTTCTGTCAAGAACTTTTCTATCGTGTTAAAATGAGATAACTGTGAACGAGTTACAGATTTTTTTTAGTAAAAATTAAGCATTTTCTTGCCCACTTTTGCTCTGTGGACGTGGGTGATATATCTGAAAGTAGGCCTCTTTATCAAAACAGTTGAAGTTCCCTTTACATATACAGTACATCGGTAATCTGTAAAACTTTATATTTTATGTGGCTGGTCAATGAGCAGTTGAATGTAATAAATCACGTCTGGATTTTTCCAGTAACTGTGTTTTCCTCGATATTACAAACCTAATTTGTTTTCCACAAAAATTGGTGTCATTTCAAGCTTTGTTTAAAGGTCACCTATACTGTGAAATCGTGCTTGTTTCAGTCATTGCAGTACAGGCTTTGCTAGTTCAGACATCACTTTCCTGTTAAGAGCCAAGGCACATAAAGTATGTCATTGATGATGTCTGTTTTTTCATCTCCTCTTGCAAAATTGTTTTGTTCTGTTCTGTTGCCGCTTTTACAATGTCCTTTCTTCTTTCCCTCCGTTTGTTGTCAGTGTTTATTAAGATGAAAGGCAGTTTTGATGTGCGGTTTTGAAGTCCAGGATGACCAAACACCACTTACCCATATAGAATAGATAAATATATAAATAAAGAGATCTGATTTCAGCTCTCCCTGTGTCTTTTCTGCACAGATCAAAGTGGTGAAGTTCTCCTACATGTGGACCATCAACAACTTCAGCTTCTGTCGCGAGGAGATGGGAGAAGTCATCAAAAGCTCCACTTTCTCCTCTGGCGCCAACGACAAACTCAAATGGTTAGTGAAGGCTGGTCGTTGTAGCTGTCAGATATTGATAGTGCTCGAAGAGAGTTGTTGGACAATATTTTCTCCAACAACTCTCACAAGCATTATCCACTTTTTGCATCTTTGAGAGGTACAACATTGTTTTCAAGAGTTTGATGCATCCAGTTGCCTGCTTCAGTGGCATCTAGTGTGCCTTCATCTAGTCTGTATTACCGCTGATGTTTACTCACACAGGTGTTTGGAATAATAATTTTTGTAGCACCCTTTCATGCTTGAATTAAGTCTGGCTGCATCTTCACTTTCTCACATTGTTATAGGCTCAGAGTGAAAGATAAAATTCTAATCAATGCCAGTGTTGTAATTAGACGGCCTTTTAATGCATATTAGTGCATGTGAGCGTGCCCCACTAGCCAGCTCATGGTTAGCACTCTGCACTGCTCTCATACGGCACTTACAGCTGATAAGTTGTCACGGAAGCGTTGGACCCACCCTCCGGGTTCCCCCTCAGGTAAACACTGTTAGCTCTATCAACAATGTTGCCGTTGTTTGCACTGTTAGTGCTGTAAGCACCGTTAACACCGTTAGCTGTAAGCCACCGGCTCATCCGTCGCCATGTCAAGAGCCGTGTGGAGGCAATAGACATCCTCTGAATTTTGAATTCATCACCTTTAACGCTGAATTCCCACCAGGCAGCAGCGCAGCACGGCTTGATGAAATAACTACATTTTCCTGCGGCTGGGAGGTTTGTTCATGTGTTCAGGCAGGAAGAAATTCTTTTAACATAGGTCAACATGTCACAGGAGTCACGGGATCTGTTTACTGATAGGCTGCGGGTACTCTCTGGCCGCACTAAAAGTTGAACTTTTCCCAACTTTTAGTTGCAGCTTTTCATAGACATTGCACAGAAGCTCGCCGCAGGCTGCACTTCGCCACTTCTCTGGTGTAAATTTGGTGTAAGAATTCAGAATTATGGAAGGAATTGCTGACGTCACGCCCTCTGTAGAAGAGGGAGAGTCAGAACATTTTGGGGAAGCCTTACTCATCTTGAGCAGAGGCCACAGAGGTAGTTAAAAGATCTGCAGTGGCAAGGCGGTATGGGGGTAGTTCCCTTTTTTTTTTTAAAGAGCGTACCTGAGAGTCTGTTCCAAATATCGAGGTGTCCCACTGCTAAACCTCCCAGGAAAGCTTGTTCCAGTGCACTGGAAAGAAGGCTTTGGTCAGCTGTTAAACATAGTAGGAGCGATACGATTTCAGTGTAGACTGGTTCGCTCTGGAAGGAGTTGGTGGGTAGAACATGCTGGGGGGATTTCTTATCCCACCTGGTTTGAGAAAGCTCCAGGATCTCCCTGGAGGAGCTGTATGATGTGGCTGGGGCAAAGAACTTCTGGACTACCTTTCTTAGCCTGATTCCACTGAGACTTATGGCCCTATCTTACAGCAGACGCAAAGCGGCGTGCAGCGCAGTGCAACTTTCATTGCTAGTTTCAGACCGACACAGTTGTCATTTTCACGCCCACGTTGTGTAAATAGCAAATGTTCTTGTCTTGTTAGTCATAAAATTAGGTGTTTGACGATTGCGCCATTGACCAACAAAAACCTGGTCTAAAGTCTGGGGCACTATTTTTCTTCTACACCTGTTCTTTAAGGGAATGGGAGATGACACTTAACACACCTATGATTAAGAGAGTAAATACAACCCCTTTGTCCCTTGCACCTTATTTTGTGCCTAGATTATGCACCGTTTAACTAGCAAAAGTGGAGTCGGACATGCCCTAAATGCATTTGTGCCATGCACTATAGACCATGCGCTATAGATCGTTTAAATAGGGCTCTTACACTCCAATAGACTGATTGAGACGATGGCTGGAGTCATGGGAACTTCTGCATATGACAACAATCTCAGCTACCCTGTTTTTATTAGGTATACAGTAGGCTAGATATACAGATACAAGATACACTTGCAAGACTTTGATATTGAATAGTGAAATAAAATGACACAGTTTCATGTTCACAGAAGAGCTTCCAGGGAGCAGGAAAACACATTCTGTATCTAACACAAAAACATGGCCATTTCGAGGGGGCTGAAACCTGAAAGTACTGATTGTAGCCTCGGGTAAAATAGCACACAACAGTGTGTCTGGGACTGGTAAGTTACCTGCTTAAATTAGAAACAAATGGAGATGTGCAATTTCAGAGAAAACCCGGGCTTTTCTCTTCAACTACCACATCAACCTAAGTTGTTTTTGGCCATTAGGCCATTACTCCACTTCCTCCTGTAAGTGCCCAACCAACACTATTTACCTGCTTTTCATCTTATCTGAGTGAACAATTGTGACTGTTCTTTTCCAGCCCTCTGCATCATACCTCACTGTCAGAAGCATTAATGCTTTTTTCTCCGATGCTCTCATAGATGCTTGTTAGAGAAATGAGATCCAGAGTGCACTGCAGGTCAGCCCCACACCTTTAGGCATTACCGCAAGAGAGCAAAAATTGTAACCATAACAATAATGAAAAGACTTATAATGATGAAATCAAGAACTTGCCAAGAATGTAGGACAGACATTCTGCAGTATATTGCCAGTGCAAAAAATCTCAGTCACTGCCATTTATCTTTTATCTTCCAATAGTATTTTGATAGTATTAGAGTTATAGCAATTGACTACTAAATGAATCTTACATTACTAAATATATGTATAGATTTTTCTCGTCCGTGTTGATTCTAGAGAGCTCCAGAACATAAATTTTGTTTCTGTGTTGTGAAATGCGTCCAAATGGTTTAGCAGAATCACAGCATCCAGATGTTTTACATGTCAAGTAGTAGTTCACATGGCCATGGTAGTGTGTTTCATGTTACTGTTCTAACAGCCTGTGCAACAAACAGTCCATATGTTACAGATGCATTGGGATTCTTTTGTGAAACATAAGAAGACTGTGACTCACCCGTAGCATCAATGCACTGAACACATCAAATCTTTTGAACACCCTGGGTTAAATATATTGTTCTGACGTATTTCTGTTTTGAAAGAATGTGGATCTACAGTAGATTTATAAAAGTCTCCTTTCATTCAGTTCAGAATGTTTACCTAGAAAGCTGCAGTCAGAAGAACAGGGGAGTCAAGTAATCAATGTTACAGTTTCAGCTACGATACCATATTGATACTTATACAGTACAACAGTATGATATTGATACAGCACCAGTATTGAGGTGGAGGTGTTTCCTTCCTTTCCTGTGAAACGTTATGCTTTTGGCAGCGGAGCCTTTTTGCTAGTTTATTGCTGTTTGGCATTAAAATATTGGCATACATGTTTATGTTGCTGTGTTTGTGTTAAAAAGGCTCAGGCTCCACCGTGTTTCATCTCAGTATAAACCTGAAAGTGAAACTGAAAACCTTTCATTATGTAGTAAATAGAGTTTGGCTTTGATTTCAGCTTTGTAAAATAAAAAAAAGGCTATTATTAGAGTTGTATTTTCCACTTCACTTAAACAGATATAATGATTATCTTACATGGTGTCATGCTATAAACAGTAGTGTGTCTTGCAGAATCAATACCATCAAACCATCACTTTGGCACAAGTGAAGGGTTGTGGATGAAATCAATAGATCTGACTGTAAAGACAAGGATGAATCATTTGAACAGTCTTTACAGAATACGTCTGAAATACATTTTAATAGCGAGAGTGCCATTACTGATAGAATAATGTTATTATTGCATACAAACATTAAAGGAACAGTGTGTAGGATTTAGGGGGATCTATTAGCAGAAATGGAATATATATATTCATAACTATGTTTTCATTAGTAATCAACTGCAACTAAGAATTGTTGTGTTTTCATTAGCTTAGAATGAACCCTTCATATCTATATAGGGAACCCAGAGAGGACAAATCAAACACTGACTCTAGAGAGGGCCACCGTAGTTCTCCAACACGCTTGTGTAACTGCGGTAACGTGAGCTACAGAGTGCCAAACCGTGGTACCGCTAGCCGCCGTCTGACTTCCATTGCTCCTAAAGTTGTGAACGGCGTTACCACGGTTTTGCACTCGGCGGCTCAAGTTACCGCAGTCTTGGAAAGGGAGGAGTGAGCGGAGGGGTACTTAGTTGGTTGCAATCTGCAACCACTCCGTGAGATGCCGCCAAATTCTACACACTGTACCTTTAAGAAAAATGCTTCCAGGAATGGAAGCATCACTTTACCTTTTGGCTTTATCTTTCTGATCAGTATGTTTCTTTGTTTTCCTACCTCCAGGTGTTTGCGTGTGAACCCTAAAGGTCTGGATGAGGAGAGTAAAGACTATCTGTCACTTTACCTGCTGTTAGTCAGCTGCCCAAAGAGTGAGGTGCGCGCCAAGTTTAAGTTTTCTATCCTCAACGCCAAGGGAGAAGAGACCAAAGCCATGGGTAAGTGTGACCAAAAACCTCATTTTCATTTTCCTTAACTGTCTCCCACTTTTATACTTTTTCCAAACTTGTTATTGGAAATAAGTTGATGTTAATAACTGAAAAATTATTCCGGCCCAACCTGCATAGAAGTCTATATTCAGCAGAAAACTGAGGATATCTTAAAGTTTGAGAGGTTGAAATTAAAAACTCCTGTCACACCTGTGTCTTCGGGGTTCTGAAATTTGTAAATGCAGGAGGTGGGGAGTGTGTCTAATACTCCAAGTGTGTCTAATAATGTGAGGTATTGATAGCCATATGGGTTTGTGTAATCACTGCCAGTTGGTTTCATTTCTAGTAAATATATAATTCAAAGTAGCGTGGGGCAATTTTGATTTTAATTAAAAAAGACCCAACCTTTTTGGAAGTCTTCGTCCACCTCTCTCCCCGTTGATGAATTGGAAATGAATGTGCCTCCAATTCCTGCTTTTTTTTAATTAGGTTATGTTATGGGGAGGAAAAGCAAACTTGTGTGGAATTGAATTAGTGAGGGCCAGATGTGTCCGCTTCCTGGTTATCAGGCTTTTCTGGCTGCCTCCCTCTCTCCCAGTGCCCTGCAGCATACTGTACAGGAAGCGTGGAGGAAGGAAGATGGGGCGGGTGGGAGGTAGGGAGAGGAGAGGAGAGGAGAGGTGGGAGGCGGAAGTGTGTTTAAATCGTAGGCGTATGCAGTGAAACTGTGTACAACCCCCTGCGGTGCAGGTTGTGTAGAAAGGGAAATCATTTTTCCTGCTGAGAAACATTCCCCCATGTGAACTTGACACCCCCACCTCCTCCTGTGTACTTTCAGTCCCTCATTTGCTCACTTAGACCTCTCTCTCCTCTCCTTAACATTCACTATATCACTTTCTTTTTCTTTTATCCTTTTTTTATTCCACTTCTGCCCTGTAATGTTGGAATACCACCTCACGAAAACTGCGGTTATTGTCCTTAAAGCTTTCTCTCCTGGCTGTTTTACTGTATGTTGGTGGCTATGTGGAATAGTAGAGAGGATTTGCCTGTGCTATGAGTAATAAACAGACCTTTGAGGTCTGAGATTTCGTGAGCACTGCTCTCTTAAATGACCCCAGAAAAGCTTGAATGTGGGGAATGCCGAGTGAAGTGAAGAGGATCTCATTTTCCTCTGCTCCTCTCCTTTAGTGTCTCAAGGGGCTTTCGCCTATAAATGGTGTGCTCTATGGTGCACACCCCATCCCATTCTCGCCATATGCCCTCCTCCAATCTTCCCACAATCCCCCTGGGGAGACCCGGGCCCTCATCTTCGCTCGCCCTGTCATAGGAGAAAATTACCCAACTGCCAGCATATTTGTGACAGTTTAGTGAGCACTCCGTCTACGAATATGGCAATAAAGATTGCTCTATCGGTTCTGGATCATTTAGAATCCAATTTAATCCAGGCCTCCAGCAGAAAAGGCCAAATAAAAACAAAGTGCCTTAATTAAGAAAGCTGGGTGGCGGTGGACTGTTTATGTGGCAGGTCACTGCTCGGCCTGCGTATGCACTTGGGACAAGTTCTGATGCAATGCATATTAGGTCTAGTACTTTACGAGTACAGGAATAGTTAGGTAGAAGAATAAGTGGACAATCAGTAAAGGAAGGAAAGTTTTGAAGCTGTAGTGACTACTAGTGTTGTAGTACTCAAATCTGGTCTCAAGACCACTTTTTGAAGGTCTCAGTCTTGTCTTGATCTCAGACAAGAATGATTTTATTTCAAGACCAGTCAAGACCACAAATGTGTGTATATCACTAAATTGTCTGTTTATTGTCTTGATTTATTTTTTAAAATCATTACTGCAATAGCTCATAGAAAACAAAGGTAAATTCTAGGAATGCAACTACGATTATTTTCATTGTTGATCAATCTGTCGATTATTTTCTCGATCAATCAATTAGTTGTTTGGTCTATAAAATGTTAGAAAATGGTGAAAAATGTGTTGTTTTGTCCACAACTCAAAGATATTCAGTTTACTGTGAAAGAGGAGTAAAGAAACCAGAAAATATTCATATTCAAGAAGCTGGAATTTGAGAATTCTTACTTTTTTTTCCTAAGAAATTACTCAAACTGATTAATTGATCATAAATAAATAGCTGGCAATTAATTTAATAGTTGGCAACGAATTGATTCATCGTTGCAGCTCTAGTAAATTCCCACACATAAAATTCACCTTTGCAATGCCGTTTCATTTTTTTAGAAATGTACACAAATGTATAAATGTTCACTTATACACATACAGTATACAGTATAAGGCAATCAAAGAGACGAGTGAAGAGGAATCTTCATTTGTTTTCTGCTGGTGTTTTTATGGGAATGTGTATCTTACAGATCAATTTGAGGATCGCCAATGGTTTATATGTTCCACATTTTATTGCGTGGGACTCGCACTGGTCTGGTCTTGGTCTTGACCATAGACTGTGTATAAGAAGTGGACGTAGTCACCGTGATGTCACCCATTGGTTTGTGGACTACCGTTTTGAAGCCTTGAGTTCGGCATTTTGGTAGTCGCCATCTCGGTTATTTGCAACCAGAAGTGACACAAGGGTGTAGCTAAGTACAACCGGATGCTCAACAAGACATTTTTAGGCGACCAAAGAGTTTATAATTAACTTTCATGAACCAAAAAAAACCATCGTGAAAGGGTTAAAGTGAACATCATGCTGTATCGAAGATAACTTGAAACTAGAGATTGAAACCATAACCTCATGTTTACAATGTTTACTGAGGTAATAAATCAAGTGAGAACGAGAATTTTCTTATAGACTTCTATACTTCTTTTTGCAACCAGAGGAGTCGCCCCCTGCTGGCTGTTAGAAAGAATGCAGGTTTAAGGCACTTTCACATTGTCTCACTTCTCAGATCCCGGAGGTAGCCCGATTGTCTTGACTTGGTCTCAACCCCTCAAAGTCTTGGTCTTGTCTCGGTCTCGATACACTCTGGTCCTGGTCATGACTTGGTCTCGGTTTACGTGGTCTTGACTACAACACACTGTACATTGTATTGAGATAACACAGAGTAATATTGCTGTTGAAGGCAAATGTCAAAATCCTACTGATGGAGACTCTCAGTGCTGAGCTGAACAACTGAGGAGCTGCAGTTTGTGTTTGACGTGTCAGTTTGAATTTCTGTCTGTTGTAGCTTTCGGATGAGGCAGACTCTCACTCACATGCCAGTCTCTGTCACTAATGCAAAAGGCCATACATTCATTCTTTAATTTCTATCTTTTGAGTGGGTATACATTTTAATTTGTGTTGACTGGCATGTGAGAATCAAAGCATCCCTGCAGTACTTAAATGAGGAAGCATGAAAACAGTCCAAGATTTGAAGGCTGTACTACGACGGCAGATTTTGACTGGAAAGCACGGCGTTATCTGATGAAACACCGCATCAGTCAGCCCTTGAGCCCCCCACTAGAGAGTGTGTCTGGATCCTCTGATGGTCCCTACTTGCTAATGGAGATAGATTCAGGCAGCAGTGGTAGCCCGCCACCCCCCTCCCCGCACCGTACTCCCGTATACTCTCGGCATGGCCGCATCATTTCTCTCCCAGGCTTAATGTGCTGCTTCTCTCCTCCGAGGCTGCTGGGTGGGTTGTAACTTGTCTCCTCCTCCTTTTTGCCAGAGAAAACATCTGCCCCCCTGCAGACTCTGGCTCTGACAGCTCGGAGAGGAGAGATGGAAAGTTCTCATCCTCTGCCGCAAGCTGTTTTGTATTCAAATAGTCTCCTTGTTAAGTCCCCCCTACAGACAATGGTTTTGTTGTTTTGTAGCCAAAGGCTAAGTGAGCTTATGTGTGTATGAGTTGGCCAGAGAGTCTCGTTGCAGCAGGTTTTTTGCTGTGGGCTGCTTCTATATTTTGTAGCTGGAGATTCAGTGTGTGTTTTTTTTCCCTTTCGTTTCAGTTAATTGAAGCTGTGTGTGAGCTTGTCAGAGTCTGTTGCCCTCAGTAACTGATGGAGGTGATCAGGCATTCAGGGTGAGTGGAGCACGGCTAATGGAGCAGAAGCTATCGGTCAGTCTTTACATAATCAGATGGTATTGACATCGGTAGAAAGGACGTCAATAGACATGTTTGTGCTGACACTATCTTATAGAGCTCAATCTTCAATAGAGATTAGATTTTCTCCTCGGAGAGACTGCGTGTCATGTTTATATGTGTATCGGTCTGCTTTATGCAATGTGAAGTAGAGGGAATGCAGTTTTATATTCGATTAGATAAATACACACTTGTATAGACTGCACAGTTAATGGATATGCTAATTGCCCTTTCATGCCAATATGTTTTGAGAGATAAGGAAATGGTTGTGAGTAGTGGTTAGTGTAGCTAAAGTCGAATGTGTGAAAGAGAAGTCCAGAAGAGTGACAGACGGGGAGAGAGATGTTGACTCTGGCTGCTGTGTCGGCTGTTATTTTTTCCCACATGCCAGCTCGTCTTCTGGCGACCTTCTCGTTCTGTGTGCCAACCGTGCCCCTGAGCCCTCTGCCTGAATATGGATGCCCCGCTCACTTAAACACCGTGGCAATGCTCCCGCTTCCCCTCGTCTTCTCTCTCTCTGTCTGCAGCTCATTTTTCTCACCTTCCCCATCACCTTCAGTCTTTTTTTGGCAGGGTGAGAAACTTCGCTCTTCCCATCTGCCGGGGAACTATCACAGTGCATCGGGACGTGGTAAAAACTTGTTCCTTATTGAGCGGTACCTATACATATCTGCATGGTGAGTGTGATTTTTCACACAGATTTGCACAATAATTATCTAGTGTTCTGTGACACAAAGCGCTATCTCCTATGTATGTTAATCTTTTTCATCACTCTCACTTTTCCCGTTGGATACCTCAGTTGGTCTGCCGCTGTCCAGCTCTTTTTTGGTATTCTGGCAGATGGGATGTACTCCCGCCACCTCGGGCCAACTCACTGAAAGAGTGAGCGCCAGCGATCTGACCTGCAGTTGATTCTCTGCCAGTGCAGGTTTCTGATGCCCCACTAGAAATGGCAGCATGGCATTAGCTGAGCTCAGCACACACACACATACACACCCTCATATGCATGTGCACATTCACACGTACACACACACACACACACAGGCACCTCACTGCCACGGGTGAGCACTGAAGAAGTCACACCTTCCGCTAGTCTGCTGGAGCTTCTTTCAGCATTCCCTCTCACCTCTCCTCACCTCTTCCTCTTGGCTTGCTTCCCCCCCCGTCTCACTCTCCTGCCAACCTCTCTCCTCACACCCGAGTTTAGCTTTAGATACTGCCACTGGCAAAGTCCTCCTCGCTCATCACTGATAGTCTTCATACCCAAATAACACGACTTCACAAGGAGAATCTGTGCCTTGGGACGTCATCTGGGGTCTTGGTCTTATCAGACATGTTTAAAGGACATGAATGAGTGGGTGAAAGTCAGCAGAGAAAGAGTTTCTTCAGACCCCTGAGAGGGATCCAGGTACCGTGTCTATTACTTTGTCAGTCACAAACAGTACAGTGTAGCGAGGCCACAGAAGTTTGACTCTCTTTTCAAACCTGCTCAGCTTTGGTTGAGAGATCTTTGGTGTATAAAACTCACTGTCTTCTTTGGAAACACTCTCTCTCTGTTACACTCACTGGCAGAACAATGAATAAAGAGTGCTGTGAAAAAAGCCGAATGCAAGGATTTGTAATTTTTGTGCTCGCAAGCATGCCTATGCATATGTGTGTGTGTGTGTGTGTGTGTTTGCATGGTGATTTCTGTCAGCGTCTTTGCGTACACAGTCTCTGGAGGCAGGGGATTACAGTGAAGGACCGCCTGCATGAGCAGTAGTGGGAATAACTGCATATGCACTGCACTCCTCCACCAATCCCCTCTTAGGCTGCCTGCTCCCTCAGATCCAAACAGAGGATTTGACACAGGATCTTACAGCAGCATTGACACTTCATCTTAGTGCTTCCCACTGTGATCTGTCAGCAGATCTCCTGTTGGGATCTCTACGCAAGAGCAGCCTGAAGACAAATCTGTTTGAACTGCCGGGGCTAAACATGTGTAGTCTGCACACACAGCAGATCTATGAACGGGAGAGGTGATGACCTCTTGGTATGTGGTGACTGTGCAGCTTATAGCCTGTTTCAGTCGACTTTCAACAGGAGTGTTTTTACTACTTCATGCCCTTTAAACGGGTCTAAAGAAGACTCAGAGGTTGTTTTTTTTTATCATTTTTCATCATCTGGCATTAACACATGAGTTGAATCTGTAGGTTGTCCATGGATATAGGTTGTTTGCATGTCTCGCAGAAGTCTTAAATGTCATAAATGATAAACTGGAGGCCTTAAAAAAGACTGAATAAAGGCGCTTTCACAGGCCAACATTTTGTGCGTTTTATTAGAACTCCGGTGTGGTCGTTTTAGTAGTTTCAACGCAGTAACAACGGTCCACCGAGACCACCTCTTGCCAGCGGTCTCTGAATGTTTCCAAGCGAACAAAATTGCAGGCTGCCTGTGCAGTTATTAGTTGAGATGGACAGAGGTAAACGACAGGTTAACATGAGTGGGAGAGGACTGGCTTGGACTGCTGCAAAAGTCCAATGTTTGCTTGACATCTGAGTCGAGGAACATACAGAATATGCTAAATAGAGTCCACAAAAATAGTGATGTTTATGAAGTAATTTTAGATAAACTAGAGAAAAGGGAATTTGTGCGCATAGCCATCAGTCAAAGTGAAAAAACTTTGACAGTTATAAATCAAAGTCTGCGAGTCCCTGCCTAGAGGTAGCAGCTCCCGAGACAAAAAAAGATAAATTTGCTCCTTCGTACATGCCCCTCAGCAAATATTTTTTTTATTTGGTCCACTTTAATTTGTGCACTCTGAAACCAAACCAGACTAAATAGAAAACAAACCAAAAGTATCAATTTTACTCTGATTCAGACGAACCAAATGGAGTATGGCTTGTGACAGCGCCCTAAATCAGTAAAACTGGGAACTAAACATTTGCCTAGAATCTTTTAGTGAGCATTCAGGCACTCACGCAGGCACAGGTTCTTGACAGTTGTGTTCATTTCAAATCTTTTTTTAGTTGCACATTGTTCTTGTTTTCCATTTTTAAAGTCTCAAATAGTTGTAGATTTTATGATATGTCATGCCTCTGGGGATATGATAACATTTACATTAACATAATCCTCATGTACATGTTGAATTCTGATGTCTCTTGCAACTCACAGCCTGACAGGCACCTCACTACCCTCTTAATACTCCCTGTTGGGTGATTTGCTTTCTGATTTGATTCATGCACAAATGCTCATTTACATATATGGAGTTGATCCACCGTCTGTAGACCGGGGACGCATCGCTATTCCATTTTGTCAGTACGGCCAAATGAGCATCAGACAACCTCTTCTGCTGATTTAGGTGATTGGATCTTTGGTGTGTTTTTAGTGAATTTGCTCTTGAATTGTGTTTATGCTCTTTTTCAACACAATCCAATCATCCAGATGCATGTTAACATAATGAAGACCTGAACAATGAATTGGTTTCAAGTGGTTTTCCTGCAACGTTTGATGCCATTTAAGGCTTTTATAGGACAGGCTACATAATACCAGACATATACAGCCTTAAGTTATTACCTCCATCGTGTGGTGAGGCATGTCTGCCCTGATAGGAATGGACAAAGACGTCTTCATGCATAGAAAGCTCATCCCGGCTGAACACATTCAGAAATCCCAGAGCAGTGCCCGAGGAAGCATTTTCGACTCATTAACAAAATGGCGAATGATGTAATTCCTCCGTAGAATGGTGTTACATCCCTCCAACAGAGCTCCGGTTACTCGCAGAATGTATGAGTCGGTGCCTTTGCTTCCTTTCTATCGGCAATTAGCTTTAATTTGCTGTGATCTCTGCAGCAGTCATAGTCCACAGTCATTATCTTTTGACCTTGTATGTGAGCATTTGTGACTGTTAGGTGACTGTAGATAGCTGTGACCGCCCCCGCAGTGTGACTATTGTACACACAAGAACTCCAGCACCTTTCCTGTCTTTGTAGTGCGACTGAGTGTTACAGAATCCTTCCTGCCACTGTCAGAGATAATTGGCACTCCATAAACACATGATAATTGGACTGCTTTGATCCCTGCAATTTCTCACTTCTTGGCTAAAGAGGCACAGCAGTTCTGTCTCATGTTTACCACTCGTCTTTATGTGGCAGCAAGAGGATACAGTGAAAGAGGGAGATTCTGTTTTCTTCTGAAGTGTTAAAAGCTCCCTGCAGGCAATACTTCCTGCACCCAGCCTCTTTCGCCATTGTTTCTCCGCTGCTTATGGCCATGACTCATAACAAACTTTCTCTTTCGCACACACATTCGCACACGCAGAGCTTTAATCATGTTGTGAAAGTCTCCAAATAATCTTGTTTCACCAAATGTTTTGTCCTTGTGTTTTCCTTTTTACAGAGAGCCAGAGAGCGTACCGTTTTGTCCAGGGGAAGGACTGGGGTTTCAAAAAGTTCATAAGGAGGGACTTCCTGCTGGACGAGGCCAACGGTCTGCTGCCTGATGACAAATTAACACTTTTCTGTGAAGTAAGGGCTGAGACAGTCACTCAGGTTATTTTTGTTACACAGAGTTCCCACTGTCTTCATTCTTAAGCTCAAATAAACTCATAGTACAGACTGCACTGCACATTCAGAAATGTTAATCCTGATTATATTGCTAGATCAAAATTACTAGTCATATTTCAACACTGCAGACAAACACAGCCTTCCTATTATTAACTTTTCATAAACTGTGAATCACACTGATGCTGAATTAGCAGAACTGGTTCTATTCCCCCAGAATATACATTTTTAATAGAATCTAAAATACAGTTAAAATATCTAAATGTTATTGTTTGTATTGGGGCTTTTGCCTCGGAGTGATCACAACTGTAATTCCTGTCCCACTCATCTTTTTATTCAACACTACAGCTCATTGTATGTCTCTGTTAGTGAATAATGTATGTTTATATTGGTACTACACAGCCTCAGGGTTTAGATCTCTCTCATCACTAACATACAAGCTGATTGTCATTCAGCCGGCATGGTGGCTTGGCTCCGATTCGTCTGATCCGACGCCGGCTGCCGCTCCTCATTGAAAATTCCCTTGTTGTTTTTCAGCTGTAACACAGGGGGCAGCAGAGGTCAACTGTCCTCTCTCTCCCGGTCCCCTCTGCTCCTCATAACGGAGCCCGGGAGCAGAGAAGAGGTTAAACTTTCTGGATATGTTAATGCCTTAGTTGTAATGCATGCGCCCATAAATGTTTAAAAAGCATGGCAGTGGCTGTTTAAAACAATTCTAATTAACCCTGCGGGTATGGAGGAGAGCATGTCTTGAAGTTTTCCCTTTTTGTAGTGGAGCAATGTGCAAGTCTGTTTAAAGTGTTTCCAAACTGGGCTTATTGACAGAGGGGTAGGAGGGGCAGCGCTGCTTCTCCAGAGCCATGTGGGACGGGGGTAGAGTCGTGTCTGTGTCTGTGTGTGTGTGTGTGTGTGTCTGTGTGTGCGTGTGTGTGTGTGTGAGTGTGTGTGTAGGAGTATCTTACGCATATATTGTGTGTGTTTGTGCAGGCGTGTCTCGTTGGGACGTAATTCTGAGGATGAGACTGTTTGCTGGAAGAGAGAGGGATTAGTTACCTTGAAGAGTCCTCTCTCTCACTGAATGCATCCGCTCTCCTGAAGGGGAGGAGGTGGGGTTGCTGGTTCAAGTCCTCTGTGGCCACTTCCTCCCCCGTAAATATCCGTTGTAATTAGCCAGCTCTGCTGATGAACAAGCAAGGCAAGGCAAACCAGATTTATGTAACACAGAAGGAAAAATCTATGTGGTTAATATCAAAACTGTGTACAACCCAAAACGAATAAATGAGGGTAGAAGGTAGATAAATAAAAAGGCAGAGAACATTTTCTCTATTTTTTAAAGAGATTTAAAAGTCTCAGGTGCTGTTGAAGTTTTCTCCAACTGTGTGTTGCATAATAACTTTATGAGTAGCTTCGGTATTTTTAAACTGGACCCTGTTTTCCCATGTTTTTGTGTCTAAGTGACTACAACGACACAACGTTATTTGAAATTTTTCTAGTACTGAGGGAGAGCGCTGTAACCGGCAGCCACGAAACAGGCTGCGAGGGCAAGTGAGCAGCGCCACTATGATGTTGCGTTCACTAAAGGTGCTTGTTATTGCCACTGACAGGCTCAATATGTTATTAAGTGTCTGACAACATTATGGAAAGGAAATAACAGAGTAATGAAATGTTTTTCTTACTTTTAGCTTGATCCGGTCCGGTCTGGTTTGTTATTGTGTCCAAGTCCCGCTCAAGGAGAAGTCTCGTGAAATCTGATTATCCATATACTCTGGCTCAGATAAATATGGGCGGCTGTCGAATTCAAAGACCTCATCCACAGTGTCGAAATCATCTAAATATTCATCTTTTAGATAACACAAAGCTACACTTTCTGTACTCCAACTCAAACTGCCTGGCCGGCACTCACGTTTCCACCATGGATGTATTCCACGTTTCCGCCGTTGCCTTCCGGCAACACGTCACCTCGCCAGATTTAAGAGTCTGTCATGGCAAAAACAAGCAATTTTAGTGGACGTCAATGACGGTGCCAGCTTGCCCCAATTGCACCATATTGCAGCCTGTGAGCTCACCCTCAATACTGGACCAACTTCAGAAATTGTTGTCTCTATTAGTCAGCTAGACACAAAAACATGGGGAAATAGGATCCAGGTTGAAAAACAACAAAGTTAACCTTAGCTTTACCATATTTTAACCTCGAGAAACATCCAGCAGAACAGCATCAGATGACCTGAGAGGTCTACAGAGTTCATATTCTTAAAGCAAGTCTGAGACTTGATGTATAGACAGGCAGCAGTATTTTAAAATCAATTCTAAAACATGTGTGTCATTGAAAAAAAGGCAGTCTGGAAGTGGCATGTTGTGTGAGATTGCCAGCAGTGAGGTCTGGTAGCGTTTCCCACCAACACGTGAGCAGGACGGTTGGCCGAGTTGGGTTTTGGGTGGACTGTGGCTGGTAAGAAAGTGCAGAGCGGGTGTTTGAATCTCTTTTGCTGGTCTTTTTCCATGTGAGAGTGAAGCCCAGTGTTTAACGTCAGAGACCTGGCTCCGCTTTCGTCCAGATGGTCTCGTCCTGCATCTGAGAGAGCCCCATCGCCCGGGAGCCCAGCTCTCTCCCTCTTCTCTCTTCTCTCATCCCCTCCACTTCCTCTTTTCCCCCTCCATCTTATCTCTCGTTCAAACCCAATCTCCTCCTCCTCTTTTCCCTTTTGCTTTCATCTCTGGCTGCCTCCCACTTTGAGCATCACAGTTTCTTGCTTTTTTTTCCTACCTTCACTACTCCCCTGTGTCCCTCGTCTCAGCCTCCCTACTTTCCCTTCCTCCCTCGTTGCCCTCCTCCCGTCTTTCTTCCTCTTTTACTCTGTGTAGCAGAGTGTCAAAGAGGCGAAAAGGCTGTGAGGGGAGGCCAGATCACTGTTGGAGGGGAATTCTGGCTCAACCTCTCCTCATGACCCCTGGTCCCTGTGCTCGGTTCGTTTGCCTCCGGAGACATTAGTAATTCAGATTTAGCACAGGGAATCTGACTGTATGTCTCATCGGAGAGGGGCTGAACAACACCAGCCGCTGTTCTCTCACTTTTTGTGTGTCTCCATCTCTCTTCCTCTCTCCGTCCCTGCCAAAGACACCTGCAGGTATTTAATGAGGAGATAGCTCCCATTAAAGGTGCTGCTTTGGCTGTCAAAAGAGAGCATGAGGGACAGCGAGAGAGATAAAGGAGGAGGCGAAGGAGGCATAGTGAGAAGAGATTGAAGGAAAGGCCTTCTCCTGAAAAGTGTGCTCGCTGGGTGGCATCGAGCCAACGGGTGTGAAGAACAAAGAGGAAAAAATAAAAGATGATACAAGATTAAAAAACAAAAAGCCAATATGCTTTGGATTGGACTTAGAGAGATTTCAGAGAGAATGTTTTCATGTGGATGTTCCTCATTCCTACTCTAATGAGACACAGAGGTAAAAGAGGTTAAATCCTCTCTCTCCTTACCTCTCCTCTCTTTTTCCCTGTCAGCACCGCAGGTAACCTCTTGCTCTAAGGTCATCCGTAGCTGTTCCTGCTGTAGATAATGCAGAGATTTTCGAGTAATACCAGACACACACATGTGGGGTCCTATGGCTCTGGGAATATCTCGACAATTTTGTGCTGCCGCGATTCGCCTGCAGGCTGAGTGGTGTCGACTGCTACTGTAAGGGTTACTACTCTGGAAGTCTGTTTTGACTGACTAAAGGGAAAAGAAGGGGTTGTTTTGGAAAGGGAGAATTTTATGGTGAAACTTATCTGTCAGTCATGTTAAATTGGCTGCTGAGAAGTGGAGGAACACACCGGTCCACCTTTAGTCAGCCAGAAGTGGAGTCGGAGAGCTGCTGCTGCTGCTGTCGGACACATTTGGTTTATTTCACAGAGGACACCGTCGGTTGTGGCAACACGGAGGATAAACCCTGATGATCTCTGACATGACATAATGTATCAATTATTACTCTGCTTTAGCCATTGATAGGCAAGACACACTGATATACTGATATCCACAAAAAAGGTGAACAAATTCTATAATTGTGTGTGTGATTGTTTGACTCAGAGGACGGCCGGCGTGCAGTCGATAGGCGTTGCTCTTGTTCTTAGAAGGGGTGGAGGAAAAAAATCAATACAGCATAGCATTGTGACATTTTGCGTGGCAATATTGTATCGATAAACTGACGTCAAGTATCGACCTTTTATTATATAAACTATTAACCTCTTAACAATCCAACGGCCTGCCGGCGGGCCTGGTCGCTATTTTGTCACTCAGAGGTTGTAGCTTGCTCAGTCTTAAAGGTGCTATTGATAATATTGATAACATTCAGCCACTAGATGTCACATTGTCCCTCCCCTGTTCCATTGCTTTTACTTCAAAACAAGTTGTTGCCTAGCACTTACCGTCAATCTCAGCCATTTATCCGTTTTTTCCACACTAACTGACGACATAGAGATCCCACGTGATACCAACGTCCTTATACTATTGGCTCAAAAGCCTTGTTAGAAGTGGGAAACAAATGTCAGATATCTTCCACAAAGAAAAACAAAACATTAATTTTAGAACCACCAACATTTTTATAAATGATTAACTCAAAATTGTAAAAAAAAATTTTTAGGAAAAGATATACTTTAATTCAGCACCTTTCTAAACGCTCTGTGGATGTATTATGTTTAAAAAAATATTCATCTACATAAAAGTGTTATCAATAAGACCGTTAAAGCTAGAGTGAAGATACTAGTATCATTTGAAGCTACAAAACCTAAGGAATCCATTAGGTGCTAATCATGTTATGCATAGCTTGTCGGGAAGAACAGTAAATAAGTTACTCTAAATTTTGGCGAGGAAAAACTGGCATGGCCATTTTAAAAGGAGTCCCTTGACCTCTGACCTCAAGATATGTGAATGAAAACTCTGAGATGAACAGAGTGACAACTGTATCTTATTAGATAAAACAGATGTTGACAAACATAATTTGCAGTTGAAAAAAGTTAATAAATCACAATATATCTTATTGTAATACTGCACATTGCAGAATGTTTAAAATCACAATAAGTATCGTGATAATATCGTATCTCGGATCCTCTGGTGATTCCCACTCCTAGTTCTTAGTCATGTAGCCGCTACAATAAAGGTGTTTTTTACTTTAGTACCTTAACGAAGTTGCGGGGCTAGACTTGTTGGGGAATTAATTCCCTTCTTTTGTAGACATGGATTGCCTACCTGTGCATCAGGATCACCTGTTTTGGCTCACATTGCTGTCAGATCCCAGAGCTGCTTCCTCATTTGTTTTTATACGGATATATTGTTTTGCCAGTACGGACTGATGTTAGCTTTTTACTATAAATTGGATTGATTTTACTGTCTTTCCATTCAAGTTGAAAGCTCCTGTGAAATTGAGAACTACTGCGTATTTGGCTGCAGTCTGATTTACACATAAATTAAGTGAGAGAGGCGAGATGAAGAGAGTTTTCTTTTTCACGTTCAGTAAACATCGCTGTGAAGTGCGACAGATGGAAGAGCAAAGACTTTTGCGCCTGTTTTTCAGCACCGGGAAGGCTGGAGTCACAGTTTGCACGTCATTTGTGCGAGTGTCTGATTGTATATGCTTTTAATGGAGGATCACACAAATCGTAGGAGGTACACGTTAACAGAGGATGATTATTTATTCTGCTGGATTTGCTGAGGTCACGCTATTTACGACTGAAAACTCTCTGCCTCTGAAAAGGAGGTGTAAACTCAGCACTGATGGGATTTACAAGAACCACAAGGAAGGTTGTAGTGGGAAAAGATAAAGGCTTGTAAATAAGTAAAAAGTTAAAAACTAAAGGAAGCAATTAGGCTTTCATTAATGGACACAATATCTTATTTCTGTAATGCAAATGAATAGTGGACAAAAGTTGTGGTTTGTGTTCATCAAACTTGAATTTGAACTCGACCATCAACGAATTGTGTTGTGTGCGTTTGACTGCATTTCCCTCAGTACTGTATTAACATCCATATCAACACCATCTCTCTCTCTATAATAAAGATTATAATATAAATTTAGGAGTAATATTTTGGAGTAATAGCAACAGTTTTTCTAGTAGTTATCAGTGATCTCATAGACCTCTGAACTCTTCATATGAGCTCACCTTCACTTGCAGAGGTTGTCGTGGAGGTTCAGCACCAAGTTCATTCTCATTACACTGTGTAATGAGCTGCTGTTGTCTTAGTAAATCAGATGGTGAATACACAAAGATTGCGTCCGTAAACTCAATGAAAAATACCATGTTCTCAGTAACTCTGGTCCGTGTTTATCTTCAGTAATCTTCAGTAATGTGATTTCTAACTGAAACAGAATATGTGGGAGGGATTTAGTTGCGATACAGATTTACATGTATTCACATGTGATTATAGCACTCAAAAGTGGGCGTGGCTGGACAAATACAACGTGATATGGAGCTGTAGTGAGATCAGGGGGAATGAGTAAAACAGACCGTAACCACATTCTTTAGAAATGTAAACACAGTGTGTGGCAACTGGCATGTGTGGCAAGTTCAAGGTGAGTCATCAAAAATAATGTGACGTTTTACAGAAAGAGAGAAAAAAAGAGGGATTTTGATGTAAAAATATATATTTTTAAATGACATACAATATTTAGCACATACCAAGAGATGACACAGGGACACAGATTTAGAACTTACTTTATTTCATCTGCAAAGAGATGCGCCTTCTCAGTGTATGTGTCCTTGTTTGATTTTACTGGGACTGTGATAAATGCAAATGCAGATCTGATTGCATGAAAAGGTCAACTTTTTTTACTCAGATGTTATGCATATGGTGGCGTGTTCTTTAAACTATGACAGTTTTTCTAAAATTAGATTAAAAAAATCACAATATATCGCCTTACTTACAGTTTCCCAATATATCGCAATATATTGAATCGTAATCCCTGTATCATGATACGTATCGTATCGCCAGATTTTTGCCAATACACAGCCCTATTGCGAAATAATCATACGGAAAAAAAATTATGTGTAAAACAAAATTAAGAGGCAAAAAACTGCCTGCGCATATTTAGTCATTATCAATTTACTGTACGGTAACCAGGCTTGTGCACACCTCTGTGACCCACACAAAGGTGATGAATGCATATGATGATCAGAACCTGCATATGGAAACTGGAGGACGAGCCAGTGTTCTCCTCTCGATTGGTTTATCTTCTGCAAATAGCATCTTTGATGCAGTTTACTGAAATTCATTTCAACCGCCGTCTTGGCCGCCACTACCCGTTCGGAGGTCTTTTCTTTAAGGCTCCTCCAGCGCCTCCCTCCTGGGGCGAGGTGGCGGTGGGAGAATAAATGAGTGGGGTGCTGATGTTCAGCTGTTTCCTCCTCTTCCTCATGGCGTTAGTGCGGCTCGCCTCTCCTGTCGGTGGGTAAGCACTTTGCCGGGTGACAGCACCCATCCTTCACAGGGCCCTGCCATATGCCGTGCTGCTGTCAGAGGAGACGACTGCAGATGCTCCAGCTGCTCCCTCCCTGCACACTGAGCAACACACACACACACATAACCAGCTCTCTGAGCAGGATAAAGAGGCAGAGGTGGGAGGATGGGGCGAGGGAGAAAGGATGCACATAGAGATTTGGGTTTGTGTAAAAAGGGGACGACACAAACAATCTTTCATTCCTGGGAAATGAGGTAAAATATATTTATATAGTTCTGCTTTGGGAGCTAAAGTGAAAAGGGTAAGATGATTTGGATCATTTAAAAAGGGGATTGGTGTACCTAATGAAGGAGATGGAAATACAAATGCTGATTGAGACTGGAAGACACAGGAGGAGGATGAGCAAACAGAGTGCAAGCTTCTTGCAGTGGGATTTTTACTGTGATAGCTTGTTGGCACCCATTTTTGAGCCACTATGGATCCTTTAATTGATACCGCCTTTGCAACACCTTTGCCCCAGCGCCACATCAACAGGTCTTTTATATCCCATCAAAAGCCCTTCGCTTCTCCCAGAGTAAAGACAGCAGTAACTGAACAAACAGGCAACTTTTGCCTGCTTATTTATTTGTTTTCTTTGTCCAAACATTTCCTTCAAGCACTTTAGATCGGGCCTCAGAGTCTCAAAGCTATCACTTTAGTGTCTGTGATCTTCCTGCAGAGAAAACAAAAGTGCTTGAAAAGAGACCCAAATGGCTGGTGCTCACAGACAGCACGCAGAGGCTCATGCTCACTGCCAGTGGTGATACTGAGTGTGTGTGTCTGAAAGCCCGTGTGTGTGTGTGTGTGTGTGTGTGTATGTGTAAGAACAGGGTTGGCCAGGCACAACACGCTTGGCTGTAAATCGGGGCGCAGGCCACGACGCTCGTTCAGCAGCTTGACTTCAAACCATGCATGAAATATGCCTCTGTCTGTGCAGATTTACCTAAATACCTCTGTGTCAATGGCAGGCCGGCCCGCCTGTCTGTGGACTGAGCCACTGAAATGGACTCAGCTGGTTTCCTGCAAACAGCCAGCTGAAAAGATTGCAACACATGAATGGGTACATACAGTGGTGTGATTATGTAAGATTACATATCAGTATAGAATCATGACAGTCTAGTTCAGGTGTCAGCAACCTTTACTATCAAAAGAACCATTTTTGCAGCCCACCCCCAGCAGAACACTGAAGGAACACCTCAGGAGATTTAGCTGGAAGCACCTGCTTTTCAGCAAATACAGTGTGCTTGTTCTGGGAATGTATTTCAATTAGGGCTGTCAAAGTTAACACGGTAATAATTCGTTAACGCAAATTCGTTTTACGCTGCTAATTTCTTTAACGAATTAACGCAACTTGCGATTTTTGGGTTGTAGCAGGCTCAGTTTTAAAGCTAGGGTGAAGATACTGACATCATATGAAACAAGGGATCCATTGGTACCAACCATGTCATACTAGTTTGTTGTGAAGAAGGTTAAATAACGCTCCAAAGTTACACTCAATTTTGGTGAGGAAAAACTGTCATGGGCATTTTCAAAGGGGTCCTTTGATCTCTGACGTCAACATATGTGAATGCAATTGGGTTCTATGGGTACCCACAAGTCTCCCCTTTACAGACATGCCCACTTTATGATAATCACATGCAGTTTGGGGCAAGTCAGCACACTGACACACTGACAGCTGTTGTTGCCTGTTGGGCTGCAGATTGCCATGTTATGATTTGAGCATATTTTTTATGCTAGATGCAGTACCTGTGAGGGTTTCTGGACAGTATTTGTCATTGTTTTGTGTTGTCAATTGATTTCCAATAATAAATATATAGTAACATTTGCATAAAGCAGCATATTTGCCCACTCCCATGTTGATAAGAGTATTAAATACTTGACAAATCTCCCTTTAAGGTACATTTTGAACAAATAATAATTAATCACGATTAAGCATTTTAATCTATTGACAACCCTACTTTCAATATTACTTATTTTGGTGTTTGCAAATTTCTCACTGCAAATCAAGCATAAAGATAAGCCAGCAGCGTTGGCAGTGCTGGCTTATCTTTATTCAGAGGATAGAATACACATTTTTACAATTGGAAAATGTAAGAATCACTTTAGGCCTACAACAATGATGAATGCAAATTAAAATGTTTAAAAATAACCTTTATCTATTTCCGTAATTTTTGTTGTCAAATCCACAGGAAGCCACTGAAGAGGGGCTAAAGAGCTGCATGCGGGGTTGCCTACCCCTCATCTAGTTAAAGTGTGCAGCCTGCAGCTCTTCATCTAAAAGCTCACTGTGGCTGCTCCTTCTTCTTTCATTGGCAGTCTTTAGTCTCTGATTTGTTATGAGTGGTTGTTGTTATGTTCTGTGATGTGGTGCCGCTCTTATTTTTTCTCCTCCAACGTGGAGTCTGTTGCTGCTCAGGCTATCTGCCCAGTTTTTCTTCTGTTTTCTCCAAAACAAACCCAAAAATACAAAGCACGTCACACATTGAGCTCCACAGAAAAGCCCTACCAAACAGTATCTTGTTAGGATAGTGACTGTTAAAGTGTCTCATAGGTTGAATAAGGTGCTTGAAATACAATTATAACCAAGTTGGATGAAATGAATAGCCTGTAATTAAAGGAGGCTATTGTCTTCGGAGGAGAGTGAGTGCAGTGTTTATTTTTGACTTTTATTTAATAGCGTTGGGATTTTGGGGCTGTGTTTGTTTAATGGTGTCGGGAACAAATCAGATTCTGTTATTATTCTCAGTTTTAATCAGTTCAGTCACCTTTTGTGGCTGCCGGAGGGCGGCTAACTCTGAATCCGGTCTCCTGACTAAAATATCCTGTCAATGCTCTGAGTGTTTTTGATTTTCCTGAGCAATAACATCTAAAAGCGGGTGGAGAGGATGAATAAGAAAGGGAAGAGGGAGAAAGAGAGCTGCAGCGTGGGTCCGTGACATGGAGCCTGTTTACTCTGGCTGGCTGGAGAGAGGAGGGCGAGTCATGCATTATAAAGAGCTGGTGATGAGCTTTGTGCTCGGAGGGGTTCAGAGGACAAGTTTAAAGATCACAGATCTATTAAGCCGTGTATGTTGAGTGTGTATTTATGTGGATGTATTGAAAGTACTGGAGTTGCTGGTCTCATTTGTCGGCTAATACAGACCCACCTTGTTAAGATATTCAGTGTGTGATACAACATGTGATGTGCAGACTTGAACATTTGATTCAGGTTAAGTTGCGGTCAAATTTCCATTAAATGACAGATAATGAAGTCCATGATGAAGAAGATACTGTACACTGCTGTACGTGCTGCAACATCACACAGACTAATATGGTGTTTGATTTGAAACACAGTGCAGGTATAATACAGTCGATGCTGTAAAGGATGTGTAGAAGCTTTACCGAGGCAAATGAGAGTGCTGTCGCTGCATTGATTTACTCTGCCGGAAATAAAAAGTGAAAGTAAAGTGTAGTCTAAAGTGATAACCTGTCAACAACAAAGTATAACCCACAAGACAGCAGATAGACCCGATACTGAGACAGTGAAAACTGAGCGAAAGAAAAGTAGTAATTTCATCAAAACATTGGGAGCAACAGGAGCTAATGAATAGAAGAAATACAAATAAAATAGTGACAGTGGGATGCAGCAGGTGCACAATGGAAGTGAATATGTGGAGCTAATCGTGGTATCAGCTTTTATGATTGAAATATGGGGTGTAATTACACGGGACCGTTATCGTTCTAATTATAAACAATTAAAATGCGGCGACCATTCTGGCAATAACCGTTTGCCAACCTGGCAGCCATTTCTGAAACTTATACTGTCGGACCCTGCTTCTGCCAGCAGAAATGGGCAGTTTTTTCCCCCTCTCATTGTGTCAGTTTTTGTTTGTTTATTCTGTAGAAGAATGTCTCAAACATGTATTAATTTAACACACAAGTCTGTGGAAAGATCGGTCATCTGTCACGAAAACACATACAACTTCTACATAGATTGTAGTAAGATCATTAGACATTGTGCTTGCCTGTCAGCACCTCTCCATTATTTCCCCCAAACAAACAGGAGCTTATGTCCATGTTAGTCATAACTAACATACTGTATATAATAAATACAGGTTTTTCCAAAGCTAATATGGAGATAGAATTGCAACCCCTCAGATGTAATATTAAGTTAGGATGCTTTAAAAGTTGCTTAAATTTAAACACCGTGCGTTGACAGTCATGAAAATGTGTGGTAAGGGGGTTTGGAAGAAATTGACATGTGGGACTGACATAATCATGACAATTGCCTAGAGGTAGTAGAGATATACACTCATACTGAGTGCAATATAGTTACCCATAAAGTCAGCAGCAATACGGTTCAGATTACAATGGAGCCCTCCCCAAATGAGGTCAGTAAAACGATGCAATGTATAATTTCATCTATTACTAAGTGAACAGCAAGAAAGAAATAAGCCCAGAAAAGAAAAGCACTTATATACATTTTTTAAAGGTGCTATTGGCTATTGTCATATTCTCCTTTCTCGTTACATTGCATTCACTTCACAACAAGTCATTGCCAGGCACCTACAGTCACTCTCAGCCATTTATACCGTTTTTTTTCCACACTAACTGACACAGAGAAATTACAACGTATACTAATACCGACGTTGTATTACTATTGGCTCACAGTCCTTGTTAGAAATGGAAACCAAACGTCAGATATCTTCCACAGAGATAAACAAAACATTCATTTTGGACCTGTCAAAAATTTTTAAATGATTAATTCACAATCATAATAATGTTTGACAGGAAAAGCCATACTTTTATTTGGCACCTTTCTAAAAGCTCTGTGGATCTATTATTATTTAAAAAAAATATTCATCCACATAAAAATGTTGTCAATAAGAACTTTAAAATCTTATAGCTGCAGCAGGTGTTGTGGTGTCATGGCATGGTGTGTGTGTGTGGTTTGATAAGGTGAGCGTATGAATGTGTCCCTGATCTCTGCCTGTGTTTACCTGTTTAAGAATGCACAGGACTGAATAGAGAGAGAAATTAGACTTGGGAGGAAAAAGAACAAGTGTTCCATAACTTAATGAATTTCATTTCATTAGAATTTTGTTTTCCCTTTTCAAACTATTTCACGCATGGCAACACACTGTAAATCCATAAACAAACACATAAACAGGCAGAAAAAGATTGATGCATTATGAATAAATCATCTGGGTACCAAAACTCAATATTAACTCTGCGTTGCCTGAAGGGCTGTGAGGAAGCTTACGACAGATCCATCTTGATGTCTGAGGAACTAACTGGGAGGCGAGCGCTTTAGTAAGTACTTATCCTGGGAACTTAATTACCAAAACAAATGATGATTGTGGTGATATCGCGGCAATGATTCTTCATTACTGTTATTCTTTACCTACGGTTGTACACAGAACGTATTTCTGTCATCATCATCGTCATAATTAACTCCACTGGGGAATAAATAATAATAAATATAAGTCAATTGGTTGGTCAGTCCAACACTTTGCTTTATTTATAAGATATTTTCACCACTGCTCGCTGGATTTCCATGTAATTTGTCAACGATATTTATAGCCCCCAGTGGATGATTCCTAATGACTTTGGTGCCCTTGACTATTTGGTACTGTGGAAATTTGTCCCCACAGGACGCAACCAAATATTGTTTTTTTTACATTTCCTTCTTTCACTGGGATAAGAATGACCAAATTCTAATGACCAGATTTCCCTGAACATTTACATGCACATCCAGTGATGTGAAGGTAAATAACAAGATTGGTAAACCTCTACTTGGCCATAATAACCAAGCATCAGGGTATGAACAAAATATGTTAATACTTTAAGACAAGGATGTATTTATACCTTCTAGCCATACTTGTGGCGTGGCTCTATGGATGGCTATGTCGGTCTGTTACTAGGTCAACCAATGAGAACGGCTGCAACTGTTGTTGTTGCCTAGAAACAGTGAATTGCGTTCCCTGCGCTCTTTTTGAGGAGATATTTTACCTACTGCCTCTGCAAGTCTCTGCGCCACCAGCAGGTTAAAATTGATGTTTTTTAATAAAATGTCTCGACAACTACGATATGAATCAGCTGTAACCGCCATATGAGAGCAGTGTAGAGTGGCGGCCGTGAACTGGTCAGTGGGGCAAGCTCACATACATGAATATGCACTAAAAGCATGCATCACCAAAACTCGGATTATTACACACATACAGACGGAGAGTGACTTCATTCTCTGCTCAGGTAGACATTACTCCTATATTACTCTATATCTTTACATAGCAAATAGGTGTTTGCTGCTATATTTTTGCTCTGGATATCGTATAGTGCTCCTTTAAATTCATACAGTAAACTAACATTATAGATTTGGGATATATTTGTCTATTCTGCAATTACAAATGTAGCTAAACTGGCGACATCCCTGTCCACTCCACCGGTATGAGAAGGAGTTTTTGGAGGAGAAATAGGAGGAGGTTGACAATGACTGAAGATGACAGCTAATGGCGTGAAGACTGTCAGGGCAGCCAGTGTGTCTAAATAACCAGGTGCTGCGATTTAGTTTCTGCCTGGTTAAACAGTGGAATAATTGGTCAAGTTAGCCAGTAATTAGACCGGCTCTGCCACGCTGCGTCTGAGAGCCCAGCGACGGCTCTGCAATGCTAATTGGGCTATTTATACCGAAACGCATTGACCAGGCTCGCTGGCCTCCCTTCCAATTCGCTTTTCAGCACTTGTTTATTTTTTCAGTGTGTACTCAGGCCACAGCGCCCTCCTCCTCCTCCTCCTCCCCTAAAGCCATTTTTCATTCCAACTTGAGCTGACTGAACTTCTGTCCTCTGCCCTCTGTCTCTTTGTCCGTCTGTCTGTCTCTCTCCTCTGTGTTTTGTTGTTCTTCTCCCTCTCCTCTCCGACACACAGCAGCTCCCTTTCTAACAGGCCTTCTGTATTGCTAATCAGTGTTTTATGAATGCCAGAGTCTGTGAGCGGGACTGTCTCTTCCTCAATGTATATGTGAGTGTGAGCATTCCTCTGTGAGTGTTAGGAGATGGATGCACGTCAGTCAGTCAGACCTGCATCCCCCTGGAGTGTGATTAATAGAGCCAGCTGTGGACACCAGACTGTCTCACACTCATACACACACACATAGTGAATGCTTCTTCAGAAAAGTCACATTTCCTTCTCACTGTGTTCCTGTCATTTCTCTGCCAGAAATGAGCTGCTGCTTATGAGAGGCCATCTCCAAGTGTAGATCCCACCAGTAACTCGCTCCCACCCCCCTTTATGTGACTCTTCTCTTCTATATCTGCATCTGTATTCTCTCTGCCTTTTATTATCCCTATATCTCCCCCCTATCTTTCTCCTCCTTTTTCCTCATCCTCTTCTTCTGTTTTATTATCTTTCCTTCTGTCTCTCTTTCTCTGTCTTTCTGTCCCCTTCAGGCTAACTCTCAAACCTCCATCAGGAGCAAACAAGGCTCCTTGACATTCAATTTCCTGCTTGCTACGCACTTGTCTATTGTATGTGCTTCTCCTCCTTTTTCTAGGACTCTTTTTGTGCGAGCTGAATAGGTGGATGGATGTGCTATTGGACGAATAGGCGGGTAGATGGACGGATGGAGATGGATGAGGAGGGATGTTGTTTTTCGTGGGGTTTTGGGTGTCAGCCTCCGTGAAGCTTTAACAGCAAGGTCACTTTGTGGGGATTTTCAGCCTTTTTTCTTTTGTGTTTAGGAGCTGTCAGGAATGAAAACAGAGAACAAAGATTATCCTCAAGTTTGTTGTTTTGCTCATCTCGAGTTATCTCTCTGATCAGACAGGGATAATTGTGCGGGATGCAATAAACGGCTAATTAAACAGTTTCACAATTCAATAGAATCTATTTTAGTAACGTGCTGGATAATGTAAAAACATCTCTAGATTAAATTTTTTCTATTAAAAAGCCCCAGTATAATATAAACATAAATGTGGGCTTAACATAAAAAAAAACACTTTAAATTGATGGAAAACATTTTATAAATGTTTATGAAGTTTATATAAAAGTTTCTGTTTAGAGTGTGTAATCTTTACACTGACACTAATTAAATAAGGCTGCACCTTTTTAGAAATGAGATGTTTTATATACGATACGATACGATACGACTTTATTGTCAGTTTGCACTGAAATTCATTTTGCATCCATCGGCAGCCCAGTTTGAGAAACAGTACACATACTGTACAATAGACATACTGTTACCATTAACAGACAGACAAGTAAGGCCCATCAGACAAAAAAAACAAAACACATCACCATTATTCATACATAACCCATTACAAAAATCACCATCTGTCCTCTGGATTTACATGTCTTTAGCAGCACATTAATTATTATTTAGCAACAAGATGGACTGATGGACAAAAGCGTTCTTTAGCCTGATGCAGGTTAAATGTAGGGACTCTGAATCGCCTCTTGGAGGGCAGAAGTTGATATTCCCCATTTAAAACATGTAAGGGATCAGAAGAGATGCTGTTGGCAAATCTGAGCATACTCTTGTTGTGAGTTGCTTGAAAAAAAATATTGCTTTAATCGTAATGTTTTAATATAATTACGTAATTTATTTTCGGGAAAGAAAATCTAACAATATCAAAGTCACACGTCATTAACTCGCAATATTTTACTGTAGGCTTTATTAATGACAGATTTGACAATTTGCAAAAATGATTAACAGTTCTGATTAACATTTGTGGCAACAGTATCACATATTAGCATAATATAGCTAGTATAATATAGTATGAGATAATAGTATAAGGTGAAGTGTTGTACTATAGAATAACATAATATATAGTATAGTACAGCAATATGATATAGAATATCAAATATAGTATAATAAAGTATAAGATAAATGATGATAATGATGATATGAAATATGGGCGGCATGTTGGTGCAGTGTTTAGCACTGTTGCCTAACAGCAAAAAGGTCCCGTGTTCAGTCTGGGCAGGGTCTTTCTGTGCGGACTTTGCATGTTATTCTCATGTTTGCATCGGTTTCCTCCATCAAAAAAAATTAATCCCCCCTGGGCACTGTGAATGAGGGGGGTTGCGCTTAGGAAGGGCATCCACCGTAAAACCTATGTGCCAAATCAAAAATGCAGATCATAAAATCAGATCTCAGATCATCCGCTGTGGCGACCCCTAATGGGAGCAGCCGAAAGACGAACATAGTGTATGATAAATAGTAAATATAGTAAAATATATAGCAAAAATATATAATATTTAATCTAATAATATATAATGCTCTACTGTCCTCTCTACTAAAGAACATTGTAGTGCATATTTCACTTTTTTCCAATGAGTCTTTTCAACACATATCCTGATTTTTTTGTTCTTGTGAATCAACTGAGAGACTTTTATGTCCATTCATGAATTAAAAGCACTCCAACACGCCATCGTCTAACATTGCTACTGGCTGAATTACTTCCAGAACTTTGAGTACAACTCGACACACTTAAATACTCTATTGATGGCAGCCATCAAGGACTACCATAGAATTTATTTTTCACCTGAAATTAGTGTAATGCTTTCATGTATCAGACTGTTTTATCATGAATTGTAACTTGCTAAATAACTTTCTAAATAATTAAATAACTAACTAACTATATTCCAAGCAGGGCTGTGTGTAGCTACCTGATATTTGATTAGATGACACAGCATGCAGGTAAAAAACTGCAAGTCAGTCAACCCAGGCTGTCGGAAATTACTTAGTAATTAGAGTGTGTGTGTGTGTGAGAACTTGTGTGTGTGTGCTTGTGTGTGCTTGTGCTCATGAGCCTGCTTGTGTCCGGTGTGTGTGTGCGTGTGTGTGTGCGTGTGTGTGTGCGTGCGTGTGTGTGTGTGTGTGTGTTTGCAGTGAGTCCTGTTGAGAGATAAATGAGTCTGGTTGACATTGTCTGGAACAGGTGGTGAAGTCAGCAGGGAAGACTCTCGTGCACACACACACACAGACACACGCACACACGCTCACACGCTCACACACCCAATTTGACTTCAATGCCGATTTTCAGGCTCGTTTGAGAGCGTAGGCGATCTGATTGGATAAAGAAGGAAGAATAGCTCGTCTTTGAATAGCCTCCATATTGAGTGTCTGATGTATTGATTACGGAGGCGGAGAACCCACATTAATCATTCACAGCATGTTTGATTACCTGATTTATTTTCTTTTTATGAACATGGCATGCTTTTTATTCGCCTCTGTGTTTGAACCAGTGAGTGTGTTAAAGGAGCAGTTCACCCTTAAATTAAAACTCTGTGTACTCCTATGTATGTATGCAGACCAGCTAAAGAAGCAGACGTTATTTTACTCATGTACTCTGTGTTTGTTTTCAGGTGAGTGTGGTGCAGGACTCTGTGAACATCTCAGGCCAGAACACGATGAACATGGTGAAGGTTCCTGACTGCAGGCTGCCCGAGGAGCTCGGAGATCTTTGGGAAAGCTCTAGATTCACCGACTGCTCGCTGTGTGTCGCCGGCCAGAAATTCCAGGCGCACAAAGCCATCCTGGCAGGTGAGAATATCCTTTTAATTCATCATATCTGATAAAAGTGATGAATAAAGACTTATACTTAGCATTCAGGTGGTGATGGACTTCTGATTTTCTAACGTCTATGAGATTAAAAATTCCAGTAAATAATGTATAAATGAAAACATGAAAGGTTTTCATCATTCAAGTCATTGTGTGGTCACGATTCTTAAAGATGAGATGGTAGAACACAGCAACATACTGCACATTTCAAAGTCTTGTTTGTAGTAAAACATGATCCCTAAAGGTTTAGGGCTATGTATAGGCAAGAATCTGGCGATATGATACGTATCATGATACAGGGGTAACGATTCAATATATTGCTATACTGTAGGCAATATTTTTTTTTAAAATCTAACTTAAGGAAAACTGTCACAGTATAAAGACACACAACCATATGTATAAAATCTGAGTTAAAAAAAGCCACTATATGGAATGGTTACTATGGGGACTAACATTATTACACATGAATACAATTAGACTGATTGGATCCACAAGAGTCTCAGCTTTCCAGTGATACCCAATTTATGCAATTCTAAGACTGTTTAGGGACGCCATGCAGACATATTAAAGTACACCATTTTTAGAATAGGTGAAAACAACACATTATACTGCATGCAAAAAAACGACATGGTTTTTGCTCCAAACTACTTGGAATTAGCACAAAGTGGGCATGTTTGTAAAGGGGAGACTTGTGGGTAGTACCCATATTGAACCAATTTTCGTGACATGGTTGGTACCAATGGATTAGTTTGGTATTATAGTTTCATATGATACCAGTACCTTCATTCTAGCTTTAAAACTGAGCCCGCTACAACCTCCGAAAGACAGAATAGCGTCCGAGTCCGCCAGCAGGCCGTCGTTTCTTACCCCCCTACTAAAAGTATGTGACTATGGTCACATTATATTCTCTCTGCTTCCCATTCACTTGTATTGAAGCCCATTAATGTGCTTTGTTTGTAGAAGGGATTATTCCAGCGTGTATCACTATATTTAGTTCATTATAACACTACTAGAACTGTAACATCGCTCTCATACATTGTTTACAGTTTGTGATTGCTCTCATCATTATTAATTGATTACCCACATCAGAAGCTTGACATGATGCCTTTTTTCAGGGCCAAGTGGGAAGCAATTTCATAGAATGGATATGTAATGTGACCTTAACACTAAAACGTGAAGTGTCAAACCTTGTGGGGTTATGGGCTTAGTATATTCCTCTATACATTTTAAATTTTAATATCGAAGATGTTGCTGTTAATGGTCAAGTTATACAGATGGCTATTCTCATGTGGCATGGACATGAACACAGCATCATTAATGGAGCAGCATACAGACTAAGTTTACTACAGTTATACACAAACTGAACAGTGGCATTTATATGTATTCTTTATATACCAGGGTTAGACTGGTATATTGTATGTTAAACTGAATAATAAGCATTGTTTCTCCAATTTCCTCCAGGGGATCAATAAAGTGTTTCTGATTTCTGTTAACTTTGGTTATATTCATTGTTGATTATTCTGTTGAATATTTCTTATATTAATTGATTAATTAATTCCAGATACTGAAAATTAAAATTATATAAAACTAATAAAAGCCACCCATTTTGAATGTTATCAGCCAATTGAATGGCCGTTATCAGTGGTTATGACTACCATTCTAATGCTTCAGACGGGCCAAACTGCACCTACCACAAAGTGAAACTTAACGTTGTGAATTGAAACAAAACAACTTCAGGTTTAGGCAACAAAAAGACTTAATTAGGAAAAATAAGTACGCTTGTTACGTAACTTGGTTTTAGTGAAGTACGCAAGTTACGTAACAAAAGTAGGGTAAAATAAGTCAACGTTGACTTTTGGTTTCACGCGGGACACAAACAGCTGTCTCCCGGGTGAAAGTCCTGCGTTTGTTTGACGCATTCATCAAAGTCCACTCCGATCGCACTTTTGCCTCTCTTTATACTACCTACCTGACTTCCTCCTTTGGTCCTGTATTAATTATTATGACCACTAGAGTTCAACTTTGTCTTCTGGTATCCGTATTGGTGACCAACCATATGCATAGATGATAATGGCCTTCTGAACCTAGTAGTAGGTGTAGCAGGCCCCTACTATCCCATATCATGAGGCTGATAACTGCTGATAACGTCCATTCACACAGCTGATAACATTTGAAGCAGGTGGAAAAGCAGCAAATCCTCACATTTGAGAAGCTAGAACCAGTGAATGTTTGATCCATTTGTGCTTAATAAATGACCTAAATTAATAGACTACCAAAATTGGTGTGTGTCGATTGACTAAAAAAGTAATTGACTAATACTTTTAAGATCAGATGACTTCCAAGTGTTTGTCATTATCCTGGATTTCAATGGAGAGTTTTAGATTCGGTCTAAATGCTGCTTCAGATGCTTTCCCACTGTGACAAAGAATTAAATTTCCAGGGGAAGTACTTCATCAAATTTTACATTTTAATGAATAATTTTTGTTTGCCACAGGGATGGTTAAATTAGAATACACTGAATATCCATACAAAGCATCAGCTATTGGCACTTGTTGGCTTTCAAAGAGTCCATATATTGACCACGCCCTGTCATGCTGGCACTCACACACATGGTGTACGGTGGACAACTTGTTGCAGATATTGACATTTTAATGACAGACAGCGTCAGATACTGAAAGGTTTGAGGAAACTGGTGAACTGTGTGTCTCTGTGGAGGGAAAGAGAGGCTGTTCATTATTGGATTTGTTGAAATGTGTGTGTGAGGAGCCATTTTAATTATGTGCTGCTGTGGTTTGGGGTCTTCCCCTCTCTCTCTCTCTCTCTTCCTCTCTCTCTTCCTCTCTGCTCTACTTGGTCCAGATGACGTCCCTCCTCCTCGTTATTCCCCCTCTCGGCCGTTCCCGTGACAACTCTCCCGGCCGTTAATCGCCGTGGAGACGGACAGAGAGGGATCAAACGAAGGAGGGAGAGCAACTCAAATTGGCTCCACATTGGCCATGTGATCTTTATACCACTCTGGTTCTCTCTCTATGTCTCTTACCTTTCATTTCTTTTCTTTTCTACATCCTTCTTACCTTTTTTCTCAATATTCCTTCTTTCACTTTCATGTTTCCCTTTTTCATTCTCTTCTCCCGTCTCCGTTTTCCTCCTCCTCTCATCGTTCCTCTCTCCTGCCTCACTCTCTTTCTTTTTTGTTTCCATCCCTCCATTATTTGTCTTCCTCTCTTTCAGTCTTTATCTCTTTCTCTCCTCTCAGTTGCTCAGTTCCCTTTACTCCCCATTCCTGTCTACCGTTCTCTACCTCCGACTTTCTCTCTCCTCTCCATCCATTCACTTTCTACGACCCTCTCTCTCTCTCTCTCTCTCTCTCTCTCTGTCTCTCTCTCGCCCGCCCCTTCCCTTTGTTGCTGCAGTATGAGCTCACCAGTACTGAGCTGCACCAGACAGACTTACTGTAGGTTTGTCCCCATAGTCCTACCTGCCCATTCACTGCTAAGTTTGGTTTCAGTGCTCCAAGATGCAGTCATTAATTCACACTAAAAAAAATTTCAGATTTTTTTTAGTTGGTGACTTTACCTGATATAATGTGACAAAAGGAGTGGCAACAACATATCCCGGTCTCTGACTGACATATGACTGTCTGACAAATGCTTTGGCATGCTGTATAATTGGAGTTAACTGCAAAGAATCTGCAGCACGTCAAGTTGTCTTTGACTTCGCACTTCTAGATGTCATTTGACCTGGATGACTGAAACTCTCTCTAAGACTCTTCACTTCTTTTTAATTTTCTGTCATGTAGATTTACATTTTCTGACAGCAAAATCCTCATCATTGGTGAAGTTGTTTTAAATCGAATGTCCAAAACCTTAACGGCAGGGTCAGTGATCTTGAGAAACTAACAAAAGTACTCTCTAGGTTTCTAAAAATTATCCAATCAAAAAACTCAGCCCAGTGTTGCCAACTCTTTTCCAATGAAAGTAGCTAACAGCATTAGCTCCAGAAGTCGCTTAATCTAGAGAGAAAGTTGCCAAGCCTGCAACACTGACAGTCCGTCCGTTCAGGCCTCACTCCAAAGCCCCAAAATTATCATTATGAATGTAAACAGCGAACATGGCTGTTGTTTTTACTCACAGCTGTCAGTCTAGTGGCTTGTAGAAGACCAATCATTACATTTGGGCCAAATGAAATGATTGGACAGGTTTATTTTAGTCCTGTGACAAACACAGATACCAGATTTTTTTTCTTTTTTTTTTGTCAGAGCATTTGATTTATTGATTGCTGTCGGCTAATATACTAATATAACAAAACACGTTTCTAAAATCTTTACCAACATGCTGCCTTTAAGTTGTCTGGCCTGCAAATTACCTTTAGAGAGAAGGTAGAAGATAAGTAAATAAAAGAGTTATTTATATGTCTATTCCTCTGATCCATTAAATGACCATTATTGTTGAATAGTTAGTTAACCGTCCATTCAACTTTTGAGCTTCTACAATTTTAACTTCCCACTGTTTTGTGGTAAAACATTAACCTGCTCCCTCTGACACTGACTGAAAAATGATTTTGATGCAAGTCCTTTCACATCTATAACCTGATCATAAGATAAAAGGACCTTTTGCACAAAAAAATATCTTGACAGCTCAATTGATTTACCTGAAATTTACATGAATGAAAAGCTAACACTATGTCTTTTGCTCTTTATAATTTAAATTTGTGGGGATACTCAGGTTTTGTTATTCTGACCCTGAGCCACAGCACATCTGAAACTTATAAAAGCTGAATGCTGTGGGACCTGATGTTAGCTACTGTTATTTATTTAGCTCATGATTTGAGTTGAGGTGCCGACCTTATAACCACTATGTCGCATTGTTAACTTATTCATTCACTCATTGGCCCGCGTTTTCCTGATTACTGAGGTATTCTACTTATTTGTGGCTGGTGCAGAGTTGATGGATGACACCACGTTTCCAAATGAGTAATTAAATGGATAGCTAGCTCTGAGGTTGATAACTCATTATTAAGTACTTAAATTAATTAGCATATCACTGACTTTGACACATACTTAATAATGTGTTAAAACATTTGTTAAATTTTAATCACTGGTTAATTAAGCATTCATTAGTGAACAGTAATGTAAAGTGTTACCCAATGAGCACATAATCAAACAAAGTGAACCATATCCGAAGAGGACGACACTGAGTAAAAGGCCTAAAGGTTAAAGGGCTCACCTTTTGTAGAGACTCTTTCTCTCTCCGCTGTTAAATAACTAGCCGGTAATCTAGTTCAGACACAGACTCCATCTGTGAGGTTTGTCCTCAGCCGGGGCCGAAACTAACCGCTGTCACGGCCGCGATGATAAGAGAGGAAATACAGCGTCGTCGCCTTAAGCAGAACTACAGAGACAAGATGTGGTGATTATTTTAAGCATGCAGAATTATCATACAGCAGTGATTTCGAGTAACAGAAGTGGGACTGATTTACGTAATTTGAAGTGCTGTGGCTGGATCAGACAGTTAGCTTGGCCAGTCTGTGCTGAAGATTAAGTATAACCCCTCCAGCTGGGCTCGTGTCTGGAGTAGAAAGAGAGAAAACACACTGTGCAGCAAGTTATTGGTCACCTCAGCCGTTTACTGATGAAAACACAAACACTAAAATCATCCATGTGTCCTTTTTTATTAATAGTTTCTCTAGGTTTAGTTGTTTTAACTGTGAATTTATTTGTTGTTTGATTTAAGAAAATATGAATTCTGGATGAAAGTTGCATTTAGAGCTGCAACAATGAACTAATTAGTTGTCAACTATTAAATTAATCGCCAACTATTTTGATAATCAATTAATTGGTTTGAGTAATCTGTTAAGAAGAAAAGGGTAAAAATTATCTGATTCCAGCTCTGATTCTTAAATGTGAATATTTTCTGGTTTCTTTACTCCTCTTTGACAGTAAACTGAATATCTTTGAGGTGTGGACAAAACAAGACATTTGAGGACGTCATCTTGGGCTTTGGGAAACACTGGTGAACATTTTTCACCATTTTCTGACATTTTATAAACCAAACAACTAATCGATTAATCGAGAAAATAATTGACAGATGAAAATAGTCATTAGTTGCAACCCTACTTGCATTATAGAACTATCATTTGCATTGAAAACACTGTTTAACTGTTTTCTCTTACTTTGAGGGGCTTTGGCACATAATCAGTTGCTCTTTTGCGTTTTGTCTCCACTTTACTCTTCATTTTTTGTAAATGAGATGTCCTTGCCTCAAGAGGATTTGTAGACTGTGGCGAACAGTGTCCTCTTTCAGAAAGAGACGGACCAAATTTTGGATTTGCAGGGACATAAAAGCTGGGCGAAAATCACTGAAAACATATCTGCTTCTTTTAGAAATGTTTCCATTTTTTTTTTCCTTGATGAAAATAAGCCTTAACAGTCCTCTCTGCTACGATAGAATAGTCTGTGTTGAGTGGCAGCAGGCGACCATGTTATCAAAACAGGAGAACAGACCTTAATTACAGCACAATGCATCAAACAAGCTCCAGTCAAATCAGTCTATCAGTGTTAAAGTGGCTAAACACACCTCAGAGGTCGTCATGAGTCTGTCAGCAGGACGGAGCTGCAGTCGACTTTTTCCACATGAAGCTTCTACTGCTGTCACGGCTGTCAATCATCCCCCTCGCTCTCCTCCGGCCCTGTGGCAGGCTGTTAGTGGATATCAGAGACCTCACCATGCATCAACATTACACACAATAACAAACCTCCCTCTCTCTCTCTCTCTCTCTCTATCTGTCTGTCTTGTGTTTCTCTGTCTCAGCTCGCTCGCCGGTGTTCAGAGCCATGTTTGAGCACGAGATGGAAGAGAGTAAGAAGGTGAGTCGAGCACTTGGCTCACTTGTTCCTGCTCCGTCAGCGGCGAGCCGAATGTCTAAATTCTAATCTTTCCGTCTGTTGCGTCAGGAAGTGTTCACCTCTCAAAAAGTGTGTCTACACGTGTTCCTTCATGTCTTGTTGACTCTATTACCTGGTGTCTTTAAAGCCACTATGTGTTGAATCTGTATGTGATTATAGCATCTTTGAAATGACTCTGAAGGCATAAAGTGTTGGTTGTAGACTCACTATTTTTTGGGGCTAAAGTTGGACAATTCAACACTTTGAGGCTGATACCAATATCAATATTTAAGAGTTAAAAATCTGAACAAATCTAACAATATATTGTACGATATTTGTTTTTGAACGTAAGTCAAATCAAGTCAAACTTTATTTGTATAGCACGTTTAAAAACAACCGCAGTTGACCAAAGTGCTGAACATATGCATAATAAATGAATGACTACAAAGCAAAAACAATAACCATAACGTGCACATAACATCAGTAAAAGAGTAGCAGCACAACAGAAAATAAACTTAATCAAACGCCAGTGAGAAGAAGTCTTTAGCAGCGACTTAAACGATTCTATGGTCTGAGCAGTTTTAATATGAAGAGGTAAACCGTTCCAGAGATTAAGGGCGGCCATCGCAAAGGTTCGGTCGTCTCTGTAAGCACATAACATAAATATTTTTGGTAAGTATCACTTAAATATATTTATTCAAGAGTTTATGTACTGAGCAGGACATTTTAAAGTTTGGTGGACAGACTGTAATGGGAACACTGTTTTCTAAGTTAGGTACTGTATAACATGCTTTATCTTTGGCATTTTGACTATAGTCAATCAACAAGCTCCTAGAAACAAATATTTCGCGAAAAAGCCAGATGAATTTGGAGCCACTTTCTGGTGCGATATTTCCGTGATAAGCTGCTGAACTAACACGAAACACTTCACAGTGAAAGCCGAAATGTAGTATATATAGTATACAGTCAGACACAAAGGTAGGCTGACGTTATGGGTTTCATTTTGCAAGATACCGGTAGATTAAATATGTAGTATAAGCCAACGTTTTCTTAGTATTCATTTATCATAGCATTAGCTAGCTTATCTTTGTCCGGAAGATTGTTTAGTTTGCATTTGGCTTGTAGATCTTAATGTCATATACCTACCCGGTTGTAAACTAGACATCAGCCTCCAAAGATTAACATATTTTGAACTGCTGTATAATGCCAAAACACATCAGTGACTGTAATGGGTGGCAAACTGTCAAGGTCCTCCTAATTCTTAAGGATCGAAATCATTAACTAACTTCAATTTTGTAATATATTTTCCCCTTGCCTCTGTCAGCTTCTCTTTATATGGGTAATTGTCTTTCGCACGTACTTTATACATTTCTGATGATGAACGATTGACAGATGACAGATGAATAGACCGGTGACAGATAGTCAACCCTACCTCCGTACGCGGCGTGCCCCAGAATGCTCTGTGATTCCCATTCCCTTTTTCTGTTTCTTAATAACTCAAATGAAGCTTTCTGAAACCTATATGTGGGTACAAGCTATATAAGTTCATCTGAGATATTTGTGTTAGTGCATGTTTCCGTCTCTGTGTCTGCTCTCGTGCCACAGTTGGTTGTGTTCATCTGGTAGGAGGTGGTGAGATTGAACCTTGGTGATTTAGCCGTCATGTCAGCGGAATATTGATGCCCGCGCGGCTCGAATGGGGAAATTATAAAGCACAGAGCCAGGAAATGCATCTTAATTGCTGTTTAAGTGGGCGTCTTCATCAGAAAGAGGGAGAGATGGTGGGCCACGTCCCCATACGATTCCAGAGAAAACAGATAGATGGGTTAACACTCCTCTGCAGCACTCTATATAGGAGAGACAAATGAGCTCATAAAGAACCAGTCTAATAGAGGACTGCTCTGTGAATAGAGGGGCGCTTCACACACTGTAACTACAGGAGCGTCGTCTATTTATGAGGCACTGTTGAAAGCTCGCCTTCGCAGTACTGAAGGAAGCTGTTTGTTTCTCTCTTATGACTTTCAGTGTGTTGCCGTTTTTATTTCATTAACACTTCAACACACTTTGCTGTCAAAAATCAGCAGAATGAAATTAGTCAAGTTTTCATCTTCTGTGTGACAAACCTCCTCGTTATCGCTGAATTGAACAGTAGATGAAAGAAAGCACAGGCTGTGATGGGAAATGTTATTTTTCAATCAAGAATCTAAGGCTAATTTAGAATCAATATGTACCAGGGTTATTATAGTAAACGGAAACTAAAATAGGAAGTGACAAATCTTTTTAGTAAACTGAAACTAAATAAAAACTATATTCTTTAAGAAAAACTAAAACTTAACTGAAACAATATTGCCAGGGTAAAAAAAAGAATACAAGTAAAATAAAAATTCAATTTTTCTTTTTTTGCTATAATATATCACAACTGAAAAAATGAGACAGCATGAAAAAAACAAACTAAAAATACTGTAAAATGAAAACTAAATACTAGGGCTGTCAAAGTTAATGCGATAATAACAAGTTAACGCAAATTTGTTTTAACACCACTAATTTCTTTAACGCATTAATGCAACTTATGATTTTTAGTTTTGGTTTCAGTTTTAAAGCTATAGTGAAGATACTGGTAACATATGAAACTAGAAAACCAAATGAATCCATTGGTACTAACCATGTCAAACTAGCTTGTCGTGAAGGAGGTTAAATAACGCTCCAATCTTGTGCTAAATTTTGGCAAGAACAAATTGTCATGGCCATTTCCAAAGGGGTCCCTTGACCTTTGACCTCAAGATATGTGAATGAAAATGGGTTCTATGGGTACCCACGAGTCTCCCCTTTACAGACATGCCCACTTTATGATAATCACATGCAGTTTGGGGCAAGTCATAGTCAAGTCAGCACACTGACACACTGACAGCTGTTGTTGCCTGTTAGGCTGCAGTTTGCCATGTTATGATTTGAGCATATTTTTTATACTAAATACACTACCTGTGAGGGTTTCTGGACAATTTGTATTATTGTTTTGTGTTGTCAATTGATTTCCAGTAATATATATATATATATATATATATATATATATATATATATATATATATATATACATTTGCATAAAGCAGCATATTCGTCCACTCCCATGTTGATAAGAGTATTAAATACTTAACAAATCTCCCTTTAAGGTAAATTTTGAACAGATAAAAAAGTGCAATTAATTTGGGATTAATCCTAATTAACAATGGACAATCATAAGATTAATCAGGATTAAATATTTGAATCGATTGACAGTCCGACTAAATATATAAAAACTAAAACTAAACCTTTCTGAAAAACTAAACTAAAACTACAACTAATGGAAAATTCAAAACTATTATAACCTTGATATGTACATGCAGCTTCAATGTGTGTTACAGTATGTAGCGAGTAGAGGATTCACGTTATTTGTGTGCTCACATGCCGTCACGTATCCATGTGTGTTATCTGTACTCGTGTAAAAGGGCACTGTAGCTCGCTGCGTGCTGTAAGCTCAACCCGGCTGCTTTCCGACTCTCCCTCCATTATTTGTCAGTGTGTTTATGTTGCTGTTGAGTGGTCAGAGTTGACAAACGCACAAAGCTGTTGGTACACTCAGCCTGACCCTGCTAAAACGCCGCTGGTCACCGTGGTGACGATAAAGCACTGTTATAATTGGTTTACTGCTTTGTTCTGCCTCTCAGTGCGGAGGGAAAAATTCAGGTTACCGTCACTGTGCCAGCGAGTGATAAAGCCTACTTTGCTGGCTGCAGGCACCATCAAGGAATGAATGCTCAGGATTAATTTTCAGGAATCAGCTGAAAAGAATTAAATAAATGTAGTTGAAACGTGGTCAGACTGTTCAGAAGGTTTCTTCAAGTTGTTTTTTTTTTTCTTCTCATTTGCCACTTGGAACTTGTTTTGTATCGCTGCATGGCTGACTGTCCCTGTGTGTGTGCTAAACAAGGTGAGCGGGTTTAATTCAGGTACGATTTCGGGATATTCACATGAAATAAAGAACACTCTGCTGCTGCGCACGGTTTTGAAGGATTGTCAAAGCATCTGTCTTTTTCTTCTCTTGCCTTTTATTCCGTTAAAACCCTGAGTGTATTCTCCTCTCCTGTCCTCTCCTCTCGTTCAGAACCGTGTGGAGATAAATGACGTGGAGCCAGATGTCTTCAAAGAGATGATGTGCTTCATCTACACAGGCAAGGCCCCCAACCTGGACAAGATGGCTGATGACCTGCTGGCTGCAGCTGACAAGGTACAGAGACTGTGTGTGTGTGTGTTTGTGTGTTTGCACCTGTTACTATGTACATTTATACACAAGCCGGTATGCATAATAATGTCCACAAAAATAACAACCAAATGCTCCTCAACCCCTGAACACACACACATGCAAACATACCTTTATAAGAAAATCTAAACATGTGGGAGATAGACAGGTATTCTTGAAATGAATCCTCTTCTTCATTGTTGTGTCCCTCTGCTGACCCTGTACACTCAAGGTTTCCTATTCGTCCAAAGCCACATTTTACTCCTTCACTCTTCTCTTTCTTCCAGCTTTGCTCTCGCTGTTTCCCAGTTTTCTGAGAGCTTATTGCATTTGCTTTATTGATAGTATCAAGCTGCTCATTGGAAAGCACGATTTTTATTTTGCCAACACTTAATGGCTCACAACAGGTCAATTCCAGTGTGTTTTGATGATTATTCACCATTAAGGAGGCCTGTTAGAGCTATAATAATGTCGGTCGCTCGGTCAGTCCACCAATTTAGTTCTGACTAAGGTATCTCAATAACTGTTGGATGGATTGCTGTGAAATGTTGTGCAGACATTGATTGTCCAGGATGAGGATGAGGCCTACTTACATTGATGCGCCCCTGACTTTACTTCTAGCACCACCATGATGTTGGCATTTTTGGCATTTTTTTAAGTGACAGCTCAACATCTAATGGAAGGTTTGACACAACATTTTGTACAGATGTTCGTAGTTCCTAGAAGGTGTAACTTAATGATTTTTCTTTTTTATGAGTGAAATGTTTGGATGGCTTATCATGGACTCTGGTATATACATTAATGTCCCCAACAGGATGAATTGTAATAACTCCCCTGACTTTTCATCTAGCTCCAGAAAATTTGAATTTCCCAAAAACGTACCTACAAAACTAATGACATTTCCATCAGCCTCAGCTGTGCTAATAAGCAACTGTTGATATACAAAGATGGTGAACAGTGACTACATTTACATGTACAAAATATCATTTTTTTTGCCCTTATTCCGAAATGTTCCTACTGAACTGTTTAAATGGCTAATGTAAATGAATATTCCACTAATATTGCTGTTTACATGCAGTCGAAAGACTTTTAAAAGACCGGTGTGTAACAATTAGGGGGATCTATTGGCAGAAATGAAATATAATATTAATAAGAATGTTTTCATTGGTGTATAATCACCTTAAAATAAGAATCGTGTTTTCGTTACCTTAGAATGAGTCGTTTATATCTACATAGGGAACAGATCCTCCCTTCACGGAGTCCGCCATGTTTCTACAGTAGCCGGAACGGACAAACCAAACTCTGTTCATTTTTCCTGCTTGGGCCGGAGTCAATAACGTTACTCGCTCCCGTTGCCACCGCTCTCTCTCACTTCCCACATACACTCTACCCACTGGCTCTGCTCCAAATGACCTACGCTACTCTTACAACAACTGGTTCTAGAGAGGGCCATCCACATTTTTGCGCCGGCCACCGTAGTTCTCCTACACGCTTGGCACACGGGAGAGGCTTCAGTTGGTTGCAATCTCCTCCCTTCAACGCTAGATATTGCCAGATCCTACACACTGCACCTTTAAAAGATTCAAGAGCAACCAAAAATCTGCCACATGATTTTCTGAGTCTTTTTTTTTTTTTTTAACAGTCAGTGATTTTAATGTTGTCTACTTATCTCAGGAGAGAAATATTGATATTGCCTCATCTCACATGCAGCCTTCACGCTTGCACTTCTAAATTAGTGTTTCCTCTTTCGCCAATATTTTGAGTTTGGTGGCAGAAAACACTTTGTTTTGCTTGCGAGATGTGAGACGTGTCTTAAACATCCTAGTCTTATTTAGCGGAAGTTCATATAAATGAACTCCTTTACATCTTTAGTGTTATTTAATACCCCGCTTAATATAAAGTTCCTCTGCTGAACCAGCGTGACTCTTTCTGAAGTGTGTTTGAATATAAGAGAACATTATTGTTCCTCGCAATCTTCTTAATCAAACTCAGTGGAAATTATTTGTTACCTCTCAAGTGATTCCCTTTCCCACCACCACCACTTCCCCTCAGTCTGCATTAACTGTCACTTTTCCTTCTCTTGGCCATATCTTTTTCTTATTCAATCTAAGTCTTGTTGCCGCCGCGGAGGAGTAATTCTGTATTTCCGTATCATTACACAGTGCGACAACAGTTGTTTGTGGCAGCGCTGCTTAAGTAATTTAGTTTACCTGCTGTTTCTCCTCTCTCTCTCTCTCTGCCTGTCGCTGGCAGTACGCTCTGGAGAGGCTGAAGGTGATGTGCGAGGACGCTCTGTGCACGAGCCTGAGCGTGGAGAACGCCGCAGACATCCTCATCCTCGCCGACCTGCACAGCGCTGACCAGCTCAAGACGCTGGCCGTGGACTTCATCAACTAGTGAGTTACACGCCTGCACCGAGATCATTCATCTCCAGAACTACTTCCACACTTATGCAAACATGTTCCACACACACACACACACACACACACACACTCATACACTTAGCTTTTCGTCAAAGGAAGTCATTAATTTCCAGTGGGAGCAATTTTTGTCTCCCGAGGAAATTTAATTTAATCCCCAGATCGGACCATTTTGCTGCCGTATTTTATTGGGCCATTTAGCAATAAAGCTCAGCTGCAGATGTTAATCATGTTGCAGGCAGCCTGTTTAGGTAAGATGGGGCCTATTAGCATCAATGACTGCTATTTATGTCCACAGGACGTGATTGATCCAGTATTTGAATGCCCGGTTGAAACAAAAAGCATTCTCTCAGTCACTAAACCTAAATTCATCACCTTCCCTCTGTTTTCTGAATCCTCTATCTCTGAGCCAGACACATTTTCCATCCCTTTGTTCAGTCCTCTGTCCTCTCTTTACAGCTTTACTCCATCTCCTGGCCTTGTTCCTTCTCCCTCCCTCTTCCATTCACTCCCATCTTCCCTCCCCTTTCTCCTGTTCTGTGCTTAAGAGCTCATGTATGCCTAAAGGTGTTCAGTAATGCAGATTTCTGCCCCTAATCCCAGTCATTAATTGTGGTTATGGGCGTTATGACAGTTTAATTTGCCACAGCGTTGTTGTGGTGGTGGGAAAATTGGCCACGGGGGACTCCTGGCCAGCAAAGCGTTATCAACCCTCCTCCTGCGGACACAATGGACAGCAACAAAACAAAAATCAATTTAGAGGACGAATATAGCAAACAGACGACACGGAGGAACCAATAATCCTCCCCCCAGTACTGTAGCACCTCAACCTCTTTCCAGACCAGCCTTTACAAGCAGCTTACAGTCATTTAGTGGAGACAATAGGAGTCGTCTTTATCCCACCTCTGTCTCGTTTATTCATCCTCCCCAGGGATGTAGCAGAGAGTAAAGCCACCCAGACACTCTTTATCCACTTTGTTTTTAGAGAATAGAATTTTAGCCTAACATGAATCTTTAGGCCGGAGTAAATTCATAGAATAAATCACAGTAAGTAGTGCAAACGCGGCGTGAGTTATATGAAGTAAAGGTTTTTTAAGGCAGAAAAATATAGTGCTTTTCTGAAAGTACTTTTTTATTGATTGTAGTGGTGGTTTGCTGTATGATTACCACTGACTGGAGGTCATAGTTTGGCCTCTTTTTAATTTACCTTCACCTCTCCCTCCCTCGGCCCCTCTCTGCAGACTTTCATTACTCTCCCTCACCTCCCTGTTTTTTTATTTATTTATATATTTTCTGTCGCCGCTGCTGTCTTACTCTCTCCTCCCTCGGTCCATCCCTCCTCCTTCCTCTCCTGCTGCGACTGCTCTCTTGGTGCCCTTCGCTGGCCTGTTGCCTCAGACTCAGCACACTGGCCATTACTGTACGCAGGGGTTCACCTCCTCCACGGAGGATGGGGTCAGGGGTCAGCTGGAGGTCTGGAGCTGCTGTGTGGACAGCATATGACCACACACACACACACACACACACACACACACACACACACATAAACACACCCAAGTGCCAAGAGTAGCCATGCCAAGACACACACACATGCTGTTGTTTATATACACACACAACAAAACATGAAAAATGTCATTAAAGGCCACACAGCGGTGTGCGTGATAGTGCAGCCCAGCACCCCGAGGGTGTCAGGAGGTTGAAGACCGCCACAGGGTCCGCTGGTGGAAACACATCTGTGGGGGATGATGACCACGAGTATCAGCATCAGCAATTAATTACACGATATATCCAAAATTGTTTCGGCTTTCTGGCTTCCTGTAGTTAATTATCGCTGAAGCTCTATATTTGCACAACCACAGGGAATCCAAAGAGTTCAAAATGTCTTGAAAAGTACCAGTCATTTTTAATGGCAAACAAAAAATACATATGAATTAGGAATTAGGAATTAATGCGTAGTTCCTACTTAATAATCAGTAATCACTAATATACGTGATGGTCAGATTTTCAGATTGTACGTCAGTAAAAATCAGAAAAAAACATAGAAGATAATGCATTCCATTACAAGTACAAGTGCTGCATTCAAAATGTTACTTAACCAAAAGAACAAAAGCATTATCTGTAAAATGTACTAACTATATATACTGTATATTTATATTTATATGTTGATTATTACTGTTATTATTATTGAAGCAAAATGTGTAAGGTGTATTTTAATGTTGTAAAGAAGTAAAAAGAAATTCCCTCAAAAATGTAGTGGAGTAGAAGTCTAAAGTAGCATCAGATAATAATAAAGTACAAGTATCCCAAAACTGTACTTACGTAGAGTACTTGAATAAAGTTTCTTTCTACCAATGGACCACATCATGGCCACACTAGTATACATGTAATGAACTAAAATATCACAGTTTATGTAGGTAAACGAACCGAAATATAAAGACAATAATAAAGACAATACATGAAAAAGAATGTGAGTATATGTTACTATCAAGGCCTTTACACACAACCGGCGTTTTTTTTTTTCCCATGCAATTAATTTGTACGTCATTATATTTTTTCAAACTGTTGTTTTTGTCATTTTTGTCACATAGAACGTGAATATTACGTGGCGAAAAAGAGACAACAAGGTTGATTTCCTGAACCTTTGCACCGTGAATAAAGGCATCAACCAATCACGTTGTGCGGAACAGGTTCCAGTTGCGCCTATATTTATGAATCAATAACACAAAGGCACTGTAGACCGAACTAAGATGGCAGGTGAGTATTTCGTATTTTCGTGTCGTTTATTTGTCACAGCCCTGGTGTTTAAAGGCCTTAACTCTAAAGCATGGTACCCAACCTGGAGTCTGAGCCCCCCAAGGGGTCGCCAAATAAATCTTAGGGACTGTGAAGTAATAAACAATATAAAAGACATAAAAAAAAATCTGCTACATAAAATTCTGTTTTATTTTCATCTCACTTGTCTCACACTTTTTGTTCTCAAATGGTGTGAAGTGCTGTAGAGCTTTACCTCCTCTGGTCTCTAAAACTACTGAAATGAAACAATGTGTGAAGGGAACATCATTTTTGGTTTGTAATGTGTGAAGACGGGTTGCAAGTAGGCATTGGTTAGAAAGGGTTACAAGGTAAATATGATATGATATGACTCAACAGACTCTCTCATCAAATGCCTGCATATATTAATGATCGTTGCCTTTTATTTGCGTGATGTTATTTCTCTCAAAAATGACCTTTGGGGTTAAATATTTAAAAATATAAAGTAAATAACAGCTCTTCCAGCTGGTATGACAAATCCTTAATGTCTCAGAGCTGCGCTCCGCACAGATGGAGTTTGTTTGTGCGTGTTGTCCGTTTAGTTTCTTTCCTTAAACATTTTCCGCACTTTCCTCTACTTTGTATCTCCTCTCCCCTCTTTGCCCTGTTTCTCTCAGTCACGCAGCTGATGTGATGGAGACATCGAGCTGGAAGTCCATGGTGACCTCTCACCCTCGCCTGGTAGCGGAAGCCTATCACTCCCTGGCCTCGGCTCAGTGCCCATTCCTGGGTCCGCCAAGAAAACGGCTCAAACTGTCCTAGTGGTGCGGAGAGACTCTGATGCCCTAACCCTGCTGTGTCCTCTTGTACCGGCAACCTCACTGCTCCTCACTCCCAGTCCTCCTCTCTCACCCACAGCACCCACAGACGCCCAAGACTGAAAACCAGGACTTAGCTAGATATGGCTAGGAGGAGCTGTACAGCTGGGCCGACCAGAGACTTACAGGACTGACGCCATAGAGGAGGTACCACACATCTCTGTAGGTGGGAATAAGGGTGAATTCTGTAAGATCTAAACCTGCATATGTTTGGATTGCAAACTCAAAGCCTCGCGTATACCACATATCCTTTGTCTACAATATTGCAAAGCTAGAACCATAATCTGCGAGTCAGTCACGTCAAGAACTGATCTTCTGGCTCAAAAGGAAAAGTCAATGCTGAGTCCCTGTATATACAATTTTGTGTCATATTGTCTTGCACAGCGTCTCGAGTGTTAAAGCCCAAACTGTGCTTGTAAAGCGAAGAGGATCAACCAACCAGAAAGTGAATTGTTCCCATTGTTGATGATTTAAACAGTATTGTTTTTTTTAAGATAACAAACAGTTTGAATGAAAGAACACAAATCTGAACATGTTTTAATGTTCACTATTCAGCCTGTGCCTTAAGTCGGGCAGACACTGTGCTGACCGATCACTCCCGACTTGTTTTAGAGTCCAATTCTTCCAGATCGGTTGTCATTTGACATGCAATTTGAGGGGGGGTCATGATGCCAGATAATTCCCTGAACGATCAGCGATTGGTTGGAATTTTGGTCGGCTGCCTTGCAGTTTCAGCAGTCCGTTTTCCCTCATGGCTGCTGTCAAAATATCCATCACAAACTGCACTGAGCTTGTTTTTAATATGATCAGAGAAGTGACACGTAGCTAAAACTGTCGTCTTGAATGAGGCTACTGTGATGTAAAAATGAACTTCGCTGCAGAACATATTGTCTGCATCTTCCAGCCATCTGCGGCTCCATATTTTTTTTCTTCTTACTTTTCGTTCACAGTAGAAATGCACAAACACTGCCTTTCTCTCTTTTTGAGGATGCAATCGGCTCGTTTGAATAAACTTTATTGGAATTGTCACTGGACAAAGTCGACTTCCATTCTTACATTCAGTATGAGCAGCCGGTGAGTTAACACAAAGTAAAAGATTAATAAAAAAAAGCACAGTGTCCGCCCAGCTTTAAAAAATATATCAAAGAAAATGATCATGAAAAACTTTTTTATATTCACCTTTTACCTCAGAACATTCCCTTTGACTGACTGAACCTATGAAATACAGATGCTTCCTATTTTATCTGGCATGTCTTTTTCCTCCTTGATATCTCTTTCATATATTTTTATTAGGAAGCATGTGCACATCTGCAATACCGACTTCTGTGAAGTGAATATCATGCCTCATTTCAGATATTTAACAACAAAAGACAAACAATACCAGGAAATAAAGGCAAAACAAGACAAAAAAGAGACGAGCAAACACACGATACAAAAAATAAACCTTCCTATCCCTGAGCCACCTCGGGTGATAAAGACTACTACGCGTGCACTGCATCTTAACTGCTCGTCCTTTCTATAGAGGATATCATCGGTCTCCAAATCCTTTCAGATACCTCCAGTCTGTCATTAAGGATATGTCGGATTCTTTCCAGGTGGAGGGTATCAGTCAGTGTTGTTATCCAGGATTTAAACATCGGCACCTCTCTCTTTTTTTCCAGAACAAGAGAATCAGTTTCTTTGCACAAAGGAGACCAGAGGACAGGAGATGATGCTGTGTGATCTGTAGGTTTTTAGAGCTTTCAGATGCTCCCGGTATTGAGAGGCGAAGTCTCTCCCCTTCCAGTGGATCCCATGGGACCTATATTTGTGTTGGTTTTTTTTTATCCTGTTTGAATTGCACCATGAATCACAAATATGAAGTTTGTCAATTTAAAATATAACTTTGCAAGTCAAGAAAGTTGCAGTTTGTTGTAGGTTTGTCGTAGTATCATTTACTTTAGTGTGAAACCGCTCAGTGAACCACATCTCTCGTCTCTCGACACAATATACGTCACCAACACTAACTAGCTAGCTAACTTGCTAGCTATGTTCCACGCACAAATGAAACGTTATCTTTCCTGATGTCATTTATCCAGCGACTCCTGGTCTTTTTATCAGCCAGGAAGCGTAAGAACGAGCTAGACCCGTTGCGGGTGTGAGTACATCCCAGTACGAAACACACAGGCGTCGTAGCTTCAGCGAGAGAGACGTCACTTACGCGACTTTTGGTCGTGTATTCTTTCTAATTACGTATTTTCACAGTCTTATACTTCAACAGTTTTACAACCAACTGCGACTTTCTTGACTTGCATAATTATGTTTTAAATGGACAAACATCATATGTGTGATTCATGGTGCAATTCAATAAGGATCAAAAAAATATTTGTCTCTCGCCTTTCACTATCGTTTATATACTTTTACGAAATAAGGCCCCATGCTGGCCCACAGGAAGGGGCGGGACTTCGCCTCTCTATAACCAAAAGTGCATCTGGTTAAAAATAATTAAAATATTGCAACCCAAACATCTTGTATTTTAGGGCATAATGCATAGCTATGAAGTAAATCTGCCTCTGCTTGGTCGCATTTGTTCACAGAAGGTGAAATTTCGGGGAAGGTTTTATGTAGCTTTACCTTCAAGTAATGCAATTTTTCTTTGAGTAATGTAAGTGCCTGGCAGTGCCTGGCATTCAAGGAACAGATATGAACATAATATAGGACCTTGTCCTAGATGCTATTTCCATCCCTAGGTCTCTATCTCAATCCTGTTTTATACAGCTCATATCTATTTGTTCATGGTCTTCCAATGAATGGTATATAAATTGCACGTTTTTCCACTATACAGTCTCTCAGTCACTGCTCCAGCTTGTCTGGTGTTATCCTCCTTGATACCTTCATTATTTATGCAGTTTTGACACATAGCAGTTAGTGACTCATTAATGCACAGCGTCTTTCAACTCGCCTCCTGATCGGTGTGTGTGAGCAACACATTTCACTTCCAAGTTTAATCCTGTCGCGATCAAAGTTCAATCCCCAGAGCACAGGCTGCTCACCTCGTCTGATCACAAGAGCTCACATCCAGCTGTTTCCGCGGTCACAGGCCTGTTTGACTTGGTCTCCGTGGCCTCGCTTCGATGGCAGTTCATCAGAGAGAGCTGGACCTTTCTCTTGGACAGTATCTTAACAGGGATTTCTCTGTGTTGACCAAAGTCGATTGCCCAGCGGGCTTTAAGGAAGCTCATCCCTGAGCCCTGCAAATCGCTCCTCATCAAACAGTCAGCCTGGCCGGCGATCTTTGGGGATATCTGGCATTGTTCCGGCGCTCATCAAACGCAGGGAAGGCCATTATTTGTGAAGGTACACTGTAGCTTCACGACACACCACATATTAGTGACTTATGATTCAAATACATCTTTTATATTTGCTGAGCGACATCATATATTTTTAAATACATATATATAGTATATATATATATATATACATATATATATATATATACTGTATATGTATTATAATATATATATTTTTTTATTTATTAGAGAAACAACAGTAGTGAGATGAGAACAAGATGCAGCAGGAGTTCAGCCAGACCTGAACCATTGTGATTCATGTTGTGATTAATTCACTGTAGAATGTGATATACTGTTTAAGTGTCCTTGGGTTTCTTGAATGGCGCTATATGAATGCAAGTTATTATTATTATTATTATATAGGAACATAATATAACTGTAGAAAAACTGTTTATTTAACAGACTTCTTTATTGCACGTGTCGTCAGACAGACTGAACCAATACTGAGAAGTAAAGATGGGCAATATAATATATCAAAATATTATATATACAAGGGGTTGTCTGATAAAGGGATTGGGTTTATCAAAATATTGTAATATAGGTCACGTTTGTGTTTTCCTGCTCTTTATAGGTCGCAGTTTAACTTTACAGTTACGTAAACTGACAACTGTTGGTGAGCATATTTGAGTATTTTATCGGAGTTTGCTAATGATCAATGAATGTCTCACATTACCAGTGATTTGCTACCTCAAAGTGTCCTGTGTGTAAACGTCACCTAAAAGAACATAAACACAAAGTCATTACTAGGATTATATAATCAAGATGAATATTTTGTGAATTTTTTGTCTGCTTAAATTTGTTTACATTATTCACACTGTGTTGTTATACGCTGTGTGTGTGTGCGTGTGTGTGTGTGTGTGTGTGTGTGTGTGTGTGTGTGTGTGTGTGTGCGTGCGTGTGCGTGTGCGTGTGTTTTAATGAACTGCCAGATGGACCAAAGACAATTATCCATCTTGATGGACAATAAAGTTCCTCCTTAAAATATTGTCACATTATAGTGCTGGTGCGATATACAGTATGTCACAATATGGCAAGTACAGGCAACATTTATTATCTTGGAATTATTAAATTGGACAACAGAAATATGTAAATTGATATAACCAACTATAAAGAATAGAATAGTATTTCTTTATCACCCAGCCCGATCACATAACTGATATACACTCAGTGACCACTTTATTAGGTACCTCTGTTCAATCTAATGCAATCCAATACAACTGTTCTGCCATAAAGTCTCCGTTCATGATGCCTATACTGTTCAGTTTTGTGGGACTGTCATAGAGGTGCTGTATGTTTCAACATAAATATGGTGTTGTACTGGATTGCATTATATTGAGAGGTGTTTCTAATATTCTGCCCCTCTCATGTATGTAAATAGAAAGGACAATATAATGCAGTCCAGTACAACACCACCTTCAGAGGTTCACTATCCAGATATCCAGAGCATTAATATAGCAGCAAACAACGATATGCTATGTAAAGATATAGAGGAGTAATGTCTACCTGAGCAGAGAATGAAGTCTCTCTCCCTCTGTGTGTGTTGTAATCCGAGTTTCGCTGTGCTTTGTTGACATAGCCGGGCCGGCCTCTCTGCACTGTGCTCATTTGGCGGTTAAAGCTGACAACATTGTCGCGGAAGCGTAGTGCACACCCTCCAGTTGCCCCCCAGGGTAAACACTGTTAGCTCTGTCAGCAGTGTTGCTGTTGTTTGCAATGTTAGCTTCTAGCTGTCGGCTCAGCCGTCGCCTTGTGGAGGCTATACATGTAGATAAGCTCTGAATATCATATTTAGAACCTTTATAACTATGACCTCAGTAGTCAAGTTGATTTTATTGTATAGCCCAAAATCACAAATCACAAATTTGCCTCGGGTTGCTTTACAATCTGTACAGGATACGACAACCTCTGTCCTTTACAGTACGACCCGCTCATCGGATAAGGAACAACGTAATAAAAAAAATTTTAATTTAAAAGGAATAAACCTCAGGAAGAGCAACAGAGGAGGGATCCCCCTTTCAGGATGGACAGACGTGTAATAGATGTCGTGCGTACAGAGTAACAACATAATGAAAATACAACATAGACAATCAATATGACAAAGAATAATACATGTAATGTGAACATATGTGAGGATGTGGATCCAGGAGGATGTCAAGCAGCTTCCAGGCGTCGTCAAGCAGATAGAGTCAGAGTAACACGACCACCTCTCCACACCGAATAGATAGTAATAAACATATAATATATAATTTACACATTTGCGACAGTGTCACCAAAAACTGAACGTTATGAGCTTCATAGAGATAGATGTTATGGCATTAGATTGTACAGGTATACTGTATATAATTAGGTGGCCAAGTGTGTGTGCATATATATATATTTATATGACAACAGTGTTTGATAGCTTACACCACAACAACGTGCCAGAACCCTCAAATAAGCCTTCCAGCCAATATTTCCGAGTTTGAGAATTTCCCTTTAAAGGTCAAGGTGTGTGTGTGTGTGTGTGTGTGTGACGGACTGAAAGAGTGTGTGAACATGGCAGACATATGGCGCTCTACGAGTGGGCATGCATGTCAGCACAATGTGCTTTTTTGGGAATGTCCCTGAGATAGGAAGAGGCTTTGTTTACTGACGTCGGGCCTGCCAGTGTGACCTTCCTCATATGAGCTGGAATTTGAGGCATCAGGGTGTGATTTTTTTTCCTTTTTTTTTCGAGCTTTGATAGTCAGCTTGTGTAGCAGCTTGCAGCCAACCTTCTGTGTCTTTGTAAAGATGCGTGTGCGTGTGTGTGTGTGTGTGTGTGTGTGTGTGTCTCCATTGGCCTTAGATGAGACCGTCAGGGGGAGATAGATGGAGCGATGCATGTGGAGAGGCGTACTCCGTTGTTATGCATGCTGTATGAGTCTGTCACTCCCTCCCCTCCTCCTCGCTCTTCCTCCCTGTGCCTCCGCCTCGCCTCCCCATCATTCACTCCTCCTTTTTATGAGAGGAAGGAGAGCGAGGCGTGGCAGGTCAATGCCGTGAAAGCCCGTGACAAGCTCTGCGTCTGTGTCAGCCCGCCATTGCTAAAGAGGAGGAAGAGCCGGGCGGAGATTGATGCCTGCTGGTCTGCACTGCCCGGCAGGAGGAAGAGGAGGAGGGAGGACAACAGTGAGAAGAGAGGGAAGTGGAAAGTGTTGGGTGGGGTTCAGGATTTCTTGTGGTTTTTGGGGCTTGAATTTAAAACTCCAACTATTTGTATGTCATCGCCCTCCACTTGTCAACAACTCAAGCATCTCTATGAATGTAGATATTGTAGTAATTTCACTCGAGCATTTGACTTTCTCTGATATCCCGGGGAAACTATACCAGATATTTAGTTTTCTCTTGATTCTCCTTTGTCTTTTTATTTGATCTCTTTGTTATCTTTTAAATCATCACAGAAATAAGCATGCTGCGTGCAGTTTACTGACGTTACAGAAATCCAGCTGGGTAAAAAGCTTTCTCTAATCCCCTACCCCTATTTCAGAAACCGAGTATTTAGTTTACGTGGCGTTTAAATTATCAAGTTCCTTGAGAAAGCAGATTGTAACCTAGCTACTTAAGTGCATGTAAATACCAAAATCTTTACATTTAAAGCATTTATCAACATATCTTTTTAATGAGGCGTACTTTCAAAGGTTATAAGTTGCAACTAATGCAATGTTAATGATTAATAATACATGTATCAGTGCTTTATTGATCATTAGTAAGACATTAAAAAGGACAACTGTTGGGTTGCCAGGTTGTGAAAAACCCATTGGGCTGCTGGTGTATAGTAACCACTGTCATTTGTTTTGTCTTTTTCACTAGCTCGTTAATTCTTCAGAAGGCTTTAATGGACAGTTTTACCATTTTTCCACTGGAAAAGAGCTATAAAGCATCAGGATCTATTAAACCTGCATTCATTAAATTTGTTTGGCCAGCTGGGGGCAGCACAACAAACCATAAAGACAACATTGACATAGTATCACCTTTGAAAGTTGTCAGGGCAAACTTGTTAACCTATTAACAAATCTAGGGAATAAGTATTATATTCTCATATTAGTTCTGTTTTGGAGCTGACATGTGAGGGAAATATCCGCCTCTTTAGCTGCTAAATGCTTCACTATGTTCACCAGCTGGTCACTAACATCGTCTGTCTGCTGTTTGGTGATGAGCAGGTAGTGTACAGTGGGTTTATCAGAGCTTTTGCACTGACAACTGCAGCTAGAATTTATAAATTGTAAAGCTTTATTAATGGTTGATAATTGTACTAAAGAGGACTTATTATGCTCATTTTCAGGGGCATACTTGTATTGTAGGTTTCTACTAGAACATGTTTACATGCTTTAATGGTAAAAGAAAATGCTTTATTTTCCTCATACCGACTATGCTGCTGCACCTCTTTTCACCCTGTGTATGAAACGCTCTGTTTGACCTTTTACATGCACATAAAAACTATATAACACACTAAAGGAAAGGGAAAAAGCACAAACGCGTAATAAGTCCCTTTTAATCAAAAAGATCAGTAATGAGACATTAATAAGGACAACTCTTGGTTGTTGTGAAAATCCATTTAGCTGATGTATATCCTTCAACAAATCATAATTTGTTTGTGTTTTTAATAAGCTCTCAAATTTGTCTAATGGACAGTTTGACTACTTATCTGTTAGAAGAGCTTCTGGACCAAAAACCCATTGAATAAAAACGTACTAATATTCATAAACCCGGACTTGACAGATTACTGTACTGGAAAAAGAATATGAATTACTTCCTCATTTTTAATCAATGGCTTATTAAAAGTAAGAAACCCATTCCCTTTTTTTATGATGAATTCATTTTCTAACAAGACATCAACATAACTGATTTGGTAACATTAATAAAGACATTAGTTACAACCTATAAACCCCTTTATAAAGTACGCTTCATTAAAGCGGTGGTGCCCAGCCATGTGGAGCCGTCAGCCGCGCCTAACGCCGCATTAATGAGAACACATCGTAACCTTTGTGAGGAGATATTTGACCGTATATCCCTCATGATATCCCAAGTAATCCACTCAGATGGTATCGTCTGTGACAGGCGAGGCGAGCTCAGGCCTTGGGGCAGAGAAATGGAAGGATGAAGTGACAGGGGTAATGGATGGATAGAGGGATGAAGAGTGATCGGGTGTCATACAGGTGGGATAGGGCCAGACATGGTGAATGAAGGAACGGTGGAGGATGGATGGCCGGAGCACCTCAGACATTGACAGCGTTGAGAGATTTGTCTTCTTTGTGCTCACTTTGTCTTGTTTCTCCTTCTCCTCTGTGTCCGAGTGTGTTAAATCTCATAAAACTATTTACTCTGATGATGCAGCAGCAGCGACGGCGGTGGTTTTGCCGTGATACTGTACCTGCCATTTCAGGAGAATCCTCCATTCTGCGACGGTTGTCTTAAAGATTAAGGGACGTGCACAAACAAACAATCTGCAATCCGCAATGAACTGTTTGCTAATAACACCGGATGTAGAAATTAGAGAACCAGACATGGGAGTTGAGTCATACTCTCACACACACACACGGACACAATTACGCATATATATATGAGCTGCTAATTGCTTTGTGTGCACCAATCCGTCCTGTGACTGTGCCGGTGCAATATTGCGATGCTGTGGGTGTTTGCTCGGCTCATAACCGCAGACCAATGTGGCGGAGACAAGCTCATATATTAAGATAACCCCGAAACGGAATGGAATTGTATTTCCCCGGTGGTTCAAACGACTTCTGTGGTTGTAAACTGATAGTGGATGAGATTTGGCTTTAATGAAGCAAGACTTATTGTGCACAGTGCAACAGAGGAAGGTGCATGTGTTTCATTATTTGAGTGTGTGTTTGAATGTGCATGTGTGTGCGTCTGTGTCCATTTTTTCCCTTAACAAGGAGCGCTGTTATCTATAGCCGCATGTTTGCCAGCGCTGTTGTTATTGTATCGCCATTTTTCTTGCTCTGAGGTTGGAGTGTGTGTCTGAGGGCTGTGATTTATTTTGCCTGAAATAATCAAGTGAAAGGTTTTTATTTTGTGCTCGCCCCTGGTGTAATTTTTCCTCAAGGTTGTGTTTGTTTGTGTGTGTGTGTGTATGCACAGGCTGTACGAGTGTCATCTTCATCTGTTTATTAGAATGTTCCCTACTGGCCCGGCTATAATGAGACCTGTGGAGCCAAGGAGTGATGGAGTTGAACTCATCAGGACAAGACTCATCACAACAGAGAGAGAGAGAGAGAGACGTAGCAGGGAAGGGTAGAAAATAAAGAGGGAAGTTGGATGCTGTAAAAAGCACCAAGGCCACAACAAACACAGCAATACATGACATGCATCATTTTTCACATTGTTGTCTAGAGCTTCATTTGGGGATGTAAAAGACATGGCATTTAAAGTGAAATAGCTAAAATCACGGCGGTGATCAGTATCTCCTAAAAAAAACAAACACTTCCTGTACTTAAGCAGTGGCTGCAATTCCATCTGGAATTATTACCCTACTTACAAAGTCGCAGGGGAAACATTTTACTACCCATCTCCCTCTGGAGTATTAATCCTGTCCAAATAGGGCTGAAGATATATAATGGAAGTGAGCTGAATGAAAAATAAATGGAGGGCCTGAGTCTATCGAAGCATGCATTAGATGAGAGGAAGAGAGGTACAAGTAAAGTAGAGTAGAGCTTTTATGTCCCCGAGGCGCAATTTGGTTTACAGACAGTAGTCAAATGAATAGTAAAATACAGTAATATGCAAAACTACACAATAAAAACAAACAAGACTAAGAAGCTACAGCCATGCTAGAAGCTCTGGGAGACTGTACTTAGCATGGATGTATAATAAGACGTGGGTACGGTGCCGCCGCTCAGCCTTGCTTCCAATTTTTTCCAGTGGCCACTCACAGGATAGCAACGAAAAATCCGCCTGCAGCCCAAAAAGCATTTTCCCCATAGACCACTATTGTAAAAGAGGCATCTGTAAAACTGTTGACAGGACACATCGAACTGCAAACAAGGTCAATTATGACTCTTTCTATTATGAGATTTTGATCCATGGAGATTTTATATTTGTAAAACGTTTCTCGAGCCGAGAAAAGCGTGACATCTATGACTTTGAATTTCTGTGACGTCATCACAATGTAAAGTCTATGGACTGAGCGGGAACTCGCAGGTGGGGCCAGCGCATTTTCAGTGGGCTGCATACCTCGAAAGCTAGAGAGCTTTTTCAGCGTATGCGCCAGGCAAGCAATTCTCACTGGACTGAGTAGATGCCATCTTGGGGTCCGGTATCTAGTTCTTATAACACATCCATGGTACTTAGGCACAACTGTGTTTTGAAGCTAAATGCTAACGTCAGCATACTAACATGCTCACAGTGACAATGTTAACATGCGGATGTTTAGCAGGTATAACGTTCACCATATTCACCATATTATTTGAATGTGTTAGCGTGCTAACATTAGCTAATTAACACTTAACACAAAGAGTGTCAAGGTGAGGAAATGTTCCCACCATTAAATAAACCGATTACACCAGACATTTTACAAGAAAAGATGACGCTCAATATCTGTAGAGCGCTTACATTGATCTTTAATATTGGATGACAGTGTGACTGGCCTCTCCGGTCGAGCACACACTTGGGTTTAAATGGCCAAATAGGCGCTTTTGCTTTTCGCTTTAACACCAAATCCTCCGTCATCATCTTGTCTGTCACCTCTCTCTCGTCCTGTGTGTGAAATGTGACTCCTGCTACTCTGGTCTGAGACTACGTACGGAGCAGACACTTCCACTTTCAATTTGCAGCGTCCGTCGTCTGACTGTATTGATACGTGAAAATTAACTAAATGGGTTTTATTTCAATAAAAAAAGCAAATTGAAGATGGGCAATTAATGTAATCGTGTATGCCCTGAACACCGTGTAACACCGACTACCGTGACAAGCCTAGCTAGTGATGCTAGATTAATAGTCAGTTGATCACCAAAGTCAGTAGGCTTCATCCTCTGGAGACCATGAATGACTGTACAAAATGTCATGGCAATCCATCCAATAGTTGAGATATTTCAGCCTGGACCAAAGTGACAGACCTAGAACCAAAGTACAAACACAGATTGATGCCATTGTCACTGATCATTAAACCCATCTAAAGAAAGCAAAGACAACAAATAAAGAAACCAGGGGACAGTCCTGTCACACTCAGTGTACAGCTGGTAAAAGGCCAAATTATATTTCATTTAATGTAAATTTAAGTGATGGAATAAAATACTTGTTTGCCAGTCCATCACAACACACACACAGTTGTCATGTCGTTGGACTGTATGAGACAGAGAAAGAGAACATGGGTTTGGACAAGATATTAGAAAAGGATAATGCAATCCAATCCAAAACCACCAACAACAACTATTGTATGGACTCAAATATTACACAGAGTTTAATCCATTCCTTTCTTACAAAGTGCCAACAAAAAATATACATTACATTTGAATTAGATTGTAAAGGTGTACCTAAAAAAAACTGAAATGTAAAACAGATATATTGCAAATTGACAGAACTCTTTGCAGTGGCAGGAGCTGAAATTGCTGCTCAAAAAATAGGAGAAAACTTGTATCTGAAGAGTTAAAACAACAGAGTACAAGTGAAACCTAATAAACGCGAGGCAGGCTGAGGTCTGAACAAGTAGAGAGAGAGAGCGAGGAGATACACTCAAGGACATCACAGGAAAAGGGGAAACAAGGGTTGTCTTATGAGCACTGTGGTCCATTTGTTACCTGCGCATGGGTAAATGAAAGCCCTCTCTTAGCCTCGTTAAGCATGATGCACTGCCTCGGCCATCGGCACGGCGCTGATTAAAATTCTCCCTCCGGAGTTCGGGGGAGCAGCTAGCTGAGGCTGCATTCCTGTACTCCCAAAGCAAATGGGCCGAAAGGTCACGGCTCGGCGACCCCCACAGCCATGTCTTATTTATTTAGCCTTTTACCTCGCCTGCCTCTGGGACAGAGGGAGGAGAGGAGATCTTCATTCATGCTCATGCTCAAACACTGGCAGTATATGCCACACACACACCTAACAGAATGAACTGTTGCTGATTCCAAATGATTGATACTGCACTGGTTGTCTTTTTTAAATCTCTATACTGATTCCAGTGTTGTATGATTCAATTCCACAGATGTAAAAATGATTATCAAATGAAAAAAATGAAAAAATTACACTTAGATTTAGTGGAGAGTCTTAAGGTGTTTTAGTGCAATTGGAGAGTTTTTTCCTGACCCAAGGCCAGTATATTCGGTGAGTTTGAAAGCTGTTATCAAACCCGAGTGCACTTGAGTTGAATCAATTTCAGGACCACAACAAAACAGCGGTCGCGGTTGTCTTTGAGCAAACTCTAGACTGGATCAATGCTGGCGGTATGGCTCAATGGATGGCAGTGTCAGTCTGTCCGTTGGTTGGTAGTCCATCTCTTTGATCCAGACAGAAATATCTCAACAACTATCAGATGGATTGCCACGACATTTGGTACAAATATCCATGGTCCCAAGAGGATGGATCCTAATTACTTTGGTGATACCAAACATTTCCTCCAGCACCACCAACAGCTCAAAGCTCACTTTAAATATCTCAACATCTACTCTATGGACTGACACAGTATTTTGTACAGATATTCATGCACTCAAGAGGATGAATCCCACTGACTTTGATGACCCTCTGACTTTTCTTCTAGCACCACCATGAGGTTGACACTTCACTTCATGTGCCATCATCAGGTCAAACTTTCAATTTGTCCAATACTTTGGTTTAACCAACAGACTCTATAGTCAATAGGTACGCACATGGTGACAAACCCACAGAGATGTATCATCCATTCTGCATTTTCCCACAGCTCTTCTGAAGGTTTTAGTGTCTTTCAGCTCATTGTTTTGGTTTTCTAGCTTGCAAATTCCACTCTCATCAACCCCAGTTTTAAGCCACACACCCACATTGTATTGGACCTTATCAAATGAGATGGTGTTTGAAGTGCTGCTGGATTATGATGTCTCAAGCACTGATAGGCATGATTGTTTTTTTTATATTTTTTTGCGTCATATGGGAACCAAATTAACAGTGTTAAATAGTGACAGAAAATGGTCTACTATTGTCCTTGTTTGCAGAATTTGCACACTCACACATGTGATGTAAGTGATATATGGGGTCATGAAATGACAATTGATGCACAGTTTGGATGGATACTTGAGCATAAAAGGAATCCCAAAAAATCTGAAGAAATTAACCCGAGTACAGACTTAAGTATCTGGACCAAGTGTAAAAAATCATCGTCCTTGTCCCAGGGTCTAAATGTTCGTCCAGATGATGTTCCATCCTGCCAAGAACAAATTTCACAAGGAAGCAAGCTTGCAACTTTTGGGATGAATTGGTATTGGCTTCCAAAAACCCACATCATCAGTCACCCACAGCAGACCTGATAAACTCCGCTTGCTCTGTGTGAAGAGTGGCTGATACCAGAAGGGAGTTGAGAGAGACAGCAGACGTACACTTTTAATCTCTCCCCCGTTTCATCTCTTCTCCTCGTCATCTTCTCTGCCTGCCGGTTTGTTGCATCAAACTCTTTGATAGGTACAAACAACAACTGTATAATTACTCTGAACATTTTGTGAAGAGGATGTTTCTGACATTTGTTGCTGAGGCTGCTCAGCGTGTATGCGTTGTAAGAGAGGTGGCACATTAAACTACATAAGCATGGGTTCCTTTGTACAATTACACTTGTCTAGTCAGCCTGCAACATGTTGCAGGATTATACTGGCATCTGCCCACATTCAATTCTGGTGCTGGGTATAGCCATTGGCAGCATAACTTTCCAACTCCAACTGGTGATAACAAATATCCACAATTTCTACAATCCAAGCTATTTTGTGATGGCATTTCTTAATGTATTTTAGCACTTTAACTGCTTCCCTATAACCTGCCTTGTTGACTTCTTCTGAAATGAATGATTTTTTTCACTTTCCAGAACTCTTTTTGACAACCAGAGAGAGAACTGGATGAACTTGTTTAACTCAGCTGGGTGGTTGTACCTGCGAGGAGGAGTAAAAGTGATGCAGCCATAAAAGCATAATATATATTTCCATTCAAGAAAAACTTGATTCCCTCAAGAAATTTATTTTGGTCATTACATTTTTAGTTAAGATCGAAATGCAGCAAAATGTCTCCTAATAACTAATAATTCTAATGCTGTGTTGACACTACAAGTGACACAGCAACAGGCTACAGGCCATTTTCAATGGAAGCCGTTGAGATGAGGCTACAAACTGATGCCCGCTTCTTGTTGCTGCATGATGGGCGTGACACGATACAAATAAAGCTGAGCTGGTCTCAACCCTTTTCAGCGCTCCAGTGATGCGGTGAAGCGTCCCCAATCATATATTTTTGTTTCACCCTGTTCTGTTCTAAAGTATCTAAAGAAATGCCGGTTCCCAGTGCTATTATACATTATACGAGCGCTTGAGCAACACTTCAACACCGACTTGGCAGCGATGTAGCTGGCCACGCTGGCCGTTTTGTTGCTTTTGTTGCTCGCAGTATGAACATAGCTTAAATGTTTACGGCCATGCTAGTGGCACTGTGAGGCTGTTCTTATGCACAGCAGTGCTTTGAGCTGCTTTGACATGCTCAACAGTAACAATGTCAACATACTGATGCAAACGTTTACGATGTAAACCAACTAACATTTGCTAATTACCACTTGTACACGATGTACATCTTAGCCAGATGGGAATTAGGGCTGTCCTTGTCCACTCTCGACTAATTTATTAGTTGATTTTATTGACAGATCTGTGAAACTGAGTTTCTCCATAAAGAATCACACAAAAGCACCACTTGGAAATAAGTCATTTAGCATGAAAAAAACATAAAAAATTACTAATCGACTAAAGAAATCTTAGTCGACTTAGAACAAAATAACAGATTAGTCCAATAATCGACTAAGAGGGGGCAGCCGTGATGGGAATGTCATTAGTTTTGCAGGTACTTTGTCATAAATTAAAGTATAAGCGAATTAAATTTTTTACCTATTGATGGCGCTAGATAAAGGTCAGAGGATCACCAATTATTATTATCATTCTTGTTATTATTATTATTACAATTCATCCCGAGGAGAACATGAATAGCTGTACCAAATTTGTTGGCAATCCATCCAGCAATTGTTGAAACATTTCTCTAAAAAAAAAAACAAATTTCCACCTCAAGGTGGCGCTACATTAAAAGTCAGAGTATCACCAAAGTCATTAAAATTCATCCTCTTGGGACGATGAGTGTCTGTACTTATTTTCATGGCAATGCATCGAATAATTGTTGAGATATTTCAGTCCGGACCAAAAGTGGTGGACTCAACCAACTGGCACTGCCATCCTCAGAGCCACACTGCTAGCATGGCTACAAACTGAACAAGCGTTAGCTCTTTTACATCTCTTTTTTTTTTTGTGATTCAAAGCAAACCAGATCATTCGGGTTGTGAAACACAAGCAAACCGTCTTCTTTTTGACATCATTCACCATGACTCAACTTTATGAAGTTTCAAACGGTTAACTCTTTCTGCCATTTGGAATCGCGCCTTTTGACTGAATACAGTATTTGATCCCCTGAGGAGACGTCTGACATTGCTCTCCTCTCACCTCTGATATTCTCAATCCAATTTCCCCCCTCGCTCTCTGTTCTTAACACCTTCCTTTGCATCGCACTCATCCCTCCAACTCCGCTCTCCTCTCACTCTCGCCCCTCCTTCAAGCCAATCTCTCCTTCAGCGTCCTCTCCCCCGTCCATAGTTGGCTTCCTTTTCTCCAGTCATCCCTCCCTCTAGCCTCCCTCATCTTCGCTTCTTCTTGTCTCTCTCTCTCTCCTTCTCTTTTCTCCGTCTCTGTCTTCCCCCTTGGTTCGTGGTGCAGGTCCGGCGAGGTGTAATTGGGTTGTGCTCTGTTAGAGAGCTTCTGGGAGAGGAGCTTTAATCTTTAGTCTCGCTCAAAATGTAAAGCGAAGGCTGGAGGGAGATTTTCCCCCTCACCACACACATGTTTTCATATTCCCCTTCCTTTATAAAGACACAATGCATTAATACATATAGAGGATTATTCACTTCATTTTTTTTTTTCCAAACACAATGAATCACACACACTTCAACTACACACTAGTCACATTCCCTTCTTGAGCAGCTCCCACGCCGTCCATTCAGTGTCAGTGCTTTCTAAAGACAAGTGTATATGCTGATTCTGCCCACAGCAAGTAAAGCACATTAGTGCTCTCCAGGTGGTGTGTTGACTAGATAATGAGCGTTGAGGTAATTGATTGGGGGTTGTAATTAGTGGTTAGCTGTCACTGATTAATCACAGTCCGCTACTTCCAGCGTTATCATCTCTGGGTCTCAGGTTGTTTTGAGCATTTGTGTCCGCTTCACCGGGCAGCAATTGTGCCTTTATCCTGATCGTCTCGGTGCTTAGCGCCGACCTGACGTGGAAAACAAGCTCCTTCTCCCCCCCTCCCAAAAAACATCCTCCAATTTCTTCCTCATTGCAGTTTCAGCTGTTTGGTTTATCTGATTTCCTCACTGACACCCTTCTGTCCCTTCAGTCGGTCTTATTAGAAATATATAAATAAAGGAGAGCCTGTAATCGGCGCTCGGGCCTCCAGGCTGTCCTATTGTCATTTTTGATTAGTGCTGGTTTGTCAAATTAGCCCACTTTAATCTCACAATTAAATGATTTAATAAGTTTCGCACCAGTATCAGATGAAACTTTTGTAATGACTCATTTGTATGCTGAAGCTTGTGAAATCATTTCTGTTAATAGGATAATTCCGGCACTAATCAGCAAGTTTTTGCTCAGATGAGGTGCTGCTGAGCTTCCTGCTACATCTCCAGATTACTGACAGATAGCCGTACTGCGCGCTAATATTATACAACAGAGAGAGAGGAGACAGATTCATCTCTGTGTGTAAGTGCAAGTGTGTGTGTCCACTTACCTATACAGTAGCCTGTATGTTTGTGTGTGTGTGTGTGTGGTTAGTCTGCTGATTGATAGTCAGGTTTAGTGCAGAGTCTGGGCAGTGCCATGGAAACAGGCAGAAACCCACAGCAGCTTGACCTTCTGAGGTTTAGGGATGGATGTGTACCTGTGTGAATGTGTGTGTGTTTTCATACTTCTATCTCTGTGAGGACCAATTTTAGTGCTTTAACCCTGGATTGTGAGGACATATTTGTAAAGTGAAGACATAACGGCCTGTCCTCCCCTCTCCAAAGAGCTGTTTCGTGTTGGTGACACATTAAACTGGCAGATAAAGCATCTTTGTGGATGGAATATGTGAGCAAGGTATCACTTCGAAAGAGAGATATGATTGAAATTCCAGACGGCAACCACAGCATGTCTGGAAATGTAAAACAAACTTTTTGCCAAATGAAATCCAAACACACACTTCCGACCCATGATAGAGCTCTGCCAGCTACAGTGACCCACAAGCTGATAATGGGACGGGTTATCTGGTTGCCTCAAATTACAGTTCATTGTATTTATAACCGCGAATGCAGAATCCAGTATTCAGGCATTTTTTTACCAGACAAGAAAAGTGATATCATTATATTTTTTGACTGGCATTTTACATATTTCAAGAGATAATAGAACAATTAGTGCAGAAACATCCAAAGAACAGGTATTTTTCTGTCTTTAAAGCAACATTAACGGATTCTTTGGCTGCTTTGGGGGCAGCCAAACAAGTTGTTAACTCAACACTGACATATTCAGACATGCAAACTTGTCACCTTTTGGTGAAATTGGATGTTTTTGACTGCCCGCATGTCTTAAGGCCTTTACACACAGGGGGTGTGAGGAATAAACAACGTGAAAATGCGAAATACTCGCCTGCGAATATTATATGTCTAGGGCTTTTATTGTGGAAGGTAAAAACGTAATGAGTGAATGTATATATTTATGATTGGAAATCAATTAACAACACAAAGCAATGACAAATATTGTCCAGAAACCCTCACAGGTACTGCATTTAACATCAAAAATATGCTCAAATCATAACATGGCACATTTCTTGAAGTCAGAGGTCAAGGGACCCCGTTGAAAATGGCCATGCCAGTGTTTCCTCGCCAAAATGTAGCATGATTTGGAGCGTTATTTAGCCGCCTTCACTCTAGCTTTAAAACTGAGCCTACGACAGCCTCCGAAAGATCGAGTGCGTTAATGCGTTAAAGAAATTAGTGGCGTTAAAAAAACAATTTGCGTTAACGCGCTATTATCGCGTTAACTTTGACGGCCCTAATAAAAAACAATGTCTATTTTTTTTTCACATACACATAGTCATTTGACCCATTGCTGATATACAAATGAGGATTAGTGCAGCTTTAATCTTGGTTTTAGTGGTAAGGTAAGACATATGTAAGGGTAGGAGTTTGGGTTTTGCAAATTATGAGGGGTTGGATTAGTGTTTGGAGCTGGGGAACGCATTGTGGCAATGATATGTGTGTGAGTGTGTGTGTGTGTGTGTATGTGTGTTTAGTACACGCTGTGTACTTGAATGTGAGGAAAGAAGGATGTGTGATAGAAAATCCCTAATTTCACCACTGGGCAGAGGAATGCCAGCATGATGTATGAGGTCACTCGTCCTTCAAGAAGCTTTGCTCTATCCGCTTTTATCAGGCAAGCTGTTCCCTCAACACACAGACACACACACACACACACACACACACACACACACACACACACACACACAAGCCTGTGCATACCTGAAAGGTCACTGTGAGGAATGTTGGTCCATCAGTCCGGCTATTACCCTTCATTAGTTGTAAAAGATCTCTGTTCAGCTGACTCTGTGAAATAGTCGCCGCTTATGAGACATTTCTTTCTGGACCTCATGAATTCTTCAAACGGCCGATTGCCCTCCTCCACTGGAGTGAGCTGACGGGTCCGAGCTCAAGTCATCACACATTCACCTCACACCTGAGTGAAGGGAGCTTGTGTGTCACTCACACACACACACACTCCCGTCTGGTGAAGAATTCCATCAAAAACCCCAAAGCCGAGGCTGTTTTGCTTGCTTTTTTATTTTGTTTATATACTTTTTTTATTTCTTTCTTTATTTACGTTCAATTCAAAGTTTTCATTAAAATGCAAAGGATTTTTGCCTCTCTCACTTATTCCTCTTCAATCTGCCAATTTCCCCCCACTGCACTTGACAATTATCTTTACTTGTAAGGCTTTGCAAGTTTGTCTTACTCTGTTTCTCACGCATATTCCCTCTCTCTCGGGTGCTGCTGAGGTCCGGTTTATTTCTCAGCTGGGGACGTACAAAATCTCTGCTGCAGTGGGCCAATTACTCGCCCTGGCTGTTTCTGTGTACTTTGCGTTTTACATCTCAGCATTAGAGCAGTCAGTCATTTACTTCTCATCGTAGATCTCCTTATAACCATCTGCGCCAAGAATGCCTGACCATAAAGCTAATATTTCCATTTTTCATCTCAGGATTATGATTAAGAGAAAATTATAACAATCAAATGACAATAAACAGCCCGCCATATCACTCCGGAGTGGCATGGCGAGGGTGGTTTCCGTTCACTGATAGTTTTATATGAAAATAAATGTGTTTCTGAACAAGGCACATACGGTGTGATTTATATATAAACACTGATAATAAACTTTATATGAAAAACAATATTCGGAGTCCTTCACAGCAAACAAAACAGCATGCAAAATTATTGGAGGCAGCAGAATAAGACAGCAAAACAAGTTCTTCCTTATTTGAATTTAGACTTTTCTGCCGTGCAGGTGTGTGTGTGTGAGGCATCCATGGCTGGTAATATTGTGGGATCCTAAAAAACAACATGATGTGTGTTGTGTTAATGAGCTACGTCGTCATGAAAGCCAAAGTAAATAAATAGATGAATGCATTATTACAGTAGCTGCACAAAGGTGCGTGTGCAATGATGGGGATAATAATCATCAATGTGCTGTCGCTCCAGCTAATGACTACGAGCACACCGCCTTGTACAATACGTAGCAGTGCTCCATTGCTGCTAATTTGGAGTGTGTAATTGCCGTCTGTCTAGAGTTTAAACAAATAGTTCACCATAGATTAAAGCTGTAGAACATAACTTCTCATGACTTGTTGTAATTTTGGCGTTATTGCTAAAGTTTCTTTGCGGTGCAGCCGTGCAAACTCATCATTCCTTCGTCTATTTACTCCAAAACACAACACATAATTGCCTGTGTGCACATACAGGGAGGATTTTCCCCCAGAAAAGAGTGAACAGCAGTGTGAGAGCGCGCATAAACTGGCCGCTCAGTAAGTAGGTTGAATCACTCCTGTGCTGCAGTTGTGAGTCGCATGTGATGCTCCAGTGGGAATCCATTAATAAACAGCTGACGACATGATGCACACTATAAAGCAGAAACAGTGGGGACCAGACTGTGCTGGTTGATTATAATGAAGGATGCCACAAAGGGAACTTCACAGACACTTCTCATGACTGCGCACGTTAACGCATGTTGAAAAGTAAAGCTTTGTGTTCACACTGTGTTTAAGATGGCCAGTAGTATGTGAGAGGCTGCTGTTGACGGATTATTTAGAACAGCTGAGATGAAGTCTGATGGGATTCTCTGCTTTGTTCCAACTATTCTCTCTTCTCCCTTTTTCCCCCTCTGTGCTGAGGAAAAGATGCAGCTCAGATCTCTGTTGGACTAAACATCTGTTCAGCCTCTGAGGAAGTTCAGGCGGAGTGTGAAGTAAAAATTGTCTGTGCATGTTTGTCATATGTGCTGCTTTTTATTCACAGGAGTCAGTTGAATTGCTTAAGTCTGAGTATTTAGACCTACTAAAATGAGAAGAAATGTAAATAGAAGAAGTTTATTCTTTATATTTCTCATGCAGTTTGAAAATGGACGGCCTTTCCCCTATAGCAAATACTGAAGTAAAATTATTTTTTCTATGTCTCCGTGCTGGCGGTACATCCATCTGTTCCATTCTCGTGAACGCGATATCTCAGGAACGCCTGGAAGGAGTTTCTTAAATTTTACACACAAACGTCCACTTGGACTCAAGGATGAACTCGTTAGGATTTGGTGGTCAAAGCTCACTGTGACCTCACAAAACACGTTTTTGACCATAACTCAAGAATTCATATGCTAATTAGGACAATTTCACACACATGGCTAACAGGATAAAATGATGAAATGATGACATGTTGGATAGACATGTATGTAAACTACAACTTGACTGGTTGGCGGAAGCATGCAACCGCAACATGGTTTTAGTTTAATATTGTTTTTACAATGTTTTATAATGTTTCTATTCTTTAAAACTACCACAGAACTACAGTATTCAGTATTATAATGACTTAAATATTTGCATAAGGAGTATATTTATATGCACAATTAGTTATTGCAAGTATGGAGTACGAAGTACTGGATTTCTGAGGCCGATACTGATATTTGAAAGTTTAAAAATCGATATGCGAGCCAATAGTATTTTTGTAATTTTTTTCTGAGGAAATGATACATACTGAGTGGGACTTTTTAGAGTTGCTACATATGTAATGGTGACACTGTTTCTAAATTACCACAAACTTCTTTTAACATTTCTTTACTGCAATTTCTTATTCTCTCTGCATACCGATACAGAAGATATACTGTACAGTATTTGCAATAAGATAAAATTGGCCTGCTTGATTTAGCAATGTTCCTCTAATTGCAAGTAAATTTGGGGACAATTAAAAACAAAAATTAGGGATGACTGACTGCATTTACAGTATATACTTACACTTCTATCCAAAGTGCTTTACAATTTGCCTCTCCTTCATGCAGCAAGCTGCCATGCAAGGCATTATCCTAACCATCTAGAGCGAGTGTGCTTCAGTGTCTCGCTCTAGAATACTTCGACATTTGGAGCCGGGAGTCAAACTGCCAACTCTGCGATTAATGAATGGCTCGCTCTACCTGCTGAGCCTCAGCCACTCAGTCAGTCAATTCATGCAAATAATTGTGTCTTCTACCACAGAAAGATGAAAACGCCCGCCCAGTGTTTGTGTTTCTGGAGTTCTTTGAAATGTAGCAGAAGTTGGAGCAGAAGTCTCTTCTGTAATAGTTTTGAGGGATTATTCCACTATGCATATAAAAAGGGATGGATGGAGGCACGAGCCAATTCCCAAATGAACAAACGCAACAAAAAGTCGTATATTTGCACACTGGACCAACTCTGTCTTAAACCTGTTATATATTTTCCTCTGAACTTCTTAATGCCAATACTACAGTTTTTGTCAACGGTTTGTACCAAACCCTTCAATCTAAATAGTTGTTTTTGTTATATTACGTGAGAGATATCTTTATTCTGAGTATTGTTCTGACTGATATTAGACTCGATGTAAACCTTTCGTGGCATACTGAAGAAGTCCTTTGTGTTTCACATGCAGTATTTTTTGCAGGGCAGGGGTGGAGGATATGAGACAGGCATTGGTCAGCCCTTGAGTCTAAACGATATTGGTCCACACTGTAGGTCTTTAGTGATAGAGGTGGTAATAAAATAAAGATGAGACTGGGCCCGTGATATTTACAGAAGGACAATGCGATTACGAGAGGACTGTTAGTTCTGCTATGAAGCTCTTGGGTTGTGATGAAAAGCAAGGAGAAGATATTAAAACCTGAACCGTTTTGTAAAAGCCTGCCTTTTGCCATCCACACCTGCCTCTAAGAGAACCTCTGTGTCATGTAAATAAAGAGAGAAAGGAAGAAGGATGATTGCTTTAGAGGGAGAGGGACAGCAAAGGGATGGAGGGGAGGGGGGGGCGCTGAAAGAAAGAGCGAGAAATGGCTGGAAAATGTGTCAGTGAAATATATAGAGAAGGTAAATGGAATCTTCTGAGAAATGAAGGATGAAGGACGGCATATTGAAACCTGGGAGGGGAGCGTCAGGGCTGAGGTAAAGATGAAAAGTGAGTGGGTGTGAGAATGACAGTCGGAGGCTGAGGCTCCGCTCAGTATTCGGGGCAGAGCAGAGGTTTGGATGTGGCCAGCGAGACGGCGTTCAGCTCCACGGCTCCTATACATACAAACTGTATTCAATGCTCCGACCACGCTGATCAAAATCACACACAGTCCTGATAAAAACTCATAAACATGGACGTGGTCTTCAATGTGGTTTTGTAATAAAAAAAAACCACATAAAAGATGATATTTTTAATATTTCAAAAATGTAATATCTGTAACGGTTTATGCTCTGATAACATTTCAGAGCTGCAGTGTTTTTAGTACCGCTGTGGCCAAACTGAGGAAGTAAAACTGAAGCGAGAGATGATAAAATATATTAAGAACCAGGATTGACAGTGGCGTTATGTTTAATTCCACTGCTCCATTTTGATGCTAAATAGATGAAGCCATGTGGTAACATCTTATCTTTCCTTTTATATAAATGAACAATTCAAATTTCCCACCATTTATACATATGCAGTATATGATGAAAAGTAATTTTGATAGGCATGTGCACCACCTATAGTGTAACTACATCAGGGCTACAAAGATACCACACGGGGAACGCAAGAACAGCGATTTTCTCCCACAAGATTCTGATGCTCGTTTAAATTGTTGGAGACAACATGCATGTCAAAAAAGCCTCAATTATCTTCTCCTTTTCAATAACCCACATTTAGCAGACACTGCATGGATAGTCCCTTAATCACACTGCTGCTCGTATCCCAGAGTAACTGACAGAATGTTAACACAGCTATGGTGGAGAATGTAATTAAGGCATGATACAGCCTGATCGCGTACAATACATCCATCTAGTGTTGAGGTGGTGCCGTAGATTGTATATTTAAGAAGAGGACTTAGTCACTGTGACGTCAACCATTGGTTTGTGGACTGCCGTTTTGAAGCCTCGAGTTCGGCATTTTGTTCGTCACCATCTTCTGTTTTTTTGCAACCAGAAGTGACACGAGAGGATGGAGCTAAGTACAACCGAACGCTGAATAATAATATATTTTTAGGCGACTAAAAATGTTAATATCATCTTTCATGGACTGAAAACACACTGTGAAAGGGTTAAAGTTGTAAGACGAAAACACGGACAACTCCCAGACCGGACAACATCGTGGTAGCGACCTGTCAATCACAAGGTAGCCACACCCTAAAGCATCTCCTGCTTTATGGTCTATTTGACTCTAAATGGGACCATAATTTACTAAATGAACATCATGCTGTATTGAAGAAGACTTGAAACTAGCGATTGAGACCATAAACTCATGTTTACAATGTTTACTGAGGTAATAAATCAAGAGAGAAGTAGGCTCATTTTCTCATAGACTTCTATACAATCAGACTTCTTTTAGCAACCAGAGGAGTCGCCCCCTGCTGGCTGTTAGAAAGACTTCTGCATTAGCTTCACTTTTCAGACCTGGAGGTTGCCCACTGGGTGATGCTATCAACGGGAGAAATCAATGAAAACTTACTCCTGTTAACCCTTTGCGTCTACTAAAAGGGCTTGTTCACACCAGCATTGATAATACTGAAATGCCCTATCAAAGTGGAATGGAAGAATCTATCATGCGAGCTGTGACACAGTGTTTTTTATGTAACCCTGCTCTGCTGAATGACAAACAACATCAATAAAGCTTTCCTCTTCATATTAATTTTGACCTGGACAAAGTCACAAACAACAGTAGCCACTGCACGACCTGCCAGCAGTTACAACATCACCAAACCTCTTGCACCGCCTGTTTCCTAAAGGCCGTGTGAATTACATTTCATTCAGCCATTTTCTGGTGTGAACTAGTAATGTTATCTGTGGCTGCATTGCGAGAGCCGTGATTAACGTCATCGGTTACACCTGTGTTTTGCCTGCTGTGAGAAGTCAAAATGTCTCCTGTGAAAAAGGTCGCCTGGAACGTCTCAATTTAGCAACTAATCTGAGTTGCAGCAGCTGAAATAGGCTTTTTTTTTACACAGAAGACATTTTGACATGTCGCAGTAGGGAAAACACAGGTGTAAATGATCAAATTAATGATGGCTGAATTTCATTTAGCTGATTCAGTTTCAGGATCCTGGTATTGGTCATGCTGGCTCACTGTATTACTGGGACACATTAATAGAACTGATTAACACCTGTGCTTTGACAAGACAAAATGTCTACTGTGAAAAAGGCCCATTGTCAGACAATCGGGGTCCATTATTGTGATTTTTTTGGTAACACTTTCTATGACGCCCATGTCTATAATGCATTATAAACATTCTTATAATTATAAACATTCTTATAATGCATTATAATTCGGTTGTTCTTAGCTCCACCCTCTCCTGTCACTTCTGGTTGCAAAAAAAACAAGATGCTGAAATCAAGGCTTCAAAACGGCAGTCCACAAACCAATGGGTGACGTCACGGTGACTACATCCACTTCTTATATACAGTCTATGGTTGTAATACATTCTAATCTTTTTATAATGCATTATAATCACTGTTATGATGACATATAATCTGATTATAAGTTTCTCCAAGTGGTCATTGTTTGCTTGAAGTAAAGTGACAAAATATTAAATCTATGCAAAACACACAAAACGTTGCAAAATATCTTTCTTACTTTACTGAAAGCAAACAATGACCACTTGGAGTAACTTATAATCCCATTATAAAGCATTACAACAGTGTTTAAAATGCATTTTGAAAAGATTATAATGTATTACAACTAAAAATGTCAGTAAAATGTCAGTGAGTGACCAGCAGTTATGAAGTATTATGATACCTGACCTTATAAGTCATTATAAAATGCTTTATAATGTGTTATCATTATTGTTATAAAGCATTATGAATATATAGTGCTTTTAACTATAATTATATAGTGCTATAAGCAGCTTATAACGCATTATAACTGTGTTTATAATGCATTATAGACATGGTCGTCATAGAAAGTTCCACCATTTATCTACCACAGGTATTTTTAAGTGCTCAAACGTATTCAATAAATAGCTTAACTACACTTATTGTGAAACATAATTCAAAATGTTATTCTTATCTGAACCCTACCCTTGAGAAAAAAGCATTAAAACTGAATAATATGGGACCTGTGCACTCTGAAGGTTTTCCCATACAGGTCTTGCCAATTCATAAAAAGTCTAATAGCAAGTGTCCGGGGTCAGTGAGAGTATCTTGTAATAGTTTGGGGGTGTGTGCACCCGGCCACTTCCAGGGGCTTGAAGGTCACAGCGCTCCACCAGCATTAAAAGCTATGCGGCCATTTTTGCCCTGCTAATAGAATTAGCAGGCCATCTGTTTTCGTGCAGTGTGCCAGCCCGGAACCCCTGCTAATTATGTTATAATACCCCGCTCAACGGCAGTCGTCTTTTTAATATTCCCCCAGCAAACACTCCGGGGGCAGGCTCCAATAAAAGCAGGTGGCTGGAGACAGAGATGCAGAAACACAAACCCACACGCTCTGTTCTAATGAAATAACACTGTAGCTGAAAGTGTATATCTTACCCGGACTGGGAAATATGTTCAGAGGCTGAGCCATGTTGCCAGGCGACTGCTGCCTGGAATGGCGTGCGTGTCTGTGGTGACAGACAGATGGAGGGAGGAAGGACGTGGTGGAGCCAAGAGGCTGGAGTTACAGTCTCTCGAAGTCTGTGTGTGTTTGTTTGGAAGACATCGCTGTTGTTGTTGTTGCTTGGCTGTCATCACCGCGACTGTGATAGCGATGTTTGCAATGTCGCACTTTAGCACATCAGGGGAGGTGAGCGACACCATTTAATATTCTGGCCCGGTCCTCTCTTCGGTAAAATGCTATTACCACTCTCTGCACAGCAAACGTTGTTTACAACATGTCTGCTATTATAGTTTAATTATTTGGTTATTCTGGGCTGCCAGCGTGGCCTTTCGTGTTTGCACTGTTGGTGGTTTGTAATCTGACTTTCTCATTTTTTTTCTTTACAAGGCCCGGCTTTGTTTTGTTGTTGTTTCCTCTGCGTGCCCTTGTGTTCGCAGATTGACCTTGCTCCAGACAAAGTGAGACAGAGACTCACCCGAGCGCTCACAGTGTGCCTCATTAAATTAGAGTACTGTCAGAGGGGAGTTGAAATAATGCCGCTACGACCATTGTCTGTCCCTCTTTGTCATCTGAACGAGGCCCGTTCTATTTCCCCCCGTGTTGCCTCTCCCCTCTCACAGATGTAACTACTGATGCCGTTCACGGGGGACGTCACACGTTCGCTCCTCGGCGTGACTCTGCTTATGAACATCTCAGCAGTGTGCCCGGGCCTACCAGACACTCGTCTTACAGGTGGATGTTGGTGTCATTTTATTATTTCATCATGCAACCATCTGGGTCTGGGAGAGGCTGCTGAGGAGACACAATACACATGTTCAATTGAATTAGGATTTACACAAGATTCAATAGTGCACACGTAAACAGGTTTGCAACTGGAAATGTGCACGCATGCATAAAGAGGCAAACACTCAACAATTACAGTATAATATTACAGCCATGAGAACCAAGAGGGAGCTTTCTGCAGGATGCAAAGTAACACAAGTGCTTTCTGAAATACTCTCTCTAGAGCATTACCAGCCCGTTCTCATTCCCAGGGCGTCAAATACCGTCGTTTGTCATGGCCGTCGCCCTTTGATACCCACGCAAAAGGCACCCTTTAGCGCCTGTATGCGACACAACGGCTTTCCATTAACTACAATGTAAACCCATCTAGGGCTGTCGCGAAATGCAGCCCCATCATCATGATATAGGATCAATTTAAAGGAGGCTGAAAAGCAGTGGCATCCCTGTGATCTCCGTTTTTCACATGCACCCTCCTCATTAACTGTAAATCTTAAGGAATAGCACAGAGAGGATGGAGCCATTTTATCTTCTCAAACATCCCCCTTGTTAAACGCGAACAAATTGCCCGCTGATTAACATGTCAGGAAACTGGCCGCAGCATGGGCCTACTCTAGCTGCTCCACAATGACGCTACAAGAACAGAGAGATAAGGGAAAGAGAAAAGGGAGAATTAATATCCCTTTGAAACTGACAGCGGATATGCCACATTACTATGCTGCTGCTGTATCCGTGTGTCTGACCAGTTGTGTTGATTGGGATTTCTCCCCCGAGGTAAAAGACCCTCTGACAGGATTCAAGGCTTTAGCCTACCGTCAGACGCCTGTCTGTAATTTGTGATTACAGCACAAGCAGAAGGGGTGGCAGGGATTAATTCAATCCAGCACACAAATCTGATTCCCCACATTTGCATATTAATGAGAAAAAATGTTGAGTGTTTTTGGCAGGTGGCAAAACAGAAAATGGTTGAAACTTTGAAATTTGGATATTTACTGCTCTTGTGTCTGGCAAGTTGAGGTCAGTGTCTGGTTTCGCATGTATTTGCATATATTTACATCGAAATGATGCGATATACTTGTAGATATTCCAGTGGCTTTTTGCCTCTTCCCTTGCTACCGTCTCCTGTTCAGTTATTACAGTTTAAACACCGATCACTCATTTGTAACATCGCTGAGCAGAGTCTGTTTTCACATGTTTCATAAACGCTGGCCAAGTCCACAATCTCCCTTCTCATTTGGTTACAGCAATCACCAGTTACATGATGCTGTGGTTTGTAATAATAGGAGGTTTTGTTTTGGATTTGTTGGTGGTCATTTTAGTAAAAATAGTATCTAATTTTCCATCTTGTTGAGTGTGAAAATATGAAAACATAATAAGACGGATTGTTCACGCCTCAAGCAGACACATTTCTCTAAAATCCACAATACAACCAATGAACTCCACTTTAACAGAAAAACAACAGTATTATGACTACTGAGCAGCGGTGGAACAAAGTGTTCTATTGTTGATACATTAAGTTAAGTGATAATACACAATGAGCGCTTTGAAATACAAAACTAATGGACAAGACATAGAAGCGAAGAATGTCAGAGAGTATTATCTTAGTCACTTACCACGAGAAAAGCATGAGCTGTGTTTATCTGGCAATTTAGAAGCATCAGTATTGTCGCTATGAATATAGTTTTATATGACTTCAGCATTGAATTAAAACAGTTGAATTGTTAACCAGAACTATATTTGAGATGTATGTGTAAATGTATTATTGGAAATCAATTAACAACACAAAACAATGACATATATTGTCCAGAAACCCTCACAGGTACTGCATTTAGCATAGAAATATGCTCAAATCATAACATGGCAAACTGCAGCCCAACAGGCAACAACAGCTGTCAGTGTGTCAGTGTGCTGACTTGACTATGATTTGCCCCAAACTGCATGTGATTATCATAAAGTGGGCATGTCTGTAAAGGGGAGACTCGTAGGTACCCATAGAACCCATTTGCATTCACATATCTTTATGTCAGAGGTCAAGGGACCCATTTGAAAATGGCCATGACAGTTTTTCCTTGCCAAAATTTAGCACACGTTTGGAGCGTTATTTCCATCACGCGACCAGCTAGTATGTTGGTACCAATGGATTTTTTAGGTTTTCTAGTTTCATATGATGCCAGTATCTTCACTCTAGCTTTAAAACTGAGCCCGGTACAAACTCCGAATGATTGATTGCGTTAATGTGTTAAAGAAATTAATGGCGTTAAAACATATTTCCGTTAACACGTTATTATCGCTTTAACTTTGACAGCCTGAATAAATTGTTAATGTTGTCGGGGGTGCTAATCTTAAAACTTAAAGAAACATATCCTATTTTACGAGTTCATACTGAATATTTTACATTTAAAAATGATTTCCTGCAAAGTACACCAGTCAGATTAATGTGGTGTATAACGTACAATATCTCCTGGAGGAATATAGTGCAGCAAAAGTCTAAAGTTGTGCACAAAACGCCTCGTATAGAATAAGTGCTGCAGAATTGTACTTATGTGCAGTGCTTGACTTTATTGCCATTTTCCTTCTGATTGCTCACCATTAAGCGACATCATGCTCGTAGCCACAAAAACACTAAAAATGGCTGCCGTGATGAACACAGTGGCCCTGAGAAACGTGTGCTACTCTAGCACTTTGGCGTTGTGGTCATCAGCTGTGGTTGTTAGCCACACCGCACCGCACACACCTTCCTCAAAACCCGGCTGATCACTCTGCGGTCCTTGGGTCTAGATTGTTTGATTTCCTGACTGACTCATGCAAAAAGACCCGTCGCCGCATCCAGAGCGGTAACATCTCTCTGCGGCAGCCTTGAGTAAAGCTGCCTCTCGGTCTCCGTTGCAGTCGAATGTGGTTGTGCTTTATGAGCCAGGCGGCCAGCCCATTAAACCCGGCGCTCTTTTGTAAAGGTTGTCTGCCTCTTAAACGGTGTCATCTTTATTGATGTGTTTCTCTCTCAGCCCCCCTCCTCTCATGTACAGAAAAATGCAATATGGCCCTGGTTTAAATTCAGTTCTCCAACACGAGCTGTTTATTATGGCGGACAGGCTATAGAGCTATAGCTGTAGAGCAAGAAAGTGTGTGTGTGTGTGTGTGTGTGTGGAAGGAGGGGGGGACTGTCCCAGCATGAAATGATACAGCAAATTAATGTCTTCCTTTCATAGGCAGCTACACAACCACACACACACTGGCTCCACATGCCACATCCTGCTTAGCCCTGACAATATAGCAGCTGTAAAAGTGGTCGCCTCTGTGATCGGACGCACAAATCACAGCAGGAGAGATGAGATGGTGCCGTCCCGCCGCTCACAGAGCCGAGGCAGAGGACAAGCTGTCACTCTTCTACCACAGAAAAAAAAAAAGAGAAGTCCTCTTCTCTTTATACATCAATGTCATTTTCCCGAGGCCCACTTTGCTGTGTATGGCCATTCAGCTAGTCTTTATCTGCGTGAAGGTTTGCTCCAGCGTACTTATAATGCTAACCTGCCGCCTGGATTCCGCTCTTATTTGGTTTTGCTTCCACATTATCTTTTATGCTCCTTTCGCGCGGAGTCACCTTTGACATCAATTTCACGTGGTTCACCGCTGGTGGCCTTTCAGAGCCGTGGTGCCAATATAAATGTAATACACTAGGTAATAACTCTGGCTAAGTATTGATCCTGTGGGATTTCTAGACTGTGTTAAGTACTCCATCTCATCGGCTTCAATCTCTACATGACAGCCAGTGTGTGTATGTAAGTGGTTATTCTGCGGCGGCGGTGGAGCTGCGAGGCTCCTCTGTGCACGATCATGACCACCACACACACACACACACATTAGATAGCACTGTGTTTGTTGTGGAGGCGTGGATGAGTAGAGTCAAGGGATGGAGAAGCAGACCTGATTAGCACTATATGCTCTCGCCATGCTGTTGGAGTCTGTCCCCTACCTCAACGCTCCCCAACCCCTCACCCCGCCCCCCACCCTCCCCAGAGCTGCTAATGACTGCTAATTGTGGCGCGGCAGGGGAGCGATGATAAAAACCGGATATCACCAGCCATGCCTGGCATCGCGGCTGCCCACCGGCAGGGAGGCTGGGAGGCTGGTGGCCCCTCATCTGTCAGCTACATCTTTCAGGAAGTCGACTCAATTTCTGTGTGTTTGGGAAAGCAGCCTGAAAAACAATGTTTACATCTTGTTTAAAGGGACAGTTCACACTAAAACACTTTGCATTGCGCTTTCACAATGATTTTAGCCTAGAGAAATCGTCCTCACTAAACCTGAAATCAGCAGCGGTGGAAAGTAACTAAGTACATTTACTCAAGTGCTGTAATTCAGTATTTACATATTCTACTCTGCTATACTTCAAATAGAAATATAAATAAACAGAAATATTGCAGTTTCAATAGGAGTAAATTCAGATTAATAACACAAAATATAATCAACAAATAAGTTATGATGTGATATTACGGATGAAGATAAGACTTTATTGATACCTTGGTGAAATTCACAAGCTACCTGGCAGTATATATGGTAAAGAAAATTAAGCCACAACTTTACCAGCTGCACTATTAAAGTGATTAACACATTAATGTATCAATAATTATAATTCAGTTATATTGTTCTTAGACATTCTGCATAATGAGTACTTTTACCATTTGTACTTTTGTACTTTTACTTAAGTAAAGTTTTGAATGCAGGACTTTTACTTGTAACAGAGTATTTCTACACTGTGGTATTACTACTTTTACTTGAGTAAAAGACCTGAGTACTTCCACCACTGGAAATCAGAGCATCAAGCTTTCATTGACCCCGAATTTAATATGTGGACTCACAGAATTTTTGTCTAAGACATTTTAATAATCAGTAGTATAATCAGTTTTCATGTTTAGTTTTATTCGACTGTTTCCAGCTAATATGACCATCTATCAGGAAACGTTCCCATGTTGTTTCATCATTTAGCATCTACGAAGCAAAATTCTCACTTGATGACATCATGCTACTCTCCTTAAAGGGGCACTGCACCAATTTTACACGTCGTTCAGTTTACTTGTCACAAGAAATAGGACTCGGGCTGTGAGAACAGCTGTAGTGTTTGTTTGTGTTTTAAACATAAAGTCTGAATTACAAACTGGATGTGTGGGGTTTAAGAAAAGTGTGCAATTATTTGCAGGGAGGAATTTTTTGGAGCTTGACCCACACTAAGCTCTAAAAGCTCAGGATATCTGCTGCTTCAATTTGACTGTTCTCTTGTGATTCCCTCAACTTTATGAAAGTGCAACACTAAATCACTGTAGTACCCCTTTAAGGACAGATAGCTACAAATGAAGTGATAAAACACATGTGTACAGTATTGTAAAACAATTAAAAAACAAGTAATGACCTTTATTGGTGATTAGCATGTATAGATCTTCGATACATCATAGTTTACATCCCCCACCCTCATTCACACTAAAATATAGTCAACTTTCATTGATGCAAACAACAAAATCTCTTTGTCATATTAGAGATTAAAGCAGGGAAATTCCTGATAAATACTGCCATGATGTAAAATCCAATTATCAGTGCTTGTTTTTCTTCTTAAGAAAAAGGCGTTGAAGCTCAAAAGTGTTGGGACTCCTCACTGTTTTCTAACACTGAGAAGCTTAAAATACCAAACAGTTTGAGCCTCTGTGGATCTTTGAAAAGATGCAACTTTTGAAGCAATTTTCTGTGACAAACAAGTCACTTTAAACTTTTCAGCCACTCAAAGCAGTAATTCAAGAGTTTGTTGTGTGTTTCAAACAAACCACTGATGCTGCTGCCGGGATGAACAAATGCGTCAATATTTCCAGGAAATAACTACCAGGCATTGAGTGTTAAGAGCAGCAAATACAGTATAGAAACTTTCAGCCCGTTCTCATTCCCAGGGCATCAAATGCCGAGGCTTTGTCACGGGCGTTGGCGTTCGATACCACCGCACAAGGCGCCCTTTAGCGCCTGTATGAAACGCACCAGGCTGTTTATTTTCTACAATGTAAACCCATCCACAGCAACATTAAACAGTCAGAAAGCGTGCCGGGAATGTGGTGACGTTATTTAAAGATCAAAAAGACACACACAGGGCAGGCGGGAGAGGAAGTGGAAGGGCCCAACAAACACAAGTCTTTCATCCAGGCGACCGCTGTTCGTGTCCCGTGCATTACGTTTCACTTTCACGTTACAATCAGATGTTCTTTCGTGTCCCGCGTTCACAACGTTCAGTGTCATTTTCACTTTCCAAACATTATAGTTTTAACCACAACCATGTTGTTTTTTCCTAAACCTAACTAAGCTGTTTTGTTGCCTAAACCTAAAGTGACGTGACGCCAAGTGGCGTGACAAAGCGGCAGTATGTGACGCGTTGAGATGAGAATGTGTTGAGTCTTTCAAGAGCTGGCTACAGTTTGAATCCACGTATGTGTGTTTCAGTCATCACTAAAGAGACACAGTGGTGTAATGTAACAAAGTAATGATACTTCGTTACATTACTTAGCTATTTTTTGGGTGGTACTTTACTTGAGTTTTTATACAACTTTCACTTTTACTCCACTACATTTCCTAAATAAAATGTGTACTTTTACTCCGATACATTTCCCCTAAGCATCTTCGTTACTCGTTACTAGTGCAAGCAGGTTCAGTGAATCGGTGGTCCTAACTTGCAAGTTACATCATTCACGTGATGGTCAAGTGAAAACAAAGTGTTCTCAAAGCCATTTGCATTTGATTTACACTCAAGTCCAGTCAGGCTGCATGTCAGATCATGATACTTGCGACTACGAGGGAAGGAAAAACTGGATTTTGTTCTTTAAATCCTTTAAGTTGTGAAGACCTTGTTTTTCTTCAGGTGTAATGTAGCCTCCATTTTTAAGGGGGTGTACATGTTCAGAGGAATGGAAGGACTTGCTTGCTTTTTTTCTAACAGTATTTAATGTCAGGAAATTACTTTTGATACTTAAGTACAGAAGATATCGAACACTTTAAGACTGTAACTCAAGTAATATTCCAAAAGGTGACTTTAACTTCTACTAAAGTCATTTTCTGGTTAGATATCTGTACTTTTACTCAAGTGTGGCTTTCAGGTGCTTCATCCACCACCGGAGAGGCGTTATTTGTATGAAAATTATCATTACTGCGAAGAAATACATAGATTCATGTATTTAGGGATTTTTGTCTTTGTCCTAATATGATGAAGGACAATCTGATGGACAACTCTCAGGGCTCCTTTCGAAGAGCACCGTCAATATCCGTTCATTTTTTAGAGAGATTGGTGGAAGTGGTTCCCGTGGTGACATGTTTAGTGAGTGAAAGTCCTGTTATCACTCTGTCAGGGCTGGAGGTGTAGAGCACAGTACGCCCCCGACAGCTTCCAGCTCCCCGACTAATTTTAATGATGTGTGCAGCCGCGATGTGATAAATTGTGTACAATAAGTCTGTGTTTGCATTTTGAATTGCTGGTGGAGATGAAAGTAATTTAGAGCGCCTCTGTAGTTATGAAGTTGTTGATGCTGCTGGTCATGCTGTGCTTGTTTTTAAGATTTCCGTTCTCACCGGAGATATTTTTGTTTCACTGGTTGATATTTATTTATTTAACCTTTGACAATCAATCATTGATTTGCAAAATAATTTCTTTTAAATTCAGTCAGTGTTGAACTAAACAACGAACCCTCAGTAACAAACAAACTATAGGGACTCTTTTCATGAAGGAACCGTGACCTCAGTGTCCAGGGACGGCAGCTAAAGCGCTTCTAAATTTCAACTCATTCAAGGGTTGATGGAGGAGTTGCCCTCTGTGTAAATCCACTGTTAAGCTCTGTCCATCCTTTAGTCCCAGCACCGCCACGCCGGCTGAATCTCTCACTCTCACCTTCACCAGACGGAGCAGGACAATAGGAGGACATAGCTGTGACAGACAAGCAGGGATATACATTCTCTATATCCTTGGGCGTCCTCGCTGCATTTTCCTGAAGTGTCAATTATAATGCCAGTGGATGAGAGATCAGACGCCTGCATGCAACGCCGTGATAAATGTCTTTTGTCAACTCTGTGGCGTATTTCATTTGGAATAGGATTTGGCAGAGGGGAGAAAGTAATGTTCAGATGAAGTGCCTGACCTGTTTCTTTGTCCTGTGTTAGCTCTGCCATATCGCTCCATCTCTCATTTCAGCGAGGAAATTTCCCTCTTGTTTCAAACCCAATTCTCCCAAAACTCCCTGCGTCAGCAGCAGCAGCAGCCCCTGCATCCGCCCAGTTGAAAGCACAGTGTCCAATTAAACTCTCATATCCATGCAGAAAAGAATCATTTCTTTCTCTCCCTCACTCCTTAATCCACTCAATCCATCATTAATATTATTTCCTCCCGTTCTCAATTACCTTTCTCAATTACCCTGCCTTGTTAGAAAAATGAAATAGTAATTAAAACCAAAATGCGGAACACAAATTTACATCTCACATCAGCACCTTTTTTTTTTTTTTCACTGTTTTTTCCAAGCGTCTGCTCCCTGCCCCCCCGCCTCCTCTCCCTCTCCCTGTAGCAGATGGCGTTGGTCAGAGGTGGACAGGTAACAGACGACCCTGTAACTCCCCTCAGGCCACCTGAGCCCTGCTCTGCCCCGCCTGTCCCCCCTCCTTGTCCCGCCACCAACCTCCTCCACCCCTCTCACCGAGCCCTTTGCAGCCCTTTATGCTCCTCCGTCAGCTCCCTTACACCACCCCCCACCTCCCTGCTCCTTAATGTCCCCTTCCCCTCCCTCTCCTCTCCTCTGGGCTGTATCTGGTGGGCCAGCGCCCTCCCCCTCCTCCCCCCAGTGGTGCAGGCCTTCTGGACGGAGCAGATGGTAAGAGAGGGCCAGGAGGAGACGTCCTCTAACCTGGGAGCGCAGCCAGACCTGGCCCACAGCGAATGCCTGATGCCTGCCTAATAGACCTGGACTGGGCTCGCAAGAAATCCTCTCACTCCGCTGGTGTGTGTGTGTTTGCATATGGCAATGTGTGTTTTCATGAAGCCAACATTACTGCGTTTTTGCTGTTGCAATTAAGTAAGTGATGTTGGAAATTGGAATGAGTGTTATTTAAACCTCAGAGTCTTGCTGTAAGGTTTCACTGAACCCTAGAAAGGCCAAAAGACTTTTTAAAGTCTAACACAGTGATTCCCAAGCTGGGCTGCAAGTACACTCACTCAAGTACTGTACTTTTTGACGCAGTTGTCTGAAAACTTGTCCGTTTTCTGCTACTTTACACTTCTACTTCACTACATTTATTTGATAACTGAAGTTACTTTGCAGATTCAGATTATTAATACAAAATATTAAAGCTACAACAGTTACTTGACAAATAGATAAGTCGATTGACAGAAAAATAATCGCCAACTATTTTGATCATTTTCATGCAAAACGTAAGAAAATTCAGTTTTCAGCCTCTCAAATATCATAATATTTCCTGCTTTTCGCTGTTTGATATCATGTTACTGAATATTTTGGGGTTTTGGACTGACAAAACAAGACATCACCTTGGACATTGAGAAGCTGTGATGGACATTTTTCACTATTTTCTGACATTTTATAGACCAAACGATTAATCTAGAAAATAATCCGCTGATTAATCATTAATGAAAAAAATCCTTAGTTGCAGTCCTACACAATATAATAAACAAATGCATGATGATGCATTATTACAGGTTAAGATAAGATAAAACTTTATTGGTCCCCAGGGGGAAATTCACAAGCAGTATGTAGGGTAATTAAATTTAGCTCCACCTTTACCAGCTGCAACATTAAAGTGATGAACACATTAATGCATCAATAATTATCATCCAGTAATGTGTTACACATTATTCTGAAATAGGCCATTCTGCATAATGAGTAGGTTATGTGAGACCTCTCTCCTCTACCGCTCGCTCACACCATCTCGCTCTCTTTTTCCCCCTCGTCCTAACATGGTCCTAAATTGATGAGTACTTCCTTGTTTTATGAATAAAGTGGTACAGTTGAAGCAGCAGCGCTCGTGTGTGTGTGTGTGTGTGTGTGTGTGTGTGTGTGTTTAACCACTCAGCATTGGTCATCCCTGTAAACTCCATCCCAAAAGTTCCTGTACTTTCAGGGCATTTTTGGGGGTAAAAGGTCCCCAGAAATTGTCCCTGGAATTTAATTTAGACTCTGGTTCCTGCGGTCAGAATGCAAACAGTTCCTTTAAAGGTTCTTAGTTCTGGGGAAAAGTTCCTGAGGTGGAAACGGGGCTATTGAGAGACCATGAAAGCTTGTTTGCAAGCGAGCAAAGATGTCGAAAGAGATGCTGGATAAATGGATGAAACGTCCAACTTCTGCCACTCCAGGCGGTAGTAGTATGAATGCACATTTCACATGAAGAAAAAAAGAGGAAGCCATTGACAGTTTCAGGATCATTTTATCTTGTATTTTAAAAAAAAAGAAAACCAACCTAACAACACAGCCCCCCCTTGGTGCCCCTATGTTCGAACAAACTGTAGCAAAAGTGCCCTCTTGGATGGCCCTATGGTAGATAAAACCTGATACAGTGCCCTCTAGGGTGGCGTCCAGTAGAGAAAACGGGATGAATTGCCCTCTAAGGTGGCCTTAAAATTGAGAATACATGATGCAGTACCATATAGAATGCTCTACATGCGTGAAAACTTGCAGCTTGTGCCCTTTTAAGTTTTTACTCCCCTGCTCCTCAGACAGCCCGAGTCCGCCACTATGGTGGTGTCGATGAATGAATACTTGACCTCATCTGATAAAGCTGTGGGGTCACATCAGACAACCAAGGTTGGGAAACGCTGGTCAAATAGATAGCTGATTAAACATTCAATATACATATTTGTTTCAATTATAGTCTAAATACTGGCATTTTTTTATCGTAAAGTGTCTTATTACAAGCTGAGAAGTTTTAGTTTGAAGATTCAAAATGTTGGTGTTTGGCCGTGTTGATTTGTGTGTGTGTTGGATTGCGGTCGCACGTAATTAGGAAATATCTAAACAGTTTCTATGGTAACATGCACATCCCTGGACTGAGGTTGAGGATACACGGTGCTGAGGTCGTACACTGGTGGTGTTTTGATGTTTAATAGGTGCGGTGAGTCTCCCGCTAAAAAGAGTTCAGAGACAAACTTTGAAATCAAAAACTACTTATTTTCATTTTGGATGTTTGGTAAACCCAATCTACATGTGTGGGAGAGTTTGATCTCTATGAGTGCACAATATGATGGATGTGTTGGATTGAGAAATGTATTGAAACTACATGTATCCCAGAAGGGAAGCATTTTTTTCCTGTTAACTGTGCAGAGAATAAATGTCTCGATGTCAAATCTACCTCGGAGAGCTCTCCAATCCCGACGAGCCTCACATCTGTCTGTCTGCTCCCTAATACCCGGAGCCGTGGTTTCAGGGCACCTTCAATCTAAAGAGACAGATATCCTGTCTCCATACGAAGCAGAGAAACACTCCCCTGCTCACTAGTTTCAAAGTATATTTATGGCTATTCCATAAAATTCATTTAAAATTCATTAATACCACAGGGACAAATTCAATGAGCTCAGCCTAGTTTCCCTCATTTGCCCACTGAGTCCAAACGGATTGTTGTTCTCCCCAGACGCTGCTCCTCTCCAATCTCTTCCTGTTATTAAATATTCAAATCTCCACCGCAATCACTCTGTTTAGTAAACACTCAGGGGACCTCACCAAGACTATTAAAGCAGAGATGATTGCAATGGTTTGTTTTTGTTTAGTTTTTTGTTTCTTCATGTGGCCGACATGCTAATTGCTAAAGGATTGCCAGTTAATTGTTTGACCATTGTGGAAATATTCCATCACCTGACGCTTTCATCTGCATGTTTTCCCGTCTCTTCCGCTTGTTTTCTTTCCCCTTTCTCATGTTTGCATGTAATGTGATATTACATACACCCACCAAATATGCACATACACACTCTCAAAATGATTTCACACGCCCACACCAGTCCTTCTTTGATCGTTTATTCTTCGGTCGTCACCCTCCATCAGATGATATGGAGGAATTTATCTTCTATTTCCCTGTTTTACATCATTTATCACTCCCGTCCATTCTCTTCGCTATTGTAGCGGATTGTTTCTCATCCGATCTCCAGTGTCGTGCTGTTTTCTAATAAGCGCCATAGTAATTTCTGTGTGTTATTAATGGCGGCGCGCACCGCCATCCGAGGAGCTCCAGCTGTGCGGAGGCAAGGACGGGCATCTTGTGGCACCCCACGCTCGTACACGCGGACCGCCGCCCCCGCCGCCGCCTGGGGAGCGTGCTTGCTTGCCCTGGAGGTGATGCTAATGGGAAATTTTAACTACATTTCCCTCCTTCCTCCCTCCCTCGCCTCCTCTCCCACTGGTGCTGCGGATATGAGCCTAGAGCAAACACAGGGCACTCTCATTAAGGGACTAGTGCTGGTATTAAATTCGCTGTTATTAGAGAGGCCTGCTTTCATTTCACTGGCACAGCAAACCACAGACACCCACAGGAGACTCCGGCTGAGGACTAGATTACACTCATACCCTCAGATGGCTTTTGGTGTGTGCGCGTGCGTGTGTGTTTTGGGCCTGAGCTGTAAAGGGTGTTAGAAAAATGCGAGTTGCTGCATCCTTTTTTGTGAGTGCCAATTGCATCAAGAGACCCCAGTTTTAAAATAATAGACCGTAATGCGGCTGGGCAGAGGGCTTCGCTGTAATGGCAGGGTTCCCTGCTGTGTTTTGGCCTCACCTCATTGGATCCCTGGCAGAGAGGGGGGTCATTTTTCACATTACTGCTCACCCCCTGCCTGACATGTCAAAAATGGACAAAATCAATATACATACAGCAACAAAGACTCGGGCTGCACAAAAATCAATGCCACTTATTTGATGAAAGACCGTTTCCACAAGCCAGAGCAGAATGTGCACGAATGCCTTTCCAATGCGAGCTGGCAGGTTTGCATCCAGAGTCCTGTATCTGGAATGAGCACCCTGTAGGACATCCTCGCCGCCTGCCGATACTGCTCTTGTCAGCGGCCCCTCAGGGCACGGCGGGCTGAGTGACGGGAGCGAGCCAAAGTGACTGTGACAGGGGAACTCGCATCAAATTCCCTGACAGTTACCTCAACAACCTCCTCTGATACTGCCATGTCACACGCATAAGGAGATTACTGAATGGATTTAGTGAATGTGAAATGTGAGTGAGCGCTCCATGATACAAGATTTTTTTTTTTTTTTTTTTCTCCTCCCCGGAGCCAAAGGAGCCTGCCTATGTGATATGCTGCTATCTGGCGTAGGCACTTGGCTGGCTCATCCGGGAAGAAGACGGAACAGGTGGCAAAGAGGCGAAAGCAAGGCAGAGCGAGTGCGTGCTGCGAACACGCCGCAGGTGTCCCCGTCGCCCGCAATGGCAAGAGGCTGAAAAAAAAGCCCTTACACACCTTCGAAGACACGTACAAACATAATTATATGGGAGATATACTGCAAGAGGACCCCATTTGACTCTGTGTATTTGTTGTGGTGTTTGTGATTGTAGCACGCACTCCGTTTTTCATGGTGGCAGGCCTTTCTGTTGGCGCTGTACAGCACAGCGGTGTGTTCAGCTGTGACTGGGACTCATTAGAGGAGGAGAGTGTCCGTCATGGTGCCTGGCTGTCTGTGTGCTGGTCATCCAGCGGGGGACTGGGGGAATATGGGCTGTGGAGGAGGCGGGCAGGGCCCAGACGAGCCCGATCCATCCGTTCCCTTTCTCTCCTCTCGTGCTCATTTGCCCCTCTGCTCTCTCCTTCATCCTCTTCCTCTCTTCCATCTCTCAACGGGGGTTCATCTCTTGTGATTCACTGGAGCCCATTATCAGTTCCCCGCCAACCTCCATCCCCAGCCAGCCTCTCAACAACAACACACAACCACTCGATCAAAGCCCCGAGAGGACCGGCAGCTGGATTGATGCTTATCAAAGAATCCATTGTTGTTGACCCGTGTTGCCAATCCCAATCATCATGTGCGCTGCCATTATTGCAAGTCTCTCATTGTATTGTGTTGCTGTGTCGTTAGCCAGGTATTGTTTCTGCTCCATCCCAAACAATCCTCAATAATAAAACATAGTGCCAGGTGTGCCAGACAGCCATGACAGGTCCAGCTGACATCCCCTCATTTATACCTCCGTAATGTAGTTTCAAATCCTCCGTGATGGATCCTGGAGCCAGCACACCTACAGAAGCACAATGGTTCCTGGAATAAAAGCTACATGGAATCCAAACAGATTGAACACATTCAGCACCTTATGTATAAATAAAGTTTATTATGTACACAGGTCAGCCTGTAAATAAGATTTTGAGGTCAATAATTTCACACAAACGTTGAAGCTGTTCAACAAACACAAAACCGCTGTTCGTGTCCCGTGTTCACAACGTTCAGTGTCATTTTCACTGTACAAACGTAGTAGTTTTAAGCCCAACCATGTTGTTTTTTCCTAAACCTAACTGTAGTGTTTTTATTGACTGCACCTCAGCATGTGTTTGTTTACTTCACAACATTAAGTATGTGTTTTCTGCGACCAAAAAGTGACGCCCAGGGGTCTGAGAACGTGTTGGGAAATCCGTTGGCTAGTCCAGTTAAGCTGGTTAAAGCACCTACAGTACAATGCACCTGTAGTGTTCTAGGTTCAAATTTGACCTATGACCTTTCCATCTTTCCTGTCTCTCTGCATTTAATACTAATACAGCAAAACAACAAAACGTATCATCTTTTATCCTTCTTCCTGTTTGGCCACTCAGACATTTATCCTTTTACATTCCACTTGTCATTTTAGGATTTCTTCCTCCAGAAATCCATCTTCCCTCTCTGCATCCGTCTATCCATCTTCCATCCATGGGAATATGAGAGTTTCCCTCATGACACAGCTCTCTGTGCAGCTCTCAGACCAGCAGGACCAGTGCTGTGTCAGTGTCAGATCTCCACTCATGTGTGGAGCAGCTCTGACGCAAGCTCAAACTATCCCAGCACCCTGATTCCCTCCCTCTGTTTCTTTTCCTCTTCCACTCCTCCTCTCTTTCCAGCTGTCTTTTCCATTGTCTGTCTTTTCCTCTAAAGAACTCAAGGGAGATTACCTCCTCTTCACTGGCTGATATTTCATTTCCAAATCACTGCGGTTTGCAGTTGTTTCACCACTCTCCTCTTTCTCGCTCTCTCTTTCTACGATGTACTGAGAGACAAACACAACAGAGGGAAGCTGAGACACAATGGGCATGTTGACATATAAGAGGAGGTGGCGTCTGAGAGGCTGAGGCCTCTGTGGCGCTCAAATGAGAAAGGACATCGCTCATTTCCAACTCCAAATTGCCTCGCTCTCATCTCTGACCCTCGCTTAACAGCCTCACTCAGGCAATTCACCGCCCATTCACACACACACACACACAAAACAAAGTGTGTTTACACGGCAACATGTGTAAACATGTACACACACGATCAGAGGAACAGAGCGGATTTATTGCTCATTCTGCGACCATAGCCTTGACCAGTGCAGGGGTGTGTTACCCAACTCAAATCTGTTAACACACGTTACAAAGACCAGGCAGCCATTTATACACCGTGCCCTCTGGGCAAGGTCCTGTCTCCATGGCTACAAGATCATGTTGACCAGTTAAAAAGCTAAAAAATAATGGCTACCCGGGAGGCAGAGTGATTGATTACAGTTTGCCACGAGGGAGAATCAGTTGAATTGTAGATAATCCTGCATGGGTGCTGCAGAGTCATCTGTTTGACATTTCACCTCATGGGCGGGGATGAGCGTCCTCCAACAGCTTCAGTCATTTCTTTCTACCTTCTGTCAGATTGCCCTGTGGAAACGGTCCTGCTCATATAACTTCATTACTTTTTAATGCAGCTGTAATTACTCCCGCATGTTGTAATTGGACAGAGATATGAGAACAATAAAGGATGTCAGGACAGAGAACAGGATTTTAATTGTGGGTTAATGATATTTATTTTGCGGCGTGCTCTTTTTCTTCTCAGTCACGGCTCAGTCGTGTGGGCTAAGTGCTGGATCTCCGGGGAGAGCGAGAGGGTGCTTACTCCTCCGCTTTCTCCCCTCTGCTTTTGTCATAGAGAGGCAGCACATTAACCTCGGATCCGATTAAGGGCTGTAACAGAGCCAGGTCGCGGACTGGCCAAGCGTCCGGGCTCCTCGAGGCTCCTCCGGGCTCAGATTAGGCCTGACCCCTGACCGATGTGTCAGTAACAGATAATGAGCTTAGCTTTATCAGCCCCATTTGTCTCCCCGAGGGTCCAGGCGGCGGCCTCACCCTGCTACGTCGGGCGGGTGTAAACTCTGGGAGCAGTACGTGGGTTAATGCTCAGATAAGAATCATGTTGCTTTATCGGCTCTCACCGGAGGCTCCTCAGCTCAGAGCGGCTCGGGAAGAAGCAGTATTAATATACCCAGGGGGCAGATACCCAGTGAAGATGCACTTAGGAACGATAGGAGCACTATTCATAAAGTGATAATTTTGTCTCTTATAATAACACCCATTCATTTGTTACATGTCAAAAAGCCCTGACTGGATTTCAAAGAGAAAATATCTCCCCACAACATTTTTCCCAAACCACAAATTTATCCGTCATTTGCTTGTTTATATATATATTTATATTTTTGTGATGTCTGACTCACTGCTGCACTGCTGGGTTTTGTAGTGGCATTTTCAAAATGATATTGATCGGCCCAGGACGGGAGCTATAATCACAGATCAAAACAAGGTGACGTACTTGTTACAGACTGGCCCGCAGGGAGACGGCCTCATTCTCAGGGAGCATGTTTATTTTTGTCTTGTGGTTGTTTAAGATGTCCGTGGTGATCACTAAGCAAGTAAATTGGGGTAATGAAAGACGTTTGCACATAGTGATTAATTATGAATGTCATTTAGCCTAATTACAGCTGTAATTACTAAGTTTTTTTGAACAAAGATGTTAAATTGAAGGTTGAAACTCAGCCGCAGTCGATCCTAAACTGATTTCCCCTCCGACGTCAACAAAAAGAAGTCACGTCAATATCTTGTTGTTACTGATGGGCAAATTATACACCTGCAACAATGGGCCAGAGAGGGACTGACAAAAGGGGAAAAGACGAGGAGAGAAGAGGTGCGAGGGGAGTTTCACATCCTAATCAATTACTCCGTTCATTCACCTGTGGTTTGCATATGTTGTTGATGAGAAGGGGATTATCAGGCAAAGAGAGAAGAGATGAGTGAAGCTGCTAGATTAATATCCTGCCACGGCAGCCCAGGGAGAGATTAATTTCCTCTTTACCACCATTTAAAAAAGAGGCGCATGCGTCGGGGTCGGGAGTTGCTTTAATGGAGAGAAAGAGAGTGATGTGTTCGGCTGCATGCCACGGGGGCTGACGGGTAAGACAATGGATATCATTGGTCCGGCGGTGAACTTAGAGCGAGTCGGCCTAAGCGCCTTTTGCCCTGTGTGTGTATTTGTGTGTGTCTGAGCAAAGGTGTGACTGATTGGATCTCTGAGTGCTTGTGCCACTGGGAAACCGAAGAAAGAAGCTGAGAGTGTGCAGGCATGTGAGAAGATTGAAACGTGTGTGCGAGTATGTATGGGGGTGTGTGTGGCGTGTCACGCTTCTTGAGATTTAATTTGATTAAATGAGAGTGCTGTCACTGTAACCAATGAGAAAGATGATCTTACTCCCGTTTCTGTGATATTAGGCTGATGGAGATGATGGCGTTTTTAGATCTTACGCTCCATGTCTTGTAATATTTGGTGGAATTAGAGCAGACATCGCTCGGGACCTAATTGGAGATGTAGGAACTGGAGGACTAATTGGAGAATATAGGAAGGTCCCCTCATGCATTTTATTTTAGATGATGAGTAAATCTGCAAATCCATCTCAATCAGTCACAAGAATATGGCTTGGATTTAACTATAATGTGAAAATTAAAGGTGCAGTTGGTAGGATTTGGCAGCATCTAGGGTGAAGATTGCAACCAAATGATACTTCTCCTGTGTGCCAAGCGTGTAGGAGAACTACAGTGGCCGACGCGAAGACATGAAAATGCAAATGGCCCTCTCTAGAGCCCAATCTAGTATTTTTACTGAACACATAAATCTGAAATATTTTCCTATAAATTTCTAATAAATTTGACTGAATCTTAAGCAGACATAATCCATACAAAGCGTTTATATAACTGTGCTTTCTTGTCTTAAAAGCTACTTCATGTAAGAGGAATTGTAAGTTCCAATCTTCTGATTTACATTTGTGTTACACAGAGTGCCTTTTAAATCCTCATTGCTCCGATACAAGGCTGGCTCCACTGGTTATCACATTCTGGTTGTCAGCTCACCATTCAAGTGCTCAGTCATTAGTTAGCTGCCATTATAAATCTTCCCCCTTATTAGAAACGCGGAAAGCTCAATAGCTGGAAATGCAGCCACTCACAAACACTCTATCAAACCATTGCCTTATTGATCGGCCTCTCTCGTCTCATTCACCTGGGCTCAGATGGATGGACCTCAGAGTGTCAGTCAGTCCTGTGAGTCAGACGCCTCGCTATCTTCCTCCTTACAGTCGCTTCCTGCGGCGATGGCTCTGCTCAAATGTCAAAGTAAATGAGCTTGCCGGGCTGTGCTACCGTATGTGCTCATCAGGCCACTTTCTCCTCCTTGTTTGTTATATATCAACCACACATACATGCACATACCTCCACCCTCCCCTCCAAATCCCTCTCCCTCCACCCCCCGTGGCTCTCCGGGGCCCTCGGGGTCATTTGCTCGCTTATAGGTTTAATTAAAGGCCTGTTAATTATTTAGTCCGCTCCGGGGGGCGAGTCCATCTTTGGCCTTCAGTTTGATCAGTGGGTGACTTGTTGAGGGCAGACGAAGGCCCACAGCTAAACATCAGTTTCTCACTGAGCCTCTACTCTCCACAGACCAAACACACACTGTAACAACGGCGTTTGGTTTGGAAACCCATTCATTGTTTGGCATTTTAAGCAACGCTGAAACTAATGATTATTGGCATTATTGATCAATTTGTAGACTTTTTTTATTTAAATGTAGATTTTATAGGTGTACTGTAAGGACCAAAGTAACTGTTGAGATCTGGAAACACGGCGACGTCGCTACAAAACAGTCGTGGAAGTATAGTAAATGCAGCAGGTCTCTGTTGACTGTGATGGATGTTTAAAACAGGGTTATAATTTGTCTTCATTTTCTCTTCCGAATACGTTTTCCTAACCTTGTCTTTGAAAACAACCTCTATGATTGTCTGCTCATGTTCCTTTCCCTTTTTTCTGTTGTGATATTTGTGTTCCTGGATTTCTGCAATTAATTTGGTGAGTGCAAAGGTATTATTACAGATACTCTAGGAATCATGGCCAAAACTAGAAAAACAATAATATTCTGACTCCTTGAAATTAAGTTAGAAACTGCTAATTTGAAAATATTTTTAGAGAAAAGTAATTCCACCAGCCATGTTTTAAATAACGCGGCCTTGGTTGAATACTGAACAAGTGAAGAATAAAAGACGAGACAAGTTTACTTTATTATAATTTAACAGAAACCACAATCTTTTCTTAACCTTAAACCAAATAACAAAACGGAACACCGTCCCCAACCAACTCCCGCAAACAGTTAAACAATGGAGCACTTCCTGTAGAAAAAAACATTACTAGGGAACATAATCCAGGCAGCAATTCTGTTTCCCTACAAAACAGAATTTGTAAGCAAATTAATAGCATATAAATGTAATTTATAGGACACAGGATGGAACCTGGGGGTTGGATAAAGCCTGTCTGATTGCCTGACTGCTCATGTTTTTTGCCTGTTGGACCTATTTTTAGCCAAGTTGCCATTCCCAGTAGTTAATTGAGTACAATTGTAGTATTACTGATAGGAACAGTGGCCTCAGAGACCAAAAACAGAGCTAAAAGGAGAGTCAATATTGGACTTACATTAGCCAGGTGGCCAAAAAAATCACGACTCCTGTTCATGTTGCTCTGTTACGTATCAAAAGATACAAGTCCTCACATTTGAGCAGCTGGAGCAAGAGATGGTTAATGTTTTTGCTTCATAAATGACTTAAACAATGAATCCATTATTAAAATTGTTGTCGATTAAAGCCATTTCACATCAAGCATGGATTTTCTGGGTTCTTATGAATGCTTGTACACCCCTGCAGAACATTCAGATTGACCTCGATTTCTGTGGATTTTTGCCTGCGGAAATATATGTTTGACCAATGCAATGGGCGTTTGCTTTCGGGGTAACGAACTGTCGGACAAACAGGCTTTTTTCTGTTCAATGTGACATTTTTCGGACTGTTGGTGTTTCGGAATAACGAAGGGCCATCCCCTTCTCAACACCCAATAATGTACGAGAAACACTACTACATCAACAACCAAATAAAGGACAATAAATGAATTGAGATCACCCAGCAGCTGGGATACGATGGTAATGTAGTTGATATGCACTTGCTGATATTATATGTTGGTCACGGAACGGGGCTAGCCACAACAGCTAGCGTAAGCATCACATTTGGGGTCCGATTAGTTTATGTATTGTGTAGTTAACGTTAGAACCTTAGACATTTTCTGTCTGGATAGGTTTTTGTTGTGTGGAGTGGACACAGCACTATTTAGGAGGACACTCATTGGGCCAATTGGCGAAAATGGAATACGGCAATAATAATAATTCACACAAGACCTGGTGTGCATAGTTGTCAAAATCTACATTTGAATTTTCCGCAATTAACCGCATTTTTGCATACTGTAGCACTGGTGAGAAACAGCTTTTTAATGTTCTGTCAATTATCTAATTGATTAATTAAGTGATTGTTTCAGCACAAGTGTTAAGTTTAAGTAGTTAAGCTAGGACTTGTCTTACTCTCTGCTGTTTATAATTATACTTTCTCTCTCTTTGTCTCTGTCTAATCAGTATGCCCTGTGCCTTGTAACAACTCAACAATGCTTGCACACTTAGCAGTAATAGTTAGACCTGCTCATGCAGGACTAAAGCAGTGAGTGTGGGTGAAACGTCTGAACTGTACCTCACCAGGCTGTGAAGTGTTTTGATTGCTGCTGTCCCGGTCTTCCCATCCCCTGACCGGCTCCTCACCTCCACCCCCGGGGGGGATAATCACACTAATACCTGTAAGCGGCGCTCTGCCTTGATGCCAGCCTGGGAGGAGGCGGCGGGGGCACCGGGCCTTTTAAACCAATTTAAAACCTGCGGTGATTTGTGTTGGACAGAAATCACTCTGGCACTGCCACTTCAACAATCCCCCCCCACCACCACCACCTCCACGTACACACGCAAACTGTTCCTCCTCTATCCCACAATCCTTAGGGGACTCAAAGAGGCATTGATTGGTTGAGCTGTTCGCCCCTCAGACAGATCGATAATCACTGTTCTCCCGGTGCTGTGCTGGAGGGGTGAGGCTGGGTAGACGCTCATTTGCCAGTTCCCATGGGAACTGCTCCGAGTCCCACCGGATATGGCGCTTTGAAGACCTCCTTGATTTTTTGTTCTCAAAGTTTCTGTTTTTGGAAGTTTTACTAAATCAACCTTTGAGGACAGTTAATATTGTGTCAAACGATAAACGCTTTAATTGGCAGTAAAATTGGAAAAAAAATGGGTGTCCGTGTTAGAGGCTATCTTGATTGTTATTGGTTCTTTTTCTTAAGACAGATGATAGCGCTGCGTGAGTGTGTGTGTGTGTGTGTATGGTACGGTAAAATAATGAATTTCTCTTGATTAAAAATTCTCTCAGAGAGCGGGTGCTGAAACCTTATTGATTTCCATTAAAAGTAATCAAACTTTTCATGCTACTAGATGGGTGTGGGAATCTTTTTTTTTTTTCTCCGTGAAAAACTATTTGACTCCTGCTTTTAAAATGACCACCAATCTACACAGAAGAGTTTGAATCATCCCATTCATCAATCAGCTCTCCCGTGCCTCGCTCCGATATCAGCTGTTAATAGTCCTGAACTTTGAACTCGGAAAGTATTGGCAGGGTATCGCTGTAGCCGTGAAAAGCTTGGAAAGTTTAGGGCTGTATCTTCTGATTCATCAATCTCTAAACCAATAGCTCGGAGTTGTCTCGGGCATGAATCTCCCCTCAGTACCAGCCCTGAATCGTTTGAACCATCAATTTCCCCTCTATTAGACTCGTGCTGTCTGCTCCATGGCCATGTCTTCTCATTGGAGTTATGGGTGGAGTGGAGATGGGGGGGGGGGGACTGTCGGCGGATGATAGAGACATGCGGGGGAGGAGCGTGGGCAGAGGTTAGAGCAGGCAGAGATATGCTTGGTATTTAGGCAGAGATACATGAGGAATGGCTGTATCTGTCACTTCCTGCCCTCCTGTCTCCGCCCGGTGGTCCCCGCCGCTCCGTCCGCTCATGCCGGTGGCTCATAAAGAGTGCCGCGCAGCCCTATGTTCAGGTCGTAAAACCGAATTAAAATATTAAATCTGTCAGAGCCTGTCCTCGTAAATAAAGCCATATATTACTCCTCCATCTATAAAAGTGAAAAAGGGTCGAGGCGTTTTACGAGGGGGAAGAGGAGCAGGCCTATTTCGGGTCTGATCACAAAAAGCCACCTCATCACTGCCTCCACCTGTGGACTGAGCTAATTATTCACCTTGCAGAGTGATGGAGAATAAGGAGGGATCGATGGAGCGTACAAGGCTGGGCTGCAGTAGAAAGACTCAGGGACTATTTTATATCTTTATCAGTGACTTAGAGATGTAGGAAAAAGTGGTCATAAAATGTGAAATATTTGCATGTCTGCAGCACATTTTTCATAAGTAATAACCCCCATTTATGTGAAGAAATATCCACTTTGCTCGTGTCTGTCCTGACTGATATAACAACTCATAGCCAGTTCACGGAATGTTTCACATTTGCTCTACAAGGTGTCAGGTCGTTCTAAAAAATAACCTAATCATGCTGTACAGACAGTGATCCACATCACCTTCCAGGCACTGACAACACTTATTTGTTTAGACTAAATGCATAAATAGAAATAAAGAAAATTAACTTGAAAGTTAACTCAAGCAATTATTGAGGAAAAACATGTGAAGTTGTGCATTAGTATTCCACTGTTGATATGAAACGTATCTTTGGTTCGGTAATATCAAGATTCAACGTATCTCTGGTTTGCAGAAACTTACTATGCCAACTTTTCATTTTGGCGACTGGGTTGGCGTATTCCTAAATACATTTAATGTAATCATATTATCACAAATAATCACAAACTAGAGGTAGTGGGAGCTGGATCGGTGACCCATCGCTCATTTTTGCGACGGTGCCCCTAGTCGGTTAATCCGGCCCTGCTTTGTTGTATAACAAAGGCAACAGATATTGGTATGTCAGCTAACAGACACATTGAAATAACCCAGCCACATAACTACACTCTACCAGGCATTGTTGACAACAAAAATTTCAACCAGGCAGTTAGCATTACAATTGCAGTACGTGCTGGTTTATTAACATCCCCGCTAGAGGGCTCTACTGCGCCTCAGTGATTCCTGTCCACAGTCGACCTGCCTCCCTCGGCGGTCCGCTCCAGTGGTCCCTGAGATCAGAGCCATTAGCATTAGCAAGTGTAGGGATGTTGGGACGGACGTCCACCTGCTAGCGGGCAGCTGCTTCTGCCCGCTCAGCTAATTGGCTGGCAGGTGGCCGGGACAACACAAGTGTCTCTCAGCCAGGAAGAAGAAGAGCGAGGACATCAAATCTCCCGGCATCCTGGACCAAAGATGAAAAGGCTTCTGCTGAATGAAAACAAGTCACACACGCACACACGCACACACACGCACACACATGCATACTTACTACTTCCAATTATAAACAAGCTATAACACACATACATACACTCACACTACATACGCAGCATTTGCAACACACACAAACCCAAAATAAGTATACGTGTGCACTCTCTATTTTATTTAGTCTAATACACACACACACACACACACACACACACACATAGACACACAGTCTTTGAGCTTTGCAGAATAACCTTGGCACCAGCATGGTGCCTGCTTCGCCAGTCTGGTAGATAGATGGTCCTCGACGCAGGCTGGCACAGGCTTTTCATTATGTTCACTACCAATCCATAGGAACTGAGTCTTGGATTTCTTCCCTTCTTTTTCTTTCTCATTTGCTTCTGGCTTCCAGCTTACTCCACTGGATTGTACATGTACTGCTCTTTTTCTGCATTGTCAGTGACCATCCTCTTCCTTTATCTATTGTCTTTTAGTCGCAGTTTTGTTTTCTCTTCTCCTCTCCTTTCCTCTCTTCTCCTTTCCTCTCCTTTCCTCTCCTCTCCTCAGCTCTCCTTTCCTCTCCTCTCCTCTCCTCTCCTCTCCTCTCCTCTCCCGGCTTAATTAGGATGTGGGGGAGCTGGTTGTCGGTTGAGTAAGCTCAGTATCAGATGATTAATTGCTGGAGGGGGGTACAGCAGCCCAGGGGCAGCATGGCCGGGGGAACACAAGGTTACAGGATGGTGTAACCCCCCCATCCATTCTCCATCCTCCTCCTTCTCTTCCCTCTTTTTCTGTCTCCTTCAGCAACTTTCTCTCTTCCTCTTTTCCCCTTCTCTTCATCTCTGTCTCATTTACCCTCTCACTCTCCCGTCTCTCCTTGTTGATCTGTTGTAAAGCAAATTCCCCCACGTTTCCTTGTCTGACCTACGCGTGTTGCCGGCGAGCACCGGCCGGCGCCGCCTCTGAGCGGGAACATCGCTGCACATATGTGTGCCGTTAATTAAGATTAAAGGCCGAAGGCAGATGAACGGCAAACCAGCTGTTCATCACTGCAATGATCATTAGCTCCATGTATTCATTAACAAGCCTGATTTTATGCGTTTCAAGTGGTCAAAATGTTCAGACTCACACCGTCTCCCGCTGTGATCTGCAGTAATTCTCGCCTGCAGTCTGTATATGGTGGTCAGTAGTCGGCTGACCTTGGCTGCCAGCAGGTTGAGAGTGTCAGACTGTGGCTATGATTAGTTTGCAGATAGTGGACCTTGTCTTCGGGCGGCCAGAGGGCAGAAAATCTATTATGTGATTGGTTGGTTGGCACAGTGCTGTGTAGCGGCAGCATCAAGCGGGAGCTAAGTCTAGACTCTAAATTTAGATTAATGGAAGGCTAGCTGGCTAAGTTTGTAATTAATAGTAGTGACCTGCCGGGCTACACGTATTACTAAAGCCTGAACAGAGCTGGCCACCTCCCTGACCCACACACACCTCACACACTTTGTCACGGGGAATGGAGACCTCATCTATTTTCTCCGAGTCCCTTTTTATTTATGGCTTGTTTTGACTTCACTGCTTCTCGCAAAATGTTGTTCGGCAGGCGGTGTGCGTTTGGTTTATTGTGCAGAGTCACAGATTTTCTGTAGCGTTTCAGACTGTGCCTGTGAAGGGACGCCTGCCCACCTTGAACAAAGCACATTCAATGGGACAAAATGCTGCTTCAGCTCTTTACGCCAGGACTCATCTCCGACCATTTTGTTCGTACCTGAGAGCGTTTTTTCCGTCGCCATTCTCTGACCACGACTGTATTTTCAGCTGCAGTGACCCTTTTTTTCTCATTCTCTCTGTCCATTTCTCAGTATTTTCACTTTCCCTCCCTCCCCTGCCTGATGCCGACTCTCTCTCCCTCCATCATATCGAGCTGTCCGTCAGTGTGGGGCCTCGCGTCTCTTGGTCTTTGATGGATGGGGAACACGTAGGAGGAGCAGCCGTCCTTAATGGACACGGCGGATTGAAACGCTGGGGAAGTAAATGTTAAGGGCCTCATAAAACATCCACTTCCCCGCCCTCGTCCTATGCAGCCCTCCCCCACATCACCCACACACCTCCCTCCCACAATCTCCCTCCTTAAATCTCCACCTACACACCACCGCTGACTTATCAGCCGCCTGCAAGTGTCTCTGTTTGTGTCTATCTTAACGCTCAGGTATCTTTATGTAGAGATGTGTAGGTATTTGTGTGGACATGAGCATCAAATCCGCCCCCCCGTGTCCCTCCCGTGGCGTGATAGTGGTGATGGATGGAGCCAGAGGAGAAAGGACCTCCTTCCGCCTCAATCAGACGTCTGTGAGCGCCGTAGATCAGATTGTGCGGCAGTTTCCAGCAGTGATATGTCAATGCGTGTATATACGGTGACCGTGGCAGCCCTTTGCCCCTGACCCCCGTCAGCTCCTACTGGGTTGTTGAGATGTAGGAGGGGGATTAAGAAGACACTGGTAAAGTTGATTTATTCCCTCACGCCACAGGCACAGACAAAGGAACCGTGTTAAAGAGCCTCCATCAATAAGCCGGCGCTCCGGCTACCATGTTTGCAAGAGGCGGTGAGGTCAGCTCTTGAAGTTATAGCTGCAGGGTGATAGCTGTACTGCTGAATAACTCAATTCCTCTCCAAGGTGGAGGGGTCAAGAGGAGTCAAGGACAGTGGCGAGGCGGGAGGTGGGTGGAAAGTGAATTTAGCAGTGAGAGGGGAGACTCGCTGTTTCATCTGGAGCATTGACCCTGGTCATAATTCCAATTGCCTGACTTGTTTGATGCAGAAAGAAATCCCTCAGCGTGAAAGGAATTGCCTTCCCCCAGCAGTTCCATAGCCTGTGTGTTATGTGGAGGAGGGGTTCTGACCGTGATTTAGATCTTCAAAAAACGGACCCAGGATTTAAAATCTCACCGTAGAAACGATTTGAGGCCGTTTTATATGTATGTGTCTGAGAAGACAACCTGAAGCCAATACGAGGGCTCTGCAGATTCAGCCATTAATCATCATAATGCAGGAGGCATCCAGCGATGAATTAGAATCCCCTGGCCCATGCAACCTCAATAATCCAATTATTTAAAAGCCAAAATAGAAGTTATAGTTGTATGGTAAAATCTTTAAGGTGAAGGTCGACACATTACAGCATAGTAAGGCAAATGGCATCAGCTCCCTGGCGGGCTGTTATTCCCCTGTGGCGGTATTTCATAGCTGACGTCAAGACGTGTACAACTTGTTGAGGTCATGTTTTGAAGCTCAGGAGGGGGCAGCGAATGAAGTCATGTTTGGCCGGACCACCTTTTAGCATCATGAGACAGTCAGAGGATTTTAGCACCAATGTGCTGATTTGGGTTAGTAATCCTGTCTTACAGTAAGATGGGGTCTGACAAGGTACAGGCAGCAACGCTGACGTTATTCTGCAGGTAATGAGCAGGAAAATATTTGCTGAATAGAGATATCTATCATTGAAATGAGCAGAGTGTCAGCACATTATACAGAACACTCTTTGAGAACAGGGACAATGGCAAAACTACCTCAGCTGTAAATACTTAAAATAATACTGTAGGTGTTCAGGTGGAGAGTACTGCAGTACATGCATGTTGAGGTACTGAGTACTGTATAGTATGTCTGTACACATTCTGCTGCAGTATCTTTGTTATCTTTTAGTTCATTATTTACTCTCTATAGCTGAATTATTATTATTATTTTTTTTAGGTGATAATTAGCAAGTAACATATTTTAAATTTCTTTGGAATAATAGCCAAATTACGCCAATATTTACCTCAAAATTGATCGGAAATTACTTTGTTTGGCTGTCTTGACTTGGGACTTGACTCTGGACTTTTATTATTATTATTTTATATCTATTATAAACATTATTAAATTATTATATTCCAGTATTTCCCAATAAGAAGTAATACATAGCTGGTAATTTATTTAATACATTTCCAGGAAAAGAATACAAAGTTAATTGATATGCTTTATTTCCATGTCTGCTGATAAATAGATTATAATTAGCAAATAACTTCTTTGAAATTTCTTTTAAAAAACTCCCTGAATCATGACATTAGCTACCAGGTTACATTTGTGTAGACAATACTATAGTAAGTCACACAATGGTGAGATTTGTCCCTGATCTGAAGTATCTTCCATTAGTTTTTGTTTTCCACCTCCGATGGAGAGCAGCGCACAGCCGCTTCTCAAGCCTAAGGGCCCTATTTTGACGATTATATGTTATTTTAGCATATCATTATTAAATAATGTTTATAATAAAGTAATTTTTGATAGATTTTGAGTTAAATATTGGGGTAATTTGGCAGTAATTCAAAATAAATTTTGAATAGGTTACTTGCTAATTATCACCTAATTACCATGAAATTTGCGGACCTGTAAAATGAAATGTTACCATAATTTTTATTCCACTTCCTCGACTTTATCTGGGAGCTAGTTGTTACTTTGCAGTTCATGACTTAAAATGCAAAATGTTCTAACACTGAACAACTGAATTGAGTGCTGTTCATCTCCCGTGTCAAACCAAAAGTAAATGTTGACTTGTTACGTAACGTTGTTATCAGGCACCAACCTCCGGGTCTGAAAAGTGAAGCAAATGTAGAAGTGCCTTAAACTCGCATTCTTTCCAACAGCCAGCAGGGGCCGACTCTGGTTGCAAAAAATGTCTGATGTTTCACTCCTCACATCAGTATTATTTACTGTATGGCCGACGTTTTCAGTGGAAAAACTGACTGTTTGCTACCTATTTAACACCAAAAAAAAGAGGAATGAATGCTGGACTTACACACATATGACTCCAAATGAATGCTGCTGTTGTCCTATGTGTGCTTGTAGTGTACAAGTAAACCACTGTTTGCTAATGTTGCTAATGTTATCAATTTAAGATGATAATATGTCAGTGTCGTGTTTACAGCATGTTGCACTGGTTTTAAGTGAGCAAACAGTCTATTAAAGCAGGTTTAAAGGAACAGTGTGTAACATTTAGACGGATCTATTGTCAGAAATGGAATATAATGTTAATAAGTATGTTTTCTTTAGTGTATAATCACCCGAAAATAAGAATCGTTGTGTTTTCGTGACCTTAGAATGAGCCGTTTATATCTACATAGGGAACGGGTCCTTTTCACGGAGCCGGCTGCCATGTTTCTACAGTAGCCCAGAACGGACAAACCAGACACTGGCTCTAGATAGAGCCATTTGTATCAGTTGGTTGCAATCTGCAACCTCACCGCTAGATGCTGCCAGATCCTACACACTGTACCTTTAAGTCAAATTTTGAACCCTTACTCGTTATGAAATATTTTGATATTTTGATTTTGCTCCTTTGTCTTAAGTAAAGGATCTAAATACTTCTCCAACAACTATCTTTAGACCGTTCACACTGGAGGAGCTACAAAGGTGCCGTTAAGTTGTTGCCCTCTTTTTGGCCGACATTTTCGACATCCCAACACTATATGTGAAATAATTAATCAACACCAGGCTGTGATCCTCTTGTAATTTGCTAAAATGTCAGAGTGAGACTTGCTGAATGACCGTCCATTGTCATTGAGAGGTCACATTAAAGTCTAGTTTTCCAATTACCTTCCTGCAATGAACCTGCTCTCCGTCGTAGCTTTCTCTTTTTACTGAGTTGTAAACGGTAGAGCCCGGCCACCGATTTCACTTCACTCAGAGCAATAAAAGGAGGTGTTTGCAGCAAGAAGTTTATTCAGACCTTTTACAGAGGGACCGTGGCTGGACTTTTCATTTCATATGAAGACGCTCTGATAGCATTTGTTGCCACGTCTTTGGAGGAAAAAACTCCTGAGGTGAACCAACTGTTTGTCCATCAAATGCATTTTAGTGTTATACGAGGGGAGCTTTGCTTTTGCAGCATTCATTCGTGTGCCATTTGCAGCGAGTGCCTGTAGGGGGATATGCTGCTGTTAGGTGGTGTTCAGCTGCCTGCGGCTGGTTTTGGAGATCCTCTGGGCCCAGCAGGACACGGCCCTCAGACATGTTTCAGCCTTTTTGTGAAAAATTCAACCGCTCACTAAGAGGAGAGAAGGAGCAAAATAAAGCTTCCCACTTGAGAGCTCCCTGTTCCCCAAAATAAGCAGGAAAGTGTTGAAATATGACGAGGAAGAGGAGGCAAATGAAGACTGATTGAGGTGTTGTGTGAATGTCTGCAGCTGAGTCTGCACATCGTTGGGTTTGTGATGAACTCATGCAGGAGCGCCGATAACGATGTGAGTCCAACACGCTCCCATGTGTGTGTGTGTGTGTGTTTGTGGAGGGGGTTAGTTCCCTGTGAACAGACCCAAAGATAATGAGAAGCATCAGGGCCCCCAACTCTGCCTTTGACTTTTCTAGCAACAACCCTGCAGTACTACAGTAAGGACTGAACTGTCAGCAGAAAACAAACCTGCAGAAATGTGTGTGTTTGCGTGTGTGTTGAGGCTACTCGGTAACTTAGGGGCAATAGAGGGAGCTTGAGGGAGCGTTGCCAGGAGGGAAGCACTGAGGATGTGTTGGGGAAAGATAGAAGCAAACCCAGGGCCAAAAAATCCATCAGGCTGCAGTTTTTGAAGGACAGTTTCCCAGTGAGAGTCTCATCCTGTCGGCCCCTTTGGGTCTGGCCTCAGCGGGTAGAGAGCTCCTCCTCCGGAGATCACGCCGCCTCTGGTTGAAGGTTGTAAAGGAGGAATAAATGGACAGGAGGCGAGAACAAGCTGGCGAGAGACAGTGATGGAGAGGTGGAGAGCTAACCTTTACCAGCTCTTGTTTTATGTCTCCCTCTCTCTCCTTTCTCACGTTTATCACCTGATATGAGCCCTTAGCTGAGCACTCTTTCTCTCCTCTGAAACGTTTGGCATAAACACTTCTCAGTTACATGAAAAGAGGAGAAACTGTAACATTTCACACCTCCCGCGCACCCTCCCGGTTCACTCACACACACACAGATGCCGACACACTCCTCGCCAAATGCGTGTGCGCGCCACGCATCCACACCTGAACGTCTTCTAAGGGAGTGAATAATTACTTTGCCAAAGGGCACAACTGTGATCCCTGGCTGGTATTTAAAGCCTTGTCACTGAATTTAAATTACCCCTCCTCTCCATCGCTTCCTTTAGTTAAGTGGAAATGTCCTCTTTTTCTGGCTAATACAGAGATCACAGCCCTAATGTCTTCATCATGGCCTCCAGCTAAACCTGCCACATTGCATGACACAGACGCCCAGCGTGAATTTCCACATTGGCGTCGACGTGTGAAGCTATCTGCCGTCACCGATCCAAACTACGCTTTTCCTGCTATTGTGTTACAAAATGCAGCAAAGTCTTGTTCTCTGTGCGTAAGAATGATTTATAGATAAAACCTTTTGTTCAAGCGGAGGTAGGGAGTGCTGCCTGGATGGAGGTGTGTGTGAAATTCAGCCCCTCTAATTAGTTTATTCAGTTATTCTTTCCTCTTCCCACCATGTTGTAGCCCTAGGCCATCTGTGCTTTCTTTTGCAACAAGCTCTCACTGCCTCCACCTCCCTCCCGCTGCTTCCTCAACCCCTTCGCTTCACTATAATTTCCCAGCCTCTCTCACGGACCTCCGTCGAGCATGTGTGCCCTGCGTCGTGTGTCCAGTCTGTCTTGAAAAACAGTGATAGGGGGCTGCATCATGAAAGGAGGTGCGGGGGTTTGAGAGGCTGATCCTGTATTTGTCCTTGTCTGATGTAACTCGTCTCCCATGATGCTCCGTGGCTGAGTCTGGGCCCACCTGCTTGTCCGCTCTCCTCCGCGCTCCATGATTGGCGTGGCGGGGCAGAGAGACTATTAGGATGCTCAAGCATGAAACCACTTAAGGTGCATGTGTGTATGTTTCTGAGTGTGTGCGTGTGTGTGTGGGGGGGCAGCGAGCGCATGTGTACATTTGCTTTTACACATTTGTGCCCGTAGTAGGAGCGTGACCATGACCACCCCGACGCACGATCCAGAATATCAAAGAACATCAAGTGTATTTGAATTCAGCAAGAGTGCAGTGAGGTTCGGCGGGATAATAAATTGCATCTGGATGGAGAAGGTATCCAGGTTACAAAAGCCCTAATCAGGTTTTATAAGATCTGTGGGCAGCATGATGTGGAAATTACAGAGGCTTTTAATAGTGAACCAGGTTTGTGCCACACAATATATATGCATATATATATTTAAGTTGGTCTTTATTTTTTATTAAACATGCACGTCTCATGTATTCATATATGCCCAGAATTTCATTCTTCTCCGGGTGAAAAAAGATAATTTATACTATAATGAGACACCAAAAGCTCTGAAACCCCAGACTAATGAAATTTTCAGATGCAGGCTGACCCAACACACCTATTCAATAAAAAAAATGAGATTTGGGGGATATATTAGTCATTTAAATGAAGAAATAATTTCCAAAAAAAGATTAAAAAACAGAATTATGCGAAGGAGATTATCCTTATTGCTGGCTGACAGAGAAACCTGTATCATATTAGTTACAGACGACTGATGAAATCAGGTTTTTAATAAGACCTGGGTATCACTCCGGTTCTGTATATCATCAAAACTGGTACACCAGCCTAATCCTCGCCCATGATTTCAAAGTGTGAAGAAATGAGAGCGCTGCGGTTGAGCTTCGACTTTGTCAACAGCGTTAGCGCGGGGATGATGCTGCAGAGTGCAATATCTACCGTCGGAGCAATATTACACTTTGTGGTGTAACATGTCATGGAGGAAAATGACGCATAATTATCATTCTGCAGGATAAAATTGCAAACCTGATAGCCTTGTTGTTCAAAACAAGGAGTCGGCGCCGTCCCCTCTGTCTTCTCTCACTCTCCTTGTTACAGATTTAGTCTAGTTTTCCCAGACACACGTTTTCATACCTCAAGGTTATTTTTCTGAATGTCTATTTATCATTTTAAGCTTTGCACGCCTTCTCCCGCCTCCTCACGCCATGACTAGTTATTTTCTCAATTGACTATCGTCCAGCTTCCCATTACTCATGCTGAAATGCCCTTTCCTCTCGGAGAAGCTCACACTCTTGGATTGTTTTCTCTCTGCGGACAACCAAAAGCCTCTGTGCTTCTTGTAAAGCCTTATGTCCATTATCAATGATTGTTTCCACCCTCTGTGTCCGCCGTGCACGTGTTGCAGTGTGTGCGTGTATGTGTCCATGTGCGTCTTTGACCCAGTACGCCGCTCTCACAGATTTCACATTAACCTCAATCCTGCTTTCTTCCAAATTAGATTTCTATTCTTCTGTCTCCATGTTGACTTATTTGCTTCCCTTTCATCATCTCCGGCAAGGTTATCCCGAGGCAAGCAGCACTTTTATGGGAACAAGGGGGCGTAGGGGAGGGGCGGAGGGCCCGGCTTTGCCGCCAGCCATGCCTTAATCGATCTTGTTTAAAGGGATGTTGTGAGCTGAATGTTTGAACCGACGTTAACAGTTCTCTGGGATTTAATTAAGAAGTAGAATGAATTTAATGTCAATTACGTCTTAAAATGAGCGAGGAGTGTGAAGACGCACAACAAAGAAACCGAGAAGTGGGGTTGGCGGGGAGGAGGAGGAGGAGGAAGAGGAGGCTAATTAGGGGATGGAGTTGTGTTCATGCATCATTCCAGTTGAAACATTTCCTTCCTCTCCCTCTCAACCCCATTTTCCTCTCTGCTCCTTTTTCCTCTCTCTGCATGTATATCTGCAAGAGCCCTCAGCGAACAAAAAGAAAAAAAAAACTTGTCACATCTTTTCTTTGCCGCTGGCACCGGCACACAGTATGGGTATATGCAAATATGAGAAAATAGAGACTTCAGCATTGTTGACACACACTCTTCCTACACATGAAGCAGAACTGGATATAAGACTGGAGTCTCTCTCTATACAACTGAAGTGGTTTAAGTACTTCTTTGTACTTTATTGATTTTTTAGAATGTTGAAAACCACAGTAAATGCCATCATATCATCCATACAGTATATCATCCACATGACATAGAGGAACAAAACCATGAGGAACAAAAAAAATAAAACAGACGACCTCCACTGCATGACCCACATTTAAATACAACTTTATTCAGATCTGAGGACTTTTAGCTTTTATATATATATATGTATATTTATGTTTTTGACAGTACTATTCTTTGCTGAGGGAATCGGTGTTGTCTCGCAGTCTCTAAGGCCAAATATCCACATGTCTGTTGGCATTAGATGGGTAAGGCTGCTGCCGTGACAACGCTGACCATCCCACAGCAACATGACTGTCTCTTAAACTTAGTCCAGCAGCCTTTCTTTGAGAGAGGCGGAGAGGGTGGAGTCTCAGTGAGAGTATTGCTGTAAATCTGAGAGGATCGGTGCGGAGCAGAGTGGGGGGCTTCCTCCCAACATGTAGCCCAAGATGTGTCCTTGTTTTCTTCTACATGAGTTCAGTGCTGTGGTCTCATGTCGCTGTTGATTCCAACATGTGTGAGCATCCCGCTTCTCTCCGGACGCCCTGCGGGAGGCGAGGAGAGGAGTATTTGAGGTTACTGAGGCGTATCTATGTCGGGCACTCCGTTGGCATGCTCTCGAGGAGATTTCATGTCCTCCCAATCCAGGGGGCTTATGTAAGATGCTTTGAACAGGAGAGAGGAAAATACCTAAACCAGCACATCTTAAGATTGTGTGTGCACACGCATTTGTTTGATGGGATATAGATATAGAGAGAAATAGATAGATAGAGGGGAGTTCTCGCGGCTGATGTTCAGTTGGCTCGGCATTAAGCTCACGGAGATTAGCCAGCTCAGCCCGGCGCTGTGCGCAGGAGGGCGGGCAGGGCAGCAGTGAGGAACTACCCTCAGCAGGGTTCAACGCCAGGGTATGGGAGGTAGAGAGGGTTAGGCCAGTCGGCCGGGTCACACACAGGGAGAGGACGACAACGTGAGGACGGTGGGTAACATGCATGGAAGGGAAAGGGGCAGAGAGAGCTGCAGGACGGAGAAATGAATGAATGAACAGAGCAGGAGGCAGTGGTTCATTCATGCTGGTTGCATTTTACAAGCGTTGTATCATATCCAGCAGACAGGGCCTACATCTAGATTGCATGTTCCACTGGGACTCCTTATGTATGCTTTCAAATAAATACTGCATCACTGTGAAATCAGAATCTGTGCTTACAAGCTTTCTCATAGTTTGCACTCTGATTGATGGTAGCCTCTTTAGGAAAATCCCCTCTGTGAGACACTTACAGATACGCGTGTTGTCAACGTATATCAGTGCATCTGTGAGATATCGGTTTCGATTAAACAAGCCCACGCAAGAGGAGACAGGTTTGCCAGATGAGCAGCCTTTATCATGGCTGCAGGTGTCTGTCCCCTGCAGACTTGCTGCCATTTGCTCCGGGCCACAAGTTGATTAGGTCGCCACACGGCGAGGAGCTACCCCCCTCTTTAAGAGTGAATTAAAAAGCAGATTTACAGGTCTTTGTTACTATCTTTAGCCCTGCGACTGTGTTTTGCCTCCTCAATCTCACACAGAGCAGCCAAGGCGATGCAATTACGTCTGGCCTTATGCTACCCCCCACAGGACGACGGCTTCACGGTGACCGCTCACCGCTCCAGCCAAGCGTGCACGTACACACATCTCGACTTAATCCCTGACATCACAGCGCATTAGCATCAAACCGGCTACCTGATATCACCGTTTAATGACTCTTCACACCTGTCTTGTGCCTGTTCACCAAAAAAAAAAGTCACCGTGCCATCTCGCCAACAAAATGTCAGGCTGCCTAATTCATAGCTCCATTGTGCACTTCTCTCGACTGGTATTGTTTGTGAGCGCAACATGAGCCGGGCCAGCCAGTGGCCATTTATCTTAATGAGAGCAGTTAACTCTGGGCTGAGCTTTGGCTGCCGGCTCCACGCACAAACTATCCCTGCGAACGTCCTCTTATCCTCCTACCCGCCGACTTGATTTTTAGGAATACATCTCGCCCTCTCGTTGAAACCTTAATTAGGTTCTAAAGGAGATTAAATTATATGTAATTATTATGATAATATTTTCATTTATTCAAGATAACGGGCCGACTTTAGAGAACACAGTATTTGTCGGGGAGAGAGCAATCTGCCTCACACAGTCAAAGTTATCAAGGCGTGAAATCAGGAATCCTGACGGCAACAAAATGTAATCTTTTTCATACAGAGGGGACAATAGAAGGAGCTGCATACTCTAAGTCTCCTCCTCCACTTTAATTAAAACAGCTCAGTGAATCTCTCCCTCTCTCACTCCCCCACTGCTCTCTCTCTCTCTTAAGTGTGTATCTCTATGCAGAATCTAGTTATTTCCCTCGCACTGAACTCGTCTTAAGCCCTGGCCCAGAGTCTTTGTTGAGCAATTGCTTTTTCTTGCAAATTTTATTATTTTTCTCTCTCCCTCTTTTCCCTCTTTTATTGAAATGGAGGTGACATAACCGAGATGTATTGTGATTAAACTTGGCAGACTGTAAACTACACATTGACATGATGATGGTGGGATGCTTACCATACTTGCCAACCTTGCCATAATAGAGAGGATTTCAAAACCTTGTTTGGGTCCTCCCCCGGATACAAATTGAGTTTCAGGAACTTTATTTCCTGCATTCTGGCGATTTTTCAGAATTAAATTAACAAAATAATAAGTACACTGCAACAGCATTTTTATGTTAAAGCTGCAGTGGGTAGAAATGGAGCAAATATGATTAAAAAAAAAGTTATTTCTATTAAACGGTCACTATATCCTGACAGTAATGCATGAGACAGGTAATCTGAAAAAAAATCGTGTGCATCTGCAATATTTCACAGACCGGAGGAAAACAACCAGTCAGAGCTGATCTGGAGTCTGCTGTTCACCTTCTGTCTCTGAGAGCCACGAGTCAATCACTCGCAAACTCCGACAAAATGGTCAAACTAGGCAGCGCTGATCAAATATGAATCAATATTCTGTTACTGTAATGACTATTTCTCGCCTGAAATGTTTTCAGAATCATCTTGTAGTGTACTGTTTAGCTGTAAAATTAGAAAGTTTGTGACCCGGCAGCCGTGTTGAGATCAAGTTGAGGAACTACCAAGCACCGCCCACCAGTTGGAGCACAGCCAATAGGAACGCTCTCTCTCTGATATGACCTGTGATTGGTCAAAGTCTCCTGTCACAGGCTAGATTTTTTAAAGTCTGACAACAGAGCCATGAGGAGGAGCAGAAGTCTAGTTTTCTCTCAGAACACTTGAATTACAATATGCTGAAAGGTTATTAAGGAAGTTTTGCCCAATGATGCCAGAAAATTGTTGCCAACTGCAGCTTTAAATAGGCCTACTTTTAATTTTACTTTTAATTAAAGAGAACTGAATAATTTGCCCCTCTGGTGTGAACTTGTGTGAATCTCTGGCATAAACAAATATTCATCTGTTTTTATTTATTCATTAATTCTTTTGCCCCTGCTTGAGTATTTCTTTGTCGTAGTACTCTCCATCTCTTACTCACTGAAGGCCCTTTCAGACACAACGCGACAACGGCACCACTGCGCTCTGAAACTCGTCATTTCATGGCTTGCGCCACGCCACGACAGCTTTTCGCTGCGTTGAGCAAAACTGTGAGCGCTGCACACTGGGATGTGCGGCAAGCGCAGCTCAAACCACGTTGTGTTGTGAGTAGCTCTATTCTGCCGTGAAACGACATTTGGTGTAGCTCTATTGTCGTCACGCTGTACAGCGCCAGAAACAGGTTGCAATAAGGAAAAGGGGAAAAAAAAGTGTGTAAATTTGTCGTAAATCGGGAGAAATACGGGAGAATTGTGACCCCGGGAGGAAAAACGTGAGTCTCCTGGTAAAAACGGGAGGGTTGGCAAGTATGATGCATACATGTGAGGACAGTGAAGATGGGTAAGAGGAGGATGGACTTAAAGTTCACGTAAAAAAGATGCCCTTTAAAAAGACTTTGAGTGTAACCTAAATGATCCTGTGGTTGGTTACACATTACATTCATCTGCTCTTTGTGTTCCCTCTGGTAAGTTTTTAATCATTTATAGAGTCAAACGCTGTACGCTGTTTGTAATAAAGTCTGAATTTGTATACAGCTCTCCAGTGAAGCGTATCACAGCATTTAAATGCTTTCGCTGAAAACGCTGCCTTGTGACTTTCCAAAAGAGCAATATAGTAAAGGGCGATTAAAAGGACATTCAGACAACATTCACAGAAATGACTTGATGGAAGAGAGAACTCGCTGGCGAGAAGTTGGCATTTAGAAACTGGATTGAGGTAAGAATGTGCGTGTTTGATTTTCACTACCAGTCCAGTTAATGAATGCTGCAGTTATTCCAAATGCCTCATTATCTGCATACTGTAGTTTTGCATATATGTTTTTACATCTTACAATAGTCAGGCTACAGAGAGGTTGTTTTTTTTAAGGTGTCTCGCTGCCACAGTGGCCATAAGGACGATTCACAGCCCTGGTTTCCTCCTCATGTGTTGCAGTCACTCCTTTTCCTCTCCCCTCCCACCTCTCCTCCCCCCTACAAGTCTTCTAGCCCGAGGGCAGGTAGGGCATCTCGTTATGGTAGTTGTAGTCCGGGCAAACCTTCTGGACCAGGCGGTAGTCCGTACTGTAGAAGGAAATGTAGATACAGATGACCTTGAAAGGCTTGGAGCAAATCCAGGACACGTGACTCTGGATCTGCTCCTGGAAGCAGGTCTTGGACGGGTCGTAGTTGCACAGCGAGGTGCGCTTGCTGCGATCCACCTTCTCATAGTCCACGCGGCAGTTGAAGATCTTTGAGTCCTTGGGGTAGACCACGCTCTGGCGCTCCAGGTCAAACTCCACCGCCTTGACGGGTGGCACCAGGCTGACCGAGATGTTGCCCTGGCCCGTGGAGTTGTGGCGGAAGTAGACGCTGAACGTTCCGTTCCCGTGGTCCACGATCTTGCCGGTGATGAGCAGGTTAAGCCTCACCGTCTTGATATTGGAATAGAAGTCGCCCCAGCCGAACATCTTCTTGAACTTGCCGGTCTTAACGATGGGCCGGCGCTTGACCCTGGAGCTGGAGGCATCGGGTTTGAGCAGGTCGCTCCCCAACATCTCCCAGAACTCCTGTTTAGAAAACTCCTGCTTGGAGAAGGGGACCGGGGAGCGGTAGGGCAGCTCCAGGGAGGTGGTGTTAGCCGCTCGGCTCTTACTGTGGAGCATCCAGCGGCTCAGGGGCGAGAGGGGAGCCTGCCCGCTCAGGAGGCCCACCGTCTTGGAGGAGTCGTCTGAGGAGCTCTTGGGGCTGGAGGAGTCGTCTTCTTGACCCAGGGCCACCTGGAGAGAGGAGGAGGAGGAGGAGGAGGAGGAGGCGGGGATCGAAGAAGAAAATAGAGAAAGAAAGTAGGCAGTTATCAGCGAGGTAGAAACGTGGACAGAAAACAAATTAAAGGCTTAATCGATACTTAATTTACCGTTCATACCTCCAGTGGTAGTAACTGTGACATTCTATCAATGTTATATATATAAATAAATGGTTGGAATTTTGCAGGTATTGCTATTATTACATTCTGTTGTTTACCCCGGCCGTGAGAGAAAATACTCCTTTATGTCTAGTTTTCGCAGAGCCAGTGTAATTCCCTAAGCTCCCTAGTAATGGGCTCATATGCCTCCTTCGAGCTACTCGAGACCGGAGGGATCAAAGAACAGATCCAAAGAGAAAATCCACACCAAAACTGAATTCACATAAAGTGCGTTACTCCTGTGGTCCTGGGCAGTTTAATCAATATTTGTGAGGGTGGACAATTTTCTACAAAGTCTATAATCCTGTAAAACAATAAAGCTCTGTCATTAAGAAATGCTTTCTAGAGTTGTGAGGTTGGGTGGTTGATTTATGCACTTATAAAGTGTCTGGCTGCACTGAAAGGAGCCGGATTCGTGCTAAAACACTTGTTTCTACGCTGCCAAAACATCCTCCAAGGTGCTATATTAATGTTTCATCTCATTTTCACTTCAAACTAAGTCAGAAAAGGTCACTTGAAGATCATCTAATTGGAGAGAAATTGAAAAATGTTAAAGGAAGAAAGCCGTGTTTCCTGTTTTAAAGTGAGCTTTTTGCTTCTTAAGCACTGCCGTGCGTGTCTGAGAACAGGGGAAACTATTATTACCCTCGAAAGATTTGGTCGGAGGATCAAAGAGTTTGAGGAAGGGGATCTGGGCGAGCGGGAGGAGGAGAATAAAGTGTAATGTCCAATTAAGACTTTTTTAATTAAAGAAAAGAATCTGTATCGGCACACACACAAAGCTGTCAGATGTTAACATCAACAGAGGGGAGGGGAGGAGCAGTGAGGGAGATAAGATAGTGCTGCTGTGCTCAGCAGTAGATTTGTGAAGAGTGTGTGAATGTGAGAGCAAAGTAATGGGTAATTATTCAACGGTAATGATCTATTAACAGGTAGCGTCTGTCTAGTGCGCCGTGGAAGTCACCAGCATTATTATGTCCTTTGGATATGGCGGCGGAGAATACGCACACACACACGTCGTTTGTGGATTTTGAGTTGTAAACGTGAACAATAAGTGATGCAAATGCGGGATAAGTTTGTGTATGTGCGCTCCACCCGGGGAGATTTTACAGTGATGCATAATGCATGCACTCCTGTCTGTGCTCTGATCCATCTACTGTCTTGACTGCCAGGGCTTCCTTATACAGGCTTAGTCAGGATTATTAAGTCTGACTCATTTTTTATTCCATTTTATGCAAGTTTTTTCAAGCTCGCTCACATTTGTTCACTTGCGCCGCAGTCAGTCAGCGGTATTGATTTTCTGTCTCTCTAAAAACATGTATTTCCTTTCATAACAACGTGTATCGCATTTCAACTGGCTTGCGAGGATTCCCGCTGATGTGGTTGTGGTCTGGTGTTTGGACTCAGATAGAGGCCTCCTCCTCTTCCTCTAATCTGGCCCTATTACCGCCAGGGTGTGAGACGCCCTCTCCTCTAGTTACCTACGTGCTGCTACGCTACGCTGCCGCTCAGATCCCTCAGCCTCCCCACGGGGGCCGATAACTGTCTTGACAAGGACTCCTTCCTCTTGAATCAGGGAGCTTCTTTGAGAATCCCAAAAGTCATTAATAATGAACAAAAAATTTGGAAGAGCAGAAGACATATTGATTTTAATCTTTTCAGATGTATCTTTGTTTTTTCAGAGGGGCAGGATGACTTTGATGACAAATACAGCGTCCCCCACGGCTCCTATTGAAGGACTAGTTTGTGTTTGATTTCTCTTCTTCAATGAGCTGCTGAATGCTGGGCACAGAGGGTCGCACTCCGCCTGCCTCCCCAGATAGCACTTAAGAGCCCCTGCGGCGTCCTACAAAAAAGCCCCTTTGGGTTCTTGAAAAATATGTCACTCTTGATTTCTATAAAACCGCCCCGTGCTTTTAAGATCCTGATTATTTTGCCAGCGCCGCCGCTCGTCTAGAGTGACTCTCAGATGGCGCCAACACTCGTATCTGAGCAAAAACATATTGCAGAACGTGATGCTTTAGCTTACATATTGAGCAAGGCATGCTTCCCCTCTTTCTCTCTTCCCTTCTTCTTCATTAGAGAGCCTGAGAGGCCAGGCTGCAGGAGGAGAGATGAAGTGAGCATTGTGCTATTGTTGAACAGAAGATTTAAGTGTCTGGCGCTGCTGGAGGTGTCAGATTCAGTGTGCAGCATCGTTGTCAAAGACAAATGTTAAAATGAGCTTAATATGGCTCTGAAAAAAAAGAAGAAACCGAGCCAGAGCTGCAATTATTACGGCAGTGAGAGAACACCTACTGTGTGCTTGTCCACACCACCATGATGCATTTAAATGTGCTTTAATTGCTGCAGGTAAATGTTCCGTAGCATCGTTTTTTACATAGCATTTGCATGTTTTAAAACCCTAGGAGATCTGGTGAGCAATGCATCTCTAAGGTCACAGAGGTCACACATTATACAGCAGATTTTTCATCATTAAATATTATAACTTTTACACTTCATTCTGAAAAACTGCATACTGCGACAACTCTCTGGCCACCCTGCGTTTAACTAGGAGAATATATGAGGTGTAAGATTTAACTATCAGCACGCTTTCCAACTTTGACTTATGCAACGTAAGCAAGTTGAGATGGTGTAGGAAAACCCCCGCCACAATGCTAAAAGATTAATAATGCATTGCTTCACTATAGTGGAATATTCTCACATTTTAGCATGCACACCCCGACATTGTTTTGTTAACAGTTAAGCGCTAATGTTGTCTGCTTTGGGTATTCATACCACCCACTTGCTTTCATATTTAAAACACAGCTCAGGAAGTCATCCTTTGATGATGCATTGCACCACATGATAATATCTATTTTGTTCAGTGACCCGTGTTGTAACATTAAAGAAGTGTTTGTTGAGTTTAATAAATTGAGTGTTTCCAGGGCTGCAGCTTTAATGTCAAAGGTTTACTGTTCACTAGTAAAATATGCACCGTCTACGTAGTGTGACACAGTAGAAAGTTACTTTCAGACTAAGTTTGTTTTGTTTCATGAAGCTTGGCGAGATGTATCCCAGCTTTAAGTACTGTAGGCAAAGTGTGGGCGATGGGCAATCAGGTCTTAGTGAGGGGGCGGAGGTTCGGGGTGATTTTGTCATTTGTCATGTGCGCTAAGTGAGTCAGTGAAACGGCTGGAGAAGATGGGAGGTGGCTGCAGGCTCTGTCGCTGCGGTAATTGTGAGTCATTCAGCCTCAGTGAGCACAGGCCCCAGGCCTCTCTCCCAGCAGGGAGCGAGGGGAGGGGAGCGATCCTCACAAGCCTGCCAGCTCCACAGGCAATAATCAGCCTGTTACAGTGACAGGTACACCGTTTTAACCCCTTTCCCCCGGTGACAGAAGCACACTATGGCCGTAATGCAGCAGAGAGATCAGGGAGCCACTTAACTGAAATCTGTGCTGTAACTCTCACAGACGCAGGGGGACTGGTGACAGACCAGTGTGTCAACCAAAGGATATTGTTCCAAAATTAGACTCCCACTTGAGTTTGAACATTCAGACTTAACTTGTTAAATTCCTGGAGATGAACGAGGGTTGCGGATTTCCGACAAAGAGCTGCACACGTTTTATTTCAGAGACGTGGGGACTTCACAAATCACAAATACAGCAGTTGACGTAGTATATCGAGCGACTGTGAAAGAACACTCATTGAATTAAAACGTAATTAAATAATGGGTATAACAAGCAACAAAGTCCACTACTGGTTGGCAGGAGGAGAGGTAGAAGGGTACAACAAACACTGAGCTTTCCCCAAGGAGGCCGCTGTTCTTGTCCTGTGTGAAACATAGTCATTTGTTTTCATTTGTATTTTGTTTTTAAGTCATTTTAAGCCAAACCATGATGTGTTTTGTTGCCTGAACCTAACCTAAACCAGCAGTTTTATTGCGTTTTGGGTTTGTTTTATTTCAATTTACATTAATCACGTGTTTTAAACTGTTTAAAACTGCGACCGTAATCTGGCAGAAAATACATTTCTCTCAAAACATAATTTGGTTATGCAGTTTAGTTGTATGGGAACGTAATTTTGTGGGTTCTTCCCTGTTTTGTATCACTGTGAATCAAATATATTTTGGTTTTAGATTGTTGGACGGACAAAACAAGCAATTCAAAGACATCACCTTGGGCATTGGGAAATTGGGAGAAGCTATAAACAGTATTTTTATAATAACAATGGATAAAATGAGCATGTTTAATGTGAAAACGGGTCAGTCAAAGTGATGAACCCACAGAGAACGATCATCACCTGACTTTGTAGTTCCCCTCAGTTCAACGGAGCGTTTTAGTGTCTCCCGGCTCATTGATTTTTATGGCTCGCAACTTTGCTGTTTTGATTCACTCTCACCGCTCTTATAGCGTCAATTTTGGCTGCAGACAGAAAACTTAGTGACTGGTGAACACAGTGGAACCTTTAGCAGCTAAAGAACCAGATATTTCCATCAGGAGGTGGTGGAGACCAAACTAGAGCTAAAAGGAGATATATGGATTCATCAGGTGGACAGAAACATGATGCTGCTCTGTAAATAGGCAACTGTTTACCATCAAGTTTGCTGTATCAACTTAAAGTTAATAATATGCTATTGTATTTACGACTTGTTTCTGCTGCCCCCAAGTGGTCAAAAAGTCAGATTTGGCAGGTTTAAATACGATTTTGACTTGCTCTTGTGATGGTATTTAACATTGTTGTAGTAGTGCATTACATCTTTTTGGATTTCTTTCACCGCTGTACATTACAAATTAAAATGTGCAGTCTTTACATTGCTGCCACCAAAGTTATTGCAGGTTTAGGCCTAAATAAACAAGAAAAATAAACAGTAGCTTAACAAATACTGAAAATAATTGTTAGTTGCAGGGGATTGAATGAGTAGGGACTGTGGTGCAGGGCTCTATTTCATTACTTATTTTTTATTGCCATTGCTATGTAATAAAAGCTATTTTTATTGCTTTTATTACCTTTTTTACGGTGATATATGTATCCCAGTAAGCACTGAATGGCAGGTGAAAAGACATCTGGGAATGTAAGTTGAAAATTAATTTGGCATGTGACAATTTTTAGAGTTTTAGTTTACATATAACCATAATTGTTTTAACAGCTTTTCAATGATATAATTCAACAACTTTGAAATTAAAATCTCAAAAGTCTTGAACTGCCTCATTAAACAATCGCTTACTAGAATGTGTACCGTATGCATGTCTTTGGTGTGATGTGTGTTAATCATATTTTTACGGATGCATGATCTGGATTAGAGTAAATGAATTGATTGATACAGAGAATCGTCCTGTAGAGCCGCCCAGCGGGGCTGAAAGCATGTGCTTGTCCTGGGGAGCTGACAAGTTCAATAAGCACTCCATTTTCCTCTGGCTGTTGAGTTGAAATCTTCATCTCTAATATGACATCAATTTTTAATTAAAGACCCAGGCAGCTCAGATTTCTTAAGTGTTCGTCAATGCTTTATTCTCTTTTCTTCTCTGTCTGCTGTCCCCGTCTCCAGATCTAATATGCTCTCTGCAGGAGGCTTCTCTGTTACATGATTAAAGTCTGAAAACGGCTGTGCCCTTATAACTAATTATTCTTCTGGCTAGTGTAGATCCAAGAAGAGGTGAGGGAGGGAAAGGTAATTTCACAAGAAACAAGCCATTTGACTCTTAATGAATAATTTACTCCGGCTTCTTGGGGGTCACTGGAGCTCAGATCTGCGGCGGATGAACAAACTCCCGACACTGAATCTTTTTATTCGAAACTCTTTTCCCCGATCTTTCTTTCTGCATCCTCCGCCCGCTTTCCCAGCTCATTTTGGACAGGTTCAGTTGTGTGCTCCCAGAGGAGTTGGGCTCATTTTGTATGCTCAGAGCGACGCCGGGCTCTGAATTGGCTATCAAACTTTTTACATTATAGGATATTGACAAGTTGGCGGCGCGAGGAGGGTGCAGAGGGGACTGTTTCTCCCCAGGTTGTCTCCAGTTTGTCTCCAGGGAGCAAAGCGTGCATTGATGGGGCAGAGCTGATTAAAGCGCTGCTACAGTATTCACACCTGTCTGGTAAAAGCTGGAAGGACTCTACAATTGGTGTAAAAAGCTTCAATTGAATGCCGTCTTATCAAGTTGTCTGACATAAAAGGGATATGTGATGAAAAACTCACTTTTTTGGTGCCTGTGCACATACATTTAGGTATTTGGAAGGCCTACCAACCCACAAACTGTGAAACAAGACAACCCAGTCAGTTTTTTTGAGGGCTGCCGAGATCAGAAATGTGAAATGTGTGACATGTGAGCTAACAAGACATTCACAGTTTGGCTCCCCTTTCGGCCCTAATCAGACTGAGCGCTCTTTGCAGGTGGAAAACGTGAGGCACACCGCACTGCCTTTTTGGTGCCCGATCAGACGGAGCATTTTTTCAGTTTGCTGCGTCTTTTTTTAACGTTGCTAGGCAACCACCGAATGAGTGCTAATGTTGGCTTGACAGAAACCATGATCTGTCGCTACCTAATAGTTAATAGTACAGTTTAAAATAATAAAATCAACTTCCCCGAAATTTCAAACACCGCACTATTTTGCCTCCTGCTTCTGTTCAGGGCTGCACGGTGCGGCGGTTGTTAGCACTGTCGCCTCACAGCAAGATTCAAAGGTTCAAATGCAGGTGCACACCCGGCTTGGGGCCCTTCTGCATGTTCTCCCTGTGTTAGCGTGGGTTTTCTCCGGGTTCTCCGGTTTCCTCCCACAGTCTATAGTCATGCAGGTTAGGTTCATTGTTCACTCTAAATTGCCCGTAGGTGTGAATGTGATTGTGAATGATTGTCTGTCTCTACGTGTCAGGCCTGTGATAGTCTGGCAACCTGTGTCGGCTGGGATCGGCTCCAGCTCCCCCCGCGACCCTGAATAGGATAAGCGATTACAGATAATGGATGAATGGATGTTTTCTGTTCAGATCATGGTAACTACGGTGGTAAACTCATATAGCTCTGTTTATCCAGAAGAAGTCACCATAATGACAAAAAGTGCTAATGTCGTTGGGCACTTTTCTGCTCTGAGGTGCATTTTTTCAACTCGAGGCATTCAGGGTGCTCCTGTAAAACGCAAGGCGCATAGGGCGGAAAAATGTGAGGTGCTCAGCAATGCAAAAGCAGCGTTCACAACGCTTCACTCTCATTGAAAACAATTACAAAAAGCTGCCAGAGGCTGTTTAAACGTGCTCTGTCTGATCAGGGCCTTCCTATGTCACATGCAGGCTCATTAGAATATATCGTCCACAGCTTGAGAACTACCTTTGCAAAGGTGCACCATATTTTTCTCTCAAGCCAATCAGAGCAGACTGGGCTTTTTTTGGGAGGAGGGCTTAAAGAGACGGACGCTAAAACGGAGCGTTTCAGACAGAGGGTGAATACAGGTATATTCAGACAGACAGTATGAGAAAAATAATGTGTTTTTTGAACATTAAAGCATGTAAAAATGTTCTAGTAGAAACCCAGAACACAAGTATGAACCTGGAAAAGAGCATGATATGTCCCTTTAAAGCTCCAGTGTTTGTGTTGGCTTTTGAACACCTGTCCAGGAGCTTAAAGCATGAATATCTGAACAGTTGCCAGTTTCAATCCCCAACAAAAAAAAGAAAATTAATTATGCTTTCTTGTTCATTAAATTGCTTTAGTAAAGGTCAAATCAAAGTGTGCAGTTCCCACCAAGGAATTTGTGTAACTGTGTGAACCGGTCACACTTGTAGTAGAGCTGAAAGGCGTCAATGGCCAACTTTAAATACTAATGTGGTTGCAGAGATGGGCCAGACGTGTCCACATTTGTATGGTGAACACGAATGCAATGCTTCTCTGATTGTTTTGAGGCTCTGCCTATGCTTTGCAGGCTGCATGCATATAAGACTACAATATGCCACACGGCTCGGACTGCCACAGCAATCTGCTTCTTTAGCTGAAGTCGAACTTTTTTCTGTTTAGCTGCGGATAAAACCAAATGTGAGCTGGGGAAGTGAAATCTGATCACAAGTGCTTACTTGTGAAACATCTGACACGCATCCTGACAACAGGTGTGAACTGCAGTCCATGGAGCGCCACCGGAGGAAACAACAGTATTTCAAAATCTTAAAGCAGCTTATGTGTTAAGTGACAAGTGACCTCCAGCAGTCCTCTCCAGAAAATGGACAGCATTTTCTTTAAATTACATTTGTTAACTTTCAGTGGCAAAGAAGAATGTTGTGTTCTGTTGTTATCCTGCTACAAAAGCGAGGAAGTCGAGGTGCATGTTTGGACAAAGAATGTGACTTTGACGCCGCATACTGTGGTCTGTCTATTTCTTTTAACCAAGAATGCAATCTTTCCTTAACATTAACATTGCCAGAAAACAACGGTGGCATAGTGGAATAAATGGTGGAAACACGAGTGCCGGTCGAACAGAGTTTGTTGTGTTGGAGTACAGAAAGTGTAGCTTAGTGTTATCAAAAAGCTTTTCAATGTCATGGTGAATATTTTGACGATTTCAACAATGTGGATGAGGTCTTTGAATTTGATGGCCGCCCGTATACGGATATTCAGATTTCACAACGAGACTTCTTCTTGAGCGGGACTTGGACACAATAACAAATAGACCGGATCAAACGAAAGATAAGAAAAACATTTTATTTCTCTGTAGGGTCCTTTCTATAATGTTGGTAATAATAGCAATCTGAGCCTGTCAGTGGCAAAGACAAGCACTTTTAGTGAACGTAACGTTACATTGACGTTGCTCACTTTCCCTCGCAGCCCGTTTCGTGGCTCAATACTGGACCAATTTCAGAAATTGTTGTCCCCATTAGTCACTTAGGCATAAAAACATGGGAAAATAGGGCTGAAAAATACCAAAGTTACCCTTTAACTACACAGGTAACAGTTGAGCGAACATGTCACGTTTTAATGAACTGATAAAAAAATCTATTTGTGCTTAAGGTCTGTGAACTTTCCCCGAATAGACAACACTACAGCTCCTCACAGGGTCACTGTGAAGTGGGGCATGGATACATGCATGACTACTCAAACTGGAGCAATAATGGTTACAATAATTGCCCGTCATTGTTGTGCTATATTCCACAGCAAAACATTCTCAATTCAATTCAGAAATCACTGTACTCTGCAGAAAAAAATGTTCTTATTATCCATTTATTATACTTGAAACACTTCTTCTTTCAAGCTCAGCCAAATCCCTGATCCCTGTGGCTGTGCGCCGCTTTAATTGGAAACCCCCAAAAAGACCCTCAGCGGGCCTTGTCTGGACATGTGCACCACTCTGACCCTGAAAATCACTGTACCGTCACCGGGCAGCACGCTGGTGAACTGCGCACTACATGTTCATTCACGCAGAACAGACTGTTTACAGATTGTGAGAGAATATAAATGGGCTTTTGCTCCCCGGTCTCATTCTATCCAGCGGCTGCAGTCACTCCACGATGAGGTCAGCATGAACCTCGGAGCCCGCGGCATCAGAAAAGCTTCTTCAGTGTTAAACTGCACTGACAACGGCCTGATGTTCCCCCTTCAAATAAAGCCACGTCCCCTAGTCCCACATCGCCTTTTCTAATATTGTTTGGAAGCCCACTTGAAACGATGAAAATTTCATTCTATATTGACACTTTCCATAACATTTTCACAACGCAGTAAAACTACTTTTACTATTGTCAGCTCCAGCAGAAGCTCTCTGAAATTAAAACGTCTGTTATGGATTTTCCCACCCTTAGTTATTCCTCTGTGTGAAAGTCAAGCGCATCTTTATCTGGATCCCCTGGGAGTTATACCCACTCATTCCACCCAAGGCTACGAGTCGTTTTTCTTTAAGCTGTGCACTGTAATCCACCCTCCGCTATCCCAACCAGCAGACAAACCTACAGATATTCTTCCAGGATCTGCTCTGTCTCCCCTGCAGTCTCCCAGAGAGCGATGCCACAATAAATTGTGCTGGTTTTGAGCAGACAACGTATTCTGTCTCAGGACAGCTCGGCGCTTCACTATGAAGGGCTGTCAGTGTGTCAGGGAGCAGCTTTCTCTCCGTCCGTCTCTCTCAGTCTCTCTCAGTCTGTCTCTGTCTGTCTCTGCTGGGAGTCTGAGGGGGGAGGAGGAGGGGGAGGTGGGGAGAGGACAGGCGGTCCCCCCGCTGGCTTCCTCAGCGGGCGGTCAGGAGGGAAGGGGTGCACCTCTGGGGTCACTCTTGCTGTGATTGTGCATAACTCAAGCTGTTTTACACCACAGGCAGGAAGCCACAGATGTTGTCCATTATAACACCAGCAGCCCCGCTCATTCATCGCTGTTTATATATTGTTTTTGTGATTGCTCATTGTTGGGCTATTTATTTGATCAAGACAAACAGAAATTAACGTAAAAAAGTGTGAGCAAAATAGGTTAAAACACAAGGAAAGAATCATACAGTTACACCAGATATGAAAGCCAAGAGGTCCATTATGTGGCTGCAGGAGTACACATCACACTTAAGGAGACAAACAAAAATCATGCAATTATCTGTGCAAACCAAATGAAACTTAGCGGTAGTTCAGTCGGGTAGACTCTCTTTACACTCTAATTCATTCACAAATCTCTCCGGCTCCTACTCTTATCATCTGACTACGGGCGTTAACTCTAAAGGCCCTGCTGCGGTTGGCCGTCAGACAGGTTGGGGCCGTTTGTGAGCGTCTGTCGGCCTAGTTTTTGCGTTGTGTCCTGCACCGTTGGCTCTAATCTGCCTGTGTCAGAGGCTTTTTGGCCGATTCAGCGTGTTGATTCAGTGGCGGGGCCCATCTTTGAAAGAAATCACTCTGATTGGCTGTTCAGCTTAAGCGAATCAGTGCACGAGAAGAGAAACGGAAGTAAGGAAAGCAAGCAAACATCTTAATCTCATCTGATCATTCCAATACACGGATATTTCCACAACGACATGGCCCAGTGAGTGGTGAATGAGAGTGGTGTGAAAATGGTCGGCAGACGCCGCTTTGTTTTATGTACGTATCATAACATCGGCTTGTATATCCGCCATCGTCGGTCTTCCGGTTTTCCTTTTTGAATGACCTATACAGAATACCGCCACCTGCTGGTGTGGAGAGTTATTTCATCTCACGCAGGCGCAGAACGTACGTGATAGTTGGCTGTTGTTTTTAGTCTTTGCGGTGTGTTCGAGTGAATTTTTTTTGCCAAGACAAAGGCGACGTGAGGCAACGCAACAGTCTGCCTTTATCGCCGCTAGTTCTTTGATGTCGGCTTGGTTTGCTAGGCCATAAGTTAACAACCAAGTTTTGCCTCTGAGTCATGTCGTTGCTGTTAAATTAAAAAAACTGTTCCCCTCTCTGCTGCAGTCAGTTGTCATTGGAGTACAAACCGATGCGATCCTCCTCCAACCCATTTACCTCCACCTCTTCATCATATCCTGAGCCCACTCCTGCTCCACATCCTATCATCAGATCTTCAACCCTTTACCACCACCGCCACCGCTAGTGTATAGACTCTATATTCATGGCATCACTACCCCCCTAAACATACTACGTCACAATGGAGTCTAATCGCCAAAGACTCTTCACTATTCATCTTATCGTGCACCACGTAGCTAATTATTGTTCACTCTATATGAAGTCTGAATCACCTGAAAATAAGAATTGTTGTGTTTTCGTGACCTTAGAATGAGCCGTTTATATCTACAAACTACAAATCCTCACATTTCGAGAAGCTGGAAGCAGCAAATATTTGACATTTTTGCTTGAAAAAATGACTGAAACGGTTAATCAAAAGAGTTGCTGAATAATTCTGTTGATTGACTAATCGTTGCTGTTCTATAAATGGGCATCAGTGTGGTTCCTGTATCATACACAAGATAAACTATAAGAAACATCTTCTGTAAATGATGAAGCTTGTGCAGTTGTGTGTGGTGTGTGCTCACCCGAGCTGTATTGCAATCACTCTAACAATGACTAACAAGAGGAGTGCATATTATTATGCTACTGATGATGAAGATGCCATGACCTCGTAATCGTCCCTCTCAAATCACCCCCTTCATCAGCACAATAAACCGTTCTGTCGGCTTCCACTGCAGCCGAACCCTCCCTTATGACAGAAATTTGACAATTATGAATGAGTTTAGAGTTTCCTGTGTGTGTGTGTGTGGGATGTGAGCTGGAGAGTAGAAGCTGATGAGCTCTGACATGCAGATTGCAACAGTGATGGCAAAGAGGAAGACTCAAGAGAGCGAGGAAGCCCAAAACAAAACAAAAATTCTATTCACTCCGCTGCTGCTGTCTCACATTTGTGTGCAATATATGCTTTATCAGACAGTGAGTGTTTTTTTTTTCTATTTGTTTTCTCAGGATTAAGGTGGTATTTCTGCTTAGCCGGGGATGTATCTGGTCGGACAAGGTCGGCGACCCTGCGAGGAGGACAGGTATCGAAGAAGCATGAATCTAAGGCTGTGTGACAGGACAAAACAGAGAAAGGAGTCCGATGTGGTTAGAATTAACGCCAGCCAGCCGCTGCTTTTTAATCTTACACACAAATACCCAGGTTTGCACAGTGTGTGTTTGTGCATTGTTGCAGCGTGCTGTCTAGTGGAGTTCCAGGCAAACTACAGGCAGTTTTGCTTCGATTGTTATGCCTTTTGTTGGCTTAGTTGCTGTGCTCTGTTGTGATTCAAGCGTCCCATTGCTGCGGTGCAGCCTCATCACGATCCCGTCCTTGTCATGAGAGGGGTTTTGGCTCTGTGAGGCGTTCAGTGTAAGAACGTAATTTGTTTTTAATTGACATGCCGTGTTGAATAAGTACGCGTTTCCTTGCTGATGGCAAAGTCAAATAGAGGTTGATGGTAAAAGTTTCGAAGTGGAAAACATACTTTAACGCTGTCATGTTTTCTTTATATTTTCAAATCACCTCCATGAACAGAAAACCTTGGGATATGTATGAATGTCTTCATCGAAATTCAATCTGCAAAAAAAAAATGTGTAAATTCTGTACAGGGCCACTGAGGTGAAACTCAGCTATCAAGCATGATGGTCAGCGTCTGGGTCTGCACTGAAAGCAATCAGACGGAGTATAAAGCCGTCGTGTCTCTCATGGCCACAGAGAGGCTACCTGTGCAAAAGAGCAGCTGTGCACTCAACGTGAGGACGTATGAAGAGCCGAGAGGGCCGCTGCATCCCCGGCGATCTTCACCACATGAAGGTTGCAGCACATGCAAGGTCAGAATTCCTTAATTAATAAGCTCTTTTGTGGGTGTGCACGTGTACTAGAAACAGACATGTATGTCTCCTTGAGTGCTGACTGAGTGAAATTACATTTAAACCATTTTACCTATTTGAAATGATGATTAAGAACAAAAAATGTACTTCTAGGTGGCATAATTGCAGAGGAGAGAGTCTGCAGTTCACGGAGCGGTCGAGTTCAGCACCCTGTTCTGTTGCACTTCATTCTTCTGTTGGTAGTTATTCAGATTGTTTACCTCAACCTTGTGCTGTGCACAGTTCAGCCACACTGCTGCAGCTGTAATTATATGTGGATTAAGTGTATTTTCTTGGATGCTTTTGTGTAAAGAGAAGAAAGAAGCTGGGATGACTGTCAATGAGGTGTATAAACCTCTGAGGCAGATGTCTCACCTATTCCTCTTTTTTTTTACCTCTTTACCTGCACCTCCTCTCATTTCTTTCGTCACCACTCTGTACTGTACCTGCTCTATTTTCAATATATCTTCTATAGACACCTGGCTTTCCACCGCAACTTTCACATTAAAACTGAAACAAATCGATTGACAAATATTTTGATAATCGATTAATCGTTTAAGTCATTTTTCAAGCAGAAATCACAAACATTTGATGGTTCTGTAGAGCACTTTTCACAATTTTCTGACACTTTACAGACCAAACGATGAACCGATTAATCGGTAACAAAAAAAATCTTTATATTTAACGTCTTGGCTCTGCTTAACCAGCTACTGACCGCTAATCACAAGCACAGGACACAAACTATCCTCCTAAATATCCCACAGATGATTCTCCTGATTGATGCATAATATCAGCCACTTAGTTCGCTGAAACAAACCCAGTCAGCTTTGCCGAGGCATCTCATAAGAAAAATAACTCTAACCGCTGCCAAAAATAAACATAATTTCTCAAGCAGTCAATTATACAACTGAGATGGTTTATATTATTCATAACCCTCCATTCAAATACAGAGAATAATTAACATTTGAGACGCACCATTCATCACATGAACAACAAGCAGAGTGGCACCTTGTGTTAATAGTCGTCTGTATTAGTAGTCATTTGGAAAAAGGCCCCTCGAGACCCAAACCCTCGCTGAGAGTTGCGGAGCTATTACAACAGAAAATCATCCAAATCGAATTTTAATGCGTAGTAGGCTTATACGATTATTAATCACGACTCTCTTGCATAATAAAAAAGTTGCTTAATTTATTAATTGCTCCATAATTTATCTATGTCACGGGGGCTAATGAATTACCCAGGATCTCCTGCTGAGGGATGTCATGTACGTTTTTCATAGATACATGGTCTGGAGAGGAGGAGAAAAGGCCCAATTAATTTCATTATCATTAGCCACAGACCTTCTGGGTTACAATAGGCTGCAGCCCTGCAGCTCACAAAATGCTCCCAGAACCAAGACAACACAAGAGCGAGTGTTAAGCCTATTATCCCACTCTTGTATCTAGTTATACAACGGCTGAAAAGGCACTCATCCCCCCATATTTTAAGTCAGCGTGTGGTCCCTTCTCTCTCTCGGATCTGTTGAAACTGTCTCGGCTAAATCAATCTGTGTGTGTTTAGTCTTTTACAAGCCCCGTCTGTCAGACCTCCGATCACCAAAAGGGCCATTACTTCCCTGTGAGCACCTGAATAATACTTTAATATGAAAACCACAAGGTCATCCTTGAAGGGATGCATCAGACAAGCACTCAACCACACTTAAATAATTCCGCACTGATGTGTTTTTTTTATTTTTTTTGGGAGCTTGCTCATTTCCTGGGCCCTGTGATTCTCAGCCCAGGGGTTTCCGAGCAGGAGGGTGTTCAAGTTTCCTCATGTGAATCCAGAGCTGATTTCTCATTAAAGGATGCTTTTTAATAAATCCAGCGAGCGTACATGAAAGAGGGAGTGGGTGATCCAGATTTTGGTAGTATGGTTATGTAATGTCTGAGGTATTCATTAAGGCTGCAGAAACAGTTCATGTTTACACATGTGGTGTTAGAGGTCAGCGGGGGTCCTTAGGGAAGACGGTTTACTTATGTATACTGGAGGTTTGTAGTGTTACTTCATTTATTATTAGTGAGCTCAATTAGAGAACAGAGACTCTGATGAGACGTTCAAAGCTATATATCTCACCACCCACAGTATGAATCCTGTGTTTAATCATATCTGAGAAGAAGGTGAGAGTCCTCAGAATAAAGACTTTACTAAGAAGAGCTCATCTCTCTGTCTGCAGACATGAACAAAGTACTCCATCCTCTGTCTTACAGATCCTACAGTAAAACTCACACACCACATGTCCAATGTCTCTAGAAGATGTTTGTAGCACATGAATTTCTTATAAAAAAACAAATCTGATTAAAAAAACAAAAATGTTGTGTCTGGTATAAGTTCTTTATTTGAAGCCAGATGTGTGCATGGGCTGCTGCAGGGTTTCTTCAATTTACATATATTTTCTCTGTAAGTTCATACATATCAAACTGGTGAAAGCTCTCTCATCATTTACTTTGTTTTGCCTCTTTTTTTTTTTTTTGCTTTGGCTTAAAGTGAAAGGTTACACCTGCTGCCTGCACTTTAATTGATTTAGGACGCATGTGCACTTTTCCTGGTGAAATGATGACTTTCATGTGCAGTTACATACTTTTAAGTAAAATCCAATAATGTGTATTGAATGATGGGTTAAAAGGCTGACGTGTCTCCAAAATACGCACACACACCGGCGGCACGCTGCTGCGCTCAGCTGGGAATAGTGACAGTGAATGTTATTTATACTTCATAATTATTATAAGTTAGAGCCGAAAGAACACAGCACATCAGCACAAATGCGTCTTGGAAGCAGCGAACAGAGCACACAGCAGGCGGGGATTTATCTCTGCATCTCTGCAAGAAACACAAATGATGTATCATTGTGATCAGCATCATCTCCACCAGCTCTCAGTCTCTCCACATGCCTGTCAGCAACATTTGAGCCTATACTTATAATCGCGAGTTTGTAAGTTTTTGGTGCAAATGGGGTGCAGACACCTTGTACCTCATGACGCAGGTATAGGATGAGGTGTTAAATGGATAATAAAAAGGTAATTCAGATGCAAAGATGCATAAAGACTTAACAGTGTGACTTTCCCCCCCACTACTCCCACTCTTTTCTTACCAAACAAGCGGTTCCGTTGAGGAGGAGCAGGATGAAGCCGCGGTTGGGACGCATCATTCCGGCGCGTAAAAACCCACAGCTCCCCCTCTCCGGGTGGCAAAAAAAAAAAAGAAAATTAAAAAAAACTCCTTTTCCTCCTTCAGGAAGATGTTCTTCCTCCGGCACCGGATCCCTCTCTGCTGACGCACGGTCCCATGTCCAACCAAGGTAGGCTCAACTGCTGCTTCCACAAAACACTTGGAGTCTCCTTTTTTGTCTTTTTTTCTTCCCACCAATCCGGAGTTTGAGTCAAATTAGTTGTGGTATGAGAAATCCATGAATATGCGATAGGCTGTTATCATCCATGCAAAAACCAATAGAGAGATCCCAGCTCAGAGTGAAGTGGGTGTAGATCATATCTGGTCACTGGTGCACAGTGGAGATCCTGCTGGAGTGATGGAGATGGAGATGGAGCTGCAGCCTCCTGCACAAACTGAGCGATGCTGAGACTGGCAAGAGCGAACACACGTTTTAACAGTTTCTACTCCCTCTCTCTCTCTCTTTCTCTCTCTCTCTCTCTCCTTGTGCCTCTCCCCTCTTCTCTCACCACGAATCTCTCCTCTCCTCTCTCTCCCCCTTTCTGTCCCCCCCTCCTCCCTTATCTCCATCTCTACCCAGCATCTCCCTCTACTCCTTCTCTCTCTCTCTTTCAGCCACTTTCTCTGATCCCATCCACTCAATTCATTCTGCATATCAAATAACAAACAATTAGAATGAATAACAACAATAAACATCTGTTCCACTTGTATGAGTGCATCTGCCTCTTATTTTTCCAATCCCCCATCCAATATATCTGACATCAGCCTACAACAGCCTGCCTCACTAATCCACCGACAAACATTGTGGGGCATTTCTCATCACCGAGAACTGTCATTAAGTCTAATCATCACTGTGGGTGGAAATCATTGATTGGGAAAGACTGGGTCTGTGTTTGTCACAACACAACACAACTCCTGTGTCAGTATACAGTAAACTGAGGATGTTAAAGCTGCAGCTACAAACAAAGCCTGATACTCACTGTCACCTCGTGCATGTTACAATCAGGTTGTTTGTCCTCCCAACAGGTCAGCCAGTGATCCGGAGCCCCGCTGAACAGTATCGACGTACTCTGTGAGCACTGATGAACCGGTGACCGTCACCTCAGCGGGGTGTGATTGATAAAGACTTTCCCCAATAACACACAGTTCATTAGGAGCAGGTTAATGGACTGAAATGCAAGATTCCACCACGTAGGTCCCCTGGCTCCCAACGGCTCCATTCCTGCTTAATTAGACCCATAGATGAGTTTCTCTCCGCTCCGTCCATCTCGCCAAGTCTTTCCATTTTGCTCTTCAATCTGACAAGCACACACAGAAGAAGACCTATCTGTCTGTCACCAGGTCAGAACCTTTTTCTATCTGTGCTATTTTGTCTTGGATCAACCCCTTTTGATCTGGTGGGTTTTTCTGCACCTGCTAATAATGCACAGAGTGTTATCTGCTTCTGCTGGTGTAAAAGGGGTTAATTGTTCCCAGTTCTGAGGTTAATTGGCTCGACAGGCCTTAATGCTGAGGGACCCGACCCCTGGAGGTGCAGGGGTCAGAGCCGAGGGGGTCACCAGAGGAGATGAGGCCCTGTCAATCCGCTGTGACTGAGACATCAAAGAGTTTGGCTGCAGGGGAAGTCTTGGAGACGACTGCTCTCTCCCACCCATCTGACTGTGTGCACACATACAGATTCACTGCTCATTATGATGCAGGAGATGCTGATGAAAGATGGGAATGAGCTCATCGACTTAGGAGGTTGCTTGATCTCTCTCTCTCCCTCTCTCTCTCTGTCCGTCTTTCTTTCTTTTTTATTAGATTATTTCAGAAGCTAAACGTGTCTCTGTATAATGCGAGCCAGCCTCTTCAGTTGCCCAGGGTTTCGGGGAGCTCTCTGGGAGCGGAAACAGCAAACCTATAAAGGGAGATCCGCTCCCCGGCCCACAATCTGAAGAAACAGCAACCATAATAAAACGCCCTTTAAAACAGAGCACGTTCATTCATACACACACTTTCACTCCTGCACATAATTATAGGGCCATAACTCAGTCTGTATACTCTCCGGGGAACAGCCAGACAAGCGGCTGCTATTTTTGACTCACTTGAATAAAAAAAAACAAAAAAAAAGCGGTGTGGATGCTAAGATACCCATCATTTGACACCCAGGATCGACTTATCTTAATGTTGTTTCACAGGAGACTCGCATCAGCATGACAAATAGGAATGCGTGTTTGTGTATTCTCTTTTTTATTCCGCTTTCCTGCCAAACTCCCAACAATTGTGCTCAATCATTGCATTGCTTGACACGTAATCCTATTTCACAGTGTAATTCGGTTTGAATGAGGAGCTGCAGGCAACAGACAGCCCGGTGAGATGTCAGAGACCCGGACTGCAGGGTTTATACATGAGTATTGGCTGCCCTCTAGTGTCTTTTGTCTCTTCTGCACCCTCAGGATGGAGGCAAAGCTTCAGAAGTGGGTGATGCAGGTCATTTAGAGGGTCAGTGCACCCATATGTCAAAATAACTCAAGTGGTGTTTAAGCATGCAGATAGATTTTGTATTATTTGTACAGGTTTTGAGATATCTGTCACTGAGATTTCTTCTGCCACCCCTAAAAAAAGGAAGTGTATTTAGTTTAGTTTGTGGTGCTCACAGTATTGCAGATTTACATTTCAAATTTAAAGGTGCTTCATACGATATTCAGAGCATTACTATAGCAGCTATTTGCTATGTAAAGATATAGTGGAGTAATGTCTACCTGAGCAAAGAATGAAATCACTATCCCTCTGTGTTTGTTGTAACCAGAGCTTCTCCGTGCTTTCTTGACATAGCCGGGCCGGCCGCGCATGCTTTTAGTGCATGTGAGCGTGCCCCACTGGCTCGCTCATTGCCACCGCTCTGCACTGCTTTCATATAGTGGTTACAGCTGATAACGGCGTCCCAACTGACAGCATCGCGTAAACGTAGCTCCCACCCTCCGGTTCCGAATTAACACTGTTATCACTGTCAGCGCTGTTGCCCCTTGTCTTCACTTTTAGCGCTGTTGGCACCGTTAGCTACTGGCCTGCTCAGCCGTTGCCATGTTGAGAGCCGTGTGGAGGCAATAGAAATGCTCCCAATCTCACATTTAGCACCTTTAACAGCAGTATCTCTTTTCAGAGACAGTGTCCCTGTTACTCTGAGTTATCCACAGAAAACACACTCAACAGTTATAGGCGCTCAGGATTGTCCTACTGTGGAATCACCAAGTGTTTGAGGGCTCTCTGATTGACCTTTGAGCACTTAGCACACACTCTGATCAAGTCCACAACACTTTGCAGACTTTATTTACTTCAGACCAGAACAGACAAACCAAACACTGTTAACTTTTCCTGTTTAGGCCGGAATCGATAACGTTACTCGCTCCCGTCGCCACTGCGCTCTCTCTCTTGCTTCACCACTCACTTCCCACATACACACACACTCAAAGCACTCTACTCCTCAACAACTGGCTCTATAAAGGGCCAATCGCGTTTTTGCGTTGGCCACCGTATCCTTCAAGCTTGGCACGCGCAAGAAGTTGTAATCTGCAACCTCAGCGCTCGATACCGCCAGATCCTACACAATGTTCCTTTAAAATTACTACGTTGACATTGTGAACACAAAGACATCAACACGTTGTTGATTTTCACATGGGACTTGAACAGTAGCCTCCTGGATGAAAGTCCTGTGTTTGTTTGACCCATCCACCACCCCAACAACCCACCACGTGCTTTTTTGAACGAAGAACACTCCAGTTCATTGAACTAATTATAGGCTTTTCACACTGCGTATACTTAACCCTGGGATAAGAGTTCACCTGGGCTAACTTACTGTAGCCCCTTTCTCACACACATTGTTGACACAGGGTTAACCTAAGCCCAGGGCTATCTGATTCACACAGCACTTCTTCTAGCCCTGCAGGGTTACATTTCTGTTAGAACACGCTACTGATGTTTACATTCAAGAATGACGTGTGACTACTATTGAACAGATTTGACAACAAAAATGTTACATAACTTTTATTGTGTACCTTAGCCCCGTTTCACACTGGCAACTTTTAGCCTCGTGTTTAGTAGATTGTCAGGGGTTAACCCTGCTCCAGAGCAGGGCCAGCAAGCTCCGGGCTAAAGTCTGGGTTAGCCCACTTTGGAATATGCCAGGATTTAGCCAGTGTGAAAGCTTTCTTAGCCCTAGGCTAAGTGTAGTGTGGAAAGCCAATAGAGTCTAAAATATCAGCCTTAAACTCTACTGTTCATGTGTGTGTTCAGATAACATAATATCACAGAAAGCGCTGTCCCATTACTCAGACAGTGTTTGGAGCCCTCACACTCCACTAATGCTGATGACACAGATGATAAAGTCTATGAGGATTCAGGGGACACTATTTCCCACTAAGACACTATTTCTTCTGTAGAAAGTATTTCCAATAAAAAACGGTTCACAGGATTATTGAGAGCAACCAGGACAACGGTCTGGAAAGTCACTTTGCTGTTGATTTTTTATAATGTCATTTTTAAATGCTTTAGGCAGGACAAACAGGGTCCCATTCACCTCTATTATTATGGGGTGACTGCAGAAATGTCACAAACTATTATCTCAAAACCTGGTGAGATAATATATGTATGATGTGGATATCACGAGTGGTAAGTGAGAAAATATGTTTCTTGTAATTTGAGGTTAACATAATTTCATGGGCCCAATGAATCGGACTTTCATGCATTCTTAATTTTCTTTTTGTCTGCCTTTTTCTGATGTTGCTGATTATATCTTCAAATTAATCTCACGGTGCCAAATCATATGTGCTACAGATGTTCTTGTTGCATGTATCCAGATGTGATTGAAGAGTGAGGACTAATTGTGAGCTCTTGCAGCCCCTAGGTGGTGCTGTAATCAAAGGAAACCCAGGAGTTGGAGTTTGTGAGCACCTCTGGCTCTGTGCAGACTCACAAGTCATGCATGGATATCAATAACTATCCATCAAACATGGGAGACTGATGTCTGACAACATGAACAAGGTTGTCGTGTCAGTGTTTGTTCGTTGCTTCCTGTGTTGTGAGGAGCACATTGGCAGAAAGGAAAGGAATCTGTCTATTTCGGGCTGGTGTTCTTGCTTTAGGACATATAGATCGTATCAAGCTTCAAGTCTGGAACATATCTATCTTGTTTCAGTGTGACTCAATCTGATGCACCATCTGTATACCACAGTTATGTAGGAGAAGGGGAATTTACTGTAAAGTAATGTCAGATTATAACCAGCAGTTACTTTCTCTTTCTACATCTCAGCCTTTTCCCACCGCTCCCCTTCCTCTCAATCTTTAATCTCCAGATATAAATATATGCGGCACTTGAAGCTAACAATGGACTGATTGAATCTCCATGAGCTGCTCTGTGACAGAGCAGTCAATCACTGTGTCCTCTGTTAATCAATGTCTTTCTTGAAAAGAGGACAGGGCACAATAAGAGGACGGGTCATGAGGGAAGTAGGAGTGATGACAGACACTGGCACTAGAAATATAGCGGGCCGAGGGATGAAGGGAGGTTTAAATGTGGATTGAGGGATGAAAAGAGGTCTGGATGAATGGAGCAGAATCAAATCTTTAGCTCTGGGGAGGTCACTCAGGAGCCATTAATCCCGCGCAGATCCCCCTGTTCTTTATGTTTCATTTCCTCCTTCTTCCTTGAGAAAGAGAAAAGAAAGTCTTCAGTTTTCCATTTGTTTGGCTTTCCCATTATCACCAATATTCTCTTATCAACTGCTTAAGTTTTTAACTCGGCTTCTGTATTTTGATGCCTGTGTGTATTTTCTTTCCCTTGTTCCCACTAAAAATCATTTTCAGAAGTACTGAGGTAAGCTTTAAATGTGCCACAGAGGGTTAATTGAGTTGCAGGATGGAAGGGACACACCTCTGGGACCTGTCAGCTTTATAATATCCCCTCTTTCTCTCCTTATTGAAGAGGAATGGATTACTTCCAGACCTTGACAAGGAGACTCAGAGACGCATGAGGCTGGTTCCGTCCAAATGCTCCTTCAAATCTTTTTAGCAGTGCTCGTGTTGTGGCTGCGGGCAAGGATTGTTGGCCGGTCTGTCGGTCCAACACTTTGGTCCAGAGTGAAATATCTTGAAAACAAATGGGTTGTTATAAAAGTTTGGTTTAAATATCCACGGTCCCCAGAGGTAGAAGACTTCCCCCCTCTACTTTTCATATAGTGTCACAAGCAGGTCAACATTTCAGTTTATGAAAGAACACTTCTAAAACAAACAACTCAAATGCTACATGTTTCACACCAGCATTATAATATCCCATAGTTGTGAATGGAAACATGCCAATCGTAGGCATAGCATTCACAAAACAGTCGCGTAGCTGCAGCCTGAACACAGCTGAGGCTGACAAAGTTCACTTTAGAGTTATAATTCAAGGGCAGACCAAGTGGAAGTGTATAATATATATTAGGGTTAGCAGTAAAGAAAGACTTTATCAAATAGGCCCTATAGATGTGAAGCATCTTCATGACATTAAGTGTAGTTCTGGATTGATGTAGCCAACTTCCTACAAAAGAAACTTCAGATGAATTTTGAAATAAATATATTTGATGTAATGCTATATTTTAATCAAGATTAGATTGAAAATATCATGCTGTATATCATACAATTATTTATTATTTTTGGAAAATTCCATATTCATAAGAAGAAATGGTCAGGAACCAAGACAAATTTAATTAATTAATTTATTAACGAATTCAAACAATATAGCACCATCTTACCTACTGTTTAAAGCAAGAAAGCCATTAAAACCTTATATTTAGGTAATTTGGCAGTAATTCCAGAGAAATTTCAAATAGGTTACTTGCTAATTATCACCTAATTACCATGAAATTTGTGGACCTGTAATGTAATGAGGACCTGTAATGACCTGTAATTTCATTCCCTGCTTGTGTGTGTGTGCCAGCTCATGTCCCTTATGTTTGGTTTTCTTTTTTGGACCGTTGGTTATGACAATAAGCCGTGTAGGCGGTTAGTGCCGTTTGACCTGGTTTATCAAGTGACCTTGTCAACTGGAAGCATTCACGAGGACAGCTACTGTATGCATTCTCTTCCTGCTTTCAACAGCTGCCGTAACTACGACAACCACAGACTCATTCGGCTGAAGGTCGCCAGTTAACAGGGTTGCTTGATAAACCGAAACACTGCCTTACAGTGATAAGAACAGATATTGTTGTAATGATGCTACAGAGATTGAGCTGGCTGTTCACATATGAAACATTTCTATATCCTAGATATTCTATTTCTATAGCCTATGTATTACCCGATAATGATGTTTTGTAAAATAGTGGCGTCATGTTATCCCATGTGGGATGGGCCAGATGTTTGGCATGACACAGAAATTAAATTAAACTAACCATAGTTCAGTGCAGCCTTGGCAGTGTTTTGTGATGGTTGTCTAATGAAAGTGGTTGATATGTGCTGGCTACAACTTCTAACATTTCTATAGCACATAGCATTGATAATGGTATTAATGTTGTTAGCCTAAGGCAGGGGTCTGCAACATGCGGCTCCGGAGCCACATGCAGCTCTTTAGCCCCTCTCCAGTGGACTCCCTGTGGATTTTTAAAAAGGGAAATGAATAGATGATTTTTGTTTATATTTTCATTTTTATTTATCATTGTTGTAGGTCTATGGTACGACTTTATTCTAGTAATATTCAGACTTTTTTTCTCGTAAAGTTCTGACTTTATTCTCGTAATATTACGACTTTTTTCCTCGTAAAGTTATAACTTTATTCTAGTAATATTACAATGTTTTTTCTCGTAAAGTTACGACTTTTTTCTCTTAATATTATGACTTTATTCTGGAAATCTCAGATGTTTTTTCCCTCAATGTGGCCCTACTACTCCGTAGTACATTTGATCTTTGGCCCTCACTGCATTAGACTTATAAACTATTTACTTAGACTATAAACTGTGTTACCTTCAGCACAATGCTCAAATGTTTTGCGGCTCCAGACAGATTTTTCTTCTTTTTTTTTAAATGGCTCTTTTGATAGGTTGCTGACCCCTGGCATAAGGTATTGTTTTGTGTTCTATAACGCATTTCAAAATGTTTTGTGTGGCTTCTGACTGTATAAAATACTGTGCATCACTGCATAGTGGTGAATGTACAGTCTGTGTACACCCTATATGTGTGCCTCACTGTACACAGTGAGGCACACATATAGGCTAGTCTTCAGCTCACTGAAGCATGTGCATGTATAAAACTCTGGTTTGATCAAATGGACCTCAGAAGAAAAACACCAGACCCTCATTTTATGGCAGTAAAAGATTCAAAATGTTGAGCACCAGCTATTACTAACTAAGCTCCCCCCGCCCACATTTATGGCCCAGGAGTCTAGATGCTGGAGGTGGTGAAGTAAAGCCAGCCGGTGGACACACTCTGTTAAATCTCCCAGAACATCCTGGACCTTATGTTGTGGTGGGCTGCGCAATAGTATGTCTGAAAGATTGCAATATCATTTCAAAGAGCAGCATCCACCTATTGGCTCCAGGAATGCAGAAAGATCTTTGTTCAGATGTGTTCTGAATTTGTAAATGTGCGGACCTTTGAAAGTGTGAAAAAGCAGAAGTGACAAAGAAGTAGGGCTTCATGGGGTTAATCCAATTTGACAAATTCGACCCGAGTCTGATAAGCTGCAAGTGAGATGTCTGAAAACTGCCACAATATAGATTTAGATAACAGCATGGCCTACCATCAGGCCGAACTTTATCCATTCTAACCCACTAGTGAGACAGACAGACTGTTTTGTTCTTTGGAGTGTAATGAGGTCGAGAAGCATTACGATCAGTGTTGGAAATTATTTTTTTGGTTCACCTGCCACTGTGGCTGGTGGATTCCAAAATCTACCTGCCACTCGATAGATTACCATTGTTGTTTTGGTCTCATGAGTGAAGCAAATCTATAGCCACTTGCATATTTTACCAGCATTTGGCTCGTGCTAATTTCCAACCCTGATTACGATCGACTTTTATTCTGGTTTCCTTTACATTTAGTGTCAGAGTTGATTAATGTATTACTCCAAATGTCCTTTCATTCTCTCTGTTTGTCAGAAGTGTTTTCAGAACAGATAAATTATAGTTGTATTTTACTCGGGAAGGAGAGACTGACAGAAAGGAAAGTGTTAAGAGTTACAAGTTTCTCTGTGGGCTGAGAAAATTCCTGAAACCTTTTTTAGGCTAATAAAACTCTCTGAATAGTTGTTGGAAAATGTCAAATATGCTTCGTCATCAAGACTAAAACCAGGCACGATTTCTCTTTTACTAAACAAAACACTGCTGTAACTGCAAGACAACTTCCAACAGTCGCAACTCTTTTAAAGTGTTATGAAAGAAAATCAAAAAGGCAGGGAAGCAGTTATAATTAAAGGAGACAGGATAGTAGAGCTATACTTACACTGGCTGACACTTGATCTCCGTAATAATCTGTGAAGTATTTCCACAGTTTCAGCCAGAATAAGTCGCTATCATGTTCATGTGCTTCTGATCAGTTGTGAGTCTTGGCTTGCTGACCTGTCCACGGCTCATGTTGGGGTCCAGGTGTGACTAAAGGTGTTAGTGACTCAGTGTTGCTGTTTGTTTTGCTTTAGACAACATGGGGGGGAGAGTGACTCAGTCTTAACACCAGTGGATTTCTCACTTAACCTCCCTCTAATACTAAAAATAAATATCTCAGGGAGCCCAGGGAGCCAGTTTAGGGTTTCCCACTGTGAGGCATGATGGGTTTCCTTCAACTCCCTGTAGTGTCAATCGAATGACACAGTTTAAACCAGTCTGGCTTTTTACGTAACCTTTGACCTTAAACAAGCCGGTTGGTCCGCTCGTGAACATTTCCTGGCCCGTTACTGGAGCCATGTATCACGGCGGAGTGCCTCGGGGGTTCAGCCTGAATACATTTATACTTTTGTCAGAAGCCTTTCAGTAGGAAATCTATTAACGCTGGGGTTTACTTAATCAGCATGAGTGATGGCCATCACTATTGGCTGAGCAATGGAGAAAAATAGAAGCTGTGTCGCCAGGTCATGCTCCAGTGTTCCCTAATGAAGGTGCCTCTTTGGTGGTTTGGCCTGCGCAACTTATCCATCACCTGGAAAGTGTGAGTTTAAAGGAGAATATGAGCAGTGTTTAGAGTTATGGCCCATTAACTTGAAAGTCAGGTCTACGTTTTCCTCTTGCAATGCTGTCACCGGACGCAGTAAAATAGCAATAAAACAAACGTTGACGTAGACTCTAATTTGCAATGATGGAATATCTTCTGTACACAAGGTTGTATTAAAGATAAATGTCCTTTTTTTTAATTAGGAAAGTACTCTAAACTTTGATTCTATCGTTGACTTTACTGACTGCATTTTATCATTTAGGAAAATGCAAAAATGAGATGGGCATCTTAAAAGACACAAAGGTTATTATTAAAAGCCATCTTTCATCTCACCTCTTTAAAGGCTCATCCGTCACCAGGCCTCCTCACATGCATAGTTATAACCCAGAGAACAGGTGAGGCTTTGTTGTGGTCATAGTATCTTCCTCTCTTTTGTCCTCCGCCCTGATAACGGAGAGGCCGGCATTATGTCTCAACCTATATATAATATAAGAGCTTCCTTTTTAAAGATAGTGTATCCACAGCAGGTTGTTCCATATGGTCTATATGGTGATATCGGAGGGACTCTTGTGGTCCTGATGTGGCGTCCTTGAATTACAGTTTTTTTTAAGGGTAGATCAAAGTGCAGCCATCAGCTGGGATGCTCTGAGCATCAGACACGCAGAGAAGGTCATGAGGCGGGGCTGCTGGGAAGGTGTCCGACTTCAAGGCCTTTGAGCGGGGCCCTGCGTCATCCGCCATTGTGAGGCGGGCCAGCCGGTTGGGGGGTGCCGCAGAGGGAAAACAGCAGGGTGCCCTCAGGGATACGAATGACAGGGACCCTTTGAAGTGGGTAGAGTTGTGGCCGCGTGACCGTCCCAGAACCCCACCCTACTTCCATCACATCGCATATGGACACCTCGAAAAACTACCCTTGGGAGCTCCGTGGCTCCTGGACCCCGGCAGTGTAACCTGAGAGTGTGTGTAGCAGCCTGTCAGACCACTGATGGAGTCTCCCCATTGGTCCAAACAGGAAGCGAGCGTGACCCCGTGAAGCCTTGGGGTCAAATACGTCTCTTAGAACGGTGACAATTGGATTAGTGTCTTATGTGGACCAGACAGCCTTGGGATCCCATAAACACAGACACATTCACACAGGTAGAAGCAGCCTGGGAGCGCTTACACTTGCACTTCCTAAACACACACATTTTGTTTTAGCTGCCTGGCTCTGAGGCACGCGGGCTTACCTTCCCCGTTATGTTCAGGCAACAGCAGTGAAGCTCATCAAGTGCATGATGTCACCATTTTCATTTCTGTTTTATGATAGTGGATCGATAATTGAAAGTGTACTTATCTGTTTTCAATGGATGAGTCATCCAGTCCGCCGTGCTGCCCTTTCTATCTTTAGCCCTGCATTTATTTTTCAGCACAGTGTTTTTTTATTTGAACAATCTCGCAGCCGACACACACCTCCTCTTTAGGGAGACACATGGAAACAGTGTTTTATAGCTCTGCTCCCTCGTGCCCTTTTTCCTCTTCTGTCTTCCTCCCTGCCTCTCTCTTTATCTTGCTACCTCTCTCTTGCTCTTTTCTTGCTGTCCTTTCCCTCTCTCTTGAGTAGATGAGGGCACGCCACCATCACTTTTGCAGACCTTAAAAAGAAGATGATTAGACAGATTTAATGCCACTGGAGCCAGTTTGGTTGTCTGGTCAAAGCATTTTGCGTCCACCGGTGCATTTATATACATGTGCGCATGTCATATGTGTATGCATTTTGTATGGGCTTTACATACGTGTGTGCGTGTGGTCATTATAAGTGCATGTAAGCATGTGGCTGGCTCAAAGGAGCAGTGGTGCATACACTACCATCAGTCAGAGCTCAGAGCCAGCCGTGCTTTAATGGCTGCCATAATTAAAAAAGCTTTTAGAGGAGGGTGTGCCACTAAAGGGGGCAAGGTGGGGGCGGCGCTGGGCTGGTTGGAGGCTGCAGAGTGAATAGTGCAGGACGACTGCCTGCCAAAAAAACAGGCCAGTTTTGCATGGGCATACTGCAAAGATGGCAAAAAAGTAATTTCTTCTGACTCTGCCTGATTTTTAAACTCACTCGAGGTGTTAATCACCGGAGTGGCTTGTTTTTCTGAAATACGTATGTTGAAATATTAAGACGACACCTTTCAAGTTTATAATGTACAGTGATGGAAGTAGTATTCACATCCTTTATTTTAACCTGCAATAACTTTTTTTTTGGCCACTTGTGGGCAGCGGAATCAGGCTGTGAACACAACATTGACTTGTCACCTTTTAAATTTGATATTACAAACTTGTTGGCAAACAGTTTCTTATTTACACATCACGCAGTTACAGAGCAACGTTTGCATTTAGAGTCATGTTTGTGTCCACCTGATGAATGTAATGTCCAATATTCACTTTCCTCTTAGCTTTTTTTTGGTGTGTACCAACTCCCAAGGGAAATATCTGGCTATTAGCTGCTAAATGCTCCATTATAGGTGTTTTCGTACCAAGCCATTCTAGGGGCTCACTAAGAGGAGCTTCCAAGAGAACTACATACCTTCAATGGCTTTTTTTCTGTTTGCATTTGCACCGCAAATGTAGGCCGGCCGGCTCCGCACGCACACATCTCCAACTGGGAGATCGGCGAGCAGCTGTTTAACTACGTTTCACAAGCTCTCTTAGCTTTTTTTTAGTAATATAAGAATAAATAAGCAACTCTGTTACATGCCACAATCATATAAACTCAAAAAGCAAAATAGCTCTCACGAAAGTACCGTTTGCGATTTCAGTTCGAATCGGCTATCGTTCTTCAGCTCAGCAGCAAAATGGTGTTCTAAGAACTACGATCGTTCGTAGTTCTTGCGGTTCGGACACAATAAAAAAGGTGATTCTGAGAACAATGAAAAAGTTCCTCTGGTTCAAACGCCTTATGCTCACCAGCTAATCTCTAACTGTGTCTGTTTGCTGTTTGGTGCTGAGCAGGTAGTCTTGTAGTAGTTGTACAGAGGATTTTTGAGCACTTTTGTTGAAAACAGCATCCTGCTGAGGCTGAATACGACGCTATGAGAGCAGTGAGAGTGAACCAAAAAACAGTAAAGTTGAGGTCTGGACAGCTAAACAATGAGCTGAACCCGAGGGGAGCTGCAGATTCTGGTGATAAGTCATCACTATGAGCGACTCCTCTGACACTCTCCGTACAGTAACAGAAAAAGTACAGGCAGCCGTCTTTCATAAACGGTCTTTTGTGCTGTAATGTTGGATTTTTTAGCGTGACGTGCCTGTGGTGAGTCAGGAAATGTATGCTGATGTAAAGAGGAAGATGGAAGTGCTTCAGGCTGTCTGCAGCACGGACTATAACCTCAGCAAATGTATTAGTTAATCCTATAAAAGATGTTACCAAGAGGTCATCGTGGCGTCTACTGGCCACTAGAGTGAGTCGAATGTTTTAATTTTAGATTAATTAACCAAATTATTCTACTTCTGTAAACCTGCCTCATGTACGCTGCTGGACCTTCCTTGTTGCCATTAGCTGCTGTGTTTATGTCTAGAAAACATTTATTTTGCTGGCAAAGCTCTGTAACGTAAACACCATGAATGTGGATGGAAACAATTACACGTCTCGGACATGCCCCCAGTGATAACGGGGTACGACTCCAACCTAAATGCACTGGAAAGCATAAATATTCATAAGAGGCAGGAGGGAGGGCGGATTAGATGAGGATATAAATGGGATTCAGGGGGTTTCTTTATGTTTGAGTCATGATGGAGGAAATGCACGTAGCGATGTTCAGCTGCTGGTCCGTATACTGTACAGATGTTCATAATACATTACACTGGCCCCAGCTAGGAAATTTAAGTTAGCCAATTTTGACTATTATTCATGGAAACCAGATTTGTGAATGAGATACTTCTGCATTGGTTAACTACGGTTTCACAGTACAAGGTATACTGTAATCTAGTGTCAAGGCGTCTGTCCATTAGCTGTACGTGTGGTTGTGATTAGCAAAGGTCCTTAAACTCCCCCAGGTTGTGAAAACATTTGAAAACACTTTTCATTTCCTTGGCTTGAACTGGAGAGCATCCCACACACACACACACACACACACACACACACACGCACACGCCCAGCACCCCATGAAGGTAAATGATCCCACACTCTCACAGAAGTCCAGTGGAGCAGACTTTACTGTGACCTCTGGGGTCATGCAGGGGAGGTCTGAGCCTGGTGCGCACAACTACTGTGCCCCACAGTTTATCCCCACTGAACCTATTGGATATCACCGTAGTGGGAAAACATCCCTGTGTTTACTGCTGCACCCAGAGGTAAAAGCATCAACTTGGGGGAGAAGGTGTGAGTTTTTTGGGTTCAGGTGCAGGTCAGAGTTAAAGAAAGAGGTCGAGGTTAAAGGTCTGTGTGCTGAACTGTTTCTAGAGTGTCTTTACTCACATGTATTTACATTAAACAGCAGCTGACAGGGTTGTAAATGTACCCATGACGCAAATCTGTACATCCTGTATGGAACAAATCTAGTTGTGAATTGTAGGAAGCGTAATTGTTTTTAGTGAGTTGAAATGTTTTTGGTTTTTGAACTTACATGTACTTCATGTGTATTATTTGGCCTGTTGCATATTTCTCGTGTTTTTTTTATTAGGGCTGTCAAAGTTAACGCAATATTAATGTGTTAACGCAAATTTGTTTTAACACCACTAATTTCTTTAACACATAACGCAACTTGTGATTTCGGAGGTTGTAGTGAGCTCAATTTTAAAGCTAGAGTGAAGGAGGCTAAATAACGCTCCAAACTTGCGCTAAATTTTGGTGCAGAAAAACTGGCATGACCATTTTCAAAGGGGTCCCTTGACCTCTAACCTCAGGATATGTGAATGAAAATGGGTTCTATGGGTACCCACGAGTCTCCCCTTTACAGACATGCCCACTTTATGATAATCACATGCAGTTTTGGGGCAAGTCATAGTCAAGTCAGCACACTGACACACTGACAGCTGTTGTTGTCTGTTGGGCTGCAGTTTGCCATGTTATGATTTGAGCATATTTTTTATGCTAAATGCAGTACCTGTGAGGGTTTCTGGACAATATTTGTCATTGTTTTGTGTTGTTAATGTATTACGAATAATAAATACATACATATATTTGAATAAAACAGCATATTTGTCCACTCCCATGTTGATACGTGTATTAAATACTTGACAAATCTCCCTTTAAGGTACATTTTGAACAAATAAAAAATGTCTGATTAATTTCTGGTAAATTGCAATTAACTATGTAAAATGTGTTTTTAATTCAAGTCATGCCACTGCTTACTGCTGTCATTAAGCACTGCTTGCTGCCAATTAGCACATCATATTTTACATAATAAATATATCTAATTTGCGCAGTTTTATTTTCTGTAATTTGTTTCACATTATAAATCACTGGTTGGGAAATGTTTAATGCCACTTATTGCTTTGCTGTTATACATGTTTTTTGGGGGTCTGTATCGTATTATCTGCTGCTAGAGGGACCCTTTAATTCCCTGTAGAGATCATTAAATTTTCATTTGAAATGATGTTGCTTAGTGTTTGATGTGAAGTTGGTGTGTTGTATGGGTGAACCGGACCCCCCCTGTCTTGCTCCATGAATGGGAAATGGGTGTCTGAGTGGGTGGAGGTGGAGGTAGAGAGGTGGAGGTGTTAAAGAGCTCGGGTAGATGGAGTGTCCTGTTCTCAGGCCCAGGTGGGGGCAGAAGGAGTTTCTGGGCTGGCTCTTATGTTCAGGAAAAGAGCAGGCAGGGGCGCAGGATCTGAGCAATTACACTATTTGGGTTACAGGGGAGCTATTTATTTGCGCGGTTTGACATGTTTCTGTCGACTGGGGGAGCTGTGCAGTATGGAAAACCGATAGCGCTGAAGTGTATTTATTTATTCTGCAGGCGAAGCAGCCAAACAGAACAAGACTTGGGAGAGGAACTGGAAATTAGAAAGTTAGAAAGCACACAGAGAGCGATAAAGACAATTTACTGAGTTTTTCAAAGAGTTGGGCTTTTAGTTTTGTCCCAGCATGCTGTGCACTGAGTGAGTCCTGTGGTGTTGTGGGTAGTAGAGAGGACACGTCCTCCATCTGCTTGTGCGACTTCCCGGACCACAACACGACGCTGGCTTCTGACCAATAGCGAGCTGAGTTATGTTTTTATTCATGATTCAATACACAATTAAGGCCTTTATGTCAAATAAACCAGAATTATCGACTTAAATCGTGACATAATTATGGTCCTTTCAGTCAGTCTGCTATTCCTTACCCCCCTTAGTTACTGTTGCTACGCCTGTCAAGCTTTCCATTCTTGAAATTCTTAGTATTTCTTTTAAACGAGGAAGATTTTAGACAAGGTAGACAAAAGCAGGCTTTTCATTTCTTGCTAGCGACTGATGATTTTGACAACTAAAATGACATAATCTGGCAGTAGCAGACTCTATTAGCTAAAAACATATTTTAGCCAGCTAAAAAACATGAATATTAGTTTAAGTGTACTCTATATTTGGATTATTTTCACTGCTTTACCTCGCCATGTCCTCGTCTGCATCCTCACCAGCTGATGAGGTAGAAAATATGGAAGTAAAAAAGCAGCATTGTTCTTTTAGTATTATAAGTATGATAAGGAAAACGATTGTTCATATTTTTAAACAGTACATTTAACTTTTCACATACACTACAATACAGAGTGGATGTGCTATCTTGAATGAGGTTTCTTAACCTTTAACTCCACAAGATAATGGATCCTTGGTCTTGATTGTAACACTATGTCACGGTTACTTCTGCTGGTAGCCGGATATGCTAACATCTGTAGCTTACATCAGAGCAAACAAGCTGTTTAATTCATTCCTTACACTTTTTCTAACGTACTTTTGGTTTTGAAGAAGGTCAGTTGTGACAATATAGATTCCCTCTGTAAAATTAAGTTTTGGTTTGGCAGGAAATCAAGAAGTGAAGAATGAAAATAAAAGTGGCTCCAAAGAAAGCAGGACTCCCCAGCGTTAGATGTTTGGTCTCTTTAATCCATCATGGGAAACATACGTGTGCATGCTATTGGCAGTTTACTGACAAAACCTCACATGAGGTCCTCAGTTCAAACAGCTTTTGAAAATGTTGCATGTTACTGCCACTTGTAGCCGTTGACATGCAAAGTTGCCCAGTACAGTTTTAAAAACCATGTTGTTGATTTTACGGTCAGCCTCGGAACAGTCCTCTTCCTCTTTCCTGCATTGTGTTTAGGTTTATAAGTATGTATGTGTGTCACAGATTCCATATGTTTCCCACCAGACTGTGATACAACCACAGAAATAAAAGAATCAATCAAGAACAAAAATAATCAGATTAAAGGGAAAAAAAGCCCGACAAACTCTTACTGTACCCTTTCCTGTCATCATCAACATCATCATCCTTCTTTCCTTCTTTCTGAAGATCACATCTTCTTCCTTCTTTATTTTACTCTCCCCCCTAATGTTGCCCATGTGCATCTGGCAAACATTTTAAACCTTGAGTTCATACCTTAAAATAATCAGAAATTGCTTGTTAACAGTGACACCTGTGGCCGTTAATACAACGACAGTCTGCGTCAGTCACAAGACTGAACGTGACTGACAGCTAGAACTACAATATCACTATATATTTGCCAGCTTGGAGTCCGTTTTGATACCCAAAACCAAACGAAGGTCCCTCCATGAATCGAAGGCCCGGCCTATGTTGATCCGAGTTTTCCCCCGACGTCGGTCACATTCCTGTTTTGCAAGACAGGCTTCACTAGATATAGCTTTGGTTTATTTGTGCTTCCGTGCAGTTTGTGTTGGAGTCTGAATTGTGGTGGGGGCTGGTTGTTTGTTGCCGTTAGTGGACTCCATTTATAACTGAACGCGTTGCTGAAGAGAGTAAAGTCACTCACGAGCACGCGTGATGTCACATCTGTTGGATTTTCCTGGAAAAAACGGCTCACATTCTTCACATTAAAAGCGGTCTATAAGCTAATAGAGGAAACCCAGAAAGTCGCGGAAGGTCTCATTTTTTAGGTTATGTTGCAACCTGTTCACACATTGGCAATAAAAATGTGATTAAAAAAAACGTTTATACGTGTAAAAACTTACATACATTCCCTTTAACTGTATAAATAAAAATCATTTTGTGTGTTTTTGCTTGTTAATAATACATCTGGAAAAGTTTACAAGCAACATTATTTTAATATACAGCTTAATCGTAATATACGTACCAGAGCACTAAAGACCCAGGGTATATAGGAATGTTTGAAAAAATGTATTTAAGGGTTAAACCTTTGCCCTTGAGTTGTATTGAGTCCACTCCTGGGTAAACACAGCTAATCCAGCACTCGCTCAGCTACAGAGGATATGGATCAATACAGCAAAGAGCGGGTGTTATCCTCCAATATTATGAGCTTTTAATAATCATAATTCACACTATTAATAGCGTGGTCAGAAGAACAGGTCATGCCTCTCATGGTGGGAACGGCAGGCTGCTCTGCATTCCACAGCATGTCAGACATGAATGTGGCTTGATGGATAAAAATCAAGCGTGACGACTGCATCTAGATCCTGCAGAGACGCCCTCCTGACGGCTCTCAACGCTAGATTACAGGTTGACTACCTGCTGAGCAGCATAGCACACTATGACATGCTTCATTCTTGCACCGCACGTCAGTCCAGGGATATTGATACTTCTCATGATGGAGGAGAACTTTGAGGAGCTGCAGAGCCTTGCCCCTTTTATATTATGGTTTATTTTAGACTGTGTTTGCTGCAGCATATATGTGTGTATGTGAATTGTGTCTGAGTGCCTGCCTATGTTTCTGCTGATTATACCGGTCCTACGTGATGACTAATGACAAAGTCGTACGTGACTCGCTGTCTGATAGGAGTTGAAGTTGTTGTCAAGACACTTTGTCACCCCGAGACTCATTAGGTACTTATGATGTTGATTGTGACTCACAAGTAAGATTGATTATTCCTCATAGCACAAATCAACTGCAGTCTGGCTATGTTTAAAGAATATGAAGTGGCTTTAGAGTCATTGTTTGATTGCGTTCGGGCCACAGGGTAGGTTTACTGCCGCGGGCCAACCTTATCTCAACATAATTCTTGTGGTTTGGCAGGAGATGCGTCACATGCACCCCAGCGCACCAGCTTCTGTCACGACCTTGTGGAAGCTCTCTCATCATGATTACTTTATTGTCTATTCTGTCAGTCTACAGAGCATGTCTTACCCTGTAGCAGGTTAAATCTGCTGCATTCACATTGGCAATTCAGTTTTTGTCACTCTGCTGTGTGTTCACATCCTTCAAATCTAGACTCACTATTGTCTTCCCCATTTTAAGTGTGTGTGTTTATGGTGAACCCTTAATTTACATTCCAGCTCTCATTTGACTGATGTAGATTAATGATTCTAATGATTCTTACATTTTCAGGCCCAAACAAAACAGTTAATCGAGCAGCCAGCTACACAGCTGTGTTTAATTTTCAGTGAATTGCACACGTTTTTCTTCAGGTCTGATCATAACAATAGCGTAGGCCCATGACATCTGTTAAGTTCAACACCACTTATCTTTATTGTATTACATAAATTGTAGGGGATCTTTGTCTATAATTACCCTCCTGAACAGTGTAGCCATTAGAAGTGTGGAAAATTCTCTATTCTAAGATGCATCGCAATGCGGAAGTGAACGATTCTGGATCGTTGTAGTGATGGAGTTTGGTTTCATCTCAGAGCAATGTGAGTTTTTACTACTAGTCATTTTACTGTCATCCTCCGATCTCTGTGTGTCACCAAGGGCGACGCTTTTTACTATGCCACCGTCGTAGTTCCAGCTGGGAGATCAGCTGTTCGAGCAGCAGAGCATCGTAAAAGACCCTTCATTCAAACTCGACAGAAACAACATAAAACTCACCCAAATCGTCTTGGTTAGTCTTTCCAACAAGCACCAACTCTGGTTTGAACTCTTATTTCGTTGAGTTAGATGTGAAAATATGCCGGCTCTACATGCTGTTTTCCCCTACTGTCCCCAGATGTCCATTTGTCATGCTGCAGATTTCTGATCTAGTGTTACCAATAACTTTTATACTGATTGAAGTTGACTGTAGGAGTTATATCGGCACATGTTCACTACTGAATGTATAGTAATAATCCCCTAATAGGTGTGAGACCTCCTGTCTGCCATCAAGAGTTATATGGTGGGCGAATGAGGAAAAAATACCAAACAATAATAGATTTGAACAGGTCAAAGATAAGCATAGCTCATAGTATATTTCTGTAGGTATATAGATATTTATATTGAATACCCTTTGACTGCCTTTTAGTAAGAGATATTGTGAATGGGGAAAAAGTGATTTAATGTGACATTTGTGCTTTCTTGTAGATTACAGCACACTTGTAATGCACTGCAGAAGGATTTATGTTTTGTTTTTGTAATAATGATTATGTACTGAGATGGGTCACACAGCTTTTTATATTGTAGACTGTTGTACTCAGATTTTTCAAAGCACTTTCTACATACAAACGGAGTTCAGAATTATCTGACTGCTTGTATTCAATGATGAAAAAGTAGACATATGCAGTAATATAGAAAATTGAGGATGTGATACATTGAGATGCATCGATAATCGTTTTACATTGCAAATATAAAGTTATTTTAAGTCATAAATGATGTGTATTCTTGAGTCCAGTTAAGTTTTAATCAATTAAAAAAAAATCATACATCCAATTTACAATTGTTATTCTGCACACATGCCGTTGTAAGTTTATATTGGCATCAGACATGAGTCACATACTAGTATAACTCTGATGAGATAATCAAAATGTGAACAACAATTATGAATTTTAACATCAGCGTGTGCAGTGTGAATATAAGCCACAGATATGTGACATGGGGAACTGACCAGAGCAGAGCAGATCCTCTGCTTTTATCAACCCGTCACTGAAATTTAAAAATTCTATTAGCACAAAGAGTCAATATTTGACAAGTGAGCTGAAGGAATTGAGGCATGTTGGTGAAACCGGGTGGTGAGATGAAGTTTTATTTACAGCTCCTCTCTTCACCTCCTGTAGGTAGAGGGGAAGGTTTTCATCAAGGTGATTCATCACGAGTGACTCTCCCCCTCCTTTCTTATCAGATGTTATTTGGGTTGAGGCCTCTGTCCTGCTCTGGCAGCCTCTGTGCCCTGCCCCATGATGGATAGAGCAGAGGTGCTGTGATTATGATCCACAGCAACACAACCTCTCTGAAACAAACCTCCTGTTTCTCCAGGCTCCAGAAATCTACTCTGCAATGTGGCATTAGCTGTGTTCTTTGATACGGGCTGTAACACGACCTCTCTTTACTCACACAGACGTTTTATTGCAAATGTAAATGAGAATGGCCTTGAGCTCAAAATTTATCAATGTCACATCTGTGAAGAGTTTTTTAAACTTTGACTGATAAAGCAAATAAGTCCGCGACAGTGCAATTTGGCCACAAATGAAGCACTGTTCTGCTGGGGCACGTAATGGCTGTTGTTGTCGTTTATTTTCACACCCATTTTTGTTCAGTACACTTATGCTCACTTATTTGTTTTTCCATGACTTGAAATAGGTGAACACGACCTTGACTCCAGCATGCTGAGCCGGGCAGCCAATAGGGAAGGAGGGATAAGGGCAAGTTGCATGGGTGGCCTCAAAAGGGGGATAGCAGTTAGATTAACAACTTGGGGGAGATTTGTTTATGAATGTCAGGGAGTTTCTGTCTTGGCTTTTTGAAGGAGCCGAGGCCCTAATTTGTCTGGTTAATGCTGCTAATCCAGCTCTGGAGATCGTCCGAGGTCTGCCTCGCCTCCCTGCCTGCTGTAATGCCTTCCAGGCTGCTGTCAGAGGGAGAAGAAAATTATTTTTATTAATCTGTTTTTAAAGGCTCACAGGGTTCTGCTGTTGAGGGCCATCAGAGTGAACGATGAGCAGGCCGAGACAATAGGTTTAGGACGCGCATTAGAGCACCTAATGGTCCTCTACATCTTCCACACAAACGTGCGTATACACATCATGCTCATAACGCCAGCAATCTTCCAAACCAATACACACACACACATACAGACAAGAATCCACATCGTCACAGTGGAGTGAAAATTTCTCTGTCAGCATTTGATCACAAATGATAAAAAAAACGAGTAAAAGAAAAGACATTAGATTGTTTTCATTTCATGCCTTTGTTTAGGAGAAAGCAGCCAGTTTCCATTACGGTCTTCTGTTTCTGTTTAAACTGAGCAAGGCGCCCATCCAAGACTCAACAGAACGGGGAGAAAAAACAAAACAAAAACTCTTGGCTGGCAGCACCATCTATTGTGCAGCCGTTTGTCTTTGTGAAAAATCATCCCAGCATAGTTCCTTCTCTGTAATCCATATAATAAGCTCACTTTGGGTCTAAATACCTTATGCTGCACAATTGTAGAGTTCTGCGTGGGATGGTTGCAATTGTGTGCGGGTCTGTTTACTGTGGTCGCCCCTCAGCATGAAGCTTGTAGTCGCTTCAAGTTAGCTACAAAATAATAGATTTTATGACTTTTGTTTGATTTCCGGGTTTGTGTGCAGATTGAAACACACTGCTGTCGGCGCTCTGGGTGGATTAGCAGTATTATGGCACAGGCAGCTGCTTGATGGACGTGCTTACAAAGTGGATTGCTGCCGAACACTAATGACTGCTGATTATCTCAATTTAAACCACTGCATCATCCACCGGAGTCGTATACAGCAACATCATCATGTTTCTGTATATATAGACTGCTAGCTTTACAGCATACCTCGCACATTTGTTGAGTGAAATAATCAAAAGATGTTTCTGATTTGCTCAGGCCCCCCCCACTACCCTCCTCCTCCTCCCAGCTGTCTCCTCCGATCCCCTTATGCTTTCACTTTTCCTCACAGGAAGTGATTTACTGTCAAACACATTCCAACAGCCAACCCCAACTACACACACTGATCCATCCCAACAGACCCTGCGCTTTTGTTTTTCCCCATTTTCTCGCCTCCTTTCTTCCTCTGCCATCCATGGTGGATCATCATGGCTTCAACCTCTGTTTTCTTTCAGGCTCATCTTTTCATCAGGGCGTCTGTGATCAGCTCTCAACCAAGAGCAGTTTTTATCTGTTCTGGCCTCTCCGTGGCTCCTGGGATTGTTATTCCATTGTGTGTTTGTCACCATGTTTTGGCTGTTGGTGCTTTTGTATGTTTGTGCTTCTCTCTTGTTTATTCTGACATGAATTGAATTGATTAGATGTTGAGAAAACCTGGGGAAATTATGCATCTCACTAACACATCATTTTCATGTTTCAAATTTACATTTGTGGTTCAAGTAGGTCGCTTTTTTGTTATTTTTTTTTCTGTTGATATCCAAGTCCACCAAAGTGTTTTTTCCCAGCTGAAAACGCCTGAAAACGCTCAGCTGGGAGCGCTTGAGAGCGCTTTGGAGGCGCAGCGTTTTTTCAGCTGAGATGCTTTGGTTGCTATGATATGGAATATCCACGGAAGTAAACATGTCGGCACAAGGTAGAGTGCTTGCTCTGGCCCTTGCTATGGATGAAGGGAAGGCTGAAGCCCGTAGGGAGAGGACGGATCTATGTGGGTTCATGAGATTTTGTAGGCGAGGAAACATCTTGGCGAGTACGATCGTTCGGTTCAGATACAGACTCGGATCAAATCTATTATACCACACAGGTCATTTCGTTTGGTCCAGTGCTGCAGAGAGGAGGATACCATGAAGTCCACAGTAGAAACAATAGCATAACATACACAATAAAACCACAACATACTCATAATAATAAACACATTTCATCACATCGTTGTGGTAGGTTATTTGTCCCGTCCCTCCTCCACTGTGATTGGACGGCCGGGTAAAAAGTGACAATGACGACCATAGCGTTTACCCAAAGTTGAACATTTTTCAACTCCTGGCGACCTGAAAAAAACACCTAATGACACTACTTTTAGGGGACACAGCCCCTAAAAGTAGTGTCAAAGAAATCATTTATTTGATTTTGCCAACACATGTAGAAATAGTGCATCCCACCACAATGTCATGACATTTTCAAATATATACTGATTGTTCCAAGTGCGCAAAACTTTTTCTTTTCTCCCAGTAACTTCTCTTTTTTTGTCCTCTCTTTGTCCCAACTTGTTTTCCTCCTCTTCTTCCTCCTCTTCCCTCCTGTCTCTGCATCCGAGTCGGAAACATCCTGTTCACGGCTCCATATCGACAAAGACACAGCTGGTCTGGGTCTGCATGTGGGCCGGCTGATCCAGCTTTATTTATGTCTCTCTCCTGGTTAGGCAGCCCAGCTCTGGAGCAGATGGCTGCAGTGTTCAATTGGACTCTGCCGTTGTACCCCTCGTAATTGGTACTTGTAACCAAGTGCCTCATTAATTATGCAAAAGGGACTGTTTTAATGCATGGTGAGTCGGTCATACTGAAGTCTAATACTAATCAAGTGAGTGCTTCGCTGCATTATGCATAAGAGAATTTGATTTATTCTAATTGTGGGCTTGTAACCGGATGTTTCGGGTCTGAATCTCTGGACAACGGGAGGTGGGGGTAATGAATGAGTAATGTCGCTTCGTTCCTCATCAGCCGTCCTTGTGGTGCCCTTCAGAAAAGTGTTTTCCACATGAGAGGCTGTAAGTGTGTCGGACTGTTTTAGAACTCCGATACAGTCCAGAAAAGTGGACTGGGATTCAATGAAAACAAAAATCGAGCATTCACGTTAATTGGAAATGTAGTGCAGTGTGCAGCAGGTGTTAAAGCAATTTGTCCAATAATCTTTTTGTAAATGTTCTCCTATTGTTACATAATGTGCTGTGGAAGTGTTGAGTTTTGCAGCTTGCAAGTCCAAGAGAAGAGATATCCTATCTGATTGCAGCTGTTTTTAGTGATAAACTTGCCTTCATTTGCATGCATACTGTAGGGCAGGGGTCTCAAACTCACGGCCCGCGGGCCAATTGCGGCCCGCAAGACGATATTTTGTGGCCCCCACCTTGATATGAAAGTTTAATGTTAGTGCGGCCCGCACATTTTTTTTTTTTTTTTTTTTTTTTAAAGTTTTTTTTTTTTGGGGGCATTTTTTCATTTTTATTGACAGGACAGTGGATAGAGTCTTGAAAGGGGGGAGAGAGAGAGTGGATGCGGAAAGGGCCACAGGCCGGATTCGAACCCGGGCCGCCGCGGTCAGGACCAAGTCTTGTTACATGGGCGCCCGCTCTACCAACTGAGCTAACCACGCGCCCTCGGCCCGCGAGTTCTATGTGAATGGCAGTTTGCCGTGGAAGGTCCCTTTGTTGCGCGAGCCCGAGCTGAACGAACCTACCAATCACAGCGGGGTATATGCCTCCCGGGGGCGGGCCAATCACAGCGGGGTATATGGCTCCCGGGGGCGGGCCAATCACAGCGAGGTATGTGGCTCCCGGGGGCGGGCCAATCACAGCGGGGTATATGGCTCCCGGGGGCGGGCCAATCACAGCGAGGTATGTGGCTCCCGGGGGCGGGCCAATCACAGCGGGGTATATGGCTCCCGGGGGCGGGCCAATCACAGCGGGGTATGTGGCTCCCGGGGGCGGGCAATCGGCCGGGCTTGATGCAAGCAGAGAAACATTTCACAACAACTATGGCGGCCCGTGTAACATCGCATAAGCTTGATTAAAGCTTGATTTATACTTCTGCGTTGAATCGACGCCGCAGCCTGACGTCACCTCTCCAGACATGTAACTACACGTCGCGGCGACGCAGACCGCAACAGCTGTGATTGGTCCAGTCTCTCAGCGATGCTGAGAGACTGGACCAAGTTCTACTTCTCTCTGCCTCCATCTGTTCAATGTTTGTTCACACAAATCCACTCAGATGTATGTTCTCTTCTCGGCGTTGCAGTAATGTCAGTAAAAGTTCTGTGGTTCAACAGTTATTAGCTCAACTGCGCTCAGTTTCTGTTTGTAGTACAAGAAGAAGAAGAAACTCATAGAGACGCCGCCGCCAACTAGCGGTTTGGTGGTGTAACTGCAGAGCAACACAAACACAGCAGGCACAACTTTATTGTGGAGTGACACCAAGTGGAATGAATATATATCTTGTCACACATATATCATGTCTTTTTCAAAGCCTGCAGTGAAGAGAAAGGTTGGTGACGAGCACAGACAATTTCAGGAAAAGTGGGAGACGCAATAGAGGCCATGTTCAGAAGAACCGTTCATGTTCTTCAATGTTCCATTCATGTTCAGAAGAACCGTTCATGTTCAGAAGAACCCATTCAAGTTAAAGAACTGTTAATAATGACGTTTGAGAAGATTGTTTTTTTTTTTAACAACGCTTTTTTTGTGGAATACCTGATGCGGCCCAGCCTCACCCAGACTCTGCCTCCAGCGGCCCCCAGGTAAATTGAGTTTGAGACCACTGCTGTAGGGGGAAAAGTACAAAACTACGTGCAAGTTTCAGCGAGTTGTAAACACACCTCAGTGTAATTGATGCTCTCGATGAAATCAACTGTGGCAAAAACAAAAACAGAAGTTTCCTCTGTGTTTTCTTCCTTGTTTGCAATATGAAATTACTGGCTTTGTTGAGATTTACAAAAACACTGTGGTTTGGAAATCTTTTTCTTTTCTTGTGTATGGAAGCAATTTTGAGAGGGTGGAAAACACCTCTGAAGTGATCTGAACTTCAGAACCAGTTAATCAGCTCAAGTGTGAAAACACCTCCAAACCCTCAGCCGCTCCAGTGGAGCTGCTAAATGATCAACTGGCAATAAGGAGAAGCTCTTACTGTGGGTTTTTGTGTGAATGTGAAGCTGGTTTTGTTGGAACGTAAGCTGACTTAACCTTCCCTGCATGAGTGAAAAAAAAATGAAGGTCAAACACACAGGGGCAGTTCACAGAAGTCAAATCCTGCCTTCTATTTCAACTTGAATCCAGCATCGTTACCCACGGCCGTTTTCCTGTACAATACATCTGCTGGTTGTCACAACAGCCAGCCGTCCAGTTTCAACATGTGTGTTTGATATGCCGGCCGATTTGGTCGGCATGTAAACGGTTGTCGCTGGTGGTTTGACCGCAATGCAGACCGCTGCTGTTTGAGGCCGAAACATTACACCCTCCAGCCTGCAGATTCTCTCGACTGGAGCCCCCAGGCCTGAGCAGTTGGCAGTGTTGGGTGGTTGTCTCCTGAGGTTCGGCTGGTATTTCAACTCTGTGTTAATCTGCGATAATTAGAAAGATCCATCTGGGCTACAGGGAGCCAGTGGAGTGTGCCATACCCGTGTTCATGTATGAAGTACTCTGCTGGATGTCGTCGTGGCTTTCTAATCACATCAGGTATACAATATGTGGTGTAGGATGGCATGTTATCTATAAGGCTGCTCCTAAATCCATTTAGTCATAAGTGGCATTCAAGGTTGTTCCCATGTGTTCAATGTGTATTGAAGCATATATACTGCATACTTTAAGTAATTTACTGTTCATGATTTAGCTGATTGTGGTGCTTTTTAATAGTCACATTAATTCTATAGTATGTTATGATTTAACATTCTCTGAAAATTATACATCCGGCGGTACAATATCAATCCCAAATATACTCAAAGTGAAAAGCAGTAATTTGATTAATTGATGAAATTCAACTCCTTTCAGATGTCTCAATGCTCTTACAGTCTCCTACATCATATAGCAGTCAGGTCAACTTCTATTAACGAAGAAAATGTCAACTTAACTGCATAATCCATCATATCAAATTCATGTTTTACTGTAATATTATACTATTGATCCCCAAGAACTTGCTCTCGTGTGAATGTGTCTGTGCATTGCAGTATAAGTGTATCCTTACTGTACGATCTTTACTGTACATCAGTGTATGTGTGCGGTGGGCACTGGTGGCGAGCGGAGGATGGCGGGTGGTGGAGGTGTTGGTGGTCGGGGGGGTTCGTTGGAGCGTGACCTTGTTAAGGCGTGTGCCAGCGCTCACCTCATGTGTTTAATGTAACGTATGAGGCCCAATTAGATCATTGCAGGCGCTAATGTGAGAGGCAGCGTTTAGTACACAGAGCTCTGCCTCAAGCAAAACATAGTTAACTTTAAAGACTGTGTGTGTGCTTCTATCACTGCTCTTAAAAGGTTCCCTGTGGAGTTTCTGACCTTTAGTACTGTAGCTGCTGTTTTTATATGAGTGGGTCCCTCTTTAGTATATCTCGTGCATGCGGGATCGTATTCAAAGGATAAATGCACAACCTTTCACGTCTGTCTTAAAACAATAGCGAGGTGCCCATATGAACATTGAAACAGTTTTTCTTGCTTTAATCATTCCTCCTGTGAACCCTTCCTAGTGGGATTACAATGTAAGTGATGGAGGACAAAGTCCACAGTACCCGTTCTGTGCAGAAATGTATTCCAAACTTTAGCTGATAGCTGAAGCTGAGTAAGACAGATTAGCCAGAACAACAACTAAAATGTCCTCTTTGTGCTACTCTCCCTTTCCTGCAGCTCAGCAAGAAAACTGTCTGGGGAAGCAACACATTCTCAGAGTTCATGAGTTGTGACGTGTTTGTTGATATTGTCAGAAATGACGGCGCCCATGGAAATTCATTTTTTGGTGCATGATAAGTTAATATATTGTAATTTTAGTCGTATATTGTTTTTCTTCATAATTTTGTAATAAGTCTGAGGAAAATGTTGATATTCCTACCGGCCTCATCCTTTTCCTCTGTCATTATGCCTTTGCATTTACTACAGTACATTATGTTACCCACTTGCTAGAATGCTAAATTCCTCTGTGGCTTCTAGACACCGACCGTAACGTTAATATTGCCATTGTGTAGCAGCTGTGTTCTTCACGACTTGAACGGCAAACATATCGTGAACACGACTTCCCATGTTGTAAACACAAGTTCATGAGTTTCATTTGAAGGCACCATTAAAAGCAGATGCACCAAGTTTGATTTAGATGTTGTCATAGCAACAACATGACTGACAAGTTGTTGGTTCCAGCACAACAAATGAGTGTTATTTCTAGCCCCCAGGTACGATGACGATGAGGCAAGCTTCCTTTTCTTGTACCACTTACTGTAAGATTCTAATGGTTAAAGATCGTTTTAAGCGCAACAATAGCGCGTGCATCATTTCTCGAGGTCGCTGTGAACTGACAGACTGCACATTAATTGCTTGAGGACCAAAGCCAATTTAGAACTGATTTCCATCGACAAAAGCAATTTGCTGGACTGATTGTGCTCAGCCTTCATCATGCAGATTTTTACACGTAATTTCCTTAACAATAAAAACATTTTCTCCCTCATTTACATTTTTATGTTAAATGTTTTTTTCTAGATTCACAGCTCCCATTCAGCTTGTCTAATTCAATGCACCATCATTTGCATGAAAATACAAAGGTGGAAACCCCAGGCTTCTGTCGGCAGCTCTCTCTCTCTTCAGTTATTCTTTCTCTCCGTCTGTGATTGCAGGCAGTGACTCATCCCTGTGTCTGCCATGATGTCCACTCACACGACACATAGAGGGATGATTTTAGCTGTGGATCAGGTATGATCATGTCTTCATTGTGCAGAATGCTAACTTTCTGTGTCTCTCTGACAAAGATTGAAAAATGGGTTGGTGTCACGTCTTTGAATGAAGCTGTCTTTCTTCTTTTTTTCCCCCTAGTGGGCTGACAAATGTGTCCATTTCACCTGATTCCAGTCTGTGTAATAGCAAGGTTTTGTCATTCTTAGTCAGATGAAACACAAAAATCTCTAATGATGATTACTGTAATTGCCGCTCAATTTGTCTGCCTCCACCTCCCCTATCACCTCCAAAGCATCCCTCCTCCCCCATTCTCAATAATCTGCCATCAGCAGACTTTTCCTGGGTTTTTCTCATGCAATTATGCAGAGCTGCATGTTATTGGTTTCCATGGTGAGTTTCTAAGATAAACATCAAAGTATGTGATAGCAGAGTGGCTTATTGATTTAAGAAATCTTGGGGTTGCTCTCATAACGTGTCCACATTTGACCTTTGACCGGTCTTTATGTTCTTTGACAACACGACAGACTGTGGTTGTGATTGTGGTTGAAGCGAGGAGACTGTGGGTCTTTCCCTCGTCGCTTACAGATTGTCCCGTCATCCCTCCACCCCCTCAATTCACAGTCTCCGTCTACCTCAGACCTGAAACGCAATCCCAGCGCGCATCGTTGGTGATGACATACAGTATGAAATGTTCTGCACATGAGGATAAGATTTTGGCAGATGTTTTAAAAGTCACAACTCAGGTTTAAAGATTAATAGTCGCATGCTCACCGCAGCTTTGAAAAAAATACAGGCGTGCCTCATTAAAATGCTAAGCCCAGATTTATTTATATAGAAACTTTTCATCACAAAAGTGACAAAGTGCTACATAATCAAACCTGTTTATTACTACTTGGGTGTTATTTTAGTGGTTCTGGCCATCATTGCTTATCGGTTATCCACTCACCAAAGTCATTTCTGAGCTCTGGCGACAACAAAGTCTGGCAGAAACAGAAGCAGTCAAACTGTCAGACTGGTTGTAAATAAAACAACAGTTTATCCAGATTACCGAAACCACTGTCTTTGGAGGTAAACACAAAAGTAAGCGCAGCTGCAATGTCACTAATAAACATTAGTATAAATTAAAGTATAAAGTATAGGGGGTCAAGTTGAATCAGGAAGTCGCTCTGTAAACTGTGATGGATGTTTACAATGGACAGTTGGGGAAATAATTTTATTTTACCTGTGGGTTTGTCTAAAACCCGTCTGATGTTATTCTCCCAGATACCAGCAATTCATTTGGTGAGTACAATGATATTTTTACCAATAGAAATCAAGGCCAAAACTACAAAACCAACACCCAAGTTGTATGTAATAAAAAAAATTAAAAAAAAATAATCCCCCCCCCAAATAACGGGCCAAAAAAGACAGAAAATAGAAGTGAGTCTTGAGAAGTTTTTCAAAAAGGGATCTTGCATCGCCCTTTCTGGGTTTATTTCACAACAATGATCGGCTCGCTGTGCCTTATCCCTTACTTAAACTTATTCAAAATTTAGGGGCAATGTCTCCCTTCATGTCAAACCAACACAAGTTGTGGAATCATCTAGTAGACATTGTTTAGCACACTTGAAAGACCGTATGTTGCTACATGTACGTACACAATAATGCATTTTTAGTTTCTAAACGAAGGAGTGAAATGTGTCGGCCCAGATCACTGATCTGAAAACGTTTCTTGATGACTCCCATGGTGGGAAAAAAAGAAGCTCTGACAAATGCATGACCCCTAAACGTTTACAGTAACTCATGTGTAGTCCTGTAATCTACAGAATATAACCACTACCCTCACAGAGGCCACTCTGCACTTGCTCATCACTGTGAAAATCCCCTTCTGTTTTTTTGCACACAGTCCAGATTTCTCTGACAAACCAATCTCTTCATGCTGTATCTCTCCCCCTCTCTCTCTCACGCTGTCATAGCGCCTTTTCATCACTTTGTGTTTGCGATCGGAGTGGCGCTCACCACCACTCTGCGGCGGGCTGATGTGGTTTCAGCCCCCAGACATCCTCTCGGGGAGTGAGGGCCCTGTCTTGTCATGTGACTTCCAGGCCTGTCTGCAGGCAGCGTGGGCGTTGGCAGAAAGGAAGAAAAGGGTACGACTCATGCAACCCGTGGGTCGGCTGTGGTTTAGGCTTTGTGAAGAAAGGTTGTTAAATTGGCTGCTTGCACTGACTTTTTTCACACTGGTCTGCCAAACAACACCAACTCATGCCTGACCTCCACTCCCACCGCCGCGCCCTCTCTCTATACCTTTAACTCTGATGGTAGGGAAACACGACCTTTAGTGTAATTACCCTGACTGCATCTCCCTCATTAGACTCCTGCGGTGGAGCCCATAAACAGCTGCAGTATGTGGCCCCCAGTGAGCCACACAGTATTTACCCTGGACTCCTCACCCACGCGTAACCTAAATACACATCACATAGCTATTAGCCAAACCTACTGCCATCCAGTTATGAGCACAGGTTTGCAAAAAAAAAACTGCTTTAACATCAAATTTAGAGCGGGCAATGAACCGCGATTTTATTATTACATAAAAACAATCCTGGCAGTATGACAGTAAGCATTTTACTTCTTTCACATCCACTGCCAACATCACCACCTCCTGAGTCTCAAAACAGTGAAATGTACAGTATGTTACACTAACATAGTCTGGAAATGTATGTGCATATACGCTTGATTGTTAAGGGTGGGAATCACCAGAAAATACAATTTTCACTCTTCTCTGAACCCCTTGAAAATTGGCATGCCAGTTTTTCCTCACCAAAGTTTGGTGTAACTTTGGAGTGTTATTTAGCATTTTTCTAAACAAGCTAACACGACATGGTTGGTACCAATCCATTCCTCAGGTTTTCTAGTTTCATATGATACCAGTATCTTCACTCTAGCTTTAAGACATAGCCCTCTGAAAGACAGAATTGCGGCCATCGGATTGTTAAGAGGTTAATAATTTATATTAGATTGATACTTGACGTCCGTGTATCGATACAATAGTCTCCACATACCACTGCCAGAAGACAATGGAAATGCACCAGGAAAAACTTGTGTTTTTTCATGAAGTGATATTGATGTATGGTTTGTTTACTCCAGATCCCGGAGCAGCTCGTGCTGGGTCACCTGCGGGCTTAATCAGAGTGTCTTATTGAACTTCAGCTTTGCTCAAAAGCCCCCTCAGGTTCACTACATCCCTCATTTTCATAATCACTAGACATTTTGATTGTGGAGAGTCACTGTGTTTGACCATAAGTGCAACAGACTGAATCCATTAATAAAAAGTCAATGAGCATGGTCAATAAGGCAATTTAGCCAAATACATGAATCAACAATAGCGTATTAAAGCTCTTGCCAGTAAGTAGGTCCAGGGGGATGGTGTTTTGCTGTGCGCTGTGAAAAATCTAATGCAATTATGATCAGAATAATGCCTGGTATTGACCGGTGTGAGAGGCCATGAGGTGCAGGGGTGGGGCTGCTCTGGGGATGACCCCTTCCCACTTCATGATTGATTGGGTGTGTCGGAGCAATTCCAGCCCAAATGACTCAGTGCGGGCCTGTGTGTCGAGCTGCGTCCAGGCTGGGCTCACATTATTAACTTACCCAGGAAGAGGGCACCGTAAATAGCCTGCAGTGGAGCCTCATTGGGGGACACTGCAGAAATAAAGAGGGGAAAAGCAGCCCCGCTAAACTCAATTTGTAATTTAATCCAGGGTGCTGCCATCGACCGAGATCTGCTCCGGCAATAGCAGCCAACCTGCAGCTGGGCAATGGATTAAAGCACGGACCAACTTATCATCCTCACTCCACTGCTGCCCTCTGTTTCCCAGATAGTCATGAAATTGTCTCTATTTTTTGTCTTTGCCATACAAACAATACTCTTTCCCAAACACACATACATTCATCCTGCAGGGTCACAAGTTGCAAATATTGGAGAAAAATAACACAGTAGTCTACCCTAATTCTCCAAAGGTCTTCATGAGTTAGATTGAGAGGCCGCCATCATACTGTAACTATCACATCCATCAACACAGCATCTACAAAACTAGGACTGCCCTAAAAAGTAAAGCATTTCCATGATATGGTATAATGTCATAGTAAAAACTCCTACATTTTAGATAAGTATAGAAAGATATTTAGAGGATCACTTCATCCACGTTCCACAGAAAAATATAAATTCGGTCGACCACCATTATTTTGTGAGGATGTTAAAAGTATTAAATTACTTATCTAAAACCAGAAGTGTTTGCATGGCAAGATAAAAGTAAAAGTAAATAAGAAATTATCTTTTTTTAGGGCTATGAAAGTTAACGTAATAACGCGTTAACACAAATTTGTTTTAATGCCACTAATTTCTTTAACGCATTAACACAACTTGCAATTTTAAGGTTGTAGCGGGCTCAGTTTTAAAGCCAGAGTAAAGATACTGGTATCATATGAAACTACAAAACCTAAAGAATCCATTGGTACCAATCATGTCATACTAGGAAGGAGGCTAAATAACACTCCAAACTTTCTGCTAAATTTTGGCGAGGAAAAACTGGCATGGCCATTTTCAAAGGGATCACTTGACAGCTGTTGTTGCTTGTTGGGCTTGAGTTTGCCATGTTATGATCTGAGCATTTTTTTTGCTAAATGCCGTACCTGTGAGGGTTTCTAGACAATATTTGTCATTGTTTTGTGTTAAGTGATTTCCAATAATAAATATATTCATACATTTGCATAAATCAAGCATATTTGCCCACTCCCATGTTGATAAGAGTATTAAATACTTGACAAATCTCCCTTTAAGGTACATTTTGAACAGATGTGTGCTTAATTTGAGATTAATCACGATTAACTTTTTTAATCGATTGACAGCCCTAGTTTTGTTCTAATATCATCAATCATCTTTTAATGTCTTTTTAGCATCTTTTCAATGTAAAAAATGATGGTTGGGCTCTCAGTGACCCCCAGTCCATTGTTTCTTTAAAACCCTCAGGACTGAGGTTAAGTGTGGTCCTTTTGTCAGCTGTGTTATACGATGTCATGGCAGGGAGGCGCTCCCCATTCTCCTCCGCTGCGTTTGATCTGAGCTCAGTGTCTGAGAGACGATACCTGTGTTAACTACCAGCTGTCAGCCCGGACCAGTAGCTCCCTCCACACCAGGGAGCAGCTTCACATCAGTCACGGATAAATTGCTGTAGCTCCACTCCCTTCTACACCTTCTGCTGCTCCACATGTGAATGTGATTCGAGAAAAAGCTGAGTGCATAGTCGTAAATGAGCGTGGGAGGTGGATTTGATGGATGCCTCTGTCTTGTCAGACGGGTGGTACCGACAACTCCCTGTTAAATAAACTTTATGTCTCTCTGCTTTTGCCGTGACAGCATTAGGGCACTATTTGTGACAAAATCAAGCTCTGTGTAAGCAGGTTGAGATAAACTATACATCAGCGTGATTAGACTCTGCAAACACACTTTGGTTGAACTGTTTGCCATATGGAGCAATGAAAGGCTTTAATATTTATACGCTCTGCTACGTTGGTAAGGGTGAGAGGCGAAAGGGAAAACGCATGGCTGCTAATATGCTGAATTCCCCTACAGAATTTTTATTAGTTGCGTGTTTTGCTTGCAAACCCCTATATAATGCTTGGTGTACATTGTGCTTTTAGTTTTATTATTACACCCTTTAATCAGCTACTTAGATTTATTTTTCTTTTATTCTCATAAATTCTGCATCCCTCTTTAAGGGTTAACAGTTCATTGGCGTATTGTAAGCAAAAGGCAATACAGTATTGGCTGACCAAATGGAAGCTGTCATGCTTTCACTAACCCACCACGAACTCCTTCATCTTATTTCCCTTGGTAGATAAGGAGAATAGACTCGATTGTTGCTGTGAGATATAAGTGAAAGACAATCCTGCCATTTTGGACAAACAGTAATGGACTTCTTTCCCTCCCCCGTGATCTCTCTTTTCTGTGCGCCTCCCGCGTGTAGTCTGTGTATTTTGTTCAGCCACACCGTACGACTCTCAGGTTTTTATCGGTTCCATGTGTTTCATGCCCGGTCGGGGACTAGGAGGGAATGAATTGATCCCTAAAGAAACAGCCTGCTTCAATTCTCTGCACCGCTTTAGCCAATCAGCACCCCTGCTGCTCCCACTCACTCTCATGATTGTCTCACTAGAGTTTCAGTAATATCTCCAGGAATGCTTGCGAGCACACAAACACTATCTATCCCTTCATCTCTCCGTCTCGTACATACAAACGTTACATGTGTCATCCACTGGGCTAAGAGGAAACAGTCCCACCATGTGAAAGATTTGCTGGACTCAATCACGCTCTCACACAAAGCAGGATGATTTGCGAACCCATTATTGTTATTTATTAGCTTTCAGTACCTTTGAAACAATTCTTTCATGTGTCAAATGAGGCGCTTATATTGACTCACAGTCCCCAAATCTCAACACAACGCCTAGGATACAACACTGCAGGTCTTTCACTGTGGTCCTGGCGGTATTTATGGAAGAAGGCCAAACAGCCAATGAATCCCTACGATGATGTAATGCTGACCTTTGCCCTGGATGTATATGTCATTTTTATGATTATTGTGAGCATCAGGAATTACTCAGCGGCGTAAAGTGTTGGGGGAGGTGGTCATTTTAGAGATTGGGTTTGAGTCTTTGGAGGTAATTTATAGTGAGCATGTGATTTCTTCTGGAATTGAAAAATAGGCTCATTTCATCAGTGGTTTCGCTTCAGCTATTGAAGCACACCCCCTCCTTTCTACCAACCGTCGTTTTCCGAGACAACTTTCTTTTTTTGTGGTATGATTTATGCGCCGGCTAATCTGTCACAATCACAAGCTGGGAAAGATGTTTTCAGCACCATCGCACGCTGTCAGGGGCATGGGTTGTGATTTAGGGCATGTGGATCTGTTGCCGCTGTGAAGGGAGGAAGAGGTTCGAGTCGAAGCCCGGTCCACTCGCGACATGGGTCAGTGGAGAATGTCAAGGCCCCGAAGGAAGTGGAAAGATTTTCTTGTTTTTCAAGGTTTATTTTTCTATGCGTTGGGGGGGGTGGAGGGAGGGTGCTGGTTTGCAGGTTTCAATTGAACATGATGGATCAAACATCCTGGAAAATAAACACACACTCACAGAGACGCTCACTTTGTCATTCTCTTTATTGCACATAGAGTAATTCACTCCATCAGTTGTGCACATTTGCAAAGACACACACACATATTAACACACACTCAATTACCACCGCTGCTCTCTATGCTGTAACACTCCAGCTCCCCCGACACTGACTATACTCTAAACAAACAGCCAGATGAAAGCTCAGGTACACATCAGACTTAGCTCTACTCTAATGAGCTGACCAAAGGTAATGGATTGCTCATTACTGCAACCTAAGTGAGTCTTGCCTGGATTCGTTAAAAGGAGAAATTTAACTTTATCCATGTCTGTGGCTGTCAACTACAGTGAGAGTTTCCGCTGTTCTTAAGCTGGCTGCCTGAGCTATAGGGTGAAAATGAGGGAACTAAAGGGCGGTTAAGGATTTTTATGACTGAACAATTTATTTAGAGAAAAGGTCCTGAGTGAGATGTTAACGAATGATCGTAATTCTGTGGTTTTGAATTATGCAATGTGAGATGATAAATGCTGTGATGAGACGTTAGATAGTGCAGTGGTTCTCAACCTTTTTTGTGTCAAGGACCCCTGAATTGTTACACATTAGTCACGGACCCCCATTCATTAAGATTTTGCTTCAGGGACCACTATCTGAAAAGATTTTGGTTGTTAGAGGATTAAGAATTATATAGTTGTCAACCTCAGTTGAGGAGATAACTGTGCAGGAAGTGAAACCTCTCAGAATAGTCACTCTTGTGACTCTTACTCACATTGAGTTCACTTTTATAGTGAATTGAATAAAAAATAAACTATTCCCCATTTTTCTGGAGACCCCCTGAAACTCCCTCAAGGACCCCTGGGGGTCCCCAGACCCCTGGTTGAGAACCACTGGGACAGTAGATGTGACATATGTTAGATAATACATGAAATATGAGACATTAGATTTGATATGGGACATGAGAGATAAGATATAATAGATGATGAGTGATGAGACAAAAGGGAGGAGATGTGAGATATATGAGATGAGATTTGAGTCTAGACACAATTGAAATATGAGATATGAAGTACGACGGGGGGGCTGTGGGGGGCAAGTGGCTATATATTTGTTTTTCCGGTGTAGCCAGTGGATATCCGAGCCAAGACTTCTTTTTCCGTGCGCTACTCATTGTTTACAGTCCGATTAGAAACTTGAGATGCGAGATTGGAGTTGTAGTTGATAGACAACGTGTGCGACCATCAGTTTACAAGCTAATTTTAAACCAGTAAAAAGCTAAATCATCGTCAGACGATAGCTGATGGGTTCCACCTCTTTTGCTCTCCACACTGACTGTTTACCTGCTTTCAACCAAAGCCTGCTCGAACGTGATTGTTCAACACTACTCGGACTACAAACGGAAACCAGAGCGCTTCCGATACCAAAATCTTGGACCATTGCCTACAGATTCTGCATATGAATGCGGAATCTATCTAATAGAGATTATAAGATAGGTGACATGAGAGATGAGGGAGGAGATATGAAATGAAATACGCCCTCTATGAGGCATGAGAGCTGAGATATAAAAGATATGAGTGACGAGAAATATGACAAATAACACGAGTTGTGAACTGAGACGAGACATAAGAAATGAGAGATGATACATGAGATTAGACAGGTCAGATGAGATACGATATGTGAGATGAGAGATAACATATAAACTATGATATGAGCTACAAGGGGCAAGATATGAGATGAGACATGGAAATTAAGAATTGTGACGTACAGTAAGGCATGAAATGACATGTTTCTGGATGCTACACTAGTTAAAAATAGAGTTCTGCAATCAGCACATTGATTTTCCGAGTTTTAAAAGTAACATGAAAAAGAAACAACAAAGAGGCAAAATGATTTGTGGCAAAATTGCAGGTGCATCTGTCAAAGTTGTGAAGTTATTTAATATGTAAAGGGGCACTTGATGATTATCACAACAGGAACATGGCAGCACAGTACACAGTTCCCTGATGTATGAGTTTATTACCTTAATTATGTAACGCTATCCAATGGGGCAACCCGGCAATAAAATGCATTCTTCCTCCCTCATGTACTTAATTTAAAAGTGGGTGGACAAAACATGAGAACCAAGTTTCAATATTGCTCTGGATTGTATTAGACTGTACAGCTGTACCTAATAAACTGATGAATCATTGTACATTTAAGGTTTAAGGAAACTGCTGATTGGCATGCAACCTAATCCGACCCACCCTGGTTGCAATGTTTGTGTTGGTGATTTAGCTCCTTCAAAGTCTTTATCCTTTAGTCCTTTTATATTCATGTAGTTTTGTTTACCTCTTGTGAAATGGTTATGATGACTGGTGGATATAAATATAATCACTTGCGGATTCCGCTGTTGTCATTGATAGATATGCCAGTAACAACGTTGATATTCTTAGAATGACTGGAGCTGCCCTTCCTCCCTTTTCTGGCAGATCCTCATTATGTCAGAGAGTGGCCAGCTCTGTCATTCAGTCAACACCAGCAAAATGAGAAATTCCTCATCGCGACCCCACAGCCTCAACAGCTCGCGATCTCACACCTGTTCAGTAATGACGGATGCAATGAAGATGAAGGTCACAAAGTAAGCCACAACCTGTGTAACACTCTTTGATGCGTGTGTGAGCCGAGTGGACATGTGGCCGTGTGCGGAGGGTTGTAACTATTACAGACAACTTGGCTGATGCTGGTCTGTTTTGAATAGTTGTCAGGTGTTAGACATTACAGTCCCCAAGCCCTCCCCCGATGTTTCACATCTCGCATGGTTTATAACACTTTCTGACACACATTCGGCTCATTCTCCTAAGCGCAGCAGACAAGCCTGTGCCCACTACCCTTCCTTTCTCCTCCAAAGCGAGGCCGTCACGGCTGACACCTGCCCAGGAAGCGCTTAAAACAATTAGAACTCCCTGGAAAGCTCAAAAAATGGTGCCTGCCAAGAAGAGAGAAAAAGAGATATAAAAGCATAGTCCCCCTCCTTAGATTAAAAACCCTAAATTAAATCAAGTGTGCCATCAGTGCGTGCCAGGGAGGGTCCCTAATGGCAGGCTTCTCATTCTTTTATTTCATTAATTCCCTCTCCTTGCTCAGCCCATCTCCTACTGTAACAGCCTCTCTGACTCATCTGCTGCAGGAGAGGGGGAACGGGAGGAAAAGCACCCAAGAGTGGAGGAGTGGGGGTGGGCACAGTGCCCGCTCGAGGCGGAGTGAGTCACGACGCACCGCAGGACCCATTCATCACAGTGTGGCGCTGGCACTGCCTGCACCTTGGCAGTGTCCATCACAGCCAACCTGAACAGCCGTGAAAATTAGTCTGCTTTATCTCTGGGCTCTTATGTTATTGTTGCCAGCTCCCCCGCCTGCGGCCCCGTGGTTCAGGATGAAAGGACACGAGCACAAGACCCTGGTCAGCTAATATCAGGACACTGTACACTCTGCACACAGAAAGGAGGGACTTGTCAGTCTAAATTACTTGGGCTACAATAGAAAAGAGCCACCATCTTCCTTACAACCCTGCCATCCCACATTCACTCCTTGTATCCGATTCATTTTCAATATCAGTTATGGTTCTTATGGACCATATTGTGGACAATGCAACAATACAAGATAATCTTCTAAATGGCAGTGAGGCTCACCGGTAATGGTTGACCTGCTGCCAATAACAAGAAAAGTTGGAGTATGTTCTTGCGTGTACTTATGTAATAATTACACATTTGAAGTACGGCTGTCAAAGTGGACGAGATAATAACGCAAATTAATTTTAACGCCAATAATTTCTTTAACACATTAACGCGATCGACCCTCCGGAGGTTGTAGCAGGCTCAGTTTTAAAGCTAGAGTGAAGATACTGGCATCATACGAAACTAGATAAAACATAATGAATCCATTATTACTAAGGATGTCATAATACCTTGTCGCAAAGGAGGCTAAGTAACGCTCCAAACTTACGCTAAATGTTGGTGAGCTGACCTCAAGATATGTGAATGAAAATGGGTTCTATGGGTACCCACGACTCTCCCCTTTACAGACATGCCCACTTTATGATAATCACATGCAGTTTGGGGCAAGTCATAGTCAAGTCAGCACACTGACACACTGACAGCTGTTGTTGCCTGTTGGGCTGCAGTTTGCCATGTTATGATTTGAGCATATTGTTTATGCTAAATGCAGTACCTGTGAGGGTTTCTGGACAATATTTATCATTGTTTTGTGTTGATTGAATTGATTTCCAATAATAAATATATACATACATTTGCATAAAGCAAGCATATTTGTCCACTCCCATGTTGATAAAAGTATTAGATACTTGACAAATCTCCCTTTTAAGGTACATTTTGAACAGATAAAAAATGTGCCGTTAATTTGCTAATCATGGACAATCATGCGAATAATTGTGATTAAATATTTGAATTGATTGATAGCCCTAATTTGAGGTAATTTTGTAAAATCATTCAAAAACAGAGGACGATATGAAGACTCCCTCATGCAATGATGATGACTTGGGTGACAGGAATGAATGTGATGCCTCGGGATTCAACTGTGAGAATGATTCCCTTTGTCTGAGAGAGATGTGCTTTGTACTGTAGTGCAGAGATAGTTAGAAGATGAGGCTTTCATTTGTTAGAGGAGAGATCGCTTCAGGTGTGTGACATCAAAGGATTTCTGGGCGCTGGAGTCAGGACTCCTTTTTAGAACTTTCAAAAGTCAAATAGTTATCCTACCAAAGTGCAAAGTTGTCATGTGGAATTTTAATCGTCTCCGGTTTGATCATTACAACAGCATGTGTTACACAGATTATAATGCATGAAGCAGAAACAGAATACAAATTAAGAATAGAGCAAAAATGCCAAACAATAGCATTTAAACCTGACGTGTCATTTATAAGCACTTCAAAACCATAGTCGACAAACCAATGGATGACATCACGTGACTATGTCCACTTCTTATGTAATTTACCTTCTATAGTTTAACATACAGTCAGTGTGAATGAGTTCACGGGAATTCATGAAGCACCGCCAAGTACAGAACAAAGAAAAACTGAATATACTGAACAAATGTACAATATTAAACATATCCAAATGCATGTTTTCTTTAAGTAGAAATAACCTAATTTACACAGATTTCACACATGGATTTGCAATATGTAATACAGTCCATATCCATAGCTCTCTGCTTCTGAATAGCTTCTATTACCACAGAGGATCCCTGCCGTCTTTAAAGAGGCTTGAGAAACAGTTGCAGCTGTTCTAAATCACTTCTCCTAACATCTTGAATCCACCGAATGTCAGATGCTGAGGATCGGATAGTGTTTGGGGATGAGAAACTAAAGGCTTGCTGTATATTTTCTGTGCATCGCAGTGTATTGCGGGTTAGTCTGTGTGTGCTACTCATTAGTTAGTGAAACCACATCTGTGTTTCCATCTAAACAAAGTTCTTGTAGGGGATTAAGAACAATGCTGAGGTGGCATTGATCTTATCCCATGAGGTATGCTTGGAAAATGGATGTTGCCTTTATGTTGTTCTCTATCTCTTCGGAGCTGGACTGTGGGATATGTACTCACAGACGAGAAGGTCCATTGAACAGATGGAAAGTCTGAGCGATTAAATCCTCAAGTTCAACATTAGCCTGAATTGCAGTCGCTGCCTGGTGGGAATAAAAATGTCAGACACATGTTGATTTAATCTCACCTTTCTTACCCCTTCACCTGACGTTGGCTGTTTTTGTTTATCTAAATCACAAGGCGACCATATGATGTTTCATTTGCGTATTAACTTTCTGTTGTCTTTGATCAAGCTGTCATGGCCAATTTTCTCAATTTATACCAGATATGAATAATGCATCACTTCACAGCCTTCACCATTTGTTTGAGTCAGCAATGCTAATTCAAACAGGATTGGAACTGTTTTAAAACAACATTTACAGTCATTTTCATGTGATGTCCATACACAGCCTTGGGATGTTCATTGTTTACAAGTGTTCTCATTTTCTTGTGATTGTTTCATGGTCAGCTCGACAATGTGCGGACCACATGCTTCAACCCAACTTTCACTTCTAACACTGAAGTTTTGTGCCAATCCGCTCATGACACACATCGGGTCTCACATTCCGCTCTGAGCCAAAAAGCCCTCGGGCGGTTTCATCCCTCTTCGTATAAAATCATGGATGGACATCACACGTCTTTAGGAGCCTCCACGGCATAACGCGGCCCTCATAAAGATTTCATTTACGGCTGTTGAATCACCCCTCTGTCTCTTTTGTTTCCTCAATCATTCCTCCTCTCTGCCTCTCCCCGCACCCTCATTGTAGATGACAGGGCTTTCTACCCAAGGCCACTGTGTTACTCACCACTCTCGCTTTTTTACTCAAGACTGGTCGGACTGTGTCACTTCAACCCCCCTCTCCTCTTCCTCTTCCTCTGAACCCAACCACCCCGAACAACATATCCTCCCCCATCATCTATCTCCTCTGTGCTGGTGTCTGGTCCGCTTTAATCTTATAAAAGTGGATTTCTGATATAGAGAGTGAGAGGGCTTTTAAGTGGATGGTATTGAGGTTGGTATACAGTGTGTATTATGGGTGAGAGGCTGGGGGCAGAGTGATGTGCTGGGTAGAGGGCAGGTGGTTCCTGTAATGGCTTCTGCTCCTCCGCCTCCTCTCACCCCCCCAATCCTCCCTCCATATCAGCCACTAATGAGCCTATATAGACACCCAGTAGTGGGTTATGATGTTGTGGTGAAAATGAGAGCTGGACGCAGAGAGAGAAGAAGAAGAGATAGAGAGTGCGGGTCCGTCGGAGCGGCGCAGCACACCCGGTCACTTACTGATATTGATCCGCGTCCCAATCCATCTCAATTTCACTCATATGTAGTCACATCCAATTATGTTGCGCTCAATCTTGAAAGCGGCGTGTTTCAGCGGACGCATTGGAAAACTGCAACAGCGTGACGCTCACATATATGCAGCATGCAAAATGCTCGGGGACTTAAGGTCTGAAGAAGTGTGTGTGTTTTTATGTGTACAATCCACTTTTCTCTGTCCAAATGCCTGAAAATCCCTGGGGTGAATGCGCCGCTCTCTTTGTTATAGCATCTCCATTTGAGGAGAAGATGAATGCATTCCCTTCTTTATCTCCCCCACCCAACCCCACACCCCTTCCTCTCGTCTTTCCCTGCTGCCGTCTGGGTGGTAAAACTTGAGTGCAGAGATGCTTGAACCCAGGAGACACTGTCAGATGACGATGGCGTGTACTTTCCGTGTGAGTTTTTTGCGCGTGTGATGAATCGCGTTTACATACGGAACAGTAGTCCTGGAGATCCATCCTGTTTCTTATTATAGCCAAGGATACACAGAGCAGGACCCTCTCCGTCTTAATGACAGTGGTTGTTTCAACAAAGACAGAGCCCCTTGAAAAATAAGATGTCTAAAGATATAAGTGCTCCGTACAGACTAACAATCAGCCGCCTGTGAATCCTATTGTGGATATTGTTCTCAGGGACGAGCTTTTCTTTTAAGCTAATGAGATTGTCTCCTTTTATTGTCTTGTATAGCGTTTGAATACTCGGCTCGGCCTTTATACAATTACTCAAGTATATTTCATTGATATTTTTCCTTATTTATCCAATCATAGCACGTTTACAATGGATTTTCTTTTATTACTGTATTTTTTTTAATCAGATTTCACCAGATCTGAAAGTCTGTCATCTTTCCAAAGAAGCCCCTTATGGAAATAAGTCCAGTTTACAGTGGGTTAAGAAAGTATTCAGACCTCAAGGCAGTTCACTCATTCTCCAAATCCAATCTGACTCAGTTTGAAAGAAACTACACAAATTCAGGTGCTTGTAGAGACTTAACCAAGAAGACTTGAATTTGTAACGGCAGCCCTAACCCTAACCCGAACGCCTAACCTTAACTATCGGAGGTCAGTGCCTAACTTTAACCTTGTGAGAGTCTCCCAACTCGTGAGTTAACTTCTAGACACGACCCTGTCGGCGCTAGCATGGAGCCCACACTCACTAACTCCCTGAAGAAATATGATCTAATTTTGTAAAAACAAAAAAGCAATTTCAGAGAGAAGCAGACAGAAGGGTCTACAATATGTGCAAAAGATTATTTGATTCCACTAAATTCCTGTATGATGTTTTACAGGATAATTTAATGATTTATTTGTATGTTTTTACAGGATGAATGCAGTCTGATTGTTGAATAAGTGAATCTATCTAAACTATTCAACACATTGTGGGCTGAGTTTCTGTATCTAATTTGAATCCTAAATGCTTTAGGAGATGTTGCTTCATAACTCATAACAATATAATTCAAAAATACAAATGGGCCCATTCTCAATAATGTCATTACTGTGTTAGGAGGAGACAAAAGATATAACTTCAATAATATTTCACAGTTCAACTTCATTAATTTTGCATTAGGATGGTGGATGTCCTGAGTAGTATATGAAGCTTCATTTTTACAGCATTGTAAGACTGGAAAGTTGTTGGAGAGCTTTTATATTTTAGTTCAAGAAAGCCTGTGGGATGAATAATCCATCATTCATCTTGATCATCTGGGACTAATATATGTGACACAGTTTAGAGGACCTTAGTTACTATGACTCCAGTGAAAAACTGACCTGTTCCATGTGACACGTATATAAAAGCTCAGTCTCAAGCTAGTGCTGTAAAGTGTGTTTCCACTGATAGAGTGATGTTCTTTGGGAAATGGCATTCTCAAGTAGGTTTCCATAGTGACTGCAGGTCGAGGCTGTCTCTTAACTGGGAGTTATAGGACAGGAGATGGTGATGGTGGTGGGGGAGCCGTATGGAGGTGTTAATGGACTGAACATGCACATGGAACCGTCCCAAGAACTTAAAATAAAACCATCCCAAAGTCTCTAGTGAGAAAACCAGATGAGTCAATGCAGAAAATATCACCTGTTCAGACCATATTCTGACGCGTGTTTCTGATGTTGGACTCCAGGGAAGTGATGACCAGTTTGGTTGTAACGTTAGTATATCCAGCATCCGGCAGCAAAATTGAACTGCCGTCTGAGCCGCAGTCTGCCCGCTGCAGACGACATACTTGAGCCTGCAGAGACCTGAAGCCCCATCCCCGCTGCTGAACAGAATGCTGTTTGCTTGTTTATTCAAAGTTTATTAATATTGAACGTTTCGCATGTCCAAATTGCACCAAATTTGAAGCACCCCATTTGGTCCCCAGCAGTATACCCGTCCAAGTGTGAAGTAGATCGGATGAGTGGTTCTTGAGATATGCGAAGGGCATACATACAGACAGAGATTCCTTGCTTTATAGTTAGATGTATTAGCCCATATATATTGAATAAGTTTTACTCTAAATCATCCACTTGAGTGCCTGTAAGTGAATTTTTATGCCACATTGATAAAAGCATACTTTTTACTTTCACTCCTCCCCCCCCCCCCCTTCACGACCTCCAGTGGGCGTAAGGGCCACCATCTCATCATCTAAATTTATGGCCCAAACTAATCTCTAAGTGAATCTCCAGTCAACTCTAACATATCCATCCATTAAACAAAATTGACTGAACCTCAACCAGCTCTGTGGCTGCTGTTCTGTAGCCCCTGACCTTTGACCTCCCAGTGAAGTGAGCAAGAGAAGAGTGAATCTCCCCACAGAGATCAACAATGTCCCCATTAATCCCAGAGAAGATTTGTTATGCTTGTCAACTAATATCGCAGATATTTCCAGAAGACATGCTCAAAAATATGGATTTGGTAATTTTACAGAAGCCACAAGGGTTTTCTGGAATGGGTTCTCCTTTTGGTTCGTAATTGTTGGCCCTACTGTTTCATTAAATACTGTTTAGGTAGAAAACCTCAGAAAACATTCCATGAGTCAACCCAGTGAATCTCCGGTTTATTGTCAGTGGAGCTTTTCCAGGCTGTAACTCATGACAGTGTTGAGCTCCGGGAGAGATTTGTCCACATTTACAAACATTGATTAAAGTGTCCCGGGCCAATTGTGTTTCTTTCAACTTTGTTCTATTCCCATTTAACTGAGATGAAAGAACTAAGATAGATGTAGAGTGTTAATGAGAAACAGCAACAGCAGTGTAGCATATGTATGTCCATTTGTTTGCAAATGAGGCTGTTGTGTCATTTGCTCTGTCAGTGCTATCGATGCCACCTCTGTCCAGATTGCATAAACATGCATGCTTTGCAGCGGGACACCCACAGCGTCGATGAAATAAACATCCTACACACTAACCATCACCTCTGGTTTCAACAACAAACACACACACAAAGATGTTTGGCAGCGTTGATATGACGCTTCACCGACATCAACGCGAGCAGAGGCCCGCTCAAGTGGTTCATCGAGGGTTCGCTCTCACAGATGTCATGAAGTTGAAGCATCTTAATCGCCCACGCGCTGACTTACAGTAAAATCACTGACTCACACTTGTACAGTTCATAGCGCGCCTTCCTTTACAGTCAGCTAGAGAGATGTCATTCTGGATGGTGTCCAGGTGTGGAGCCTGCCTCTCCCACCTCATGTCATTAAACTCCCGGCCTGTGGGAAGGACAGTTTACTGGGCTCCGCTGAGTGCGCTGACCCCGGGATGAAGCCGTCAGGATCGCATCTCTCAGTTCACTGCTAACAGCTCACCGCCATAATTCACAAAGGGCCAGACGCAGCAGACGTCACGGCGAACTTATTTATTGCTGATATTCTGCTGTTAAATGAGAATCTCCCAGGTGTTACGCCATAGGCATGTGCCAGTGATGACATTTTAATTTCATGTTGGCAGCCCGTTCACTCACCCGTTTCATGAACTTTGTTTTACATCCTGCTGTCAGTTTGGCCATGCATTGCCATTGTTTTTGCTGTGGGATTGAAGGAACTGCCGCAGGACCACCAGCATTTAGAGCGATCTCAATCAGAGAAGTTCAAGTCATTTATAGCAAATCAGGGTTAAACGTTACTGTTTATTTATTAGTGGTTTTCAAACAAATACCAAAGTGAATTGTCATGTTTAATCATCATTTAAGTAATTCCTTATTGTTGAGCCCTGCAAATGGTCATACTGTAGAGTTAGATTTTACATAAAATGCTCTGCTCTTTGAGGGAGCTTTCGAAGAACATGAGCAGCAACAAGGATTCTGCTGGGAGAACTGATCGCCCCCTGAAAACATCAAAGATTAGTTGTCAAATTAACAATACCAAAAAACAAGAACATAAGGAGGAGGTTCGGGTGGTGTATGAGTAGCGTAATCGTGAACAGTGTCGGGGGCAAAGTGCACTTACATTTGAGAGGGAGTTCAACTGGGGACTTTGTAGACGATTCATTCTTGATCTTAGAAAAAGCATTTGCAAAATGTAACATCTCGAGGTCCACCTTAAGTGGATGAACCAAGCCCAAGCTGTGCTTTGAAGCAAATTTACGTAGTGGCCAATTGGTGGTACTACAACTTCCGTGTCTGTGCCCTTGGGCCCAAAAATACTTTTTCCCATAGACTTACTTTGGGAAAGAGACGTCTGTAAATCAGCGGATATTTATCCCATGAAATCAGTTTGTATGTAATCAACATAATCATGAACCAGGAAGTATAAAATGCGACAAATGCTGCATAGGGAGAAGGAGAGACCGCTGTTCGTACCCAATGTGAAACCAGAAAGTTGATTAATTTCTTACGTAACTTCCGTATTGAAGTTATGCATGGAGTTATTTTAAGCTAAACCACAATCTTTTCCTAAACCTAACTAAGTAGTTTTCTAGTTTATTTTGAGAAGACTGTATGCATGAGACAAGTGGAAATCACACACATCACGTGTTGCTGGACATTCCTAGGAAAACGCACGAAAAATCAGGAAAAACTTTTTGAATATCTTTCAATACTTATTTCCCTTTCTGAATCTATTATTAATAGCAGTGTTTGTATATTATCTGTACAAATCTGCACAAAGGATTACTTATGTCATGACAAGCTGCGGTGGATCAGTGTGGATGTTTTCTGGCGGACAGGGGATGAGTCAGAAACAGGTCCGGTCGAGGAACCATTAACCAGGCTTTAGGAGGTGGGTGGGGGCCTGTCCCATGCCTATCAGACACACTGGCTGTATAATCCACACTGACAGCCTGAGGTCCAGTCTGAAAGGGTTTTCCCACTCAGCCGGCAGACAGGTGAGGTTTGATGGCTTCAGGGTCCCAGGGAACACTGTTACTACCCGCTGTGCGAGCGGTAATGCAGCCCAGTGAACATTAACTCAGCAGGTGCCTGGTGCTGGACTCTGTGCAGTGAACCGTGCTTTGTTTGACTGACATCCTGTTGTACATCGAGAGAAATAAGTAGAGTGTTTAAGCCGTACAACATGTGTGGAGCCTCATATCACTTGTAATTGATTCGTGATGGATGGTGATGTGAGCTACAAATACAGGAAAAAAGCCTGCGAGGTTATTGACAGTGAAGAATGACTTGCCATGTGGTCGATGAAGCCATGCAATGATATTACATGTAAAACTAATTTAGCCCACTTCTATTAAGTCCTCATGTCAGGGATGTTGTATTTCTAGATTTGTTATGAATTGTCTATATAGGCTCACTCATGTCCTCTAAGTGGTTCCTTATTAAATGGAGATCTTCTTGTTCTGGCTCACTGGGGAGGGAGTTGATGCTGTGAAAACACGCTCGCCACGACTGGTTCTTCTGACACGAGAAGGAATTGGGGGAAACCAGAAAAGCTTAATGGTGATGTAGCATTCCTTCTCTGATAATATCTGCATGCATGGTAAACCCTCGTCACTCAGAGCGCTGCTCCTGCGCGTGTTTGACAACATGGTTGCCTCTCTAATTTGATGTGTGGTGACTTCTTCCACTTTGTGTATTGACTGTGAGGGCCATAAACGCACATACACACGATTTCACACTTGTCTACATGCTTGAGATGTAAATACTGTTGCCTTAAAATAGCATTACAGCTCCAAGGGCTTTGTGTTTCCTCAAGAGGCAGCAATACAGTACCTCAAAGCTGCACGTGTGTGCCTTCTGTTAACGGGGAGCTAAATGTTTGTAGGTATGAGATCTTAGATCTCTTCCCTCAGGGTTAGATGTCTCATCTCATCGTGTCTTCTGCTCATCATTTTTTCATCATCATTTTCCTTATATTAATAGCCGTCATGGGAATAATACCAGTGATTGGTTTATTTAAAAGTTTTTCTTACCGTATACGTCTCCAGGCTATGCCATGATTAGAAATGAGTCCCAGTAGCTCTGACATATGGGAAGCATCAACCCTCTCCAGGTTGTTACTTCCTTCCTCGTTATTTTCTCTGCCATGATGGAGAACCGGTGGTCATGTCCATTCTTCAATGCCCTTGCCCATTAGAAAGGTCACCTCAGGTCATTAAGGGGGTTGGAGGTAGACTTTAGACCAATGGAAAGCCAACAGGATATCGATTGCAAATGTGTTGCACTACCTGTATTTGTACTTGAGCTTTATAAGGAAGGAAAGGCTCAGTGGTAATGGCTTGTTTACGCTGTTTGGAAAGCGCAGATCTTTTGATTCATGTAATTGGCCCCCGACTCAATCGATCAAGGTATCAATCAGCGGCCTGTGCTTTAAGTAAACATATTAATCGTTTTAGATTTCTGCTCTCCTGATGGCGCCCCAAAGAAAAGGTCAAAACAGCAACTCTGAGTGAGAATCCCAACCGAAGCTAGTGTTTCCATCATAAGCAAACACGCCAATTAGTTGAATAAGCAGTACAACCGTCGTTAAAGGCGACTTGTTCTGTTGAGATGCACAGGACAGAAAAGCTGCTCGGTGCTTCTCCCATCAAGGCAGGAAACGACGGGTTAGAATGGCTCCTGGAGGACTCTCAGTAGTGAGGTATTTGTTTCAATCAAATGAACCACCATTTGAGTCTGTTTCTGCCCGATATCCAATCCAGTATCGGTATCGGCGCATCCCCTGTTTAAATGTGTGTTTTACAATGATCATTGAGGTAAAACTACTGTTGTCTGACTGGAGTCTGGTGGCTTTGAGGAGCACATATTAATTGTATGTTTTGTACATTAATAAATTATAATATTTATTAACGTCACATAGCATCGCACTGGAAAAGGGGTGAATATTAGCGTGTCCACACGGGCGTCGTGTTTCCATCACTGCCGTTCAGAGCTGGAGACGATAGATACCTGTGACTACTGCAGAGTGATTTGTCCCAGAAATGAATGGCAATTGTAACCTTTCCCACTGAAGACAAGAGACAGATGTTAGTGTGTTTTTTGTCCAGTGGGAAAGGAGCTTTACTGTCTCTCTGCTCTCTGGTTGATGAATGTAGACGTATTTTAATAATAAAGTTCAAGAGGGACAAAAAGATGAATCATCTTTTTTTTCCCATCTTATTTGTGAACAGTTTGTCTAACATGCTTGGCGAGTATAATACCTGACAGCACTGAATCAAAACAGTTGTGGATGGGATTACATATACAGTATATTACCTGGCACAGTGTATATTCAGTACGTGTTACAGTTAAAGATTTTTTATCTCCACTATCTACATGGGATTTAAGATATTTATCAATCCTTGAAAACCATGGAAAAAAACCTGTAGCAGAATATGCTCACTCTCTACAAGTTGTACTGATTATATTATTGTGAATGTTCGTAATAATTCTATTTTTTATTAACTTACTCCCGCACCGAAAATTCACTCATCCTATTTGTAATTAACTCTCAGAGGCTAACATGAAGACTTCGTTCCTGTCAGGGACTTTTACAAACAGTAAAACCTACATGACAGTAAACAGAGCAGAGTAAAAGTGCCTATTGTTCTGTACGAGATGACCACAGTGTCTTTCTTTCTCCACCCACTGAGCTTCAAACTCAGCCAATGAGATGATTTCTGTCCCAGAGCGGCTCTGCCACCCAAAACATGTTTGTACAACTCAAATTGCGCTCTGCCTCTCTCACTCTCACTCACTGTCACTGACTTTGGTACTGCTGCTATGTTTTTCTGAATTCTTTGCATGTGTGGCAGCTGAGAGTTCGGGCAGCAGCCGCCCTGGTGGTCTTTCACTTCTCTAATTGCAACCCCTCCTCCCTTCGTCCTACTCCCCTTCTCCTGCCCTCTCTGCTGCACCGTTCCTCCCATCGTCAGTGGATTTACAGCCCAATCACTGCTGCCGTGGAATGCAATATGTCGTGCAACAATAAAACAAGTACTTTTCATAATGGATGCACGAGTGGGTCTGACCTTACAAGCGTAGTCGAGTGTTGCACGTCGGCCGGCTGTCAGCTCTGCTCTGTGTCAGTCAAACTGCAGACCTTTATAAGGATTTGTTTCTGATATGTTACACTTATCCCTGCTCCAATGGGGTTGAAAGGACACCTTATAAAGTCAGGCCGAAGATTAAGTAGCTCCTGCCTTCATTACAGTGCAGAGACGAGCCACTCCAGTCATTAGACAGAGCCCTGCACTACTGTAACCACACCAAGGCTGGCTCAGCTCACAACACACCTCCTAATAGCTTTCCCAGAGTAGCCCCTGGCCGGCCCGGACTCTTGGATCTTTTAAAATGAAACAGACGTGCCTACCTCCAGCTGGGTACAATGTTGTACAGTACAACAGAGCGAAAACCAGGGGTCCGCGTTGTATTTAGTGAGCATTTAATGGAGTACGGTAAGACTGAAGGTACTGCAGGGGAGTTTTTTCTCCAGAGCCAGCTCATGAGAACATAACCTTGGTGTCCATCCAGACATCCACTCCGATGCTTTTACCCCCAAATGCATGTTCTTCACTCCCATCTTCTCGGCTTCCTGCGTCCCAAGTGTGGTCTTCTTTATGCACGGTTGCAGGGTTAAGAGTTCGATCTGATGTGGACAGCAGGCCTGTGCCACAGTGAGGGATTAAACACTGTCATCACCCTCTCCTCCCCCGGAGCTCAACACTCTCCATCACTCAGACAGCAGGTCCCAGTCCTCACAAACCAAAGCCAAACACATGCCAAATTGCAGAGAGACAGACGGGTAACTCCTCTCTGATACGCAGCATATGTCGCCCTGTTTCCAACCTTAATGCACAGCCCCGGCCTACACAGGATATAGTAATATTGGGCTCTACTTTATTGGACTCTTTACTGTGTCTGTGCATGGAAAGCATTGACCTCTCATCAAACTACCTCGTGAATTAAAGTGTTCCCCCTCTAGATCACAAGCAGACTTAAAGGCCTTACCAGTCCTTGAAAATGGAACTTATTATTAAAAATGTTTATATAAAAAGAGGCTAAACCAAAATGTATTGAACCAATCATGTATCGCAATAATGCCCTTGGGTCTTTTCTTTTCATGTGACCCGTTTAAGTGCAAATATTTGAAGCCAGACCTGAAACCCGAGGAAATAAGCGGCCATATTGTTCACATATTTAGTGCTTTACACCTTTTGTCTCGTGTCAGTGATTCTTTCTCCAACACATTTCCAGACCACAGTGCTTGTAGTGTACAATAATTGCATGATGGTTGACATTTTCCATGTGTGCATCGTATTGCCTTTAGAGATTTAAAGGTATCAAAGGAGCGATACAGAAAAATGGCTTTCAATCATTGAGAATTAAATCAAAAGAAAATTACCTCCAAATGCGTAAATTCTTCTTGTTAAGTTACAGTAAGAATTTAAGGATTTAATAACCTTTTTGACTTCTTTAAATTGGCTTGTAAATCGCTATATTTCCATGTGTGCTTTCTCAAGAAAGTACATTTTAAATTATGCAAAAACTGCTGAATGCACACACACACACACTGTCTGGTGGCAGAGGCGAGGAAGGTGGTCATGGTTCTTGGTGCCCACAGCTGGAGTTCGACCACAAAAATTCCAGGAGGATTATTTTGGTTAAATGCAGGGGTATTTTGCTGGCGAGGGGGCATAGCGATATTCCGTCTGGGACCCAGAATCCTTAGCTACCAACCTGGCTGGTGGGCCATTTGAAATCATAAAATAAAATGTTTGACAGCTGTCTGAAATCTCAACCCCTTTCTTTCCTCCTTCACTTCTTATCCTCTGGGACACTTGGTCCATGAAGTTCTTCAGTGATTTGGATCTTATCCCAGGCTCCAGTTTTCCCACACTAAATATAGAAAATATCACGTTCTTAAAGGTCGACACTGGCTGACTAAAAAATCAAAAGAAAGACAGACCTCGGATTGGCGCTTGTGTCTTGACTTAAAATCTCAGAATGGTAAAAAGAAAAGGAGTTTATTTTGGATGCAGAACTGCATTGTGATGAGTGCAACATGTTCAATTGGGATTTGAGCCATTGTGTCATTAAGTTCAGTATTTTGGTTCAGAGCCTTAAATGAAAAAAGGAAAAGGAGAGAGCAAAATAAAAACCAGAACTGTTCATTCATGTCCAAAGCTTTTACCTCACTGTTTAAATGTCACAGTCTGATGTCTTCAAAAACACATCCACCCACTGCTGGGGTAAATGCAATGTTAGCTGTAGCCAAGCACACATGAAAAGGCATTTTACTGTGAATATCAAAAGAAACACCTTGGGTAATTGTTGTTGAAAACCAGAAAAATATCCAGTGTGGAGCGAGGCCGTGACTCCATCCTGCACAACTGTTTTTAATGGAAGTAGAGCCCCACACACTGTACTCCTCCACCCCCTCAAATCAGAGTCCTAAGACCAGCGAGCGTCTTCTAGCACCTTCTTAACGCCGTTCAGGGTCAGGAGAAAATCAGATTGAGAAAAGAAGGGTCTCCTCTGGGATGGGTTGAAGGTGTGAAACCGACATGAAGCAGGTTTAGTTAATGAAGCAGAACGTATAGTGGTTGAAGTGGTGGATTGACATGTTGCACATCCAACTTTAATGTCCTGTCACATCACTAACAGTTAATAATGGTTTCTTTTTTTTTTCTTTTTGTCCTGAGCTTTAACCACAGCACAGTCACCATGTGCAGATATTGTAGAAAGAAGTACTTTTTAAAAAGTTGTCACTGAACATAACCAGCAGTTTTGCAGAATTATCCAACATTTTCTGGTCGCGTGGCATTCCCTCCAGGAACTTGTGATTTTGAAACTGAAAATATTAATGTTGAATCCTGCTTTTTTTAAATGCTTTTTTCTACACAAAGGTAATCTGATTTAGAACCACTTATACAAGCCAAAGTCAAATCAAACAAAAATAAAAAAAAATTCAGCCGGTTAGACTGTTATGAGGTCATTAAATGGGTGTTATCAGTGGTTATAAACCTCATAGATGTGGGTCAGTGGGGGCCTGCTACACCCACTAGTAGGTTTTATCATCGATTCACATTGGTGGTCACCGAAAGAAGGTATAAAAGAAGCCACCTCTAGCCACAGTAGTAATTATGACCGGAGCAATAGCGGAAGTCAGGCGCTGTAGTATAGACAGCGTGAAACTCCATATGGGGTTGAGGTCGGGGGCGATGGATGGGACATAAAACACGAGACCCTGACTCGCATCCCACGTGAAACCAACAACGGATAGTTGTCTTTGTGTTCACAACCTTAAGTTTCACTTCCACTTTTCAAACAGTTATTTTAAGGCCTTTCAGGTCGGGTAGAATTTAAAGTTATGTTATCTCTGTTGATCCAGTTCATTAGCTTGCTTCCATGGCTGCAGAAGGCTGTGTTTGCGTGGCTGATTGTTTCTTATGTGGCAACCGGGTGTTGCAATGGGCAGCGGACGGTATCACACCAGCCAAAACAAAAACAGATGTTCCCGAATGGAAATTTCAAAGGAGGACATACTGACTGTAGCATTGTTGTCGGAGAAGCCTGTATTTCAATTCAGCATGTTTCCTTTATCTCTGAGGGCATATCATGGTCATTTTATGATTTTATAACAGCAAATATGTTACATATTGGTCCTTTATGCTGAAAATATGCTATACAAATAAAGCTGCCTTGCCTTGCCTTTAAGCCAAAACACAAACGTAATGTTTCATTCACTTTTACAACATAGTAGGCCCCTACTGACCCACATCTATGAGGCTTATAACGATTGATAATGCACACAAGACACAGTTGAATCGGATGCAATCATCATAAAAAACTTTTATCTGGCATCCATGTTTGCCAGAAAGTATGCTCATATACCAATAATTTGTAATAGCAAATCCATGTCATATCTGGCAAGTCGCAAAATGATAACGCTGTATGTATGAGTAAAATGGTCACTGAAAACGTATTTAATGTGTTTCCTACAATATCCGCTCATGCAAAACAATATTCCCTTGTATGAGGTTTATTAAACGTTTTTATGGTCATGTTTTGGCGCTCTCAGTGCTCTGTTATTAGGGAACAACTGCGGTCTTGGCTCAATGTTGAAAAAGTCTACAGTGACTTCTAGCACGACATATGATGTTCACTTTTTTGACATTTAACCGGAACCAGGATCTCTCCCCAACTTTACGTGCTTATGTTGCCTAAACCTAACCACAGACAGGACTCCCGTGACCCCGGTCTCCATGGTCACATTCCTGAGCTTCATACACCCACTTTCCATCCTTCCAACCTGCGTGCGGCACAACAATGTAGCACTTACTTTGCTGTAAAAAACACTGTAATGAACATAATCCAGGCAGCTTTAACATTTCAGATCAAAAAACACATTAGCGTTATATAAATCCATCTGTATAAAAATAATCACTGTTACAACCACTTTCACAGCCCAAAGTCACATTACGCCATTCAGTAAAGAAGATGCTGCAAATTCAGGCACACAAAGAACTCTGCATACGTGGCACTTTAAGTAAAGTGACTGATAGTGTAAAAGAGTGTTTGTGAGATTGTTCAAACCTGTCACAAGGCCACATGTAACTGGTATTGACCTTTTGTTTCTTCCTCTCTGACTGCTATAACAGAACTGTAACTGATCCTGTTTGGATGATATTGACCCTCTGTTGGGCCAGCGGCCTCCTCCTTCTCCTCCCTGCTGGAAGCACTGCCCCTATTGATCTCATTCTTTAAGTGTTACCATAAATTCCCTCCCCATTAGTTTAAACTGGACGGCATTTGGTCCACCCCATGATTCATCTGGACAGTCGTCCACAGAGAAAGAGGAGCCCTCTCTGCTCTCTTTGCCGTCTTCTCCAGACTGCTCTTCTGCAGTGTGTTCCCTCCTCTTATATTACCTCTCCATCAGCCACTCTCCTTTTCCACCCTTTCACTCACCCTCTCCTCTGTTTAAGTGTTGTGCTTCCTGGATTCCTGCAGTACAAAGTGCTTCTATACGGGACGGATTAAATTCACCCCTAATTTGGTTTTGATATTTTTTTATCTGCGTCATTTGCTTGTGGGAGGTGTGTGGCCGCTGTTTTCGTTGTTGATAACTGAAATGGACTCACTGTACTGTACTAAAATGCGTATAATTCTTAAAGGGGAACAGTCAGTTTACAGCAGACAGAAAAGCTCTCCAGGAAACTGAAGTACTCTTCCTGAATGGGCTGTTTAATGGACTACAGATGAGTTTCAACAGTACACACACAAGAGCTGGGTGACATTACATTTGCAAATGCATTTTGCGGTTTATGTGAGCTCGCTTGGGTGCCACGTATGTGTGGAGGTTTCCAAGTAGAACAAAAAGTCAGTTTAGGTTATTTTTTTCTTTTCTGTTATTGTCAACTTAGGGCCTGTGTCCATATGCCATTTTTTTCTGAGCGCCAGTGTCTTTTTTTCAATTGTTCCCAATCAGGAGAGAGCGTATGCGGCCGCACGCGCCCGCCTAGAGAAAAGACGCTGCACCCTTTTTTGCGCTACACCTTTTTTGTGCAGCTTTTTACAGCTCTTCTTGTTGAAAATCACTTGTGACGTCGCTGCAGAACACGGAGGAGTAGCTTGTTTTGTCTATACTGAGCTTTATATGTGAGACAGACATTATCATAACAAAGAACGAAAAGACCATTTGTAGGAGCAGATCAACCGGGCGGACACTGAATGTTGCTGGTTTTATCACCGTACGTGTTGTGTCTGACGGATCATCCTCCTTGCCCTACGACTGTCAGATTGAGCGGTGATAAGCTCATTCATACAAAGTATGAGGGCACGCATGTTCCAGTTGGTGTTCATGGTGAAAAAACAATGTCAAACAAATAGATAGCCCAAATAGATAATAAAAATCAAAAGGGGCAATGCTAGTCCATCATACAACGGTGGTTAGAGTGGTGATAGCTCTCCCCAGCGTCCTGCGGTTGCTTTTCTGCCAGAAAAAGACGCTATATAGACACAAGCCCTTACCTTATGATATCAATGTTCCCAAGAAAAGTCCTCAGAAACGGTTAAACACATGCAAAAAGTTGTTCTAAATTACCGTTTGACCCACACAGAGCAGCAGACAGCAACAAATGCACCACGTCAATGCCAACGCTGTCAGATATAACCTCTTGCTCCTATCACATATCTCATGATTACCCCTCTCCTCCGTCAGTCCTACAGCGTCTCAGGTGTCATGTGATCACTGAGCCCTGGGTTCAATCCCCCAGGTGAGTGTTTTTGAAAATCTCTTCGAATCATTTCGCTAAAGCTCTCGATTGGAGCTCTGAAGTGTGAAAACGGCCGGACGCACAAATCATTTCAGGGTGAAGCCATATGTGAGGCTTTAAATGTAGAGACGGTAATAATAATGTTGGTCTGGAGCCAGCGTCGTCAACAGACGGGCTGTTAGATGGATGTCTGCATCATGCACCTGAGTTGGGCTTTCAGTAAGCAGATGAAAATGCTGCATTATTTCCAATAGAGATTTCACTGCAGCTCACAAACCCCCCCGGGAGAACAATTCTCAGGGTCTGTTGTGGGGAAGAAAGTTGAATTTTATGCTGCATTGATGCTTCTGAATCATAAATCTTAACTGTTGTCCCGTTTTTAAGGGATGTGTGCGGCTTTGCAACATGCTTTCTTGTGGGTTGTCTTTCACATGTATCTTCTTGTATGTGTGTTTGTTTGCACACATAGGCCTACATACGTGTGCGATCCGGCAGGAAGAGCTAAATTGGCTTCAAGAGATCAAAGCGGTAATTTAATCAGTCTTTCAAACACACAGCAATTTGTGCAGGAAGTTTTGATTAAAAAGCCTGTGCATCAGTGTACGGAGCCTCACCCACCTCCATGCAGCCAGTTAGCTGATTAATACCCCAGAGGACCCGGTAACCAACGGCCTGCCCATTACTACTGCTGTCTGAGAGGGTGAGGAGGGAGGGGTCAGGAAGAAAGAAGGGCCGATAGAGACCTGTGCTACAATAAATCACCTCCATCCAGCACACACTTACACACCGTAATACTTTTATTTGTGTTCATAAAAGCAACAAGCACTTGAACATAAACCATAACTAGTGCAAAACACTGCAGGGAACTGTGTTTTTCCATGTTTACACACCACAGTTTCAATTAAGAGCACAAATACTATAGCAGCACCTCCACTAAATGTCAGTAATTGCCGAAACAGAACAGAGCAGCACCTTAGTAGTCTGTCAACGGCACTCTCCCCTCATCCGTAAATCTCTCAGCACCAGTTTAAGACATTTAAGACGAAGCCAAATATAAACACAAGTACGGAGCAGTTTGTTGAGTGTGTGTCAAATACTGCTTGGTTAAGATGCGGTTAAGGTTAGGCAACAAAATGAATGAATGTTCGGGGTAGGATGTAAAGTTAATGTTTCCAAAGCAAACTTTTATTAGAGAACTTTTCAACACAGTAGTTACAAAGCGCTTTACAGATTAGAGAAAATGGAAAAGAAGGAACTCAAAGAGACAGACACAGGATAGTATATAAAAAGAACAAGGAGACAGACTGTACGAAAAAAACACAACATTTAAAGTACTTAGATTAAGAAACAGAAAACAAACTTTGATTTTACTGTTCCGCCACCAGCTGTTAGTTTCAGTTCAATATTCTGTTGCTATAGCAACCACTACCGGCACATTTCTATCGCAGTTTAACTGATATAAGACGTTTTAAACAATCCTGTGGACTCCCTGAGAGGAACTGCCTGGGGAGCTCCCCCGAGAACTACGTACCTTCAATGGCTTTTTTCTGTTTGCATTCGCACCGACAATGACATGAGACGACCGGCACCACTCGAACACATCTCCAACTGGGAGATTGGTGAACGGCTTATTCGCTACCTTTCACAAGCTCTCCTAGCTTTTTTTAATAATATAAGAATAAATAAAAAACTCCGTTACATTGCCAAAATCATATCAATTCAAGCAAAATAGCCGTCACGAAAATACCGTTTGTGATTTCAGTTCAAATGGTTCTTCGGCTCAGTGGATGTGTGCTCATGTACGAGTTAACTTCTGGACTTCATTGTCGGTCCATTAGTCCGTGTTTTCTTCCATTTATTTCGTTACGAGCTGTTGTCTGTTGTCTGTTGTTTACACGGCCAACTTGCTTTTAAAAATTACTGGTTGCCGGTGCTGCATTGGCTCATGTTTTTGACCAGTCACCGTACGCTTTCATCACTCACGACACTCACTATTCCTCTTGTTCTGGGAGAGTGCCTACTCTGAAACAGGGGCCAACGATGAGGCTGATTCCTCATCTTCAACCTTTTATTGGTTTTACACATTGGACATAAATCCTGTCCTACATCATCATCATCATCAGTCCATCCATAATATAAACCGTTCTATTATGGTTGGATCTTTTCCTTCAGACAGAACAAAACTACAACCCACCTCCAAATAAAACAGACAACTGTCTACTGTTAGTTTCGAATTCCAACATCTGGACAGTTGGCTGCAAGATGACACATTATTTTGTAACACAGACATGCTTGTATTTTGACAGAGACTGGAACATGCTGAAATGACCTTATGTCTTTAATACCCCAAACAGCCTCCCGCCCAGCGCTGCTGTGCTACATATCCACCTCATTAGGTCCATTAATCCGGTCCTGTGCTTCTGCTGCTGCTCGTATGGACCTTTTTCATTATCTGGCTGATTTACTGTTCAGGATCACTGTGTTCAAGAGCCACTCGAACATCCTCAGAGGTCGAGAAAGGAGTTTGGTTCCTGATTTAGAGCATTGCTGGTGTCCTGTGTGTGTGAGGGCTCGACATCTACAGTACAGCGTATAATGAGGCGGCAGTTTGACTCACGCCGCGCTGATCCGAGGTCACCAGCTCGCTACGATGTGATGCGGGAATTAAATGTCAATGAGTATTTAAACTATCGGATTCTGCATGGAGGTGTTGCTGGGGAAGGTCGTGCGGAGTATAATGAAGTGTTGTTATGTTCGCTGTAATGTGTTTTTTAGTGGGCTGTTCTTGCGCGGGCAACTTGGCAGTGATGTTAAAACTACATTTATTATTCGGCGCGTAGTGGTTAAATGATTTTTACCTTGTGCACCAACTTCAAGGTAATTTGTTAGCTGTCCTTCTTGGCAGCACGTAAAAGGTTGAGATATAATCACTTCACTTTGTCCATCAGCCAGACTAAACAGCACTATTCTTTACGAGGTTAATCAAGGAAATGTGGTATGTAGACACTCTAATCCACCGTGATATCTGTCAAATAGATACTTTATATTGATGAGATAACTTCATATCTAAGTGGGGGGATTTTTATAGGAGTGTATACATTTCAACTAGAGATCCTTAACCTGAGAGATGTGAGGCTGGTGGTCCATATCGTAGAATCGTAAAAGAAACCCCTGACAGCTGCCTCTGTTCCCTGCACACACAGTCACACAGAGTCCACCCGCTGACCCCGTTCACCAACATCTCCACTAACCAGAGCACAGTGTGATTTCATTACATCAGGCTTAATTGTGTTCGCTGCATCTCGACGTGCTCTGGTAGAAACAGTGGCGTGAGGGCGGCTGGAGGAAACAGAAGATGGGAACAGCGGTGGGGACACAGGGCAGAGGGGATGTCAAAGCTTTTATTCACTGGCTTTTAAAAAGCTCTCTATTCCACACCACTGCATTTCCCCCTCCGCAGGGCTGAGAGCATGTCTGCGCTGGGAAAATAACCTCCAGCCTCCGTGCCGCCTCGCAAACAAACCACACCGACGTTATGTACTGGTCTCTGCACTACAGGCCAAATGAGATTTAGTATATTTACCAATTTAGTGAGGCAGGAGAGGCAGGTGGTGGATGTGGATGTTTATCAACTCATACTGGTGTGTGCTTTTTATTCTATTGAAGGGGAATAAAAGGAGGGTGAAAGCTTTCCGTAAATGGAGGGTAATGGGTTGAGCAAACAGTGAAAAGCAGGGATTGAAAATGAACATAAAAGAGGAGCGTAGGTTCTCTAAACTCTTCACATTTAAACACTGATTCACATAACTACCTTTTTAAAAAGCTTGATTATGTTCTTCTTACTTCTCCTGACAGCTGGTGCCTATTTACAACTATTGTGTAATCAATTTAGACAGCTGCATAATAAGAGCAGTGGGAGCAGGACCTGGTAGAGACCTCACTGTTTGGTATAAGAGGAATTGGCCCCATCGGGAATAAAAGTGGAGGTAATTCTGGGCCCGTCTGTGCCCGACACCTGACATGGTTTGGTTTCTCACTACTCCGACTGGAGCTGAAACACCTGCTGGGACTTTGTGGAGTTTTGTTCACATGTCAGTCCATCCAGACACCCACTGCTGTTTCAACTGTCACAACACCGCAGAGACTGAGGCTCTGTTAATTTCAGGGCATGACCTTTTGTCTGGGTGTGTTCAGACACATCTGTATGCTGGTATGTTTACCTAATGTGGTACTTGTGTTAACTTTAGCATGAATGGAGATTCGACAGATTTTTAAAAGTGAAAAAACAATTTGGTATGGTGGACAGAAAGTGCTAACTTTCTCCCAAAAAACTTGGTGACAATAGCCAACTGTCAAGCAAATCTTACTACATACTTTTGAAATGTTGCAAAAAAAAGAAATGTGAATTAGGCACATTTCCATCATCTGATTTGGAGCAAATAAACTCGATTACTTTAGTTTGGTCAGAAGTTGTCGCTATAGGCTTGCATGGCTGTCATCCACCAGTAAACAGAGGAGAAGTAGAGGTTGCTAGTATTGGCCATGCTTCATGCTGTCTAGAGACGAAGACAAGCATTCGCCCATTATGGGAATATACAGGAAGACACCGACTGCAGAAACACCTGAAAAGTCATGTACAGTAAGTTAAATGTTGGCTATGTCAGAATTTATTCGGCAAAGGCGTTTCCATAACCCATTTAGCGCATCAACTCTTTTTTGACAAATGCAACACCCGTAAAAACATTTTTTCGCAATTGAGGAAGTTTTATAGAATTTTGCAGTGACATGCTAAACTAAGATTGTGAACATGGTAAACATTATACAAGCTAAAAATCTGCATGTGGACATTCGCGTTTAGCTCCACTGTGTCTAAGTATAGCCTCACAGAGCAGCTAGCATGCCTGTCAACATATCCTCATACAATGGTTCATATATCTTAGGAATGGTACGGTATGGATATGAACGCTGTGTGAGAACAGCCTGTGCCTGTAGACTTAATCTAGTTTAAATTTTACTATCAATATTTTAGACCTCCAGCCTTTGTCAAGACCTTCAAAACAGTAGAACTGGTCCAGATCCCTATTAACCTTTGATGAGCTAATCAGTGCCACCTGGAAACCACGTTGAGATAATATGGAACCTGCTCAGAAGTTATATTGCCTCGCTGCAGGAGAGAGAAAAGACAGGGAGGCATTTAAGGACGAGGAACAGGTGTGGCTGAGAGAAACGCACCAGGACAAAGAAAGAAAAGACTGGAGTAAGGAAGAGAGAGAGAGAGAGAGAGAGAGAGAGAGAGAGAGAGAGAGAGAGAAATAAACAGAGACAAAAATAAAAGGATTCACCATGTAGATCTGACACAATAAAGATAACATCTACTTATTCTGCCAGCAACTGCAGCGTCTCCGTACTTTCAATTAGGCCTTTTCAGTAAATACTTCTGAGTGGGATCACAAACTGTTCCCCAATCGGCAGTAAAAGAAGAATCTACCCCCAACTAGTTGAAAGGCCTGTGGTTAGCGGATAGCTTTGACTGCACCTACTGTTACTCTAACGCTGCGAAGGCTTTCAACCAGATCTTGAGTTTACGATTCGGAAACTATTTAATTGAAATTGGATCCAGGCAGGTTCAGAGTTTCGTACCTTTGAAGAGATGCGTCAGGAGATTTTATTGTGCCTAATACAATGTTAAATTAAGACAATAATGAAACCATTACTGATGACAATGCCTATTTCACATTTTGATTTAAACCGTTTTTACTTGTAACCATGATTGGATGGAATACCTCCATGGGTGTGAAATCTGACCTTTAACAACAACACAGTTCATTGCAGGTAATGTTTTAGTATGTTTTGTGTTTCCCTATTACATTTAACCTTTTTTTCCATACAACCTATAAAACCACCATGTGCATTACTGTCCTTGAATCTATGTAATAAAACCTTTTTAGACACCTGCTTTGCATGGATTCAAGAGACAACTGTTTGAATGCTCAAAAAAACAAAAAAACTTAATGCTCCTCTAATAATGCAAACAACATATTTTTTTAATTTACAAATCTGAAATGATTTTTGGTAGAAGTGTACCTTTCTTGCAGCCTGCTTAACTTTTCCAATGTGCTTCAGGAGAATGTAGTATTCTCTGGATGGAAATAACCTTTAGATTTATGGGACGAGTGAGTTTGCACATGCAAGAAATTTAACTTGGAAGGAGTGCTCTCATTAATTTAAGTACTTTAAATTGGTGTAAAAATGCAATGGAGAGTGGATTTAAGAGACTGGAGTGGAGAGAGTTTTCCCCTCGTTTTATACCCAACACCAGATTTCCCACTAAACTGGATCCAAAACATCTCAGTTACGAGGGGTGGGAATCACGAGAGGCCACACGATACGATATTATCATGATATTTAAGTCACAAGATTTTGAACATTTTGCGATATGCTGAGTATTGCGATAAGATATATTGCATTATATTGCAATTTATTATCTTTTTTCAACTGCAAATTATGCAGTTTGTCAACATCTGTTTTATCTAATAAGGTACAGTTTCACTCTGTCCATCTCAGAGGTTTGAAAATGACCATGCCAGTTTTTCCTCGCCAAAACTTTGCGTAACTTTGGAGCATTATTTAGCGCTCTTTCCGACAATCTAACATGGTTGGTAACGATGGATTCTTGAGGTTTTGTAGTTTCATATGATACCTATACATATAATAACTTTAAGACTGAGCTCGACACAACCTGTGAAAGACAGAATAGCAGCTGGGCCGTCGGATTGTTAAGAGGTTAATAGTTTATATAATAAAAGATCTATACTTGACGTTCACATATAGATAAAATATTGCCGAGCAAAATATCACGATTCTATGCTGTATCGATTTTTTCCCCCCCGCCCCTATCAGTTATAATAGGAAGACTGGGTTTAACCTCTTTTACAGTCCTGTTTTTGATCGAGCCTAATGCTATATTAGTTCCACATTTGACATTATGCGGCTCTCATGACCTGGATAATGTTTGATTCACGGGTTGGCACGAGTTGATGGAAAGTGTCAGTGGATGGAGGTGAAGGTGAAGATGAGCTTGCACCATGCAGAGGAGAGCATCTGCTGTCTGTAAGCTGCAGAATACATCAGCCGTGATGGTGACAGGAGTGGAGGCAGAAACTTTGGAACCACAGAATATGGTGTACACCTGCAGCAAATGCCGCATGTTGGAGGCTTGGTGATATTGGAAATAGTCACGTCAGTGAGTCTACGTCAGTGGAGACAACAGAGACGGCCAGAATACATTTCAGTGGATGATTTCTTGCGTGTACCTCAGCGTTCGTTAGCTCTGACTTTGACTTTAGACAGTTAAAGTTTATTACTATAAATCCTCAGTGACCTTTTTCCTTTTTAAAATCAGATGTCTGCCCTGCACTGTCCTAATTATAGAGCCACAGTAATACAAACAGCTGAGTGACGCCAAACTGAAAGTGCAGTTTACATAACTAACGTTCTTAACTTTGCTATCACTGAGCTCATTATGGACAGAAATAGAGAGCTCTATGCTGCACAGATGCTTTCATCCAAACCCATTAATGCACTTTTTGCATTTACGTCCAGGCTCACTATGGAGACGGCGAGCTATCTAAAGTCGTGATGCGTTCGAGTGATTTCTTGAGGGTGGCATTTACGATGAACGTGTCCACTCTCCTGGACGGCCCTGCAGACATGAAGTCAGGTCTTTGTTTTTGATCTTCCCCCGGCTGTCTGATGCATTAACTCGCTTCTTTCAGCAGATGCACTCATAAATGAGTCACTTCATTTTTCATGCTGAGGAGCAGATCTATGAGACTCATTGTCAAATCTGGCCCAGCAGCCCTTGCTGCACAATGTGACTCTTTAGTACATTAAGCCACCCGTCTCTACGCAGACACATTTAAAGCCAGACGGTAACATATTACTGTTATCACGACGTTGTGCATTAGCGGTGCATTATGCAGCTCTTAGCACGTAATGTTATTGTAGTTTGCGCTGAATACAAATCACGTCTAAATGGTTTGCTCTATGAGGTGCTTGTTTTTATGCTGTTGGAGAAAATCACCTCCTCCTTCATGTTTAAAGGTCCCGACACGCTGTGCAATAACAGTGCCCCTGTAGGTTCACTGCATGTCACACTGTGCCAGATGAGTCAAATAAAGTCTTGCTTGCTATCTATGTCAGACTCTATGTTGTCAGTTTTGAGGTATTTCAGATTGAGATGCAGCAGAAAAAAAAACAAGCTTTCACCGTAGTGCTTCTGTGCTCCCACCAAATTATTTTATTTTCCGTCTTATTCTTTTTTGTCATTTCATGATGCATTCAGATAGTTTGGTTCGTAGATGGTAGTCATAGTAGCAACAGTCGCACTGTGAGAATTTGGTCCTAAATTTTTTGATGCTTCAAAATTGTGATGCATCTTGATGGCAATTTTTGGGCTGTCTTTGGGCTCCAAAGTTTTAAATCAGACTGGTCTCAGTGCAATTGATGAACAAAGATTTTACCACATTTCTGTCACAACTTGCGATCAGATATATTGTGATTTATGACCTTTTTCAACTGCAAATTGTGCAGTTTGTCAACATCTGTTTTATCTAATAAGATACAGTTTTCACTCTGTTCATCTCAGAGTTTTCATTCACATATCCTGAGGTCAGAGGTCAAGGACCCTTTTGAAAATGGCCATGCCAGTTTTTCAAAATTTAGCGTGACTTTGGAGCGTTATTTTGCGTTATTCCCGACATGACATGTTAGCATGGTTGGTAGCAATCGATTCCTTAGGTTTTTCCAGTTTCATATGATACCAGGCGAGCCATCAGATTGTTAAAAGGTTAATAGTTTATGTGATAAAAGATCGATACTTGACATCCCTGTATCGATACAATATTGCCACGCAAAGTATCACAATGCTTTTTCCCCCACCCCTACAACTTGCTTGAGATTCAGATTCAGATGACTTTTTAGCCCATTAGATTTTGATAAAAATGGAAATTTGTCTTTGGCACTGGCGTATAAGACAACACATACCATGCACAACAATAGGCTACACAACATAAATACACAATTATGCTCTAATTTTGTCCCTTTAAGACAGCGTTTTCCATTTCCATGCACCTTGTGAGAAAGCCCATCTGTACTGCGGAAGACGTCGCAATTTCTCTCTTGCCATAGTTGCCTCGAGTGAATGACGTCCTATCGACGGAGAGGCGAGAGAAGCTACGTTACAGGCGAACATGGACCGTTACCCTTAAGAAGCCCAGACTTCATTTTACACCTTGAAGGTAGGTGAATATGTGCCAGAAAAACGACTCTGCCTGTACAGCCCAAAATCACTCTGAGTTTTTAAAGCATTTTAATTGAAGTTGAGAGAAAAAAAAATCGAAAGTGTGTCAACACATATTAATGCTTTTACTAACGTTGTCCATGACGCTTTTACTTTCATTATTTTAATTCTATTCTCTCTTAAAAATGCTGTACTCATCAAGCCCCTTGAGGGAAATTTGTGATATTGGGCTGTATAAATAAAATTGGTTTAACTTGACTAATACAAATTTGAATATACTGTAATTTCGTTGCTGATGCTGATTTAGCATGACTCAGAGTTGGTTCAAAATGACCTCGACAACCTCGTTTGAAATATATATCTGTGGCCCGTGAAGCCAATGTTGTTGAAGGTTTCAGACTCTATGCCAATACCACCAGTGCCATAAAGCTAACAAGTGCTCATTTAGTTACTCTCCTCACAGCACTTAGTGCAATAATGCAGTTTTAATGACTCTCTCTAAGCGCAACTTAACTGTATCTGTGTTGCCGCGGTGAACAGGACCTCTGGGTATTTTAGCATATTTACTATTATAAAGGAGAGCTTCCATATCATCGCTACAACCTCTCACACCCATTGATTGGATACAGACGCAGGGTTTGTCCAGTAGTCCTGCTCCCCTGCTATTAAGACAATGAGTTGCTAAGAGTGTGTCCTCTACTGCTGGCCAAAGAAACAGTTTCTCTGCTCCGACTGTTCAGCATCAGCCGAGTGCTGCTCGGAGAGAAGAAGTGTGAGACCAGACAGGAAGGGAGGGGAGGACCGCTGCAGTCTAATATAATACAATTTAGTAAGAGCACTTCCATAAAGACGGTGAGTGGATCCACGTGGGCTGACTAACGACAAGCACAGCTGCATCTGCAAATTTGCCCGATCCCCTCAGCTCAGTAGAAAATGATTGTCTGGCCGTCAGTTAGTGCTCCTTAGGTTCAGATTTGCTGGATGTGCCTTCTTCTTCTGCTTGCAAATTTTCTGTTTTTCTTTCGGGTAGACAACCACCACTGCGTCTATTCATAGTCATTTTCAGACCAAGTTTGGCAACAACATGTCAATAGCGAAATAATATATTCATCCAATGTCTGAGGGGCGGTTTCTAGATGGAAAACAGTTTTTCCAAGGGTTGCTCAAACACTTACTGCGGTGAGATATTTTTGTTGTATCAGATTACAGCTTTATGAAGGTGTTACGGCATAAAACCTCATTGATAAAGTTCACCAATGCTTCACAGTTTAAGGCTGGCTCACACTAAAAGATTTTTCAAATCTTAACAGATGTTGAAGATGTGAGAGACCCCACACATAACAACATGTTATGTTAAATTCAACAGTTTGTTCCTATAGAGTGTGGAGGGCAACAATTTGGCCAAAACAGCACAACACACATTAACAGATTCATTCATGAACAACAAGAATCCCGACTGAAAAAAACGTAAATCTCACAAAATCACGCGTGATGAGACGTGACTTAAGTGTAAAAAAACGTGGTGGACGACATGCAGGAAGAATTAGCGATGTAAGTTTTTGCACTAGTTTGTACTGAAAATTCACGAAGGATGGATGGAGGAAGTCATGGAGACATGTTAAATAAACACTTGCATTGTTTTCACAAATGAACAAGTTCCTCCTCTATTTCTGAGGTCCATCTTACTACTACTTTATGCTTCGCGTTTTGCATAAGCTCATGCATTAGCTGTGGCCACCATGACGGTGGTGGTTGTCCTTCCGCTTCCAGCTTAGTTCTCAACTGACTATCGTTTTTTTCCATGTCCTCGGGGTTCCCCACACACAACAGGATATCCGATCATAAATATTGAACATGTGTTATATTTCGTATAATCGATGCGGCCAGTAAGGACTTCCGAGCCGATCGGTGGATGTAAGACACAATCTTAACATACCTCAGTCACACTACAGGAATATCTGGTCAGATAATCTTTAGAACCATTAGAAAATCAGGACTTTGCTGATGATCGTCGGGAGGGGGGAATCAGGCCCTAAATCGTCTTGATTCTCGTGTAGTGTGTGGCCTTCATTACCATTGCAGTTACAAATAAATGTGGTGACGGCATGCCACTTGGAAACCATTAGCTTTCCATCTGTAAAAGAGAGTTTATGTTTAAGAGTGGCAAGCTTTAACAAGGAATTCTGACTTAACAGATGTTCGACCCCATTTATAGATCAACCTGTTCATGCAAAGGCAGCATGCTACAGTGAAATCCATTGCACCATGTCCCTTCTTCATTAGTTCCCATGCTGTAACAACGCAAGCTTTTTCTGATCAGACCGGGGAGTCTCTACAGGTTACTGTGAAGCGGTCAGTCAGTCGGGGGACTCTAGTTTCACACCCTGGTTTCTTTACTCCGGGAGGCCTGAAGGGGAAACTAACAGAGCTGTTCGGGGATCCAGTGACGCTTTAGGAAAACACGGTGTAAAATATGGATGGGAACACTAACTTCTTCAGACAGATGTGTTGATAAGCCCTCAAAAGGAAAAGCTTCAATGTGATGCTGTGAGAGGCAGCAGTGGAGGAAAGAGAAAATGGGACAGATGGGGCTAAAAAAAAAAAAGAACAAATACATGAAAAAGATTCAAAAATATTCTCTCTTCTGCCTTCTGCTCAGTTTGACTTGCAGCTCAGTCATATTCTCTTTCAGACTATCCCTTCATCCCTCCCCCTAAATTAGCAGCTGTCAGCCCCTCGCACTGCGCCGCTGATTGATGACCTCATCTGGGAGTTAACATGACACACTTTGTGTCAACTTTTCAGACTGCTGCACTCACGCTCTACATTGTCCTCTTTACTCAATACCTTAAGCCATTCATTACTTTGCCGCCAAACACCGCTTATTGTTACCTGATCGCTCAAACGCCGCGACCCTCGGCCACGCACCATGTGGCGACCAGACAAAAACACTTGATGCTTTTGGCCAAGTAACAGGTTATAAATAGTGTCATATGCAGAGTAAGACATCTTATGTTTGACTTAGTGGGAGAGGCTTCTCAACACACCCACATCCTCACGGTGTTGATGAAGCTGCAGAGCTCTGATTGATGACTGCGCATTCACACCGGTGCTCTGGGGTTCATTTACAGTATGCGGGTGTCCCCTGAGTGAAACTCGTTTCCTGCAAAGACACAAGGGTGACGTACGGAGGTGTTTTCTTTGTAGTGGAAAAAATTCCACAAAGTCTTTAGACAGTTTTTATCTCAACTTTGTGTTGTCTACTTTCTCCCCGTAATGGATCCTGCAGCCTCTCTGTGTTTTAATCACCACTTAATCTCTCATTAAGAAGAGTCAGCAATCAGGGATCGGTCAGCCGAGGATTCTAGTGGGAAAGTAAAGCTTTTTTTTACGGCAAATATGTTGACTTGCCAAGTGCGTTGTGAAATCCAGCATTGTTTCAGCTTGGCTTTTCGGAACAATAAAAGCCACTGTGGTCGGTTTGTGGTTTTCCACAAGAGAAGTAATTATCCATTAGACCTGTCAGAGATATTAGACGTTCTCTGGATGGTCAGCTTAAATGCATGTCTGGGATTTTTGTTTGTCCTGAAAGTCGGCTCGTAATGACCTAAGTGATGGTAAGAAGTAACATCAACCTCAAGTGGTTTCATATTAATCAATATATGTGCAATAGTATGTAGGGCACATGTAATGTTTCTCAATGTTATTACTGGGGTTGAATCTTAAAAAACCATTTAGCAAAACAACTTTTTAATTGAATTCCATGTTTTTACAAGCCAGTGTGATTTTCATTTGCATGTGTGTTTTAGAGCAGCAAACTTTCTTAATAAGCTTGTATATTGGTTCTGCAATTGCTTAATTCTTGTTTTTTCACTGTAGTAAATCTTTTGCCATGCGTTCTTGGTTAGCATTATGGCAGCTGTCCTTACCAGCAAATCAACAAAGCCACAAAATATTGGTTCAGTTCTGGGTTTTATATTTGCAGATGTGGACTGTCTACATGCTTTCATAGGCTACAGAGCAGTGCACATTTTAAAGAAATTCAAAATATATGCATTACAGTAATCCATGAGACCAAAAGAAACATACTTCCAGGGACAAGTTCTTCAAACTATTTGTAATTCAAAAGTTTTATGGCCGATGCTTAAAACTGTCACTGAAATACACTGAAAGTAAAAGAACAGTTGTGATTAATCACTTTAAAGGGCACTCTTGTTATGACCATGACGACAGCCATGTCAAATAATTTTTCCTTAAAGATCAACTTAAATATTTGACTTTGTTATCTACTACCAGTGCTTGAAGTGGATACAAAATAAGTGCCGGTACTCCCCTTATTCACATGTTGGTGTGTGTGTCGGTATCAGCAATCTCTTGCTCCTATTTATTTATTTATTTATTTATTTATTTATTTATTTATTTATTTATTTATTTATTTATTTATTATTTATTTAAGCATGTTATACTGTGTCAGTCATAATCAGCTGTGATTCTATTGATATATTATTTTCTTAGGCTATGCATCTTCTGTAGTAGGCCTACAATACTCCAATAATATTCTAACAAACATTATAGGGTTAAGGTGGTGTTTTAGTATATTTACCGATAGTGTTAATAGTTAAAGTGCTTTCCTGTGTTATTTGTAGCCCAGAGTATCTCTCTATAATATATTATAGGATGTCAATAGCCTGCAATCAACACCAGCCAGGCAGACAGGCAGGTATACACGTAGCGCTGAGGTGTGTGAGCTGTTCATTCAGGTTTTAGGAGCAGTTTCCTAGTCAGGATGCTCCTACATATTATACAGAGACACATTCTGAATTTCAACAGTGAATAAAAGATACTAGGAGATAGAAAATTTGATGGTTTTTGACTTAAAACTATGCAATTTTACATAATTTTCAACAATAATTATTAGGCTTGATAACGCCCAAAGTTAAATTATTATTTTCACACATCACAACCTTCGTCTGAACATTTAATTCTTCTGGAAATGTTTGCCCTGTAAAATCATATTCTATAACTCAAAAGGACAGATTCAGAAAACTTTTAAATGATGTTTCATTAATTATATTTGTTCACAAATTAATGCCGAACAGTTTACTAATTATTTTACAAGAAGGACGTGAACACTGTGTTGATAAATTACAGCACCGACATTCTCACCCCCCCTCCCTCGTGCTGTGCGTCAGCTCGTCCAGATGCTCTCCAGATTGTTTTTTATGTCCACATGTCTTAATAAGGCATGGCGCAAAAACACTGGCTATGAATTAGGGTTATTAATTGCCATTATGAATCTCCCAAAGAACCAGATATGGCAGCTTACGAGAAGTGCCGGTGCACAAGAAAAAGTTACGGTGCGACAGGGAGTAAAATGTAGAAGTGCCGATACTGTGTACCGGTGAGGACCGGCCCACTTCTAGCACTGTCTATTACCAAGATACAACCCAGCAACATGAGTATGTGTTACCAGACCTCTCTCACAAGCACTAAACCTCAGTACCAGTTGGTCCTTGTTCTGCATTTTCAAAAATGTTCGCTGATCCCCTCTAATTTGTTTTCAGTCTAGTGTTTATTTTGCCTTGATGTCCACCAGAAAAATGTGTTTTTACTTTAACTCTAGCTTCCCCTTATTAAATATTGGAGACATGAGCAGTTTCATAAACTGCCATAGACAGAATAGAGAAGACATGACCAGAAAAGGGGCTACAGACATAATTTAATCAGACGTTCTGTTCTGTTTCATTGAATCTTTCGGCTCAGTCGCTCTTGCCCGCCAGACTACTCTTGACTGTTTTTGAGTGTTCATTTTTACACGTTCCTTATTAATCTAAAGCTACATGTGATGGCATGTCTCTATAGAAAGCTTTTTCCACTCTCCTCCATGTCCGTTGTGTGTGCCTGCTGGGTTCTGCTTTGTTACTGCCAGACATCACAGCAGAGCCTGTTTCAGTCTGACAGCTGTGTTAATAGGTGAAGTAACAGGTAGGAGATGGGATTTCTGTAAAGGCCACTGAGCTGCCGACTGTTCTGTTATGTTCTCTCTGTGTCTGCATGGGTTTCTTTTCTTCCCACAGGCCAAAGACATGCAGGTTGGATGAATTGGAAAGTCACCTGTAGGTATGAATTTGAGTGTGTCTGTGTGTGTTAGATCTTTACACAGCCCCTATAGGCCAATGCATGCTGGGATAGACTCCCCCACTACTTAGAGATATTACTACTTAAGATATTTTACGGCAACAGGAACCAACAATTTTTTATAGATGTTTTTCTTTGCTCAGGGGTTCCTTTGCCCTGAGGGCAGTAGCTGGGATTGGTGATTTAAGGGATGGCTGTGGTTGTCTAAGATTTTCCACTTGTGGGTGTTGGACTGCTTTGCCAGGGATCACCCAAGTGGTTATAATTCATCCTGAGGGAATCATGAATGTGTTTACCAAATCTCATGGTTTTAATCCATTCAATAGTTGTTGAGACATTTTACTCAAAACCACAAGCCGATCTCGGTGGTGGAGCTGAGGAAACGTCAGGAGATCACCAACGTTATCAGGGTTTATCCTCTGGAGAACATAGATATCTGTACCAAATGTCACTGCAATCCATGTAATATTTGTCAACCTGCTGGTGACTCTAGAGGAAAAGTCCGATTATTTCCAAAGTCAACTGTATTCATCATCTGGGGAACATAAATGTCTGTATTAGGGATGCCAAAGTGAGGAAATGTTCCCCATTAGTTGTGCCCTAAAGCACAGCTAGTCTTCCTGGGGTCCACATTGGAGGGATGTTAGAACTGAGACAAATAGAAGACAAAAGAGTCAGACTTGCCTTATTACCAGTAGGGACAGTCGTGCTCTTTGGTCTTGATCCAAAATCACATTAGGCTTTTTAATTTATTTGATTATCCAACAGTGCTGTTTTTTTATAGAAAGCTGGCCTTTTAAAATCCCAGTTTGTTTTTGCCATTTTAGAAAGCTGTATTTCCCTTAACGCTTGGCTTTTCAGGTATTAAAAATTGGTTGAGGGAGGCGAGTCGCTGTAGGCCGTTTACTATTCTCTGCCTTTTATAAATGATGGCTTCCCCGAAATAGAGTTTATTCAGAGAGGAGCAGGGAGGAATGGAAATAATTCCTTCCACAGCGAGACAGTGCTTTATTGTCTCAGCATAATGGTCTCTGCCCCAACACATGCAGGAGATAATGCTTTATCATAAAACTGATTTCCAGGTCCATTCGCTGGACAGAGGTGTGCTGTGGAGCAGAGCGAGCTGTCTGCTTACTGTCACCCACGCTGCCAGCTCGCTCGGCACAGATGCAGCAAGACGTGCTGTGGGTACCCAGCGTCTCGAGCCCGAGGAGAAGGCTCTATAGCTGCCCAACTCGTCGCTGGCTGCCATCTATCTCCAACAACATCCCCTCCTCTCCCTCTCTTATCATGCGCTCCTGCATATTTACAACTCCTTATTCATCAGAAACACTCCAGTCGCTGAGTTGCCAACATATCTTCTTCACACACCTACTGAGTAAACACACGGGGGATCCCACCTATCTATCTTTTTATGCATGTGTTGGATATTCAGTATTCATGTGGCGTAGAGCTGAAAGCATCTGGGCGCTGCAGCTGCACCAGCAGAGGGTCACTGCAAATAAAACATCTCTGATATTGTTGTTGACAGAAATAGAGTCCATTACGAGGTGAGAATGGCAGAGTAATGAGGTAAACCTGATTGTTGAATTCGCTTCGCTTGATTCTGTTTGTCCCTCAGTCAGTGTTTGTTTTGTTAAGAGGAGTTTTGAAAGGCTGCTTTCACTGTTTAACTTCATGTAACTGATATCAACAGTGTTCTGTGAAGCTCCGACCAGTTTGACGTTGTAAGATCACTTTACCTTGCCCTGTTTTCCTGTACATCATCAAACTGGTGTGACGCCTCTGATCAGCTTCAGTACCCCGAGGTGCATGAAGGTAGTGTGGTTCATACGGCCGTCTGTACGCAAGGGGAAAGGCTTAATTAAATATATGTTTGTATGTGTGTGTTTGATCTGTTTGTCATATACAAACTGCCATCAGGATGAAAAGCCAAGATGATTAGAGAGGAGAAATCATGCCTTGTCTTGTAATCAAACAGAGGAGAAGGTGTGTCTCACAAACAGCAACACAGTGTGTGTGTGCTGTCTGCTTTCCATTAAAAGTAAGTTCTGAGTACATAAAACCAGGTGAGAGAAGCTAGAGGGAAAAAAAAGATTATGTACGGAATTTATTGTTGGCAATAAGTGGTTTCATGTTTCATTTTGCCACCCGTGGGTGTCACAGATAAATATATGGCGAAGCGCTGTTATTGTGGTTTGTATGAATGCTACTCCTTAACAAAGACAGAGTTATAGGGTGGTTGCATCATCTGTTGAGTATATACATCATGTCAACTCTAGTTTATTTGGTATTTCTCAGCGTTATATACAGTGTCTCAATGAGCTTTACAGGCTCACAACAGCAATGGTTCCCAGCCCAAACTGTCTAAAAGGAAAACAATGAACTCAATGATGTAGCAGTAAATAATATTACAAAATGTGATCCAACAATAGGATTAATATAATCAGCCCAACACTAATGTAGTAAATCCAGTATTAAGAAATCATGTAAAACGAGTCAAAGCAAGTTCTGCCTGTTTGTTGCATAAAGCTTGAGGCACGGGTCGGGTTCGGTTACGATTTCTCAATGTAATCTATTGAGAAATTTTCTTCATTCAGTCTCTGATGTTTCCAGTTATCTGTGTCCATGTGTATCATGTGTTGCAGATACACAATGCCCAGTGGGAAGAGGGAAAGCGATGAAACGTAGCTGAGCTTAGAGTCAGTGATGGACTTGCTTCACGTCTCAAATGTGTCAGTATCAGCTGGGTTTGGGGCAGATTTTTAGACCCCTTCAGAAGTATTTGAGTTATTAGGTTTGATATTCATCTGCATAAATAGTAAATGGATTTCAGCTACCTTAGCGAAGAAAGCGTTTTACGGTTTCCCTATCGTTCACAAATTCACATCAGTGGGCAACCTCCGGGGTCTGAAAAGTGAAGCCAATGCGGAAGTGCCTTAAACTTGCATTCTTTCTAACAGCCAGCAGGGGGCGACTCCTCTGGTTGCTAAAAGAAGTCTGATTGTATAGAAGTCTATGAGAAAATGAGCCTACTGCTCACTTGATGTATTACCTCAGTAAACATTGTAAACATGAGTTTATGGTCTCAATCGCTAGTTTCAAGTCTTCTTCAATACAGCATGATGTGCATTTAGTAAATTATGGTCCCATACAGAGTCAAATAGACCGTAAAGCAGGGGATGCTTTAGGGCGTGGCTACATCCACTTCTTATATACAGTCTATGGTTGGAAGTCGATACACAATGCCCAGTGATACAGATGCACAATTAAATTTTGGGTTCAGTGTCTTGTGCAAGGACATTGCGATACCCTGTAATTAATGAACACCCTGGTCTATCTCCTGAGCCACAGCCGCACTGTCTAATATAATTATTTCTTCCAATATGGTAGAATAGATTGTTACACTGAAAGTCATTGCATAATTCTCTTGTTGATAACATTCGTTGTACCCATTGTGTGGCCAAAAGCAAACAAACATAAAAAGAGCATTAGCATGTACTCTTTTGAAATGCAAATTTGTTCAATTCATTCAAAAATGCTGCTGTCTGTATTGGTACCCTTTGCTGCGAATTATGCTTGTTGTTATTTCTCACATAATCTACCTCCACTGCATTTTCTTCAAATGTGAGTCATTTCTTTTTATTTCCCATTGAAATGCCGTACTTTCTGTGTCCCTTCCTGCCTTGTTTACTGTGTAACAATTGTATTGTACTATATTTTAAAATAATAGTAATAATTGTACTGGGCATAAAGTGGAGGGTGCATACATTACAGACCCATATTTCATGTTTCTCTCTCTGTGGAACTGAGAAAAGAAAGTCTAACCCTGCCCTGAAATTATTCATCTCTATCTTGATACGAGGCGACAGTCAAGTAATGGATGTGGGCAAACTGAATCCCACTGAGTCTCACTCGAACGTTTCATTAGTCAACTATGTTGTCTACACCAGTTTATAGCAGAGCAGGAAATAAGCAAACCAGATTCATGCATGAAAATCCATCGCTGAACAGAACCATATTTGAGTTATTGTAGTGAATCTAAAAATAGAGAGTTAAACAAATACGTATAATTTAATTTTTCATTCGTCTTGTTGATTAAAAGAACATGATTTATACAGTGAAGCCGACTAAATGTTTACCTTTTCTATTGTAAAGGTGTAAATAGAAGAAGGGGTCTGTATACATATGGATTTGATTTATGCATTCGTACAGAGCTATATGAGTTATATGTGGTACGGTGTGATACCTAGAGGCTCTTATTTCTAGACAGAGACAAAACACTCTCTTCTTGTTAACTTTATTTCCAGCTGACGTGCCTCACAAGTCCCACAGCAACAAGTGCAACGTGATAAATTAGAATAACGCCGACTGATGAGGGTTTGTGGTTGGGCGTGTTTGACTTGGTGGGTCGGGTTATATCCACCAGAGTGTGAGGTGTTACAGGATGGGGTTCCCACAGCTGGCCGCCATCACTCTCGGGTCTTATTTTCCAGCTACAGTTCTATCTTTTCTGACTCTCGTTCCTTTGTCTTTATACATAAAACTAAGCGAGTTGGGACAGGGTGGTCCCCTTGTTCCTACGTGGGATGCAGGCAAATGGAAGAGGCAAGTACTGGATTGGTTGATTTGCTTAAGTGTTAACTGCTGCTGTGCTGTATCCAGGCCTGCAGCCAGCTCTCCCACACTGATTTCTCACCCTGTAGAGACCTGTATGAAAACACTAAAACATACTAGAGATCGTGGTAGAAATGGCCCCGTGTTTCCAGTTTGTTCTGTGTATGCGTGCAGTGTTTTATTCCCCGATGTCTTGTATATTTATTTGTCAGGTGTTTCGACATCAGAGTAAAGAGTTCAACCATTTGGAGAACATTGAAAAACACTCCTTCCTCCACAGCGTGGAAGGACGCCATTTTCCTAAAAATATCCTCCCTCAGGACGCCAGCTCACATTGTGTGCAGATGTAGTTTGAGTGACTGAAGCCGCAGTCCAAGATGTGTCGGTACAGATGTGTGTCAGTGTTTTAGCGTTTTAATTTCACTTCAACGGTCTCTGATTGGGCTCGGGAACTCTGAGTTAGAGGTGCAACATGTACTGTTTTATGTTTTAAAAATGAGAGCCACATTTCCCATAAATCCTGGTGCTTCCTGTCTGAGGGTACATAACTGTTTTCCCCTCCTCCCTGTTGTCACTTCAGTTATTTTCAAGAAAAAAGGGAAGGATAAGAACTAATAACAGCCAATACACATTCAGTTATTGTAGGGCAAGAACATGAAGTTGATAATATGCTGTTGTAATATTGCAACCGGAATAAAATTGGGTCTTGAAGGAATACTTCACCAAAAGTCTGTCTTTTGAATAGGAAATATGGCATGTAGGCAAATGAAAAGCTTCTAGCTTGCTCCAGAGAATGACATGATGAAGGCAAGATAGCTGAAAACGTTTGGCAAATAAAGGGTCATGTCTAGAAGATAACCTGCAAATTGTAAAATCGTATCTGAAATCTGCATAATCTTGCTAAAACTCTCACGAGTCTCGGTGCCCGACGACCTATCCTAACCATAACTATTCAAGGTCAAAGCCTAACCTTAACTATTCGAGGTCAAAGACTAACCTTAACTATTAGAGGTCAAAGCCTAACCTCAACTATTCAAGGTCGATGCCTAACCTTAACCCTCTCGCAAGTTTCCCAATTTGTGGGTTACCTTCTAGACACGACCCAAATAAAGTGCGAGAAGACTTGCGCCATGTCTCTTAATTTGAGACCGGATGTGAACAGCAGTCGCACATGTCAAAGTCAGGCACTTTGTTAATCCGTCCATCCACCCCTAAGAGGTTCTGCAATGTTCTCATGCTTCTTCCGTCTTTGCACAACCAGAAAAGAGTTTCATCATGTGAATGTAAACATGGTGATATCAGGCTTTTCAACAATGACCAATGATGTCGTTTTTATAGAGAGGTCAGCCTCTTTCTTTGCTTTGAAGCTGAATACAGCTGTCGTCCTCTATGAACTTTTAAGAGCCACCATTAAAATCTGAGTATTTCACACTGTAAATACATGTTTTCATCTTCTTCTTTGAGCTGTAAAACAATCAGACACGATGTTGCACCGTGTCGTTTTCAGTGCAGCAGGTGCTGCTGGAGGCTGTAACTGCTGGAGGCTGTAACTCATGTAATTCATGTAACTCTGCGAGTGTCTTAGACTGAATTCAGCAATAATTTATTGATTTTAAATTGATAATAAAAAGCCACAACAGCAGCACAGACATTCATCATCTTATAGCTAATGGTGACGTTTCTTCATGAGTTGAGTCGTGTTTGAGTTTTATCGCCCCGAGCATATTTTAATGCGCCTTTGCTGTTCCTACAATGAGCATGTCTGTTTCCTTTTATCTATCTAAGACTTCTTTTTTTTTCTCTGTCATTTCAGCTGACTTGCAGTCTTGATTAATCTTGACAGAGGGAGAAACGTAGTTTGATTAGTGTCTCCATATAAGTGCTCCCTGCTGATCAAATTAAAATTCTGCAGTCTATCTGTCACCCCCATCTCAGTGTGGCTCGCTGCTTTCAGGCCCTCATATAGAAACCAGTCAAGGAGGGGAAAAAAACTGCACAAAAACATTTCACATGGCTGATTTTGTTTTGTTTTTCAAGACCAACTTGTCTACAAAATCAGTGAAGTACAAATTGAAGTACTATTGTTAAAACTGTAGTGTTTTTCCCCAAAACTGCAGTAACTACAGACATTTGGTGACTTCCTCTTATGTTCTTTATGTCTCTGTGCAGGACTTTATCGCCGAGGATTCATCTCTGACACGTAGCAGGAATAAAAACTCTGTTGGACCTCCGAATGTTAAAGTGGTGATAAGACTGCAGGGAACCACACTCTGCGTCCAATATGGACCCACACATATGGTCCTGCTTTTGACTGTGGTTTGGCTTTCAGTCTGCCACGCCATACTTTCTGGTTTCAGCATTTTATTTTCATTTGCTCGAGGTAATTTTCACAAATGCTTTTGGGTGTTTGGTAAAAAGGGGGGGGGGGAGAATACTAAAAGTTCTATAGCTTAACATAAAGTCTGTGTAACATATTGTGGATATTTCCTCCACATATTTTGAGGTCTATACAGTCAACTCGTGGGAATAATTTTAATAATTTAAAATGTTTCTCTATCATAGTACGAGCTCACTGAGGTTTTTCTAACCCTCGTATGATGTCTCCATGTATCTAAACCCAATATTGAGTTGAAGGAATAGTCTGACATTTTGGGAAATATGCTTAAACGGTTTCTTGCCAAGACATAAAAGAGAAGATCGATACCACTCTTATATTGTACAGTTAACATGAAGCAACCTCCAGTAGCTGGTTAGCTTAGCTTAGCATAAATACTTGAAAGTGGGTCTCCAAAGGTCATCTAGTTTAGTTTAAAAATAACTCAAATTGTTGTTGTTTTCAGGGATTCAAAATGAGATTTAATGTGTTAATTAGTGAACTTTAGAGGTGCTTGTTCGCTGATTCCAGTCTTAATGCTGAGCTAAGATAATCGTCCGCTGGCTGTTGCTTCATATTTAATCAACAGACATGAGAGTATCGATCTTCTCATCTAACTACTCCTTCAACACTTAACATCATATTTCTCTGTGCATGTTAACATTAGAATGCGTCTCGTATCCAGATTGTATCTACATATGATTTAACCTGATTACAGTTACACCTGGTATCAATATGTGTCTCCAGTGTCCACATCGAGATCTGATTGAGATCCGATCGCTCGATCTGAATCTTTTAATATGAGACAGTGAAAATGTTAGTCTTGGCAAATTGTGTGTATATGATATACTGTGAGTTGGATCATGTTAACTGGTCTGGTGGATGTGAAGGGGCGGTCTGAGTCAGTGGACCGGGAACTCTGGGGTGAAAAAGGCTATTTTTCATGAAGGCTACTTACTTCTTGAAGGATGTATGATATGATTTGCAATAACTGCAGGACAATGGAGTGTAACGGACTATTTCAAATGTTCATGTTCATGTTTTAGGAGCGTATCTTGTCTGAGTCTGTGTTTCAGTCTTGTGCTGTTTTATTCTGTAATGTTAAGTTATATTATTCTGTGTGTTTTTGTCTTGTCCTGTTTATTCTTGCACTGTCACATTTGAAGTGTGTTTGATGACCCCAGGAAGAATAGCTGCTGCAATGCTGTAGAATAATAATAATAATAACAATAACCCAAAATGCATTTTAATGCCAGGTGTAAAGGGGGTCTTAGTTTAGCTATAAAGACAAACTGGACACATAATGCAATGACATCTCTGTTTATTGTATTATAGATGCTCATTTCATCTGCACACATTTTTGTTTTTTTTACATTTTATAGTGTATTTCTGTATCTTGTATCAACTCTAAGAAATTCACATTTACACAATGCATTTTACATTAGTAGGTAAGTACAGGTGACATTCAGCTTTTTCGGGAGCAGGTCCTGAAGATCCATCTGTATCAAGTTTGTAACGATGTCACAGAGAATCACAGTGAACCTCCCCGTAGATTTCATGTTAGGGCAGATTACATGTCTCCTCACCTCTGAAATGGAGGTACATGATGAAACTTACTGCACATGCAAAACCTCTGCACAGTAGAGCTGATTTCTATTGACTAATAGCATATGTGAGTTTTAGAGTAGACATCTCAAGTGACATGTGTATGTTTTTGTAATGCTACATTACCATATTAGTTGCCAGTATTTATAGCATGTTAACATACAGTATGTCTTCATTGGCAACCTATGTGTTCTGTAAATCTCTCTATATTAGTGCCAGGGTTATACAGTTTGCTTGAGTCTCCAAAGTTCGTCTGACTTCTGTTTACTAAAAACCTTCATTAGAAGTGCACATAAAATCATAAGTGGAAAAACTGCAAAAAAATATATAGTCAAACTTCTGAACTTAAAGACACCTGACACTGTACACAGGCACTTGAACTGTGGTACACTCTTTGAGTGCATTCATATTACATCTAATAAGTGCTACAAAATAACATATCAGTTAGAAAAAATACAGACTCCAAAAATTGTAATACTATTCATAATATAAATCAACAGGAAAACGTAAAGACAACTTTACAGTAACAGAATGAGGGCCAACTTAAACCTTATCCTTGAATGTGTTTCTTGCATATTTCTGTTTATATTCAGGTTGTACATTCTTACATTGTGTGTCTCACTTCACAAGCTGCAGGAGAAAGAGAATAAGTGCGCTGCTCGAGGGTTGGTTTCGCCTTGTGGGGAGACCGAGTCGAGGAGTTTCGTTTCTTTAAATCAACACTCTGGTCACTCGTACTGTAGCGCTTTGATGTCACCGCCACAGCGAGGATCAGGATGAATCACACCGGCTCCCTCAGTCGAGGAGTGAATCATACACTGTCGCTCTGTGTGTGTGTGTATGGTCACACGCATGCCCACATCATCTGAGGAGCTGTGAGCAACAGAACAGCAGCGTTTCATTTGTTTCCATTCACAACGCTGCAGTGATACAGGATGAATCACAAGTGAAGGGACCACAAAGTTTAATTGTCTTGAGATGTTGGTGACCATGTGACCGATCCATGCAGCAGGATATAATGACTCACTTTCTCCGTCTTCCTGACATTTCTTATCTGTCTATTGCTCACTAAACTCTCCAAGCTCTGCTGACAAGTAAACACGTCTTATTTCTCCTTTACGGTAATAGTTTGTGCACGTATTCGCTTTCTTTGCCAGAGTTACATGAGAAGATCAATACTGTGTCTAAGGGATTATAGCCGGCATATAACCAGACTGTAAAATCCCAACGTGTCATGTTTTGTATTAAACAAACTGGGGATGTCACGAGAACCGATACTTTGGTACCAAGTCGATGCCAAAATTCTGAAAACGTGACGGTACTCATTTTTCTACAGTACCGTAGCTGCTGTCAAGGCTCGAGACTAACGGCGTCCCAGCGTCTCGGGGACAGTAGAAAATGTGTTTGGGACACACCCTGTTTTTCCCCTGATAATGCTAATTTGCAAACAACAAATCTGTGTTGAAATCACTGTTAGACAGTAGCTCTTGTTCTGCCTATTTCAACACAGGCGGTGCCATTAATTTACATTATGATGCATCCAGGCTCTAATCAGTAAAAATGAGTATCTAGCGAAGATAAATTATAACATTATGATGTGTTCAAATGTAATCTTGAAAAATGTTGTTTTTGGCGAGACACTGGAATAAATCCAGTTGTCTGAAGGAGATGTGTTCACAGCAATATAAGATAGATAATAGAGAGGGAATTATGAGCTGTTTAACTTCCTAACAAAAACCAGTATGCAAACAGTAATAAGAGAGTGGATGTTGAAGTACATTGGACTTATTGTTTTACTTTTGGTTTTTACTGTGGTATCAAATTGGTAATCGAGAATCATTGAATTTCACTGGTATTGGCATCGACTACTAAATTTCTGGTATGGTGACATCGCTAAAACAAACTAGATGTAATGTGTTAATTAGTGAGCTTTCAAGGTGCTGGTAGGTAAGCCAACTGCTAGCGGTAGCTTTATATTTACTGTACATGAGTGGTATCAATTTTCTCATCTAAGTCTCGGCAAGAAAGTGAATAATTTGCCAAAATGTCAAACTATTTCTTTGAATTCTTCAATGTCTGAATCATGTTGGGATCAGCTAATTAGCATATCAACCCGTATCTTTCTTCATTTTTCTTGTTTCAACGTCTCAGCTGCTTTATATCTGTACCTGCCTACCTACCTACTCTATCATACATCTACAGGTTGTTTACAGAAATCCTCTACAGATCTCTGGATAATCTTAAAGTCACGCCACAACAAGAGGGACCCTGAGAAAGTACGTGCCCCTGTAGGAATGAACGCTAAAGCAGTGCAGTCAAACTCAGCTACAGTATACTTCTTTAACAAGATATCTATCTGCTTTTACAGTTACTGCAAGCAGCACGAGGCAGGCAGCATAAAAGTGGTCCTGTGTGATAAAAGGTGCCACCCTGCCTTTCAACTAAGTGCTTTTATATCACCATGGCGATATAGTAAATGTCAGCGGCCTCGGACTTGGATAAGGGATCTGTAATGTCACGCTGAGGCATCAAAGAGGGCCGTGTCGCCCCTCGGTTGTCCGCAGCCTTAACCCCCGATGTGAAGTGGCTGAGTCGAGCCGAGCAGAGGGTAAATGAAGCTGAAACCCTGAGGTAATTACTACCTGCCTGTCGGGACGTCACTCTAATGGGCCCCGTGTTGACGTGAGCGCCGCCGCCGCCGATGCATTAGCGCCTTAGCACTGTTTATCAGGCTCTATCACGCAGACAGAGCTGTACGCAAGACTGTAAGAGTGTGTAGAGGGTGGTGGTGTCTGTGAGATGAGGATAGTGAAAGGAGTTTGCCTCTGAGGGGTGTTCCAATTTTCCTCTCAGTAAGCGTAAAGAATGACAGATGGGATTCCTTTTTGCACATTTTTTTTCAGTACCAAATTCATTTAAGCATCTGTTTAACGAGCAGCTCCGTATACTGGGTCACCGATGACGTCATTAGACATCGTCGCAGTGACTCAGCAGAGCTCCACAGTCCAGAGATGTTTCTCTCATGTTGCACATCCAGGACCGCGGAGGCACCCTGCTGAATCAGCCGCGTAACTCGGCCACGGAATGAAAGTAAAGTACCACAAACATGAGACAAACATTGAGGGTGTGTTACGTTATGAAAAGCATGAAATTACTGAAACACAATTCCTGGAGGCGCTGAGAAGGGGGTCTGTGTCGAGTGCAGGAAGAAGCATAACGCCAAGGAAAAATAGTTGATTACCGAGCTGGCTGCACAGCAATTGACCTTTCTTCCCAAATATGAGTCACTTCTTGTATCAGTCGGTGCAGCCAATCTCAAACAGTGACGCATGTTTTACAATACAACATGCAATGAAACGCGTCTGTGGTTAAATGATAAAAGAACAAGGAACTTCAGAAGAAGTTGAGGAGTGACTCACGGCTTCCCCCGCTGCTTTCTGTATCGCAGATGACAGCGGGGGTCTAATAGAGCAAATCCTATGGAGAGAGACAGAGGATAATCTGAGAGTGGGACGCCACAGAGGAAGATGTGAGAGGAAAAAGGCCGGTCTCTGAGGAAGAAGGTCTCTTTGATGCACAAGGAAAAGAAAGAGGAGATAATGGAGAACCTTTCTGCCTATTTACCTTTCAGGCACATAATGTTTCACGGCTAGTGATTGTGGAATTAAGGGGGTCATGTGAAGCTTAAAGGGGCTGAGGAGACTTAAGTTGGCAGTTAGTGAGAATTATGTCAATATTAGATACTGGAGTAGTCCGTTAATACGAGATGCTCTGGCGTATATCTATGATTATGCATCTGCAGTGACGTTGGTACAGATCGCGGTTGATATTGCCGTAGAGGTCGTGTCCAGGCACACACTGATTGATAGAGTTGGACTCTATATGCAGGGATGAAGAGTCAGCCTGTGGCCCAAAGGTGCTGGGAGGTCCATACAAGTCAAGTCTTTGCTCTGTGGCCACTTCAGATATGAATCAGAGTCAGTTTTACATTCCCATGTGCTCCCCCTCCCCTCCCCCTGCTTTCTTTTTGGTCCACGGTTCAAGTCTCCACTCTCCTCTCCCCGTCTTCAGCTCCTCCTCCTCTTCCTCAGACTTCAGGGGGAGGCGTGTCAGGCTGGGGGCCGCCATCCACCCTCACCACTGCGGAGAGAAAGTAAAAAGAGATATGTCAGGCTCTGGAAGAGGACACAGGTGATGTCTGGTGATATTTAAATCAGCGGTGGTTCTTTTTTTTTTTTAACAAGAACCCCATAAAAATAGAACAAGAGTAGAACGGGCGTCAAACTGTTTGCCATGGTCAACTGAGTAGTTGAAGGAAAGTTGTGATTGTTGGTAGTCATGGTGACAACACACGTCAGTAAAGGGTTTTCATAGAATTTGATGACTTACGGTTGCTTGTTTGTTTACTTTAATTGATTATATGGCTTTTGTATTTGCTTATAATGCTTACTGAGGTGAGATTCCTCCTATAAGTCCTTAGGTTTTTTTTTTATATCTCCCCTGCACAACTTGCTTCTTCTCTTTTGTTGTTGTGTTTCTGCTGCTTTGTTTTGGTATGCAAACAAATACGCTGCAAACCTACCGATAGCAATATGAAGCAATTAAATCCAGCAGTCCTCTATTCCTCTCTTGAGGAAGGCAGCAGAGGCCTCTCCGTGCTCCGTACTACTCCACTGCTTGTTTGGTCGTTACTACAAATCCTCACCTCAGTGAGTCCACGACTTGATGCAAGTCACTTTATACAGAAGTTAGCCTGCTACAACAAAACATTCATCATCACAACTTATCACATACTGACGCTTTGTCAGACCCCTCGGCGACACTTTTCGGTGGCAGTAAACCTGTGCTTAATGTTGTGAATTAAACAAAAACACTTGCTTAGGTTTAGGTAACAAAACCACTTAGTTAGGTTTAGGAAAAAACAACCTGGTTGGGCTTAAAACTACTATGTTTGTACAGTGAAAATGTGACTTTACACAAACGAAAAGATGATTGTAACGTGAAAGGGAATCTTTCGGGAAACGAACAGCAGTCTTCTGGATGAAAGCCCTGTGTTTGTTGGACCCATCCACCTACCGGTGTTGAACGCCGACAGCTGTGACAAAGCGTCAGTATATGACGCCCTGGGAATGAGAACGGCCTGGCTACAACGGTCACAGTTATGGCCGCCGCTCTGACCATCCTGCTCTTTTGATTTTAAAGACTCTCATTATATTTCTATGCATGAACCTTTTTCTTAATCACGCATTTATGCATATTCTCTTTCCCACTGAGAAGCTCCTCCTTAGTAAATGGGAAGTCGTTTGATTAAGGGTACCTTGATTAGTTTCTGGATGTTTTTCATTGAATTCCCTGCTCACAAAGATTAGAACTTCCTGTCCACCAAAATACTTTCTGCATTGAAAAGCTCTAAGCTCCCTGATAGTCCCACATTTCCCTGCAGAGGGCTCTGTGGTGTCACTCACTCATCTGATCCTGCTAAACTGGAGTCATTAGCCGGATGAGGATGGGAGACAAATGCTCTCTTTTCCCACAAACCTCTTAACCTGCTGTCAATTGAGGGACGCCATGGAAACGCCTCAGGAATGCAGAGGCGTTTCAGAGAGGACCCCCGAGTCCGCTGGGTGTTTTCTCGGCTTTATCAATGCATCCTTGTGCCAGGGAAGTGTAGTACAAGAGGGTTTATTTTAGAGCTTTAGAAGAGGGGGATTCTTTTGTCGACTCGTAACGTCATACCCTCCCTCTGTTTTCATTCCTTTCCCTTTCCTAAAAACCCATCTTTTTCCTCATATTGTCCTCTTATAAAACACACTTGGATTGCTTTACGCTGCCTCTTTGCTCCCTGTTTCTATCCACAGTGATTGTGTCCAGTGACGGCCACAGTCCATAGCACTCCTCTCTCCTCCTTCCTGTTTAAACAGACATTCTACAGGCATCATTGGTGACAAAGAGCAGAGAGGCACTGATGCTGGCCAGTGCACAGCCATCCATAACACACAGGCATTCACACAGTGGCTTGCACCTGTACTTTTACCTCAGTGCAACATTCATTGCACCTCATTTTAGAAGCAGCTGCGATGATAGTGACCACATGGCTGCCCGGTGTTTCCAGTTCAACCTCATTCCAGGAATCAATACAAGCTGTCTTTCACTGAACCAGTTCAATCCGCTCTGAAATGTGAACTCGCAGCAGAGCTTTGTTACAGACTTCTTCTTCTTCTTTCTTTTTTTAATCAGCACATTCAGACAATCCTGATTGGACCCTAAGCCACGATAAAGGCTTTCAAATTTGCTGATTGGGATTGAGTTTGAGATGGCTTCTTGGTAATCACAAGAACTCCCGGGAAAAACTTAACAGACATTGGGATTGTTTTACTAATTTGAAAAACATATTACTTGTTTTGTTACTTTATTTATCGCTCCCTGTGGACAGGGGTTCATTGCATAACTTATTTTATTACTCTTCCATTTAAACCCCCAAACACATGGACACCTCCTTTTACTACCAGAGCACCAACCCCTTCACTCGCCGTCATTTTGCATTTTTTTTCCCGGGTGTATTGTGTAAGATAATGTTAACTCTGAAATGTAGGGTTGGTAGTGTTGTTCAAAGGTCTGAAGGGACGAGCTGTCAGTGATGCCGACTTGGCGACTTTCTCTCTAGATTTAGGGACTTTTGAAGCAAGTGCTGCTAGCTACTTTCATTGGAAAAGAGTTGGCAACACTGAGCTGGGTTTTTTGGTTGGGTCATTTTTAAATCTAGTTTCTCAAGATTACCGACCCTGCCTTTAAAGGCTCTGAAAACTTATTTTTTCAATTAGCTTCTACAATGACAATGAATGGTGGGATGCCACATGAACACAGTACGTTCTGCCAAAGTTAGTTTTGTTTATTTAAATCCAGAGATTTATGCATTTGTTTTTTGTCTCTGTGCTCACTGGTTTGAGTTAAATTTGTTAAATCTGTGAACAAGCAAATATTAACAATCATCTTTGATCTAATCCCCAAATGCCTCCATGTATTTTCTTATAATTATGTTATATTTAATTTTTTCTTCTTCTGCTGCCAAATATAATAAATTGCTAATTAACGTATGATAGCTTACTAAAAGTAATTCCTAATTTTTTGTGCGTTTTCCTACGAATGTCCAGCAACATGTGACTTCCGTCTTCACAGGAAACAGCTTATTTAGGTTTAGGCAACAAAACTACTTTGTTAGGTTTTTGGAGAAGATCGTGGTTTGGGTTAAAATAACACCGGAAGTGACGTAACTTAAGTATGGAAGCTATGTGACGAGTCAACGTTGACTTCTGGTTTCACACGGGGTACGAACACCGGCTTCCTGGGCGAAATTCTGGTGTTTTTGACCCACCTTTCCACCTCAACCCCTTCCCTATGTGGCATTTATTGCTCTTTATACGAGCTGTTTCGTAGTTACGTGGATTACCTACAAATTGATTTTGTGGGATATATACAAATTACAGTGCATTACTTTTCGTAGGTATAGCTACAAGCGGTGTAAGTCTGCACTATGTAACTGTATTATGTAGAGGGGGAAATTATCTAAAATAGAATAAGAATAAATATTTGATCAGACTCTGCCGATTCTAAAGCATCAGAAGAAATGAACGTGTTTGGTACATCTCTACTTTTGGTGGAGCCTTGTGACTTTTTGACTCACAAAAAAATGTGTCTCAATTTCACTGGCATCATTTTTCAATCTGTTATTGCAATACGTTTTAATCTTCGCGGTTCTTCAGATGCGGTGGAAATGCAAACAGAAATGTGCAAAAAGGGATTTTTAGTTCTTAGTGTAGTTCCTGAGTCACTAAGCTCTGGCTTTGGGACCCTTGAGGCCTATGGGTGTGGGCACGGCAGGCCACTTCCACCCAGGTCAAAAAGGAGAGGTGTCATTAGAGGCAATTTCCGTCACCTCCAAATAAACAAGGGAAACTGATATTGCCTATGACTAAGTTTTATCAAAATATGGGAGAAATTATGAGTCATCTATCCTGTATTACTGAAATTGCATTAGTAATTCGCAACCTGACTCAGCTACATTATTACTGTAACTTGCTGCTGGATAATGTTACACACAGAATGTGCTGTTGAGCTCCTGCAGGTCCCTCAGGCTCTCGTCCAGAATCACAAACTAAACTGCAGCCCCTCGATAACTGTTGATTGTAGTGCTGTAATAAAGACCCTCCTCCCTCAGGGTTTTCAGTGAGGCTTCATTGCATCGTTATTTCCTTGCGGCTTTCACATGAAAACAAAAGTACTGATTTTACTCTTTTATTCTGGTGAATAACAATCTGTGTTACTTATAGTCAGGATTATACACCTGCAGCTGCATGATATTCAGTCAGTTTTGAAGCTAACACCCAACTGTGTTCCCATTCTTTGTCAAAATCAAAATTGCTCTCCTTCAATTGGCTTTTTATATAGACTATGAGGTCAAATGCAGGACAGGGATGCACGGACGGCCGATGTGAGTGAGGGCTTAGAGTCTTGTTTAAATTTTAAACACATTCAATATGCACGATTCAGAGGGGGAAGCAGTCAGGGAGGGAGGGAGGGGTGCTGCGCAGATAGACGGCTCTTTTTAATGGAGATGAGCAGACCGAAATGAGGCCGAGCACCCTTCATGCAGGAGCTCTCACCCCCTCACCGGTGACTCATACCGGGAAAACCCTCTCTGAATGTTGTCACTCAAAACACGAGACATTTTCATTGCTCCATTTCTTTTTTTAAAGGCTTATTTGACTTGTTTTGACTGGAGGTGTTCCCATTATTTTAGCTGCCAGTAAAAATATGGTTCACTGGAAGCAGGAAACCCCCCTGCGATTATCGTGGATTTATTGTGCATATTCTCACCCTCTCACTGGTTTTAACAGAACCAGTTGGTTGTGGAAAAGGACCGACGGCCCCCAGCATGAGAGCATTTGCTGCCTTTTTAATGGCTTCCGCAGACGGTGCTAATGCCAATTAGCACGTGCTAAACGCTGGCGCCGGATCAGATTTTGAAAGGCATCGAGAGCAGGCCTGGATCCCGTCCCGTAACACCTGCTAATGAGCCAATCAGTTAGAGAGGCGACGGGGTTAACGGGGCGGTCATCTTCTCAATGATCCAATCCCGAGCCGTTCCTCCAAAAGAAATTCCTTCCTTTTCTTGGACGTGCAGCAGGCTTTGCATTTGTTGAGTGGAAGAATGGAAAGAGGGACTCAAACAAAACACAAAACAAAATGAGCTTTTCCCAAGCCTCATTAGAATGTAATGGGTATCCCAGAAGAGACGCAGTGATGTGGATTTATCAGCTGTTTTGGCTCGAGAGCGCGTTATTATCCCTGTATAACTATTTTTTTAGGCTTTAGTATAATTCACAATAAGACTAGGAAGGAAACATATGAGATCCTTAGAGGGGAAGTCTGAGAGAGAAGCATGAATGACTGAGTGAATAACAAGATCATGACCAAACTTGAGACTTCTTCTTCAGGTAAAAAGCCTCTCAGGTTTATGCGTATAGATCGAATGAGAGCGGAGAGAGGGTTTCATCTCTTTAATGTAAGTGCTATTTGAAGGGAGGTAGACTGCTCTGAGGTCACATCTCGTTCCCGTAGCACTTGCTTTTATTCTCCGAGCTGTTTAAAGGTTATCCTCTTTGCAGATTCCCCATAATGCACCTATAGCCTCTTTTTTTTGTGTTAGTACCCAGTGTAAGGGATGCTGATAGATCTGAAATACAAATACTGATGCATAAATCACCAATGTTTCCCTTGTTGTTGAAGTTGTTACAGTTTAAAGGGCGATGCTCATGATATTCTTTGTTTTCTATTGTCAACAAATTCCATGAAAAGACCAAAACAATAAATTGATCAGAATTAGGGCTGCAACTAACAATTATTTCCATTGTCTATTAATTTGTCGATTATTTTCTCGATTAATCGATTGGTTGTTTGTGTCTATAAAATGTCAGAAAATGGTAAAAATTTCTATCAGTGTTTCCCAAAACACAAGATGACGTCCTCAAATGTCTTGTTTTCAACTCAAAGGTATTCAGTTAACAGTCAGAGAGTAAAGAAACGGGAAAATATTCACATTTAAGAGGCTGGAATCGGAGAATTTTTACTTTTTATTTCTTAAAAAATTACTGAAACGATTAATCGATTATCAAAATAGTGTGAGATTAATTTAACAGTTGACAACTAATCGATTAATTGTTGCAGCTCTAATCAGAATAACAAGTATTGTCTTTGTAGCTGAAATCTGATATAACTTATTCCTCTTTACTATAGACCTCCACTGTTAACTATTAAAATGTTGTTTTTGAGTCAATCCCATATACTTTATATATCACTAACAAATGCACTATTTCCTCTGATTAAGTAACGTTTGATAAAATATTGCAGTGTCAGCTGTTTTAAGAAAATACCTAGCCTTTTTTTGAAATGAAAGGTTATATTTGTGACCCATTTTGGAAGATTTACACCTACTAGGAAGGGTGTAAATCTTTGTACATTTTAGAAGATTTACCTAGTAGTTGGTTTTGCTCTTTTCGTGGGATTTTTTAACAATAAGAAAAATATTTTTAAAAAGCCTGTGTTATCCTTCAAATACAAATATGTGATTAATTATGAGAGATTGGGAAACTGTGCAAAATACATATTGACCGTAAAAAGCAATACAACTAAAACTGTTTCTCTCTCCCAATGCACTGCATTGAAGGAAGTAAATTAAGCTCAAGGTAAATTGCTTTATAATAGATCAGTAAAGTGCACAATGTTGTTTTTATCCCTCCAAGCCAGACATGATCTACTGAGTTAATTTCACAAAACCTTTTAGGTTTTGTCTGGCTTGCAAGACTACGCAGCAAAGTCTGTCTCGCAGACATACACCCAAAATACTTCATGAGTCAAAGAGAGACAAATATAGGTGTAAAGGAGTAGTAAGAGTAGTAACGGCAAATATAGATCAAACATATGCAGTTACTTACCGCCTTATACATTACAATTCCTCATTTTTAATGATATACACTAAGATAGAAACTGTTTCAACGCCTGTCAGCACTGAATTCTTCAGCCTCATATTGATGGTCTGTCTCAACATTTGTGATTAGGAGGCATACAGCCAAAACAATGTTCAGTACTCGCCTCACATTCATGTTACTACAGGTGCCTCAATCATATTCTCTACATTCCTGCAGTCTTAATACATCATACATGTGAGATTTGGCTGCTCTTGGCGGCTAGGTGTTAGTCCTGCTCCGAGGTGATATATCGTTTTTGATTTCTATCCCCAGAAACGTGTTGCTCTGAAGAAAAGACTTGCACACTGCTAGAAAAACACTACCCGCAAAAATCTCTGCTGTGTATCTTGATGTAATCAATAACGACAGCTAGTATATCAAGGTGTGAAGCTGGAATGTAGTCAGACTTGGATGAGTGTCTTGTGTTAAGTTAGAGTTTCTGTGGTGAATATAAAGTTGTGGGTTTTTGCCAGGAATCGCTTTAACCAAAATAATAACACCTGGTCTGTTCAGAAATTCTATATTTAACCAGGCTGGTCTCAGACACCGTTCGTAGCTACACCTACGAAAGTAATGCACTGTAATTTGTATATATCCTACAAGATCAATTAGTATGTAATCCACGTAATCGCGAACCGGGAAGTATAATGAGCGACAAACGCCACGTAGGGAGGAGTTCTGGGTGGATGGGTGGGTCAAAAAACACCAGATTTTCGCACAGGAAACCAATGTTCGTACCTCGTTTGATACCATAAAGTTGATTTATTTGTTATGTAACTTCCATACTTAAGTTAAGCCACTTCCTGAGTTATTTAAACAAAAACTATGATCTTTTCCTAAACCTAACTACATAGTTTTGTTGCCTAAACCTAACCAAGTTGTTTCCTCTGAAGACACATGTTGCTGGACATTCGTAGGAAAACACACAAAAAATAGTCTTGAAATCCATATCACAATATGGATTAGGATATTTTTCTAATATCAATAAACACTCAATGGACTCTTCATTAGGTACACCGGTACAATCTAATGCAATCCAGTACAACAGCCTGCCATAACATCTATCTTTACGAAGCTCATGATGTTCAGTTTTTGGTGACTTTATCGGAAATGTGTGAATTCAAGAGTCCATTAGAACTATATATAAGAAGTGGACGTAGTCACTGTGATGTCGCCCATTGGTTTGTGGACTGCCGTTTTGAAGCCTTGAGTTCGGCATTTTGGCCGTCAGCATCTTGGTTTTTTACAACCAGAAGTGAAACGAGGGGGTGGAGCTAAGTACAACCGAATGCTGAATAAGACATTTTTAGGCCACCATAATGTTGCAATGGTAGCCACGCCCTAAAGCATACCCTGCTTTATGGTCTATTTGACTCTAAATGGAACCATATTTACTAAATGAACATCATGCTGTATTGAAGAAGACTTGAAACTATCGATTGAGACCATAAACTCATGTTTACAATGTTTACTGAGGTAATAAATCAAGTATGAAGTAGGCTCATTTTCTGATAGACTTCTATACAATCAGACTTCTTTTTGCAACCAGAGGAGTCACCCCCTGCTGGCTGTTAGAAAGAATGCAAGTTTAAGGCTCTTCTTCCCACCGGCTAAAACTTATCATTTAATGGTATTGTCAAAAAAATTAACATTGTAGGCATCGTAAAAGTAGACTGGCAGAACAGTTTTACTGGATTGCATTAGACTGTACAGGTGTACCTAATAAAGAGGATACTGATTGCATATCACATCATAGCAAATGTATGCAAGAATTTCATATAAAATACTAAAATTTAAGTGAAATACAATGATTAAAGTTTTTTTGGGGAGTTTTTCCTCCTTCGAAACGAGGATCTGAGGACAGAGGGTGTTGTGTGCTTCGTAGATTGTAAAGCCCCTTGAGGCAAATTTGTGAAATATACATGATTTGATTGCATTGTATTGCATTAAGCATTACATCACACAAACGTCCTCAAACATCTAAAATAAAAATCCTTTGTTTCGCAACAATTGCACAAACATGACACGCTACAATAATATTGGATTGTTGCCCAGGCATAATTAATTCCCAGGTTGCGTCATGAAAATATTCACATACTTGTGTTAATCAGAAAAATAAAGAGGTAGTTTTAGGCGTACCTATCTGTTCCTGTGTGCGTGAGTGTGAAGGCTGAGCCTGGACTTCAGCCTGGGCCTGCTGCTGCTGCTGCTGCTGCTGCTGCTCCTGCAGACTCTGACTGTCCACCGAGATGCCGCTGTCGCTGTGCAGCTTCTCTCCCTCCGGCGTCACCATCTGGTTATTTGTAGCCGCGCGGTTATTAGCTGCCTGCTTATTCTGCTTGCAGCTATTCCACCTGTGGAGAAGTGGCAAGTCAGAGGAGGAGAACGATCCGATCGATATGTTACAGTCATGTGATCCTGTCTGTAGTTCTATATTTGGATTTCACAGCAGTTATGAGCTATAAAACAATAACTGATAAGTGAAAACAGCATTTTTCTTTAACATTTCTTTAACGCAACTTGCAATTTTACTCAATAACGCTCCAAACTTGCTGTACAATATTTGTCATTGTTTTGTGTTGTTAATTGATTTCCAGTAATAAGTATATAGCCTACATACATTTGCATAAAGCAAGCATATTTGCCTACAAATAGAAAACTGTAATAAGATGTTCATAATACGTCATGAAAAAGCTTAACAATTCTCTACTGATGCTTCTCTTTAGAAGATGAATGACTCGTGAATCAATGTTTGAAATATGCATGAGGTATTGAGTGTTACAGTTAACACCTCTAACGCCCGGTGCATACAGCCCGCTTCAGGCTCGCCTGACGGCAGCGTCACATCGTGGCCGCGTCATGCCCACCTAGGGTGTTCACACTAGACGCGAGTTACCCGCGTCTCGGGAGCGTCTCAGCTACCTGTCAGCTGTGTTTCTGATGCTGCTGTCAGCCCTTTCTTTCTACATAGAGTTTGCCTTTTAATGGCCATTTAACTTCATGATAAATATAATTCATATTTATTTTAAACAGAGAAAGGTTCAGAAACGTGTGGTAATTAGTAAATAATAGTAATAATCCATAATTAAAACTCCGTACTGTATTCATTTATGATGCTTTCCAACTCTCTGCTTGTTCCACATCACTGTCCGGCACATATTTCAGAATAAAAGCCTCGTGTTAACAAATGAAGGAATTCTGTGCAAAGAAAACCCGCCTTAGGGCTTTTATTTCGAAATGAAAGCAGGAAGTGTTGATTTAAACCCCAAACTTTATACATTTTTGCAGCCCCCAAAGTGATTGCGTTTTCCACAGCACTGACTGCTCATATTTCAGAATAAAAGCCTCGTGTTAACAAATGAAGGGATTCTGTCTATAGAAAAAACGCCTGAGGGCTTTTATTTTGAAATGAAAGCAGGAAGTGTTGATTTAAAAACAAGTTTACTTAACTTTACTTTTTTTTTTCATCTCCGTAACATATTCTACAGATAAACATCGAAACTGAAGTAAAGTCTTGCTGGTATGAAGTTAATATACAGGCACTAGATCACTTTCACTGTCTGTGACATATTCTACAGATGTCTAGACATGGAAACTGTAGTAATCTTGCTGGTATGATGTTCATATACTGTCAATAGATCACCTTCACTGTCTGTTGCTGCTGGGAGACGCAGCCGAGAGGTAAGCGGCTCGCGTGTAAAATAGGCGAGCCTTCTATTCTATAAAATAGACGCACATCGGACGCGCGTCTGACGCGCGTCTCATGCGGGCAGTGTGTCCACTCTAACCTGTTAACATGGACGCCGAAATAAAAAGCCGTCACGCGAGCATGAAGCGGGCTGTGTGCTCCAGGCTTAAGTGTTTACTTATGAAATATTGGGTGCTGGAGAGATTCACATAGTCTGTTTTTCTGCATGACGACAAGTACATGAGGATTATGAGCCAGATGTGTGCGTGACTCTGCTGTTAAATCTGGCACTTGAGTTTCACCCTGGTCGGCACTTTTCAAACAATCAATGCCACTAACGAGCTTGTTTACTTGTTTCAGACGCGTTTCAGCCCGAGCTTGTATCTGTCTGTGTGAGTGCTTGCATGTGTGTTTGTGTTTGTGACCTCTGTGATGCATTAAGCATTGTGACCTTATTGTTTTGTTTAGAAAGACTCATTGTGGTACATGTGAGTGATTCTCTAGAAGTGGGTCAAAAGCTCTTTGACCATCAGAGGCCTGAATATTTCAACAGGCACCTCTCTGACATTCATTAGCCCGGGGCAACATCTGCCACTCTATCCAACACCCCCGACCAGACCACTATCTCCATCACTCTCTTTGTCCTACATTATATTGTGGATGAGGCGCTAATGTCTTTAACCACAAGGCATCTTTTCATCTCGTTATTTTCTACCAACTGACCTCTTAAAAATGATGTAAGCCACGAGGCCAACCACCACGGCGGCCAGGATGGAGCAGTAGATGGGGATGAGGTTTTCGTTGAGCCCGTGGCCGAGGAAGCGCGGAGAGCCGGCGCTAGATGTGGTCGTCTCTCCTGGCAACGGGCTCTCGGAGCCATCAGGGAGGAAGTAATTGGTGAAGGAGGGAGGAGACAGGTCCATGTCGGAGGTGGGAGCAAAATATGTTGGGAGGAGAGGATCTGTGTTGGAGAAAAGGGAGCATCGGTGAGAAAAGATAATACAACTGAGAAAGAAACTAAATTAAGTCTACAGCCGTGCCAGCAGCTCTGTGAGGCTGTGCTGAAGTACAGTAGTGTTTTGAGCTAAATGCTGACATCAGCATGCTAACATGCTCACACAGTGACAATGCTAACATGCAGCTGTTTACAGTGGTGGAAGAAGCACGTATTTTAGTAAAAGTAGCAATACCACAATGGAGAAACACTCTGTTACAAGTAAAATCCCTGCATTCAGCAGAGTACCCATTATGCAGGATGTACTTTACATTATTAGATGATAAGTATTGATGCATTAATGAGTGCATCACTTTAATGTTTACGGTCAAGCTAGTTGACTAATTACTTAATTTACTGCTGGGTAGCGTGAATTTCCCCCCTGGGATCAATTAAGTCTTATCATATCTTAATCTATACATCCATATATATCTTAATCTATACATCCATATACATACATCTTAATCTATACCTCTTCATTTGTTTGTCGATTATATTTTGTATTAATAATCTGAATCTGCGACGTAACTGAAGTTATCAAATAAACTTAGTGGAGTAGAAAGTACAATATTTGCATCTGAACCGTAGTGGGGTGGAAGTATAAAGTAGCAGAAAATGGAAATACTCAAGTACCTCAAAATTGTGCTTTAGTACAGTACTTGAGTATATGTACTTAGTTACTTTCCACCACAGGCTGTTTAGCAGCTGTAATGTTTACCATGTTCACCATTGTAGGTTAGCATGTCAACATTTGCCACTTAGCACCAAACAGAAATGTTGACATGATGATGGTGCTAGATGAAAATTTAAGGGATCACTAAAGTAATATGGGATCGACCTGTCCGGTCGCATGGAAAGGCGTGTGAATGATACGATAATGCGTAAGGTAAAACGTGTAATAAGAACGCTGTTCGTGCTTTAGGTGTGTCTTTTGTACGCAACGTAGTCTGTACTGACTGCAATGTAAAGTGAATGAATATGCTGCGCTCAGAGCTAGTGTGGTGGAAAAATGCTCCAGGCCTACATGTATGTTAATCATTGTAAAGATACATATATAACTACAGCTCAATATGCTGGCATAGAAGGGTTAATGTCAAACCATTCTGACAGTGCATTAGTGACCTGGTCTCTAGAAAGCACAGGAACAGACATTAGACTTTGATCCTGAGATATCTGCTTTCCTATTTGTATTAGACCAGAACAGGCCAGATCTGGGACTTACGGGAAAGACCTGTCAGAAGGGGATTACCTTGATTAAGGGAGGGTGTGTGTTATGTTGTTTTGCTATACTGATGTACTCGAAAATACGAATCAGTTTTGTTGTTGACTGCAGAGACGAAAAGCTCAGATCTTTTATGCAAATAAAGGGTCTTTTGCATCTCCAGCAACCTTTCTCTCCTGGGTCAGATTTTTCACCAACACTAGCAACCTACAATAAATAGTGAGAGAGACTGCTTATGGCGGGTGGGAGGAGAGGTGGATGGGTCCATCAAACACAGTACCTTCAACCAGGAGACTGGTGAGGTAGCTACGTCAGCTGTGTCAGCTACGTTAGCTACGTTAACTGTGTTAGTGACGTGTTTTTTAGTGACGTTTGTGACTTGTTTTCCGCACTTATGTTTTTTCCGTACATATTGTACTTAGTTTACGTACTTATTTTAAGGCCAACCGTGACGTTTTTCTGAAACCTAAGTGAATGGTTTTGTTGCCCCCTGCTGGTACTGCACCTTCATGCACACATGTTATATTCACGCCTCGGCGAGACAAAACGTGACCCTAACACGCTGTTCTCTGGTGGACAGGCGGGTCTATTACATGCTTTGGCGTCATATCAGGTTGGATCACTATATTAGTACAGTACATTTCATCCTTAGGAACATGAACATCTGTACCAAATTTTATGGTAATTCATGTTCAATGTCAATCTCATACAGGACAAGTCAGGATCAGTAAAGTTCTTAGGATTCATCCTCTGGGGATCATGAATGTCGGTACAAGATTTAGTGCCAATCCATCTGATGAAATATTTTACTGGATAAGTGAAAACTTTGACGTGCTAGTGATGCAAAAGGAAAAGTCGGGATATTATAAGGATTCATCCTCTGGACACCATGAATGTACTAAATTTCAATCCACCCTGTAGTTGTTGAGATATTTCCATCTGGAACAAAATGATGGACCACCAGACCAGCACTGCCGTCCACAGAGCCATGGCTAAAAAACTCCTATCAAGACGAGACACTTTGATATCTTCTCTGAGAGCTTGTTTGTTGGGGTGTAGTCACCAAGTCCCCAACCAGATGTCTGATCCACTGCACACATGTGGCAGCTGTTCCTGATAGACAGATGGGTTCTGGCTGAGTTGCTGTGTGCAGAAAGAAGAGGAATGTTCCTCGACGAGGGGGGCAGATATCTGTCACCCAGCAGCCCACCACACACCAGGCCTGGGCCCTGCATGAACGCCAGGTCTCTCCTCATCACGTCCCGATCTAAGTGATCTCTGCACATTGCATGACATCAAGACCATGTGGATCCGTGTAGAACAAAGTCAAGAGCTTTAGGGAGGTCATCACTATGAGTGTAGCCTCTGCTGAGGCCAGAGAGGCAGGAAGGCTCTCTGCTACTGGACGGGTCTGGTTTCTATCATAGCACAGCCTGGAAAGAAGAGTCATTTTCATAAATTGTCCTATTTCCTCTTTCTTTGTGAGCTCCATTAATGATTCAGTGTAATTTCCTATGTTGCAGCAGCGCCGTGCCCACTCTGATAGGCATGACTGGTCCTGGAAACACAGTTTATCCATCAAATCTCTCCTACACGTCCTGTCATATTAGACTTGTGTTTTGAAAAGCGCCGTAACTAACGCTGCAGTGATTCTGTCAGACGGTGGAAAGGCTCAAAGAGTAGTCTGCAGATTATACCCTCCCTCGGGGTACGCTACAGCAGGCCGGGGAGAGGGCCTGTCCAGCCAAAACCAAACCTCCTCTGAGCTCAGCAGCCTGGTTGGGGATGGAGAATGTGCAGCCTGGTTCAGATCTGAGCCTGTAATTCCCAGCAGAACCTCGGGCTGCTCCTCATTAGCTCCGTACTGGCGCTCACAGGATTAACCCCGTGGAGACCCCCGAGGCTTCCTTCAAGGCCAAAGACCGGGGCGCTCTATCCAAAATACTTCAGGGGTCGTCCTACTTTACATTGTTCTGTTTTCTAGAGGTTTAACTCTAAAATGTGATGGATAAACCCAATATGCAATATGATTGCCATGTATTTTAACTAGGTTTCACTATTCTTTACTGATGCATGACATTTACTCATTCATTACTTTCATATTTTTAAATCATAGAACTGAACTTTTAGAATCTTAAGTATGATTTTACTGGCATCTATACTAGCACTGCACACCTCTTACATTTCTGCCTCTACCCCAATTCACTGGGGGTGAATGAAATTTATTTTACGCTGCTTCCAGGATTGTAAAAAATACATTTTAATAATTCAACAGCCTTGTGTCTTTCCAGAAACAATGTCCTGGTTACGCTGGATAATCCACAGACCTCACTGTCAAGAGGTTTTCATTGGAACCACTTTGAACCGAAGGAATAGTCTGAATGAAATCTGTTGACAGAGTGATGGGGGATGTTTTTTAGCCAAGACATGTTGCCGTTGAATTTGAATTTGAATGCTATTTTCATTGCTTAGCGGGACAGCATAAACCTCACAGACAGATATCTCAAAACCTGGCTGATTAAACCCTAAACCACTTCCTAAAGTTATTATCGTTACTAGGGCTGTCAAAGTTAACAGGATAATAACGCGTTTACGCAAATTCATTTTAACGCCACAAATTTCTTTAACGCATCACACAACTTGCGATTTTTAGGTCTCAGTTTTAAAGCCAGAGGGAAGATACTATCATATTAAACTACAAAACCTAAGGAATCCATTGGTACCAACCATGTCATACTAGCTTGTCATGAAGGAGGCTAAATAACGATCCAAACTTGTGTTACATTTTTACAAGGAAAAACTGGCAGGCCATTTTCAAAGGGATCCCCTTGACCTCTGATCTCAAGATATGTGAATGAAAATGGGTTCTATGGGTACCTACGAGTCTCCCCTTTACAGACATGCCCACTTTATGATAATCACATGCAGTTTGGGGCAAGTCATAGTCAAGTCAGAAGACTGACACACTGACAGCTGTTGTTGCCTGTTGGGCTGCAGTTTGCCATGTTATGATTTGAGCATATTCTTTATGCTAAATGCAGTAAAAAATTTGATGAAGTGATTGGTGTGACCAGTGATGTGGTCAGATGCCAGGAAGAAGAAATTCAGTGGACCATCACGGACGAAGGCTGTCTACACATATATTCTCTTTTCACCGACATGGCACATAGTCAAGTTTCTCCACATTGATTTGTTGCATTATTTACGCACGGTTACTCGCTTTAATAGTCCGATGGGACTTTGATGGGCAACTTATGTGGACATATTTGAAAAACTTGTGCTGGGCGTTAGGAGTCCACGTTGGTCTCTCCGTCTGCGAGGTCGGTGATGACGGGGCATTCCTGCCTCCCTTAGGGGGGATTGGTTTACAGAAATGGTAGAAAGTATCTTTCACGGACCGAAAAACACAGCACATGTGCGTGCCATACTTAGAAACACAGAAATAATGCAGAGGCCTATTTAAAGCGGCGCTATTGATTCGGATCCGTCTAAAAGGAGGGAGCGCTCGGAGGAGTGGAACACGGGTGTCTGTATTACACGCATTTCTTGACCTTTCCTGGGATGTAGTCAGGTTTCCTCAGCTCCGCCATACATCATCCAGCTAATGCAGGGCCGGCTAATGGTATTAGCTATGCAACACGAGCTGGCAAATGGAATAAATTGTGAATGGGAAGGTGTGAAAGTGTGCAGACGGCCTGGAGTTATATCCAGTTTGTCAAAGTTATCATTCATCCTGCACTACTGTGAGTGCCTTTCTTAGGTGCAGTGATTGTTCTCTCCATACAAATGTACAGTATATATGAATCAGTCTCACTGCCGTAAATTGTCTTTCTCATTCTGAGCCAAGATGACAGCTCTCCTGGGAGAACACTGACTCAACGCAGAGCTACAGTATACTACATCTTAAAAGTAACTCCCCCTCTTTCCCTCTACTTCTCTGGGCTGATGTAGAAAACACAACTGACTGTAGACCAAAGGATAAACCTGGAGCTCCAGAGGGTGCATACCTCAGCTGGAAACAGAATTGGAGCTTAAAGGCGGCGTTGGAGCTTTAAACAATTTCATTTTGGCTTCGGTGGGTTTAAAACACTCATGAAACAAAATAAAACTAGCCCGGGATTTTATGAGCGTGGGGCTGTGTGTGTGTGCAGGGAGATGTGTTTATTAGCCGGGGTGTGGACGAGAGGGAGAGAAAAAAAAGATTTAATTTTTATGAGCCATTGAGGTCTTTATGGTGGAGTTAACCCCAGGGTCCTGTGCAGAGGTTGGTGTCTTGGCTTCTGCCAGTTCAGGGTGGAGATGAGCAACTATCAGGCGCAGCACATGCACAATGACCTCTTTATCAGCCGCCAAACACTCCCTCTCTGTCAGCGCAGCCTCTATCTCAATCTTCCTCTTGTGTTTGTCGCCGGACGCGCACACATCCATCACACACACAAATTATTCAAGTGAGCGCTCTGTCTTCTATTAGGGAGGGTTAATAGGGAGAGCGGAGGGGAGGGCAGACAGAGAGGCAGAGTGTTGGGAGAGAGTGAGGAGGGGGTGCAGATGAACAGAGGAGCTGCTGTAAAGTGCTCTGATTAGCAGGAGTAATTATACTGCAGCGGTGAAGGCGCTGAATGCACACTGGCCACCTTCCACCACTCCGCTAGCCCGGCCACTCGAGGGCCGCTGTGGGAAGAGATAGAGAGAGCGAACGAAGGGGAGGGAGGGGTGAGCGTGATGAGCAGGATAATAAAGAGAGAAGACTTTATCTGTTTTTTTAATCTTTCCCTCTCTTGTTCTCGAGGACAAACACTCGAACAGACGCTCAACACTCCAACGCAAATCTCCTCAACTGGAGACCGAACTCCACCTTTTTGGAAAAGCTGTGCCGAGGCCAAGCGGCCAGAGACCTTCGATAAAAAAACACGCATGGGGGTGTTTTCAATTTCACATCAAAGAGATTCACACATGTGCGGTGTCCGTAGATTAATGAAAAAAAGTTTAACTTGGCGGAGGGAAGAGCATGCGTGTGCCGAGTAAGCCTGCTATCGGCTGTATTGATTTTGGATGCTCATAAAAAGTGTTTGTGTGTCTGAAGCTGGTGAAGACTAAGCCTGTGTGTGTGTGTGTGTGTGTGTGTGTGTGTGTGTGTGTGTGTGTGTCCTGCAGTGGAGTGTGGGTGCTCATAGAGGTCATTCAGCGAAACCTGAGCACGAGCAGAAGAAATCCCAGGACTCGAATCGACCCCTCAGCATAGAATACCAGCACAGCACATATGCTGCAGCTCTCACTGTCTGTTTTCATCTCTATTTCTTCCTCTCGCGCTCTTTCTGTCTCTGTGATTGTATCATGTAATTGACACTGGGTGACAGCTGGATATGAACTGGGGATTTAGGGATTTTAAAATACCCCAATCATATTTTTTTTACCGCATGCCGAAGAAAGATTGAGACAGCAAGATAGGAATTAAAATACATTTTCCTGACTTTAAAAAAATACGCAAACAGGATGAGAATCCCAGTGAGGCAGCTTCCTGTTTGCTGCAGAAAACATATTTGTGTGCATCGTAGACCACCATGGAAGGCCTGGAAACATCATCACCAGCACATGTGACTACAGCCGTTACCCACAGGCACACTGGTGCTACATGACAGGGCTCTCCTTTCAAACGGACGTCCCACAAGGTCACTTATCGTGCCATCTCCGGTCGCAACCGCCGCTGCCGCTACATTACTATCGCTTAGGACAAGGCGGGTCAAAGGTGAGACCAGCTGCATGGGTGGGCGCCAAATGGGCAGCAAAGGGCCGTATTGTGGCCTGTTGTCCATCAGATATGTCTAGAATACAGTAGATGTTCTGCGTGTTTTTAGGGGGCACAGGGTGCAGTTTGTTTTGATGGCTGTCAGTCCTGTCACATGGCGTCCTCCATCCTCACTGAGGAACATTGTAAGACTTCACCAGACTACATTACTGTACAGTCTTGGTTATATTTATTTGTGGAATTTGGGATCTGATGAAAGAAATAAGGCCGATTTTGCAAGGAGCTGGGAAAATAGTCATTCTTGGCGTCTCACCATGTGAAGTTTGGTATGCACACTCGCTTCCAGGACTTCCACAGGGCTTCCAACTTCAGACTTGTTGCATGATTCAAGAAGTTTGAATACTGCAGGGACTAGCTTCTTCTGTTCTATAAACACAACTCAACAAGGCTGAACTTTGATCGTAGCTTGAGCTGGCACAGATGTGGACATTGCCAGGTGCAATGAACTGTTTTTTTCTAATGCTATGCCAGCAGCTGTGAGGCTGTACTTGGGCAAAGCAGTGCTATGTGCTAAATGCTACCATCTGCATGCTAATATGCTCACAGTGATAATACTTACATGGTGATGTGTAGCAGGGTGTGTTTACTATCTTCACCATCTTAGTTGAGCGTGTTAGCATGCTAACATTGGCTAATTGGCACAAAGTACAGCTGAGGCCGATGGGAATGTCATTAGTTTGGTCATGAGCCAAAGTATTTGACAAATTTGGCCTGATGGTGGCGGGATCACCAAAGATATTTCAGTTCATACTGAGGGTGCAGCTCGTTCTCATGAAAAGACGTATGAATGACAATAATAGAATAAAAAGTGAAAAAGACCGCTTACGGCGAGAGGGTGGGGAGGAGGATGGGTCCAACAAACACACGACTTTTAACCAGTAGACCGGTGGTTTGTAAGTTACTTTAGTGACGTTTGCCACACGTTTTTTTGTGACGTGTTTTCCGTACTCATGTGACGTTGTTTCCATACGTATTTTATTTATTGTAAGCCCAACCATATGTTTTATCTAAACCTAACTAAGTGGTTTTGTGGCCTAAACCTAACTGCGGACGTTACCGTAGTTTTGTTGCATGGCGTACAAATGACATACGAAAAGCCTAAAATAATGGGTTAGGGTTGTTATGTTGTGCTATTTATATGCCTTCCCGTGAGACCGGGTTGGTGGGTGACATAATGTCTGAACCAAATTTCATGGCAATCCATCCAGTAGTTGTTGAGACATTTCACTGGTGGCGCTAAAGGAAAACTTAAGTCGCCAAAGTCAGAGGGGTTCTTTTTCTTGGCATGATGAATGTCACATTTCATGGCAACCCATTTAATAGTTGTTGAGATACTTAAGTCTGGACCAAACAGGTGGATGGAGAAACAGCCTGACGTTGTCGTCATGCGTCATGGCTAAAAACTGCAAAGAAAACATGTATCTGTTTTTGCTGGAAGAACATCACATTCGTCCTTTTTTCTCCCTTTTGTCAATAAATCCTGGCAAAATTTGACCCGGTGGCACATGTTTTAAAATGCAGAGCAGAGCCGAGCAGAAGCCACAGTTTGAAAGGTCTTGTTTGTGCTGTAAATAACTGGTGATGATTCATTGATGATAAAAGTCTAAATGTGGCTCCTTTGATGTTTAGCACACGAGGAAGGAAAGGTGGTAAGTCATCGTCTATGTTATTAGCCCCTCTTCCACCTCATCTGCGGCTCCTGCTCTTATCTTTCCCCAACCCATTTCTCCACGGCCTGTCAGTGCTATTACAGTCTATTAAAAGAGGAATTTACACCCTCCATGCGGTGCTAACACATCCTCTGTACTATAACAGGGTGTTGACAGATTTTTGAGGTTCATTAACTTGGTGGATCCAAATACCTGCCAGCGTCTGAGGCCGTGAAATCCCAACCAAGTCAGCCTTAGAACGAGAAATGTTGCAGCTCCAGTATAAATCTAAACATTCCCATCAGAGGCTGCTATTTAGATGTTCATTTAAAAATTATAATGCACACAAGAGATCGATAAATGCCCTGCATTAGCAAGTGCTCCTCCTATTAAGCGCCTTCTTCAAAGCATTTAATCATTCCGCAACCTAAGTGCCTCTGTGGTCAAAGTTTGCATAATAAAACCTCGCATGGAAGGAAAAGAGCTTTTCTCAGGGATGACCACAAATTTCCTCTGAAATCAGGGTCTGTTGTTTGGAAAACATTGTTTTTGTTGCGAGAGCTGAAGATGTCGATCTTTACTTTACTGTCCTCACATATCTGATATTGCTCTAGAGAAAGATAGCAGATTTCTATCAAGGAAACTGAGAACAATGCTACCTAAGACATTTTTACCTCCCACATTTGAGCCTCGTGGCCCCCTGATGAGGTCGATTTCATGCCTCGTCTGACCCGAGAATTTACAGCTTCCTTAGTTATAAGCTGCCTCTACTCTCAGCTCGACTGTGCTCCTTGCCTTCTGCTTTGTGGGAGAGCAGATTATTCATTGTCTCTGTGTTGACACTGCAGTCGTCTTTGACCTTTTAATGCTAAAGCTTTCAACCTCCTGCCATTTGAAAACATGACCAGCACTGACCTCTGACCTCGCCGGTTCCCACAGACACATGTGGGAGTCACTTGTGGCTTGTTCAAATGTGATTGAGACGTATATGATGGCTCCGACACACAGCTTTAAATTTCCTGACAACCAGTGTGCAGCATGTCCTCTGCTCTTGTTCTCTTTCAAGGGTGCTTAAGGGTCACACCTAACCTGTCTGGTACAGTTGGAACAACCTCTGGTGCATTTTGTTTGTTTGTTTCAGGTCATTTTGGCTCGTGTGAACGCTGTCAGTTGAACTCTGTAACGGACCAAACAACCACACCAAGCAGCTTGAAAAGGAGGGTCTTTTCTTCCAGGGGACTGATACAACAGATAAAGTAAAAAGAGGTAAACACAGAGGTGTGTTATGCATGTATGCTCCTACTTTATTTTGGGAGTCCCTTATTAAAATATAAATGAAATGCAAAGCAACTGTCCCTCCCCATTATATTCGAGTAAGAGAAGCTTTGTTTTTATCCTGTTTCAGTCAGTCATGACAGGTGAAGTCCAGTTGCAGTCTCAACTAATAATGCTAATAACCACCTATTCTTTTGTGCAGCCCTGTCTCCTAAAAATTACATTACCATACAACTGAACTGCATTCTCAATTACGTTTGGAGGGAAACGTATTTTGTCATGGACTACGTTTATCTTTGACATATCACAAATATGTTTGCAGGTGACGTAGTACAACGAGCGATGCCCAGAACAGGAGACGTACATCGAGTGAGTGTTATTGAAAGTATAACAAGCGAAAAGTCCACTAGGGGCAGGTGGGAGGGGTGGTGGATGGGTCAAACAAACAGATGACTTTCATTAAGGAGAACGCTGTTTGTGTTCCGTGGGAAAGTCAACGTTGACATATTTTAAATAACGTAACAAACATCATCATTTTAAGCCAAACCATGATGTTTTTTTTACTAAACCTTGTTACCTAAACATAACAAAGTAGTGTTGTTGCATTTTTCTGTTTTGTTTTGTTTCAATTTACAAAGTTAATCATGTGTTTAAAACTGTTTTTTATTTATTATTTTAAAATTTGTGCGGCATTACTTTATTTTAGTTAGGGCTGCTACTAATGACTATTTTCTCAATTAATTAATCGATTGTTTGTTCTATAAAATGTCAGAAAATAGTGAAAAATCACACATTTTCACTATTTAAATTTCCTAAGCCCAAGGTGACATCTTCTGATCACTTGTTTTGTCGACCCAACAGTTTAAAACCCAAAGATATTAGGTTAACTGTCACATAAGTTAAAGAATTTAGAAGCTGGAATTAGAGAATATTTAGAGGCATTTTTGCTTGGAAAAATACTGCCACGATTAATCAACTGTCACGATAGTTACCAATCAATTTTCTGTCAATCGACTAATCATTACAGCTCTATTTTAAATTTCCCCGGTGAGTCTATGTGGTGCTGATGATGCACAATGACAGTCAACAAAACTGTCCAATGAATGATTTACCCGTCAGTCGTCTGAGTTCATGTTTGCACCTCTTGGTTTGTTTGTGATAAGTCACACACACATAATCTTTCTTGTCTTTGGTCTGGACCGAGTTACCTCAACTGAAGGTGTGAAAGCGACCTGCGTGTGTGGCAGACTTACTATGACAGATAGAGTCACTTTCTGGTGTGCACACAGCCAGCTGTATCTCACTGTCCTCGTCACAGATGGTGCAGGGCAGGCAGGGGTCGAGGGAGCTCTCCCGGTCAGAGTAGGTATCGTCCACGCACTCCTCGCACACCGTGTCGTGTTCGTGTTCGCAGTGCGCGAACACGCCCTGGCCCGTCGGGCACACCGTACACGGCACGCACTGACCGGATATCCCGTCGAAGAAAAAATTGTAGTTGCAGACGCAGATGGCGTTGTTGGAGTCGGTGCATGGCGTCTCCATCCGCATCAGGCCGACGCACTCGGTGCATGGCCGGCACTGCTCTGTGTGACTGTAGTTCTCTGAGTAGGTCTCACCTGCACACGAGAGGACAGGTCGAAAGAGACGAGACAGAAAAGTGAGAGGGAGGAAACAAGAGAAGGGGCAAAGAGCAAAGGAGGTTAGAAGATGGAGAGAGCGGGAAATATGAGGAGATAAACAGAGGGATAAACAGTGAGTCTAATGACATTAATCATGTTTACTGCACATTCATTAGAAGGGAGGACACATTGATCCACTGGGCTCTTAGTGATTTGTGCTCCGGGACAAGAAAGGTGCTCTTGTCGGGGAGCGAGTCAGAGGCCTGCTGTGCTCATTACGATATCGATCCCAATGTGTTTGTGCTGCGCCGAGTAAACTGCTTTAATCTCAGTCATACACACAGAGAGAAGTGCAGGTGCATCGACATGCTCACACTGATGCACAGATGATAAAGACTTGTGTTTAGTATACCCAAGTGATCAAGCAATCACTCGGGTATACTTATAGGCTTTAGAGAGTCTTAACGAGTCAGTCTGCCAAAATGGAGCATTTCTGGGACGCTTGAAAATGTGTGTATCATTTTATATTATATCATTTATTATGATTACTTATTTGCTAAATAGAAAATTGATTTAACATGTTGTGCTCTTGAGTAATTTATTTTTGTAAAAAAATATATTTTGTAACTAGGTTTATACTTCCTGATTAGAATATTTAATTAAGACCAGTAACAACCTCAAACAGTTCTGGCTTCTGATTGGTTAATACTTGTGTCTGTTTTTCAGTCAGTTTTGATGACGCTAAGGACACACTAGTCTTTGCTTAACGTTTTTATTTATTGTGTTACCATTTTTAACTTTTATAGTTTTGAAAAATAAACTTTATTTGCTATTATTATTTTCGATGTAAAGATATAGAGGAGTAATGGCATCCTGAGCAGAGAATGAAGTCTCTCTCCATCTGTGTGTGTTGAAATCTGAGCTTCTCTGTGCTTTGTTGACGTAGCCGGTCTGGTTGCACGTGCATATTAGTGCATGTGAGTCTGTGTGTGCTATGTGTTGTTCTGCAAATTGATGTGTCCCTTTTCTGTAAGGATGTAAAAAAGTGCCTTTTTAATCAATGCATGTGTCCAAAGGACGCCCATTTTAAAGAACGACTCCATTGTATTATATTGATTTTCTTTTTATGGGTTGTGAGCGAAAGAGATAGCAGACCACAGGTGAGTTGTGGAGAGCAGTGTTGAACAGAATGAGGTAAAATCCGTTCTGACTAATTGCCTGCTGCTTTTCAATTACTTCAAACACTTCAGATTTGCTCTCCAGGAACGTTTGCATTGGGAGGATTTGGGAGAGTTCATCGCAGAGGAAGCGATGACCTCAAATTAGCTTATTCTTACACTGAGAGTTCCTAGGGGCTCAAAGTAATCTATTAATATTGCATGTTCATATAGAATTATTTTCAGATATAATTGGATGCCTGCTGCTGAATTATGCATACGGTGAGAGGGAGGGGGGGGCCGTGAGTGTGTTTTAGTGGTTGAATGAGATGGGAGTGGAGTAGAGAGGATGACAGGGAAATAAATCTACAGCTCTGATTCACTACAGGGGCGGCTACACTGTTCTCCAAATCACATTTCACTTTTTCTGTGACGTGCTTAACATGAGAGCGGTCACCTTGCGAGAGACGCAGTTCAGACACGTGTGACGTTTTACGCCTTGCTGCATACCGAAAACATTAGAGGGGTGGCAGAGTTCAGCAGGATGTTTAGCATCCATCTATCCAGCACCAAAGTTTTACAATATGAGACAAGAATGCATGTCGAAACAGCTTTGTAAACTGTTAAATGATTGCGTGTTTCACTCTTGATCAAGTTAACACTGGTTTTAAAATCTCCGTAGTGGTTAAACGCCCTTTGTCTTACAGTGAAGTAGATCATTCGTACTGGGTGTAACCGTAAATGAAGCCACATGACTGTATGGAAGTGTGAGACTTTTTTATTTATATTTTTTTACGCAACTCTTATCAGCATATGCACATGTCTGTGTGTGTTTTTCATGAGTGCTTAGTGGGTGTCGTGTTGAGCAACAGCATATTGTCAGTGTGAAAAGCCCCGCAGCAATGTCCCAGCACTTGCTTTGCGTTGTAAGCGGCTCTGGCAAGTAAACGCTGGCACAGACTGACGCTCTAAACACCTTGTAAACAGCAGCACAGCTAAGAAGCCGACGATGAAAGCTGTCACATTATACAGGCCGACTGAGGGGAGCCGACGGAGGTAATGATATAGAGACAGGTAGGCAGACCAGCGGGTAGGAGCGGCGGCTTGATTTGCTCGAATGAATCTCGTGACTCATTCGGAAACAGTCTTTGAGGGTGGTCTGGTGAAAAACATGATCAAAGTGTTGACATACGACTGGAAGGGGAAGGGTCAGGGGATGTAAGTGAGTTCAGCTTCCTTCTCGATTAGACCCGCACATCACTACATTCAGAGTTTTATCTTCTCTATCTGTCATCACCTTTTGCTCTTATTACTGTCTGGAGGCAGAGCGACACCGACGGAACGATCCAGAACCGGACAAATAGCAGACCTCAGAGGTAAAGGATTATTGGAATCTGTGAGCTGGAAGCCTTTGTTTTTCTTTGCAGTCAGGCTCAACCGGGCAAAGCCCTCCTCATTCATTTCAATTATCCCACGGCGCGCAGGCTTCCTCGGCTAATTTTAACTCGCATGCATGAGCCCCTCTGCAGTCCTTGTGTGTGTAAACACGTCTAAATGCGACCATATGCACCATATGAGAGGTGTGTGTGGTTTATGTGTCAGCGATTTCATGTGTGGGCCATAAGAAGAAAGTAAAAGGCCACCGAGAATCAGGTGGAGAGAGTCTTCTTTAATAAAATATTATCCTTTTTCTAATTGCCCCCAACTGAGAGATGACCGGTGCATCTCGGCAAGAGTTTTCATTTTCGGCGGTGTACCGGGGGATGGTGCACTTAAAATGTGCCACTTCAGCCCCGTGAAGACCCCCCTCCGAACACTGATGTGTTTCGGCCCCATTAGTGTCATCAATAATGTAGCTGTGGACGGCCTTGAAACTGCCCCGTGATCTCCACAATCAGCACTTTAGGTGTAAGCTTTTAGCGAGGATGGCCATTTCTGCCACTCCACACAGCGCGTCAGGGTCCACGTTTCAGTTTTGCTCCCGACCCTCTGCTGACTGCAGATAAATCATCAGCATTTGGAGAGCTGCGTGACGGCTTTATTTGTCTTTTTGAACATGAAACATTTTTGTGTGTAATTATCGCCGCGCTTCATTGGCCCACTTAGCTTCCCTCCAGATTTGAAACAGGTGTTTTAGGATATTACCAAAGCTGTTATTAGGAGACCAAAGGAGGGAAGTTGTAATTTAACAATCAACAGTTGCTCTTGTATCTTGGGCTGAGCTGTATTTTTTTGCCTCATTATGGTGCCATGTAAGGACAAAGCTTCCTTTAAAACCACCTCAGAGGGGGAAATCTCCATTTCCCCTTTCTTTATCCCTCATGATCCAACATTGGAAGCGATTCTTGATGCTCTGTCAGCCCTCACCAGTCAGACGACGCTGGGATTCTACTTTCCTTCCTCCTCTAAATCCCCAGTGAGGTCCGGTCCAGTCGGCCAGCGGGGCTCTTCTTAAACGCTACGTTGACTCACGAGGCTCTGGCTTTTTTCTCTCAGATCTTCAGTCAGTTTGCAGGGTAAGTTTTTTCTGAATGGTTCACTAAGTGAGGCCAGTCCGGTTGTCTTGTCTCCCATGACAGCAGAGAAAAGTGGAGGAGACTGCTAAATATTTCAGCGCTGCTGATGCTGGCACTCGTCCCGCACCGGGATTGGGAGGGGGGGATTACACTGACAGGAAGTGGGGAATTAAGGGGGGTCGTGGTAAATAAAGATTCACCCATATTTACCGTGAAACAGGAAATGGATGTGTTGAATTTTACTCTTCAATTATTCATTCCTGCACTTTAGAAAGTGTATTCATAGCTGTAGTTTTCCAGGTAAGGTCAGTGTTTGAGCCTCTAACTTCCATATAAATCCCAGCCAGCCTTATTGTAGTGTATGTGCTCCTTTGGGCCTGAGGTACATTAAGATTTTATCTGCTGAAACAAAAACAATATTGAAACCAGTGAAAATGCATTCGTACCGGAAATTGAGTGCAACCTCCTGGGTATTTGAGCTTAATTGTTGAGTGTTTATCAGCGGTGAATACGGCTCCTGTACTGCAGAGCAAGATAATTGTTCAATGTTAGAGGCACAATAGGCTTTTCAATATGGTTTAATTAGCTGGATCAAATGAGTAAAGATGCATTGATGTAACAGTATGCATGATGAATGAGCAGATCGTGCCCTTTGGTGCCTGGCTCTCTAATACCATTTTATCCGCTAATACAGACGATGAGTCATAGCAACAGTGAGGATGAGGAGGAGGGGGGGATGCTGGCTGAGAAAAGCGAGTACAGGATGGAGAAAAGAGGAGACACGACTAGAGTTGGTGGGATTTGCTGGTGTGGAGGGGTGGGGGGGAAGAGAGAGTGAATGAGAAAAAATAACTACAGTCCTGAGGGCCAGGCCATATTATAGGAAAATGGAGCTGCGGTTTACCATCTATGCATCGTCTGCCACTGTTTATGGCAAGAATATGAAAAAGGAATATGACGCGCAACACAAACTTCTCATGACGTCAAACTGAAGAAAAAGTCCAGACGCTTGTGAAGCTGCGACGTGTTTCTGTACCAACTCCAAGCACCTCCACTCAAGCAATTTCCTGCTTCAGTCTATTAACGTTTATGAAGACTATTAATTACTCTGCTTGTTCTCCATCCACTGGTGTGACTGGATTTTTAACAACACTGTGGCAAAAGCGCGAGACGTCCACTTTGTCTTTTTTTATTTTTGCACAAAAAAACTTTTGTTTGCCACTACCTCCTCTAACATTGACTTTGTTTGACAGAGGTGGTTTATATGAAATTGACTCTGTCATTTTTTTTTGTACCCTGTGGCACTGTCGCGCTCTAGATGTAGAGAATTGGCTTTCTGCCCCTGAACCCATCGCTGCGGCTCTCGAAGTTCCTCTAGGCGAAGAATGAAAAACTTCAAAGGGGTGAAATCAGCCAGACTTGAGATTCTTAATAACATAACACAACACAGAGATTAGCATCTGTTGTGCAAAAGAAGTTCAAGGATAATCGGAGTATCGGTTTTCTCCTCTGGACAAAAAGCGTTCCTGCCAGCCTTCAAACATTCCTCGAGAATTTAATCATTTCCTACAAAATGACATCCAGTTTACACGCACCATTTGCCAGTGTTTACATGTGGCATGTGTGGATTAATGCAATCAATCAATGTTCAACGCAGCGTGAACTCTAAACAAGACTCATTTTGTGTTTCTGCACTGTGTCACTCACTACAAATCTCAAACTGACACAATTATCACGTGCATGTGCTTTCAAAAGGTAAGAAAAGGTGCCACATTTGTCCCACCGCTATTCTTCAGAGATGCTTGACCTATACTTTGACGTGTACTTGGCGCCCTGACATACACCAACATCTTAAAGGGCAAAAACAGCTGCTGGAAAGTGATGCAAAAAGACGCCTGAATCCAGAAGAACACATTTTTTTTCCAGCTTTGGCTCTTCTTCTTCTTCTTCTCGAGGATGTTGCGGTGTTGGCACCTCACCAACCTCTGGTCTGTAGAGCGAGCGCTAATGGTTCACAGCCTGAGCCGAAGCTGCGAGTGAACACATTTGGGCCCACTTACAAGTGCCAAACATATGAATTCCTGTCTTATTTCTCAGGACACTCCATAAAGGCAAAACAGACACTTCATACAGATGAGCAAATTGGACAATGGGAGTTTTTGTTTGGAGTTCAGGGCTCGAGCTGCCATTAAAAGCACAGAAAATGAAAGTGGATGTATAAATAAAGATGATGTAAGTGCAGAGACTTTGCATTAATCGGGTGTGAGTGTGTGTAACGCTGGTGATGACATGCAGTTTACATGTGTATACTGTGTTTTGATGGTCTCCAGATTGAATGTAATCCTCTTACGGTTGACACATTACAGGAAGTTGGCATTTTGGCGATCCGACAGTGAGGAAATTTCATTGGAACCACATTGTACCAAAGAGGACAATTGTTGACAGTGAGATTTAATCGACATTGTTTGCGGGAAATGCTTGATGCTGTTGAGTTTTTTTAAATGTAATTTGTCATTTTGAATACCACATATGGGTCTGGCTGCACAAACTTCAGAGGAAGATATCTCAAAACCTCAGAAAACAAAACCATGTGACAAGAAAATGAGGATGTTTTGGTACCACTTCTCTAATAAGGAATAGTTTATAACTTCTGTTGATGTTTTTTCACACGGAAGTGAGAGCATTTTATTGATTTCCAAAGTCAATAAACTTATTTCTCAGATTTTATTGAATAAAGTTGCCATTATTTTATACTATTAAAGGGGACATATCATGCATACTTGTATTTTGGGTTTCTACTAGAATATGTTTACATGCATTATTTAATGATTTAATTAATTAAACCATTTGTTACAACTCGTAAAATGGTAGTTTTGTTTTTGTTTTGATCAGTATGTGCAGTAGTTGACAGTCTTTATTTTAACTGTATAACTTATTAAATAAAATCTCTACTCACTGTCCAAACACTGGGCGCACTGAGTCTGCGTGGCGCCGCATTTCTTCACCACTCCCTCTCCTGGTGGACACTCCTGGCAGCATTCTCCACTGGTGGTGTACGTGCCGGAGTCACAGGGGAGCCGCACCGACCGCTCCGTCTTAGACGCCAGCGCTAACGCCACCTGGCACAGCGGGACAGCGGTACAGTACATCAGAGCAGCACTTTCACACACACACAGCGCAGGGCCACTGTGACTTAAACATACACAGCAAAACAAATTGATGAAAATTACTGCCATGTGTCCGACCTGTTCTTTAAATCCAACCGCTATCAGGATTCATCATAAATCATGCTGTGTCCACCTGACACACTTTGAACACGTCTAAACTGCCCTAATAGCTCCCCTGGAGGCACATCAGCTCTAATGGTAAACTTATGATGGTCGAGGCAGTGGCCATAAAATCATGTGTGCACAACATTATACACATGCCCGTCCTAATTACTGTCTAAAGGTGAGAGTAGCTGTGAACGCCAACCCCAGCTTCCGAACAGCATTGGCACACACACACAGACACACACACACGCACACACACACACACACACACACACAAACTTGTACTGCTATACTTGAGAGGACTTTTTATGGGAATAATACATTCAATCAATCTCAACTGCATGCTTAAATCTTTCTCTTAGCCTAAATCCATCTGTAACCCTAAATGCTAAAAGAAAAACTTAATCCTGTAGCAGAATAATGAAGTGAGGACCAACCAAAATGTCCTCACTTTCCAAAAATGTCCTGAAGGTCTAAAACTCAAATTGGTCCTCACAAAGACAGCACTTTTTCTAACTTAGGAGGACATTGAATTGACTTACCCAACTTTAACCAAGTCTTAATAGCACAACTTAATGGTTTACCTTGTGGGAACTGTTTTTTTTTATACCCTATTGGGAAATGAGATTATGTGACTGTGTGAACAGATAGCCGTGGTAGCGACCTGTCAATCACAAGGTAACCACGCCCTAAGGCATCCCCTGCTTTATGGTCTTTTTTACTCTAAATGGGACCATAATTTACAAAATGAACATCATGCTGTATTGAAGAAGACCTGGAACTAGCGATTCAGACCATAAACTCATGTTTACAATGTTTACTGTGAGAAGTAGGCTCATTTTCTCATAGACTTCTGTACAATCAGACTTTTTTTTTAGCAACCAGAGGAGTCGCCTCCTGCTGGCTGTTCGAAAGAATGCAACTTTAAGGCACTTCAGCATTGGCTTCACTTTTCAGAAACAGCAGAGTTTGCCCACTGGTTCATGTACACACTAATTATAAGACTCTTTAAGCTTTTCTATAACTCTGTCCATACTTGCATATCAACCACCCTCAGCAGGGAGCCATTGTACTGCAATTACACATTAATTTGCTGTATGTTTCTCTGTCTTCCTGACATAAATCCATACATGGATTGGTTTAACTTTCTTCATCCTGTCTAATCTGCCTAATCTACTCCAGTTATCACTTTCTCTCCCTCCCTCCCTCCCTCCCTCCTCTCTTGTTGCATGCTCTGATATAAATGCCACGCAGCTCTACTGGCAGAAGAACTGAGGCTTGTTCCACTGGTGTGTACGCAACAATGTTAAATAAAAGGAATTCATACCCAGACATTTTCTAGAACAAAGAAAATCATTATACTGAAACACTTTCATGTCCTGTGGCTCTTATTATGTAACGAGCAAAAGCTCATTTCCACTTAATTCACATTTGCTGAGACATCAATTCAATCTTGTCTCTCTCTCATTGGTCCCTCCCCTCCCCTCCATCCTCACTCTGCTGTCCCTGCTTTCATTCAGAAACAGATGTACTGAGCAGCCAGCAGCTCTCTCTCTCTCTCATTCTCTCTCCTCTTGCTCAACATTTCCCTCTTTCTGTCATCTGCTCTCTAGGTGCATTTCTCCTCCTGACTTTACAACCTACACTTCGGCACAGATCTCAGGTTTTATTTGAGTACATCATCAGGATTGAAGTCACGTTTTTGTCTGCAAAAACGAACTCTGGATACAGTCCAAAACCCTCAAGAGAGTTCCCTCTTGTATATCTGCAGTGGAAGGATTCATGTCCCCTAACTCCCTTTTCCTGTGACATCTCCCTGGAATACCACTCAGCCCAAACACAGATTAATGGCAGAATCAGCGGGAAATTGGTCCACCAGCAGCGGGAACATGCGTCCACACTCACAAAAACAACGTACGGTGACCCAGCTGTGATATGCTTGGTTTGCACGCTCCCCAATTTCATGGTCAATTTGAGAGTTTATTTCTAAATTTAATTCTAGCAAAGTGCACCCGACCGTCGCCACCCTTTAAACCAGCTGTCATAACAGAGTGTCCCCTCACATCCAGGGCTGTTCACATGATGACTGAGCTGCACAGCCCAATTAGACCAGCTGCTGTGGACATACCAGAGTGCCGGGAGGATGTGCCCTCTCTGCTCTGTGTGCTTTATCACCATCGTCATCCAATAATCAACTTTATCCACAAATTTCACGTCAAAATCTGCTTATGTCGTATAAGAATTTAATGAATCAGTTTACTTTCTGTAAACTGCAGCATCTTAATCTCTTCTTATCCTAATACCCCCAAATTAAGCTAAAAAATTAGACGTAAATACGTCTTCTTGTTAATGCTATTAAGAGTCTGGGCCAAGGCGTCTGTCAGCAGACTGCTCCTGGATATCTGGATGCTTTCCAATGTGAAGCAGAAATCTCAATTTTCCAGAAACTAATCCGAGCAACTTTTCCTCCCTGGATGAAAACCAAGAGGGAGGTGTGTGTGTGTGTGTGCATGTAGCTGCATGTGTATGTGTGGAGCTGGAGGGGATATAATATAAGCTGGGCATAATATCACATGCAAATCAGTTGTTGTTTAGCTGCATGCAGCATCTGCATGTTTAGCAAGGGGGGAAAAAAAACAGCACATTGGTCCTTTAATATTTTTTTTTTTTTAGAGGGAAACACCACAGAGCTGATATCAAATTATCATAAAATCACAAAATGTATTATAAATACCATGAAGAGCTCTGAAGTCAAGAAAAACTCTACACAAAAGTCCCAGCAGGATTATTAAAGCACTAGAATAAAGGTCTCTATACAATTTTAAGACACCAGTGAAATGAAAAATCATATCACAAAGTGCATAAGGTCACTAAAAAACTCTAAAAAAGCAGCATGATGAGAATATTTACAGCACATTACGCACATGCTGCATAAGCTACTTACCAAAGCGCACAGAATGAGCAGTGATAAGGTAGTAGTCATCCTGCGTCGCCTGCTGGAGTCACACAGAAGCCGGTGTAGAGCAGAGAGGAGGCAGCGCTATGTGGAGGAGGAGAAACTGCTCATTTTAATTCCAGAGGCAGGCAGCAGCTTTTTATCAATGAGTCCGCACCATCACCATCACCATCACCATCACGAGTACCGATCCGGGACCTCGGGACCGGAGTCAGATGCGGCTGTCTGGTGCACCCCTCAACACCTCCAACACCACTATACGCACTGAAGAAGAGAGGATGAAGAAGAGGAGGAGGAGGAGACCGTCCTGTCCGGAGTGCTGCGAAGCTGCAAGTGCACTGCGGAGGAGGCAAGAGGAGAGGAGAGGAGAGAAGAGAGGGGGGCAAGTCTCTCCTCCACTTTATTACCCCTGATAGTCCTGCAGTAAGACTATACAACCTGCTCCTCTTCCTCTCCTCCCTCCACCCTCTCTCTCTCTCTCTCTCTCTGCTTTAATCTCACTGTGTGGTCTGACTCAATGTGCAAAAAGTGACATCAAAATGATTTTACATTCATTGTAAACATTACGCAGCATTACGCACACTTCACTTCTCTCTCTTTATTATTTGCACTATGTGGCCAAAAGTATGTAGACACCCCTACTTTAGTGTGCTTTTGGTCTGGGGTCTGTTTTGCATCTACTGTATTGGGCTTGTCCCAGCAATTTAGGGGGGAATCTTAAAGGACCAGTGTGTAACAATTATTAAAGTGATCTATTGTGCAGAGATGGAATATGATATTAATAAGTATGTTTTCTTTAGTGTATAATCACCTGAAAATAAAAATGTTTTGTTACCTTAGAATGAATCGTTTATATCTACATATTGAGCGGACCAAGCCCCCAGGAAGAGCGCTGGGCTTTGATGCAAATTTTCATAGTGGTCAAACGGTGGTACTACAACGTCCGTGTCCGTCATGTGATGCCATTGGGCCCAAAAAGACTTTTTCCCATAGACTTGCATTGGGAAAGAGACGTCTGTAAGGGATAATTCTTTTTTAGATAAATCAACTTCCCAGTATGAACACTTGAATAGCCCTTATTTAAATCATTGGGTCTTAAAAGTTGTAAAATGCACTAATAGCTGAATCCAGAGTTATTTCCCTTCCTCCGTTCATGTGAATGAGACCCAGACCGAGGCTGGAGCGAGGGCTGGGAAACGGAGTTAAAGGAAACGCTAATGTGTCTGCTCTGTGGGCCCAATGACTGCAGAGATCGCCGGATGATCCGGGTTCTTTATCTCTCGGCAGTCGAGCCATTTTGGCTTCATGCGCCACTGAGCAACATCTCATAGGAATGAACGAGAGCCCGCCTCCAACGCTGTATCCAGTTCTCTGTATACATCCATGTCACGGAGTCCACCGTGTTGCTCCACCATGTTTCTACAGTAGCCCAGAACGGACAAATCTATACTCGATACTTCCACGTCGTTACTCACTCCCATCGCCAACGCTCTCTCTCTCTCTTGCTTCACCACTCACTTCCCCCTCTACGCACTAGCTCTGCTCCAACTGGCTCTAGAGAGGGCCATTCGCGTTTTTGCATCAACCACCGTAGCTCTCCAACACGCTTGGCACACAGGAGAGGCTTCAGTTGGTTGCTCCTCACCTCACCGCTAGATACCACCAGATCCTACACACTGCTCCTTTAATGCTGCAGCAAATTTGGTGGCAATAATTTGGGGAAGACTCTTCCCTGTTTCAATATAACAGTCCCCCGCATACACAAAGCCTGCTCCATAAATAAAAAATGTTTTTTCCCAGTTTGGTGTGGATGAACTTGACTGGTCTGACCTCAAAACCTTTGGAATGAACTAGTCTTATCAGCCGACATCAGTGGTTGACCTCACTAATGCGCCTGTGGCTAAATGGAGGCAAATCCCTGCAGCCAATAACATGTTTAACAGTCACCTTACTGTCCACATACTTTTGGCCATACAGTCTGTGCTAGTGTATATTCCTTCATCACCTAATCTAATTTCCAGTGTTGACACTGTGCCAGAGGCTGCCGTCTGTGCCGCCGTCGTGCTGGATTGAATTATCTCAACGTGTGTTTCTGATATTTTTTTCTTCCCCAAATATGTAAATGAGGCAGGCAAAGTATTAGAAACACCTTTCCATAAACAAGACCACCACAGAGCCTCAAAAGTTGTCCCGAGAACTGGGTCACCACACGAACAACTAAAGAAACCTCAAGGACTGCAGGCATAACAGGTGTTTCTATTTGTCTATATCAGATCTATCTACTGCTTTACTCCCCATATATGATGAATACGTTGTACAAAATCTCACTTTTAAAATGAACTAAATGACATTATGTTTAAAACAAAGGCTTGTGAGTCTTAGCTAATTACTGAGCAAACAGCAAAATCCAAACATATTCCCATCAGTCAGTTTATAAGGTGCATTCTCATCTTGTACCACCAGAGGGCGACTCAGCTGAGCTCAGATCAGCAGCAGCTTAACAATGAAGGATGGTGTTGTCCTCCTCACTTCACTGAGGGATGTGCTCTGTGAAAAGGCATCATTTTCACTGATCTCAGGTTTCATGTGTTACTGTATCATACTGCTGCACAGTAAAGCACTGTATGTATTTACAGTCGCCTCTATGAGAACATGGCAATTTAGATTTCATGTATCCTGGAACTGTACTGTAACTGTGTCTGTGGTGCTCAAAAGAGTAGGGCTGTAACTAATGATTATTTTCATTGTCTATTAATCTGTTGATTATTTTCTCGATTATATAGATTAGTTGTTTGGTCTATAAAATGGTAAAAAATGTTGATCAGTGTTTCCCGAAGCCCAAGATGACGTCTGGTTTTGTCCAAAACTCAAAGATATTCAGTTTACAGTCGTAGAGGAGTAAAGAAACCAGAAGATATTCACATTTAAGAAGCTGCAATCAAAGAATTTAAACTTTTTTTTTTTTTTTAATGACTCAAACTGATTAACCAATTATCAAAACAGTTGGCGTCTTATTTAATAGCCTACATTTTTTTATTGCAAGACATTTATTTTTTACATTTTATTGTGATTTTGATTTTAATAGTATCGTTTCCATGTACCATACAGTATTTAGCACTTCTGTTGAAGAGATTGTAGTCTGAAGCATGTTTTTTTTGTAAACCTGCTGAACATGTTGAGGTTTGAATCCATTAAGCGCCACCTGCTGCATCACAGATGGGTTTTTTTTGTCAAGATGATGCTAAATTTGGTGAGACCACTCCAAAACCACTAATGCACATCTAAGCATTGTAATTGTGTTTGATGCTCGTTGAGGTACTTAGCCTTTACACTTAAGGAAAACCAGTGTTGATGGATATTGATCCAAGACGATGTGACGATGAAGCAGCGGTAGTCGCCAAACAAAATGTATCTGCGTCCCACCTTTCCCGATCTCCAGTCTGTACGATCCACCTGACCCCGCCACTTCCACCTTCTCCACACCGATCACCAGCTCAGGGGACGGCGAGGCCGATGCCCCTGAAGCAGACGCAGCCACAGGGTGATTTAGTTACACTGTTGTAGATCCAAATGCTCTCCAGTATTGATCTTGGGACACATCAATTTTCCCACTTCCTACATCCTCCTTTGAGATCACCCCTGAAGCACCTCCGACTAACCCCCATTCTGATGACTCTGACAGCGCTCCTTTCCATCAATACAGTCCTCGTTGATATTGTATTCACATGTCGAGCTCAGTATTTATTGTCCATAATCACCACAGCCTGAGTAAAGCCACTGTATCACCGTGGTTGAGCAGATAGTCAATCATAGGCTCCACCTCATTCGTCAAAGAAATGCTAATAATTAATATTACCCAGCCATGTTGTTGATATTGTTTGATCCCAACAACAGTGTAACAGAGATGTACTACAACTCCAGGCTGAAATGTATCCAGCCAACAGCCAGAAATAGAAAAATGTCCTCTGAATGTGTGCTCTATTAGTAGTGTTATGGATATATGGATATGTGCTGACAGGGGCCTCTGGTAGGATACATGTATTTTTCTCTGTACGTATCACATTTCCTGCCGTATGATTGGTCAGCGAAAGGAAATGTCATGTCAGTCCCGCAAGGTCACTAATAAAATACAATCTTGATGAAGACGACTTGCCGCCCGGCGGAAGTCGTCACGGTGAGCGACTCGAAGGGCAGCAACACATGAAATTCACTGGAACACAGTTTTATTTGTTGTGTGGAAACAGCAGACTTGACTTGTCACAGTGGGAAGAGGTGTTACTAACAACAAACGATGGCTCTGTTCTGTTCAGGTGTTACAGTGACTGTGAGAAAGCATGCACGATACCAGGAACCTGATATCAAAGCAGCTGAATGGAATTCAGACATCATTTATTTCATTATTTTCACCTGTGCTTTTCATTCCACGTCTAAATGTCTTCTGAGAAAAAGGCCTATTCCTGCTGTTAGTTGTTAACTTTTTTTTTACATTTAAAATACATTTCACTACGGATGAATGAACAACCCGAAAACATAATGCCTCCGGCCACAGCTGTCGCCGGCACGGAGACATAAAACAGTTGTATAAAGTACATAATGCATGCAATAACATCAAGATAGTCAAGTCTTGGTTTTGAGTCTGTTCTAAAAGCTTTACTTGGTTTTTAAGGCCCTGTCTTCACTTATACATAGATTTTTTTTAAAGCCTTAAAATCCTCTACGTTTTGACTTCTCGTCCACACGCAAACAGAGTTTTAGGTCACTAAAATGGAGATTTTTGTGCGTTTACATGGACATGAATAACCCGTTTATGAGGCTTATCCCGGTTTTGATCATATTCGGGATATGGTGTTTACATGAGCACATAGAATCAGATTAATTCATATTCTCCGTATACATGATACATACTAGTAATTAGGTTACTGATTACTGATGGTTCATAATATTTGCTATGTTCTGAACGATCCAGACCTCTCAGGTCATCTGGATCAGGTCTGCTTAGTGTCCCCAGAGTCAGAACTAAACATGCAGAAGCAGCGTTCAGTTTTTATACACAAAATATCTGGAACAAGCTCCCAGAAACCTGCAGGACCAACTCCAACTCTGAGTTCTTTTAAATCAAAGCTTAAAACTTTCCTGTTTGCTGCTGCATTTTATTAAACCAGATAATGATCTTATACTGCACTAGAGATTTTACTCTTGTGTGTTATATTCTATTTCAGCTTCTATCTTAGCTTTTATTTTTAGCTTGTTTTTATTTTCTAATCTTTAATGTTTTTATGTTTTAATTATGTCTTAATGTTCTTTTGCACTCTGTCGCAATGTTGTTGAATGTTTATGTAAAGCACTTTGAATTGCCCTGTTGCTGATACAAATAAAGCTGCCTTGCCTTGCCTAATGCATTCTATTTTCGCAGATGCTGTGATGTTTATAATACATCAGACCGGCAAAATGTCATCCAGAGCTGGGTCCGGAGTCTTCCACAAGCTGCTAGCTTGACAACTGTGAGTATACAATAGCCATGTTTGTTGTTTACGTTCATTGTGATAATTTTGGGGGGGTGTCTTTGGAGGGAGGCCTGAAGGGTCGGGCTGTCAGTGTTGCTGACTTTGCATCTTTCTGGCTAGATTTAGAGACTTTTGGAGCTAGTGCTGCTAGCTACTTTCATTGGAAAATAATTGCCAACACTGGGCTGAGTTTTCCAGTAGGATAATCTTTCAAATCTAGCGTACTCTTACTAGTTTTTCAGCATTACCAACGCTAGCTTTAAGGTTGAGAGACCTTCGTTGTCATGGTGACAATAATAAACAATTAAAACAGGAAAGGAACAGCGGCCTCCTGTGTTAAAGTTTGATGTTTAGTTGGCCCATACATCCACCCTGACCTCGGCCCTATGCAGACTTTGTTACAATATAATACCTGACTTCTTCCTTTACTCCCATTATAACTCCTACAGCAGCCAGATGGCTTTGCCACTTAATGTAGACATGTGTCACTTTGGGGCACTTTCTAAATTAACAATACGTTTCCATCTCTTTGTGATGGACAATAGTGAATACGAAAAAACTCATAGGTTTTGGTCAAATAAATTGTTTTGTTAGATAAATACCTCAGATCTGAATGTTACTATAGTATATGGACAGAAACACATTGTTTGGACTGTACGCTGCAGCACATTGGATATGAAATGAAATAACGACGGGGGTTAAAGTAATGACTTTCAGCTTTAAGGGTCTTTGAAGGTATTTACATCCATGTTGAATGAACAGTCTAGGAATTATGGGCCTTTATATACATATTCCGTCTAATGTTTGACTACAACTCATATACTGTTCCCCCCACTTAGGTGCAAACAGCCTCAAATTATAGTTGAAAGTCATGTGTTGAACCACAGTCATCGTTTCATTTTGGTTCCAATATGTTCTGAGCCAAACCAAGAGAAAATGTGTCACTCTCTAAATGCTCTAAATGCTGCACTGTGCTTCTAATCAGTCCCAATAAACCCCTCAAACATCACGTTTGTATTTAGAAGAACTTCAGGTTTTATTGCCTGTTTTTTCGGACGGGCTTTCTCCTGTCGGGTCAAGCTCAAAACGTAATATAATGATTTTTGGCCATGCATGTAAAGGAAATAAATGATCCACATAATCAATCACTTCTTGGTTGTCGTTTGCATCCCGATTGCAGGAGGGAAACAAATAAAGTCCAGGTTGCCTCCACTTTGTTAAAAACGTGGCTCGAGATCTGAAGGGAGCCGGTGAAGTATTCAAACTGAAGGAATGTATTTCTTCTCTTCAATGCAGTACTCGGTGGTGGATATAAAATACAGATGTACTGTTTAGACACAGATAAGTGTAGGCAAGACAAGAGGCCTCAGTGTGACCCTGGTGTGATGTTACAACGGTGCAATGATTTCTTATCTGTGTGCTGTTGCTGTGACAGATTGGAGCTGATATAAGAGTTGGATGGCCACTGTATAAAGTTATGGCCCAGCATGCATTGAGGAAACCGCTCGGGGAGGCGTATTGAGTCCACAGGGTGGACACCACATGTTTTGAACACTGCCAAGTAGGGGATAGGACATCACCTGTGACTGGTTACACATCTAAAAACAAGAGTTATAGTTTTCACTCAAATCATAGGAGGAGATGCATTCACCCTTCACAAATCGTTCGCAAATATGAACCACAAAAAGTGCACGCTGAAAGCTGGAGTCGAGCCAGAGCTGTATAGGGAACGTACACTTTTCTCCTGGCAGGCTGTCTTTACGCTGTCATGTTCATGGTTTGGTTTTTTTTCTCCTTGGTTAACTTTAACTTTGAAAGATTGCCCACGTCCAGAACGTTAAGCTCAAATATCCGAGGTTCAAAGAGAAGAATAAAAATAGAGTTTTAAGCCCTATCAGAGTCATTTATCTGGCCGCTACAGCATTATTATGGGAACCAAAGAGCTTTTCTTACAGAAATATCCCCATGTATTACATATATTTATGTAAAACAGGTACAGTAAATGCCAACCGAACTTTTTCATCTCAAAATTCCTGGTTTATTTTTTACCCCAGACAAGCTGTAATCAATATGTTTGAATATTTAGCCAATGAAGTGGTTTCTCCTTCCTGTGGCCTCCCTACAATCAACTACATTTCCTGCTGCTGTATTTCAACCCGGTCTCATGGGAAGGCGTATAAATAGCACGACATTACGAGCGTGTCATGAGGACGCATTTCAGGCTTTTCGCGTGTCCTTTGAACGCCACGCAACAAAATTACAGTAACGTCCGCAACAAAACCACAAAGTTAGGATTAGGAAAAATTTCATGGTTGGGCTTAAAATAAGTACTTAAACTATGAAAAATACGTGCAGAAACAACGTAATATTAGTATGGAAAACACATCACAAACATCACTAAAAACATGTGAAATGTAAGGGATAATGTACAGTGAGCCGTTGTGAAATAAACCCTGACAAGATGCATCGCCCTGAAGGAGTTTATTTTACGACAATGACCCGCTAGCTGTACATTATCCCGCTTATTAAGAAAATCTTTAATTTGACACAAAAACGGTCTGCCAGAGTCCAACATCAGAACTGTGCCCATAGCAACGGTTTGTTGTACATAGTAACAGTCTGCTATAAAGAAATAGCAGATGCTGTGACACATCCACCTCCCCACCAGCCCGCCATAAGCAGCCTTTCTCACTTTTTATTCTACGTCACTAGCTCTGAGCGTAGCATATTTAAGCGGATGAATTTACATTGCAGTCAGTACAGACAACATTGCACACAAATGCAAGAAAGGCGTTCTTATTGCACGCTAAATGCCTTGCGCATTATCGTGTCATTGAAACGCCTTTTCGTGCAAACGGGCTGATATATTTAGTATTTCATTTTTTAGTGTACCAGCACTTTGTTTGTTTAAAGAAACGTGATTTTACCAGCTCTTCTCACTCTCAGCAGTTCTAAGTGAATTAGTGAAGCATAAATGAAGTCCCTTGCTCATTACCGTAGGTGAGTGATTAATGACTTCCACTGTGTTTGGATCCTCTGAACAGGATTAACCCTAATTTCTCTTTATGTTGTTTTAATAAGGAGTGTGCGTTTCTTTGTTTGTGAAACAAACTGTCCCCCTGGGTAATGTGTTGCAATGACTCATGTTTACTGTGCGTTTTTTACACAGCCAGATTTCTCTCTCCGACTTCAAGCAAGATTTATTGGAAACGCTGCTCTGCACAAAATCAAAGCAGAGAGTCAAAATTCAGGACTTTTCATCATGCAGTTTCTCTCTCATCTGTTGTTCTTGGATGTTCAAAGCATTGTTTCTTTATACTTCCAATGCATTCCATAGTGAAGGAGCAGGAGAGCTGACCCGCAGCCAACAGCTCATGTGGGACGCCAAGTTGGAGGCACACATCAGAAAGTATAAAGTAGAATTACTAGCATAACAGTTTACATAAATTACACAAAGTCCTGAGTGGATAGCAAGAAACAAACAAGGAATAAATCAGCAACTAAATGCCAATTAACAAGAAGCACCAAGTAGCTCCTGATTTAATCTGAATTAAAGACTTCCGTTACTTGGGAACAGACCACAAAATACTATAATGAACAAGTATGTTAGTTCTGAATCAGCATCAACATCTACATCAATGTGCTCTACGTATGATGATTACGTTATAGCCATGCTAGCAGCAGTCAGTCTAGTGGGCAAACATGCTTCCTTTATTCAAATGTATGTATATATATATTATTGGAATCAATTAACAACACAAAACAATGACAAATATTGTCCAGAAACCCTCACAGGTACTGCATTTAGCATAAAAAATATGCTCAAATCATAACATGGCAAACTGCAGCCCAACGGGCAACAGCAGCTGTCAGTGTGTCAGTGAGCTGACTTGACTATGTCTTGCCCCAAACTGCATGTGATTATCATAAAGTGGGCATGTCTGTAAAGGGGAGACTCGTGGGTACCCATAGAACCCATTTACATTCACATATCTTGAGATCAGACGTCAAGGGACCCCTTTGAAAATGGCCATGCCAGTTTTTCCTCGTCAAAATGTAGCGCAAATTTGGAGCGTTATTCACCCTCCTTCATGACAAGCTAGTATGACATGGTTGGTACCAATGGAATCATTAGGTTTTTCTAGTTTCATATGATCCAGCTCTAAAATTGAGCCTGCAACAATCTCCGAAAGATCACTTCTGGTTGCAAAAACACAAGATGGCGACGACCAAAATGCCGAACTCGAGTATTCAAAACGGCAGTCCACAAACCAATGGGTGACGTCACGGTGACTATGTCCACTTCTTAACAATTGAAACTTTTCCCAACTTTTAGTTTGTCCGCACTTCTAGGCAGAGTCAAACGGCCGAAACTCGCTGAGTTTGGGAGCAGCCACTGTAACTTTATATAGACAATGCATGGCAGCTCGCCACAGGCCACAGTTCGCCACTGATCTGGCGTGAATTCGGCTGTAGACTCATGCTGCCTTGTGTCATACATTCCCAGTAACAAGCATAAAACCCCTCTTGTCCCATGACATATGTGGTCATTATTAAGACCATGGCTTATGTTCCAGCTTGATACAGTAAAACTGGTGCTTTGGGGCTGGCAAGCTTGTTAAAAATGTGGTCTGTATCTCTATTCATGTATTTCCTGTTGAATGAAAGTTATTTCTCTAATCAGAACAATAATTTAGACTGGAGTGAAAAATGTATTTACTCCAGCACAACTGCACACCAGATCTCCAGAGGTTGTTCTTTATGACACATGAGATAAGAGAGTGTTTTGGACTAAGCGACACATTTTGCATCCAACTTTCTGTGTGGGAAATGTGGCGTTTGGTCCAAAAAACTCACTTATCTCATGCAGAAATAAAAACAGAAAAAAAAATCTCCAGACATCATGGTGCGAGGTGAGATTCCAACTTGTATAACAATAGGAATATAACCTTAAATAAATGCCATTAGTTGTTGTGAGTGAGAGCAAATGAATGACTACATTGCACCCAATTGTAAAGTATTATCAATTGACATTTAAATAATATCAAAATACAGGTCCTGCATAAGCACTTCCATCAAGAGTGGTGCTCATGTCTCTGATCCACATGTGCAGGATGACTATATCTTGTCAGAAAGCCTTATATTTCCTGACAGAGTGGGTGGATTCTCTGCAGACCCCAGAGGCTCGTGTTCTGCCCTCCCTCTGTGTCCCAGACAGCCACAGGATGCAGCAGAGGTGCAGTGAAGCATTCGAGTCCAACTTTAGTGTCATATTGCTGACCCAGCGCACACAGACACTAAACACCAATGCTTTCATACCTGACAAAACCAGACTGAGACATACAGGGGATGGTATCACTGAGCAGGTGCACTGTGGCAGTCCCGTACAGCCGTTTAAAAAAAAAAAAAAACAGTCTTCCCATTTCTGTCTTCACATGGCGGGTGATCGGAGCGTGCTTCACCCTCAGATCCCCTGCTGTCACCGTGTGTGGAGGCAGCAGCATCATGTTGTAAAACATGTGACCCCCTCAGAGTAGATGACCCTGATGTAGCTGGGAGCCAGAAGCTGAAAGGTGCAAAGACAGGTTGTATTTACACAGGTGATGCTCAGGAAAAACTGTATACAGATCATTTTTACTGACACACTCGCTGCAAAAAATGTCCATCTTTAACGACTCATTTCATCTCATGTTTAGTTTTTGAATTATTTTTCTTGGTACAAGTGGAAAGTCTCTCTCAGGAGGGGGAGATAAGTCACATGTGTTTATTTCAGGAAAATAAGACTTAATGGATCACTTCACATACCACCCAACCCCGTATTACGCCAGAGTGTGTGATATACCCGCCTGTCCACCAGATGACAGCGTGTCAGTGTCATGTTTTGCATCGAGGAGACGTGAATATTACACCCGTGTATGAAGGTGCAGTACTAGCAGGGGGCAATAAAAACATCATGGTTGGCTTTGAAATAAGTAATATGTAAACTAAGTACAACATGTAAGGAAACAACGTAACATAAGTACGGAAAACACGTCACAAACGTCTCTAATGTAACTTAGAAAACAAAACACCGGTCTCCTGGTTGAAAGTCCTGTGTTTGTTGGACCCATCTACTAACCCCTATCACTCGCCATCGACTGTATTCTCAGTTTTTATTCTACGTCACTAGCTCTGAGCGTAACATATTTACATGGATACATTTACATTGCAGTCAGTATAGACTATATTGCGTACAAATGACACGCCAAAAGCAAGAACGCCGTTCTCATTGCACACTTTTGCCTTGCACATTATCGTGCAACCAGGCTGCACCCCTAGGTGTAAAGCCATGCACATAATTTGAATCTTTTGAGGTTAGTTGTTAGGTGCTTTTTTTTTTTTTTAGTAAGTCATTTTTGGATTATCCAGAGTAACCGAGAAAAACAATAATGTGTACCGGCTCCTCAGAATAATCACAGCCCTCACTATGAACAGTTGGAACTACTTTCTACTGAAGAAATAGTCCTCTGTGTTAACAGTGAGGCCTGTGATTATCCCGAGTACCCAAGATATTTGTTCTGGAAAGAAAAGCGCCTGTTGAGTTTTTCCAATTTCATTTTTCTCAGTGCTTCGAGCACCACAAACAAAATCCAATTTACTTTTTTGCACACTGTATCGGGGGCAGCAGCAGAAAGATATAGATCTCTCAAAACTGGGGAAGATAAACAGACACTATCTGTATGGCTAGATAAAGAATTCAGGTGACCAAATCAGGAGGGTACATGGAAAAATATGTATTTTTGTAATATACTGTATATTAACTGCCCATTTAACACTTTTAATTATTTATAAATAATAATAATTTTAATTAACTCTTGTATTTTTAGTGTTGGGGACTACATAGACATTGCTCTGCTGTGCTGTAGCTGGACTGAGAATAGTTTCAAACATAATACCAATAAAGTGGTGCAGGGATGACATGTTTTTGTAGGCCAACACAGAAGTTAGAGTCGCATGGGTTCCCTCAACAAAAAGCCAATGGGATGTTTCCATTGGGTTTTGGATAATTGCAGAAAATAAACTCTGTGGCAAACAAACGTTTATGATACTTACACGTTTTGTTCCATAAAATAATCTCCACAAATGAACACCACTTTTACGATTTTTGAAGTCGCATTTACGATCGCATGACTTCACGTCACTACCACTTAGCTAAATGTGGATTAATGTTCTGCGTGATGATGTTAAGTAGTCTAATTTAGCAACTTGTTGGCAACCGCCTTTTTGAAACCACTTTAAAGCTTCAAAATTCATAAGTGGGATATTTATTGATGTATTTCATATCCTAAAACAAAATGTTAAATCTCTTAAGCTTGTGTTAACCACAGACCTTATTTCAGGCATCTAACTAAAAACCCATTGACTTAGAGACGAGGGAACCAGAGGTGCTAAAATACTAATAACTCATTTCTGGGTTTTAGGGCTCATTCCTGCACTACTCTATTCCCATTTACAGAAAACAGAAAGGATCATATACACAGATCATCTGCTGTCCTCCACCAATAATTTGATTTAATGCCTAAAATGCTATTGCTGTCTTTTTAAAAGTTTAGAAATTAAAACAAAAAGAGTGAACTAAGAGAAAATCATTTAAATGGTTTTGAGGGGAACATTATGCGGAATTTTCCAAGAGATGACTTTTGACCTTGCTTTAGATAAGATAAGAAGATTAGAAAACAAGCTTGATTCGTTTTTCAAAAGTTGAGACTTTTAAAAGTTACCGGAGAACTGTGATGGTAAATCACTTAAAACCCCCTGCAGTGTATTTTGGCATTTCTGTGATATTTCATATTTGTGTGAGTCATTTCCAGACTAAGTTGATTAGTCACACTGTTTGCCAATTTGTTTTTGACAAATAACTTAATTTTGTGCTCAAAGTAAAAGGAAAAATAAGAAAGAGGGTTGTTGCTAAAATGGGAATATGACGTCTGACTATCGTAGAACTTGCAAGTCATACGTCATCCTCCTACGTCATGCTCGTTTGCGTCTGAGCAGCTGCATACTGATAAATCTGTTTATCTGTGTGTCAGTTAGGTGTAGTTAACTTGCCCAACTTGTTGCATTAGAAAACTGAGGGTTTTCATTTTATTTTTAGTTTCCTCCACCTTTGTTTCGTGTGTTCTTTATTTTCACAATGGCTTTTTTGTGTGCCGAGAACGGGTCCAATCAATGCAAAATCCCACCGACAGAATTATAAAAACACACTGACTGAAAGCAGCCGATGCCGTTTTGGAGCCCGTGTCTGTCTGATAGTGTTCAGAGGCAAATGATGCTTTGATGTCTGTTTACTTTTTTTTCTCCTTCTGCTGTATATTATCTTTTTTTTTGGATAATCCAGTCTTTTAATTATCCCAGAGGGCCTACTTTAAATTTAATTGTCATGTTTCATTGTCTAATCATCCGAGTTATTGCCATAATCATTTTGTTCCTCTTGAAAATGACAATAACGATAAGTTCATAAAGTGGTTTTGAGAGCATCCGTTTGCCAGTAAGTAATAACACAGTTCCTTTATTCCTCCTCTCACTGCAGTGAAGCGAAGCGCTGCCTCAGATGAGACCATTTATGATCCGCTGTAATCGAGAGAAGTACTTCTTATCTGCTTTTCTTACCGGCTTTTTCCTCTGTCCTCTTCAGCTAACCACTATAATCAGCCAAATGGATGAGCTGCTTCACTCAAGGTGACGGTGATGGAATATTGATGGCGTTGGTGTGATTTTAAACCTTGATATATTCCCTGCTCTCTGAGTGCATCGAGCACCTCGGCAGATAAATGTGCCATTTCCTCGGCATCAATCAGAAGACCTATTGTTATGACGCACAAATTGTGATTCAAATATATTCAAATTTGAGAATTGCAATTATATTCTCGCTGTTTGCTCAAATAGAAGAAATAGAGCATCTGCATAATACCCCTGCAGGCGGAGACATTTACATTTCACTTGCCTCGCATGCATTGTCTCACGCAGGCCCGACGTCTTGTGATCAAAGGAGTTTAACAAAGCAGGACATTGTGGTTTTAGGCTTCCTTTGGTCTGTACTGAGCATCCTGGGATCATAAAGGCCGCTGCTGTTTGACTTCTTAAGCACCTGGAACATCATGTGAAAGGAGACAAGGCAGGGGCCAGGAGAGAAATCGAAACAAATGAAAAGAGGTGTTAAGAGAAAAAGAGATGGTAGTCAAAAGGTGAGCTGTTGACTGGGAGCAACCCGAGGATGAGTATTGACAGCAGGGCACAGAAAGGGGAGTAATACGATTAGCTGGTTGTGTGGTATTGAATAGCAATCATAGATAACCTGATCCTCTTCCTCTATCTTCCTCCAAGCATCCTTTACTTCCAAAATGTGATCTTCCTGAGCTCCGGACTTCCACAAACAGCTCAATACTAATAAATAATATTGAGTAATGAGGGCTTTAATTCAGATGCTTAATCACTTCTTGTAAATCCATTTGTGCATTTCGGCATTTCCTCGACTTGATTGGAGTTTATTACTGCATGCAAAGTGCAAAGTTAAAGGTACAGTGTGTAGGATTTGGCGGCATCTAGTGGTGAGGTTGCAGATCGCAACCAACTGAGTTCCCCTCTGCTCACTCCTCCCTTTCCAAGACTGCGGTAACGCACAAAGATTCATAGTTTCAGGTGATTATACACTAATGAAAACATAGTTATGAATATTATATTCCATTTCTACTGACAAATCCCCCGAAATGTTACACACTGTTGGTTTAATAGGTGCATTTGGGTATCATGTTTGTCAGGTGTGTCGTCATGTTCCCGTCCCAGCATGCTTTTCGTCTCATTGGCAGTGATCAAAGGCCGTGACCTTGTTTGGGTCATGTTCACTCAACCAGCGTACATGTCTGGCTGCTAATGTCCTGGAAATCCTCAACACAGACACAAAATAAACCTTTGCTGTGTGTGTGTGTGTGTGGGTGGATGAATGTGTACGTGCGTATCTATGAGGCCATATATTGTATTTATTGCATTTACTATAATTCCCGGCTCTAAACATAAAATCTGTATTCATTCGCCTGGTTTTCTTCCTCGTTCTTGTTTTTCCCATTATCTCGTTTTCCAGTAAGCGCCATCACATATCTCTCTTTACACAACATGCATCTCAATAACCTCCTTACGTCCCTATACGTTGTTGTCATTCAAGCCACAGAGCTCAGGCTTCTCCTCTCAACCATACGTTTTCTTCCTCGGGGGAAAAAGAAGAACTGCAGTTTCATATATGATTATAGTCAGCCATCCAAATATAATGTTAAAGATTGTATCGATGCCAGAATAAATTAATGGATCCCGCCATGTATAAAACAACCACTATTAGCATGTTAATGTGTCACCGCAAATAAACACATGCACACTCCAGCCAATAAATCAGTGGTTCCCACACTTTCTGGCTTTATGACTCCTACCATGTTTGGATGCAGTTCAACCATAAAGTGATTTTCCCTCCAGAGATTGTTTCATTACAATACATTTGGAGGCATAAAGAGGGAAAACTGTCCAGTAGCCTATTTAACAAGACAAATAAAACAAGACTAGAAGTCTACAGCCAAGCTGGAAGCTCTGAGAAGCCGTCATTGGAAATGGTTTGGAAACCGGCAGGAATCTGTCAATCAAACCCGAAGCCAGTCGGGAAAGGACCGAAAATATCTTTTCCATCGGGAAAAGCCATTCAGTGCCGTTCTTTGCTCTTCTTTCAATGAAGAAATACTCTCTAGTTCTGATATCACTGATGCTACTGCAGCATCTAAGCCAACCTCTTCAGGAGCCGCCATTGTTGGTTTAGAACGAACAGTTCAAACACCTGTAGCTGCCAGTAGCTCCTCACAGGATGCTGATTGGCCCGTGGTCTGGCTTGGCGGACAGAAACGCAATACTTGAAGGCTGACTAGATAGATTTTTGTGGTTGTATTTTTAAGGTAATTGCGAAAACTTACAAAAACTTGCAAAAACCTAATACCTAATACCCTAACTCAAGGTCAATGCCTAACCTTAACCATCTCGCAAAAGTTTCGCAATGATGCTAAATGCTTACGTCAACATAGTAACATGCTAAAAATGACAGTGCTAACATGCTGATGTTTAGCAGGTATAAAGTTTATCATGTTTATCATCTTAGTTTAGTGTGTTAGTATGCCAACATTAGCTAATTACCAATAAACGCAAATTACTGCTGAGGCTGATGGCAATGCCATAGGATTTGCAAGTATTTAGTCATAAGTATTGGAAAAAGTTTTGACCTGATAATGGCGCTATATGAAAAACTAAGAGGTCACCAAAGTTATTGCAATTCATCCCGAGGGTGACAAGAATGTTTGAACCAAATTGCATGGTAATCCATTCAATAGTTTCACTAAATCCATTACAGTCAACCTCATGGAGGAAAATCACCAAATTCATTAAGAAATATTGTGTGAGAACCATGAATGTCACAATGCATTCAGTAGACGTTGAGATATTGAACTGGATAATCTGCACACATCTAGTGGACATGTTGTCAGAACCCAGCTGTTTAGATTCTGTATGATATATATCTTATTTAAGTGCTTCTGACATATCGCAGTGATAAAACGCTGTGAAAGCATTCTGCCTCGTTGGCCGTCGTTGGGAGCTAAATGTCTGAAGGTGAAATCGACTTCAGGGTCAAACCACGAACCCAGTAAGCCTCCATTGATTTACAGGGGGCTCTCCTCTCATCCCTCTCCGTAATAGCTCTTGTAATAGCCACTTGCGAAGCAGATGGCGTCTAAACTTTTAACGTACAACTGTGTTGCTTTCCCTCTTTTGTGGTCTCCAGTCAGGAGGTTAATGATTTAACGAGTGAGACCTTCTGAGAAACAGAAACATATTCAAATGGAGCTGGAATTCGGACCACTGGTGTGCAGTCATTTCCCTTAATTGTTTCCTGAACTTTGCCCTCGGGGTTTTCCCTGACCCGGCGTATCCTGATGGGGCTCAGTGACAGACGTGGATTTGGGAAGATGGAAGAGGGTGAGTCCACATGTGTGTGTGGTTGGTGCTGGTCCAGTCCAGGTGGCAGCAAAGTCAAATGTACCTCATTTACTTCTGACACACTCCTCCATCACTTCCTTGAAGCCTGGACTTATTCAGACTATTCCTGAACCATTCCCATTAAATTGTTCCCATGAATGTGACGTTGTAATGGGTTCTCAACGAGGCCAGAAGCTCCCACGTTAATGTCTTGTGTTTCCTTGAGTGATTGATTGGAATCAGAGCTGAAGACTTCAGACTTTAGGTCACTAAAACAAGGACTTGACGTGGACTTGGCTGCTGAGAGACTGATTCATGAAGATTTGACCTGATTTACATCCATCCTTCTGTCCATCTATTCTCCATCGTAAGGTAGCCCAGAAGTCTTTCTCCCTATAGCTCCTCCTGGGGGATCCAGAGGCTTTCTCAGTCATTCAATCACTTCATTTGAAACTTTAAAGCAAAACCTTTCAAGTCTCTTTTGATCTGGTAAAATACTGAAACGATAAAATAAAAAAAGACAGCAACAGGTGGGCTTTGTTTAGCTACACATCATCATTAGTGCGTTGACCCAAATGAACAGAATAAAACAAAGTTTGTTTCCAGGATTTACTGCCATGACACCACTTACTATAGATTGGGATTTAAGAGCAGATGTGTAGACTTGGGACAAACTTAAATGGGGACTTGGACTTGACTACTGTAAAGGGTTCGGTATGCTTCAAACCATCTAGGTCGTACAAAGTGTCATCTGAACGTGAAATTGTTTATACCTGTTCTGAATGGTGACACTTGAAGATGAGGTAAAATCTTGTCGTGATAGAGAGTTTCGAGACCTTCGGACCGTCTCTTCTTGCAGCCCGGCCGCACGAAAAGGCGCATGATTGACACGATAATTCACAAGGCATATAGCTTGCAATAAGGACAGTTTTCTTGCTTTTGGCCTGTCATTTTTACGCCATGAAGTCTCTACTGACTGCGATGTAAACGCATCCATGCAAATATGCGGTGCTCAGAGCTTGTGACGTAGAATAAAAACGTGAGAAAGACTGTTTATGGCGGGAGGGAGGGGAGCCGAAAACCAAAAACACAGGACTGTCAACCTGGAGACCGGTGTTTTGTTTAGTAAGTTACGTTAGTGACGTTAGTGACGTTAGTGACGTTTGTGACGTTTGCGACGTGTTTTCCGTACATTTATTACGTTGTTTCTGTATGTATTTTACTTAGTTTCTGTACATATTTTAAGCCCAACCATGATGTTTTTCATAAACCTAACTGCGGACATTATCTCAGTTTTATTGTGTGGCGTACAAATGACACGTGAAAAGCCTAAAATGTGTCCTCATGTCCTTGTAATGTCGTGCTATTTATACGCCTTCCCATGAGATCGGGTTGCCCAAAAGACCCCCACAACCTGTTCAAGATGCTTGAGATTTGACTTGAACTTGTCTTGATTTAAATGAGACTTGTTTTGGACGAGCACCAAAACTCTTAAAGAAAAAGCTCTGGTTGGAAAGTGTTGTTGGTATAAATGTGAAATTGACTACTGGAGCCTAAAGAGGAAGAAAATTAAGAATAATGCTTCCCTGCCCACACTTCCTGTGGCATTACTAAAACCACTCCCTGTTGTTTATCACAGCTTTGACCTGACTTTAGCTTCAGCCTCAGTTATTGAGCCCTATCTACCTGATAAGTTGCATCACACAACCACAACGTGGCCTGACCACCTGATACAGCTGTTTCTGTTTCAGGCTTATAACTCTTGTGAAGCGATTGATGCAGACTTTCTTTATGGGCTGGAAAGGGTAGAAAAGTTCAGTCCTCCTGCTGAGGTGCACTGGTCGACACCGTACCGTGTCCCAGACATCACCCCCCGGGGGACGTCATCGTATCAGAGCATGAAGGGAAGTGGAGGATGGACGATTCCTTTACACCAGGTCTAAATCATCCCTTCTCCATCCATGTTCTCAGCCTCTGCCCATCTCTCCGCCTGGTTTTCTTTTTTTCCACCTGGAAAAATAGCAGGCAGTGAAACATGATACAAGGCGACGGGTGGGGGGGGTCGTGCCGGTCGCTGCTCTGTCCCGCTAATGGAGATGGATGCGGGTTCAGAATTGTCTCCCGAACAGCCTCCATGACGGAGAGAGAGAGAGGGGAGATCCATTTCTCCTGCGCTTCCTCCCAGGCTGCAGAACTCCTTTAATGAGAGGGAAGGAGGAGGTGGGGCGGGGGAGAGAGGAGCTGAGCACTCACAACTTGATTTGAGAGAAGGAGGCGAGACCGCGGGATGCAGAGAGAATGGGATGGCAGACAGAAAAGACATGTGGGGAGACAGAAAAGAGATAAAATGAGCGGCAGCAGAAAGGAGTGGAGAAATGACATGTTGACAACAGAGGAAGATAGATGATAAGACAGCAGGGAGAGGGGATTGAAGGAATAATGATATTCAAAGAGGTATAATGCAAAGAGAGAAAGGCCCGAGATGAAGACTGACAGAGATAAATAGACCATGATTGCCTACAAATCACTCCGTTGCTATTATGCCTCCAGTAAGTCCATCCTCCAAATGTCTCTGTCCCTGTCCTGTATCCCCACAGTTGAGGTTCCTATTGTCTTTTATCACACAACATTTTTGTGAGCTTTTGGGCTGAACATCAGGGTTATCTGTCAAAGTAAAACAACCGTAGATGATAAGAGGCGGGAAAAGAAAACTTCACTTGTACGACGACAGGAGAGGAATATTTAAAGCTGAACTACAAGGTTTTTATCCAACACGTTGTCACTCCCAACGCGTCAATTACCGCAGCTTGGACAGTGTCCCTACGCTTCAAACTGAGACGCTCTAGGTACCCCTCTAGCGAGAGTTTGTCAGGGACAACGTGTCAGCTTCCGCTTGTTACATGCATACAGTATCTTTTGAAAATACACTTCCAACATAGATTTACTTAGTTTTTAGGTTTACGTACGCAACAAAACTACTTGGTTATGTTTTGGAAAAGATCGTGGTTTGGCTTCAAATAAGTACATTTGTTATGTAAAATAAAAGACTTGTTACGTAACTGGCGTTAGTAAAGTACGAAAGTTATATAACAACTACAGCAAAATAAGTCTGCGTTGCGTTGGTTTCACATGTCAATGGACCGCTCAAACTGCAAAATCAAAACTCCTATACAGCAGCGAGTCAAACGTATAAAGCATCACACTGCAGGCAGATTGTGTGGTGACATCACCTCACATGATATATGTTTACTGAGGTTAACATTTTTCAAGCTGTTATCTCTTGTTGCCTAATGCAGCTTTAATAAAAGGGAAATGAATGAACCCATCAGATCTGAGCAGAGATACAACTGAAAATACTAAATTGATGATTTCAGCTTTCAGATATTTCACTGTTCACACATCCGGATGAGGAAACTAGATCAAACAGCTTTAGCTACATCATAAATGGCCACCTGCCTGCTGGTGTTACCATACATCTTTATTCTCTCTTGACAGCGCAGTGTTTACTCTGCCAGAGCCCTTTTAGCCTCTGCAGTGGTTTGTATTTCAGTGTGTGACTCACTTAAAAGCTCTCGATAAATTCATTAGAGAAAAACGGCGTTCGAAGCCGCAACAGATTTTCTCAACAAAGAAAATGGTCGGCGGGATCGGTTCCTGTTTTTAACCACTGGTTGGCTGTAAACAGGGAGAAGCACACATGTGGACTCTCCTGCACAGATGAACACGGTTAATGTCAACCATTCACAGCTTTAATGTGTGTGCAGGAAGCTGAAATTATTTGATAGGGAACGTGAGAAACAAATAGTCACACCCCTTCCTTTCATTGTCATTCATATCTTAACGTTTGTATTTAGATCCTGTTTCATTCCTCTTGAGTGTTACGCTACATGGCCAAAAGTATTTGGACACAACTAGTGTGCTTCCAACATGGGGTCAAACGATGACGATCACTCTGTCTACACTTTTTAAAATTCTTCATCCTCAGCCAAACTTATATAATGATTCCTAAATATTCTCTCGACTCCCTACCATCTAAACTTTTTAAAGATCTTTGGCCATTTCTGGGACCTACAATGCCGAATATTGTTAATTTATCACATATGAGAGGCTACTTTTCCCAATAGCTTTAAAAATGCTGATCTTGTTCTATGGTCTTTTAATAATTCATGTCTTACCTTTAATTATTTTCGCTTCTTGTGTGTCTATACTCGTTCCAGGTCTTCGTGGTAGAGAGGATGTCATGTGTCTCATGTCCTACTTGCTTTGGTGGCTCCTGGAAGTTCCTCGACATCTTCCAGGATCTATATTCTTCATATATTGGTATGTTTACAATCTATCTACTTGATATTGTCGATTCATTTCTCCCTATTGTCATTTTACTATTGTTATGTCTGTCTGCAACATTGCTTGCATGTCTGTCTGCATTGGAAGAGGGATTTATCTTCTGTTTCTTCCTTTTTTTCCTCTTAAAGAGGTTTTGTTGGGGAGTCTGAGCCTAAGTTGAGGGAAGGATTGAGGGTATCATATGCTGTACAGATTTTACTTGACTGTTCTGCACAGAGCCCTGACCTCAACCCCATCCAACACCTTTGGGATGAACTTGAACGCCGACTGCATGCCTGCCTTACCTCACTAAATTCCAAAGGTTGGAGGCTGTTATAGGGGCAGATTGATGCCCATGGTTTTGATATAACATGTTTAATAATCACATATGGGTGTAATGTCCAAATGTCCACATACTTTTGGCCGTATGGTATGTCTCGGGGCTTAAAACTTACCTGACATTTGGGTCAACACACAAACAACTAAAGTGAAGTTCGTGTGTCCACAAACCTTTGGCCAAATCCATTCTTCAATGTGCAGTGGTGGAAAGTAACTAACTACATTTACTCAAGTACTGTACAATTTTGAGGTACTTGAACTTTACTTCAGTACTTTATACCTCTACTCCATATCAGAGGGAAATATTGTACTTTCTATTCAATTGCATTTATTTATCAATTTGCAGATTGAGATTATTAATACAACATGTAATCAACAAATACATTTATTATGTATTATTATAGATTAAGATCAAACTTTATTGATCCACAGGCTATCCAGCAGTGTAAAGTACATAATTATGGATAATAAAGTAATTAAAATTAGCCCCACCTTTACCAGCTGCAATATTAAAGTGATGAACACAATAATGCATCAATAGTTATAATCCAATAATATCATATACATTATCTGAATTGGGTCATACTGCATAATGAGTAATTTTACTTTTGGTACTTTTGGTAATATTTTTGTACTTTTACTTACATTTTGAATGCATTACTTTTGCTTGTAACAGAGTATTTCTACACTGTGGTATTGCTACTTTCTTGTGCCTCACTTTAAGTTTCTCTGATGTCCTTAGGGCAGTGATTTTCAAAATGGGGTCCGGGGACCCTCAGAGGTCCTTGAGGGGGTTCCAAGGAGTCCAGGGAATAATCTGTTTTCACTATAATTCCATCCATGAGTAACACAATGACTATTTTGGTCATTGGGTTTCATACACTTTCTGTAATAAAACATCTAAAAGCAAAAGTCCTATCAGACGAGGGACCCTGGGACAAAATATTATCAAATGGGGGTCCGTGGTATAATTTGTTTCAGTTTAGAAAAAGTTTAGGAACCACTGTCTTTGAGGACAAAAATGTCCCCAGTGATGCACAAGGGTTAAATAAAAGATGTGAGTACTTCCATCACCACAGACCTGATGTTTCAGCAGCCACATGACAATCTACTCTTATACAACAGCTCCCCCTTGTGGATAAATACAGCTAATCAAACAAACACATCATAACAAACATGTAGCTCCTTCAGTCAAAGACATCTTTTGACTATTTGTTTTTTTACTTCTTAGTCAGAAAAACATAAATTAATTTGGACAGTATGAGATAACTATTTACTCCATCTTTGATCACTTTGTGTATCAACATGTGTTGTTTTCATCCTGTTTACTCTTTTCTCTGAGTTCCTGTATGACCTTCCAGCTGCTGTCCAGACTCGTCCTCAGCTCGGCCAGATCCCTCTTGATGTCCTCCAGGAGCTCCAGCTTTGAGAGTTTCCTGTCGATGGATGAGAGCACGTCCTGCTGTCCGGCCTCCTCCTCGACAGCAGCATCCTGCTCTGCGGTGGGACAGACGGGTTCCTGAAATGACCCCATTGTTTGCTCCCAAATCATCTCAAAGTACGAGTCGATGAAGGCTTCCAGCTCCTCCAGGCTGCTGTCGTCCCACCGGTCCATGAGCGCCTGCAGACCTCCGGACTCAGTGAGCCTCCTGAGAGTCCGCTCTCTCACTGCAGGATGGCAGAGGGAACGCACACTGATGTCCTCCGCAAGCATCCTGCGTTGTGTTTGAGGTAAAACCAGAAGCATCGTTGGATGTGTGGATGAGAACAGACGGCGTTCACCGTTCAGGTGAAGATCATCAGCAGGGAACCAGACAGGCAGATTTATAGTCCACCTCAGTGCTTCTTTACCAGAGAACATAGAGGCTAAACAGGACAGGAAGCTGGCTCTGTCCAGGCTGTTGAGTCCAGTCCGTCCTGCTGGTAGTGCCACTATCTGACCACCATTTCCTGGGCCTCCTGGGTAGTTTAGTGGTGTTTGAGTGGTGGGATTGGCTAATTGAATCACTGTAAAGGAGATAATAAAGGCGGTGTGATTTCATGAGAGCCATAAAAATTCCAACAAATCCTTTAACAACCGTCTCCACCCGTCCTGAGATATAAATCTGCCCATCTCGCTACTGCTACCTCACTGTTTACACCATAAACCAGTTTTGATTTGATCCCTCCCCGTGTTACACCTGATGCTGTACATGCTGCCTACGCTGTGATTTGTATATGTCTCTGTTGTATGTTTTAATTAGTACCTGACAATATGTTGTTTTGTATAGTGCATATTCTTTATTTGTTACATGATTACATCCTATTTATACCATGGGCTGGGTGAATACTCGTTTCTGATTGGCTGCAGGGTGTCCATTAATTCCTGATAATGTACACCTACTAAGTAGGTACTCCCTTCAGCCCCCTGCGATGCCATTCTCCCTCCATCCACCAGATGGCCTCAAACTTTCCCACCTGTCCCACCAGTCACCTGTTTCTACTTTTCTCTCATCAGCCCTGCAATATGTCACCAGCCCATTTCCACTTATTCACTGACAGATTGTCAATTGTTGCTCTGTGTGTTCCAGCCACCCGAACCTGAACCTGATTCTGTTCCAGTTCCTGCTGTTGTGTGACCTGTTCCTGAGGTTGCTGCTCACCTGTCGGCCCACCCTTTGGATTTGTTTGACTGTTCGGACCGACTTCCTGTTGCCAACCTGTAAGTCTGTCTCTTATTTCCCTTCACCCTTTTGAGTCCTCCTCCCACTGTTTCCGAAATTCATCGGCCGTGACAAGATTAGTGAAATGTATAATTTCTCATTTCTATCCTCTATTGTTTCACAACCCCTTCGATTTGTCTTGCGACCCCAATGCGAGGTCACCACCTCCAGGTTGGGAACCACTGATCTAAAAGAACCACATCATTACAAACATCAGAGGAAAAGAAGTGCATTAGGTTTACTCACCACGGTCATGGGACAGCTGATGTCTGCAGCTTGTGACCATCTTCAAATCTTTTTGACACGGCGTTGCATCTTGTGATGAAACACTTTTCCACATGTGATAACCTCTTTGAAGAATCGCCAGCCTTTCTCCAACCAGCGTCTCCTCCATCAGTTCGATGAGGTCGTCAACCTGAGCTCCATCGTCTCGGTGTTTATTATCCAGGACGTGATATCTGTTCCCACACTTCTCAACGAGCCTCCGCAGCGGCTCTCCTTCGCTCTCGATGCGCTGCTCGATGCTCGTGTCGCCCAGCCAGTCGCCGTAGCTGAACAGGACCACGGCTCTGCTCCACATCTGGCCTCCTCCTGCCTCCAGCTGTTTCTCCATGGCCTCCATGTGGGTACTACTGAACGAGGCGCTCACATTGACCACCAGGAGGATGGCACAGGATGCCACGAGGAGGTCAGAGGTCACAGAGAAGCAGCCCGGCGTGTCCAGCACTGCCACCGTCTTGCCGCTGATTTTGGCTCGTTTTTCGGAGCAGGAAGTGGTTCTGGTTTCTGTGTGGAAGCACTCTCTGCTCAGGATGGTGTCTCCACATGAGCTCTTGCCTGTTTTCCTGCCGCCAACAAGCACTATTCTCAGTTCTGGAAGAGGGTTGAGCTTCTCTGTTGGAGAAAGGTTTTACAAATCAAACAAAGTCCTTCTGGATGTGTCCAAAAATACAACAATAGCTGAATTAAATAGTGTTTATTAAATAAGTAAAAACAAGATCACGCTGACATTGTTTATCACTTTTAAGTGTATCTAACTTACCCAGCTGAGCCTTCGCCATCTGTCTTTGTTTCTCCTTCCTCCTCAGTCTCTCCTTGGCTCTCTCCTCCTCTCTCTTCATCTTCACCTCCAGCTGTTCCACCACTTCCCTCTCCATTTCATAATGCTGGCCAGCGTTGCAGCCGGCCAACGTTTCCTCAATCTTCCCAATCAGCTCTCTGACTTGAAATCCATCCCCTTTAGTTTTATTGTTCAGGACATGATACCTGTTGTTGCATCTTTCAACGAGCCACCGCAGAGGCTCTCCCTCGCTCTCGATGCACTGCTCCGTGGTCGTGCCTCCCAGCCAGTCCCCGAAACTGAACAGCACGATGACACGACTCCAGATGTGTTCGCTGATCAGCTGGAGGTGCTCCTGCGCCGCCCTCCTGTAGGTTTCGGTGAAGGCTCTGTCCGCACGGATCACCAGCAGGAAGACGTGAGGCCCCGGAGGGCAGAGGGACAAACTGAGCACCAGCTCCCTCCGGTCGAAGACGGGACTCTCGTCACAGAAGTAGTTCATCCACCAGCCCGGCGTGTCCACCACGGTCACCTGTCTCCCAAACACCACTCCTGTTCCAACCTCGCACCGGGCCGTTCTCCTCACCCGCTGGCTGCCCTCTCTGCTCAGGATTGTGTTCAGAACCGAGGTTTTCCCAGAACCCTTTGCTCCCACCAACACAATCCGGATATTAGTAACCGGCCGCAACCTCTCTGAAAGAATGAATTTTGTTTTAGACTTCTATATTTAAACCATTTCCAGGTAGCACTGATTTAATGATTTTCAGGTAAAGAAACCACTGAGACACAGGAGTAATTCAACATTTAGATAAATACAGAGTTAGATGTCAATATTGATACCACTCACAATTAGCACATTATATCATGTTTGTTAAATCTGTACAAAACCGAAGTGTAAATACGTCAATTTGTAATTTTATAGGTGATTATGTGCAGAACTGTTTCTTGTCTGCACATAGTAACTTCCTGGAGTATTTCCTAAATTGTCTATTCCCTTAAAACCAGGCTTTTTGCTTAAATAGTGAACGTTTTTTAGACTTTAGGGTTACTTACTGTATAACTATTGTTTCAACAGCATTTCAGACTATATTTCAGGATAAGTCTGGTGATATTTTATATTTTTCTTATGAAAAGACCAAAACCAACAATGAACTGACACTACGTGGAAATCAAAAATGAACTGAGAGGTTCCAGAATAATAAGCATTTACGATTTTACAATAGTATTAAACATTAACAGCAATACAAATTAGGACTGACCCCAACCTGGAGCAGAACATATAAAGACAGTACAAACACCGGAAGCAGGATTGTGGAGATTTCTCTGTGAGCAAAACATTTCAAAGATTCTGATGAACTCACCTCTCATGAGAGATCTGTGTTTCTTCATCCTCACCAACCTCTGCTGAGCCCTCTCCTCCACCCTCCTCTTCTCCTCTGCAGTCGCCTGTAAAATGTTTTCCTGCATTTCAAACACTCCGTCTCCATTTCCTGCAACAAGTTGCTGTATCTTCTCCATCAGCTCTTCAGTATCATCGCTCGAGATAACACTGTGACACCTCTGACTGCACTTCTCTCTGAGCCAGCGGAGGGCCTTTCCCCCCCTCTGAATGAGCTCTTCAGGCTCTGTGTGTTTGAACCTGTCATCAGAGGTGAAGACCACCAGGCAGTGACTCCACACCCTCTCACCCAGCAGTGCCACGTGCTCCTCCACAGCCCTCCGACGCTTCTCAGAGAAGCCTGAGCTCGCCTTGATTGTGATTAGAAATACATGTGGGCCTGGTGAGCACAGAGAGACGCTGCTTACGATCTCCCTCTTCACCAGCTCAGATGTGTCCTGAGAGCTGAAGTCACACCACCAGCCGGGAGTGTCCACCACCGTGAGCCACCGACCGGCCACCACACCCAGCCTCCGGGAGCACGAGGTCCTCTCTTTGGTGACAAACTCCTCTTTGCCCAGGATTAAGTTCCCCACAGAGCTCTTTCCAGAGTTTCTGCCACCAAGAAGGATAATCTTTAACTGTGATGTGCACCAGCCGTCCCCTGACAAAAGAAAAGAAATGGATTGATTCTCATTTGAGGAGGAAAATAACAAATGCATTCATGCCACGAGCAAAATGTATTAAGTTGAAGTAGTTAACAATTAATTATATTATTATATCTTTGAGTTTGAATATATTTGACAGAAAACTAAGCGGCAACAATTTTGATAATTGATTAATAATTTAAGTAATTTTTTTTAAGCAAAAGTGCCAAAATATTCACTGATTTAAGCTTCTCAAATATGAATATTTGCTGGTTTTCTTTCTTTTTTTTATGATAGTGAATTTAATATCTTAAAGTTTTTAAGGTATATAAAAACATTTTATAACTCTTTTCTGACATTTTATAGACCAACAATTAATTGAGAAATTAAGTGGCAGATTCATTGATAAGCAATGTTGTAAAAATGTGCAACATTAGTCCCGAAAATAACATAAAAACTACAAAGAAAAGTACACTGAGTTAATTCTGTTTTGTCTTATGAATATTATAAACTCAACAAATTATAATATTACCTTTTCTTAAATCATATCACACTTTGACAATGATATAAAAGCAATAAACTGTAGGCTAATTGATGAAATTAAAATGAACAAAAAATAAGGTAAGACTATGGGGTGAAAAAAGTCAAAATGTGGCAAAAAAAATCATTAAAAATAATCAATAAATTATAAATAAAATATTAAAAAGACATTTAAAATATGACACAGATAAAGACTACTTAACTATCACAAAGTAGGAAGTTGTTTAAAATAAATAATGAAGACGTACATGGATGTAATGCAGTTATTATGAGACAACAAGAATTAAAACTTACATGGTGACATCTCGCCAGTCGCCATCTCACATTCTGTACCATCTAAAAACATATAGACTATAAAACAAATATCATTTATTCTTAAGTCACGTCCACGTTTCCGTGTTCTTTGTGAAGAATGGTGACTAAGTTTTCTGTGGAAGGAGCGATACTGTAGCAGAAGTTTGTGTTTTATGTGTTTATGAGTCTGAAGGTCGTCTGTAATGAGTAATCAGACACACATGCAGTGGACCGTAAGAACCACACCTCTCAGCAGCAGGTCGACAGTCCACTCCGAAGAGAAACGTTTATTATTCACCAAACACAGACAGTTAGTAAAGACAGTTCAGTTTGTATAATCCACTGAGCATTACAGTTAAGTGAATTTACAACCACAGGACATTGAATGTGGAAAAAAATATGAAAAATATGAAAAATACAGGACTGTAAATATATAAAGCTGGTCGTCATGGTGATTAATGATCACTGAGCTTTTGTTGGATACATAAATTTAATCAAGTACTGTACTTAAGTACCAATTTGAAGTACTCGTACTTCACTTGAGTATTTCCTTTTCCATTTTAGTTTTCTACTCCACTACTGTGCGAATGGAAATATTTGACTGCTATAATTAGACTACTAGATTAAGATTTTAAACACAAAACATATGATGAGTTTATGAAATATGATGCTCTGTTGTAGATTAAACCACCAGTACACAGCAGTAGTTACATTTACCTCTACCTTGATGTCATGGAGCCAATTTTTTTATTTTTTTTATTTCAACATTTATTTTGGTCGTGAACTTGTGATGTTTGAGAAATGCTCCACCTATGTTTAGTCTTTCTGCTCACACAGGTTTTCTGTACAGTAGAGGGATGTTGTGGCAATTTTGTAATCTGACATAGGAACGAGACAAAAATCCCCTACAGTATTGTCACAGTTTTAAAGCTCAGAGCATGGTACACAGGACAAGGGTTTGATTGAAATGTGCACCCCGATGGGAAGCTGTTCTCCTTCTTTATACCTTGGCTTGGTCCTCCTGCTCTTGTGGCTTCTTTCAGTGAGTATCTTGCATGTCTTTGTTCAAAAAACAAAAGGCTCATTAGCCTTCTCGTAATCTTCTGATGACATCCAGGTGGGCAACAATGGCCTCTGGTTCCCAACCTGGGGCTTGGGCCCCCCATAGGGGGCGCCAAAGATCACAGGGGGTGCGCCAGGATTTGTCTGCTCTGAGGTTGTCAAAATTAGATTTACACATGTATAACTAAAATCATAATAACACACTTACTGGATGATTTATACAAACCTCTGTATATAAAACTACTTTAAAATATTAATTGTTACTGAAGCTGGGCTCAGACTACAGGACGATTTTGAAATTGGGTTGCATCACACACATAATGAGTATGTACACAGTATGTTCTTCTCTCTAATCTCAAACATGCACACACACAACAAGATTTGAAAATAATGGCACATCACACACTACAGGCTATTATTAAGATTATCGTGCCCGAGGCAGAGAGCTCACATGATGCCTCTCGTGTGATCTCATAGGGAAGCAGTTGTAAACCAAACAGAGACTGATGTCGTGCTACAACTTTCTGTAGTAATGCTTTGCAGTGAGAAAAAGCAGAAGTAGAAGGCTAAACGAGTCGGAATGAGAAATGGTTGGGGAGACGCAGTTAGCAATTTTTTGAGTCACCAGCCGCCACTGGCCTTAATGTACTTAGTTACATTCCACCACTGTTAGAGCACAACATTGTTTACAAGAGCAGAAGATCTTTTAATAGATCTAGCCTCTTAATTTTGCTCTAAACATGCACCAGATTGATGCATTTAACTTTAAAATGTAAAAAAAAGTCTTTGCTCCCCCCCGACTCCCCTAGAGGGTCCGAGGTCCGCCAAAGACAGTCTAATAAAATCCTAGATGGTACCACCTCCGCCCCATTTTTAGCCAGGAAAAAACCCAGTAACACTATTATAGTAAATTAATTCATTCACTACAAAAAAAATTGATTTAATAAAAAAAAAAATTATGATTATTATGATTATGATTATGCTTAATTAATCATAAAAGTAAACTCTTCTTCTCCACTGCTTTCTCTCCCCGATTCGTAGCAGCCGTTAGCTCTCGATCAGAGTGAGAGCGGCCTCCCTTTCGTCTGTGGGCACAGCAGGACTCTGAACCTCCGTCTCGAGAGGTGGTACCTTCCTGCAATGGCTGCTGTGTGTCCAGCTGTTTCTCCCTTCCACTTTAGCCGCTGTCGGTGTGACGACGAGCACTTGGTGGGGTCCTTTCCACCTTTCCTCCAGTGTTTCCTCTTCAGGTCCTTTATCAGTACCCAGTCTCCTGGTTTGGAGGTTATGCTGCTGGCCCTCCATTGGTTGTGGAAGTGCTGCTGTCACCTGTGTGTGTATAGAGAAGATATCTGTGTAAATGGTCTGTTGGGATCTGGTAATCCCAGTGTAGGTGTAGTCGTCGTAGTTTGTTTAAGTCGAGTGAATGCTGTGTCAACATCTTTTGTCCCCGTCAGATTGTCAGCTGGTCTCAGTCCATGGCCATGCATAATAAACGAGAGTAGTCTATCATCCCTAAAAAATGTCATTAATTGTCTTTTGGTACACGGTTTTGGAATTTTTAGGATGGCTTCCTCTCTTTCAGCTCAATGTTTTACCACTGTAAAAAAAATCAATGACCTAGGAAAGCTACGTTTTCCTGAACAAAGTGTGGTTTAGTCAGACTGGCCATGTGGCCCTAGTCTGCTAAATATTTTAGCAATGCTACTGCGTCGATCTTACAGGCCTCTTTTGTTGGGCAACCGATTCTTAAAGCATCAACATAGTGTATCAGCGCACTCCCTGCTGGTAATTACAAGTCCTTCAGACTTACATGTAACCTTGAGGCATCGGGGTGAAAGTCTAAATCTTATCCTCAAACGTGAAAGCAAACCAGTACTGAGAGTCTTGTTGTACTGGGACTGCAGGTTGATTTTCTGGCCTTATCTTTTTAACAGGAAAGATAGGTGATCTAACGTACGTGCTTTTAGTTGTTAATCCTACTTCATCCTTATCTTTATCCCATAGCTTTTGTGGCACTTCCTGTAACTGAGTCAATGGTTGTCTGAGAAAAATTTCCCCGATCCTTATCTTTGAATTTATTAAACGACCTTATCAACAATCAATGTTAATCAGATGCCTGCATGAACATGTGCTTTGATGTTGTGTGATGTTGCGTGTGTGTGTGCGAGACCTGGGCCCTGAGGGTAGCAGGTATATGTAGAGTGGCTTACAACACCTTCGTTGTACATATTGATTTGTAAAGCTCCTTTTTCTGTGAAATGCAAAACCAAGCCTAAAGTAACATTTGGAAAAGAGGAAGGAATGTTTTTCCCTGTTTGCATCTTCTTTGACTACAGACAGTGGTGTTGTGTACGATGCTTTTACTGTGTTGCCTGATGCCTCTACAGTATGAATATATTTGTCACTTAATTTCAAAGGAATTCACATTGTTTTATAACTGAAACAGCTGCTCCAGAATCAACCAGAAATGTAATATTTAGTAGAGTTATTTCAGGGAAAACCTCAAATCCAAGTATTTGTGTTTGTATGTGTGTGTGTGGTGGTGGGGTTGCATTCACCAGACTCTGGAAACTCCTCCGCCTCCATCGCTAGTCATGCCTCATCTTATGTGTAACCTCTCGCATTAGTGACAATCACATGGCGTGGGGGCCCTTTTCTTCCTTGATCTGTTCCAGTCTCTTGCCCAGTGGTCAGGGTCTCCACAACTCCAGCATCCGTCATCCCAAGGGCCTGCATTGCGTGTTCCTCTGCTCCGAGGCAAGGCAAGGCAAGGCAAGGCAGCTTTATTTGTATAGCACATTTCAACAACAGGGCAATTCAAAGTGCTTTACAGAAACATTCAAGAACATTGCGACAAAATGCAAAAGAACATTAAGAAATAATTAAAACAGTTATAAAAACATAAAAACATTAAAACATTAAAGATTAGAAAATAAAAACAAGCTAAAAATAAAAGCTAGGATAGAAGCTAAAATTGCATAAAACTCAAAAGAGTAAAAGTTATAGTGCAGTGTCAGAATAAAAGGCACCCGCAAACAGGAAAGTTTTAAGCTTTGTTTTAAAAGAAGTGAGAGTTGGAGCGGTCCTGCAGGTTTCTGGGAGCTTGTTCCAGATATTTGGTGCATAAAAACTGAATGCTGCTTCTGCATGTTTAGTTCTGACTCTGGGGACACTAAGCAGACCTGATCCAGATGACCTGAGAGGTCTGGATGGTTCATAACACAGCAGAAGATCAGAAATGTATTTTGGCCCTAAACCATTTAGTGCTTTGTAAACCAGCAGCAGTATTTTGAAATCAATTCTCTGAGAGACAGGCAGCCAGTGTAGAGACTTCAGAACTGGATTGATGTGATCCACTTTCTTGGTCTTAGTGAGGACTCTAGCAGCAACGTTCTGAATCAGCTGCAGCTGTCTGATCGATTTTTTAGGAAGACCGGTAAAGACGCCGTTACAGTAGTCAAGTCGGCTGAAGATAAATGCATGTACTAGTTTTTCCAAATCCTGCTGAGACATCAGTCCTCTAATTCTTCTTATATTCTTCAGGTGATAGAAGGCTGTCTTTGTAATTGTCTTAATATGGCTGTTAAAGCTCAGGTCTGAGTCCATGACTACACCAAGGTTTCTGGCTTGGTCTGAGCTTTTTAACATCACAGATTGTAGGTGAGCACTGACCTTTAATCTTTCTTTTTTGGCTCCAAAAACTACAACCTCAGTTTTGTCTTTGTTCAGCTGAAGAAAGTTCTGGCACATCCAATTATTGACTTGTTCAATGCACTCACTCAGTGCTTGTATTGGACTGTAGTCTCCTGGTGATAGAGTTATGTAAATTTGTGTGTTGTCTGCATAGTTATGGTAATTTATTTTGTTGTTCTCAAAAATCTGACCCAGTGGGAGCATGTAGATGTTAAACAAAAGAGGCCCCAAGATGGAGCCTTGGGGAACTCCGCATGTGATTTTGTTCAGCTCAGATTTGCAATTACCTATAGACACAAAGAAGTCCCTGTCTTTTAGGTAGGATTTAAACCAGCTGAGTGCTATGCCAGAAATACCCACCCAGTTTTCCAGTCGGTCTAGTAATATATTATGGTCAACCGTGTCGAATGCAGCACTGAGATCCAGTAAAACTAAAACCGTAGTTCTACCACTGTCTGTGTTCAATCGGATGTCATTGAAGACCTTAACAAGAGCAGTCTCAGTGCTGTGGTTTCGTCGAAAACCTGACTGGAAGACATCAAAAGAGTTGTTTAGTGCCAGAAAGCTATTTAATTTTTGAAAAACTGTTCCCGAGGGGGACCATCGCGCCCTCTGTTTGTTCCCAGCAGTTTGTGCCATCCGGAGTCATTCAGTCGGGTTTTAGCTTGCTGTGCCTCTCATCTGTATCCCAGCCTACGCAATGTTTGCATACCTGCTTGCTGATTTGCTCATCCATACCTTCCAGGAAACAGTTCTTTAGTTGTTGTTTATATAGGAGTCAGTTAATGTGACTGCTGGTGACATCATTCCACTATTTTCCTTGAAGATTTTCTGAACAGATAGTCTGCCACCATCTCACCAGGCTGTTGTTTTACAGTCTTTTATCATTCCCCATCTCATGCTGGCAGTTTTCTCATAGAGGTTGTCTACATGTCCATGATATCCAGCGCCGCCTGCATCCCAGTTATAACGCATGTCTTCCTCAGGCCAGTCTCCTTGTACTCTCCCCCATTCCAGTTTCATGCTCTGAAGTAGAAGATTTCTGATTTCTCTCAAACTTGGTCTGTATTGCTGTACAATCTGGGACAGAACTTCAACAACTACAACCCCTCACTGGCAATTGAGCGTATCTTGTCTGGTGTTCCAGGCTCTGTAGACATACTGTACAACAGCGTGGGTTGTCTGTGATCTCCAGGAGATCGGGCCGAATGAGCCAGCCTCAGGACTCAGCACGCGAGGGGGGCTGCGGCCTTGGTTGCACTCAGGCGATAAGGAGGTAGAGCGGAGGCAGTTGGTTTATTTGCTGCCAACTGGTCTTGTGCTTCTCGGTACGAGTTAAGAGGTTGTTGGTTTTGACATCTCTGATGTGCGTCTGAGGCAGAGAAGAGAGAGTTCTTTCTGTGAATGTGAGAGCTGAGGACATTTATTAATCCCCCTCCTCCCTTATGTGCCCCTACTTTGCTGTCTGTTTCTTGTGTCTGACTCAATTTTCCACATCATAAATGCTTTCCAGTCTATTTTGCGTTCACCCTTCATTTCCTCTTGTTTCTCCATTTTATCTTCTAGCTTCCGTATTTGATTACACTAAAACTCTCAGGAAAAAATGTTTCCAAGGTTGTAGACCCAGGAAAAGCCCAGGCACAGCTAATACAGGTAGTTGTCTGCTTCTATTATGTGCAGAGCAACTCGGTTCCATTTTTAACCATATCCCCAAACGGTCACTTACTCAGCAGAGAGTGCTATCTCTATGGAAAAGGTCTATCGTGGTGCCTGTTGCTAAAGGTAATCCCCCAAAGCCCTTAATGACTTCAGGCCTGTTGCCTTAACCTCCTTGGTTATGAAGGCATTTGAAAAACTAGTTAAAGGAGAGGCTTAGCATCATCTGGCTTAATTTCCTATATAAGCACCTGGAAGGTAGCAAGAACCACGCTAAGCTGCTTTTTGTTGACTCGTCATCGGCTTTCACAACTATTCAGTCTCACATGCTAGTTGAAAAACTAGTTAACCTAGCCTCAAGTATTGAAGGCTGGGTTCTTGATGTCCTCATTAACAGAATCCAGAGAGTAAGGGTGAATGGGAACCAGTCTAGTGAGCTAACATCATCCAACGGCTCACCTCAGGGTGGCCTTCTCTCCCCTCTCCTGCAGCCATTATGAAAACAGAGACATCGTCAACTGATGACTGTAATTGTTAGCATTTTAGTTGATGATGAAATTGGTCGTTGGCGATTTTATTTCTAGGTGTGAAAATGTTTTGGTTTTTTTACAACTAAATGTCTCTAAAACAAAAGATATGTGTATAGACTTAACATATTCTCATTCAACGGTTCGTAGGATACTATATTTAGTGTGTTTTCCTAAGAATGTCCAGCATCAATTTTTCTTTGGCTTCAAAGACAAATTTCCACGAATCCCACAAATCCCACAAATGCATGATCTTTTCAAGTTGGACATCATTGTGAAGGTAAATAAACAGGCTTTCCAACAATGTAAAATACAATGCCAATTAGCATTGTAACAACAGAGAAATAATCAACCAAACACAGATTTCCAAACTTTTTTTTCCGAGTTTTATAATAAGGGCTGTACCGAAAAATTTGAAGTTTCATTCACAATGTTGACATTCAAATTATTATTAATAACTTACAGAAACATAGTCCGCCTCTCTCCCTCCCTCACAGCGAGCGACGCAGCGCTGAGTCCTCTCCTCATGATCAAACACAAGGGAGGTTAACACGATTACATTATGCATGATCAGGGGAGGTTAACATGATTACATGAGCATGATCAGAGGAATTTCCCTGACCCTTTGAGAAGAAGGAGTGCTCTTCCTCTTTAAAATGTCTTTGTGGGTAGTTTTCCCTGAAGTGATGTAGGTCAGTTCCAAAGACTTGAGTGTGTCACAAACACAACAGGAAGAGTGTTTACTTGTTTCTTTACTTCTCTAACAATATTTATGTTTTTCTTATGTCTCTTTATTTGATTAATATCCTTTGTCAAAGTACATTTGACTACCAATTGGCTCCAGTAATATACTACTAACCGTAAAATGCTACTTACAACTAGGGTCTTGGTGTTGTGGTGTAGGATAATTCTTTTTGCAAATGACTTAATTTATCCTGATTTTAGTGCTATATGAATAAGCTTTATTATTAGGCTATTATTAGGTATATTGTTGCTTTTTAAATGATAAAGATGACCATTTTAAAACTAATTAAAGACTTGTTTATTGTTAAATGCAGGACACAAAAGGACAATAAGGTGCAGCAGTTTTTTTTCCAGCTGAGACGCTTTGATTGTATCTGGTTGCTTTGATACGGAATATCCGCAGTAGTAAAAATGTCCGCGCAAGGTAGAGTACTTGTTCTGGAGATATGCGAAATATGCGGCACACCCATCGCAAAGAATGAACATAGCGGTTGTGGCGGTTGCTTGCCATCCCATTGTCAAGTAATCATGATCCTTAAATATAATATGCAAATACTATAACTTAGAAATATGAGTAATGTTGGTTCCTTTAATTTCATTTTGCTCATACTTAGGCCTACTGATTTTTTGGTGACAATTTTGACTTTTACTTGAGTATTTTTAAATTGTAGTTTTGCTACTTTCACTGAATATATGAGCTTAAACATGACGACGTGACATTTTCTGATGCATATTTTGTGAAGTTGTTTGTACAGTATGTTTCATATTTCAGTTAGCATTAGCTCTTCTTGAGGTTTGAGACACACGTTGTCTTATTTTATTTTAAGTTGAGTGATAATGATTCTTGTGACCTGATACCTACACAATTACATTTATGCTTCATATCAAAGCTTTGTATCTGAGTGATGCATCATGTATACTTATATAGTGAGAGTCATGGTGTATTGTGTAACTGTTATGGTGTATTGTGTGAGTCACCCCGTGTGGTAATCTGATTAAACACAGCTTTATTTAGGGATGTGCACCATGTGAGCACAATATAAAACTTTTGTTTAGTTTATGACACAGGACCACAGCAGGTGACCCGTCTCACATGATACACTTTAGTTGTACAAACTCCATCACGAATTTTCAATTAAATGACCAAAATAACTGGGTGAGTGAATGAAGAAAACGGAAATAGTTCAGGCTACAGGAAACTAGGAGGAGGCCATACATATGTTTGGTAGTCATCATTGGTGAAATGTGACCTTTTTTTTGGAGGAAGAGTTTGAATGCAGGACTTTTTACTTGTATTGGAGTATCACCACTGATATGTGGTCCAGTTAATGATTATGCTGACTTGTGTAAAGTTAGAATAAGAGAATAAAAGACCAAGCTTCCTGTGATGCCTTTTCAAAATAATATACTCATGACATTTATTTGTATTCTTTTTTTTTTCAATATTATATTTATTGCTTTTTTGTTCATTTTGAAACAACAGAACAAACATTCACAAACGTCCCCAATACTAACATTCTCAGTACAAAGAAACTTAACAAACCTAATATTAATACAAAATAAGCCAGTATAGATACAGGAAAAACATATTATATACAAAAAATAGATAAATAAGTAAAAAATTATATACACAAGTAAAAAAAAAAAAAATTAAAAACAAGAAAATAAAATCTATTTATATATACATATATATACTGTATATACATATATACCTATATACACATATCACATATAAATCTGTGTAAAATGCAGTCATCATCCTATTCTGTTCCCCTATTCACAATCATCCTGCTCCAGCAATGATATTAATTTTATTCTTAAAAACAATACAAAGTGTAAATTCATTCAGATATGCTTTCAGGAGTAATTATAGAAATGTCATCAAAATGTGGTTTTCACCACAAAAAAACACATTTTGATGACATTTCTATAATTGATTATATGTATATGTGTTTTTGTATGTGTATATACTGTGTGTGCATATATGTGTATGTAGGTATCATGGACTATTATACTGTAAATGAAACTGCCTCCCCCTTTGGGTTCCGGTCTGACTAGTTCCAGCTAAATTGATGTGACGTCTCCCAGTTTAGACCCCGCCCCGCTGCCTGGCCCGGCCCCGTGTTACAAAACCAGCGAGCACTCCGCATCCAAGGAAACCACCGAACACATCACAGCTCCGCTTCTCACCGCTGACCAACGGACGAACAACAGACACGATGGGGTTGTTGAAAATAGAAGTTGAATACTGGTAATTATATTTTTTTTATCTTGTGAAAGTGTTTATCTAACCTCTGTCTGTTTTACGTTTGTCTATGTACTGTACAGACGGTTGTTAGCTCGCATTAGCTCACACAGCTAACAGCTAAGCTACGCTACCTAGCAACAACTGGCGTTTAAACTAGGTGCGTTTGTTTCCCTGTAGCGGAGGATGAGGATACGGACCCCGCTATCAGGAGCTCGCCCGGGTTGTGAAGGCTGAGTTTCCAGAAGCGGATGTGTCCGGCTCCGTGGGAAGACAAGGTAACCTTTATAACTATCAGCTGAGAGAGAGCATGATAACTGAACTCTGATTTATTAGTGTCTGATCTTAATGTGAAGGTGTCACGTGTTATTTATGACATGATTTTGTATTTCTTACAGGCAGCTTTGAGATTACAATCAATGGACAGCTGGTCTTCTCCAAGAAGGAGCTAGGGGGGTTCCCATATGAGGATGCCGTGAGTAAACATATTAACATGCCCATGAAATGTAAACCACAGTGGTGGAATATATAACCAAGTATATTTCTTTTGATAACACATTTTTTTAGGATGTACATTTATACACATTTATGTATATATACTGTATATTTGTTTTATGAACTTGTCCTACCATTTTACCACTTCTTTTATTATTATTATTATTGATATGTTCTGTTTTAGCAGTTACCATATTTGTTTAACTCTATCTGCTTTTATTGTCTGATGTTCTGTTTTAACAGTTACCGTATCTTTTATTTTATTTATCTGCTTTTATTGTCTTGTGAAGCACTTTGTAACATCTGTTTTGAGAAGTGCTATATAAATAAATTAATTATTATTATTATATTCAACGTTATAAAAGTGTGATTAGATGTAAGATAAGATATTCCTTTATTAGTCCCGCAGTGGGGAAATTTGCAGTGTACAGCAGCAAAGAGGATATAGTGCAAAAAACAAGATGCATCAGCTAACACAGTAAAAAAAAAAAGATCGGTGTAACAAAATGTGAACCAAAAATAAATAGAAGGAAGTATAAAAATAGGAACAGTATATACAGTATTGATAATAAACAGACTATTAACAAAATTGCACAAGTGGAAAATGATATTGCACAATGAGAATGAAATGAATGAATGAAATTTCACCTGAAAATATCAGGTTATTGTCAGTTTAGGGTATAACATCCCAGATTTCAAAATCAAGGAGGACAAAATATATATACAATCATTGTGATGTGAGCCAATTAAACAGGTGAAATAGCATTTCACCTGTTTAATTGGCTCACAGACATAAGCTACCTATGTAGATATGAAGGGCTCATTCTTCTTTTCTTTTTTAAACTCTTTTTTTATTTTTTTTATTATTTATTGTCCTTTTATTAAACCAGGTTAGTCCCATTGAGATCAAAGATCTCTTTTACAAGAGAGACCTGGCCAAGATAGCAGCAAGACAGTTATAGTGAAAGTAACAGACAACACACAGATTAACAACATTAAAACTTGCTCCTACAAAACACTTGCACACAGACAACCTGGACTGCAGCGATTTCACCAGAGCTTTAAATTCATTCAAGGTAACTAAGTTTTGAAGTTGAAGATCAGATTGTACATTATTCCAAGCAGTAGGTGCCGAAAACCGAAAAGCTTTCTTTCCCAATTCAGTCCGTACTTTGGGAACAACAAATTGCAAAATGTCCATAGAACGAAGATTATTACTTCCAGTTTTTCTTTTTTAAAATGTTATTTGAGAACAAAGAACATGAGGTCATCATGGGTGTTACAATGTCAGATACTTAATATACAATGTCACACTTCAATCAACGGTGTAAATACACAATCCATTTTTCCCAGTACTCAATACTTTTTTTTCCAATTTAAGCCTTAAAATAAATGTGAGTCTTTCCATACAATATATTTCATTTACAATACCTCGCTATTGTTCTAATGTTGGAGGATCAGTCTGCATCCACTTTCGAGTTATGGCTTTCTTACTACTTGCCAAGATAATCTTTTATTAAATATTTATCTTTGTGTAAAACAATTTCTGGTATTTTTCCCCAAGTGTAGTGTAATGAATGAGTACTTTAACTTTATTCCCATTATTTTATGGATCTCAGATGCCGCATCTTGCCAATATGGTTGTATTTTAGTGCATGCCTAAAAAATATGAAAATGATCAGCCATTGAGGTTCCACATTGCCTCCAACAAATGAAGAGCTCATTCTAAGCTAACGAAGACACAATGATTCTTATTTTCAGGTGATTATACACTAACGAAAACATTGTTATGAATATTATATTCCATTTCTGCTAATAAATCCACTGAAATGTTACACACTGTTCCTTTAGATAAAGGATCTGGATTCTACTTCATCGCTGGTAAATCACAACAATAACACTCTGATTTTATGTTTTTCCTCTCCTGCCACAGGTAATGGAACAAATCCAGTTGGCCGCCGATGGCAAACCTATGCAGAAGATCACCAAATCCCGTGCACCCTGCGTCATCATGTAAACCTCCCTCAATCCTGCAGCATCAAGACAGGCCAGTGCAACTGTATACTGCCAACGCCATCTCAGGTCTACCCCCAACCCTGTTAAACAACGGGCTGGGATAAAACCTTGTTTCATAGAAACCCAGCAGAGATGCAATACGGCCAGCAGCTGCTGTCTTTGACGCAGATCACCAAACATCTGGCTCCCCCTCTCTGTTTTCATTGTGGTGCTCCAGGCTGTTAATGATTACTGTAGCCTAAAAAGTTAAAGGTTATAGTATGATGAATCCATTCCTGGAAGTCCCTTTATTATAGGAGCTGAGATGGGGAGAAGATGTCAGAAAGGGTTGAAGGCAGTTCACTTTACTTCACCACAGCCTCATTGGCTGGCATTCTCTAACTGCCTACTTGATTTTTCTTGTTTTTCCAAGTCTCTGTTTACTGATCTCACATGCAATTACCAATTTTCATTGAATGCAAGGACCGTGCAAAGTAGTTGCATATCATTTTCTTTAAAGGGAGACTACCTGTTTCTGCCTCTGCATCGCTCTATACTGTATAATCTGATGGTAATCTGTTCTAAGATTTGAGAACTGTTTGTCTGAACTGATAACTCCAACCCTGACTACTGTAAGGTTTGTGGAGAGTGAAGCAATGTTATATCATTTGTGTTTGGTGAATGCAAAATTAAGCTTTGCAATGGTTTTCTTTCTTTATCCATATCAAATTTGAATAGTTTTAAACTTCTGCTTCCAGTTTTTTTTTTTTTTTTATGATAAACTGCAGTCATTAATAAACTGGTCAGGTAATAGAGCAATCATCAGAAGTGCTTCTGAAGACCACCACCGACTGGTCTGTCAACTCTCACACAATTCGATGTCCGCTCCTTCACTACGAATCATCTCATATTGCTCACTCAAGATGTCAAAACTGTAGACTTTAAATAAAGGTAATGGTTCTTTCAGTGCTGTCGTTTGTCACTTTTTCATGACGTCACTGTGTCTTTTCTCATTTTGAACAAACTAATGATTACAGACACAAGAGCGTGACTATGCACAAATCTTTTGTAAGTGCACTTTAATTAGCCTTTACTTCCTGTACAGTAATGTGTTCCTATTATCTAAAAATTCCTAGCTGGGTGGGGTGCTGGTGTATCAAAGCTGCACCTTTGGGAGGTGTCCAATGTTTGTTATCAGGTTTAGTCACTAGGTAATGTTGGCAAGCAACTGCCAATTATTTTAGTGCACAAGTTGAGCAGGTTGTGTTCATGGTGGCAATCTGCATGGCAACATTCAAGGAACGCTGAAAATGAACAAGTGTTATTTTTATGCTCCAGTTCCTCTCTGCACCTACACAGAAGTGACATTTCAGACAATAACAATTAAGATTTAAGTCCGACTTAAATGATTCTTATGATTGTTAAATTGTATGTTTATCGTTGGAACAACAAAAAAGACACTTTTTTCAATCATTTTAATTTCAATTAATACAGGATAAGCATTTAATGTTACCCTCAAAAATAAAGCTAGAAAACATATAACAAACCCAGACAACGTCTAACCATACAATCAGATTAATAGATGAAAAATTAAAGAAGACTTTTCAGTATTGCAAAACCGGATAGATAAGGGTAGTTCATGGAAATCATAATATTCTTTTATGCTTTGAAAATCCTTCATATCACGCAGAGCAAAAGATAAATCATTTAAGTCTGTGGTTTCTGCATCATTGGTTACACTAAGGGGCGCCAACGTCAACAAAGACTGCCACCTTCAGTATTTGTCCTCTGGCGTCCCCTAGCTCGAAGAAAAGATACTGAGGTCAAATACATGGAACTCAAATGAAGACACCCGTATGCAGCATTCGGAAAAAACTGCTGCAACCCTGGAGGGTGTTCTCACAATATCCTCTGTTACTAATTGATTTTTTAATGCAGTAAATAATGAGAATATTTGACCTCATATTCAGGATACAGTACATACTACTTTTTAAACACTAAAGTTGTTGTAATTAACAAAAGATAAATCTAGTCTCCACTGAGAACATTATTAAATTAATATTGTGTATCATTATTTCTAGATGGAGAGTCAGTGGGAATATATAAAAATGATAAGCACTGATAAATACACTATGTACATACAGCATGAGTAAGTATTTACTAGTATTCTGACTTGAATAATCGTATAGTTGAAGTGAAGTCACAAGAGCCCCGTTTCCACCGCAGGAACTTTCCCCCCAAAACTAAGACTAAAAGTTATCTCTTTTAAAGATTTTGTATTATTACCCCAATCAAAAAAAATAACTGCTTTTTATCACTTTTGACTTTATAGTGTATATTTACAATACCGTTCAGAAGTTTGGAATCAGCTGGTATATTGATAATATCTATTTTAACAGAGATAAAAAAAAAATAGTGTAATTCAGACACCAAATGTATTATTTACATTCAAAATACTTTTGGCCCCAAGAGAAGAAGAATTAAATGATTAAAACTTCCATTTAGTTGTCGTCCCCACAGTGTTTCATGACCCTTGATCATTATTGAACCACAATGGTGCAATTGGGCTCTAAATATGTTTTCTTTGGGTCCTCTGCAGTCTACTCAGTGGTTAGATTCAGAGGTTTGAACTGTGATTTCATCAGTCCACAGTATGTTCAGCTGATATTCCAATAATGCTAACCGTAGACTAACCTATTTCTATTGTGAAGCTTGAAGAACAGCTTCATTAAAGCAACACGTTGCCTGTTAATTCCAGTTTGTTATAGGCTGCATTACTGTGCACGTGACACCTAAACAGAAACCTGTTTCCATTTAAATCTGCACGCATTTTGATGCAGTATTTTTTACCAATGACTGGTGACTTATTCTATCCTTATTGAACTGTTTCTCAGAGGGATCTTTGTCTCTTTCTGCACTTTCTCTCAGTCTTGTACAGCGTTTTGTTCTCCATGTACAAAACAAACCCTTCATACAAACTAACATCTTTTTGGACTCTCTACAGCCTAAAAGCATCAAAGATGATTCAATCATATAGAGTAGTCCTCTCAGCCATCTGACTCGACCCAATCAAGCTTTTGTGACAGGCGATTTCAAACATTTGTGTATATTATGTACACTATTTACTGTGGACCAGATTGACATCACCACTTATCCACAGTTGACATATTTTGCACAGCAAGACCATTTTACATTTGATCTGTTATATATATTTTGTACCTCAGACCAATTGATATCACTACATTTATAGCTGTTTTACATAATATCCATACTTTGTTTTCTTTTCTTTTTTTGTGAATGAACTGTTGCCACGATTAAATAGCCCAGCTATCTTAGTAGCAAAGCAGCATTACTTATAGACTCTAATATTTGTTTGAAAGATTGATAAGGAAAATGACAAATAAACATGACAAACTTTAAATAATGCTGGTATGGAATTAAATTATTAATAAAAGTGTATTTATTTTTCACAAAATGGTTCATAAGAGTGCAAAATTACAATATTTACACAAGTTACTCAAAATGATGTTTCTTTTTTATCTAATGTTTTCTTTTATCTTGTGAGATATTTAATATTTTCACATCTTCTCACAAAGTCCTTCTAAGCGTGAGAAGGTTAAATGAATGGTCTAACTGCTTTTGTCCAGACTAAGGTGATATAACCTGTGACGAGGCCTCACAGACGTAAACATGGCTTCTTTTCAAACATGCCAAAAAGGTTGGGAACCTCCAGTTTAAGGTACTGTACTCTTGTTTATGCTGCTTAATTTCATCAAATAGTGTCTGATGACAAATTGTTTCTATGTAAATTAAATTCCTTTTGAGTAGACCAGATAATATTAACAATGTTTTATACCTGTTTTATTGAAAGTATTTTACTTTTTCATTTTTTTCTGGTTCACATCCCCTTGTTTTATGTTGTTTTTTGTTAGTTTTAATAATCTGTGTCTGATGTTTTCCTCTTTCACCAGTCATCCAGGCTTCGTTGTGTCTTAGTATCTGTCCTCAGACTGGGTTGGACCACCAGCATCCATCTCCACTCAGCTACAGAAGATGTCCAACCCTGTCGCTGCCATGTCATATGTACTGTACATGAGACAAACCAGGTGAGTTTGAGGACTGCAACGATAAAAAAAAGTTGGGTTTAATGTGTTTATCTCATGACTTTGCTCAAAGATAATCAGCAGCAGAGGAGGTACCCCCCTGAGGGAATCCCCAGTATACGTACACAACATGACGTACTAAGATGCTGTACTCCAGTATGTTGCCCCCCTTTTTAGCCTCTTTACTCCCCGTGTGCCCCTCAGACAGCATGAGGTTAGGCCTGCAGGACCAAACAGGTTCCTATTACTACCCATGTCCAGACTTGGACCTGGTTCATGCTGGGAGGGCGGAGTGGTCAAACTAGGGTTGGGATATCCCTGTCTCAAGGTGTCGATGGTCGATAGCGCTGTCTGTCTGTCACACAGGCCTTATCTCTGCCACCCCCCCGCCAGACAGAGGGGTTGTGGGGTCCAGCGCGTAGACGTAGGGTCGACGTAGTTTCATATGGGTGTTCCCGCTCTGCTCGAATTCTCTCTGTACTCATCTTTTTGGTTTGTTCTGGCTCAGTTTGTCAACGGGTTCGTCTAGGCCGACAGAGCAGAGATCGTCCTTTTTCCAGTGCTGGAGACCAGCTGGGTGTACCTGCATGCAGGTAAAGGGTGTGGCTTCCTCTGGACAGGGGTCAGAGACAGAGGGTAGAGGTCAAACAGGATGGATATCTGAATGAACCCTGATTGGAGAGGAGCAGAATCTAACCTTTAATGTCTTTGCCATGCTTGTAAGTTAAGGGCGGGAAGATGTTTTCTTGAGCTTAAATTATTTTTTAGGGAGAGAATATTAATCTTTACAAAGGGCTGCCGTCTTGGTCCTAGTCGACTAAGATTTATTTAGTCGTTTTTTATGGGTTTTTTTACGCTGAATGACTTATTTCCAAGAAACTTATGAGCACATCTCTGGTAAAGACAATATTTAAAGTGGTGCTTTAGTGTGATTCTTTGTGGAGAAACTCCGTTTTACAGATCTGTCGATTCGAGACAAAATCGTATGAGTGTTAGTCGACTGAGAATTTCTTTGGTCGAGGGCAAACACCAATCTTTACAAACAAAGATGTTTGTTGTGCACATTTTCTGTAAAGACAGTTCAAGCATTTTTAAGTAATTTAAGGTCAAGGTCAAATGAGATTATCATCTTTGGGTTTTCATAGTTCGCTGCACTTATTTTGGCTTTGTGCTAAAATCTCTGTATATTGTCAGTGGTACAGGGTGAAGAATTGTTCCCTCTAAATGTCTATTTCTTGTTAATGTGCAGATGTGTTTCTTTCAAGCATAACTATCTATCATTCCTTATCAATTTTGTGCATGTGTAACGTGAATGCGAATTACCTTCCCTCCATTTAGACTATCTGCTAAGAAATATCTTCAATTGCAATTTTGCAAAAAAGCCACTGTTAATTTTGCATATTCCCGTCTAAATGTGCCCGTGTTTGCTGTTACAGTAGCTGTATTTCAAGTTTTTCACTGTACTGTTGCAAAACAGAGTTGTCTGGTTGAAGAAGGGTGTAACCCAAAGATAAGGCTCAGTATGACTTCTATTTAAACTATAACAAAGTTCACATTCTCAACGGCTGGTTGACTATCTGTCCTGAGCCGTGGCTCTGCAGGCTTAGCATGTGTGTGGTGGTAGATGGCGGTACCCTCATCAACGCGGCCTTAAAAAGGCTCAAAGCAGGCCTTAAAGGTCTGTGTAGTGGCTGAGCCAAGTTGACTACAGCAAATTGGTACTTTTACTATGATTAATGCAAGAATATGATATATATTTATAGTAAATTCTGTGTTTTGGATGCTGTTTGCATTAAAAGTATGTCAAAACCCAGGGCTCCCAAATCAGCAGTAAAAAGAAGAAGATTTAATATTAATGGTCCCCATTGAGTCGTTGGTTATTTCTAACTGTGTTGTACCTCATATAATTACTATACCGGCCCTGTGTTACAAAACCAGCGAGCACTCCGCATCCAAGGAAACCACCGAACACCAGCTCCGCTTCTCACCGCGGACCAACAGACGAACAATTGATACGATGGGGTTGTTGAAAATAGAAGTTGAATATAGGTAATTACATCTTTTTTATCTTGTGAAAGTGTTTATCTAAGGTCTGGGTATCGGTCTGGGTATCATCGGATAATCCGTTTTTCCTTTGGAATTCAAAAAGGAAAACACGTTTTTTTATTTTTTCGTTTTAAACCAAAAACGGATTATCCGATGATACCCAGACCCAGACCCAACAACTGGTGTTTAAACTAGGTGCGTTTGTTTCCCTGTAGCGGAGGACAAGAATACGGACCCCGCTATCAGGAGCTCGCCCGGGTTGTGAAGGCTGAGTTTCCAGAAGCGGATGTGTCCGGCTCCGTGGGAAGACAAGGTAACGTATTCCTTTATAACTATCAGCTGAGAGAGAGCATGATAACTGAACTCTGATCAGATTTATTAGTGTCTGATCTTAATGTGAAGGAGGCACGTGTTATTTATGACATGATTTTGTATTTCTTACAGACAGCTTTGAGATTACAATCAATGGGCAGCTGGTCTTCTCCAAGAAGGAGCTAGGGGAGTTCCCAAATGAGGATGCCGTGAGTAAACATATTAACATGCCCATGAAATGTAAACCACAGTGGTGGAATATATAACTAAGTATATTACTTTTGATAACACATTTTTTTAGGATAGCATTCCTATAAGTAGAAGGGTATAAATATGTGTATGTACACATCCGTTTCTGGACGCATGTGTACATTTATACACATTTATGTATATATACTGTATATTTGTTTTATGAACTTGTCCTACCATTTTACCACTTCTTTTATTATTATTATTATTGATATGTTCTGTTTAGCAGTTACCATATTTGTTTAACTCTATCTGCTTTTATTGTCTGATGTTCTGTTTTAACAGTTACCATATCTTTTATTTTATTTATCTGCTTTTATTGTCTTGTGAAGCACTTTGTAACATCTGTTTTGAGAAGTGCTATATAAATAAATTAATTATTATTATTATATTCAACGTTATAAAAGTGTGATTAGATATAAGATAAGATATTCCTTTATTAGTCCCGCAGTGTGGAAATTTGCAGTGTACAGCAGCAAAGAGGATAGTGCAAAAAACAAGATGCATCAGCTAACACAGTAAAAAAAAAAAGATCTGTGTAACAAAATATGAACCATTTAAATAGAAGGAAGTATAAAAATAGGAGCAGTATATACAGTATTGATAATAAACAGACTATTAACAAAATTGCACAGTGAGAATGAAAGTCCACCTGAAAATATCAGGTTATGTCAGTTTAGGGTACAACATCCCAGATTTCAAAATCAAGGAGGACAAAATACATATACAATCATTGTGATATGAGCCAATTAAACAAGTGAAATAGCATTTCACCTGTTTAATTGGCTCACAGACATAAGCTCCCTATGTAGATATGAAGGGCTCATTCTTCTCTTTTTTTTAAACTCTTTATTTATTTTATTTATTATTTATTGTCCTTTTATTTATCCAGGTTAGTCCCATTGAGATCAAAGATCTCTTTTACAAGGGAGACCTGGCCAAGATAGCAGCAACACAGTTATAGTGAAAGTAACAGACAACACACAGATTAACAACATTAAAACTTGCTCCTACAAAACACTTGCACACAGACAACCTGGACTGCAGCGATTTCACCAGAGCTTTAAATTCATTCAAGGTAACTAAGTTTTGAAGTTGAAGATCAGATTGTACATTATTCCAAGCAGTAGGTGCCGAAAACCGAAAAGCTTTCTTTCCCAATTCAGTCCGTACTTTGGGAACAACAAATTGCAAAATGTCCATAGAACGAAGATTATTACTTCCAGTTTTTCTTTTTTAAAATGTTATTTGAGAACAAAGAACATGAGGTCATCATGGGTGTTACAATGTCAGATACTTAATATACAATGTCACACTTCAATCAACGGTGTAAATACACAATCCATTTTTCCCAGTACTCAATACTTTTTTTTCCAATTTAAGCCTTAAAATAAATGTGAGTCTTTCCATACAATATATTTCATTTACAATACCCTGCTATTGTTCTAATGTTGGAGGATCAGTCTGCATCCACTTTCGAGTTATGGCTTTCTTACTACTTGCCAAGATAATCTTTTATTAAATATTTATCTTTGTGTAAAACAATTTCTGGTATTTTTCCCCAAGTGTAGTGTAATGAATGAGTACTTTAACTTTATTCCCATTATTTTATGGATCTCAGATGCCGCATCTTGCCAATATGGTTGTATTTTAGTGCATGCCTAAAAAATATGAAAATGATCAGCCATTGAGGTTCCACATTGCCTCCAACAAATGAAGAGCTCATTCTAAGCTAACGAAGACACAATGATTCTTATTTTCAGGTGATTATACACTAACGAAAACATAGTTATGAATATTATATTCCATTTCTGCTAATAAATCCACCGAAATGTTACACACTGTTCCTTTAGATTAAGGATCTGGATTCTACTTCATCGCTGGTAAATCACAACAATAACACTCTGATTTTATGTTTTTCCTCTCCTGCCACAGGTAATGAAACAAATCCAGAATGCCGCCGATGGCAAACGTATGGAGAAGATCCCCGTTGATCCACCCTGCGTCATCATGTAAACCTCCCTCAATCCTGCAGCATCAAGACAGGCCAGTGCAACTGTATACTGCCAACGCCATCTCAGGTCTACCCCCAACCCTGCTAAACAACGGGCTGGGATAAAACCTTGTTTCATAGAAACCCAGCAGAGATGCAATACGGCCAGCAGCTGCTGTCTTTGACGCAGATCACCAAACATCTGGCTCCCCCTCTCTGTTCTCATTGTGGTGCTCCAGGCTGTTAATGATTACTGTAGCCTAAAAAGTTAAAGGTTATAGTATGATGAATCCATTCCTGGAAGTCCCTTTATTATAGGAGCTGAGATGGGGGATATCATTTGTGTTTGGTGAATGCAAAATTAAGCTTTGCAATGGTTTTCTTTCTTTATCCATATCAAATTTGAATAGTTTTAAACTTCTGCTTCCAGTTTTTTTTTTGTTATGATAAACTGCGGTCATTAATAAACTGGTCAGGTAATAGAGCAATCATCAGAAGTGCTTCTGAAGACCATCACCGACTGGTCTGTCAACTCTCACACAATTCGATGTCTGCTCCTTCACTACGAATCATCTCATATTGCTCACTCAAGATGTCAAAACTGTAGACTTTAAATAAAGGTAATGGGTCTTTCAGTGCTGTTGTTTGTCACTTTTTCATGACGTCACTGTGTCTTTTCTCATTTTGAACATACTGTAATTGTAGGAGCTAAAGTCTACTACTATAGCTACTGAGGTGATTAGCCCTGGACTGACGCGCTTTTCGCTGTAGATGGTACCTTTAGTTGTCTGTTGTGCTGTACAAAACTGATCCTGAGTCCGCTCGTTGGTTTTACAATAATAGTTCATTTATTCTTAATATGGTATTAAGGAAGCAAGTCCAGTTACCATAGCAACGAGTAAACAATAACAACACGGCAAACAATTCAGCGTCCCTGCGGTCAAAAACCATTTGCCCTTCCGGGCTAAACCCTGACGCCAACAACACACCTCCTTACCTATATACCCGTGGCTGGGTCAATCAATTAATACAGTGCCACGTAGTGTTCGTAGAAGTGAATTACATCCCAACCTCAGTATGTCAGCATCATGTTTTGGCTCTTACACACCGGCCCCTAATTGTTATGGCAGGCAGACATAACAATTCAAACAAAATACACAAAAAAGAGGAGCCAAATGTTACAATACACCAAGTTATGCATTTAAACTTCATGTACCAAACAGAGTTTTGTCACTGGCCTTTCAATTATGGTGGCTTTGGTCTGTCCTGACTGGTTTCCTCTGAATGGTTAGCCTCAGAAGCTTCCAGCTGCTTTCGTAGGCAAATCCTTCCTAACAACCCGACCTTTAACCTGAGGAACCAGGCAACTGATGTCTTGAGCCCTCTCCAGTCAAACAAGTAGCCAATGAGCTGGACAGTAGGACCATTTTCCTGATGCAGTTGATGTTGAGATACTGGCTCTGCATAGGTCTTACTGATGAGCGCATTCATGTACCCTGCATACTCCTGGTGCAAGTGTTTGTTATTGAGGAACCTTTTCCTCAAACCCTGGATCCTTTGCTTTGCCACCACGAAGTTGTTAGGCAGATAGACTTCCTTGTTTTTAAAGGGCAATTTCAAACAATACTTCCCATCCTGAAGTACCGCTGAGTGCTCAACAGTTTCCAGAAACTTGAGGTCTTCTCTGGACCTTTCCTTTTCCTCCTTTCATTGAAGTCGTGGTTGTACTGCTTGGTTAGCATTTCTTCCAGTTTGCACACAGAGATCCGGTTCACATTAGCGGAGGGAAGCCCTGCCTCCAGGGTGCCACTGTTTCCAATCAGCGGCCCATTTACAACCCATCCCAGCACAGTCCTAATGGCATATGGGCCATTCCCGCAGCTGTTGATGACCTCCCAAGGCTCCAATATCTTGGGAGTATTTGTTCCAATCAACAGGTCGACATTTGCCTTGATGCTTGGAATGTGAACTTTTGACAAGTAGGGCCATTTAGCCAGGTCCTCGTGTGTCACCATGCTATCAGTGGTAACTGGCATTTTCTTCTGTGTGAAAACCTCTGGGAGAATATAGAAGTCATCACCATCCAGATCAGAGACCTCCAAACCAGTCAAGGAGTAAGCTGGAACAACTGTTTCTTGACCCATTGTGCGCAACAAGAAGCTGGTTCTTCTGCCTGTAACATTCAGCCTCTGCATAAGATGTTCTGAGCAGAATGTGGCTGAACTACCAGGATCCAAAAAGGCATAAGTTTCAATGATGTGATTTCCTTTGGCAGATTTCACCTTTACAGGGAGAATGGATAGAACACACCGGTCCTCACCGGCCCCTGTATGTCCACATGTTTGGAATGAATATGGCTGTTGAGATGGTTCCTGCTGCCAAGCTGTTACTTGCCTTTTGATATGAAGCACCGTGGTATGAGTTTGTCCACAAACCTTGCATGTCATGCGCCTCTCGCAATCCCTGCTCATGTGACCATCACCTAAGCATGCAAAGCAAACTCCCTTTTCCCTCAGAAAGTGAATCTTATCCTTGTGCATCTTTCCCTTGAACTGTTTACACTCGTCCAATGAGTGACTATGAGCACAGCAGAGACATTCAGCATTTTCAGCCTTGGCTGGATCTGATGTTGGTTCCTTAGCCTCCTGGGGCAAGTCCTTAGATGTTACTGTGGTGGCAACAATGTTTTCCTTCACCTTGTACCCAGACTGTGGCTTAAAACTGGTGAGAGGCTTCGTCCCAGTAACGCCAGATGTTGGTTCCTGTATGTTGCCAAACAGCGGGTCGGAAAGAATTCTGACACGACGCTCCATGAATTTGACCAGATCAATGAAGTAAGCTCTGTTATTGCTTTTCTCCATTATGTCGTGAGCTACTGTCCTCCATTGTTCTCTCATTTTGTATGGCAACTTTGAAATGATGGCTCTCATGTTTACAGGCATATCCAGTTCTTCCATGTACTGGAGTTCCCCCATCACGTTACAACAGCCACGTAAGAACAAAGAGTACGCTTGGAGTGCTTTCACGTCCTCAGATTTTATTATTTGCCAAGCCAAAGCCTTTTCAATATAAGCAGTTGTGATTTTGTACTGATTGCCAAAGTGTTCCTGTAGAAGACCCTTCGCCACTGCATAGCCACGCTCAGGAGCCATATGTTGGCAGCTACGCACCAGTTCTTGTGGTTGTCCTCTGGTAAACTGTTCCAAATAATACAAACAATCTGCTTTTCCTGCCTTTTCCTCCACTCCTTGCTCAAAGGCTTTGATGAATGTCCTGTATTGGAGAGGATCCCCTTCGAATAAGGGAATATCTCTCGGTGGTAGAGACAGTGAACGCTGCTGTTGAACCAAAGCAGCTGCGATTTCATTTTGTCTGTGCATGATGGTAAGTATGTCCACAGTTGGATGTTGACCGACCAGATGCTGGTATGTAGGCTGCCTTTCCTCTGGCTTTAACTGAGCAGTTGTTGGTTGGTACTGCAGATGCAGTGATGTTCCCAACAAACTGTTTTCCTGCTGATGTTCATTTGGTCTCATATCCAATGGCCTGTTAGACAGTAATGATCCTTTTGTCATATCATTTTGTTGTGATGATTTCCATGATCCAGGTTTGTATTCCTTTGCAGAAGGATTCAATACATTTGCAGATTCCAGTTTCCTTTTTTCCCTTTGCAAATGGGAATTCATGCTATTTGATGGTACTTGAGAGGAGCTTCCCACATCATATGCCCTCAATACTGCTAGCTTAGCAGTGGATGCAGCTAGTTCAGCTTCCAAGTCAAGCTGCTCTCTTTTCCTCTTCAACTGCTGTTCTTGCTCCTCCAAAGCTTGTCTTTCTTTTAAAGAGGCAACGCGAGCCATGAGTGCAGCTCTGTCTGCCTCCACCTTTATTCTGGCAGAGGATGTGGTACTGGATTTACCACTGTTGACACTTTTGTGGCTTGAGTGTTTGCTACCAACATTAGAAACACTGTCATCTGGATGAATATCATCCTCATAATTACCCTTTTCATGTGTGTCACCTTCAATGCATGAAACCAACCTTTTTGCCTCAGCAATACACTCATTAGGTGCCAGCATTTTTGCATTAAACCATGTTACATGTTTTTCTTTTTCATCACATGGCAACAAACCCAACAGAGATTCATGCACACATTTAGCTTCATTACACACATTAATCAACTCTTCAAGAGCATTTTGTACCTGTTCTTTATCACCCATAACCATCAAACTTTGCATTGATTTTCTTATGTTTGTTACTTTGTTTAGCTTAGCCCTTCTGCTGTCTTGCAACTTTTCCAGTTTATCAGCAAGCGCTTTTATGGCGAGCTTTACTACCCGCTTCTCAGCTGGTGTTTCAACACCGCCAGTCTCACTAGCGGTTTGTGCACCAGTCCCGGTAAAACGGCCCGACGCCGCTTCGCGACTCTCTGTAGATGGTACCTTTAGTTGTCTGTTGTGCTGTACAACACTGATCCTGAGTCCGCTCGTTGGTTTTACAATAATAGTTCATTTATTCTTAATATGGTATTAAAGAAGCAAGTCCAGTTACCATAGCAACGAGTAAACAATAACAACACGGCAAACAATTCAGCGTCCCTGCGGTCAAAAACCATTTGCCCTTCCGGGCTAAACCCTGACGCCAACCACACACCTCCTTACCTATATACCCGTGGCTGGGTCAATCAATTAATGCAGTGCCACCTAGTGTTCGTAGAAGTGAATTACATCCCAACCTCAGTATGTCAGCATCATGTTTTGGCTCTTACAGTAATGATTACAGACACAAGAGCGTGACTATGCACATATCTTTTGTAAGTGCACTTTAATTAGCCTTTACTTCCTGTACAGTAATGTGTTCCTATTATCTAAAAATTCCTAGCTGGGTGGGGTGATGGTGTACCATTCAAGGAATGCTGAACATAAACAAGTGTTATTTTTATGCTCCAGTTCCTCTTTGCACCTACACAGAAGTGACATTTCAGACAATACAAATTAAGATTTAAGGAAGACTTAAATGATTCTTATGATTGTTAAATTGTATGTTTATCGTTGGAACAACAAAAAAGACTGACCCTTTCTTTCAATCATTTTAATTTCGATTAATACAGGATAAGCATTTAATGTTACCCTCAAAAATAAAGCTAGAAAACATATAACAAACCCAGACAACATCTAACCATACAATCAGATTAATAGATGAAAAATTAAAGAAGACTTTTCAGTATTGCAAAACCGGATAGATAAGGGTAGTTCATGGAAATCATTATATTCTTTTATGCTTTGAAAATCCTGCATGTCACGCAGAGCAAAAGATAAATCATTTAAGTCTGTGGTTTCTTCCGCATTGGTTACACTAAGGGGCGCCAACGTCAACAAAGACTCCCACCTTCAGTATTTGTCCTCTGGCGTCCCCTAGCTCGAAGAAAAGATACTGAGGTCAAATACATGGAACTCAAATGAAGACACCCGTATGCAGCATTTGGAAAAAACTGCTGCAACCCTGGAGGGTGTTCTCACAATATCCTCTGTTACTAATTGATTTTTTAATGCAGTAAATAATGAGAATATTTGACCTCATATTCAGGATACAGTACATACTACTTTTTAAACACTAAAGTTGTTGTAATTAACAAAAGATAAATCTAGTCTCCACTGAGAACATTATTAAATTAATATTGTGTATCATTATTTCTAGATGGAGAGTCAGTGGGAATATATAAAAATGATAAGCACTGATAAATACACTATCTACATACAGCATGAGTAAGTATTTACTAGTATTCTGACTTGAATAATCGTATAGTTGAAGTGAAGTCACAAGAGCCCCGTTTCCACCGCAGGAACTTTCCCCCCAAAACTAAGAACCTTTTGAGGAACTTTTTGCAGTTGAACCGCAGGGACCAGGATCTAAATTAAGTTCCAGGGACATTTTACGGGGCCTTTTCACTAAAAGTTGGGTGGAAACGCAGCAGATGACTCACACTGTACTTGTTAATGGATGGCAGCTTGTGTAGTTTAGTGCAGTACTCTGTGACTAGGTGGGTCTTTGGTGCTGGCTCTGGCTCTCAGTGATAACTCACAGCGGCCTGCTTGTTCTAAAGCTGATAGAGGCCCTCTGTGCTGCCTTAGTTAGTCTGCCAGTTAGAGGTTTGAAAATGGACAAGGCCTATAAAAGCATTCAAGTTGGACCTTACAGATACAGGTGCAGTTGTACACACTAGAGGTGGGAATCACCACAGGCCCCACGATAGAATCTTATTGCGGTTATAAACATGTTGCGATATGCTGAGTATTGCGATAAGACATATCGCTATTTATTACCTTTTTCAACTGCATATTATGAGTCCACTACAACCTCTGATAGACAGAATAGCAGCCGGGATGTCGGATTGTTAAGAGGTTACTAGTTTATATAATAAAAGATTGATACGTCCATGTATCGCGATACTATGCTGTGTAGATTTTTTCCCCCACCCCTAGAACACACGCACATTAATTATGTGACTTCTAAATCCTCCTATTAAAGGGAGCAAATACTTATGCAAACATGTATTTTGTATTAATTTAGATCACTTGGTTGAAATCTGTCTCTTTCTATTGATCGGTGTGAAAAAAGCCACATTAAATCTACTTTGATTCAATGTTGTAAGACAATGAAACTTGCAGAGAATGCTTTTTATACGCACTGTAGCCATGTGAATTTGGTGTTTTGTCTTTGTTCGACAGTGGCATTTTAATTTAGATGCCTCAGCAGTGTCATAATCAACTACACGATGTATTTCAGCCACTTAGGTTTCCTTCACATCCTTTTTGTTTTCTTAAAAAGTCCAAATCACATTTCACCCACATGCCCTGGCGCTTACATTATAGATGCTTTATGTTATATCCTTTAAAACTAGATTGTTACACATTATATTGTCTGTTATTTTGTGCATTTTCATATCTTGCACTGCATAAAGCAAGATGTCAAACTGTCTTTATATCTGAATTTGACATTGTTTGCTTTACATTTCATAAAAAATAATGCGTTAAGGCTAAAGATTATGAGTGTGTGGATATGAAAACGTCTATATGAAGACTGGGAGTGTCTGTATGCTGTATGTTGACACACATGGACGCAGCAGATAGCTTCCACAAACGGGTGATAACAGGCCTGAGACACAGTGTCTGTAGATGGGGGCCTCACTGTGGGGTGTATGTTTGTATTTTCACTGTGTGGTAGTTGTCAGTATAATCACTTTGATCCCTGATCTTTCATTTAGCACAATTGAATGTCCAAAAGGGTTATGACCTGCAAAACTACTGACATCCCCATCAGCCTCAGTGCTATTAACTAATGTTGGCATGCTAACACACTCAGATGATAAACAGTGACACTTCCTTAACACTGTCTGCATTTGTTCTGTAATTACCTAATGCCCATCCCTAACAAACACTTCACTTCCTCCCTGCATTCCTTATTAGTTTCAGGAGTTGTGAAATCAAGCATCACCTTTTCTTTTCTCACGGATTTATCGACATCAAACCCCGTGACGAATGCTCATTCTTGTTCCCTTTGTCGGTTACTTATCAGATCTCACGTGACTTGATGATGTTCTCCACACAATGGACTTGTTCATGTTAACTCACTCAGTGGCCTATAGCCATGAAGTTCATATGACTACATGCATTTTACAAAGAGCCACATGTTGCGTCATTGAGACCGGAGGCTGAAATCGGTTATCAGGGGTGTTAGAGAGAGAATGGAGGCTTTTGTCCCTAAGAGACCTTTAGAGATCATCCTATACCTCATCCATTTTTTATTTTACCTCTTTTAAAGATTTTGTATTATTACCCCAATCAAAGAATAACTCCTCTTTATCAGTTACTTTTGACTATATAGTGTATATTTACACTACCGTTCAGAAGTTTGGAATCAGTTGTTATATTGATGTTTTTATTCTTTCCTTCAATAATGTCTATTTTAACAAAAAAAAAACTGTGTAATTCAGACACCAAATGTATTATTTACATTTGAAATAGTGATGTCCCCAAAACAAAAATAATTAAATGATTAAAACTTCCATTTAGTTGTCGTCCCCACAGTGTTTCATGACCCTCGATCATTATTGAACCACAACGGTGCAATTGGGCTCTACATATGTTTTCTTTGGGTCCTCTGCAGCTTATTCAGTGGTTGAATTCAGAGGTTTGAACTGTGATTTCATCAGTCCATAGTATGTTCAGCTGATATTCCAATAATGCTAACCGTAGACTAACCTATTTCTCTTGTGAAGCTTGAAGAACAGCTTCATTAAAGCAACACATTGTAATAGGCTGCATTACTGTGCACGTGACACCTAAACAGAAACCTGTTTCTGTTTAAATCTGCACACATTTTGATGCAGTATCTTTTACCAATGACTGGTGTCTTCTTCTATTTTTATTGAACTGTTGCTCAGAGGGATCTTTGTCTCTTTCTGCACTTTCTCTCAGCGTTTTGTTCTCCATGTACAAAACAAACCCTTCATACAAACTAACATCTGTCAGGACTCTCTACAACCTAAAAGCATCAAAGATGATTAAAACATATAGAGTAGTCCTCTCAGCCATCTGGCTGGACCCAATCAAGCTTTTGTGGCAGGCGATTTCAAACATTTGTGTATATTATGTACACTATTTACTGTGGACCAGATTGACATCACCGCTTATCCACAGTTGACATATTTTACACAGCAAGACCATTTTACATTTGATCTGTTATCTATATTTTGTACCTGATTGATATCACTACATTTATAGCTGTTTTACATCATATTCACACTTTGTTTTTCTTTTTTGTTGTTGTGAATGAACTGTTGCCACGATTAAATAGCCCAGCTAGCTTAGCAGCAAAGCAGCATTACTTATTGACTCTAATATTTGTTTGAAAGTTTGATAATAAAAATGACAAATAAACAAGATAAAACTTTAAATAATGCTGGTATGGAATTAAATTATCAATAAAAGTGTATTTATTTTTCACCAAATGGTTCATAAGAGTGCAAAATTACAATATTTACACAAGTTACTCAAAATGATGTTTCTTTTTATCTAATGTTTTCTTTTATCTTGTGAGATATTTAATATTTTCACATCTTCTCACAGAGTCCTTCTTAGTGTGAGGAGGTACAATGAATGGTCTAATTGCTTGTGTCCAGACTAAGGTGATATAACCTGTGACGAGGCCTCACAGACGTAAACATGGCTTCTTTTCAAACATGCCAAAAAGGTTGGGAACCTCCAGTTTAAGGTACTGTACTCTCGTTTATGCTGCTTGATGTCATCAAAACGTGTTTGATGACAGATTGTTTATATATAAATTAAAGTCCTTTAGAATAGACCAGAGAATAGTGACAATGTTTTATACCTGTTTTATTAAAATTATTTTTTATTTTTTTCTGGTTCACATCCCCTTGTTTTATGTTGCTTTTTATTAGTTTTAATAATCTGTGTCTGATGTTTCTCTCTTTCACCAGTCATCCAGGCTTCGTTGTGTCTTAGTATCTGTCCTCAAACTGGGTTGGACCACCAGCATCCATCTCCACTCAGCTACAGAAGATGTCCAACCCTGTCGCTGCCATGTCACATGGACCATACGAGAAACAAACCAGGTGAGTTTGAGGACTGCAATGATAAAAAAAGTTGGGTTTATGTGTTTATCTCATGACTTTGCTCAAAGATAATCAGCAGTAGAGGAACTACCCCCCTGAGGGAATCCCCAGTATACGTACACAACATGACGTACTAAGATGCTGTACTCCTGATACTGTATGTGCCCCCCTTTTTAGCCTCTTTACTCCCCGTGTGCCCCTCAGACAGCATGAGGTTAGGCCTGCAGGACCAAACAGGTTCCTCTTACTACCCATGTCCAGACTTGGACCTGGTTCATGCTTAGAGGGCGGAGTGGTCAAACTAGGGTTGGGATATCCCTGTCTCAAGGTGTCGCTGGTCGATAGCGCTGTCTGTCTGTCACACAGGCCTTATCTCTGCCACCCCCCCGCCAGGTTGCTCAGCAACCAGAGGGGTTGTGGGGTCCAGCGCGTAGACGTAGGGTCGACGTAGTTTCATATGGGTGTTCCCGCTCTGCTCGAATTCTCTCTGTACTCATCTTTTTGGTTTGTCCTGGCTCAGTTTGTCAACGGGTTCGTCTAGGCCGACCGAGCAGAGATCGTCCTTTTTCCAGTGCTGGAGACCAGCTGGGTGTACCTGCATGCAGGTAAGGGGTGTGGCTTCCTCTGGACAGGGGTTAGAGACAGAGGGTAGAGGTCAAACAGGATGGATATCTGAATGAACCCTGATTGGAGAGGAGCAGAATCTAACCTTTAATGTCTTTGCCATGCTTGTAAGTTAAGGGCGGGAAGATGTTTTCTTGAGCTCAAATTATTTTTTAGGGAGAGAATATTAATCTTTACAAAGGGCTGCCGTCTTGGTCCTAGTCGACTAAGATTTATTTAGTCATTTTTTATGCTTTTTTACCGCTGAATGACTTATTTCCAAGAAACTTATAAGCACATCTCTGGTAAAGACAATATTTAAAGTGGTGCTTTAGTGTGATTCTTTGTGGAGAAACTCCGTTTTACAGATCTGTCGATTCGAGACAAAATCGTATGAGTATTAGTCGACTGAGAATTTCTTTGGTCGAAGGCAAACACCAATCTTTACAAACAAAGATGTTTGTTGTGCACATTTTCTGTAAAGACAGTTCAAGCATTTTTAAGTAATTTAAGGTCAAGGTCAAATGGGATTATGATCTTTGGGTTTTCATAGTTCGCTGCACTTATTTTGACTTTGTGCTAAAATCTCTGTATATTGTCAGTGGTACAGGGTGAAGAATTGTTCCCTATAAATGGCAATTTCTTGTTAATGTGCAGATGTGTTTCTTTCAAGCATAACTATCTATCATTCCTTATCAATTTTGTGCATGTGTAATGTGAATGCGAAATTACCTTGCCTCTATTTAGGCTATCTGCTAAGAAATATCTTCAATTGCAATTTTGCAAAAAAGCCACTGTTAATTTTGCATATTCCCGTCTAAATGTGATCGTGTTTGCTGTTACAGTAGCTGTATTTCAAGTTTTTCACTGTACTGTTGCAAAACAGAGTTGTCTGGTTGAAGAAGGGTGTAACCCAAAGATAAGGAGCAGTATGACTTCTATTTAAACTATAACGAAGTTCACATTCTCAACGGCTGGTTGACTATCTGTCCTGAGCCGTGGCTCTGCAGGCTTAGCATGTGTGTGGTGGTAGATGGCGGTACCCTCATCAACGCGGCCTTAAAAAGGCTCAAAGCAGGCCTTAAAGGTCTCTGTAGTGGCTGAGTCAAGTTGACTACAGCATAATGGTACTTTTACTATGATTAATGCAAGAATATGATATATATTTATAGTAAATTCTGTGTTTTGGATGCTGCTTGCATTAAAAGTATGTCAAAACCCAGGGCTCCCAAATCAGCAGTAAAAAGAAGAAGATTTAATATTAATGGTCCCCATTGAGTCGTTGGTTATTTCTAACTGTGTTGTATCTCATATAATTACTATATACTTGTTTTTTGTATGTTCATTCATTCTTTTTCTGTCTTAGGGAATGCATAAAAGTACCCGAGAGTTCAACATCTGAAAAACATCAATGGAAAACAATTTCAGTTTCGAGGTTAGTCCGATCTTGGAGAATTGGTCCGGGTGGAGACTGTGAAGTTTGATGTGTTCAATAAATCTTAGCAGCAATACATATGTTCCCTTCATCGTTCAATTTTCATCCAACTTTCTTCTGTTAATTCTTCTTCCTCTCGTCTAGGGCAGTGATGTGTCCTATGAAGAAAACGACACAGCCTTCCCGTCTCCACTGAGACTGTGAGTCCTTTCTCTCATTTAGGCCTCTCTGTTTCTGCAGTACTCTGCTGTACATGTACTGTAACTTTACCTGGACATCTGTTTCTGATAAGACTAAACGATAAAAGGTCTTTCTTGCCCTGAACTGAGCATGTCAGGTTCTCAAGATGTGCACCACCCAAACAAGTCACTCCAAACAAGTGATTATGAGACTTTGTATAGTGCAAAAGGAGTCACATTTAATGATGAACCCACAGAGAATCAGTTGCCCTCAGCTCTACAGAGCTATTTAGCTTCTTTTAGCTAATTGTTTTGGTTTTAAGGAGCGTCATTTTCATAATTTGATTCATTTTTTAAGTAAAAATGCGCTGATAAACCCACTTAAAAGCTCCCTTCCCAGCACTAGACAGACTAGCTCATGAACATGGTGGCGCATGTAGCAGCTAAAGAGTCAGATATTTCCCTCAGAAGTTGGTGGAGACCAAACCAGAGCTAAAAAGAGAGTGAATATTGGACTTACATTCATCAGGTGGCGCCTAATACAAATTCAAATGAAAGCTATTGTATCTGTGGAGTGTATAAATAGCTAACTGCTAACAAGTTCACCATAACAACTGATTAAGGTGATAATGTTTTGTCAGACAGCTTGTGTGCACTGCCCCCAAGTGGCCAACAAAACTCAATAAATGCAGGTTTAAGGTGAGGGTCATGTTGCAAGCGTTCAATCTGACAACTATAAAAAGTATTTACCAAAATTACAATAAAGGAACAGGGTATAGGGACACATTTAAAACTTGGATCTTGACATAAATGATCATTCACAATTCCGGAAGTGGTTAATCACATCCCCATAATGTGAAAGCAGCATTAGAGAGGAGGTATTTTTAATGGAGGTAAATATGCCCAATAGTCTAAACTCAGGGCATTTAACCCAGTACTCCAAGCAGTCGATGATAAGGAATGTGTTGAGCAATCTTGCCCTCTTGTGGCGAAGAACAGAATAGCACTAACAGCATCATTTCACAGTAATGGAGAAGTTGATCAGCCTAAACTGAGACCTTCACTTGGATGGATTTTATGGATTTTTTAAATTTTATTTTTAGGGTTCAAGCATTTTTTCCTTTATTTAGGATCACATTAAAGCAGCAGTTCACACTGTCATCTTTTGCTTTACTTTTACAGAATCATCCAATTTTTTCAGCTTTTTTCAATGTCAAAATAGTACACAAAATTGAAACATGGGGTGTTTTTCATTTGAAAACTAAATATAATAATTTATAAATAAAAATAATTGCTATCTACAATTACAGGCTTCAAAGTCAATTTAACTTAGACACAATTATGGGAGTGCAATTTCTAAAAAAATCCCCACATTTCCTCTCCCTATCGGGGCTGATTTGAGGTGAGACATTAGAAGATGTTGGTGAGAAGCATTCGTGCTCATCCTTAGTCTTTATTGATGTTTCTGTTTGTCCACACCACCAGGACTCCACCAGGTCAGAGCGTCATCTATGACCTGGAATGGAAGAGGCCGGAAGAGGAGGAGGAGGAGGAGAATGAGCCACCTATGGCCATCGTCATCCCCAGTGATTCAGAGGGTAGGTTCCCCTCGCAGGCCATGCAGCCGCTGGCGACTTGATGTTTTATATCTATGCACACATCACTTTTCTGCAGTGGTGGAATGTAACAAAGTACATTTACTCAAGTACTATGAGTTCAAGTTCAAGGTTTTTTGTACTCTACCTCTACTCCACTACATCGCAGAGGTAAATGTTGTACTTTTTACTCCACTACGTCTGTCTGACAGCTTTAGTTACTCTGTAAATTACAATTATTCATACCCTTTTTGTCCAGTGAAAACCATGTATCTCTAGATGTTTAATATTTGTGATTAACTGAAGGATGAAGTGTTCCTTTATGGGTTGAGATAATTGTCCTACTTCTTAATATAAATAAATAAACTATTTAAAAATCCTCTTGGATCAGCTGAAAAATGCATCATCACAAAGCTGATAACAGGCTGTTTTTATGAACATATGACGATATGATGCATTGCTGTAGATTAAACTACCCAACAGTATATAAAAGAGTTAAAATTAGCACAAACATACACATCTACAGCAGTAAAATGCAACATACACATTTATGCAGCAGCAATATTAATCCAGAAACATCAAATGTAAGTGATAATGTAAGAGCCGGTCATTGTCGTGAAATAAACCCCGACAGGGCGATGCGATGTGATCTTGCACCGCCCTGAAGGGGTTTATTTCACAACAACAACCCGCTAGCTGTACATTATCCCGCTTATTACACGGCTACTTACTTAAGAAATAAATAATTTGACACGAAAACGGTCAGGACTGCGCCCATAGCAACGGTCTGTTATACATAGCAACGGTCTGTTATACATAGCTACGGTCTGTTACAAAGTAATAACAGACCGTAGAATGCCGTGATTGACCAATCAGAACTGAGTATTCAACACAGCCGCGTAATAAATAACAGTAAAGCACTGACAGGGAGCATTTTATTACACAATGATGATAATACTTACATACTTTTACTTGTAGTGAAGTATTGTATAGTGCTACTTATACTTCAGTAAAGGAATCTGAAAATCTTCCACAAACTTCTTTATTTCAGCTTATCTGAACCTGAACACCAACGCCACCACGAGAGGGGATGCTCAAGTTAGTCGACATTCTTCATACTTATCAGATATAAAAGATCATTAATGTAAACTAATATTATCCACTAGTGTGTTTATTAACTAACCACATTGCATTACCACAGGCCTATGTGGAGCTGAATGAGCTCCAGGGCAACACCTGGCAGGAGACCGGCCGCTGGGTCGGCTACGAGGAGAACTTGAACCCCGCCACAGGAACATGGGGTCCTTCTCATGTCTCCCACCTCACCTTCAAGAGCCTGATTCAGCTCCGCAAGACCATGAGCACAGGTGACTTTTAGATGAAATCTGTGCAAACGATGTGATAAAATCAATTTTAGTTTGATGAATACGACGAGTTAAAGGCAACTCAAATGTACTCAGGTGCCGTCATCCTCGACCTGAACGCCAGCAGTCTGTCTGCTGTGGCTGAGAAGGTGGTCGATGAGCTGCTGAGCAAGAATGAGATTCGCGCCAGCGATCGTGACGACCTGCTGAGAGCTCTCCTCATGAGACGCAGGTAACACACCATTTCTCTATTTCTTTCCATAGTCATAGAAATTGTCTGCAGCATGCACTTTATTCTCATTTTATTTGTCTATCCAGTCAGTCTGAGGCAGCTGAGGTTATTCCCTCTGGAGACATTGAGATGCAGACCTTTTCTGTAACCAAGAAGGTAAACATTTAGTTTTTTTAATACAGTTTTATCTACCTTATCATTTGGCTGATCATCAGTATCATATTATAACATTCTTCTTGCAGAGAGACACCTCTGACAACATGGAGGCTTCAATTGTCCTCTCAGGTACGTTCAAGTTATTCAGTTATGTGTCTCCATGTGTGTTTCTGGAGCAGATGTGGCTAAAAGAGTGTTCGTTTTTTTTGATAGGTGTCCTGGACACCCTGGAGAAACCAGTTGTGGGTTTTGTGAGACTGGCTGACTCTATGGTGATGAACTCCTCCCTGGAGTCCCCTGTCCCCGTTCGCTTCGTCTTTATGCTGGTGGGCCCTAGCCAGAGCGGGATGGACTACAGCGAAACTGGCCGTGCCATGGGTGCTCTGATGGCCGACTGGGTGAGAGAGGAAAACGAACCGATAAAGAATATTTGTGTATTTATGGTGCAGGTGAATAAAATCGTTCTGCTCTCACAGGTGTTCTGCCTGGAGGCCTTCTTAGCCCAGACGGACAGAGATCTGACCAACGCCATCGCTGACTTCATGGACTGCAGCATTGTGATCCCTCCCACTGAGATCCAAGATAAGGACATGCTTGAGCCAATCATCAATTTCCAGAAGAAGATGCTGCGTGAGAGACTCCGTCCAATCGACACCCGCCTAGCCTTCGGTGACCGGGCCATAGGTCAGCATATTTCATACGTCATCCCAACTCGTCACATACTGAAGTAGTGCGAAGATTAAACATTAAACATTGTGGCCATTCCTACACATTCATTATAGTTGGCCCTAACAAAAACAAACTAAAACTACTGGGAAACTAAAACTAAATATATGAAAAATAAAATTAAACCTTTCTGAAAAACTAAACTAAAACTAGCAAATGCACTCTGAAAACTAACTAACACTAAATTAAAATCAAATCAAAAAGTTAAAATTAAAATACAATAAAACCTAATTGAAAATTAGAAAACTATTATAACCTAAGTCCACTCCTTTAACTGAAATACAACTTTTTTTCCCGGTGCTGTTTTTTCCAGTAAATGCTAAAAGAAGTTGACTTCAGGTACATGACAGAGAAAAGAACAGGGTTGGAGGTGGAAAAATGTTGCAAAAGGAACTAACAAGGTTTTATGGGAAATGTGGTCTAAATTTTGAGATCAGCTCAAACATTGGTACATATAGCACCTTTAAATTGTATTCACTTACTCATAGAAAACAGACAAATGAAGCCTCCACTGGAGAAATTAGAAAAACCTGTATAAAACAACCTTATCTTAAAAGCAGTAGATATAGTGTTATCAATACTAATCAGTCAGTTTGGTTTGTTTGTCCAGCTGAGAAAGCTCCACAGGAGCCTCGGGAGGACCCTCTGGCCCGTACAGGCTATCCTTTCGGTGGGATGGTGAAGGACCTGAAGCGCCGTTACCGCCACTACCTCAGCGACTACACAGACGCTCTGAACCCTCAGGTCCTCGCTGCCGTCATCTTCATCTACTTCGCCGCCCTGTCCCCGGCCATCACCTTTGGAGGGCTTCTGGGTAAAAGAGAGACGCAGATAGAGAGTTGTGCAGCTCAATTCATTTGTTTCCTGACCTTTGATATTATTCATAATTCTCTCTGTTGTCAGCTGACAAAACGGATAGAATGATGGGCGTGTCAGAGCTTATGATCTCCACCAGCATCCAGGGTATCATCTTCTGCCTCATCGCCGCCCAGCCCGTCCTCGTCATCGGCTTCTCTGGACCACTGCTGGTGTTTGAGGAAGCGTTTTACGCTGTACGTATGAGTTTTCACATGTTGAAATGAATCTTTTATTAGCTATTTTTTTTTTCCTTCATCAGCATCTTTTTTTCCATTCCATGCTAGTTCTGCAAGTCCCAGGAGATGGAGTACATTGTGGGCCGTATCTGGGTGGGGATGTGGCTGATAGTGATCGTGGTCATCATCGTGGCCGTGGAAGGCAGCTTCCTGGTCAGATTCATCTCCCGCTTCACTCAGGAAATCTTCTCCATCCTCATCTCTCTCATCTTCATCTATGAGACCTTCTATAAGCTCATGAAGGTTTCCTCCCCTCATCATCTTCACATCCTATAATGGCCTCATGTGTTGTCTCTTATTTTGCTTCCTCTGACTTCTCATCTGCTGTTGCACAGATCTTCCAAGCCCACCCTCTGGTCCTGAACTACGATCATCTGAACATGACATTGGACAACCCCTTCCACCCAATCGTCATAGAGCACACCGTGACCGATCACGAAGGTAACATAACCATCCATGAGAAGGAGATCGAAAGGGCCTACCCCAACACTGCCCTGCTGTCTATGTGCCTGATGTTTGGCTGCTTCTTCATTGCGTTCTTCCTTCGCCATTTTAAAAATGGTCATTACTTCCCCGGCCCGGTGAGTTCAACTTCCTATGTCCAGAGATTGTGTAGTTTTGAAAAGACTAAGTAGGCTCTGTGATTTTGACCATGGTGTGTCCTGGTGTCTCACTAGCTCCGTCGTTTGATCGGAGATTTCGGTGTCCCCATTGCTATTTTCTTCATGATTGCTATTGATATCAGCATTGAGGATGCTTACACTCAGGTGAGTAGTTGTGTTGTGTTGTGGTAAGTTAAGTCATCTCAAATAAGTTCTAATAATGCTTATATCTTTTTTATAAAAACAAAAAACTCTTAAAGGCAGAGTATGTAGCATTTAGGGGGAGCTATTGGCAGAAATGGAATGTAATATTAATAAGTATATTTTCTTTAGTGTATAATCACCTGGAAATAAGAATCATTGTGTTTTTGTTCCCTTAGAATGAGCCGTTTATATCTACATACGGAGCGGGCCTCCATATTTCTACAGTAGTCCAGAATGGACAAACCAAACACTGCCTTTAGAGTGGGCCGTTCGGGTTTTCGTGACAGCTACCGTAGTTCTTAGGGGTGGGAGAAAAAATCAATACAGCATAGTATCACATTTCTTTGTGTGGCAATATTGTATTGATACACGGATGTCAAGTATTGACCTTTTATTATATAAACTATTAACTTCTTAACAAGCTAACAGTCCGCTGGTGGGTTCGGTCACTATTGTGTATTTCAGAGGTTGTAGCAGTCAATTAGGCCACTACAACCTCAGTTAAAGCTAGAGTGAAAATACTGGTATCATATGAAACTAGAAAACCCGAGGAATCAATTGATACCAACCATGTCAGGTTAGCTTGTCCAGAAGAACAATAAATAACGCTCCAAATTTACACACATTTTGGCGAGGAAAAAATGGCATGGCCATTTTCAAAGGGGGTTCCTTGACCTCTGACCTCAAGATATGTGAATGAAAACTCTGAGATGAACAGAGTGAAAACTGTATCTACTAAGACAAAACAGATGTTGACAAACTGCATAATTTGCAGTCAAAAAAAGGTAATAAATCGCAATATATCTTATCACAATACTCAGCATATAGCAAAATATTTAAAATCGCAATAAGATTGTATCATGACTGAAGTATCTTGATAATATCATATCGTGGGTCCTCTGGTGATTCACACCCCTAGTTCTCCTACACGCTTGGCACACGGTAGAAGTTTCAGTTGGTTGCAATCTGCAACCTCACCACTAGATACCGCCAAATCCTACACACTGCACCTTTAAGCCTCACATCATGTGCATTAAGATAAATGTTTTGCAGCTGAAGTGTATACAGTTTAGGCCAAAATGCACAATGTATACTTAGAGTTTATAATAATGTCTGTCTAAAAATCTTTGTAAAACCGACTTCCTGCTCATAAAAAGGAAGTTTATGTTTCTGGTTACAATCCTCTTTATATTTTATCTCTCTAAAATACGACTGAACTTAAACTATTTCTGTTTATTTGTCTTTCTGTGATTTTTATGGTGATAAATGAGCTGAATGAAAATCATTCTGTCCCCTTGTAGAAACTGGTTGTGCCAAAAGGCATTGAGGTGACCAACCCCCAAATCAGAGGCTGGTTCATTAACCCCATGGGAGAGAAGAAGAACTTCCCCATCTGGATGATGTTCGCCTGCTGTGTGCCAGCTCTGCTCGTCTTCATCCTCATCTTCCTGGAGTCCCAGATTACCACGTGAGTGACGCTATAGTTGAAATAATGGCATTCAGTCTGCACTATCACTTCAGGTGAAGCTAATGAACCCTGCTGTTGTCTGATTGCCAGGCTGATTGTGAGCAAACCTGAGAGGAAGATGGTGAAAGGATCCGGTTTTCATTTCGATCTGCTCATCCTGGTCATCATGGGGGGCGTCGCCTCTATTTTCGGGGTGCCCTGGCTGAGCGCTGCCACCGTGCGATCCGTCACCCACGCCAATGCTCTCACTGTCATGACCAAGGGCCCGAAACCAGAGATCGAGAAGGTGCTTGAGCAGAGGATCAGTGGCATGCTGGTGGCCATCATGGTTGGTAGGTGCTGCCATCTTCAGTGCTGATGCAGACACAGCAGACTCAGAGTAAATGACCATTTTCCTTTAATAATCATTCACTTTCTGTGACTCCTAGGTGTTTCTATTTTCATGGAACCTCTTCTGAAGATGATTCCTATGACAGCCTTGTTCGGTATCTTCCTCTACATGGGTATCACCTCTCTGAGTGGAATCCAGATGTGGGACAGGATGCTTCTGCTGATCACACCAAAGAAATACCATCCCGCGGACGCCTACGCCACCATGGTACGCAGCCTCCTCAAATACAGACCAGAACTTCACTCTGTTTAGGAATATATTTTCATGTGGAAGATCCTTATGTCTGAAAATGCAGTGTCTGTTCCATATATCTGCAAATATTTGCACACTATATTGCTGTATAGACTAAAATACCAGAAGAATAGTTAAATATTGTATTGAACTTTTCTTGCTTGTATGTCTTGAGAGGTCTCAATTCAACACTACGGTCATTTTGAAGGCTGTAATCTGCCCGTTCTCATTCCCAGGGGGTTAAATACAGAGGCTTTTGGTGCCTTCAAATGATACTCATGAGCTTGTGTTTACAACGAGGGAAGTCGTGTACACATATGCTTGGCGTTGAGAACATTGTTGCTTAGCAACAGCAATATTAACGTTGCTGTCTGCACCTAGAAGCCACAGAGGCTAACAAGCTAACAAGTGGGTAACACAATGCAGGAAATGCAGAGGCATGATGACAAAGGAAAAAGATGAGGCCGTTAGGAGTATCAACACTTTCCACAGACATTTTATAAAATTATGAAGAATTACAATATACAACTAAAATTACAATATATTCACCTATAATGTACAGAAAAATTCACTCCCATGGGCTCCGCCGTTTCTGACAACGTCAACAAACACGTCACCACTCGTGAACTCTGAGCTTTCAGAAACTTTCCACTTACAAGGTCGTGAATACGACAAGCGGGGGGCGTTCATATGGAGTCTTGAATACGGTAAACACAACCCCATTTGAAGGCACCATTAGTCATGGCCGTCGGCGTGCAGTAAAGCAGCACAAGGCCCCCTTTAGTGCTGGTGTTACATCCAAATCTGTGACCTCAGAGAGCCAGCCACACATGAGGTCACCATTTCTTTCCGCTGTCATCAAAAAATGTGACCCCACTGTATCTGTATAATAAATTTAGGCAAATATGTGGCAGAAAACACACAAAACTAAATTGTTGAAAAACATACATTTTTAATTCAAAGATATATTCACAAAACTCTAAAAGAAAAGCAATAGATAGGTACAGTGGGGTCACATTTTCTGACGACAGCAATCAGAAATGGGGACTTTATGGCTCTCTGCGATTACAGATTTCTGTAGTACCGGTATGAAACACACCAGGCGTTCCATTAACTATAATGTAAACCTATCCACGGCAACAGTAAACGCTCCGATAAAGTTTGCCGGGAGTGTGGTGACTTGAAGAGCGAAAGAAACACACAAAGATGTCTAGAGGGTAGGAGGATGGGCCCAACAAACACAAGGCTTTGATCCAGGAGACCGCTGTTCGTGTCTCGTGCATCACGTTACAATCAGCTGTTCGTTCATGTCCCGTGTTCACAACGTTCAGTGTCATTTTCACTGTACAAACGTAGTAGTTTTAAGCCCAACCATGTAGTTCTTTCCTAAACCTAACTGTAGTTGTTTTGTTGTCTAATCCTAAAGTGACACCAAGGTGCATGACAAATCGCCGGTATGTGACGAGTTGGGATGAAAACATGTTCCTGTAGTTTGTCATTATGATTACGAAAACATGTTTCTAATATTTTGTATGTGGCAGTCTCAGAGGACAAATATCACAAGACCATGGACGGATAATGAAACAATGGGCACAGACATGTAAAAGGCCCCCCCCACCCCTCCATAGGAGCAGGACAACCAGAGTTTTGTGTCTCTTTGTGGTCGTTTTGGGTTTCTTTGCGGCTATTTTGCATCTGTTTGTGGTCATTTCACGTCTTCGTAGTTGTTTTGAGTCTCTTTGTTGACGTTTTGTGTTCCTTTGTAGTCATTTTGAGTCTCTTTCTGGTCATTTTGTGTCCCTTTGTAGTCATTTTATGTCTCTCTTTGGTCGTTATGAATGTCTTTGTGGCCATTTTGCATGTCTTTGTAGTCGTCTCACATCTTTGTGGTTGATATGAGTCTCTTTGTTGTTGTTTTTCTGTCTCCCAGTGTTCATTTTGTAGATGTTTTATATCTCTTTGTGGTTGTTTTGAGTCTCTTTGTGGCCATTTCATGTCTCTCTCTGGTCGTCATGAATGTCTTTGTGGCCATTTTGCATGTCTTTGTAGTCGTTTCATATTTTTGTGGTTGATATGAGTCTCTTTGTGATCGTTTTGTGTCTCTCTGTGTTCGTTTTGAGTCTCTTTCTGGTTGTTTTGAGTCCCTTTGTAGTCATTTTGCATCTCTTTGTGGTGGTTTCTTTTCAATAAGAAATGTTAACAGTCATTTCAAACAGAGGCTCTGGACTGTCACATTGGATTGTATTGGTGTTCCTATGTTCCCTTCTATTTCAGTGTTCTTTAGCTGATGACAATCTCCCTGTAAATCATCCTAACGTGAATTAGCATTTTGTACATTTTCATGTTAGTCTTTGGCTCCATTCATAATCCCCTGCTAACGCTCTCCTCTGCTGTCATTTGTGTAGGTGCCTACACGGAAGATGCATCTCTTCACTTTCATCCAGCTCGTGTGCCTGGCTGCCCTGTGGATAGTGAAGATGAGTCCCTTCTCTCTGGCTCTGCCTTTTGTTCTCATCCTCACCATCCCTCTGCGCATGTTAATGACTGGCACGCTCTTCACTGCCAAGGAGATGAAATGTGTAAGTACATCTCTGCATCATTCACTACAGTCTCAGGCACACATTATGGTGTTGTTAGATATGTAGGTTTCTCTGTTGTAACTGGATGTGTTTGTGCTGCAGCTGGACGCAGATGATGCCAAAGTGACGTTTGAGGAGGTACCTGGGGTAGACGTGTACGATGAGTCCCCACTGCCATAAACAACACCATATCATTAATGTTTCAAATTCAGTAATTATGTGAACATTTAATATCAAAACTATGTATTTGTAAACATATACAGTTTCAAACTTTTCTGTTCTGTTATTTATCTTTAAAGGAAATTACCTCTCATTTCTAGAATACATACATTAAACATACTTAACTTAAATATTGAGTTATCTTTTCAACCAGGAAACTTGATTTCTTTAAATGAGAAGTGTTTTCCCTCAAGACGTGAGGTAAATCCATTCATAATTTTGTTTTTTCTTTTAGTGCATAACTACAGTATAGCTTTAAAGTGACTACCTGAACTGCCACATTGTAGATCATTCCATGTTATAATAATATGATTCCACCTAACCTAATGTTCGCTATTTAAATTAAGCAGATTTGATCTATTCAGCTCTTTACACACACACACATAATGTATTTTCATGGGATTGCCCCCATACAGTAGCCTTTGTTTAGTCTCAAACATTTTTTTCAGTTGTGTTTGCCTCATTTGATATATCTGATATGTAAAGAAATATGTGTAATACACTTATATCTGATTTTAAGTGTGTAATTGCTTTGATGATTATAAAATGGGATGAGAAATGGGTATATATATGATATAATCAGGGCAAAACTTATTTGTAAATGTATCTTATTATGCCTGTTCTTGTGTGCTTGAAACACTGTACATGCTTGTTTGGATTGGATGGATTTTCACTTTATTAAAAATAAAAACATCCATTATGGGCTTGTTTTCATTAATGCGTTAGAAAATACAATAGTTCACATCACACACAGCTCACTTTTATCATTTTATCCTCCAATTAACAGGAGAGGGGTGTTCACTTAAACCAAGAGGCCTGCCACTCAGCTACATGCTGCATTCAAGGTTATCAAGTAAAACCCAACTTCTCAATACTACTACTTGGAAAACACCAGAAGTTTTCGTAAATACTTTTTTTTTTATTACCTGAAATAAGAAATTAAACTTTATGACAAGTCAGCTAAATTAAGCAGCATTGCGTCAGAATTTGCTCAGACGTACATTTTTTATTATTTTTATTTAAATAAGGTGATTAGGTCAAGAGTAAGCATAAAAACAGACTGAGAAGGTTAAATCATACAAATCCTTTACAGATAACATAAAAATGTGTATTGTATATGCAAAAGTGGAAACAAATTAAATAAATAATCATGTGAATAACTACAGACAATGAAATTAAATTGGGAAATAAACAATACTTTTTTAAAAATCAGCTATTATGTTGTTATTTCATTCTGCTTACAGTCACAACACTTTATTTCATTTGAGCAGTTTCTATTTATCACTTATCTTATTTCATAGAGCTACTTTCATCAAAAAGTCTTTAACTGGCAAATCAAATGTTGCAGCCAGACAGACATAGTAGAATAATTAAACAGTAATTGAGAAAAAAATATATATATTAAATATACAGACTTTGGAAAGGGACATTAAAAATGTTTAATTATTTTATATGTATATAATTATATATTTTTTTATTTATAAAAAAAATAAAAAATGTAATTATTAAATTAAATTTAAAAAATTAAATTATTATTATTAATTATTAAATTAAATTAAAAAAATGAAAAGATAATAAATATTTTCCAATTTATGGTCATATTATATTCATTTCATTTTTCATTTCAAAATTTATTTCGAACATGTAGAATACAAAAAAATAAAATAAAAAATAAAGAAAAGAATGATCATACCAACAAGTGGACAGTCAGAAACAAGTAGTATTTACATACAATGAAAAGCATAAGAAAAAGAAATTGTCAAACACTTGATGCCTTGATTTACATATTCGAAAAGGAGTGAGAAGAAGTATAAACTTATGTAATCCCACCCCTTCTTCATAAGTCAATTATTAATTATTAAACAGCTTCCTTATTAAGCCATACATATACTCTAATTAAATTTTCCTAAATTTGTCTAACTATAATTATTATTATTTATAATTATTCTAACTATAATTATTACCTTTAATCTGTGTCATACAGAAATATAAATTAATTATATAATAATTAATTATATAATTATCCTTTTCAAACTATAAATTTGTTATCAATCCAGAACACCAATTCATTACTTAGAATATAACTTATTATATAATATATATAATATAACTTATTCACAGTACCAATTAATTACTTACATATTTAATCATATTGATTCAAGTTGTTATCTTTTCTTATATGCGCATATTATTATTTATAATATACAATATGCACATGCAATATATACATACATACACATACTATTATATTTGTTCATATAATTATTTATTACAATTATATCTTAATTTATTAGAACACTCCATACAAACCAGTGAAGCTCCCATGTTTGTGCATTGCTCTCTGTGCGATGATATCAACATTTCCAACAGCCAGGGAACGCAGCACAGTTTAACAAGGCCGAGTGCCTGAAAGTCATTTGTTTTCCCTGAGTCGGCCTGACTGGATTGGACGGCCCGAGGTTCCGCCCACAAACACACACAAGGTGGAGTTGAAAAGAAACAACATGCTGGGCCAAAAATGAAGCTGTCAAACAGCCTCTTTATTTGTTGTAAAAGAGGAATCGCCGAGCAAATGTGCAAAATGCATGGAGGCTGAGACTAGATAGTTGTCTTTAAAAGTAGACATCTGATGTATAAACTTTTGGAAAAAAAATATATAATTTTATGTTAAATATATGTAAGATGAACTGTTTGTAATAAGATAATAATTGGCACAACTTCATGAAACTTTCCTGATAAAAAAAAATATTCGGGGTGCAAACTTTCGTTCTGGAGATCAGACATGGTGGAGCCTCCGGGAGTGAGTGGAAAAAATAACCGCCATCGGTTCAGAAACAACACGGTGGCGAGGTCGGTCGGGGGAGAAAAAAAATGGATGTCTCCGCGTAGCGAAATGGTTGGATGGATGGAGAGAGAGAGAGAGGAGCTGCTGCTGCTGCGCGTTGAGTGGAGGGAGACGGCGAAGTGAGATGGAGGCGGGGGGGAAGGACCATCTCTGCGGGGACTGGAGCCCAGGACCGACGGCGCAGTGCTGGCTATCGTTCAACCCTCCCCTTCTTCTTCTTCTTCCTCCACAACAACGACACCCAGGCTCACGCCGAGAGAGACAGGTAAGCCAACAAAACAACCCGCTCGGTCTCCATTTACGGTGCGATAAACACGCCAGAATAAGCGTCTAAATCTCCGCTAAATACTTCGCTTATAAGGCACAACGGTCGGTAGCTTCTTTGTAGTAGCGGAAAAAAACGACCGCTGAAAAAACGACGGTTGAAAAAACGACCGTTGGTTGGTGGCAGCGTACAGACGAGGTCGGCCATAGCCGAGTTTCTTGTCCTCTACAGCGGGGAGGAAACTCGATGTAAGACCTGGAGGTTAATGTGGTATTTACTCAAAAATTACACTACTGTTTTATGCCAATTCCCCACCATCGAAACTCGACTATTTGTGTGTACTTTAACCGGGGGTATTTAGCGTGGGGGGGAAATTAACGGTGGTTTCCTTCCACCTCCATGCGGCTGTTGGCGGAACAGCCAGCCGCCTCTCTCGGTTAGCCATCAGGGATCTCGGTTTAATATCTCACCGTGCAGAGACTCGCCCTCCTCTCTCTCCCCCTTTCTCTCTCTCACACACACCGCGACTAGCCCAGAAACCACCGACGACGACTCGGAGCATCGCGGAGAACCCGCCTTCTTGTTCTCCGCTTATACGCTTTTTTGGGATCGAGGGTGAAGGAGAGTCTTGCAACGCCCTGGCTTTGAGTGTTTTAAGCTCCGTATTTCAGTGTTTTTGCAGTGCGCCATTGGACCTTGTCACGGTAGGTTTTTCCTTGTAGAGCAGCAGAGAGCTGAAGCATGGCGGACCTGGAGCTCAGCTCGCTCAGTGAAGCTACTCAGCCTCGGATGTTTAACATGTTTCCTTTAGAGCTCTTATCTAACAAATTAATGTACAATTTAACCGTTTAAACCGTCAAAAAGCGACCGTTAAACTCTGTTTCGAAGAGTGAGCTCGAGCCTGTTTAACGTTTAACCGTTAAACATATTTTCCATTTTTCTTCTTTCTTCCTGCGCCTCCGCAAGTCCTTCCAACCCATCAACCATGACATTTAACTCCGATATTATTTGTTTAAAACATTAAAATACTATATTATAAAGTCTATAATTCATTTAACGGTTGCTAAAACATTTTTTTTTAAATTATACGTTGTAAACAGTAAGTCCAGGTCTAACCGTTACCCCCCAGGAAACGGATGTTCTTATTAAATGCATACAATCTTAACGGTTGGTGTTAAATGCAAACAATTTTATTAAAAAGTATTGCTATAAAAGTCCAATTTAAGCTTCATTTGGTACCAAGTTGCCCTTGGCAGTAATGTCTCAACTCACAAATGTGTTTTTATCATCCATATGTTGTTATTTTCATGAAATTTGGTAAAATATTTGATGTTCAAACGGCTCAAAATGTCCGTTAAAGCGGCTCTTTAGTTACACATCTACGGTTTGAATGTAGCTAGGTCACCGCAGTAGGACACCACCACAGTGAGAGCTGGAGGCCATCAAGGACACGATGAACAACGAGCAGCCGCCATCATGGAAGCACAGCTCGGCTACGCCTCGTTGAAGAATGCACTGGGGTTTTTTTTGCTCTAAAAAATCTCAATATTAAACGCCAAAATCGGTTAAATACTCTTGAAAACACATTTTTAATAACTGTAAGCGAATATTACATTAACTTCCTCGCTCCAGTTTGAGTAAGAGAAGATTATAAGGGGGGTTTCATGGCGGAGCTAGATCCATCCATCGGTGATGAGGCGTCTCTTCCGAGTGGCGCATTTTGGCTGCAGTGCTTCCAAGCCACCATTCCCCCCTCGTCGTCGTCGGAGGACCGAAAGCAGATCCCCCCGTCCGTGGTCAGCTGGTCGCCTACAGCTGCCTGTCCGTCCACGTCCTTCCTCCTTTCGTGGATCCTCCCCAACCTCCACTCCGAGACAGAAAATCCTCCATTACCCGAGCAGAGCACGAACCAAGCGAGAAAATGGTCGCCGCAGTTGGTTGATACTTTAGTGGCGGTGGACTAAAAAGGACACAATGTTAAATTCTGACTGGCAACATTATAGCTTCGACGGAGCGTCGTGTAGTCGTAGCAATAGTTGTGCTAGTTGAAGCCCTCCGCAGTGTTATTTGAGATTTGAAGCCGTCACAAGCAATAGCCTATGTCTCACCATGTAGCGTAAACGTTTAAGGGGCGGTGTAATGAACATAAACCATTTTGTCGAGGCAAATTTAAATTCCACCACTTGAAAACAGCAGTTTTACTTTTTATATCACAAAACAAATCACCTTGTTGTATGAATAATATATACATGGAAATAACAAAATGTTTTGTTTTGGGATTTAAAAAAATAAATAGTTTATGTAGAATAAAAATATGAACATACAGATTATGATTAAAAAAAAACATCTTATTGTAGAAGAAAAATATGAACATACAGATTATGATTAAAAAAAAAACATCTTATTGTAGAAGAAAAATATGAACATACAGATTATGATTAAAAAAAAAACATCTTATTGTAGAAGAAAAATATGAACATACAGATTATGATTAAAAAAAAAACATCTTATTGTAGAAGAAAAATATGAACATACAGATTATGATTAAAAAAAAAAGTACAGTTTATTGTAGAAGAAAGATATGAACACACAGATTATGGATTGCAATGTTTTTTTCTCTATTAAAGTTTGATAACTTGATTTTTTTTGTTTTTTTGTTTCTGTAGATACAATACAGTAGACCCACAAATGAATGGAGAAATGGAGGCAACGACCCAAGAGAAAGGTGTGATTTTTGGTGTGGAAAAAAATAATTGATTATTCATAACACTTGTGAAATGACAATGCATTTGCTATTATGTAAACTTAATGTATTAAGCCTATAATAATAGATAGATAGATAGATAGATAGATAGATAGATAGTAACTTTATTGATCCAGAGGGAAATTCAAGTTTCCAGCATCACAGTTCCATAGTGCAAAACATGTTAGTAAAAAAGTTAGTAGTGCAAAGTACAAAAAAATAGACCAGATATAAAAATACAAGGAGATGAAGAAAACTGTTAAAAGTGAATATAGTGCAGGGTAACAGCTGTGATACAGGACTATTAAAAGAAGTGAATATAGTGCAGGGTAACTCCACTACGTAAGAGATGATGTATAGCGAGCCGGTCATTGTCGGAAAATAAAACCCTGACAAAATTATAAATCTGCAATGCCCCTGAAGGAGTTTATTTCACAACAATGGCCTGCTAGCTGTACATTACCCCGCTTATTACGCGGAAATATACCCGACACTTATTATCTTGCTTGATTATCATCACTTATGACACTGCTACTTACTTAAGAAATCAATAATTTGACACAGAAACAGTCTGCCAGAGTCTGACATCAGAACTGCATCCATAGCAACGGTCTGCTATAACATAAGAGACCATAGAAGGCAGTAATTGACCAATCAGAATAGAGTATTCAACAAAGCCATGTAATACATTTTATTAATGTACTTTACAGGTCACCTTAGCAATTATAGTGGTGACACCCATTGAGAACAAAACATACCGTAATGTATGATTTAGTCACTGAAAACACATTATTACAGATTATTACCTACTTTTAGTCACTATATGAATATACATTATAGGGGTTTCTTTTCTCAGGGGAAGGATAATTGGACATACTTTTAGACATATGAGAGGATATTATAGCTAGTTTTTTTAATTTAGCAGACATATTTATAATTTTTGTGTCCTTTTGTTTTCAGTGTGGGCCCAGGATGACCTCTTGAAACTGCTGGAGGCCATAAAAGTGGCGCTGCCTCAGAAAGACCTGACTAAATACAAAACATCAGAGTCCCACCTCGACTGGACGAAGGTGGCCTTCAATTCCTTCACAGCAGACATGTGTAAGCAGAAGTGGTCGGAGGTCTCTAAAGAGGTGAGCCATTTTAACTTTGTATTTGTAGCGTATTAGTGTGATGTGTAGTATTTGTATGGATTGTGAAACAGTCCGATTTGTCTGTTAGATGCTAATGTTGTGTCTTGAGTTCATTTTTTTTGTCTGCCTTTACCACAGATTCGTAAATTTCGGACTCTGACAGAACTGATATTTGATGCCCAAGACTACATCAAGAACCCTTACAAGGGCAAAAAGATAAAGGTGGGCTTAAACATATGTTTTATTAAACTAATGAGCAAGTATCAGTTATGAATAAAACTCATAAGTCTTTACATTTTTATTTTTCCCCCCATGATATGCAGAAACACCCAGATTTCCCCAAGAAGCCCTTGACTCCGTACTTCCGCTTCTTCATGGAAAAGAGGGCCAAATACGCAAAGCTGCACCCTGAGATGAGCAACTTAGACCTAACTAAAATCCTCTCCAAGAAGTACCGGGAGCTGCCTGACAAAAAGAAGGTCCGTTAAAAGTATCTGAGGTGCAGCTAAAATAAATTTGATTCTGTTTTTGATCTCATTCATTTCTAACAGAAACATTTTCTTTTCATGGCTACAGAAAAAGTATGTTGAGGACTTCTTAAGAGACAAAGAAACATTTGTGCACAGCATGATAAAGTTCAGGTAAGATTATGTCTTATTAGTTTTCATGATTACGTCTTATTAGCACTGGGGATATCGGGTCTGCACCTGCAGCATATTTAACCCTTATGCATCACTAGGAACATTTGTCTTTTTCATTTTTTACTGTTCGATCATTTTGGCTGTGTTAATGCATATGGCATACATTTTGGCATTTTTAACTTTGGAAGTTGAACCTCAGTTCCTATAATAAGTCTATAATAAAATGACCCCTAAGGACAGAAATGTCCCCAGTATTCTAAGCAGTTTTTTGACACAGACAAGAGGATGATGATTGTGCTTAACTGTTGTGTAAATGTAGAGAACTACACCCAGACCTCATGGAGAGCATGACCAAGAAAGGTTCAAATGCACCAGAGAAGCCCAGGACACCCCAACAGCTGTGGTACAACCATGAAAAGAAGGCCGTCCTCAAGACACGCCCGGATGTAAGTTAAGGCATTTACAACACAATATACAAAGTTGATGTGACAGATGTTAACTTTCTGTGTTTGACATCAGGCAACCACCAAAGACATTAAGGACAGTCTTGGCAAGCAGTGGACGCAGCTGTCTGACAAGAAGAGGCTCAAATGGATCGCCAAGTCCCTGGAGCAGCAGAAACTATACGAGGTAAGACTACACTGGTGTGTTATTGTGTTGTTGATATACAAGGGCTGTTGTGGTAGAATGATGAAGAGCAATAATGACGTACAGTCTCATCTATCTTCTCTGTGTTTGTAATATTCCAGGGGGTTATGCGAGAGTACATCCAGCAGCACCCGGAGTTAAACATGACCCAAGATGATATTGTCAAGTCCACCCTGACGAAGGCTGAGAGACACCTAAAAGACAAATCTGACGGCCGACCTGACAAACCGCCTCCGTGAGTCACACCTGCTAATACACCGTTGACGCGTCTGCTGCACGATGCTGGTTATAGGCCACTGCCGAGTGAGTGAGCTATTTGAATATAACGTCTGTGTATGTGCTTTCAGAAATGGGTACTCAATGTTCTGTGCAGAGTTGATGTCGAGCATGAAGGACGTACCCAGCACAGAGCGTATGGTGATGTGCAGCCAGCGGTGGAAGCTGCTGAAACAGGGTGAGAAGGACGCCTACCAGAGACGCTGTGAACAGGTGAGTCCAGAATCATCACGTCAGATAATTAAAAACAAAACTTCAAATTGGTCTAAAAATGTCATATTTGTTTTTTTCAGAGGAAGAAGGAGTTTGAAATTGAGATGAACAGATTTCTTACTGTAAGTCTTAATTTTTGGTTTCTACTTCCAACATGTTTTTTTTTTTTTGTCACAGCCATCAATGTTCTCATTTGTGCTATATATACATTTTGCTGCATGAATTTCTCACGTGTATTGTCTCTGCCATATGGATCTGTAGAGTTTGTCGGAGGAAGAGCAACACCGAGTTTTGTCTGAGGAGAAAAGTTTTAAGAAGGGTGGACCCAACAGTCCTGCCGCCAAAAAGAGGGCCTCTAAAGCAAAGGTAAGACCAAGTATAAACTCTTCACATTTGCTCAGATACAAACTGTGATTTCCAATGTTGGATATCATTTTTACTTTTTTGTTTACCTCTTTGGTCACAACAATTTTATCCAAAGAAATTAGACTCTTAAGCCGGGTTTCCATCAAAAGTTCCCAGTACGTTTACTCCCTGGGACTATTTTTCAAGGAACTGAAAGGTTCCTTCAGCCCATTGTTGTCTGCATATCCACCGTGGTCTAAATACCTGCAAAGATTAGGCAACACGACATGTGACGAGGACAGCTGGTGGTCGCAGCAGTAAACACTCTGCAGCCTGCAGTTCAGTGTGTCCACCTGTTTCATCTAAAAAAACACTGGAAAAATATAAACCTTAGAAAAAATAAACGTTTTGTCTCACTGCAGCAATATTCACTGCTGCATATATCTATATATCTCCACAATAAATCATCTGTTGAGTGTTTGATGGTTATTTATTTGTGCTTTAGAACGTTAACGCCGTGAAACAATAACAAAGCACCAACGTCTTTTCTAATGTTACCGCTCGCCCTCACGATCTCTCTTTTTTCTCTCATTCTTTTTTTTAATGAGTCGGGAGGTCGACAGCAGAGCCTAACTTTACTTTCAATGTTATCAAATAAAGAGAAATGCTCCCCCCTCATCCTAAAATGGTCCCAAAGCAATGTTAGAGTACTTCCTTGTTTGTGAATGAAGCGTTACACGAGTTGAAGCAGCAGTGCTGTGTTTGTTTTACCAATCAGCGATGGTCATCCCTGCAAACTCCACCCTGAAAGTACCTTTACTTTCAGAACGTACTACCCCGCCCACCGACCAGGGCCTTTTTGGGGGGTAAAAAGCCTCCATAAAATGTCTCTTGAACTTAATTTAGGTCCTGGTCCCTGCGGTTCTTGGTTCAGGGGGAAAGTTCCTGCTGTGGAAACGGGGCTATAGGAGTATACTGTAACACGTTAAGCTCAAGTCCCATTCCATACGTGTTTTATGCTTTGTACTATTAAACAGTAATAGTTCAAAATTGTATTGGTATTTAATTTGTTACTTAGATTTTGAAGTATCCGTTTCTGACATTCCCTTTCTCCATAACCTGTAGGCCAATACAGAGAAACCCAAAAGGCCAATTTCAGCCATGTTCATCTTCTCTGAGGAGAAGCGTCCGAAACTGCAGCAGGAGCGGCCAGACCTCTCTGACAGTGAGCTCACGCGACTCCTGGCTCGCATGTGGAATGAGCTGCCAGATAAGAAGAAGGTAATCTAATATTATACCGGAAAAGAAATGTCACCTCAACAGAGCGGATCACTGGAGGCAAATCATACCGATTTTTTTTTTTTACATTTTTAAATAAATGTTCTAATGATGTTGCTGTCTTGATCATTTAGGAGAAGTATAAACGCCTAGAAACAGTCCTGAAGGCTGAGTCAGAGAAGAAGGAGAAGGAGGATCGTAGTCGTCTGCCAGACCCGCCCAAGACCGCACAGGACATCTGGCAGCAGAGCGTCATCGGAGACTACTTGGCCAGATTTAAGGTACGCATCAAGTCTCAAGAATACCAACAGGTAGTAGCCCGTTACACTATACACACTGGTAATACTAAAAGTCTATCAGGCTTTATGTGGTGTGGTAACATAAAATCTTATAGAGAGATTTTAATCCTCCCAACATTTGCACAATGGATTATATGTTGTATTTTATTGAATTGGAGAAGATTAGGTATACTATTAGGGGGTTTACACTGATACGGCAACCTTTCCTTAGCCGTGTTGATGCTTTAGGCTCTGAAAAGTGCGTTTATTGTGAGCCTGTGTATTGCAGAGTGACCGGCCAAAGGCACAGAAAGCAATGGAAGCAACCTGGAGCACCATGGAGAAAAAAGAGAAAATTGTGTGGATCAAAAAGGCAGCAGAGGACCAGAAAAGATACGAGGTTAGTGTCAATTCACTGGCGATGTCCAGCAGAGCTCCACAGCATCTGTTGACAGTAACAGAGCGAGCTAACAAGTGACTTCTCTTCCACAGAGAGACCTGTGCGAGATGCGCTCACCTGCTGCTGCCATTGCCTCAGGGAAGAAGATGAAGTTTGAGGGTGAACCCAAGAAACCGCCATCGTAAGTCCGTCTCATCCAACTTGTCTGTGCTGCCTGTTGTGTGTATTCTGTTGAAACCTTAAAGTTGTGATTTTTGCGCTCATTTTTGAACGTCTAGAAACGGATATCAGAAGTTCTCTCAGGAGATGCTGTCCAACGGAGAGCTGAATCACCTTCCGATGAAAGAGCGCATGACTGAGATCGGCAGCCGCTGGCAGAGGTTATCGCTGAAGGACAAGGACCGCTACAAGAAGATCGCTGAGGAGAAGCAGAGGCAGTACAAAATCACACTGGAGCAGTGGCTCGCTGTAAGAAGTGGTTGTTTGAGGAGGGAGGGGGGGTTGTCAAGTCATCTTGAGCACTTGACTTATCTAACATACACTTTCATTCATCCACAGAGCTTGTCTTCACAAGAGAGAAACACTTACAAAGAATATACTTCACAAGTAAGTCATAGAAATTGTACTGCAGCTCTGTAATGTTTTAAGCCTTCTAATATCTTACTTTGGCACGTTTAAAACTGTTTACCTGCTTGACGTTTCAGAAAAGGAGAACTACAGCAAAACCAGGAGGCCCCAAGGCAAAGGCCAAGAAATCTGTAAGCGCAGACTCTTTCTTCTTCTTCTTTGTCTTCTTCTTTTTGTCTCATAAATCAGCTGTAGTGGTGATGTTGTCAGCCATACCTGCTGTGCGTTCCAATACCCACACTATCATACTATTTAGTATGCCAGAAAAATGAGTTTGTTTGTCCCAATACGTAGTATGTCAAATGCAGTATGCCAAAAATACCAGGATGTCTTACTACATTCGGTTATATTTTGCAGTATGCAAGCCAGCATGCTTTTCTGGCTATTATTAAGAGGGTCAAAGTTCAAGGCACAATGTTATGAAGAAGTAGTATGTAATTGTGTGCATACAGCATGCAACAGTACGTACTTTGTAAGGGCAGCTGCAGTATGTACTAAAAGTAAAAAAAAGTATAGTATGTGCTAAAAGTATGCAATTTGGAACGCCGCCCTGAACATCTCTTTTCCCACAGGACACGGAGGAGGAGGAGGACGACGATGATGACGAGGATGAAGAGGATGAGCGGGAGAAGGCTTCCTCTGAAGCAGACTCATCCAGCGAGGATGAGGACGACGATGAAGATGTGAGTTGCGTTTGTCTTTGCCAGTATGCAGAGATAACGACAAGAAGTGGAGCTGCTAAATATTAGGGCTGTATATCGATTGAAATATTTAACCGCATTATTGTCTATAGTTAATCACGATTAATCACACATTTTTATCTGTTCAAAATGCTCCTTAAAGGGAGATATGTCAAGTATTGAATACTCTTATCAACATGGGAGTGGACAAATATGTTTGCTTCATGCAAATGTATGTATATATTTATTATTGGAAATCAATTAACAACACAAAAAAATACAATATTGTCCAGAAACCCTCACAGGTACTGCATTTAGCATAAAACAATATGCTCAAATCATAACATGGCAGACTCAAGCCCAACAGCTGTCAGTGTGCTGACTTGACTATGTCTTGCCCCAAACTGCATGTGATTATCATAAAGTGGGCATGTCTATAAAGGGAAGACCAGTGGGTACCCAGAGAACCCATTTTCATTCACATGTCTTGAGTTCAGAGGTCAAGAGACCCCTTTGAAAATGACCATGACAGTTTTTCCTCGCCAAAATGTATCGCAAGTTTGGAGCTTTATTTTTCCTCCTTCATGACAAGCTAGTATGACAATGGATTCCTTAGGTTTTCTAGTTTCATACATCATCTATCTTCAATCTAGCTATAAAACTGACAACCTCTGAAAGATCGTTTGCGTTAATGCGTTGAAGAATTTGGTGCCGTTAAAATGAATTTGCATTATTATTGCGTTAACCATGACAGCCCTACTAAATATATATCCTCATTGTTTGTTTGTTTGAAGAAGGAGGAAGATGACGATGAAGAGGACGATGAGGACGATGACGAGGCGGAAGACAAGGAGAACAAGTCGGAGGACAGCAGCAGCGATTCAAATTCACAGGGGTCGTCGGACTCTGATTCGGACTGAAACGGGCCGGCGACGTCTTCGTGAGACGAACTGAGCAGCGCTGAGCTGAGCCAAGAGTCAAGGGAGCTCTGCCACTGTGCCAACCCTGCTCTCCTCCCACCACCAGAGGGAGCCCCTGCATCGCCTCATCCACTTCACACTCACCCACTTTATGTTGCTACGTTGGTGATCTACTCATGGAGGGACCCTGCCCTTGTGTCCAAAATCAGTTTCATTCCCTCCCCGCTGTGTGTGATGGTCATCTCACAGCACGGGCCGCTGACGTTATGCCAAAAACAGCATCCCACTGGTTTGGTGATGTCGTGGACTTTTTCGCCGCTGGTTTCAATCTTGACTTGCAGGTTCAATGGTTTAAGGTTTTAATGTCAAAGGTAACTCATTACCTGCCAGTGTTTATTTTATTATTCTGGTAATTAGTTGAAGACAGGTGGCATGAACAGGCTTCATAGAGCCAAAGAACATGGTAGAGCGAGAGGGGGGGAGAGGGGGCGTGCAGGGTACTGAAAAATTGCACTCTTCAGAATGTTTCCTTTAATATTTTTTTTTTTTCCAGAGCATTGTCGCGTTGTTCTCTATTCTCAATTTATGATGTAGATTTTATCATTTGGTTCTTAAAGAGGTGGTATTTTTTCAGGAAAAAAATCAAGCCATTATGAATGTTTCTTTTTTTGTTGCTGGAATATTTCAGAATTTGTTACTAACCCGTGTTCTCATTTAAAGGATAACAGTGCTTATATAAAGTATTCACCCACTCTTGGACTTTTTCATCTTTTATTGTTTTACAACGTTGAACCAAAGTGGATGTTTTGATACTCTTTAACAAAATAATTAGTCTTTATACTGCAGCATTTATTGCTTTCTAACGGAGAGGAAACCTGACCACAACCTGCTGTGATGTCAGGTGTGTTTTAAAACATTTCAACACAGAACTGAAACTGACATTGATCTCATTTAACTCAACAACAAGCCAAGTGACTTTTTCTGCAATTTCACAAGAAAAACAAATCCCTACAGATGTATCTAAATGAAGTGCAAAACCAAAACAATTAATTACACAAGTAGTCACCCTCCTAAATATTTAGTAGAAGCATCTTTGGCAGCCTTGATTCTATGTGGATTGGTCTTTTTACATGTGAACACTGCATTTCTCCCGGTTTCTTTTCACAAAACTGCCCAACCGATGTCCATGGGGACTTTAAGTGAGCAGTCTGTCACAAATTCTCTATTGGATTTAACCTCACTAATGCGCTTCTTGTACCAACACAGCCTGCTCTAAGCAGATTTACAGCTGTGCCAAATTCTTTACATTTTATATTTTTAATGATTGACCATACTGTAGTCTGCAGGCTATTCTGTGCCTTGAAAATGCTCTTTGTATCCTTCCCCTTGAATGATAGTTTTCAGTAAACTTGTTGTAATATATTTGGGATTTTCCTTTATTTGTGTGGTGTAGTTTTTATTACAAAACGAGCTGTTAGAGCTTCCAGATACAGGTGTATTTACTGGTCACTCTTTTAATTACACTCTCCATTCAACTTATAAAAACATTTGTCTGCACCAGTCAATACAATCAATTATTTTAGTTTTGTGAAGATTTGTTTTGTTGTTGAGTGTCAAAAAATCCTGATTGCATCCATTATGCTTCAGAGGTGTAAAACAGAAGCAGGTTTAATACTTTTTATAGGCGCTGTGGGATCCGTTGCCATGTGTCCGTCATTGAAAGGTGTGATTTATAACTGACCTATTAATCCATCAGTCTGATACAATTCTGTTTGACTCCGTTAAGTCTGGCCTGACAGTAATAAACAGTGTTTATTGTTTGACCAGAGCAGTTTGTCTTTGAAGGGATACCACTTGAGCTCAGTTTGTCTTGTGTTTTTAAAGAATACCGTCATACAGTTGGTGTATGTTTCTTCTCTGACCCGTTGTTTTACATTTATTTGAACTGTCGATAGGTTTGTTTTGTGTTCTGATCCATCTGGAATCATTTTGTGGATGTCGAACTGAATGGTTTTCATCAATATTTTTTTGAATTTTAATGGTATTGACTGTAATCCATATGGGTTTTAGTCTAATGCTTAATCCCAAAAAAGTGTGCACTTAATGTAAATCTGTCCCTCTGTGTGAGTTTGTGTGCATGCATGCACAGAACTGTGTATATATGGGGGTGTGAGTGTGTGTTTCTTTGCTTTAACGTGTGCTGTTTTTACTGTTTTGTTGCAAACCATGATGTGACTGCAGCGTGCATGTTTGTGCCTGTGTGGGGACGTCATACCAACACCATGAATGTAGATATTGTTAATCTTTTTTTTTTTTTTATTTCCAAAGGTCTTTAGTAAATTTTCTGCTTGGCGCTGTCGTGTCATTGGTCACCTGAAAACAGACTAATGACAAGACTTCCATGACTGTCATTTTGGGTCCACAGACAGATGAGTGGCAACTATTAATAGTCTGTTAGTAATGGACTGATTTTGACCATTATGAAATAAAAACCAGCGTGGACTATTTAAATAATCTGGGGAGAGAATAAGAAAAGTGATTGCTGATATTGATGGATGGGAGTTTGTAAAAGGGATTTGGGGAACTGAGTTGCCAGAGGAATTGGGGTTAAAAACTGTTGTAATTTTTCCTGTATATACTGTTTTTGTATTGAGTGCTTATCATTTTGTTAGTGCTTTATTTTGGCAAACCCTCATCTGTGACCTCTAAGGCCGGTGAGTTTTTCACTCACGGGAGAGTTTTTGGTTTAATTCACCTGTTTTAGTTGTTTCTTCTCTCCCTTCTGTTGGTTTATAGAGATATCTAAGACAGCAAAGCTTTACAAGTTTGTACTGCTGGTCATTTGACAAAATTTGATGTTTTCTATAGCTGAGGGTGTTCTTATGTCCTTGTAGTTCAAGTATTTGGGCAAATAAAAAATGATCTTTAACAGTTAGAGATGTGTGTTCTGTTTTAACCTTGGACAAGCAGACAGGACTAGGTTCACATAGTCAGTTACCATGGTAACCGCCTCTCTACCTGGAACTGAAAACCCAGAGCTTCCCTCATCTCAAGGTTAACTAACTCAGAGTTTTCACTAAAACAGGGCCCAGATCTTACCATGATACAAACGAGGTCTTGCAGAGTGGTTACAACACCTTTAGTCCTGTATTTTAGTATATTTTGTGCATCGTTGATGGATGTCTCTAAATAAATCCAGTCATGAATTTGAAAATACTATGATACAAGTAAAAATCCTACATTAAAATTTTCACTCAAAGTATTATCAGCAAATTATATTCAAAGCGTCAAAACAATAAGTATAATTTATGCAGAATATTTTGATAATTATGTATTATTAAGTATTATTTTAATGATATACATGGTTGAGGTTGAGCACATTTTTACTCACTTCTGTACGGTTGGGTACCATCCTACAGTTGGATCATGTTTTTGCACAAAAAAAGTATCAAGTATAACATGGAAATACTACATCAAAGTACAAGTACATCAAGGTTGTGTTTGAGTAAATATACTTGGTTACTTTCCATCACTGCAATTAAGTTTATTGAAAACCTTTTTGTACAACCTTTAAGTAAGATAATAATTAATTTCCATACACAGTTGTCGACTTGCTCGTTTATTCTTTTTTAATAAAATAGAATATAAAAGAAAATAGAATATCCACATTTTTAAAGAGAGCTAAAATAAAAATGCTGTTTTGTAAAATATAATCTGAGTGCTTGATAATATACTGCATTATAAAATCATATCTATGAGCATAGATGTTATATATACAGTACATGCTTTTGGCCATATACTATTGTTACAGATGACCTCATTCAACCGCTCAGGCATAACTAAATGATCACGGATAACGAGCGAAATCTCATGTTCATTTATTAATGTCTCCGAGCTGTCAGTAATACCGGAAGCACGCTAATTGTACCTTCAAAATAAAACCATCAATAGGGGTGTTAGTTGCCTTCAGACAAATATCCTAGCAACACACAGCTTTTAATGACTGGTCTACGAAAATATTGACTAAGTATATACAATATATTGAAAAACAATAGGAAATATGTGTTTATGAGGAAATATGGAAATCATTTAATGTTTTCATAAAAAGTAGTGAAACTGGTGAGCTTCTACAGGAGGAATAATTAAGATAGGACACGTAAAAAAAACATAATAGTGGGAGACCCTCAGAAGGGAATGTTTTCTTTTGTTTTTGAAAATCTTTTTATTTTATTTATTATTTCTTTTTATTATATATTTCTTTTCTGTTTATGTGTATCTTCATTTTGTTAGAGGTGCCATTTAACTGTTTAATTGTATGATTGATACAGTGAAGCTGTATATTGATTTTGGCCCTGTAAGAAAGGGAAAAAGTTAAGAGAGAACGGGTGGGTGTGTGGGGTATGTCCATCCATCTTCAATCCATCCATCTTCAACCGCTTATCCGGGATCGGGTCGCGGGGGCAACAGCTCCAGCAGGGGACCCCAAACTTCCCTTTCCCGGGCCACATTAACCAGCTCTGACTGGGGGATCCCGAGGCGTTCCCAGGCCAGAGTAGAGATATAATCTCTCCACCTAGTCCTGGGTCTTCCCCGTGGTCTCCTACCAGCTTGTCGTGCCTGGAACACCTCCCAAGGGAGGCGCCCAGGAGGCATCCGTGCTAGATGCCTGAACCACCTCAACTGGCTCCTTTCGACACAAAGGAGCAAGGACTCTACTCCGAGTCCCTCACGGATGACTGAGCTTCTTACCCTATCTCTAAGGGAGACGCCAGCCACCCTCCTGAGGAAACCCATTTCGGCCGCTTGCACCCGCGACCTCGTTCTTTTGGTCATGACCCAACCCTCATGACCATAGGTGAGAGTAGGAACGAAGATTGAACGGTAGATCGAGAGCTTTGCCTTCCGGCTCAGCTCTCTTTTCGTCACAACGGTGCGGTAAAGCGAATGCAATACCGCCCCTGCTGCTCCGATTCTCCGACCAATCTCACGTTCCATCGTCCCCTCACTCGCGAACAAGACCCCGAGATACTTGAACTCCTTCACTTGGGGTAAGGACTCATTCCCTACCCGGAGTAGGCAATCCATCGGTTTCCTGCTGAGAACCATGTGTGGGGTATGTTATGTTTGTTAAAGTAAATCCTGTATTGAATATATTGCAAAATAATGCTGATGTTTGTATAACAAAGTAAACCAATAATGACACTGTGAAAAAAAAAGTATATACAATATAATAGATATTAAATCCTCTGCCATTTGTAATGACTTTACTCACTAAACATTTCACAGCTCATCCTCTGAAGCAAAGCTTTTATTGTGAAGGTGAAACCGGAAGTGAGTAGTTGTTGTTTATCTGCTCCACTGTTTGGCCTCCTCGGTGTCAAGCTGGCTGGAAGCGTTAATTTAACAACACCTGCGACAACAAACAATTTAAACGAGAGGGTTTAGTTTCACCAGAGGTAAAAGGAGGGATGTAACTGAACACCAGGCTTCTTATTAACGTATACGACATGATGGTGTTGCCTCCTTCAGAGACTGAGTCTCTGGCATGACAGGGTGAGAGGAAACTACTCTTTAATTTAGAAACGTACCATCACTAATGTCACATTGTACTCGAGTATTTCACTCCAATAACGTGTTTCTGTCATCTCAACCGAGCTAACAGGGATAGCTAGCAAGTTATAACACTATAAAGTGATTAAAGTAATGTCGTTAAACAGTGTTTAGTTTGATAACTGTCATTAACGGTAGCTAACTGTCATTAATGGTAGCTAACCGTCATTAACGGTAGCTAACTGTCATTAACGGTCGTTATTCTTCCGTTAGCCGTTATGTTTGAAATGCTAGCTCGTCATGCTGGTGTTCATAGTGTCAATAAAGACGCATGTTCACCTCAGTTAACCACACCTGACCTCACATATGTTTATTAAAATACTTATTTCATGTAACCACATGTGATGTATCCAATTGGTGCACTAGGGCATAGTGTTAATGCACTAGCATGTTGATCTCAAATTGTACTATTTCTTATGGGATGGATGTTTCCTGCAGATGTAGTTTAACACCCAACATCTGACACATATGTAGCTAGTATAGTATAATATAGTATTTTACCATACTATATCATATTTGATATTCTTGTTTTTATATTGCTGTACTATGTATTATGTTATACTATTACTACATTTCATTTTATACTATATCTTATATCCCATACTGTATTATACAGTGCTATGTCATACTATATTATGTTACTATGTGATGCTGTTTTATTAGATAGATGCAAAGATAGATAGATAGATAGAGAGGTAGGTAGGTAAGTAGGTAGATAGATAGATAGATAGATTGACTTTATCGATCCTCAAAGGGAAAGTGAGGTGTTTCAGCAGCAATTTACATAGATCACAAAAACGTGTTTAAAGAAAATATAGGTTAACACCCAACATCTGACACATATGTAGCTAGTATAGTATAATATAGTATTTTACCATACTTGTCTTATCCATTAGATTATATATTTATATTTTCTTCTCTTCAACAGAATAAAGACATATCTGCAGCAAGTGTCGACATCTCTTTCAAAAGTAAGTATTTTAAGTTTGTTTCAGAAACTGGATAGTTGGTGACAGATTTGATTTGTCTCTCTCTCTCTCTCTCTCTCTCTCTCTCTCTCTCTCTCTCTCTCTCTCTCTTTCTCTTTCTTTTTAATCTGTTACCTGTTGACCATGCTGACTGTCTCATGATTGTAAGTTTGTTTGATTTTTTTGTTCAAAATCTCCAGGTCAGCATCTCATTACTGTGCTATCAAGATTTCCCATACAGATTTTCAAATGAAAATGGAGGATATGCCCCTGTCAGGCCCAGACAACACCAGGCTGGAGGTGAGTGAATTGAATGTAATTTATTGTTGTAATGTTTTAACTGTGTTTTTATGTGGTGCCCAGTTTGAATTTGGTTTTAAATGATCTTATTATAGGCCTTGGTCCATGACATCTACTCTGAGCTGGTGGAAGATGCCTGTTTGGGTCTGTGTTTTGAGGTTCACCGTGCTGTGAAACAGGGCAGTTTCTTTCTGGATGAAACGGACCAAGAGAGCATGAAGGAGTTCGGTTAGTGCCGCGTCTTCCAGTTTCTTCTGGCCCAGTTGTCCTCTCATTTTTCTTTGGTGTGTTTCCTTATAGTGTGTGCCTTTTATTACTCTTCCAGAAATTGTGGATCAGCCAGGCGTGGACATATTTGGCCAGGTGTACAATCAGTGGAAAAACAAAGAGTGTGAGTGCCCGAACTGCAAAAGATTGATAGCAGCTTCTCGCTTCGCCCCGCACTTGGAGAAGTGTCTCGGCATGGGACGCAACAGCAGTCGCATCGCCAACCGCAGGTCTGTCACTAAAGGTCATTCAGGACTGATTGTTGTATTGATCCAAAGTGGGTATGATCAGATTGTTTGATTGTTGTTGTTTTACCCTTTTAACAGGCTAGCCAGCAATAACAACATGAGCAAATCAGAGAGTGATCAGGAAGACAACGATGACCTCAATGATAACGACTGGTCGTATGGGGCAGAGAAAAAAGGTCAGCATTTTAAATACGGTTTAACTTTAATTTCCACTGTGCTGAGAGAATAATGAAGTCAAACTTCATGTTGCTTCCACATAATATACAAACTTCTTATTTCCATGTTACAGCCAAGAAGAGAAAGGCAGATAAGGTATTTGTTTGCCCTTTTTGCAGACGATATTAGAGTAAAATGATGTATGTTTTAATGTGTATGAAGAGGTTAATCTAATCTGAATGATTTTCTTTGTGCAGAATCAAAATTCCCCAAGAAGATCCAAATCTCTAAAACATAAAAATGGTGAGTCTATCAGGTGTTTTGGTTGATGCACCTTTCTGAATGTGGTGTAAATATTTAAAATGATTCTGGTCTGAACCTGGACCTGGTCCGTTCTGCAGTCTTGAATCCTAAGCATCATTTTGTAGATCAGGATGCTCTGTGTACGCAGTTTCCTCAGTCACAGGAAGTAGAATATGGACACCTACTGTCAGCGTAGAGAGGTCATACAAGCAAACCTACAAAACCAAAGTGTAAAAAGGACAATTTTGTGGTTTTACAGGGGTTTTATGGATCAAGCTCTTGCAGGTTTTTTTTATTTACAACGGAGGGGCAAATAATATCTGATTAACTGCGAGCTACTTTCCAAGTATATAACTTAAACTCTCTTGATTGTGACTTGAAGTCCAATTTTGATGATGGTGCAGGTGGTATAAATAAGAGGATCAACAGTTATGTTTTTTCCCAGGTGATCTTGGGAGCAGCGTCAGTGCAGATCCTTACAAGGTGACAAACCTTCCTTTTGTTCATGTTGCCTCCAAGACCTCAAAGTTTTTCCATCTTGTGTTGCATGTCAGTGTGAAGTATTGATAATGGTTCTTGATCTGTCTTTCATTTCAGTACAACTATAATACCGGCATCAGTTATGAAACTTTAGGCCCTGATGAAGTCCGATCCCTTTTAACAACGGTGCGTAGCCCTGCGTGAATCCACCCAGGCATATTGATCTCTATGTCTCTGGATAAACGGTTGTTTTTAATTAAACAAATGTTGATCATTAAAGTTGTGTTTGTTTCTACAGCAATGTGGGGTGATCTCTGAGCACACCAAGAAGATGTGTACCAGGTAATTACTTTATAATCCACACATAAACTAGTGATGAAACTTCTCCGGTCTGGGAAAACGGTTAGCTGCTTTTGTGATGCTGATATTGTCCCCTTGTTGTTTCATCCAAATTCAGGGAGAGGTCAGTGTCTTTATGTCGCTTATGTCTTTTATCTTTTCCCCTTTGTGAAACTTTGTCTAAAAAACTAGAAACTGAAAGTCATGGCTGCAGTTGAAATCTGGAAACATGATCAGTTTCATCTGTGTATTCATGAAAATGATCATGTATGCTGGGACTAACTCAGGGGTACACAAGTGGCAACTCATTGTATTTCATTGTTTAAAGTTTTCTGGACCCGTGATTGACTTGTTTTACTCCCAAAAATGAAACACCAAAGATCTAGATTGAGATATTTTTAAGTGGAGGACCCTGTCCGTGACCAACCTCTAACACTTCATAACCTTTAACACCTCATTGCTGCTCGGCTCCATCCGATTGGTCACCGATTGTGTCCACAGCAGTCCGTCCCTGTGGCTGTATGCATGCAGGCAGGGTGATGCGTGAAGCTGTGTCAGTATAATGCCACCTTGTGTACCACCAGGTCTTTGCGATGTCCCCAGCACACGGACGAGCAGAGGAGGGCCGTCAGGGTGTTCCTCCTGGGGCCGTCTGCGTGAGTGTCCGTACCCCCACCTTTCCCACAAGTGTGCTTAACAAAAGTCATGTTTGAATGAGTGTTGTGACCCTCATGGTACAGGTGTTTGCTGATGCTGCTGGTCAGTGTTGTGAACACTCTGGTACACGGGTGCCTTTTTCTATAAGTGACAGCTCTTTGACAAAGGCAGAGTTGTGACTGTCCTCTAACAGAAGTGTTAAGGGGAAATACCGGCAAAAACATTGTCTTTCATGCACTGGTCAAATGTCTTCTTTCAGACAAGCACAAAGAAAACATCTAAAACACACATTGAGCTGTTTATTTTACTACTTTGTTACCATTTAGATAATGCCTCATTTGCACATTTAAACATAGATTTTCAGAAAACTTGTAGTATAAGAAATAATTGTCTTAATGTAAGTAAACAACAGTGGAAGTTCCATGGTAATATCTATTAGTTAAATTTTGTTTACCCTATTCACCTGTAGTGTCTTACAAAATGTATGGAATTTCACTATACATATCTTTTTAAAGGCCATTTTCTCAAAATGATCCCATTTTCCTCAGACTCTGAGCCCGAAATCTCCACTTCAGTAGCACTTTCATACACCAAACTCTCGAGTTACATTCCCGTCTATATTCTGAAGGTTTTTACAGAGGGGTTTGTTCATATATCATTCATAGCCTGATTTATAGAAAAAAAAAAATTCTAAAAAGATGGTAACATTTTTTTTTTTTTTATGGCTAATGACAGTATTTTCTGATTTATGGAGTGATAAAAAGAGATATCAAAACCTTTTGACTCTAATAGACAAAATTAAACTAATTTTGAAAACTTGTAGTAATTGCCTGAATGTAAGTAATCAACTGGGGAAGTTTCATGGCGATATCTATTACTTAATTTATTACCTTATTCACCTGTAGTGTCTCCCCTTAACAGAAGCTGCAGCTGGTGACCTTTTATCATTAAAAAAGGTCATGCATTACCACCAGGTTTTTTTTTTTCCTGGCCTGTATGGGGTCTCAGTGGAGGAGCACCTGTGCCACTCAGCATGTGACACATGATTCACCAAACTCTGGGGTGGTACCTGCAGAATTCGTGCTGGCAATGTTATGCCTCCCATGCATGAAACTTTCAACCACAAACCCCCCATCATATTTTAAGCTTTAGAAAATGTTGATCAATATTCAGTCATCATTTTAGGTTATCATGTGGTTGAAATTTTGGTTTAAAGTGTAAAGTTACAATAACGGGGCTCTCTAGTTTATCACAAAAAATAAAGCCTGTGTATTTATGTTGACAAATTGTTTTGTCCTCACCAGTTTAACCAGTCAGTATCTCTGTCTGGGTTTCATGTGACAGGCCGTCGCTGCCCGATGTAGACGCTGTGGTGGAGAGCGACAGCTTTGACATTCCAGATGGACAGACGCTGATGAGCCGCCTGCAGTGGGAAGACTCCCCGGACATCTCACCCGCTGACTCCGCCTCATCTAAAGCCAGTAAGGAAGTAACATGCGTTACACTGAGAGGAATAGTTTGATAACACGTAAAGACAGCTGATGGATACATTTTCTGTCCTCCTCACAGGCACCAACCATTCAGATTCAAGGAGGCCCAAGAAAAAGAAGAGGACGTCTCTTGGTTTGAATAGTGGAGGATTAGGAGGAGTAGTAGGAGGAAATCTGACTGGAGGCAGCAGCAGCAGCAGCTCTCAGAGTAATATCAGCTTATCGACCAAAAAAAAGAGGCCCAAACTCTCAGCACCTTCTATTTCCAGTATCTATGATGACATAAACTAGTCATAGCAGCTCTCGCCTACTCTAGTAAGTCCCTCCGTTCATACCTACATTTACAGGCCTTGAACAGGACGAGACACAACTTGACTTCTTATTCATTCAGCCTTGACAAGTAAGTCACTTTAATGAACACATTTCCGTCCGTAGTATGAACACAGTGTTAAAAATAAATTGTGGTTAAGAGTCACAGAGACTTAGCAGAGTATCAGCAGGAACTTATTGGAAAAAAGCCACCTTAAAGAAGACTTTACCTAGTGTTTAACCCTGTGGATTAGAAAGGGTGTCTTATATGCCGATAAAGTCACCATATATCATCGTATCCAGGCAGGAATTTCAGTTTACGCTGTTGCACTATATGGCTAAAGGTAAGATATTCTTTTACAATTTACAAATTACAACTGAGTTGTACAATATAATAGGAATATAATTTATTTATTTTAAGGGTGGGGGGGGAAACTATATTACATCACTTTTATACTCCTGAAACCTTAAAAAGGTCTTTTTCGTTGCAGGCATTTTGACGTGACATAGCAGGAAAACCACAGGTGCAATTAATAATATGATTAAGGGCTGCACTCCATTTAGCTTTCCTAATTTCACAGCCCTGCCACTGTGTACTCTTGCTCACTGACAGGGTTTACTGAAACACCTCAATGTTACACGGCCATCGTTAACAGAAGTAATTAAAGCTATGTTTCCGCCATTTTGGACTGAAAGCAACTACCGGACACCAGTGAAACGTCCGCCCTACAAAGTGCCGTACAAAAGTAAAACAAAATGATTTCTGTTCTATTGTCATATTCTACTGAAATGGCCTGTTTTGAAAGTATTTTCAGTCCAAAATGGCGACAGCGGCTGTTGAAAAAAACCAAAACACTGGCGTTTAGTCTCTTTGCTTCTATACTCTTTGGCTGCGTTCCAAATCACATGCTTTTTATTTTTAACTTTTAAGTACATACTGCAGCTTCCCTAACAAAGTACGTACTGTTACACTGTATATCTGTTGCACGCCGTAGCACAACATTTTAAGTAAAAACAAAAAGTATGCAATTTAGAACGCAGCCTTTATTAATGTATGAATTAACATTATACACACAAGTCTCAATAATATGTAACGTTAGTAGCCTACTTCCACTTGAATGCACTGTCTGTCATTGCGGATTCTGTCAGTGAGCTGTCATCTGTCTGCTCTCTCTCTCTTGTTTATTTCATAGATACGTCACTAGGGACTCCGCTGTGCAGAAGATTGTGGGTCAGAATAGCCAGAAAATCATGCTGGCTTGCATACTGCAAAAATATGACCGGATGTAGTAGGACATCCTGGTATTTTTGACATACTATGTATTGGGACATTCTAAATCCTTTCATTCTAAATAGTATGGCAGTATGGGTATTAAAACACACAGTAAACCACTCTTTTCTGGATTTTAGTACAAAATGTTCCTTAACATCTAAATTCCTGATGGCCCCTTTTTTCTTAAACTGACCTTTTATTTGCTATATTCAGTCAGAAAAATCTTTTTGTTGCCCTCAAACTTTTCCTCAAAGCATGAACAGTCTTTAATTTGGCTTTCTCAAACCTTCAGGTGCTCTGTTATTGTTGCTGATCCTGTGACCTGTCCCTCTTTTTTAGACTCTGTGTTCATTTCACTCAGTTTTGAGGAGACGTGTGGACTTCAACTGCTTTTAATTCAACACTCGACACGCGTATACTGGAGTACTCATCGGTGGCTTTTTAATTCTAGCGTTGTATTGCACAGTTGTGTGTGTGTGTTTGTGAGTGCGTCTGTATGCTGACTTGCATTCAGTGTCACTTTTTTCGCGTAGTGTGTTTATGTGTGGTAATAGAGAGAATGTATGTAATAATTTCTATTTTCATAAAACTATGCATCCTAGAATGTGATATTTCTCGTGAACGTGTGTGCGGCATTTAAAATATTTAACTTGTTTTGTTTACATCAACAATCTATTTAAGTTTTTATTTGTCACTGCTTATAAAGTGGTGTGTATATTATTCGTGTGTAAATGCAGATTTTGATATTTGATGAGCCAGTAGGCTTTTGGGGCACATGTACAGTACAAAGTAATCATGAATCCAACGTAACTTTCTTTCCTCGGTACTAAACTTGTTTTGTGTATTTCCTCTTAGTTTCTGCTTCTAGACCCCAGTCAGTAGATGAGTGTTGCACTTCTGCTTGTCATTCACAAGTCTGTAACCTCTATAATGTCTTATGTAAAAGTCGTAACCTATATTACATGCTTTAGAGGTAGTAATCTTGTATTTGCAGCTTTTCACAATTTATGTCTTAGAAAAGCTTTTTTATTTGTTTTTCTTCTTTTCAAACCCAAAGACTTTACAGTTTCACATTGTAGAGTCAGAAGTGCAGAGTTGAGTACAAGGATGACGTGTTTTGTTTGTACATATCAGGACATCATCGCTGTTAAACTTAGGGACTGTATGGAAATGATTATGGGGTAGAGGAGGTATAGGTCGAATAGCTTCGGAATAACACCCCACCACCACCTTAACCGAATTTCTGTAACTTCCTGAAACCGACAGTCTGACAGTCCTGCTGTGATTGGTCAGCTGTGCGGAGGTGACGTCTTCCCTCTCTCAAGCACTCTTTTTTAAAATTATTCTTTCAACTATTTCTGTCACTTTTTATGGGAATGACCAAGGGTAACACTATGAATGCCTTCCAGGAGAGACTGAAATGTCCTTCGTCAGCTCTATATTTAAGCGAAATCGCATCTCGACCCTCTCTGTAGTTCTGCTCACACTACGAGCGACAAAAGCAACAAAATGGCCAAAGTGGGCCAGCTACATAGTCGCTGAGTCACCGTTGAAGTGTTGCTCAAGCGCTCATTGACGTAGTTAAAAACACGATTAGTTGACGCTTCACCACATCAGTTTGTAGCTTCATTTCACTGGCGTCCATTGACAATGACTTGTAGCCTGTTGCTGTGTCGCTTGTAACCACCGTATCAGATGGGCAGCTTTTCACTCGGCCTTCGAATGTCACCACTCAGCCATGGGGACAACACATCGTATGAATTGGTTCTTTTCAAGCATAAACTGACCCTTATGAATTATTGTCTTTTTTGGGAGAAGAGGAAAGGGTCTTCTGACTTTTTCTAATCCCAGATTATATTATATTTCATTCTTCCCTTGATAGATTTATAGTAAAACATTAAAATAATATGTGCCATGGGGTCATATATCTCTGTATCAAGGCATTATCTTCCTCATCAACTTTAACTGTCTAGTAGGACCAATAGGCCGTTTTTCAACCACAGAGTCTGACAGAGTCTGAGCCCGATTCACTCACTTGGTGGCTGAAAGGGTGTTTAAATCAAGGGGAGGGTTCAAAGAAAATATAAGTAATGGGCAACTAAATATAAGATTCAATCCCCCACAGAGCCCGAATAATTTCCGTACAGTCCCTAAAGTGAAGTGCATTCAGTTGTTTGTCTCATGAAGTGACGATGTGTAAAAGCCTTATTTATTTTCCAGTGCGGTTAACACCTTCACATCTGTTTCTGTGAAGGTCTGTGGTAACTGACCGTGCCCTTTTGAATTTTTTTCTCAGTAACGTCTTGTGATGTGCACTAAAGATAAATGACCTGTTATTGAGATACTTTGGTATAGGTGTGATTTAGATTCTTAAAGCCACTTTTCGCTGATGAAGCTAACAGCTGATGTTCTCTTTGTGTATCTGTGTGCAGTACGAGTGCAATAACAACGAAACGCAACATTGTGACTTTCCAATATTTCTCATGCACAAGCACAAATCTGTGCATGTGTTGAATGACATGTTGTATATGATCATAATGTAATTATTTTTTTCTTCACTGCCATGCATACTGGTGTTTTATATAGAAATAAACATAAATGCTGCCCAGAGGCTAACTTCTTCAGGCTACAAACAGAAACGGGGTTTGGTTTGAAATGCTTTAATTTGAGACATCACTGAAGCCAGAGCAGTCCAGCATAATCAGGAGGGTTCAACGTCCCACTCCAAATCTGTAAGTGCCAGATGCAGGTTCATCTGATTCATTCTATCATTTTATTTACAGAAAATACACAATATATTTACAATATCTTCTCAAAAAAGTGTCTATTTTCATGTCTATTGATTATTTTAAATTAGCCTATGTCTACTTAGCAACAGTTGTTGAGCAACAAAAATATCTTTTCATTCCTAGCACTGAGGCAGCTGTACAGTACAACCATATTCGCTTACACAGAGCCTTCAAATAACACAAAATAATGGTAGTTAAACTGGCACACACAGCACAACAGTGAGTGGTTCCAACAGATTTTAGACTCTTGCATCTATCAGTTAATTTTACTTCTTTTTTTCTTTTTAAACACAAACAGTGGCCTAAAAAAAAAAAAAAAGACAAACATGAAAGCAACAATAAAAGAGCGGACGAGATAAAGCCAGAGTGTTTAAACATGGTGTGAACCACTAAGTCATGTTTGGAGAGGAGCTAAAGTACGGTTCAGTTTTGCTGAACTTCACTCACTGCAGATTATTATTTATTCCACATATACTGTACAATCACTCATCTGTTGTTTTGTCTTGGTGCATGCACATACAGGCTCACCCAGCCATCCACACACACACACACACGCTCCAATCAGCTGTGGCATCTGCACCGAGCCCCGTTTTGATTAGTCTCTCCAGACGTCGCCCACAGCTGTAGTTATTTTTATTTCACCTGACAACATCCAGCTGTAAGTGTGTGCCGTCTCTCTGCCTTTTCAGCGGCTGTGCATCCCAAATATCAGAAAGCTGAAGAACACAGTGACTCCCACCAGGGAGATGGTCGCAGGGGCGGTGAAGAACTGCCTGTAGTTGATGCGGAAGTACCACACCACGGCCAGTATCACCACGAACACGGGCACCACCAGGCTGCTGGTGCTGATGGCCACGCCGGCGGCCCTGAACCCTCCGGAGGACCCAGACCCGACTCCTGCTCCGGCCCCGGACTGAGCCCCTTCCTCTGGGGTATCATCCTCGTGCAAGGCCTGGGAGATGTGGCAGTGGATCACGCTGTTGTGTGTGACGTTTAGGGAAAACAGAGTCTTCTTGGGATCCTGCAGCAACTGGCCCCGGTAGATGAGTTTTATTTGATGCTCCCGACCTGAGAAGTATTTACTGGAGAGGAAGAGGGAGAAAGAAGAGTTGTTAATAATACAGCATTTTTGTGAAATAGGCTTATTTGTGTTCTTTCAGAGTTAGATGAGAAGAACAATACAATTCTTGTCTGTATATAAATATGGAGCTTCAGCCAGCTGCTGGTTAGCTTAGCTTAACATAAAGACTGGATGCAGGGGGGAACAGTTTGCCAGGCTCCGTCCAAAGATAACAAAAATTGGTAGGCGGATTTTGTTACCTCATCTCAGCAACTCTAAAGCTCACTAATTAACACGTGACGTATTGTTTGTTCAATTTGACAAAAACCAAAGTGCAAAAACGACATGCTTGAATATTTCTTGGACTTCCTGGAGTCTCTGCTAGTCGCCTGGCAACCTCACAGTGACGACGAGGCCAAGAAATATGGTGCCTTCATGGGGTCGTGTTTACCGTGTTCACGAGAAGAGCCCATATGAACGCCCCCCTCTTGTGGTATTCATGACCTCTTAAATGGAAAGTTTCTGAAAGTTCACGAGTTTTGACGTATTGATATCAGAAATGGCGGAGGCTGTGGTTCAAGTTCATTTTTTGGCGCATAATAAGTTAATATATTGTAATTTTGGTCGTATATTGTTTTTCTTTGTGATTTTATAATATGTCTGAGGAAAATGTTGATATCCATGAAGGCCTCATCTTTTTCCTCCACTTGCTAAACTGTTAGCCTCTATGGCTTCTAGACGCCGACAGTAACGTTAATATTGCCGTTGCTTAGCAGCGGTCTTCTCACGACTTAACCACTTGAACGCCACGCATATCGTGAACACGACTTCCCATGTTGTAAACATGAGATCACGAGTTTCATTTGAAGGCACCAATAGTCCCACACGTAACCTCTCGTAAAACCACAACGTGCCGTTTTTACACCTAGACATCACATGTAATTGGAAGAGCCAGGCAAGTTTTCACTATCTGTTTCCAGTCCTTATGCTAAGCTAAGCTAACCAACCACTGGCTATAGCTTCATATTTATCATACAGACATGAATGTGGTATCTGTCCTAATATGCAAAGAATATTTCCCAAAATATAAAACTATTCCTTTCACAATGTATGCTTGAAGGTGGATGTTTGGGGTTGTTTACCTTTTCAGTACTCCCACAGTATCCTGTGGTTCTACAACAGCTACCTCCTCCGTGTCATTTAAATACTTCAGACGGACAGAGATGGAAGTGGCAGTAGTGGTGGTGATGGGGGTGGAGATGGTGCTGGACAACACTGGGATATGCTTTATAATCTTTTTATCTTCCTCCTCCAGCTCCATCTCATCGTCATCCTCCTCATCATCCTCCTCCTCATCTGAAGTATGCAGTCTTCCAGCCTGTGGTTGTTTGCTCTGTATGTCCAGCAGGAGATCAGTCCTAAGCCCCTCAGCTCCCTCCCCAGTCCCCTCGCCCTCTCCTCTCTCAGGCCCCGGCTCGCCGTCGTCCGGCTTGTTCTCCTGAGAAGGCTGAGGAGCCTGCTGCTCCGGGGCGTCAGCGCCGGGAGACCCTCCGCTGTAGCTGTCGTGGCCTCCCAGTCCGATCAGAGAGGCGTGAGCGCCCACGGTGAGGATGGTGCCCAGTATGTGGTCTCCCCGGTCGGCCACGTGAGTCGAGAGCCAAGCGAAGACGAGGGCCAGGACCAGGAGCAACACGCCACCTGCTGCCGTTACCTCAGTCTCCATCCCATCCAGCATGGTCAGTGCACACACTGCCATCTCTGTCCTTCAAACCTGAGGACAAGACACAACACAACAAGGTTATTTATACAGCCCCAGATCATTAATCTGTGCAGCAACTAAGCAAAATCAAACACAGTCTAATCCAACATGTACTATTCTCTCACATGATGTGAATATCTAAACAAACTCAATTTGAATGTATGGGAATATAATCTGGTTTTGCATATAATAACCTCTATGAACATGAGTTATTTTCACAAATAGTGACATATAGTTGTCTAGTTATTTAAATTAAAACTTCACTAAAAAAACAGCACTTTTTTCCACACTAACAACACAGTGAGGTTGGGAGATATATAATGTTGTGAGATATAATGTTGTATATCGTGACTTGATATAAATACGTCAACCAACGGATATTTTGCATTACCATTTATTAATATTAGGGCTGTCTTCGACCACAGAAATTCTTTGTTGACTAACACATTCAATCAACAGATCTGTAAAACTGAGTTTATACCACAAAGAATCACACAAAAGCACCACTTTAAATCTTGTGTTTACCAGAGATGTGCTCGTAAGTTTCTTTGAAATAAGTCATTCAGCATGAAAAGCATTAAAAACGACTAATCACCTAAAGAAATCTAAGTCAACTAAAACCAAAACAACCATTTAGTCGACTAATCGACTAAGAGGGGACAGCCCTTAGTTATTATCTCTAGTTGTATTTGGCCATTGTGGGCAATTAATCAATAAACATAATCATAAGTGTGGCAAAGTACCTTGATTCACCAAAAAACTGACATTCTCCATTTGCTTATTATTTTTTATCTACAAACAGTTTCTCAATTGGATTTTACTACAGCATGATATCATATTAGGGCTGCAACTAATAATTTATTTCATTAAATGAATAATCTTCCAATTATCTTTTAAAATAATCTATAAATTGTCAGAATACAGTAAAAAAAAAAAAGGCCCAAGGTGACCTGTTTTGTCCAACCAACACTAGGAAATTACTGCTATTTATTAATCAGTTATCAAAATGGTAGGGATTCATTGTCTGGGAGTTCATTAATCGACTAATGTTTCACCTCCACATAATGTCATGATATAAGATTACATATACATAATGCCAGAAGAGAGATGATGTCATCCATGGCCTATATGATGACAGTAGAAAAACTTTAGTTTCTATTTTTGGTGTGGAAATGAAAATGAAACCATCCTAATCTTAAAAAAAGCTCTGACCTGGCAGCAATGATAAAGTTGTATTGAGCCCCTCCGCATCCACTCAAAACTACCTTTACAAGACACCCATTACTCTGGTTTCTATATAATAACACTATAAAGACAGTATTTTATAGCTCAGTAGCTACCTATACATGTTTTGTAACAGTATTTTCAGTGTGGTATTAGTACTTTTTACTAAAGTAAAGAATCAGAATACTTCCTCCAATGCTGCCTATTCAGTACAATAGAAATATGTTTTCTATCTGCACACAACATTATATCCAAGATACATTCTGTATATTAAGTCTGTGATTTATCTTTATGGAGGCTGGAGAAGTATTCACATCTTTTGTTTGAGTTGGAGTAACAATATCACAATGTAAAAACATTAAATTATAGCTCTTGCATTAAGTAAAAATACATCAAATTGTATTGAGCCCCTGCTACTTACTCTGGTTTCTATACAATAACACTATAAAGACAGTATGTTATAGCTCAGTAGCTACATATACATGTTCTGATTACAGGCTGGCAGATGAATAATCCTGTAAAGAGGTGTTACCATGTGTAAAAGTCATATATAGGATGAAAGATAGTCAACAGCAGCAGCTCTCAGGTCTCTGGTCAACAGCTGTTTGTTGTATCTGTGAAGCTACAGTATGTCCAAACAACACCCAGCTGTTCAAAGACGTGTCAACACTGATGTCCTCTGCCACGTCACTCATTAAACTCCACATTCAGACATCTAAAACATGTGCTGTTATGTAACCTGATCTCCTGTGAGGCTGACTTGTTGAGCTGCAGGTAATGCTGCTATAGTTAGCGAGCTAAGTTAGCTCGTTAGCTAGCTAGCCTTTCCTTGCTAGCTTGAAAAACAAAAACGACCTTCGGCTGTTTTACGACTCCGTTTAGTTTTAATAGTTCTCAAAGTGAACCTAGAGGTCGTGTGAACGTCTGTGGGTCTGTTGTTGTGTTGGTATTTAACAGATCTTACCTGCCCGGGTGTATAAATCAGAGCATGTTTGAAGACGAGGCTCAATGCTAGCTAGTTAGCAGCTGCTCCTTAAAAACCACATCATAAACACAGAGAGAGGCGGAGTGACGTCAGCGGCCGGCGGCACGGGAGCGCTTGTTTTGGAGACGGGACACGCCTGTTGCTCCTCCTGCTCACACATCTATCTACACTAGAGGTCAGCAACCTTTACTATCTAAAGACACATTTTAGGCAAAAAAAACAAAAAAGAAAATCTGTCTGGAGCCTCAAAACATTTGAGCATTATGCTGAAGGTAACACAGTTTATAGTCTAAGTATATAGTATATAAGTATAATGCAGTGAGGGCCAAAGTGCAAATGCACTATGGAGTATTAGGGCCACATTGAGGGAAAAAACATCTGAGATTTACAGAATAAAATCATAATATTGCGAGAAAAAAGTCGTAATATTACGAGAATAAGTCATAACTTTACAAAAATAAAGTCATATCTATACGAGAAAAAATATCATAATACTACGAGAATAAAGTCATAACTTTACGAGAAAAAAAGTTGTAATATTAAGAGAATAAAGTAATAACTTTACGAGAAAAAGTTGTAATGTTACGAGAAAAAAGTTGTAATATTCCGAGAGTAAAGTCATAACTTTACGAGAAAAAAAGTCGTAATATTACGAGAATAAAGTCATAATATTACTAGAATAAAGTCATAACTTTACGAGAAAAAAAGAAAATAACACGTAAAATTACTACTTTATATTATTATGCCTTTATTCTCATAATACTACGACTTTTTTCTCGTAAACCTATGACTTTATTCTTGGTATATTATGACTTTATTCTCAAAATCTCAGATTTTTTTTTTTCCTCAATGTGGCCCTAATACTCCGTCGTACCATAGACCTACAACTATGATAAATAAAAATGAAAATGTAAACAAATAAACAGTTATTCATTTCCATTTGTATCCACAGGGAGCCACTGGAGAGGAGCTAAAGAGCCTCATGTGGCTCCAGAGCCGCAGGTTGCAGACCCCTGAACTATACAGAATATAATAAATAAATGAATAAATAAATAAATAAATAAATAATTAAAATATTAATCTGGTACGTAACAAGTAACCAAAAAGTACAATATTTCCCTTTAAATTGGAGTGAAGTAGAAGTACAAAGTAGCATATATATCAATTTATATTCTGGCCAGTTTTATGGAAAATGCAAAAATAACAAAAGCATATTACAACACGAATATTACTACCACTGTTTTGAGTATTACTGAATATTTCTCATATGGTATTCCATTTTTTGTATATTGTGTAATTCAAAGAAGCCTATTTTTGATTGCACTTTCATGCAACAGTAATGTCAGAATTTTTTATGCTAGCACCCTGTTGCTGAAATTAGTGTTAAAACAATAATACCAACCAACTGACCAATACAATATAAATCTGTTTAAAGTAAATAATAATCCAACAGGAGGTAAAGTTGTATTTATTTGTATTTTCTTACAGAAACTCCATCTGAAAGTATTTCAAGTTGACAAAAACAAGTGTTAGTTTAAAAAAAAGTAGCTGTAATCTAAAATAAATCTTGTTTCCAAAGAGTTAAAAATGTGTATATATACAACATAAAGTCAGTGGAGCGTCCCATCGTTACTCAGCAGCAGGTAATCCCTCACAGTGCTGGGAATGTCCAGGTCACTGACTGCTGGGAAACACCGGCCTCTGAGGAGCAGGCGTAGAGCACATCGACAGAGATGCTGCAGAGAACGAGGCTGGCCGCTCCGCTGACGCACCAAGTCAAAGAAAGGTCGGTGCTCCTGAGGCAGGAAGGGACAGAAGATAAACACTATAGAGCAGTGGATGGTAAACAAGGAGAGAAGAGGTGATTTAAAACAAGGCTCACCTCGTCTATCTCAGTAGACAGAGAGTCCATCCACTCACAGGGAGGGATGGAGGTGTACGAGTTCAGCATCACCTCCAGAGTGGCCGGAGAGAGGACGCACTGCTTCAACGTCTGGAGAGAGAGAGAGAGAGAAAAAAATAGGCTATTCATAGTATACAACTTCTTCAAAACACTGTTGAGTCAAACTACATTAAAAGAGGATAGATTTGGTTGTTGTTAACCTTTGGTGAAACAGGCTGAGCTCCGTGGTTCAGAAGCGACCGTGCTATTGCTTCCGGTTGCTGGCCCAGGTAATCTTCAACCACCTTAACGAACAAACAGAAGAGTGTTAATCTCAGTTTACATAAAAAATAATATCTCTACTTGATCAATCCACCCGATTTGACTGTTATCAGCTCAAGTGTGCGTTATCATTCGTTGTAAGCCTCATAGATGTGGGTCAGTAGGGGCCTGCTACACCTACTACATTGTGAAAATGAAACTTGAAAGCAACGTTGTAAAACTGAATGAAATGTTACATTTTGAACACAAAACAGCTTCTTTAGTTTTAGGTAACAAAACCACTAGATGTCGCTGTTGTCTTCTTTAAGGGGCCGTTCACATGCCACGTTTTTGCGCGCTCAAATCCATTGTTATCAATATAAAATAAAGTAATTCAACTTTTGGAACGCTGCAGCGCGCACCGCATGTCATGTCATGTGACGAGGAACAACCAATGACAGTTGGTAGATATCTTTTCTTTCTTCTGTAAATATCAATCTACGGTAAATATATGGAGGAGAAGTTACTGGCTTCACCCTCTCCGTCTAAGAACTGACACAAAGAAATCGAGCCGTAAAGTTAATGTGAGGGATTGACGGTGCTGGAAATCAAATTTATCTTTGTTCTGACTGAGTTTAGTTTAGTCAGTGAGGCTTTTACTGCGAAATTACCATAACTTCATCATCGTCATCGCAGCACGCCAGTTTTGGTTGCTTAGTAACAGTAGTAGTGCAACCTCCGAAGCACCTCGGATAAAAGGATGAAAGCGACCCGGCTGGCGTTTTCAACGCAGTTTTAGATGCAACATGTAAACGGCACCTTATTCCTTCTTTCGGTGATGATAAAACCTACTAGTAGGTGTAGCAGGCCCCTTCTGACCCACATCTATGAGGCTTATAACCACTGATAACGCCCATATAATAATCGACTGATCAATCAGATTCTAAACTTCACATCTTTGCTGTTTCACAGAACTCTACCGAACCCTGACGTCCACCCGGCCCTCATGAGCTACCTGCAGCAGACAGTCAAGTGGTGTGTATCCGGCACAGTTGGCAACATCTGCCTTGGCTCCGTGCTGCAGGAGGACGTTCACAATCTGGTGGCTGCAGTTTGCACAGGCGTTGTGCAGAGGGGTGTGCTGCTTCCTGCCTGCAGTTCTGGGGTCAGCTCCGGCACCCAGCAGCTTTTGAATCACACGTAGATAGCGGCCGGCCTCAGAGGGCCTCTCGGCGGCGGAGCAGGCAGCGTTCAGAGGCGTCTCCCCCTCTTGATTCGTGGCTAACACGTCCGCTCCGTGGCTGAGGAAGAGCTCCACGTGCTCCTCCAGGCCTCGCCGGGCGGCCACATGCAGAGCTGTGACCCTCGACTCCCTCATCCTGATGCTGACCTCTGCTCCTCCGTCTATCAGCAACTCAGCACACCTGGAACGAAAGGCTCACATCTGCATCTACATCGCAATTTATACTTCCTCTCTAACATTAGTTAAAGTTTTCTTGAAAGAAAGAAGATGCAAGATCTTTTGGTTCAGGAAAATTCTCAAAGTCTCAAAGAAAAATTTAATTTTCTTACATTCTCGGTGAGCCATTTGTCTTATTATGAGAAAATTAGGTTTTTAAATTAGACTTTTATTATTACGGTAGGAAGAAATTACGTTTAAAGATGAATATTTTTGCACAGTAAGAGAAGATTAACATGAAACTTCAGTTAACCCAGTGCTGCAACTGGGCCTAATAGAGATTATTGATATTAATATATATAGTACAAATGGTTAGTTGCTCCTCCACCACTCACTGGAATGACTGGGCGGAGGTGCAGAGGTGAAGAGGAGCGCTGCCGTCTGCAGCCAGCAGGTCAGGATCTGCTCCGTGAGAAAGCAGCAGCTGGACACAGACAGCGTTACCCCCCATACAGGCATCATGGAGGGCCGTGTGTCCTCCGGGGTCGGCGTTCACCTCGGCCCCACGAAACAGCAGCTCCTCCACACATCCTGAGTGTCCTCTGCCGGCGGCCAGGCGTAATGCTGAAGTCTGCTTCACCTTGGAGCTCAGCGTCCACATGCCTGACAGAGACACAGAGAGGCTGTCAAGTGTGCGTGTCAAGTGAGATTATGAGAAAGATGTTGAGCTCGTACCCATCTCTGGAGCCCACACCATCTCCTCATGCACCGTCTCCATCAGGGCATTGACCATCGCGGGGTCCTTCAGCACCGCATACACTCCTCTCATGTCCCCGCACATGAAGGTGTTGTGGACGGCCGTGTCTCTGCAACGGATCTGTGTTGGAGGGGCCCGGACCTCCTGGAGCCGCTGCTGCTGCCTGGGAGGAGGTCTGGGGGCCCGGGGCAGCGGGGCCCTGGTCATGGCTCTCCTGTGAGCCAACGTTCGCCGAGCATCCTCCCACTCCTGAAGCTCCTGCTCCAGTCTCAGAGAGCGCAGTGAGGTAGATGTGAACGGAAATGTGTCCTTTGACATGGCACCTTTTAAAGTGAGCACACCAGACAGTTAACAAGCTGTGCAAATAAGGCGAGTTAGAAAGTAGATTTTCCTGTAAGTCCACATATTAAACTCTCTAAAGCAACAGCCTCTGAAGCACTGGGCTGTTACTGCTCAGAGAAAATGTCAGCCCACAGCTTCTACTCACCCTTCACTGGAACTGGTGTGATTCACAGAGAGTCCAAGCAGAGGTCAAGGAAAAACTTTCATAATTTAAATCAGTCTCGCTTTCCTTTTATGTCAAACGTTAGTGTTAACGTGTGTGTTAAAATGTCCTTCCTTTATGGACACAGTCACATGCTTGTTGCTCAAACACAACTTCAGCAGTAATTATTAATAGATCAGAATGCAAGCTGATACTTGTATTACCCCAGATGGCCACCAGATAGCAGTATTGATCTGGTATTTAAAAACAGTCACTTCAACCAAAGAGCCAACAAATGTCAAGATAGAGAGGTTGTGTCACCACTTGTCACCATTTCACACAGTTTGTAAACATTCCAAATGTGTCCCCAGTTTATATCCTGTTGCAGTGAATGGCATCAGCTGACAGGAAGTAAACATGGATCCAAGCTGTTGCTTAGCATCGTTATTCTGTTGAAAGTGTCTATTGAAGATCACAACTTTCAAAATGTGTTGTAGACTATTAAAATGTTTGCAACTTTTTCATTAGCGTTTTTGATATTGTAAGTGTGGAAAACCCGAACTTGATAAAACATCAGAGTTTTAGCATATATTCGTAATATCTAGCCTCTCCTATGAGTAAAAATAGTTTTAATTCAACATAAAAAATAAAGGAAAAATGCAGTAAAATCGGTGCAGCTTAGCTAAAATCAAACAAAAACGAAGAGTAGGGATGTGAATCCTCTCGCTCTGTTTCAATACTCTTTGTAAAAACACATCCTACGTCATTACGTCGTGTTTGAACGTGGCGGCGCGTATTACCTAGCAGCAGATCAGCCCACCTAAAGTTCTCCTGTAGCTCGGTAGATCAGTTTTATGGTTAAATTAAAGGTATGAGAACAAAACACATCATGTTTATACACAGTTACTGAATGGCTCTAAAGGTTTCAGTAAGTTTTTGGAGTCGATACGGCTTCTTTCATCTTGATATCTCATGACTGCGATGGTGAGTGAACCAAACTAACAGCAACAAACTAACAACAGTCAGAGCTAACTAAGCTAACAGATGCTAACAACACTAGTTTATGACACTTTCTTTTGTTTGTTATTATCATCCCCACGTGTTTAAATAGTTTATAGCTGTACATGCTGTGAAGACATCTGTTGTTCTCTCTGTTTCAGACCTGTAAACTAAGTGGCCTGTTCAGCATTGGTGATGACTTTGATGATGAGGTGATTCCCAGCAGACACACCTGATTTCATTTAACTGTCAATTTGGGCTGCTGCACAATCTGTAACATCATGATCACCTCTTTCACACTGTTTATGTTCAGTTCAGATAACTTTATTCATCCCCATAGGGGCAATTCATTTGTAGCATTCCAAGAATAGAATAGAAAGCTTTATTGTCATTGTATTAAATACATGAGATTCACAGTTACCACTTCTGGTCAGTGCTTTAAAAACAAATACATGACAAGACGAGGCAGATAAAACATTTAACAGGTAAAACACACACAGTTATCAAGTAAATAAAACAGGTAAAGTAGATGTAATAAATAAATATAAACAGAAGTGTTACACTAGAAGTATAATATATATATAAAGATGTAATGTAAACAGGTAATGCATTTGTAAAATAGGTAGGGTAGATGTAATAAATAAAATGTAAACAAAGTTGCACTTGAGGTATATATTGCATCAAGGATATATTGCACAGATAAATGTATTTACATTCAGTGTATTAATATTACTCAGATTTATTTTTCAGTATTTTCAGTCCATACATCCATACATACATACATACATCCATACATCCATACATACATACATACATACATACATACAACAGACAACCAGTAATTAGTTAAGTCAAAGGAAACATATTAAAGGCATGGGGCAGTTGGAGGGACACGTAACAATAAGAACCATATAAATACATAGGATTATGGCAATAAAAGCCAAAAAATAAGAAACAACATATCTTAAAGTCCCTCTAAATAACAGTCATTTAAAATGGGTATGGTCTGTGTTCAGTGCTTTAACAGCAGAAGGGATAAAAGACGATTTGTTCTCCTTAAGGGCACATTATAACGTCGTATGTAATATATGTGTGTGTGTGTTTCCCAGGAACTGCTCGGGACAGACTGGGCTGTCCACTCAGCGTCTGGACCAGCCGATGTGGCAGCTGTCGTGTCATCCTGCACACTGCGGGCTTCCTCTGTTTCTCACAGAGAGCCGGAGAAAAACTGCCTTCAGAAGCGAGCTGGAGAGAGATCAGCTGCCCTGTGTAATGGCACAGCATCAAGCAGCAGCACGCACACTGCTGCTGGACAAACTGTTGCTCTGGGTTTGAGGCAGCCCTGCACTTCCACTTCCTCCTCCTCCTCCTCCTCCTTCGCTCAGCCCCGTCCTCCCACACTAAATACCTCTCAGCCTAATTTGGCATCGAAACAGAGTCCAGAGAAGCCCTGCGTGGCTCAGGATGATTTTGATGACTGGGATGTTGATCTGGCAGACCTGGAGGAGTGTGACCGCCAGATGGGGCAGCCTCCTGCTCCAACCCCACCTGCTCCCGCGGTCGATCCTGCATCTTCAGCCAAAGCACTGCGACCCCCGACCTGTGGGGGGATTCAGACACAACCTAATCGGACCCTGAGAGACTTCAGCACTCCGCGCCAGGCTTCTGGCTCGTTTGGTCTTAACGTGCCTCCTCGGACCTCCTCCGCTCCTCTTCTGCGATCTCCAAATCCTCGCCCTTCTTTCCTGTCAGCCCCTCCACAGAGTCCTGGTGTTTTCCCTGGTCTTACTACGTCTTCTCCTGCCCCTAGCCCCATTTCCAGGACACTAAACAGGCCTCAGAGACCGTGGGCAACTCCCGGACCCTCCCCTCAGGGCCCCCGCGGCCTCTTTGAGACAGTCTCCCCAGCGCCCTCTTCCTCCCCCTCCACACTGAGCCCTCATCCACTTCACACACCGGTCCTCACCAACCACCTGGTCCAGCTGGTATCAGCCTCTAATAAGCTTCCTCAGAAGAGGCCTCGCTCTGAGCTTCACCGGCCCAGGACCCGACGCTTCCCCGGCCCCGCTGGATTCCTGCCACAGCAGGTTAGTCTCATCCAGCGCCGGTGCACCCCCCCTCTGCCATCTGAAGTTCCTGTTCGTATCTGCCTGGTTGCAGTGTGTTGACTTCTTTTGAAGCACCGGGGCAGTGAAGTCACATGTAATCTCACCCTCATGGTCAGAAATTACACTGCAGCTCTGTGGATTTGTCACCTCTGTTCTAATGAAATGACTGTCAAGGAAATGTATCGCTTATGTGTTTGTTTTTCCACCACGGTGCTGTGTCATAATTGAATTCTTCTCTCTCAGATGCAGGGTCAGAACCTGGACGACATCGTGGTTTCTGTCCCTCAGACTCCTGCTCACGGTGCTGTGGCCCGATCGCCAAGCCAGGTAATAAAAGCACAGACAGAGATATGCACAAAAAACATGAAAGCTTGTTTTGATTTGATGTGGATTTTTATCATCTTATGATTTCCTCAATCAGTCGATACATTTTTGGTCTATAAAATGTCTTTCCCAAATTTCGTATTGACATATTCAAATGTCTTATTTTGTCCGATCAACAGTCCAAAACCCAAATGCTCAGTTTAATATCATGGAAGACAAAGAAAACCAGCAAATATCCACACTGGAGAAGCTGGAAACACTGAATTATTGCCATTTTTACTTAAAAAAAAATGATGAATCGATTATTTTCCGGGTTCTCCGGCTTCCTCCCAAAGTCCAAAAACATGCAGGTTAGGGAAATTGTTGACTCTAAATTTCCCGTAGGTGTGAATGTGAGCGTGAATGGTTGTCTGTCTCTATGTGTCAGCCCTGTGATAGTCTGGTGACCTGTCCAGGGTGTACCTGGCCTTTGCTCAGTGTCAGCTGGGATCGGCTCCAGCCCCCCCACGACCCTCAACAGGATAAGCAGTTACAGATAATGGACAGATGGATGAATTATTATTATCAAAATAGTTACAGAATGTGTTTGACTCGTTTTAAAGGGCTCCAGCTCTCAGACCGAAGAAGACGAGTTCAGCGGCGGTGCCTGGGCAGCGATGAAGGCAGAGATGGGGTTGGATGAGAGGAACCCCTCGTGCTTCCTGCACTCCTACAGCGTAGTCATGGTGATCCGGAAGGTGATTATTACCAATACTCATCTTTTCTTGTTCACTTACAAACTTAAACCACAATGAAGAAGATGTACTAAAATAAAACTACATCCATTTTCATTTCAGTCCAGTTCAAGTCTTTCGTGATAAGTGCATGTTTATTTAGGTCAAGCCGTTGTTTTATGATTTATCCTCCATCATAACAGACCGCGCGTCGCTGCTGGAGGTCTATTGGCATAATCAGGACAAATGGAGGAGCTGTAGCAGAGCTGTTTTGTAATTATAAACAGTGCGATCACTCATCAATCACTCTAATGGAGACTCTGCTGTTACTCCGCTCTCCCCGCGTGCCGACCTCTGTAGAATAACTCGCTGGCGTTGCGAGCACTTACACATGTTGTTTCTGGCGTGGCTGTTGACACAAGGCTCCATTTACACGAGTCACTGGCAGGACGCGGGCTGAGCTCATTCAGGTTAAGCTGTTTACATGAACCTCGGCTTCCCAAAATCCCTGTTTGCATGAATAAACAAATTAACACACAGCCCTCCCCTCTTCTGTTGAAGACTGAACAGTAACATGTTCCATCTAATGCAGCGGAAAGAGAGGATGATCCCAGCAGTAAATAACGCTCACTGCTGTTTATTTATTGACAAACCTGGGGATGTTGTGCCGATGGTGAGAACAGAGGCCTGTGTTACGAAGTGAGTTCAACACAACCAGGGTATCTTCTCGTTATCTAGTTTAACTAACCCTAACAAACACACTCACGCTAAACGGTCCTACGACGGTGGCTATCAACTCGGTAAGTCAACCCAAGGTTTCTCAATCTGGCTATGAGCGCGTTCACATGAAAGGGGCGGTGTTTGTAGCATCTGACCAATCACAAACATGGACAAGTCTACTGTCAGCAGAGCCAAGAGCAATCTATAATATTATACAATCACGAAGAAGTTTGTGTTTTATGACCAAAATCTCAAAGTATTCAGTTTACTATCATATATGTCAAAGAAAAGCTCCAAATGTTTGACATTTTTTCTTGAAAAATGACTGAAAAGATTAATTGATTTTCAAACTGGTTGCCAATTAATTTTCTGACACTTAATTAATCGATCAATCAACCATTACAGCCCTAAAAGTGTTTTACACGCTACAGTAATATGGGTGGAAATCGATGCAAGCTCACCTGAGTTCCATTAAAAAAAAAAAGTTAATTATACCATACTGTGTTATTTGATTCACCAGCTGACGTGTTGTTTTGTTTTCCCTCGTCGATGCAGGCTGCACTGAAACAGCTGGCGAAGAACAAAGTGCCCAACATGGCCGTGCTCCTGAAGAGCATCATCCACACACACGCCGATGCCAAGGCTGTGTTTAAAGACCCAACAGGTAGTTGACTCACACACACACACATACACACACACACACACACACTAAATGATTAAACAAACACAAACTTGTGCACCAGAAGTAACTGAAATAGTGTGTTTAAGTGATGGTGAATAAAAGAGAGAGAGAGAGAGAGTTGGTTGGCTGATTGAGCTCCACATGGGGCGAAAACAGACGCAGTAACATGCTTGATTAAACACACACACACACACACACACACACACACACACGTGTATAAACAGTACACACTCATCAGTTCTGCTCCTACAGCAGGAAGCCTCTTTCTTGCCTCTTTTTCCTTCACCCTTTATCCTCCTCTTAAGCTGAGCCGGTTGCCATGGCCCCCAGAGAGCAGCCCCACGAGGTGTGCTGATTATTAACACTCAGGAGTGGATGTTGTACTCAACACAGGACTTAAGTGCTTATTAGTGATTCAATTGTAGTAGATTGGCATCAGCAGTGGGTGGGTTTAAAGTGCTTCGTGACACCACAAGGGAGCGTTTTGTCAGTAATGTGCCTCCCACCTGCTGAAAGGTTCGTCTCCAGCAGGGAGTTATCTCAACCTCTATATGTACTAGTGTTGACAAGATTAGCCGACGAATCGATCGGCCGGAAAATTAATCACCAAATGAATCATTTATCAAGCATAAATAGGACAACATTTTCTGCTCCCTGCTTCTTAAAGGTACAGTGTAACATTTCAGGGGATGTATTGGCAAAAATGGAATGTAATATTCATAACTATATTTTCATTAGTGTATAATCACCTGAAACTAAGAATCGTTGTTTTCGTTATCTTAAAATGAGCCCTTCATATCTACATAGGGAGAGAATCCTCTTCATGGGTTGTGTCTAGAAGGTAACCCGCAAATTGTGAAATCTGATGATCTGCAAAAAGTTGCAAAAACTCTTGCCAGACTCGCTGCCTGACGACCTATCCTAACCTTGACCATTCAAGGTCAATGTCTAACTTGACCATCTCGCAAGAGTTTCCCCAATTTACTGGTTCCCTTCTAGACACGACCCTCTTCGCAGAGTCCGCCATGTTGCTCCGCTATTTTTCTACAGTAGCCCAGAACGGACAAACCAAACACTGAATCTGTACACCTGATGTTACTTCCAATAAATCATTACGGGAAAACAGAGTTTATTTTAATGCTATTTTATGTTTCTCCCCCCTTAACCTGTATTAAGAGAGCTGTCCAGTAAGAGGGGAGTGCATAAGGACATCTTGGACCTGCAAGCATTCCTTGACTCTGTTCATTTCTCTCATTGTTCATAATATATTTCTGACTGAAGGGGAGATTCAGGGAACAGTTCATCGGCGTCTCCTAGAGGACCGCGTGGAGGAGCTGAAGGTCGGAGCTGTACTCCTGCTCAAACAAGTGAGACTGACCGCTTCCATTTCTTTAAACTTTAATGACGGTAACTGCAGTTTAGTATTTTAGCTTAACATTACAAATCTATTTATGTCTCTCTCTCTCTCTCTCTCTCTGTGGACAGGTGGGCGTGTTTTCCCCCTCCCATCGTAACCATTACCTGAACGTGACACCCAACAACCTGCTGAGGATCTACGCCCCGGATGGAGTCAGTCTGTCCTCCACTCAGCTCCCCCCGCTCGTCCTGGTGAGCACCACGACCGTCAGCTGAAGACAAGAATAGCACAGTCCAACAAATATGAAATCTGTCATCCAGAATAATCCGTCAAGCTGTCAGCTGTCCCCTCAGAGCATTTCTCTCTCTATCCAGGAGCCGATGTCACCCTCTGGTCCTCCCGCCGCCGTCCACCGGGAGCCCGTGTCTCAGATGCAGCTGGTGTTTGACGAGGACAATGATGAGGGACAAGAAAGAGGCGAAGACCCTAAAGCCCCAAGAGACACTAGAGCCGGCTCCAGCAGAGGCCCCCAAGAGCCTCCTGGGAAGCCAGCGCCGCAGGACTCAGGCTGGGATGCAGGTGGGGCCTCTAATATGTAATAACACTTGTGATGAGAGCGGGAGATTAATTCTAGTCACATCCCGACGGTTGCCGAGCGTCAGCAGCAACACCGTCTGGTAACGCTTTGTGATATTAACATTTGACTCGCTGACCCAAAACCCAGTCTGACTGTAGCAAAACAAAGAGGCAGCTGATTGCATTGTTCTGCACTAAAGCTGCAGCTAACCAATGTTTTCATTTTCTGCTTTTCTCTTTTTATTACTCAGTCAGTAAAACATACAAAAAATAGATGCACATGATGGTTCACAATAAAAGGCAGCAGAGTCTGAATTTGTATTTTACATGATTAGTCTGATCAGAAGCCAACTCATAACTATTCATCTATTAATCACATGAAACATGGAGGCGAGCCAAGTTCAGCGGTTGAGACGGCTCCAGGGGCCTTAAAGACCCAGTGAGATGAAAAATACATTTTCCCAGTTTTAATCCTGTGACCCTGTGTTAATTGTTCATTTATCTCTTGTTATATGCCAAACACATGTCAAAAGACTCAGTATCGGAGTATTTTTACATCAAAATCCCAATCTTTGTTGAGTTAACTTGCATAACTGGCTAACAAACAATATATGTTTGTTTTTAGAGTACATAGAAACATTTAATAAAAAAAAATCACCTGCCAAAACATGATTTTTGTTTGTCGGGTTTGATCCCCATTAACTAAAGCATTGTAGCAGCTCTTCTACCTAGGGTCCACAAACACAGTTGTGGTCAACAGTTGTCAACTATTAAATTAACCGCCAACTATTTTGTTAATCGATTAATCGGTTTGATTAATTCTCTGATTCCAGCTTCTTAAATGTGAATATTTTCTGGTTTCTTTACTCCTCTATGGTAGTAAACTGAATATCTTTGAGTTGTGGACAAAACAAGACATTTGAGGACGTCGCTTTGGGAAACACTGATAGTAATTTTTTTTACATTTTTTGACCTATTATAGACCAAACAACTCTTCGATTAATCGATGAATGAAAATAATCAACAGATTAATCGATGAATGAAAATAATCATTGGTTTCAGCCTGACAACGAACAGCTAACTGGTTAAGGCTCAAACCGCTCCCCTCATTTGATATCCTCTACTGTCTAAATGCCCCAAAACAGGCTTTTAAAAACTGTTTGTTACATATTTACATGAAAACGTTCCTTTTTAACACTAATTCCCGGCAGGTAATGGTTTCTCAGTTCCCCACCAGTTGAATTGGATTTGATGTAAAATTACACATAATTTCATCATGTTCTTTTTCTTATCTATGTCTTTGTCTGTGTGCTGTGCAGATGATGACCTGGATGAACTCCTGGGAGAGTTACCTGAGGACACTTACAGCCTCTGACATTACATCAGCCAACCCCTCTGTACAGACTGTCTCCACTGACTGCACCACAGTAAAGATGTTATCCTTTTGTTTTCTCTTTAAAATGATAATTATCCAACTACTGAAGAACTTGTGAAAATGTGTATATGTTGTAAAGACTTGTTTTCCTTTCCTCGACTGTGTTCGATATCCAGTTCATAAATAGCACAGAGAATCGTCTTGACTTAATTAGTTGTTACTGTGTCATTTCTATGCATCACTGATGACTGATGTGTTATAAGAGGCAGTCTCTCGAAGCCAACACATGCTCATTAATTAATTACAAAAAGCTCCGAAAAATCAGCTCTGTTTGATTTCAGCTTCTTAAATTCTCCTAAAGAATATAATTAGTCTGAGATTGTTTGTGTGTTAGGGATGCAGCCTCCTCCCTTTCATTGTTAGCCATTGTTGCACTCTACTTCAGTGACCTTGAAATAAACAACTAATCTACACACGGCATTGATTTGCTAATCAGGCAAAATGAAAGCGAGGGGAGGCTTCTTTGTTCGTTTTCGCCCTTGCCCTCCATTTTCAGTCGTGTCTCTTTCTCCGAGCCTCGGAGCGTAGAGTGAGATACACTGTGACCCAGCTTGTCTGCCATGCATTAAGAGGTGTGTCGGAGGTTTCTTTCGGGGCAGGGATTGCAGGCAGGTAGTCTCATGTGGTTTGCTGGACCAACGAAGTGTTTACCCAGCCCCCGTCTGCAGAGAGAGCCAGAGCATCAGGGTGGAGTCGTACTGTGACTAACAGGCTCTTATGGAGGCTTTCCCAACAGCATCCTCCACTACCCTGCCTCACTGTAAGAGATCCAGGTTAATCCTCTCTGCCTCTTTGTCATTTGGCGTATAATGCATCTGCTTAAATTGCCTGGTTTGTGTTCAAAAGAGAGGGATGATGAAATAGGGTGCATTTTCAGTCCTCCTAAATGCTTTTTGCTCTCAGTTATTTGGCTGAAATAAATACAGGTTACAGTACAGTCTCTAAGTATTTGGACGGTGACACATTTTCAATTGTTTTGGCTCTGTACTCACTGCACATTTGAGCTTGAATTATAGCCAACTGTGCAGTGGCTTTGTGGTGAAAGTGCGTTTTTTTTATATCCATATGGGGAGGACAGTGTTGAAATCGTAGCCTTTTCATCGTCCCACTGCTTCAACAAATCAGGAAGCTTTATAGAAGATAACTAGCTATAGATGTGTTGTTCATTTGTTCAACTGTTAACCCAGATTTCTCACTTACCCTCGGTGGTATCTAGCCTTCCAGACAGATCTGGTTTTACTTGTCCAGGTTTTGCATCCGTTAACTTCATTTGTGGTGCTCAAAGGAAAATGGGAAATGACATTAAAACAATTCTGCAGCAACATGTCTTTCCAAAAACGGTGTCCTGGTTCCTGTAGATAATCCACACCTCTCACTCTGAACACTTTTCACTGAAGCTACTTTATCCTGCAGATAAATGAACAGTGTACATTGTGTTCAGTGGATTATCCAGGACACCGTTTCTAGAAAGAGATGATGCTGTTGAATTTCTAAAATGAAATTTATTTGAATGTGTGAAGCAGCACAAACCTGCGTTGTATTGGAGAAACTATCTGCACATACTGTAGGTTGTTTTTTTGGTGATGTGGGTGGATCAACCTTGACTTGTGGATGTTTACATCCTTATGTGGTGAGCAGAGCTGAACTTGTTAAACCAGTATTGACGTTAACTCCCCCAAATGTTAACTGAAAGTCAGCACTGCAACCTCACATCCACCAATTCAACTCTAATCCAGTGTACTTTGGTACACAGAGACAAAACAACAAGAAATGTGTCACTGTCTAAATATTTAAAGACTGCACTGTGCACAGGGTAGATCAGTGGTTCCCAAAAGGGGGACAGATAAATGTTAGGGCCGAGGACCCCCCAGAGGTTCCTGACCTTTCAGGCTTGTGACCCCTTAAAACAAAGATATGTCTCCTTCTTTAGAGGCCGAGAGGTCAAAGTAGCCACAAATTCACAAACTTTTAAGATTGGATAAAATTCTGAAATTCCTCTTTTTGCAGAAATATGTTTTTCTACTTCTCTATTCTCTAAAACATCGCACAACAATATTAAGAACCACTGTGCTAGATAATTAAAGAGATAAGGGAATTTTTTTTTTTTTTTTCTTAATTGACTTTAATTTAATCTTTTTTTCCATGAGAAATGCTGATACCGTCTCCTCTCAGGCCTCTTCAAATCCTTCAAATTAAACAATCGGAGACACAAAAATCACTCTTTAATAAATTGCTCTCACTCAGGCTATTAGATTTGATAGATTAGATTCAACTTCATTGTCATTGCACAGAGTGTACCAAGACAACAAAATGCAGTTTATCATCTAACCAGAAGTGCAATAAGTTTGTGAACCACTGCAGTGCATTATTGTATATGTTACATCAGTGCTGATGCCAGCAGGGGGTAGCATTTAACACCCTCGTTGGTAGTTCAGGTCCTAGTGGACATCATTAGTCAAGTTCATGAGACATCCAACACCCAGTTAAGAGACCTGATGATAAAACTCTTAATTGGAGGGAAACTTAATTTGACCAGAACAAGGCTCTGTGAAACTGTCTATCTTAATGTGTGTGTGCAGACGCTGCTCCTTCCTTTATCTGCACATCAACCAATTAAGACCTTCACAAAAGGGAAGGGGGGTCGATTCCAGCAAGTCTGCGGCTACCGCTCACACGTCTGGAATAATTTGCCCTTCAACTTCAATCGCCTCTCGCCAGAGGTAACAATCAACCGGGCCCAGTCTTGCCATCTCTGCTTACACATCCTAATTATCTCTCTTGTAAGGGCTTATTATTTTTCATAATCCATTAAGATAGTCTGAAAGTGTAATTACTCTTTCAGTCTCGTCATGCATAGAACAGGAAGTGCCTACTGACCCCTAAAAAAAAAAATTAAAGATTTAAAAAAACGATTCTTATCTGTGGTTTACTCGGGTTTAGAGTCCCAGGAGGAAAGAGAACGTTCTCATCTCTGATGTAAAGTACTGTTAACTCTCTGAGATTTGGATAAAGAGGCCTGAAATATCCAGCACCCGTCTTCTTTAACAAATTCAGCTGCTAGTATCGTGGTTGATCACTCACAATGGGAGAAAAATGGCAATCTAGCTTCATGGTAAAAGACTCAGACATGCTTTTAGTTTGTTACAATAGAAGCTAGGAAAGAAAAGCAACACAGCCCATTCATAAAAACTGACTAATAAACAAGGAACATTATTTACACTAATAACTGGACCAATATCAGGTGTAGTGTAATATAACCTTATTAATGTCTGGCAAATATACTGTAGGTGTTGGATAAAGAAATCAGTGAAATGGATCCAAAAGTGAAAGTTTAGCCATTCATAAACTAGGAGAAACATTGGTTGAAAAAACAATCTCACCTCGAAATAAATTTCATAGCTATCTAGAGCTTTCGATCATATCACATGATCTTCATCGGCAGACGGAGTTTGCTCACTTGTCATTGAATTTTATATGTTCAAATTTCCATTTTTTTCTGAGCACTTAAATGACATCTCATCGTCTCATGTTGGCGTGAATGTTGAGGTTCAACGGTTGACAAAACTAATTTAAAGGTCCAATTACTAACTACTCTGGAAGTTTTGATCATATTGAATTCATGTTCATAAAAAAGTATGTTTCAAAGGTCAAGAATGAACTTTCATATTACATTTTTCAAGCCAAAGTGGACGAGAAATTCAAAGTTAAAGTGCTCAGAAGAACTCCATGTCAATTCCTTGACAGCTGGGCAAACTCAATCTTCTGATAAAGATAATGTGATATGATCGAAAGCACCAGAACAGCTATTAAATGGACCTTGAAGTGAGAACGGTTTGTCAACTGCTGTTTCAAAGGTCAAGAATGAAGTTTGAACCCTAAAATGAGTAGAAACATGATAAAGAAATAGTGAAAATTTATTGTTAAAGTGGCAATCTCTAAGATTGTCATTTAAATAAATGTCTTTAAGTAACTATCTATCGTCAAATGAGGTAACACAATGTTGGTTGAGCCTATGGCGCACTGATGAAAGTATTGCAATATTTATATATTTGCAGTAGTATTATTATTATGAAATGGGTGTCTGTGGCGTCCCTGGGTTTCTTGAAAGGCGCTATATAAATCCAAATTATTATTATTATTATTCCCAGAAAAATGAAGTATTTCTCCATTGTATACACACAAAAAAGAACTATGCTAACTAATTTTGAAAATTTGAAGCTCGGGTACATAGAAATATGTTTTTTGTATTCTATTTCTATGTCCATTTATCAACAAAAAAACTCCAAACTGCTAAACCCTGAGCACAATTAAATTTTTTTCCACTCAAATAGAAAACCAACATGGACTGAAATCTCAAGGATTGCCACTTTAAATTGAACACGTTTTCTATTTATCATTGCACAGTCGTTTCCTTAATGTATTCTATTGTGTACATATAATATACAGTGCATATATTAACATAGGCTACAGTGTACTAGATCTACTTATATAACGATGGGTGACACATTAATGGAAAAAAACTGAATAAATGAATTGAGAAACAAAGCCAACGCAGGGCAGGAGGGTGTCATTGAAACTGTTTGAGTATTAATATTATGTGAATAACTTGCTTTGGCCTTCACAGTCACTAGATCTCAACTCAACTTAACATCTACGGGAGATTTTCAAGCGGCATGTTGGACAAGAAAACACCAATTGACGGAATATATTATGCAAGAGTTCAACAGACTTGGAGAATCAATGCGTAGATTGTGGCTCTGGTTGTCCGTGGTGGGCTTACTGAGACACTCTTGGTTTTCCTTTAATTCGCTATCTGCATGCATACATTTGCTTTGACACCTCTTAACTGTATGACTGATTATCTGCTGTCATTGTTAATCCAAGTCAAGAAGGCAAATGTATGCCTTTACTCTGCGACAGAAGGAATAAGCTCAGACTCATATTTCAGAGTGTTGCACTAAGCGTTTTAGCATTAATACCTCGCAAATTAAAAACAGAAGAATATGGTAAGGCTAATAAGGCTTCCGCCTATAATAATCCTGTGGAAAATTGGCTGGATGGATAAAGGCAGATAAGATTGCTAAAGCATAAAGCTTTTATTTTCAACCCTGGAGATTGTTTAATCCCTGTAAAACTACGCTCATTACCTCGGTGGAAAAAAAGGAGAGATTTCCTTAATTAAGTTGTTAAGAAACCAGCAAACCCTGCAGCTGTCTGCGACCACAGCAAATTTCATTTGGGAGAAAGACTGTGATCGACTGACTGTGTGTGTGTGTGTGTGTGTGTTTGAAAGACGAATGAAAATAAAATACTCTTCAGTCATTCTTCACTTTTAATGAGTTTCTGTGGTGTTGCAAATTGCTGAACTTAGTCTGAAAAGCGTGAAGTGATGAGCCGATACCCCGACACATTAAAGCCTATTATACTATGTATTAGAATACAGATTCTTCATAAGCAATACACATTTCTGTATTGTTAGTTCTGGGCTAACAATCCCAGAGCAAATTTGATGTGGTATTGATATTCTTGGCTACAAAGATGTTTGATTTTTATTAAAAAAAGTTGTGAAAATGTGACATATTTGTTTGGTTTATTACAAAAGTGAAGTTCATACAGATCTAGTCTCACTATATCCATGTTTTTACATTAGAGGCTGTTGATGATTACATTGGAGTCACTGTTTTTTTTCTTTCTTACTGGTAAGATAAATACAAGACCTTAACAGTTTTGAAGACAGTTTCAGATTTGACAACAGGCTATTATATTCAGCTGAAGCAATAAACAAATAGAAGTCATATTACATCTGTTCACACTGAATCAACTTGTTTTTTCAGTTTATTAGTTTTCACATTTAGAAAAAAAACATTTTGTATATATAAGTACAGAAAAACATTTTTTGTGAAGGAAACAGACGAACGTAATCCAGTATAATAATATGATAATCATATTAAAATCATAATAGTACTTAATCAAATTGTTAAACCATTTCCCAAATTATTTAAGTACATTTCACATCACATTGCTCATCATTCATCATCATAAAGCAGTTTTATTGTGAGATTCGTTTATTTATATTTTTCTTATATTCTATCTTATATGCTTTTATTTTCTACTCAACAACCACTTCCTGCCGCCATTGTGTGTCTAACGGTAGTTTCTTTTCACCAGACAGACCTGCAGGTGGCAGACTTTGTTTTCATTTATGGTGGATACAAGCTCAGAAAAGATTGTCTGTATATTGTTTAGCTAAATGACGCTTTAAAGTGTACTTTCCAATGCATCATTTAAGGATGAATTTATGTGGAAGACGACGAGAAGAAGGATTAAAACGTCGAGCTGTGAGGCAACAGGTGAGCTAGCTAGCACTGCTAACATTAGCTACAATTAAGGTTTCGACCGCAAGGAAACAAATGAAGTTCCAGTGTAAAGGGTTTGGTTGAACGACATGTTTGCAACAGGTTTTAAGGTAGGTTGATAGGTACGCTTTCTATCCTAGCAGCTTTTGCACATATTTATGGAAAGTTTATCCCTTTTCTCATTTTATTGTCTTTTTATTTTGTCCTGATATTTCAGTGTTTTTTATATTGTTCTTGTGGCCTTCTTCTTTTTGCTGGGTCCTGATCCCAGTAAGCCTTTTGAGTACTCTTTGTCATGTTTTTGGTATGTCTGTCTGTCTGTTGTCTGTGCTCTACCTTATTGTCAATACAGACCATCCTCTATTTTTGCTGCAAAACAAATCTACCTAACCCGGGGTCAGCATCCTTTACTATCAAAAGAGCCATTTTAGGCAAAGAAAAAAAACATTTGAGCATTGTGATGAAGGTAACACAGTTTATAGTCTAAGTATATAGTATATAAGCCTAATGCAGTGAGGGCCAAAGTGCAAATGTATTACAGAGTATTAGGGCTACATTGAGGGAAAAAACATCTGAGATTTCGAGATTAAAGTCATAATATAACGAGAATAAAGTCATAAGTTTACGAGAAAAAAAGAAAATAACACGTAAAATTACTACTTTATAATATTATGGCTTTATTCACATAATATTTCGACTTTTTTTCCCGTAAACCTATAACTTTATTCTCGTAATATTATGACCTTATTCTCGAAATTTCAGATTTTCTTTTTTCCTAAATGTGGCCGTAATACTCCGTCGTACATTAGACCTACAACAATGCTAAATAAAATTGAGAATGTAAACAAAAAAACAGTTATTCATTTCCACTTATTTAAAAAAAAAATCACAAAGAGCCACTGGAGAGGAGCTAAAGAGCCACATGTGGCTCCAGAGCCGCAGGTTGCTGACCCCTGACCTAAGGGTACAAATAAAGTCACCTGAACCTGAACCTGTCGTTTGGTGGGTGTGTCAGAGACCCAAATGAGCAACGACGCCCGCCATATTAGAAAAGGCTGTAAATAAGCTGGACACAACTTGCTATAATGGCTGTTGTATACACACTGATGCACATACTGCGTCATACATTGTGGGAATTGTATAAAACGTTAAGTAGATATGTGATATCAAAATAAATTCACGAGTAACGTAGCTAAGTACATTGTTACTTATTTAGTCCTTGTTGCGCCTGGTGGCACATCGGGCAAGGACTAAGGATCTCCACTCATCTCTGTTGTTTGCGTTCTTCTCAATGCTGTTCCAGCTGTATCCTCTCGTCTTCATCTCTCCTTCGATGGTTCGCCTCCAGGTTGTTTTGGGCCTCCCTCTTTTGCGTTTTCCCTCTGGTGTCCAACGCAATGCAGCTTTTGTCATGTCATCAGACGGTTTCCTTAATTCACATCCAAGCCATGTCCATCTTCTTCTTATCAATATTGTTTCCATGTCCAAGCACCCTTTTGTTTTGTGTAGTTCATGGTTTGTAATCTTCCCAGGCTAGAATATCCTCATGATCTTTCTGAGGCGGAGGTATTGTGAAAGCTGGAAAGCTTGCCTATGTCTCTTTCAGTCATTCTCCAGCACTCAGCTCCGTATAGAAGGACAGATAGTACACAGCTGTTGGTTAACTTTATCTTGGTGTTTCTAGTTATATGTGTCGACTTCCAGATGTTTCCAAGTCTTAGAAATGCTGTCCTTGCTTTTCTTAATCTGGACATAATGTCTTGGTCAGCTCAACCTTCTGATGTTACCTGGCTTCCGAGGTTTGTGAAAGATGACGTACATGTCAGTTGTTGTCATGTCGAGGCTGAATGTACCCCAAGTGTATTGCAAGGAACACTAGTTAATATTAATTAAAGCTTAATAATAACTATTTATAAGAAGAGAGAGATAACTAGTTGCTCTGTGTGCTCGACATAGATCAGAAACGTGTCTGGTGCTCTTGGAAAACAAGGAAAAATCAGGACAAACAGGAAGGCAATCCAGGCATAGAGCTCTGAAGACATATTTTTCTTGGACTGGCTGTAATAAACCTATATCATGTGGGCTGCTTGTTACTTTTTAATCACTTAATTAGTGGGACACAGTCAGTGATTGCCTAATAATTTTAGAAAATGAGGTTCTCAGCTGACAGCCAAAAGTGCACCTGAAGTTGTGATGTGTTATGTTAGTTAATTCCAGGTTTGTATTGTGAGACTGCCTGCTTGTTGTTATGTATACAAATATCAGATTAATGACTGTAATTGACGTGTTTGCATGGCATGTAACCCCAGCTTTTACAGAAGATAAGTGTAGTTGGAGCTGGTGTAATGCGTGCATGTCATCTTGTGTTGCTGATTATGATAATAATCCACATGACCTTTGTTTGAACATAATCATAATTAATGTCAATATGATACTGCAAACATAACACGTGTGTGTGGGGGGGCTTTCTTTGTAATTCAGACCTTCATCCTGTCAGCTTTCACTGATTGTACGCTCAAATGATGGCTTTCTTATGATTTTTACGTCACTTTCTCCCTAGAGCCTGATCCACTGATTTTTACCTTATCTCAGATATATTGTATCTGGGTCTTTTTTGGCAAATCAGTAACATAAAATCACAGTACAGAAATGCTAGAAAAGACCAAGTTTTTAAAATAATCTGTTGACATTAATTAAACTTTCGTGTTGTAAAGATTAATTATTTATTGGTGAAATGAATCTGAATAAGCTTTTGTGGCACATACAAGGACAGTTCCGTGAACAATTTTCAGCAAGATACAGTAGATAGAAGAGCAGAACTTTTGCATACCTGTAGGTCGAAAGTTGCACAGGGTAAGACCTCAGGTCGACAATATAGAGCAAAAACACTCCCGCGCACTGTCCTCTTCACTTGCAGTCAGAGAATTTTAATTGTAACAATGTTTTGGTACACAGACCTTCATCAGGTTATCAGGACAAATAACCTGATGAAGGTCTGCATACTGAAATGTTGTTAGTGCAAGTGAAGAGGACAGCGCATGGGAGTGTTTTCGCTCCAGGAAGATAGATACAGTAGAAATAGACATACAGCTAAAAACAAGGACAACAAATCTGAACAAAGATAGATAGAAGATATGCATGTATACATGTATTATAATAGGTAAGTGGATGTTTTGGTGTTACAGGCTTATTGCACAGGAATTGTTTGTGACACTATATGACAGATTTAACTGTTCATTAGAGTGAATGCGTGTGGTAACATACTGTTCTTGTATCTGGTTGTTTTGGCGTACGGTGCTCTGTAGCGTCTACTAGGGCGGAGAAGTTGCAGCAGATTGTGTCCAGAGTGTGAAGGGTCTGAAGAAAACGATGTTACCTTCCTGTTTACTCACTCTGGAGATGTATAAGTCTGTTCCCGTGTTACTGGTTGTTGGCTGATCCGAACCAGACAGTGATGGATGTGCAAAGAACAGACTGGATGATTGAAGTGCAGAACTGGTTCAGCAGCTCCTGAGGCAGGTTGACCCTCCTGAGCTGGTCCATGACGTACACCCTCACTGAGTCTATTTGATGATGTAGTCGATAAAACCAACTGCGTTGGCAGGGAATCAAACCCAGGTCAACTGCTTTGACGGCAGCTATGCTAACCACTATACCACCAACGCCTGTAATGTTGTATCATATTTACATGTAAATACATTATTCGGATGTCTGTTGGTCTTATTTATCCTACATTCTCAACTATATATAAATTAGGGCTGTCAAAGTTAACGCATAATGCGTTAATGCAAACTTGTTTTAATGCCACTAATTTCTTTAACGCATTAACGCAACTTCCGATTTTTAGATTTTAGCAGGCTCAGTTTTCAAGTCAAAGTGAAGATACTGGTATCATATGAAACTAAAAAACCTGATGAATCCATTGATACCAACCATGTCATACTAGCTTGTCGTGAAGGAGGCTAAATAACGCTCCAAACATACGCTAAATTTTGGCGAGGAAAAACTGTCATGGCCATTTTCAAAGGGGTCCCTTGACCTCTGACCTCTAGATATGTGAATGAAAATGGGTTCTATGGGTACCCACAAGTCTCCCCTTTACAGACATGCCCACTTTATGATAATCACATCACAGCCCTAATATAATTACTATGTATATTTTGTTTGTGCTGTTGTTTATAATTGTTATTGATACAAATTTAATACTCAGTTTCCAATTTAATGTTTTTGACAAAACTTCCTGATTGGTCACAATCCTTTAATTAAGGGATCCTTATCAAACATATTTGTTTATGTTTTGTGTTTGTTAAAAACAATTAGAGGCTGATATATCGTTATCTGTTTATTTTTAATTCTCAAATTGTTCAATATCATCCCCAAAAATCTATCATTGTGCAGTTTTATTTCTCTCTCTTTTAACTTTTCTTTCACCTGAAATTGATAATGTGAATTTATTGTGAAAGATAATGTTGACAACCTGTTTAATTCCATTCAGTCTAAATATACACTGAAGCAGTTTTCTCTTCCCTTTCACCACATCTTAACAGCATCGCACCCTTCTTTCATTTTCCTCTCACCGCCTTCCACCCCGTCTCCTCGAATCTCCTCACATACTGACTCTTTGATTGATAAACACACCGCTGCTCAAAAAGATAAAACGCCTCAAATTGCAGATATAGGTGCACAGTTTCAGCGTTTCATCACACATGACAAACACACTCTGCGTACTTATTATTCCCTTTACATCTGTATCCCTCTCTTGCGAACGTGACGTTATGTGTCTGAATTACTTTCCTCTGTGTGACATTGCCGTGCAGCCTGTGTGACCACACTTCTCCGCTCGCTTGCTTCGCTCTTTTTTTAGTTTCCCTATCTTATTTCTGTCCTCATCCCTCCCTTCAACCTCCTTTTACTCCTCCGTCTCTGCTTCTGCTTCACTTCCCGTGACATACACCCCTCCTCCTTCCCCCGACCAAGCAACCACCACTGTTTTCCCCTCTACTATCTGTCTCTCCGACAGCTTCCCGTTTTGCATCCATCCATCACTCTGTTTGGGGTGACGGACGAGATGTGGAAATATGAAAGACTGAGAGACAAATGAGAGAGGGAAGGAGGCGTTGTTGGAGGAGGAAGGAAACATATTCAATCAGAGACTTTGCTGTGGAGAGAGCAAAGGAGGAGAGCGCCGTCTTCCCTCCCTCCCCTCTCCCTACCCCCTTCTCTCTCTCTCCTCTCAGTGAGAGCATGTGTGTTGGTGTGTGCACCTCCCGTCTCTCCCGGCTCCGCTGTTGTTCGCCGCCGCCACAGATGAGCTGGGAAGAGGAGGGAAAGCGGATGTATCTGGCCAGAGGAAAACGGGAGGAGTTTTGGATTGGCATGCGAGATTAACCAGCGGCTCTGATCATCAACGGCTCTCCCTCTCTCTCTCCGTGTCTCTTTCTCTCTCTCTCTTTCACACACACACGCACAAACATACACGTGCGCTCTCAGACTCACACACACACTCGCGCCGGCTGGATGTCTTCTCGCTAGGCTGAACGAGAGAGGTGCTTAGGCTTGTCATTAGTTGGGGCGCACGGGAGATCCTGAGAAGCCTGGACGTATGTGTGTCTGTGTCAATTTGAGTGCACACTGCATGAGAGAGTTTCAGCGTGAGTGTGTGTGTGTGTGTGTGTGTGTGTTTTTGAATGGAGATGAGTCGGGACGTTAAATACACAGAGGCGGCTTTGATTGGCTTGCGGCTTAAGTGACTCTCACCTCTCGCTCCGGGTGTCACAGAGGACTTACCTCTGGGATTTTTTTTGTCAATGAAATCGAGCAGTCACAGGGGGCGACAGAGGATGGAGGCGAGGGGTTGGGAGGGCAGTTTGGGATTTGGGTCGAGTGTGTGTGTGGGTGTTGGTGGTGTAATAGGAGCCACAGGCAGGCTGGCAGCCACACTAACTCTCAGCTCAAGGGAGTGATTGAGAGTGGAGGTGGAGAGGAGAGGGATGCCCTGAAGGGAGCATCTTTCTCCTCTGTCTCTTACACTCCGAAGTAGTTATTTGGGTTGTGGAGGTCTTTGCCTCCTTATGTATACTTCCTCTTCTTTGCTAGTTGTTGCTTTGCTTTACATTTACTGTTTTATTACCATGTTTTCTATAAGTGTTGCTGCAGGGCTGTGTTTTTGCCTCATACTTTTTTCCTCTTTGTCTTTCGCTCTTTTGATGCCTCCCCTTTCTTCTCTCTTTCTCACTCCACCTCCTCTCTTGCTATATCAATATAATTACGGAGTGTGAATTTGAGTCTTTTATTGACGTTCCCTCTCTGTCTGTGTAGGTGTGAGTGCACCGGGGGCGCCCTGGCTGAGGGGCTGGAGGGCTGATGATGGATCTGAAGGAGAGCTGTGGCAGTCAGGGGAGCCAAGAGAGCTCCACGCTGCACCCCACCTCCTGGCAGGCCTTCGCTCACAGCAGCACGCTGCACGGCCTGCGCTTCATCTTCCCTTATGGTCAGCCCAGCGTGCGCCGCTTGCTGTGGGCTGCGGCTCTGCTGGCCTGTGTGGGACTGTTAGCGCTCGAGAGTGCCGAGCGCCTGGCCTATTTCCTCTCCTATCCTCACGTGACAAGCGTGGACGCCGTGGTGTCGAGCAGCCTGGTCTTCCCCGCTGTGACCATTTGTAACCTCAATTCCTACCGCTTCAGCCGACTCACGCGCAACGATCTGTACCACGCCGGAGAGCTGCTGGCCCTGCTGGATGTGCACCTGACAATCCCCCAGCCGCACCTGGCCGAGCCCGAGGTGCTGGCTTTCCTGGAGGAAAAAGCCAACTTCACCGCCTACAGGCCCAAGGCATTCAGCATGAAGGAGTTCATTGAGAGGGTCGGCCACGACCTCAAAGAGATGACGCTCTACTGCCGTTACCAAGGCCAGGAGTGCAGCAGCAGCGACTTCAAAACCGTGAGTCCACTCATGTCGTCTTTTAAATGTCAGCTCTGTTTGGGTCAGAGCCTTTTTGTAGCTTCCCAGCCCTCAGAGGACTCTGCTTGTGAGGTGTTCTGAGTCTTTGCAAGTTTCCAGAGATGGATGTTTTTTTTTTTTCTGCCAGCAAAATGACTTGATATATGCTGATAGCTGCTCTTTCTCTCCCACGCTGCTACGCTGGGTTTTCTCCTGCTGCCTTTTTCTCCTTGGGACTCTTGTGTTTGGCTGCACAGGTTGTCTCTCAAGCTTTGTTCTGCAAATATATTCTCCTTTGTTGCCTTGTTGTTGTCCTCAGCCTTCACATAATAGCATTGTGCTTACTGGCATATACAGTTCTGCAACAGGTCTTCAGCATTTTGGTCCTCGAAGGAAAGTAATTGGTTTGTCGCGGGCCATAGTGAATAGTAAATTCCCCCAAATCCCTTCCTTTATTTCTGTAGCCAAGGAATTGTATTTCTTTTTAAAACAAATCAGAGCATTCAAAGGAGGTTTGTCTACTTGTTGGATTGTCTGGTAATACAGCAGAAACATGTACTTTTATTTGGATGGTTGCTGCTGGTGTTAATTTGTCCCTCTAATTTTGGCTTTGTTGAGTGTAGCAGCCTGTTGTTTCGTTTATTCTGTGTCAATACTGTGCTTGTAAAAACCTGATGACATGGAAACCAGAGCGAGGTAGTGTTGGTGAAATGCACTGATTTAAGGCCTATATGTTGCAGCAAATATATATATATATATATACTGTATTCTCTCTTTGAACTGCTGCCCTCATACAGACGTTTCAGGACATTGAAAGCACGGACAAACAGATTAAAGAACAATTTTTATGCCAGACTGGCTGTGCACTAAACACAGCAATAACCTGAACATCTTGTAAATATTCACTGTGCAATAATGATATGAGTCGTGCAATACCTGCAGAATGTGAATGTCTTGTGTGTGGTATGTGTGTTTATATTATTTTTTTTTTTATAGTTTTAGAGGCAGGTCTATATTTCTCGCACTTTTTAAAGGATTGCATTTAAATATCGTTGTACTTCTAGAATGACAATAGAGATATATTCTATTCTATTTTGTATATATTTTTGGCAGATGGAGGCAAGCAATTTCTGGCACGCAAGTTGCTTTTGCAAATTAAAACGGCATTCTGAACACCCACTTGTTGCACACTCAGACTGATTGTTTACTAAGTCCATCAGTGAGTAGGTGAAGAACAAACTGCATACAAATGTGAACACTAGAAACAGGAATGGTGAAGCTTTAATAGCACAGCTGTTGAGAAACTGACCTTGTGAATAGAAACTCTGTCTGTCATTCCTTCAGTGACAAACTGGATGTTAAAAGACTTTTAAGATCTTCTGAGACGCCTTGGGGAAAGTGTTGGTAATTCTTTTTAAGGCTTACCTCCCTATCACAAATCATACCTACATAACATTTCTGCAGACCATTTTGAAATGTTTTTATAGTTTTATTTTGCTGTTTAGGACTGTTGGCAGACTCCTGAGTTGTGTAATCCATCACACTAAACACCAGGTCTGCATTAGGTTTGTTGGTGTTGCATTATTATTGCCTGCTAATGCAGTTCCAAGTACACATTGATTTTGAAAAGTCTGCACTGCATTCCCTCGTAATAATGATGTAACTATGACTAGGGGTTTGGGTTTGATGGCATTTTATTGAATCCAGATCTTGTCAAATCATTTGTTGAATCTAAATTGCTTTAGCTTTCAACATAACTAAAACTTTAGATCTGTAATCAACACCTTTTGTTGGCTGAGAAGACAGAACAACTGCAGTTTTTAGTGAAAACCTATGTTTCATTTAAATTTAGAGCAGCTTTGACACATAAGATTAATAGGTCTGTTTTGTACAAACTTTTCACAGCTTATATTTTATGAGCTACTTCAATTAAAATACAGAAAGTCCTAATTCAAGGTTGTAAGATAAGTTAAAAATATCAGTGTGATATGCCTGATAAGTGGGAGATTTCTACTCCTGAAATGGATGTGAAGTGATCAATTAGATCATGCTTGTCGACTGGTGTTACAGAGTGATGTTTCTTTAAGGGATGCACCTGTTTCTATGTGTTTAGTAGCACATAATTTAGTGTTTTCTTCTCTCATTGTATACAGATTTCAAGTTTGGAACAGAGCGCTGATATCGGATCAGTACTCAGTATTGAATTACCGGGACTGGTATCGAGAGAGAAAGCATCTTTTCTCTCACAATCACTCATTGGCTGAGTGGAGTACAGACACCAGCTTGGAGAAAAGCACATTAACCAGACAATAGCCAAAAGTTTCACGTTGGCTTGTTGTCAAGTTATAGAGTGTACATTAATTAGCTGCAGCTGATGTAATCTCCCGCCAGTGATGTTTGTAATTTCACCTAGTAAAAGCGATCGCCAACTAAGAATGAGAAGTTTGCTAACGTTACTTGAATGTTTTGTGCAGTTTTCTGTGCTACTAAGAGATTTGACAAGAGATTTCAGATAGGGCTGCAACTAGGGATTATTCTGCTTAATAATTAATCGACTAATTGTTCCAGTTGTAGTATCAGAGCTTAATGACTCCAGGCATTTCGCTGAACAGGAGCCGGATCCCAAATAGAACTGGCTATGGCAATGTTTTCCTTCAATTCCTTCGTTCTATGGAGTTATTACACACAGTATGTATCATGGGACAGGGTCATGCCTCGGGCAGTTGCCTAACTAGCAGCCTGACCTTCTATTTAAAGCTTGTACACAGACTGTAGCTGATACAGAGCTGGATTAACGTGATGTTCTGTCTGTTTGTCTGCCTCAAAACTGACCAGCGAAGCATGCACAACGCACACAGCGCTACGGAGCTGCCTCTGGGATCTGATCAGCTTTGGACACTGTTGTCATCAACAGAGCTCATCAATTGCATCTCAGATGTGTATAATCTAAAGACATTAAAGCTGTACTGTTAGATTGATATCTTCATGTTTCATCCTGAGAGATACTCAATGCAGAGACGCTAATTGGAAAAACAACAGTATGTTGGCCGTAGTGATTTTCTAGTCATGCCTTCAGACGGATGCTTCGCCTGGAGTTTTGATCCGTATTGCAGTGAGCCGCAGCAGAGCTACACGTCTGCCAGGAGAACATTTTCATAATTTCATTCTGTTGAATCTTCAGGGAGTCAATGCAAAGCTAGCTTGGCTCTGTCACTGCCTTGCCATGCAGCCCCGTGAGTCTCTATTTGACTGTCCTTAGTAACCGTCTTGCATGTTGTGTGACATGCCTTTGACCTCAAGCTGGGTTCAAAGATAATCATGTTGACAGAGAGGCTACTAGAAGGCACTGTCATCCTCTTTGCCCTCTGCCTGTTGCTGCTGCTGAGCTCCTCCTAACCCCCCCTCCACATTCCTCTGTGTCGACTCGCTCCGTCTCTTCTCTCTCTGTCACTGCAGCGACACACCTTCATATCTCCGCCGCCTTCTGAGAGGAAAGAAAGGGGGAAAAAAAGGCCACCAAAAATAGAAAAAAACACATGCATGAATGCGCACAGACACATGCATCCAGACAAACACGGACACACCAAAATATACGCATACATGAATGAGTACACAACATTTCCATGACACTCCAGGGACCCGAGTCAGCGTTTGACTGACATTGTGATGAATGACCGTAGGGATGATTGTGGGACACGGGAGTCAGTGTGATGTGACTGATGGAACTGGAGCAGAGCGCTGCACACAAGGGTAGCAGCAGCAGCATCAGTGTGCACATTTCCACCTATATGCGTGTATTATGTGCGGCCTTGGATAGTTTTTAGTGTTTTTTCAGATGCGCAGACTGCTTATGGTTGCCAAAATGGAGAGCATAACTCAAGCCACATGCAGCATCCTTCTGGTGAACAATACAAAAGCCTTCCTTCACCCTGTTTAGAGATTCTTTCAGTACAGCGTCTCTGCCAGGATGCTGAGTGGTCAGAGTGCAGCTCTGTCCCAGTTAGTGCAGTACAGCCCACCTGTTCACACTTGCTTTTGTGTAGTTTTTGCTCTTATGTAAATTAATTTAAATTTTATGTTGTTTTTATTCATGTCTGTATTGAGGTCGGTTGCCTTGTTTCTTTTGTGAAGCACTTTGTGGCGTTCTGCTTTTGAATGGTGCTGTATAAATAAGAAAGTTACTTACTTACTTTTTAAGTGTGGTGTTGTCAAAAATATCGATAAATATTGATTCTGAATATTTGAAATGGTTTCAATACTAATTTTCCACAGTATACACGGTAGGGGTGGGGGAAAAAAATCGATTCACCTATGTATCACGTTTTTTTTCACAATTTTGGAATTTATTTTTTTAATCCCAGAATCGATATATTTGCTTAATTTGAGTCTTTGCAGAGGTAAAAGGAAGTTATAGCTTTTATTGTTGTAGTCTGAGTAACGTGACATCATATCCGCTCCCGTTCCATCACCAAAACAATCAGCAGCCGTCCGCTGTGAGGCGAGACGAAAAAGTAGAAAACGGCGGAGGGTCAGCGTGGATACGACTTGAACCCTCACATTTTAAATCCAAGGTAGTAAACACTACACATACAGTTACGTATGGAAACACTTTGGGTTTCACACATTGCCAGGAAAAGCAGAGCTAGACATCATGGATAAAGCTGCATGCTAACTCTGTCATGGACAGGAAACGTTATCGTTTTGCGGTAACATATTGAATATAGATATTTTCAAGGTATTATATTGAAGTTAGAAATTCCAGTATTGTAAGAACACTAGCAGGGTGTGACTATGTACAAGCAGTTGTACTGAAAGGAAAAATCCAGAAAATCAAATTTCATTTTATTGTTTGTCTTTCGCTTGAATCATATCATGATGACATTATCATATTGCATTAAGATAAGATAAGATAAGATGAACCTTTATTAATCCCCGGAGGGAAATTCAGGTGTCAAAGCAGCAATATCAACAAACAGAGTGAATCACAGGAGAGGTAATTTTTTACCAAATTCTAACGTCCAAATTAATGATCCAAACAAGAAATTGACATTAAAAACCAACAAGCTGAGTTATTGATGTTTAGAACCGAAACCTAACAAGAAATTGCACTACAGAAATGGCAATTATATGTTTTGAGGTACTTTAGAAAATAGACAACATTTACATTTTCAACTATAGAATGAGTAGCTCCGTATATAACTTGATCAGAGTTCTTAAATTATAAAATATAAGGGATCCTTATAAAAAATGTTTATGTAAAAGAAATCAGCCAATGTGTTATTGGAATTATCTATCCAGCCTCAAAAATCCAGTATCGGTCAGACTGTTTTGACATTTTACACTCTTCAATACTTTTCTCTGATGTATGGTTATCAGTTTAAATGTTTTCGATACTAGTGCTGATTTGATATCTGATTTTCAGAACAATACCACCTCAATTTGAGAAAAATAGTGTTTCTAAAGAAGCCAAACTCAAATAGTAAATGTTGTCTAAAAATAAGCAGCCGCACAAGAACTTTACTTAAATAAAATACATAATCATAATTTAAATCAGGAACTATCTGATCAAATACAGTGTTTAATAACGGATGTGGGCCACCTCTTCTGGAATAAAGACCACCTCTGCTGATATCATAGAAAATTAAAACACTTTGATTTAATAAAACATTAACCGTCAGGGAAAAAGAGCAAAGGCCAAATGTCATGTATAACTATCGTTTAGGTAGTCATCTATCATCATCATCTGTTAACTACAACGATCATGACATGAGATGTGTCAGGATCCGGGTGCAGCTAAATAGTTTCCTGTAATAAACCCCGTCATACTTTTCATTTTATTCACATCACCCAGCCTTAAGAAGGTGAGATGATGTCAGTGCGAGTTAATCAGCCTGTGTTTGTTTTTTCGTCGTGTATGATTACAACCACGATTAGATGCTGATTGATCACACTGACAAGCCACATCAGTGTCTGCCAGAGTAAATCAGCTCAGTGTGTCTGACCTGCACATGCTTCAGTTATATATAAATACCCCCGGTGCACAGCGGGCCAGGGAGGACCTTATATCACACTCTGCCTTAATGTGAAACCTGATAGCAGCCAGACCCTGAGCTCTGTATCACACAGACACTAATTAGGCTCTCGTCTTTTCCTCTGACCAGAGCCTTGTTGGAACAGCACTGCAGATGTAATGGTGCTGGCTGTTTACAGCAACAGTAATTAGCCATTACACACAACCTGTGGCCTTAGCACTCCACTAGCTGATTATTGCATTCTCCTCGCTCTCGCCAGCAGAGCAGCCCCAGACCACTGTCAGCCGCCCATCGGGGGAGGATTGTGTGCTTTCTAATCTGTCCTCCCCCTCTTCTTCCTCCTCCTGGCAGCTACAACTGCATTTTATCACTTACAGATTCATTTCTCAACATTTGAAAAACCCAATGCATCACATTAGGATTTTAGCGGATGTACTGTATTAATCACTAATGTGGCATTACCATGGCATTTTACATTCCCGGCAGGCACGAAGTCTGAGTCTCTTAAAGGGCATAGTAAGCACCGCTGCCACCCACCAGCACGCCTCTCTAAAACGCCCCGGAGAGGCAGCAGCAACCTGTGCTATTTAACCAGCTTGGAAGAAAAGCTGGAGTGCAGCCACGGACCGACAGCTCAGTGTGGATGGTGCTTATGTGGTAGACACTGCAGCTGTCTGCAGTGGTGGATTATGGTAGGCTGATGTTATAGTGTGTGTTGTGGTGAGGCTTAAAGGAGCAGTAATTTCCTCCTGAAGGGTTTTCCTCACCCTCGAACAACTGATACTGATTTTGGGCTGTGCTGGATATTATTGGCTTAGTGATTAATTAAATGATTAATTTGGTTGACGTGTTGAAACGGAGTAATGCAGTTTAGTGTCCTGTCCAACAGAAAAACACTTCAGTCCTTCATCCATTTTCAGAGCTTTATCTTGATAATGGTATTGTACACTTTACTCAGTTGCGAGCTAACAGTGTTCACACAATGCAGAAAAGGTTTGCTTTTGCCGTGACCCATGAAGTGTAGGTAGGAACTAAACAACAAAGCCACGAGCCAGTGAATACAGAGCTCCTCTTCCTCTTTGTCAAACTAAGACGGTATGAACGTAGGAGTCAACGTGGTTGCCTTTGTGACAGTGGGTCCTGCATTGTGTTGACTAAATAGCTTGTTTCTGACTTATGAAATATTTGTAATCTTGCTTTACCGAGGATGTGCCTTATGCAAAACATACAGCATGCAATGAATAAATACATATTTACCTTTTTATATATATTGGGTAAGATCATGATTTGTTTTTTCTCCCACTCCTGATTAGGAGCTGGATATATTTTGGAATTTTTCGACGCTAGTGCCAATCCGAAATGATGATAAATGATGCGGTGGAGACTTACTGGGAAAGTGGCTGCACATGTCCTTGATAATACACGCAGCACCGTGGCTGCCAACTCTCCCGGACGGCTGAGCTGGGGGCTCAGTTGTCTGTTTTGCACATACACTGGCAGCTGGCGCACCGCTGCATGCGACACACTAATCTTGTCGGTTAACGGTTAATAATCTGTTAACGAGGGTCAGTTATCTGTTTGAAAAGAATTCAAAATTAACATCCCTATTAGCAACTACAGATGTCACGAGAACCGATACTTCGGTACCAAGCCTCCAAAATTCTAAAAAAGTGACGGTACTCTTTCTCTACAGTACTGAAGGTACCGTACGATGCCTGTAATGGTCATTGGTAGGGATGTGACAGTGAGGAAAATGTTCCCACCGGTTAATAAACTTGTGACAACACCGGTGTCACTGATAACACCGGACATTTTACAAGAAAGGATGACGGTCAATATGTGCAGAGCGCTGACTCTGATCTTACCGTCGGGTGGCGGTGTGTCTGGCCTCTCCGGTAGCGCTTTGGCTGCGGGGCTCCGCTGCAGGGGTCTACCTGGCGCCGCTGCTCCGTGCACACCGGCTGTGACTGCTCCATCCACCTCGCCGTGATTACCTCATTAACATTATGGTTCCCTTATAACAGTTAGGACCAGATGCGTTCACGGTCAGTATGTAGTGTCCGTCGTCCGACTATCGATTGATAATATGCCGCTGACACGCCAAAATAAACAAAAAGGGTCAATTCTTTTTATTTATTACTTAAAGGCTACATGCCTCTGTTTTTTGTAATGTTCAAATGTTTTTAATTAAAGAGTGCGTGTTGAATTACATGGGATTTATTATTGTTGTTTGTTTTTTTTTACCGTGGTATCGAATTTGGTATCGAGAATTGTGGAAATTCACTGGTATTGGTATCGACTACTAGATTTCTGGTACTGTGACATCCCTACTAGCAACTTATATATGTTTCACAGCTAAATAGCTACAGCATGCCCTATAATACAGTATGTTAGATAGCATAGCTCTCCTGTTGTATTCATGGAGAGAGAAGTGTTTGTATGGATCTGTTGTAGCAGGAGAAACTTTGGACGGCATTTAGACTTTCTTTACGCTCAGCATGAACAAAAAGTCAAGTTCAAAAACAGTTTCAACCAAGAGCAACACTTCATAGAGGTGTGGCTCACCTTCAAAGTGCCACAAAAATGGAGATAAAAAGACCCTTTTGCTGGAATGCGTCAAATTACTTTATGCACTTCACTGTGCATTGAATGGAGTGCAGCGGGATTGAACAGTGGTCTGGAAATGAATAGGATTTTATAGTCAATACGAATCCATCAAAAAAAAAAAGCCTGGAACAGCTCCTGTCACGATTCTGTAGTTCGGCTTAAGACTCCCTAAGATATATGTTTTATTTGCTGGCCTAGTTAATCACCTAGTGGTCTTTTAAGCCAGCCAGAAAATGAGAGGTTCATGGCCGAGGTAGAGATCTGTGTCAGTGACTGAGGAGAGGAGAAGTCAGGACATGAAGTCATGGTTTGATGTTGCATTCACGCCTGCAAAGAGAGAAGAGGAAGCTGGATGAGAGGAGTACGGCCCATTACCTCAGCAGCCTGTCTGGAGACCTACTTCATCGTGGCCACAAGAGGAGGAGGAGATGCGAGTGTGTGCGTCTGTCTGTGTGTCTGTGTGTGTGTTTTAATGTGCTGGAGGGTATGTTTATATTTTTATGTGTGTGTGGGTTTGTGTTGTAATATGCTGTCACATGCAGTCAGTCTTAGTTTGCACGTGTGTGTGTGTGTGTTGCAGCTGCTCGATGCATTAGCCGTCCGTTGCTTTCAACAGATATTGACTAATGGTTATAAAATCAAAGGTCAACACGCTAGTTAACTTGAATCCTCTCGGCCTGTCTCGATGCTGCAGAGTGAAAATTGCGAGCTGTTGGCATCAGCTTCCAAGAACACATTGCGTCGTGCATGTTAATGATAATTTCATGTTTTATTGATCTGTTTAGAAATCCTCTTTTTGTTTATCTACCTCTGCAGACAGTAAGGTCAGCATCCTGGGGCATGATGAGAATACAGTGACTTGCTCTAAGGCCGTTCAACTTAATGATCTGATGATCACATTTAGAAACCAGGAGGTAGCACTTCATTTTCTTTCTGTTGAAATCGTAATGGTTTTAACAGAGCGCTCATTATGAAATTGATTTTGCTGAAAAATACATGTGAAGAAAATTCTGAATGATAGGTTAAAGCAAATCATAGCAAATTGATGTTTTGGTGAGAGAATTCACAAAGTGGTTTTGGTTGTAGTCAGAAAATGTTGGAGTGGGTGGGCGCCCGTGTATTTGGCATTACATTTATATGCTCCTTGCAGCTGCAGAGTGAGTCAGGTTCCTCGATAAGCTGCCTGAACATAAGAGTTTACTACACATGTAACTGCTCAAACCTGAATGACTGGTGTTGGGGGGAGGAAAAAAAAATCACACGACCTCCTTAAACAGACTGACAGACTCTTTTAGACTCCCTTTTTGTCCACCTGTCTTTCTCTTTTTAATCTCTGGAAGCTGCCCAGGAGCTCTTTTGATCTCAAGCGTTCAGACTCACCTGAGAGCTGTGTGCTCTGCACCTCACGGGTCTGTTTGCTGAGGTAAAGAGATTTAGGGGGCTTTAATGGAAAGTGACCACGATACCTCGATATGTTGAGTTTTTCATCTTCTCTAATCACATTTGGCACACATGGAAGTGTAGGTAAGGACTCATTGTGTTTTAGTTAGGGCTGTCAATCGATTAAAATATTGAATCGCGATTAATTGCATGATTGTCCATGATTAATCTGGATTCATTTTTTTTTATCTGTTCAAAATGTAACTTAAAGGGAGATTTGTCAAGTATTTAATACTCTTATCAACATGGGAGAGGACAAATATGCTTGCTTTATGTAAATGTATGCATATATTTATTATTGGAAGTCAATTAACAACACAAAACAATGACAAATATTGTCCAGAAACCCTCACAGGTACTGCATTTAGTATAAAAAATATGCTCAAATGATAACATGGCAAACTGCAGCCCAACAGGCAACAACAGCTGTCAGTGTGTCAGTGTGCTGACTTGACTATGACTTGCCCAAAACTGCATTTGAGTATCATAGTGTCAAAAATCAAGGGATTCTTTTGGCCATGACAGTTTTTCCTCGACAAAATTTAGCGCAAGTTTGGAGCGTTATTTATCCTCGTTTGCGACAACCTAGTATGACATGGTTGATACCAATAGATTCCTTAGGTTTCCTAGTTTCATAGATACCAGTATCTTCACTCCGAAAGATCGATTGTGTTAATGCGTTAAAGAAATTAGCGGCGTTAAAATGAATTTGCATTATTATTGCATTAACTTTGACAGCACTAGTTTTAGTTAATTAATCAGTGAAACTTTACATTCCCAGAAATATTAGGATGCTTCACATTGTTGAAACAGTTTAGAGGTTGCTTTTCTACAATGCTTTCTTGTTGGAGAATATCTGAAGAGGTGCTGTACTTTGCAATACGGATACTTTTTTTTTTCACCTTGCAATGTGACTTTTTAGTCCGTTGAAATACCAGACTAAAACTTTAAATGTCAAGATATCCCTTTAACAGCTCCACCTCCCAGCAGCGGCACCTTCCCTGTCTCCAGGTACGGCTGCTGTCCTGCTGGAAAGGATCTTACATCGGTGTCAGGACAATGTGCGCTCTTTTTGTCAAAATGACGCTTGTGTGCAGGACAGCATGACTTCAAATCACAGACATTGGCCCCACGAGGCTAAAGTTGGATTGATTCTCTGTCTTGGCTATTTCTGTTTGACCAGGTCTTTTCATTGTATGTTAGGCTGTATCCGTCATTGTGGAACAAGAATGGACTTAAGGCGTAATAAATGTATTTCAATGTTATGTGAACTCTGCAGTCAGCTGACTTCATCATGTACAGTCATCTTAGGCCATCTGGCTCCATAATTAATAAATACAGACCAAAAAAATAGATGAAAGTAGAGTAAATATTGAACATTCGTCAGGTGTCCATAATCACAAATCCACATGTTTGCTAATGCTTCTCTGTGTTTTATAACATCTTTACTATAATGACTAGGGATGTGAAGGTGACGAAATTTTCCCACCAGTTAGTAAACTTGTGACAACACTGGTGTCACCGATTACACCGGATATTTTACAAGAAAAGATTATGCTCAGTATATGTAGAACGCTTACTTTGATCTTTAACGTTCGCTGCTGGGCTGCAGGTTGTGAACCGGCTGTGACCGCTCCGTCCTACGCACGCCGATTGCTTCATTAACGTTATGGATCCCTTATAGCATTGGGTTTAAATCCAAAATATTGCCTAGTAGGTGCTTTTCCTTTCTCTTTGACACCAAATCCTCCACCATCGTTATGTCTGACAACTTTCTCTCGTTCCGTGTGCGTGAAATCTGACTCCTGCTACTCTGTGCTGAGACTCTATGGAGTTGACACTTTGAGTGTCGTCCGACTATATATTGATAACACAGCTGATACGTGACGTAAAAATTAAAATGATGGTGGGGGCGGTGTTATAAAGTGATAATCCCTCAGTGTTGTGTTATTAGCTTGTTCTGCTGCCTCCAAGTGCCCCAATATCAATTCATACTTTTTTAAAATTATTTATTTTATATATATATAATTATTATTTCAAGGATAAATCCACTATTTAACACTACAACTTACTGATTTGCAATTAAGCGTTGTAAAGTACTTACTTTTCCTAAATCTGCCTTGTCTACTTCTGCTTATACAGTGTAAACCGCTTATAGTCCTCACTTCTGTCCAGATCAAATTGATCACTATAAGCGGATGCTTATTATAACCAAATGTTTTGTTGTTGTGTATCATTTGTCATGCAGATTACCATCTAATTGACATTTGTATATTTATTACATGAATACAAAGTAATGAAACAGCTTCGCTCTTTAGTGGCCCGCTGCCAATTCTTCTGCCTTTTCCCTCACCGAGGGTGAGGCATTGATGTTTTGTGCCGGCTCTGCAGCGCGAGCGTGCATGCAGAACGCCGCCCTTTTGCCGGGACTCCTTGTTCTCTCACCTGGTAGCGGCATGCAGGGAGACGGGCGCCGGTCTGCATGAGCTGCCGGCGCTGCGGTGCTGAGGAGCTGGTCGGCAAAGTTTCAATGTGCACGCAGCATCAGCCTCAGGTATCCAGCCGGAAAGCAGACGGACCGCGAGGCAAAGTATCAAGGGAGTAAAGTAAAAAACAAAACAAAAATTAAATTAATGTTAGTCTAACGTAGCTTTAAAATGTTTTTCCATATGTTGTCATGTAGGAAAAGACCCCAAATGAACACAGTACATTATTTAAACAGCATTTTTATAGGAATGATTCTGTCACAAGCGGCTGATCACTGTAACCGTGATCACTATAAGCTTTTTTGACAAGCCCCAGAGAGGAAAAGTAAAATTATTGCTATCAATCAAAAGCATGTGGGTGTATAAATGTAACCAGCTTGTAAATCTAACACCTCAGATCTAAAACACAACAGTCTTGTGGCTGTGTTGCATTCTGTATCTATCTGTTCTAGGAAAAATCTGGTTTTTACTCTGCCTCTTACTCTGACCCCAAACCTGGATGTTTACTGCTGTTTTAAACATTTAAGTTGAGTTCTGCTGAGACCTCGTATTGCCTCACTTCCAACTTCCTCCACTGCTCTCCTCTTTGTTTTTGGCAGCCGCACCGTGGAGGAAATAAAGCAAAGCCTGCATGAACAACACTGTGCTTAATGTTTGTTTGTGTAATTACAAACAGCTGAATGAATGGACCTTGTACTATTCTATCCTTAGTCCTTTTCTCTCTATACTACTGTCCCCTCTGACCTTACCTCCAGGTGAACAGTCTGTAAAAAAAAAAAAAAAGACCAGCTAGATAAACCTTGTTACCATGGGGACAGCAGAGATAAACAACACAGCAGTATGAAAACACAAGGTGATAGCACACGCAGCATGTTCCCATTTCCTCACTTAGAGGAAAGATATTTTGGGTGGTGATGACGCTGAGTGTGAAGCATCTGCCTGATGAAATGCTCTTGTATTTACTGGCGAAAACAAAAGCCTTCGATAACAGACTGATCTCAGATAGTGCTTGAAATGCTGTCTCGCATAAATCTGAACTTCTAACCTTCCATATCGAAGGCCAGCATGCTCACTTTGAGTATCCTTTGAGAGCTCATTTGGGTGAATATGTTACCAAGCCTTATCCTTTCTTAAAACTCTGCATCGTAACGAGTAAGAGTTTCTTTTTCCATTGGTGAAACTGTTATTTTAAAGAAAATATACTAAAAATATCTGCAAAAACAGCCTTTTCTGTAAATTGCACATACATAAATGAGCAGCAGTGCAAACAACACTAATTTGTCTCTCTTTATTCTGTTCTCACCTTGAACTTTCTTTCTTTTTTTACCTTCATCAGTCTTCCTCTGTCTAATAATATCTCGCTAAGTTTGTTTCAGTCCTATCTTCTTTACTTCCCCTCCTCAGCTTTCACACTCAGTTCTGTTTTGGCAGTTACCGCCTCGCTTTCCCTCCCCATTCATTATTTAATGAGCGGTTGCTTGGATGTCCACGGATCTGGATCCAAACTCCATCCTGAGATACCACATGCGGCACCATAGGGCGACTAGTACCATTAGTAACTGTCTCTATCATGTCATGCTACAACAACACTTCACGTACCGCTGGCGGTGATACCGGCTGGTGTTCCTGACGAGACGAGTGCATCCCCGTGAAGCGAATGTGCCAGCTCATTGTCAGCATCAGCCGTGATGCGGGAAGGTCGGCGATTGTAGCGTTTGACTTGTTATTAATACGTACTGACAGCAGGCGAGCAGCGGAGGCTGTGTTTGATCTGGTATCTACATGGACATTTACTCAGTGTGAGGACGACTGGCAGGCTGGCAGGCGGGCGGGCGGGGGTGTAGAGGAGTAGAGCAGGGTGAGCTCAGTTTGGACATGTGCGTTACTGTTACAGCAGGCTGGAAGAGGGCCGCTGACACCCAAAGTAGTGCCGTCTCACGCCTGGCTGGATTCATGATAAGGGCAGGATGAGCGGAGAAGATGGCGACTGGAGTTTGTGTTGTTGTTTTTATGACAAACACAGAGAGCGAGAGGTACAGTGTGTGAGTGTGTGAAAGTTCAGTCGGCAATATAAACACTGTGTAGTATTCTATGAAATGTGTTACATAATGAAGCTTGCTTAGGTTACAAAATATTGAAAATTACCTGTTATAATTCACCAAGGTGACGTCTGTTTTATCTGACCATCATTCCAAAACTCAAATATATTGGTATTACTATCATATATGACAAAGGAAAGCAGTAAATTGTCACATCTAAGAAGTAGAAACCAGAGAATGGTTTAGTTTTTTTTAGCTTGAAAAGTGACTGAAACAATAAATTGATTGTCAAAATAGTACATTTTCTGCTGATCGAAGGCATTTATCGACTAATCGTTACAGCTTTAAATAGTTTAATCTTTGTGATGTCAGAAGAAAGTGAAAAATACACATTTCCCAGAGCCCAAGTTAACGTCTTCAGATAGCTGTTTCTATAATTTAAAAACTTGTACACATGCTAGATGTTTGAAATGCTGATTCAAGTATTAGTAGTACATAATACATTCAGATTTGACAACTTTTAGGCAACAAGAATAAGTAGATGAATATTAAGGTTTCAGTGTTCCTCCTTTTTGGGAAATAAAATGTGTATATACTTTAGTATTTCTAAACTCCTGGCTGCTGTTTGATGTTTTGGTATCTGATGAGCCTTCAAACTCACGGATAAATCACTGAAAGTGGACTTCATGGATTGTATTTCATCTTCTCACTTGTACATGTATCACCATGCTCACAGCATCACAGCTTCTTATGTTTTTTGTTTTTTTTGAACAGGTATTTTTAGCAGTAATACCTGCTAAGAATCCAAAACACCAACGTGTTCAGTTTATGATGATATAACAACATAACACAACAGCAATCTTCACACTTGAGAAGGTGGTAGCTGTAAATGATTGGCAGTTTTGCTTGATAAATGACTTTATTATTTGATTGTCATAGGTTAATTGTTGATTAACTATTTATTAATAGAGAAACTGATTTAGTATAGGGTAGGGCAATATGGCAAAAATCTTCTATCATGAATCAATTTCATATCTCGATAACGATATTCATATATCCCGGTATAGCATGTTGTCTTTTAATAAATAAACAGTATATATGAAATAACCACATGGTAAAACCTATTTTTGTATACTCGTGTGAATTAAATACTTGACAAATGTAAAGTAGTGAGTATTTTATCATTTTAAGAACTTAAATGCAACATGAACAAAACAGTTTTAATTCAGATTATAGAGAAAAAGATGAATAAATATAGGCATAGCCTATATCACAATATAAACGATACAGAAAAATATATACGACTGACATTTTTACATTGTTTTGACGATGTTTATTGTCATATTGCCCAGCACTAGTTTTACAACGGCTTTGGCACCCATACTTAAAAGAAAAAAAAAAGCTTTTTATTTTTTATCGAAATACAAAAAAACATCTCTATAAAAGCTTTTTATTTATTTAAAAGCCAAAGTTTTTTATTGTTGAATAAAATATTGTAAAAAAAAAAAAAAAAAAAAAAAAAGTAATTTTCTTAAAATTAAACCAGGTCAGCTTTCAGTACTCAAGTTTTCAATACACATTTTGGTTGGTACCATGAAGGCTTACCTGTGGAAAAACTGCTGAATTAATCATCACTGCATCAGCAGCATTGTGCAGTTACTTGTTCCAGTTTAACATATGTAGGTTACCTAAATGACTCAAAGAGAAGTATGAACATACCTGCACACATCCCCTAAATACAACCACAATATTACTGAACACAAACATTTATAGCTTTCCTCGAACAGGATCACCCAACTTGTAACATCCCAACTTTTGTGTGCGCGTTGTGTCAGGTGTGAGTCTTTCCTTTATTAGTGCAGTGGGTGTCAGCTCAGTCCTCCTCCTTTTTCTCATGGGTCATAAGCTAAGTGTCAGTAAAGCTCATCAGGTTTAATGAGACAGTAATTTGCAAAGATTCTGTGTCAAACCATCCGAGAGCTCGCTACAGAGAACGTAGTGTGTGTTGAGAAAGAGAGACCAGAGTGCTGCCTTTCATTTTTAGTGCTTTTTGAGTGTGTTCACATTAATTAGTGTCGGACGGTGTATCAGTACATTATAATCAATTTGAGTTAATATTCCATCTGGAGTCTGCTTTTGAACATAAATCATTGTAGATGCATGACGGAGAAGATTTGAAGTTGGGTTGGGCGATTTAACAAATATATTGCCTATCAGCGATTGGCTGAGTTCATCGGCAGTTGTTTTTTTGGGCAATGTTTGTCATTATATTTTGCAAATATAATGGTCTGCCTTGAAGAACGAGCTCATCCGCTGCTCTGCAGGCAGAGAGAGATACGGCGTGTAGAGCCGGCATATTTTCACAGACTTGGTGATTGTTGGAAAAACTAACCAAGACGGTTTTGGTGAAGACAAAATTGGGCCACAAGTGTCCGGCAGGCCGTGCTCAATTTACTGCCGAGCCGAGGCCGGAAACATGAAGGAGAACAATTTTCAGAGGGGATGAGGGTCACGGCTCATGTTGTTTGTTTTTTTAGAAAGTTCATGTGTTTTTTGGCGTGACGAGACAAGACGGGTTTCCGCCAGCCAATGGATTGCAAGCCTGGCGGTCCGTAACTTACAGCTTCAGTTTTTGGCATCATTGGGCAAAAATTCCATAATAACCTTTCAGCATATTGTAATTCAAGTGTTCTGAGAGATAACTAGACTTCTGCATCTCCTCAGGACTCTGTTTTCAGGCTTTAAAAAAATCCGGCCCATGACCGAAGACTTTGGCCAATCACAAGTCATTTCAGGGAGAGAGCGTTCCTATTGGCTGTGCTCCGGCTGGTGGGCGGTGCTTGTTATTTCCTCAAGAGATCTCAACATGGCTGCTGGGTCACAAACTTTCTAATTTTACAGCTAAACAGTACACTACAAGATGTTTCTGAAAACATTTCAGGGGAGACATATGCATTACAGTAATAGAATATTGATCCATATTTGATCAGCGCTGCCTAGTTTGACCATTTGGTCGGAGTTCGCGAGTGATTGACAGCCGGCTCTCATAGACGGCAGCTGGATAGCAGACTCCAGATCAGCTCTGACTGGTTGTTTTCCTCCGGTCTGTGAAATCCTGCAGATGCCATTAGGAGCACCGAAAGACACAGGTTACCGGTCTCATGCACTACTGTCAGGATATAGTGACCGCTTTATAAAAATAACTTTTTTTAATCATATTTGCTCCATTTCTACTCACTGCAGCTTTAAGGTGGACTAGCTAGTGACAATAAAACACAAAATGATCTAATATGGAAAACAGTTAACGAGGCCTTGCTGTGAAAAGAACAGGGGAATTATTTTCACAAGAAGTCTAATTAAAACACATCTCCTTCCTGTTGAGACTGTGGCTTTGAACAAATTGCAGATTATCATTTGGACTGACCCAGAAGTTTGGGGGACTAATACGATCGTCTCCTCTGGACCGTTCCACACTCATAACCTGCAATAAAATCAAAGTTCTCAATGCGTTTTCTCTGCAGTTCTCTACCCTTTTATTTTCAGCAGCTACATGGACTACCTGTGTTAATACTTCAGACTTCAGAAAGCTCACCCTGCACATCAATTGCACCTTGAGGCTACAGTTACATGAGGTCTCAGATGTCTTGTCCAAACAAGACTCTCGGTGCACATATAGCTAAACCTCATTAAACTGCACAAGGCAGTGTCATAGGGTACTCATAAATCCAAAACAAGAGGAAACGGTAATTAAGCTACATGATGAACTGACTTTGGCAACCTACAGTAATTCAAACAGTGAGGGGCGAATTAACAAAGAAAGGATTTCGACCGCTGATTGCACATCACTTAAACCGCTATCTGTGCCGTCTCAAAGTCCGATTCACAAAAGATATTGCGCTAATGATTGGGCTTGCCGTGGCACTCTGTGTTACCGTTGTTACACGGTGTTCGGGCATACACCGATTACATAATTTGTCCACCATATGTGGTCGGTGAATAAATGCTACAACTCCTCAAGACCAAAGCCATGCATCCCAAAATAAATGAGTTTGAGCGCAGCATGGCGACGCCTTCGCCTGGCTACAATCACTATCTTTAGATCATAGTCTTTAGAGTTCAGTGAGTGTCGGGAGGAGCAAAAAATATAAATTCATACTAAACTGTATGGCTCTACCTTTTACATAGATATGGCTCAGTGCATAGCTGTGTAGTGGTTTGACCATCAGTCTCATCTGGCTCACAGCTGTCTGAAAAATGTGTTATCTTCTCTGAAAGCTGTCTGGTTTGTTTCAGCGGAGACTTGTAGGTGCACTCTCTGTGTTGTTGTGCAGGTGTGGTGGGAAATGTTAAAATCTCAGCTAGTTTTGGAGCGGTTGTTTATTTTTGTCGCCATGTCAGTTACTTTAGTTTAATAACAGTTTTTGCTGCCTGATTACAAAATAAGGCTGGTTTGCTTTCCAATAATTATAAAACAACTCTCTCCAGGGTCGTTTGTCCAAATAAAATTGGAGGTGATTTTGAGCACAGTCATTGATTCATCTCTAGACAGACCTAACAATACTGGAAGCACATATAACTGGCAAGCAACAGTTCATCAGTGATTTTGGTTTTGGCGATGCTGGAAAATACTGATTCTTCTCCCCAGTTAACCAAACATGCTTCAACAAAAACTTATTTTTAACCAATAAACACACATTTTAAGAGTTGATCTCCAGAGGGGGCTACAGCTGACATACAGTAAAAGCAAGTAGAACTTCCTCCACTAGTATTCAAGCCGATCAATAACATCAACAATAAGCATCTGTCTAAAATGTACAGAAAAGCAAATCAGTTTCTGGGAGCGGGACCTGTCTGTTTCAGCACTGATTTCTGGACCCATATCTGCAAGAATATTGTCAATACAACTCTAAGTACTCTCCTAAAAGGTATACACTACAGGTAATTCGACTCAGGTAATTTACTGGCTATAAAATGTTTGAAATGAGATTAACAGATTAACAGAATTTGAAATCAGCACACCTGCAACAGCTGCATCTGTGCCACCTGGCACCGCACATGAGCGAAAAACCCTTTTGGTAAGAAACCACTGATTATCTTTTCTTTATCCAGACATCCCTGTCACGTAGAGACACATTGACAATCAGACGAAATAAGACACTCAAGCATTTACACATCGTGGCTCCAACAGCTGCCAAGAAAACAATCCTCCCTGACTGGAAATCCTCCTGCTGCCCCTAATTTATCTTATTTGCAGGATCACAATCACAGTAATTTGTAAACAAACTAACGCTCAATTCCATAATAATAAGGAAAATATTTAATAGGCAGCCTTCTTGGCCACACTCGTCTGCTTCTCCTATCTTTGCTCTCATTTCAGTAAGGAGAGATCTATTGGAAGTGTATAGCAATATAAAACCTTCGGTGAACCAAGTCCATTGACGTCAAGCGTCTTCATTAAACGCCGACACATGAAGATAGGAGATCTCAGACTGGATCTAGACACTGGTGGTGAGGTAGAGTCATAGGTGGGAGATTGAAACTCTCAGTTATATCTCTCACAACATCCTGAAGGTTGAGGCAGATAGATTATTGGCCAGATACGGTTACGTAAGAAGTAAAGAATGAAAGAAACCTTGACAGCGTGGGAAGGTGGAAGTGACAGACAATTAGAGCGGGAAGAAAATGGCAAGAATGTTTACAGACCTGATAGGTCTGGTGTTGATCTCATTGACATCTGTGTTTTACTGGGTTGGAGACATAGTTGACCAGTCAGCACCTAGTAGGAGGGATTAAGAAAGGGAAGCAAGCGTGGGATGCATCCATTGATTGGTGTGGGTAAAACAAAATACCCCCCTCCCAACGAGAAATCAAAAAACATGAATAAAATGTGGAAAGGATGAAGTGAAATGAAATAATGAAAGAAATTCATCCAATATAATAATAAAGTCAGGACATAAGAGAAAAGATCTTTATTACTGACCTTCAGCCAAAGCTTAATTTAAATCTTCTTCTTATTACTTGTATCTAATATTTGAAGTTAATATCAGTTTCACCATCCATCTTGTCATTCTTAGACTTTCTTTCGTCCACTTTTTTCCTTCCGCCCCATCTGCTATATGTCACATTGTTTTGATGTGATTCTTTTGTCTCTCCTTCTCCTGTTAATGTTCTGTTGTTTTTCTAGTAATTAAAGAAAACAGAATGAACATCAGTGCATTAATCAGTTGAAAAATTAGCTTTTCATTCTCTTGAACGAAATGACAAAAGTGTGGAATGTGATAGATGATGATTGCAACTTAATTGCAGGGAAATAATGCAATCAACATTGCATTCTGATTCGAAAGTAAATATTGAAACTGTGTGTTGCTCTATTTCTTCTTTGCTTCTTTCTCAGCTACAGTACTGTACTATTTTCCTGTGCTCTCTCTTAGTGTTTTCACTCAATTAAAACCATGACAGAACCTGCGGATTATGGTTCCTTTTCATTGACCTGGTATAAAAAGCCTGCCATCCAAATGGCCTGCATGTTAACGATGTGTTTGTGGCCTGAATGAATAGCAGGCCGTCATCTCTGGAGGTGATAAATGCTTTCAGGTGCTGGCTCAGCTCTCTTGCTGTCTTTCTACAAGGTCACTAGTGAAGGACCTTTTCTCCTCATCGGCTGAATCACATTGATGTTTCACCATCCTCTCACTTCATCTTCACTATTATCCCACTGTATGAGCTTCCTCTTATACACCTGTTTTTATGGCACTTTAGGCATCAATTTGATTCAAATAACTAGGGCTGTGGTTTGGCAAGAATCTGGCGATATGATACGCAAGGTGATATATTGCAATTTTTAAATATAATTTTAGGAAAACTGAAGACATCACAATATGCATACAATCTGAGTAAAAAAAAAGTGAACTTTTTTTATGCAATCAGAACAATGGGATCTGCATTTGCATTTATGACAATCCCTGCAACATCATAGCACTAGTCTGAGAGGGCACATATCTTTGCAAATGAAATAAAGCACTGACTGAGTATGTAAACTATTAATTAAAAATCAATACAGTGTTTTTGAGAATCAATACAGTACCACAAATGATACTGATATTTTCAATATTTTCTTACACCCCTACTAATAACCAAATAACAGCACAGTGCCATTGTCTAAACAGGCTATAAAATAAACAGACATCCCAACAGCAGTACCTGTGCTGTAGCTTTTAGTCAATAAATCATCTGTAATCTGTCGCTTACCATGTGACAATTCATGGTGATAAACTGGCTTTGTTAAAGCGTTCAGAGTGATTGTTTCACTTCCATTTCTGCACTGTTTTTTTGTTTGGCATGTGTGTATTTCACCTGTGATTTGATAAACTGACTTGTGTACCAGCATCCTTCACTATCATGACAAATACTTTGCGAGAATATGTTTGTAAAAAAACACACTCCTGCTGAAATAAGAAACATGGCATTAGTATATTGCTGCATTTATCCTATAAATCTGGTGACTCTGTCCAGCTGTCAATACTGTGATTTTATTTCACCGCATCTCCCAAAAATTTAAAACAGTTATGCTGTGTGGGCAGTTGTGTTATTATTATTATTATTATAATATTATTATTTTAAGCCTATGGCATTTTTCCCTGCATAAATTAGCCTATAGCAGCTAGCAGCCTTTTCCTTAATAATAACTTGGATTTATATAACGCCTTTCAAGAAACCCAAGGACGCTTAACAAAGACATAAATAAACACAACAATGGAACATAACAGTAGCTAGAGGCCATAGGCCTTGGTGAAGAGGTGGGTCTTGAGAAGTCTTTTGAAGGTGTCCAGAGATGGTGCGTTGCGGAGCTCCATGGGGAGAGAGTTCCAGAGGGTGGGATGGAGAGCTGACCCGTGCCTGAGGATCTGAGGTTCCGGGGCTGTGTGTATGGGTGGAGGAGGTCAGATAAGTACTGAGGAGCCGGGGCATTGAGGGATTTGTAGGTGAGGAGGAGGATTTTGTAGGTGATGCGGGACTTGACCGGGAGCCAATGAAGGTAGCTCTTCTACTCTTACTTGGTTTAAGTCAGTGCATCTCCTGACAGAACACCATGGTTTAATATCACCCTACATGCACGTTCTTTCAGCGTGAGAGCCTCTCAGTTGGCTCCTCCTGTGCTTCTACTTCTCAGTTTCCTCTTTTTCACCGTCATAACTTAGTTCTTCACCCACTTTTTTTGACAAACTATATCCTTTTTCCTCTTCTCCTGTGTGCTCCTTATTGAACATCCTGCAGTGAGCCCTGAAGCTGTGGTAGTGGCTTACAGAGTCTTGATGTCAGGGGCCACTGGATTCAGGGAGTAGCAGCCATATCCATATCTTGCAGCCTCTGAGTTGAGAGCATTAATAAAACCAGAATGGGTATTAGCCGTCCTCTGCTTTGCATTTACACCATTGTACTTACGACTCTCCCCCGCCGGACACAGGCTATTCTTCGCTCCTCGGCTGCACCGCAGCCATTCTGAGCCATTAATACTCTTACCGTAATCAAATCACTATACTTACAGAGAGCCCCAAACCCTGCATGCACTGTGTGCATAAATATAAATGAATATTTGATACCAGTACAGATACAGAGCTGCAGGCCAGCTGAGGAAAAATTAGACATTTTCAGTTCTGTGTTAGTACAGAGCAGTAAATGTTTGTGCACGTCTAGCCATCGGGGCTGCTCGTATTGTTCGGCTTCATTGGAACTGTATTATCTCCTTTGTAAGCATACATGTAATGAGATTCTCACTTAAAGGAGAGTGTCTTAACAGCCAGTAACCAGGCGATATGGGTAAAATCTTATGTCACAGTTGATGTCATTTTATATCTTGATGTGTGATTAAGTGTTTCTGCTTGTTTGCCCTGAAACAGTTTTAATTTCTTCTAACATTAGCAAAGGTCTTATACATCTATACATATTGAAGGGATAGTTACATTGCTAGAAATGGTACAGGTTGACCACATGTTGAAGAAGATTAATTATACGCACATCACGTTAGCGTCAGTAAAGAAGAAAGTAACGCCTGCACACACCTCCATGCCACAATATTTCTATTGACTACGTTTCGATCCTGCTTGGATCTTCGTCAGGTCAAACCACACCCATATTTATACATAAAGCACACCAATAGGCAAACAAGCTCTATGATGGCAGCTGTAGTTCATCCAAAACACCAGCACGATAAAAACATCTACAAACAATTCACAATTAGATAAAGTACATAAAAACAGTAATACAAAAGCCATACTTTTAAATATCATACTTCTAAATATCAAACATGTTACTCGATTTAGATAACTTATTTAGAGGGGTGTATTAAACCCAATTTATTGTACGAGTATTGCAGATTCTTTCTTCTTTCCTTTTTCAGTGTAATGTAATATTTTTGAAAGTAGTTGATGATGGATTCTCTGATATATGTGATGATGAATATGACATAAAATAACATGTTTGATATTTAAAAGTATGGCTTTTGTATTACTGTTTTTATGTACTTTATCAAATTCTGGATTGTTTGTGGATGTTTTTATCACGCTGGTGTTTTGGATGAACTACACCTGCCGTCATAGAGCTTGTTTTCCTATTAGTGTGCTTTATGTATAAAAATGGGTGTGGTTTCCACTTTTTCAAACATTTTGACCTGACGAAGATCCAAGCAGGATCGAAACGTTGTCAATAAAAATATTGTGGCATGATGTAGTGTGCAGGCATTACCTTTTTCTTCATTGATTGACAACATGAATAATATATTTTCATATCCCCTGACCCTATATTGTTCTGTTTATATTTAGCCTATACATATGGATTTATTTTGACACACACAAAGATTTTGAAAGAGACCTTTTCAGTTTTCCTTGTGTTTGTTTTGATTTAGACAGAACCGCAGCAGAGAGTACAGCTGATTGATATTTTTCTTTCGATGGTTTGTCATTATCAGAGACAATCAATAGAACAGAAACCCCAAATTAATCTCATCTTAGGCTGCAGCATGTGAAGGGAATGCTGAAGGCTGTAGCATTCTCATGCAAATAGCGATAATAATTATTCCCTAAGTGCCTTCCTCGCTCACCCCCAAATAGATTGTAGTCCGTCAAAGAATCAAGCAGCTTTAGGCAGAAACAGAGAGATGAAAGTAAATACATGTACATTGAGAAAAAATGAGAGCCCAGATGTTAAAAATATGCGTTTCCACAATGTCTGTTAGGCTCTTTATATCAATAGGATGTAAAAATTTGCGACGAGAGACTGTCATTAAGGATGACAGTATGACTCTGACGCTGTGAGGGAGAGCTCGATAGAGAGACATCATTACAGTGAAACTGGGAGAGGCCGTCAACATGGAGGGAATAGTTGCGGCAGATAAATGGCAGAGAACATGGTAAGAGGCGTGGAGGGTTGAAGGTGAAGAGAGGAAGGCAGAGCCCCGGAGAGAGGCTGCTACAATATACAAGTGACTAAATGCAATGTGAGTGAGATGGGGCTTTTTTAATGTCCGTAAGAGCTCCCTGCTGTGGCTCTGGGGGCTATTCTGAGTGACTCAGGCGGTGTGGTGATAAACATGTCATCCTCTCCTTCCACCTCTCCCTCTCTGCTAGTGCATCCGTACATACACCTAAGGCAAAAATGATGAGAGATAATTATCGCATCAGATGGCACTCCTCTTTTTTCGTCTCAGAGTTTGAGTGAGATTATTTTCGCTTAAAGGTCCCATATTGTAAAAAGGAAGATTTTCATGTCTTTTATATTATAAAGCAGGTTTAAGTGCTTCATAATGAAAGTATTGAAGCGCTCAATATACAGAGACATACACACAGCCCGTATTCAGAAATTGTGCGTTTGAAACAAGCCGTTAGGATTTCTGTCCATTTGTGATGTCACAAATATACAATATTTAGACCATTAAACGGTTTTAAACGTAAACATTCTAAATGTGTCCCAGTTTATTCCTGGTTGCAATGTATGTTAATGTCATCAGCTGACAGGAAGTACACATGGACCCAAACTCTTGCCATGCAACGCAATTTTGTTGCAATTCCGTTGAAATGCACTAAAACGGAGCGTTTCAGACAGAGGGTGAATACAGGTATATTCAGGCTGACAGTATGAGGAAAATAAAGTTTTTTTTTTAAACATTGCAGCACGTAAACATGTTCTAGTAGAAACACAAAATACAAGTATGAACCTGAAAATGAGCACGATATGGGACCTTTAAGAAACATGCAGGTTTTTACTATAAGTAAAGGGTGTATTTGAGCCTGAGAAAAATGGGAAATGTGTTGCAGATACATCTTGTGTGTGTGAGCGCTTTTGTTTGCATACATACATCCAGGTGTAGCCCACAGGCGCCGTCATTTATCTTTATCTAGAAGTGTAACAGGCAGAGTGGATTAGCACAATAGGTGGTTATGAGCTGGGAGAACACTTATGAGCTCAGGGAGTGAGAGAATTGGTAGAGCAGAGTGTGATGGAGGGTTTTTATATCAAGTATAGGACAGCCTTGGTTTTAAGATGTTTAGATGCTGTAAAAAGAGAATCCATCCTTGGGCAAAATGTGGAGAGGATACGTGCAAAAAAGTTAACATCAGCTAACAGCGAAATGCTGACGCATTTCAGCATGGGATGGTAAGTTTGTTTACCCTATGAGCAGTTTCAGTGCATAGCAAACCATCATTTGATGTTGTTATTATGTTTTAAATGAGAACTCCACATAGGAAAATCATTTTGCTCATTACAGGGAGAACTACTCAGCCTGTGGTTCTGGGGGAAGACTGAGAAAATAACCATGGTGACGACACGTTTACAAGGATTTTCTCGGCTTGGGCTTAGAGACTTGAAATTCATAACGGAAAACCAGCGTGTGCACTCTGAAAGATATAGTATGTGCATTTACCAGGCAGGGAGCGTTTAACAAAAGAAAGAGTTGCATTATGGGAACTGTAGGATCCAGTGTTTTTGGAGCATGACCCATTGGGGGACTAAAAGTCATTATATGAGAGTGTTTTTTCTTCTTCCCAACGTTTCTATAAGCTGCTCTTATTAATTACTGCGAACATTCGATGTGATCAATCACCTGCTGAGCTAAATCAGCTAAACCATGATGTATTTCATCTTCTTGTCAGTTTAGCTACTAGATGGCTGTTTAAATAATTGCTTCACTCATTAAATATGTGGCCTTTGCTCTGCTTATTTTCCTGGAAGCTTAATACATTTAATTAAGTGTAGTAATTTTTGTTGGACGTTAGCGAAGGAGCTCTTGATTTCAGGTGTGATGCTTAGCCTTTACTATACTATGATGTGGTAAACCTTGCCCTATTAAAGACCAGTCTGGATGGCAAAATAGTAGAAGCTGTTGGATATTGAATTTGGAAGTACAGATAGCAGCCTTGTGCCTTTTAGATGTGTTTCTTTGGTCACATAAGAACAATGGCATTTGAACTTAAGTTTGACCAAATGGAATAAATGCCTGCTCCCTGAAAATAAAAATCTTTAAATACGATGCAATCGTATAGTGGATCTGTAGACTGCTGTAATTAGTAAGGACATTTTGTGGGTACTAATTTAAGTCTGGCTAACTAATGTCTTGGGGGAAATGCTGCAAATTGTTGGTGTGATTGCAGTTTCTCTCCTCTGCCTTTATGGATGCAGTCCAGTGTACAGGGAAAGATGCCAGGGACATCACTGGATGCCAGCTGGTTAAAGGTGATGGTATTTTAAAATTCATTTTGAGATGCTAGAGTAATATCTCAAACTGAATCAGTCACTTAATGGGAACAAACAGGAAGAAGATGCTTCATGAAATCTGGCTTGTAGTGTTGAGGGCAAGGGTCAACAGACATTCCCATTCAAAACAACGTAACAGGAAAATCAATTTTTTTTGGCAATTTTTAAGTGAAGCGTTGCCATTAGTGGGCTAACTTCTGTATAAACGACCTGCGGCAAGTCGCGGACACACTCATACCGGCGTGACGTGCAAAACAAAAGCGTCGGCATCTGGGTGTGCGTGTAGTCTCACCATGCTGGCTGTCCCTTTTTAGAAAGAAAGTATGAATTGGCCTAAACAGACGTTGATTAAGCTTGGCATTCACTGTACCATTTTTAGCTCGTTTCTGGCCTGAATTTTGAACTGCACGACTCATTTTAGAGTCGGACCGAATTTCAGCTTCGTCGGGTGTCCTGTGCCGTGCAGTGTACACCCCGTACACTGGATCAAGGACCGATTAACTCCTCCCAACCGGCCGTTGGACGGTTTCGTACAGTTGAAGCAGAGCCACGAGCTGATTCCTCCACGTCAGTGCCTTTTTTCTACTTTTTTTTTTTTTTTTTACAGTAATCAGAGCGTAGCTATCAAAATAACAATAGATATGGAAAAACAGCAAGCTAGCTAGCTTACCTCCAATTTTCTCTTCAAAATGGACAAGCCATACTGTCCATGGCCCTCTGGCCCGTACAGTGTGAGCACATAAATCGTGAGCTTTGGTTTTATATCACAAACCATCTACTCGTACAGTAGGAGTAGGAATTACACAACAACATTTCTAAAATGGTACAGTGTATGTCCAGCTTAGCCCAGCTTGCCCGCAGAGCAACACACTTGGCCTGACGTGTGTTGTCTCCATAACGACTAACAAAAATTGCCCTTTTCTTTTGAACTAGTCAAATGATCATGGCAAACAGTTCAATGTCTGTTCTACTCCTATTCTATATCTATGGTACCACCATTATTAAATTGTGCTCATGGCCCCGATAAAGGCAGGGTCAGCCCTGAAGAAACCCATTGATTATGGAGACCTTATGATTCATCCTTTAGCACCATCATCAGGCCACACGTTGGGTTTCTAATGAGCTTATCTCCTGACCCGTTAGCCTCACATACACAAGAAATGCTGTAGATATACAACTGCATCCACTGCAGCACCATCAGGCTAGAACAAAATGAGTTGGGGGATGGGGTAAAGGCAGTGGTAGTGGTAGTGGGTTGTCCTGCAGGATAACTGAAGGCTGAGGCCAGTGCTGCGGGTAAAGCAGTAGCATAAAAGTGGAGAGGGCAGCCAGAGTTAAAAGCCATGGCGGCATTGGTTGGTCTCAAGGACGAGTACATGGGAATGCTTTTAACTGCTGGTCCCTCTGGGAGAAAAACTGAAATTGTATTAAATCAAATTAAGTGGCTGGTAGGATGAGCCAAGACCTAAAAGTCTGTGGTGAAAGAGCTTTGTAATCTTTGTGTCTGCTGTGTATATACGAATGCCTAATCATATAAATATCTTGTTATTCCTTCCATCTACAGACACTTGTTTAGCTATAAAGATTGTAGTTTATTTGTTGTTTCGTTGCACACAGTGGCATTAACCTGGAACCAAAACCCAACCAGTACCATCCAACCTGCACCACCTATAGGAAAGGGAAGCAGTTTTGACATTTCCACCACCTGCAGCCAATTATTTTTACAAATACCGGTAGTTTTTATAGATATGTGTGTATCAGACCAGGCATGTCTAAATTCAGTGACAGCAGAACTGTTCTTCCCAGCAATCTTTAAAAGTTGGCTGGTCTCAAACACAGCAGGTAAGGGTGCTGTATCAACACATTGTTGCTGCACCAAAACTACACCAAACCTCAACAAAACTCAATGGAGAAACAAATGTATTGTGACAGCACAGGTACCATATAGCACACTGATTCTATGAATCTTGTATGTTTATTTTGAGCTCCTAAGTAGTGTAATTCAGACCAAAAAAGATGAGGACAGAAAAGGCTGTAATGCAACATTTTGCAATGATTTCCTATTTTATTGATTTAGTCCTTTTGTTGTTTTTTGTTTGACAAAAAAAAAATCAATTTCCATCAAATTGATATTTGTTACTCTGCAAACAGTCCTCTACCTCGGTGATGACTCTTATCTTCAGGGTTCCCAAGGTCATGAAATTCCTGGAAAAGTTATGAAATTAGAAAAACTGTTTCAGAGGCCTAGAAATGGTTTGGAATGAACAGAATGTTTTGGAAAAAGTTTTGAATATACATAGTTTTGTCTATTGTTTAAAATATGGTCATAAAGAAACCCAGAACATGTCTAACGTTATGCGAGAGGTCTGGTGCTTCTGGTCACTACAATACCTGTTGGGCGCATCGCACACTGCGGTCTCATTGTGGCACCCATATGCTTTTATATTCACTAATCTCTTTGTCATTTACCATCATCAAGGTACATTGTTGGCAGTGGTGGATAAAATCGTCAGGCTTAGGGATAGGAGTAGAGAACTACTTGAGAATAAGTGTTTGACGTAGTGTTTAAGAGTTCAATTTGAGATCACCGGAGTCACAGTTGTCCTGTATTCACTGCAAATGAGCCACAAGCACCTCACTTATTAAATATGGCCTTTTCTGTGGCCTTGCCTCTGCTTATTTTCCTGGAAGCTTAATACATTTAATTAAGTGTAGTACCCTGCCCCTTTTTAGAGACAGATCTGGATGGCAAAATAGTAGCAGTAGCTTTTTAATATTGTAATTGGAGGTACAGGTTTTGTGCCTTGCGATTAGTTTGTTTGGGCAGCTAAGAACAATGGCATTTGAAAAATAAAACTCTTCAGATAAAATGCTTTTCCCTTTTAATAATATGCCATATCACTTAGTAAGGTAATTTTGTGGGTAATAATTAAAGTCTTACTAACTAATGTCTTACAGGAAACCCTGCAAATTGTTGGTGTGATTGCAGTTTCCCTCTTTGGCCTTTATGGATGCAGTCCAACGTCCAGTGTACTTGGAAAGATGCCAGTGTCATCACAAAGAGATGATAGTCCCTTTCTGTGAAGTGCAATTTTGCAATGCAATCTACAGAGTAGGTTGTTTTTTTTAAGTCCGGATCACTTTTTTGTGCTATTCATCAATCCAGAGGCGATAGTGGTGAAGCAAAGAGATTAAGGCATCCTGCTGAAACCCCAAACTTTGGGATCTTAAAAAGAGTAAAAAAGTCTTACCAAATATATAACAACACATTTTTACAGGACAAAAATATTACATATATTGTTACTGCAACTCTAATATGTGTTTATTTATTCATATGTGGTTTTTTTTATGGGTTATTTCTTCCGAGCCCAATCTAGGGCAACTGTTGTTTACCGAGGGCAACGATGTGTGATCTGGTTCACAACAATGAAATATTGGAAAACTCAACATGTGATGAAGACAAGCGAGTCCTTCCCTTAACCTGCTCTATTAAAGGAACAGTGTGTAACATTTAGGGGGATGTATTGGCAGAAATGTAATATAATATTCATAACTATGTTTTCATTAGTGTATAATCACCTGATACTAAGAATCGTATTTTCGTTATCTTAGAATGAGCCCTTCATATCTACATATGGAGCGGGTCTTCTTCACGGAGTCCGCCATGTTTCTACAGTAGGTAGCCCAGAACGGGCAAACCAAACACTGATTCTAGAGAGAACCTTTTACGTTTTTAAGCTATCTAAAAGCCACTTTAGTTCTCCGACATGCACTTGAAACTGCGGTAACGTGAGCCGCAGAGTGCAAAGCCGTGGAACCGCCAGCTACCGTCTGACCTCCGTTGCTCCTAAAGTAGCGTTATTATGGTAAGGATGGCTCCTGAGCGAGGCGAACGTAGTGGGAGGAGTGAGCGGAGGGGTACTCAGTTGGTTGCAATCTGCAACCACACCACTAGATTTCGCCAAATCCTACACACTGTACCTTTTAACACCTAGATCATGGTTGCTCACAGCAGTTCAGCACTGTAAGGTAGCTCTACTTCTTCATTCTCTGGACTGATGGCAATCTGGCACTACAGTGACTCACTATCACTTTATTTAAAGGCCAGCTGCTGTCTTTAACCTTTATTGGACTTGTATTTAGCTTGCACCTACACACATAGTGAGGGCAGAACATGAAAAGAAAAACTTACTCCATTGTTAGATATTTAAATTGTGAACTTTTACATTTATTGCAGTTGTAAATCATGAATAAGATAATTGGTTTGATTAAAAAAAAGCAATATCCATTTATAATAAAATAATCATCTGTATGCTGTATGGCTGTTTTGTATGGGTAGGCTCTCTGGGACGTCCATTAACCGCTTAAAGATAAAACAAAAAAAAATTAAGAATGCTATTATATGCTGCTCGTCTTTGTTTCTAATTCATAAGAGGAAGGTCATGAACCTGCCAAGAAATCTCACTGCAAATGTCGGTTCTATATTAAGCAGAGAAAACGATAAACGAAAGAGGCAGATTGTGTCATTGCCTGAATCAACATGCTCTATTTTCGTACATGTGTTGGTTTAGTTATTATCTTGAGGGTCATTACATCCTAAATGAAAGCCTTTAAAAAAAATACCTTCAAGGATTTTTTGTGTGTGTTTGAATAAAAACAGCAGTGGCAGTCTCATCATACAATTACCCTCTTGATATATTACATGTGTGTGTGTTTTCGCTCAAACCAATGCACATGAAGGATCGCTGCTTGTCTTCAGTGGCAGCACAGAGAATACTGTATGTGATGAATTATTCTTGTGTTCCCATGACAAAGCTTGTCCTTCACAGAGATGTTATATTAGTATGAGAGTATATTTTTACCTTTTATGGAGACGCGTGTGAAGACTAACCAACAAATGAATTGTAAAAAAAGATCCACAAATGCTGTAGTATTGACTTTTTGAAGTGTTGTGATACCGGGCAAACTGTAAGTCAAATAGAAACTTCTGACAGACTCTGATCCATCTAGACCTGAAGCATTGTATGAAATATCCACTGATGTATTCAGATGTAAAGAAGGCTTCGGTCACATGGGATTTAATCTGGCTGTACTACATACTGTGGTATGCATTTGCATGCAATATGCATTTGTACACGCTTGTTACAGACACATCCCTGTGTTGCTGTGTCTGTGTGGTTGCTTTACTGAATTGATTGTTAGTTTAGCCCTGCTTTCCAGAGCCTGTCAAGCTTCAGACAGAAGCTGCTTCTCATTTCTAGTTAATTCAGACTAGCTAATTAGGCAAACATAAATTGGTTCACTTTTAAATTTGTCCAGCTGACTTGTTTTTAGAGTCTGTAGAAGCATTTTTTTTTTTAGACACTTAGGGGTCTTAAATATTCACAGTTGGCTACGTATGTGATATTATGATAAAAGAAGGAGGCTAAAGGCCCAAATGCTTTGAAGAAAATAAATGTCAATTGGTGCCCCTATGGTGCACTGCAGGCATCAGATCTGAAATATCAACACCACAGAACCAGCAGTATTTTCGGAAAAGATTGCTTTCAGGCTCCATTTTAGTATATTACAGATACTCCTTAACACTTTGACTAAAAGTTTATCTAGACCAGTGGCTCTCAACCTTTTCGAGTTGCGACTCCCCAGAATAATCAGGTCGGTGTTCACGACTTGGACATTTAACTGGTAACACCCCAATGCAAACACATTGATTGCTCTAACCTATTCTGAGGCAAATTATATCACTGATACAGGCGATGTAATGGTAAAAACATTCCCCATTCTAAAACATGTTATTTTATTTTTAATATATTATTTTATTTTTTCCTCTATAACCATCTGGTGACCCCCAGAAATGATCTTGCAATACCCACGTTGAGAACCAGTGAACTAGATAATGTTGTTGGCCTACAATAAAACTACAGTCCACTCACTGTTCTACAGTTATGTTACAGATTAAAGCTTCTCTTACCTCATATATACAATCTTTGACAGAGTACTGACACCGTCTAGTAGAGAGGACACAAACTAACAACAGCCAAGTTTTATTTTGGTCTGCCATCAAGTTATAAACAGCATTTATGTTAAGTAATGACAGCAAATGTAATGCTGCCTAGAGAAACATGTCTTGGGATTGTTGGTGTGTAAACTACCCCAAATTCAGTTTAGGACAGAGCCGTTAAAGTTACCCTAAACTCTGATAACTTCCAGGATCAGCTTCCACACAGCGGGGAAACTCTACACAGTGCTTGTCGTGAATTGATGATGGGCTGCCACTGTTGTTATTGCTAGTTAGCCATGCTATTGATTGCAGCTTACATTAGAGCACATAAACACAGCTTTAAATACATTTTTTTACAGCTTTTCTTTTGTGCTGTTGGTTTTTGAAATGCAAAAAAAGGCACCATCCTCCAAACTCTTTAACTGTTGAATGGGTTTTCATTACAGCCCCATGCACACCACCTCATCCAAAGCTCGACAGGCCTGCCGTGCCTAGTTACAGTTGCTAAGCTATGATTGGACAATTACTGTTTGGGTGATTGACGGTTAATTGCCCGTCTGTTGATTTATAAATTTGTCCCTTACGTCTTGTACAAACATCTATGTATTACAAGTTAATAACCGAGATGTCCGTGCTTTAACACAGTGAAGGATGCTGAGGTGTTTATCTAGGTCACTGATGTAACGTCGAAAAATAACTTTCCTTCCCCAAAGCAATTTTCCAGGGAAAACTCCACGACAAGTGATGATGGCCTATTACCAAAAGCAGGCTGTCCCCCTTGTCTTCCCTTTTAAAGATTAATAACTCTGGTCCAGATCTTTGAGTGCAGAGCACGGGGCCTATTTTTGGAAATCTGCGTCAAAAGTGCCAAAAAACATTGTTGATGGCAATTAATTTTTAGTGCTCAAGATCACATCATCCTCCCTCTGATGTTCTCTCATTTCCCCCACTAATCACAGCATGCAATTAAGAGGAGCTGAGCCGCCTCCACTCAGCTGCTCTTCAACAAGATGTTAGTTAACTACAGTCTGAGTTTGACCACGGCATTGGTACTAAAAAAAATAAAAGCCGTTGACGTAGCACCATGAGTTTTGATTTTGAGTATTTTTTTAAAAGGACATATGATGATAAATAGATGAATAGTTTGACTAGTAAGATGACTTCTTCTGTCTCATCTAAAAGTGAAGATGAAGTGGTGAAAAAGCAACAAGTCAGAGCACATGTTCACTTAATCACATTTATCCAAATTCCAGTTATCACGTTTTTTGTGTCACCGTGTTCTCTCTGCAGTCCCAGTCGGTGGCAGTTTATGTGAGCACTGGTGGAGTTTACTGTTGTTGAAAAGATTAAATATTCTACTTTCCAGTATTGTAGTGAATGTGAAAGAAGGATAGTGTTGTTGGAAACTTTTGATGCTAGTGTGTAGTACAACCGCTTGCAGAAAAAAACTGTAAATGTGACAACAAACTGCTACTCACCAATAAATTCTCTGTTAGCCTTCTGCTCACTTGAAAGGAAAAGTCTGGCAATATTCTACATTTTGTTCTCTCACTGAATAGATCTTTTATTTTATTACGTTGCTTGATATACTGTAGCTTATTTCACTGTGCAATAGAGCTCCATTCTGGACTGTTAAAACCAGTGAGTCACACAATTGTAGTGGGTGACATGCTCCTTCATTACCATGACAATAGCTCAGCTCCCATAAATGCTCGCCAGAAGACCAAATCTGCAGCTGAAAAAAGTCTCCCACAACTGCACTATTTATTCCTGTTGGAGTAATGTTTGCTAAAAACTGCAGTACCATACTGTTTTAGGAAATAGCCTAAGTGCAACACACATTGGCTGTGTCTGGAAGTGTCACATCATTAGACCCACGTCTATTGATGCCTGTAGCACACAGCATATGCATACAGAACAGAAGTGGTGGAGCTGCAGCAGCAGAGGGTGCAAATTTGTTAAAGTTGCTGCTTTTCTGGAGAGTTGATATTCAACGGTAGGGAATATGATAATGGGCTGACTTTTCGACAAGACACTGACAGTGGTGTGGCTTAATATAGAAAACCTTGGGTGTGGGTGTCTGGACACGTCATATGCCACTAATGTGCGTTGTCCTCAAGGCTCTTTTTAAAAATGAAACTATATATCAGGGTGTCACGGTTGCCTAGTGGTCTAATATGTTCCAAGTAACGGCAATGTTCCTGCTTTGAATCCGGCCATGGACCGTTATCCCCCTCTCGCTCCACATTTCCTGTCTGCCTCGCGACTCTATGCTATCCAATAAAAACTATGTATTTGTCACCAATTTTAAAAGATTTACATTTTCAGATCTTTTATACAAATAAAGGGTCTTTTGCATCTTCACCAACCTTTCTCTCCTGAGTCAGATTTTATAGCAACAAATGTGCTTGACAAGGGGAGGGAATCAGAAGGTGGTCTTTTCATGAGATTTGTTGACAATAAAAACAAATTACAGTGTTTCTCTCTGCTGCCTTTCAGCAGGATCCAGCCTGTCTGATGGTTCAATGGTGTTTTGGTCCAGTAGACTGGTGCATCGGTGTTTTAACAGGCACAACCTCTCACCATGTAACCCATCCGGCACACAGCAGGATGCTCAGCTCCCTGTAGCCGCTTCATCCCGACGCCGCCTCATCTGTGAAAATCAGCCGAAATGTGAATAAGCGTTCGCTGACCTGTTGAGAGACACTGCAGCGATGCGAGCGGCGGATCGATCCTGGTCGCATGAGTTGCCCGGCCGGTTATCTCATCAGCTTTGGGCGGCGGCACTGACTCACTGACGGAAAAGTTGGATCAGAGGCATGATTACGATCAGACCATTTGCCAATTAGCATCGGCGGTACGGCACCCACCCAAGGCCTCAGACAGCGGAGGGCTGGGGCAGACCGATGAATAATACAGACAGAGAGGCAGCAGCCAAATAATGAGCGGAGTGAAGAGATACACCACTCTCAGGCCACAGCTGGATGCTACACTGAGCAATAAGCTATACACACTTCCCATTTGTTCCTATTCCTCTTATTATGTCTTATTTTCTATTCGCCTCGCTCTCTCTCCGACATTTCCTCCCTGTTTACTCCTCATGTCCTCCGGTCATATAAATCTGAGTGAATTAATCACGCTGCTAAATGGTGGCTGGGAGGTGTGTGCAAGCACCCACCCATAGCTTTTAATCAGCGATGCCATTCTAGTAATTATACTTCTGCACCACGCGTAAGGCAGGTTGTTTTGGTGCAAGATGCAGCACAATGACAGAATCTCATTTTAGCGTGACAGCGAGGTTGAGAGAGGGGAAAAAACACCTCAAAGCATAAATTATTGATACTGAGATTAAATTAAAACTGCATTTCTAGGATAAAATGTCTGAAAGTGAGGTCTCTTTTGCGGAAAGTGACGTTTCAGAACAATGTTTTGGCAGCTGTTGTGAAACTGTCTATATGCTGACTGAACATATCCACCAATATAGTTGGCAAAATGGAGATAAAATAAAAAAAAATAGAAATTAATAACAAGAGGACAACCTAGTCAACTTTTTAGCAGTCAAGTATTTTGTAGATCTGGGATTAATTTGGCTCTGAGGTACCGGTATGTAAATAAACTATGTACTGTTCATGAAATTCAGCAATTAATTCAAGTGTGTTGCAATTGGATCTTTTTTGGGGACAGAAGTGGACATGGTGACCAAACCCCACAGCAACACTCCAGTAAAAAAATTGCATAATTCATGACACATAAAACCGACAGAAGTAAAATCTCTCTTTCGCCGGCACATTTCAGCAGGTAGAAGATATTTAATTTCCTGAAAGGTATTTCTTTTTCACACCTCAGTAAAAGGAAAACAAAAAGGGGAAGACAGATGAGATGATCTATCGTCTGAAAGCTTATGTACTGGCTGCAAAAAGTTTTATGAAACACAAATTTCCATATTTTCTAACGTGCTGTGCTGTCAGAGTGGTTATCACCACTGAAAGCAGCACTGTGAAAACGTATTGATTGAAAATGTCAGTTAAGATACGGTGTAAGGAATGATGAAAACATCCGAGCACACATCTGAAAGGAAATGACTGCCTTATCTTTTATTTTTCTCACCCACTCTATTTGTCTCACGTCTACGTCTTTGGTGAGAAAAAATGTAAAAGGCCGCAAAGTCCTTTTTTTCTGCAGTTTTACCTTTTCTCTATCTCTAGGTACTGCATCCATTACATTCATTTTTATGACCTTCTATACTCCCATCTAATCTCTGTTGTCTAGTTAAGTTGGAAGACAAGTTGGACATGTTTGTCAGGAGATAAGACGCGATAAGAAGATGACAGAGGAATTTCAAATTCTTAATGGAGAATTCAACCAAGTAGAATCTTTTAAAAGTTCAGACTATGTCTTTCCTGTAATCTGTTTATCTCTAATGTAAATGTAACTGCTGCATCCACAAGTAGCACGAGAGAAAACTATGACACATCAGCTGAGTCATAACTTACTCCCTGGCTGATACATCTAGACCTCCTTGCACCTGTAGACGTCTGGAGTGCTGAAGGCTATCCAAATTCACAATTCATCAAGTCTGCAGGGGCCTCGTTCACTTACTGCAGACTTTTTGGGGAGTCTGCAGCAGAGTCAGACTTAACCTTCACCTTCAACAACAACAACAATAAAAGAAGCATCTAGCATTAAGGTTCCTATGAATCATTACTTCCTTAAAAAATAACTTGTGAAAACAGGTGAAACATAACACAGATAAAGCAGCGCTGGAGCGAGCTGTGATTTCTCTTTGAGTAGCAACAGATGGGAGTTCGGTTTTAAAGGAGAAGGTGGACATTTAGACACATTTATGACTTAATTGGTTAGACTTGGTTAGTAGTGTTGTGGATTTTTTGGTATCTCACGATTTGAGTCTCAGGGTCACGATTCGATTCAACATTGATTCCTCGATCCGAAACGATTCCTGATTCGAAATCGATTCTCGATTCAGTACATAGGGATGCTAATTCCAGGATCTACTCCAGTCTGCTGTGCGTTAATAAAGGCGGTGTCGCAAATTATAGCATGAAAACAGAGTAAAGTGTGTAGAAGATCATGGAGTTTTTATATTATGGCTGTCAATCGATTAAAATATTTAATCCTGATTAATCGCATGATTGTCTATAGTTAATAACAATTAATTGCAAATTCATCACACATTTTTATCTTTTCAAATTGTACCTAAAAGGGAGATTTGTCAAGTATTGAATACTCTTATCAACATGGGAGTGGACAGATATGCTTGTTCTATGCAAATGTGTGTATATATTTATCATTGGAACAAAAACAATATCAGATATTGTCCATAAACCCTCACAGGTACTGCATTTAGCATAAAAATATGCTCAAATCATAACATGACTAACTGCAGCCCAACAGACAACAACAGCTGTCAGTGTGTCAGTGTGCTGACTTGACTATGACTTGCCCCAAAACTGCATGTGATTATCATAAAGTGGGCATGTCTGTAAAGGGGAGACTCGTGGGTACCCAGAGATCCCATTTTCATTCAGATAACTTGAGGTCAGAGGTCAAGGGACCCTTATGAGTTAGACCCACTAGTTCAGTATGAATCATTACTGAAGATGCATATTTCCAAGGATGGTAATGAATGGAAATTGAACAACCTCTCACAATGGAACAAATGTAGTTTCCATATGATTTGCACTATTTTTTGCTAAAAACATGCAATCCAATTCAATTTTCTTTTGCCAGATATGTCAATTACCATTATGCAAAACTGTACTCATCATTGAAGGAGCTAAATGACAATGATTCATCAAGTGTCCACTCAGTATGGAGTAACCCATTTAGTGTTATTATGCAGTGAATAGTAAGTGAGCAAACAAGGGAATACCAGTGAGTCACAGAATAAGGAAACACACAAATACAGAATGAGTGATTCTACTGTACTTCTGTGATCACTGACATTTTACTGAACACTCAAACATAACACGAACGAGTCCATCTCTAATTCGGTGTTAGATAATCACCTCTGGGGTTTTCATACTGTGACGGTTTCTGTTCTGTTCTTTGATGCTCACCATCACTGACTGGGCTATCTTTGGATATAAGAATAAAACAGAGAAGTTTTGAATTGGTCGATACTCCCCTTTAAATCTGAAATGCTGATTTACGCTGGAGGTCATCTCAAGCGGCTAGAAAGCCTCCAAATCCACTGGATATTTGCCTTTTTTATTATGTAGCTGTGTGTATGTATGTGTGGTAAGTGCACATTTCCCCAGCCTCTGTATGCGTGCGGCTGCGTGCGTGATTATCCGTGCATTGTGCCTCTTTGTGTTTTGCTGCGTCTGTGCTGTGAGAAGCAGGCATGCTGATGTCTGATCCAATCACTCTCAGCTCTGGTGGGCCTGAGGCCTGAAACAGCGAGAGACTGTGAGAGAAAACAACAGGAAACAGAGAGAGGGAGAGTGAGTGGGCTGTGCATCTATAATAATGTGTTTGGTTTGAGGTATTGTACGTCAGTGTGGTCAGGGACCGCTACGTTAACAGACAACTGCTTAAAATTGAAATAATGAAATACCTGATTAGTTCAGCTCTGTAACATAATATGGCCTCCCGTTGACTCCAAAGTCTTTTAAGTAGGATGTTATACAGCATAATCACAGATTGAACAGCAACTAGTGTTGTCGTCTACACCTGTAGTCTGGTTAAACATCATATCATTAACTTCTAAATTTGTGTTTTAACTGTCAAAGACTGGCATTTTTTTGGTTGTTCTGTTCGTAATTGTTTAGAAGATTGTTGTTCTCAAGAGAAAGGAAGACTTTCAACAGGCTCTGAAAACAAGAGACATAAATGATTCGTCATTTCAAGGTTTTCCATTTTTTGGTTTTCAAGAGAAATAGATCGAGCCATTAAACAAACTCCTAAAGAAAAGGACACGGAGTGGCATTTAAGACACAAAGACAAGATTGCACATAGGAAATGCAAGCTACCACAAAATGTCAAAAGAAAGTGAGCTCCGTAGTGCATTAGCAGTTAATGAACACACAGCTGCCGGTCTGCTCTTCATTTGGTGTTAGAACATGGTCAGATTTCTGTTACAGCTCTCTTTTTCTGTTGCCTTAACTAATTCAGTGGCGATTTCTACAGCATACAGGTTAGATGAAACTTTTCACAAGACAGATATTGTTTATTGTCCTCAAAGGGAAGATTGTAAGGTTATTAAGTAGGTATTAACTAGGGGTGTGACGATTCACTCAGCTCACGATACGATACACGATATTGGGTTCACGATCTCGATACGATACGATATTATAACAATAATTTTAACAAAACTTGAATAATGAAAATATATGACTGAAAAAGTAGCCTTTTATTCAAAAGACAAAAAGCAAAACAATGCTGTTGTCTGCCCTATAAATCAAATTTGTATGGTATCAGTCCTTCCTCCTGTCCTCTGCTAATGTCACTCACTGCTGCAGGTAACGTTAGGGCTCCTGGGGGGCTTTGTCTCAGCCAGCTGATCAGATTACCAGAAAAATACATGATAAACTAACCTAAACAGTTAGACTACAAAGCCTACTGCCAGCTTTAGTTTCAGTCTTGTGTAGCCGAGGGTTACGTTGCTCCTATACTTTATGAAGACACATACTGTACACTGAAACACGGCTTGCTAGAGTGAACTAAAGTCATTCACAACTCAACTAAATAACTTACACGTGTTTACAGTTAGCTGTTAGTCGCCGAGCTAATGTGCTCTGCTTGTGTAAACGTAGCGTCGGAGAGAGACAGCGGACTTACAAAGTTTTATTGCACTTACTAACAGCAACGAGCGAAACGTCAACTCGTCTCCTGCACCGCAGCCTCTCTGATCAGCTGTTCACTGACTGCACTGTGTGTGTTGATGTGTGTGGAGCTCCGACACAGACATGGAAAGGAGGCTGGGTCACGTACCTATTATGCCCTGATATCGCCATTCAGTTTTTTCGTCTCGACGATGCATATCGTCACGATTTTATGTTGCGAGCACGATATTTCGTGGCATGATATTTCGTCACACCCCTAGTATTAACGTTAGGCTTAACACAAAAAAACTAGGGCTGTCAAAGTTAACACGACAACACGTTAACACAAAGTTGTTTTAATGCCACCAATTTCTTAAACGCATTAACGCAATTGATCTTTCGGAGGTTGTAGCGGTTTAGTCGAATATTAATCGACTAATTCCCAATGATTTTCGAATAGTATTTTTGCTTGGAATGCACATCCCTAATACGTATTGTGTCGCCGGATACACAGTCCTAGTGAATACGACCTCTGCTTTTGACATTTTGCAAAGTTTGTGAACTTTAGTAAACCAGGATCAGGATGTTTTTCTGAGTCCTGACGCTGACTCATTTACTCAGTCACCCTGAAAGCTAACGTTACTGCGTGGGATCCAACTAGAGTTTAAAAAAGGCAGCGAAAAAAAGATTATGCTGTGTTGTAACGTCTTGCATAAAGAAGTTTTCCAACTCAGAGCAAACTGAAACCCTGCCTGGTAGGAGTATCCTAAGCATTTGTCCTGGTAGATCTCTTGATATTTTCTCATCTCTTTTATCGCTTGTACAACAATACCTCCTTTCTTATCTGTTTCATTACTCTCCCAATTCCTCATCATAGCTTTCTTGACACTTGCCTCTCCTCATTCATTTCATCATCTCAGGCCCTCTGTGTCTCCTCCTACTTTGATATATCAAATGAAATGTATGAATACAATCTTTGAAATGCTGAAATTCAGTCTGACTGCCTGTACCCGCTCTCATTACTACATGAATATGACTGCTACGCCTGCACATTAACTATGCATTCTGCTCAAATGAGATGAATACTGAGTGGTATTATGCTATATGCCACGATCACCTGGAGCTGATTATTTTTCACGGGCTAAAAAGCTTTTCTTCACATGCGGTATAGGTCATGCGAAGTTAGATTGCAGAAATGTTGAGAGAGTGGGCAGAAGGTAATGAAGATCTGCTCTCGTGCTTCAGGCTGAATACATACATCTTTTCCTGGTTGCCTATTTTTCACGTTTTTTCTTAAACGCGCTGCCTCTCGATATTAATGATGATTATGATTAATTGACGCTGAGCCATGGTCGAGGTTTAGGGAGATGCTGCTCTCCACAGCTTTCAGGAATACATCCATCAGTCACGTTCTCTCAGGTGATTTGTCTCAAGGTTGAGAAGCAGATGCTGCAGCCAGGTTTGTGTGCCGGTATGGAAACGTCAGAATGAATAACAGCATCAAGACAAGACGGAGGGTTTGTGGGGGCAAGGTCATGACAGGTGACAAATGGTATTGATGGACTGAGGGATAAAGGGGCAGACTGGATGGCTTCCCCATCTCATTCTCCTCTTCTCTTTGCTTCAATCTGAGAATCGATCAGGGCCTGCAGGCTGACGGCAGCGAGCAGGAGAGTCGGGCATCCTTCAACACCCCCGTCCAGGGTATTACCCTGTCACCCTCTAATGTGTTCTCCCACGCTGCACACACTGTTCGACTTTTAATCCGTCAGTTTGGTTTGTTTGATCAGATGAAGACGCTCTCGGTGGCTCCAAGATTGTGCCTGAAAATGCACTTCTTTAAAGTAGCAGTAGGCAGAATGTTTTTGGCATCATTGGGCAAAAAATCCATAATAACCTTTCAGCATTTTGTAATCCAAGTGTTCTGAGAGAAAACTAGACTTCTGCACCTCCTCTTGGCTCTGTTTTCAGGCTTTAAAAAATCTAGCCTGTGACGGGAGACTTTGGCCAATCACAGCTCATTTCAGAGAGAGAGAGCGTTCCTATTGGCTGTTCATTCAACAGAGGCAGCTGTCAATCACTCACGAACTCCGATCAAACGGTCAAACTAGGTGGCGCTGATCGAATATGAATCAATATTCTGTTACTGTAATGCCTATTTCTCATGTAAAAATAAATGTTTTCAGAAACATCTTGTAGTGTACTGTTAAGCTGTAAAATTAGAAAGTTTGCTCCGGTTTGTGGGCGGTACTTGGTATTTCCTCAACTGATCTCACAAACTTTCTTATTTTATAGCTAATTCCAAACTGAGGGTCTAAGCATAGAGGGTGTCCTATGCTGTACAGATTGTAAAGCCCTTGAGATTTGTGATATTATATATTTATTATATAAATAAAATTGACTTGACTTGAAAGGGGCAGAAAGCAGTTGAGACTAGGGATGGGTATCGTTAGGATTTTATTGACGTATGATTGATATTCTTCTCTCTTTGATACTCCTTAACGGTTTGGTTCTTTATTGATATTTGTATCGGTTCTTATTCATTACTAAATAGTTGCTTTTTAATATATTATTTAAAAATAGAATAAATTCACGAGTATAATTTATTTACATTTTTTTAATATATCTAAATGTTATAATAGTAATGTTTACAACCACAAAGTCACTATATATAAACTCAATAATATCTCACTGGAAACATTTACCATCAAACTGAAACAAAGTGGCAGTAACACATCCTGAATGTCTCTCAATGTTAAAACTCTGGCGATGTTTTCATTGAGCCCAGCTGAAGGCAGCATCTCTCTCTTTCTCTTACAATCAATTACTTTTGTTGGAAGTCATTTGGGATTTGAATAATCGCTCAATGGAGACAAAGAACCATTCGTTTAAACAAAAGGAAGAAAGACTCTCACATCTCCGTCTCCCGGGGAGAGATTTTGAAGACTTTGTGTATCGGCTTTGATCCAGTGTTGAGGGTGTTTTCCAATAATTTCAGCCCTCTGTTGTTTCAAATGACATTCCCTCCTGAAGGTTTTGGATAAATAAATATGAAATGCTTCTCGTGTTCAGCTTTTTGAAAATAAGTCTTTTCAAGTATGAAACAGCCCCCAAAACGGAGAATGCTTCTTTCAGCCCTCCATGATTGATCAAACCACCTTTTCATTTTTCCTCCTTTCACTCTCTGACACATCCACTCTGAGTGTGTCAGTCTCTAACTCCCTAAACTACATCTATTATTTACAGACTCTGAGCATCCTCAAGTTCCTTCCCCGAGGCCATGTCTTAACACAGAGCTAGAATATGGATTCGGGTTCTGTTGTTAATGAGTTACTGCTGCAGAGCAAAGGAACCATCATGTGTGAGCTAAACGGTCGATTTCATGTAGTTTATTTGAGTTTGCCTTGGCGCTGTGTTCTGCCTCACTGCCCCTCTATTGCAGTTGGTTTGTTTTCTCCTTCCATCTCCTTGGTGATAAATATCTCCCCACCCCCCCTTTAGTATCATCCCCCCGTATTTAAAATGTATTAGGATCTTATCGCGGGTAATACATCAGTTGATCTGATTCCTGTAGGCCATTTGCGTTGAATGGAAAGACAGAGAAAAGGGATGCAATCATGGTTTATTTATTTAAAAGGCTGATTAAAAACCCTGGGTGTGCTCGCCGGCGTTGGTGCAATGCTTCCCCCTGGACTCTTTCAGCTATTAGAACCGACATAAAAAAACTATACCACAAGAGCTCTCTAATACCGCTGCTTCTGGCTCATATATGGATAACCACAGAGCAACAGAGGAGCGGAGGGTTCAAAGCTTTAAAGTCCCCCCCGAAAAACAAACTAACAAGAAACTGGACCTGGGTTTTCAACTGATTGAGGCGTGAGGGATTTGGAGTTTTATTTGGACTATGAGACTAGTGAAAAATGTACTTTCTTGTCTGTTTGTGCTTAATTGACCATTCGATTGCACAGCGATTGTGTAGCTTAGCAACTGTAACTAACTGTCGAGCTGTGGATTTCTCCCATTTATGTGTTATAAAAACTGGATACCAGGGCTGTCAATCGATTAACATATGTAATCGCGATTAATCGCATGATTGTCCATAGTTAATTGCAATGAATCGCAAATTAATCACACATTTTTTTTTTATCTGTTTAAAATTAACCTTAAAGGGAGATTTTGAAATATTTAATACTCTTATCAACATGGGAGTGAGCAAATATGCTTGTTTTATGCAAATGTAAGTATATATTTATTATTGGAAATCAATTAACAACACTAAACAATGACAAATATAGTCCAGAAACCCTCACAGGTACTGCATTCAGCATAAGAAATATGCTCAAATCATAACACGGCAAACTGAAGCCCAACAGGCAACAACAGCTGTCAGTGTGCTGACTTGACTATGACTTGCCCAAAACTCCATCATAATGTGGGCATGTCTGTAAAGGGGAGACTCGTGGGTACCCGTAGAACCTATTCTCATTCACATATCTTGAGGTCAGAGGTCAAGGCACTTCAAACTAATTTGTATTATTATCGCGTTAACTTCGACAGCCCTACTGAATACCAGACTCCAACATAGCCCACATTCATTTGAATGAAAATGACTTGGCCGGCGACCCACAGCACACACAGCATTAGTGTTTTTCTACCAACCTGCTCAGTCCATAAACTTTATATTTGGAGGACGTCACACTCCGGGAAAGTTTTACCAATATAAAACATGAATGTATTTCTTGTGACCGAAATCGAGGACACATCTTTTAGAGATGACTAAGAATTTCCGAGCGGTAAATACGCATACGTGCAGAACTTTATTTGAAAGCTTGACAGACTTAGCTATAGCAACCAAGGGGAGTAGGGTTTAACAAACAATAAATTGATGATCTGAATTGTCTACCCGTTACTGCAGAAGCATGCTCTTTGTAATCCTCTGAGGGAGAGAAACAAACAAAAGGACAGAAGAAGAAGAATGGCAACTTTTTGCTTTAAAGATGCACAGTGTTTTTTCTCTGTCACACTCTGGGCAGGTAATGAATCAAGTATGTAGTTCAGCTGAGGCAGCAGACTGTACAAACAGGACTTTATCCACTCTATCAGTCACCCGCATCCCCCCTTGAGCTTGCTTAGAAATGTTTGTGCCACCGCCTGTCTGTGTGTTTGTACTTGTGCGCTCGCCTCCGTGTGTTTTCAAAGCATCCGCTTAAAAGAGACAGATCCATTATTAATCTTCTCTGCCAGCCAGGTGGCTACTTATTTATATCATTTATTTCTTTTATTCATAAGTGTGTTAACAATGTGTAGGTATTTGGGTGACTCAGCTTTGATGTGCCTGCGTTGTACTGGAGTATTTATGTAAATTATCCCTTTTACAAAGTTGCATTTGAGGAATTATTCTTTTTTTAAAACTTTCCTTTTGTGTGCATGTCTTGCCTGTGGGCTTCTCTCACTGTTATATTAAAAGCACTTAATAATTGTAATAATCAAACAGCAGTTCCTCAGATGCGCCGCTTCCCTTTGGTTTCATTGGTATTCCCTTTCTCTCGTCTTTATCGAGTGTAGTGTTCCTCCGGCCAAACAGCGGGAGTGATGAGAATAATGGAGGAGACAGGGGGGTCAAGTCTTACAGCATCCTCTTTGTTTACCCATTAGACCCGTCCATAGAGCCGAGAGAGGTATCAGCAACAGCTACGGCGTGAAATTAAACAAGGATGTGGGAGAGTAGGACAGGAGATGGAGCGGGGAGGTGAGAGAGTAACACAGGGGTGGACTGAGGAGTTGGGGGGTGAGGTGGGTGAGGTGGGTGAGGTGGGTGAGGCGGGGGGAGGACACTGAAGGTTGTGGTGTTCCCTCTAGCTCACCCCAGCTCATTAATTTTCTCATTTAGTCAGAACAGTGGAGTGTGCAAACAAGAACGGGGGCTTTGCCTACTAATGAGGACAGGAGGAGACGAGCAGACAGCTACAGTGTGTGTTTGTGTGTGTGTGTGTGTGAGAGAGTGACAGACGGAGGGAACGGGTGAGAAATAAGGAGGAAAAACAAGCATGCAAAAGGGAGGGATGGCCATGAAGAGGAAGAAGAAAAATGTATTCTTGTTTGGACATGAATGGATTAAAGAACCTCGCTGGACACAAACTACAGATCATCAACTTATCGATCAACTCATTCAACCAACATGGCCAAAAGTAAGCCGCTCTACACATTAGTTTGTGTACTTTTGGGTTAGTGTTTGAAAGGTTTGTGAGGCATCACATTTTTCAGCTTTCAAAGACAGAAAAAAGTTTTAGACAATAGTATGCTTCCCATAGGGCTGTACGATTATGGCCAAAATTATCACGCTTATTCAACACAGTTATTTATAGATTAGGGGCAAAATGATTTTATTGCAATTTCACATTTAAATAAACGGAGCGCTGCTTTCACTTCCATGTTTTGACAAAAAAAAATGCTCCAAAAATATTCTCTTTTTATTCAATTACTGTCATCTGTAGTGTTTTTTTTGCATAAAAACACAATTCAAATGATGAGGAAATAAATTATTGTATTTTTATTTAAATATTTGCTTGGATTCAAAAAAATACATATATAATATATATGTTATATAATATATTATAAGCTGATTAGAGCTAGTGTTATGAAGTTAAACAATTTTATATTGCTGGGAAAACATCCCCCTCAAATAACTGGATTTATTCTAGTTTCTCGCCAAAAATAGCATTTTACAAGATTACATTTGAACACATCGTGATAGCGTTATAATTTACCATCACCCAAATCTCATTTTTACTAAGTAGAGCTTGAACGCATCATAATGTGCTCGGTGCTGTCGGCAGACGAGCCAGTCACTGTGATGACTCTGAGCAGCATCATGGAAATGAATTACAATATAAGTCAGTTGTTCCAAGGTCGTTTTAAGGTTGTATTTTGGACTTGCAGTTCTGACAAGTTGCATCTTTATGTCTTCTTCAGGAACGCTGAAAAACTTCCACACCGACGACATGTTGTACGTGTGTGTGTGACGTTACGGTCTGTGCCGCTGTGTGCCGACGTAAAACCATCATGTGGCGGCTACACGTGTGTGTAACGGATATATGAGAAAACCGTCCGGCTTCGTCCGGCTTCGTCCGGCTTCTGATTGACGGTTCATCTCTAGCTATTAGTCTGTTAGCTGTTGTCAATATCGCAGTTGATAATGTTCATTTAATTGTGGGAAGCCAAAATCGTGATCGCGATTAATATTCGATTAATTGTGCAGTCGCTAGCTTCCCGTGCACAAACTGAGGTCCATAAAGATATGTTTTTCTCAGTTTGGTTTGGAAGAACTTGACTGTCCTGACCTCAACCTAAAATATTTAGGAAAACCTTGAGCACTTACTTTTTATAAACACTTGTAAAACATTATTAGGCTACTGATGTCTTTTCTTTAATACCCCTTACCTTAAATTTTATGAGGAATATATTATTCACCAGTTAGTGTTGGTTCAGTGCACCTGCAGAGCAGCTGCCTCGCACATTAAACTCACATTAGTCTCCTGTTTTACCTGGAAGACCCACGTCTGCCTTTATTCACAATCTGTGATGTGCATACATCAGATTTTCACACAGTCAGAGGCCGTGGTTACACTTTTCAATGCGACCTTTATCAGACCACATTAACTGTCAAGTGTCTACGCTCCGAGGTCGGTTCTTGTTCGCATTGGGATCGATAGGAAATTAAATGTGTTTATGACCGAATTAGCGAAGCTTTGTTAGAAAGTAATCTTCAATAAAACCAGTCTACTACTACTGCAGGGAGTAAGAGTAAGCAGTAAGGGTGTCACGATTCACCAAATCCACAATTCCACGACGGTCTTTTGCACCTAGTTAGTTTCTTTTCTTAGCTTGTGCTTGTTTTTATCATCCCTGTAAAAAAAAAAAAAAAAATGTAAACTAGTCTTTGAAACTTTGATTTATAGTTTTCTGTTATGAAAAAGCAATATCTAAAGAAATATCTTGTGTTAGAAGCTGTGAAAGACTGGTAGCCGTATCTGATTGAGCCCCAGACTTTTAAAAGGCATCGCCCTTACGAAGGAGTTCTGGTCTGGCTCTCTTTTAGTTGTCCGTCACCCACAGCCAAGAAACCCACCAACTGCCCACAGGTGTATAATCCAATTCAGTGTCAATCAGCCAGACTTCATGTATTTTTCATCGATTTAAACACAGAATTAACTTTTCTGGAAAAGACGGCCGTTCATCACATTGTGCGGTTAGCCTGTACTCTGCTCATTTCTTTAATAACCACTGTATCTCAGGGTTATGTGATATCACCAGCTTGCACCATGTGGTCCGTCTGCCTGTGCGAGAGAAGGGAAATTAGATTTTAGTTAAATCACGGAGGACAGATTAACTCTACGAGTTAATTGCTTGACCCTTGTTGATAGATAGACTGTGTGGCTAACGGAGTCAGAGTAAGGGTTTGAGCGCTGCAATTAATTTCTTGATTTAAAGTATTCAAAGGAGCCGTTATTTCCAAGTGGTGACATCGTTACTGCACCATTTTACGCCGTCTTCCTGGGTGAAATATGGACGCCAATAAATTAGGTGCTTTCGCAATCAAATGCAGTTGTAGGTGCCACAAGTTAAACTGGGAACCTGTCAGTCTGTGAGAGTGTGCCTGTTGTGATTGTGTATGTACATCTGCAAGGGTGGAAGTAACACATAAAGATACAATTACTGCACTGTAATTGAGTAGTTTTCTGCTTTTTATTGCCATGCTAACAGTGGATTCATTTTGATAATTGATTTATCTTTTGAGTCATTTATGAAGCAAAATGCCAAATAGTTTCTGGCTCCATCTTTAAAAGTATTAATTGATGCTTTTCTATGTTTTATTTCACTGTAAATCAAACATCTTTGGGTTAAGGACTGCTGGTCAACAAAAACTGTGATTTTTTTGATGTGCATTTTTCAAATGATTTTAATTGACCATGCTAGTTGTGTGGCTTTATGGCAGGAATGTTGGCCGGTCTGGTCTTTCGGTCAGCTGTTGAATGGATTGCCATGAAATTTTGGACAAACATTCATGGTCCCCAGAGGATGAATCCAACTGACTTTGGTTATCCACTGACTTTTCCTCTCGTGCCACCAGCAGATCAACATATAAATTTGCCCAGTACTTTGATTTACGACCAAATATGTGCAAAACTAATACTACTTTATGTTAAATTAGCAAATGTTAGCATGCTAACACACTAAAATAGGATGTTGAACATGGTAAACTGTATAACTGTCATCACTATATTAGCTTTGTCATTGTGAACATAGTTTAATTTAAAAACAAATATTTTAATTGTCACATACATACTTGTACATACATGAAATAACCCATCCTAAGTATTTAGGAACAGTGGGCGTCTTTAAAGTGCACGGGGAGCAACTTGGGGTTCAGTATCTCGCTAAAGGACACTTCATCATGCAGACAGATGAGCCAGAGATCGAACCGCCAACCTTGTGATTAAAGGACGATCCGCTCTACCCCCTGAGACACAGCTACCCAATGTTGACGGTAGCATTTAGCTCAAAGCACCACTGTGCCTGATTACATGCTCACAGAGCCACTAGCATGGCTGCAGACTCTCAGGCCTTGTTCACATTTTACAGACTTAATCATTTGGACTGAGTAAAAACAGATTTTCCAATTAATTAGGATTTTCAGTTAACTGATCCAATATTGATTCTTAAATCTCAAGATTGGTCTTGGCATTTGTGTCTCTTCTGTTGTGTTAAATGTTATGTGTAGACTGTGTTTAAAATGGTACAGTTTGGGCTAAATGCACAGCGTTGTCTATGTGAATCGTCCCAGCCCTAATAAACACTACTTTTTTTTATCTCGCTCTACAAACCGGTCAAAATGTCTACTTATCCAACACTTAAATTCACGACAGAATACCTCTGAAACTACTCCGCTAGTCTCTGCACAGTCCAGTCATGCTGCAGAGCTGCAGAGCTGCAGAGCTGCTGTAAACTCAATAAAAGAGCAGCTAAACAGGGTTCAGTTTCCCAAATTGAGGTGGCATATTAGACTGGGGGGGGTTAGCGGCGACACCTGATTATTAGCCTGAAAGGTGACTGTGGTAGCTTTTGTGTGAGCAGAAGATAGATAATTTGTATGTGTGTGTGTGTGTGTGTATGTGTGTGTGTATATACAATTGCCTGCAGGTGTTTTATGATTCCATAAAAGCAGAGGTTTAAGAGAGGAAGGAGAGATTTTCAGAGGGTGATTTCTGCAGAATGACAGAGAAGCAATATCCAACACGAGTGGCTGAATACATATTTACAGGAAATTGGAAAAAAAAGGGTTTTGTGTTTTCTCAAGTGCCAGTGCTGATGCAACACTCTGCCTCTTCTCACCTTTTCCATTTTTCCCCCACATGTACGCAGTTTGCAGAGAAAAGCACATATTTAAGTGCCCTTTGTGTTTGTTCCTTGGTGATTCACACAAGTTACAAAGCACAGAAACACACCACTGATGTAAGCTCAGCTGGTTGCAGGTTACCTTTGTACCTTTTGTCTTTGTTTAATAATTAGAGTTGAATGTCTGAGCTCTTGCTGCTCGCAAAAACTGCCAAAATAATCAGTTGATGTTTGTTGACAGACCCAGCAGTTAGAAATATCAAGCACACGCCCCGAGGCTGCAATGCCTTATTGTCTGTTAAGACTGCTGCTGAGGGGAAGTTGGTATCTCTGCATCTTTTTGTTTGGCTAGATTTCTCCCTTTATGATATGACGCATTTCTTTTGGTGCAAATTATGATTTAATCATAAGTAAATTGAATCAGACTTATATGGAATGATTTTTTAAATTTTAGTTATACGTGATTGATTCTCCTTATTTTTTTGTTTCTAATTTCTTCTTATTTTGGAGGCCCTGTTTTCCGCTGTAGTTACAGAGTTTGAGATGAATCATAGACAACAGCATATTGTATAATATAGTTACACAACATCGCAGAGTCCGCTTCGTCATGATACAAGAATAAGTAAACCCAAAATATTTGAATTTGAATCTCAACAAAAGTGAAGAAGAAAACATTGGGAGTGCTGCACTCGCTGTTGTCCTTGGTATAGAATGGATACATATTCGAGGCACTCTGCACTCACATTAAAAATCCTTTATTCAGACATGGATAACACCCACCAACGCGGTTCGACTCAACAAGTCTTCATCAGGGTGTGTGACACACTGATGTATGAAGGATTGAATAAAGGATATTTAATTCACAATCAGAGTGCCTCAGATATTTTCCAGACTGCCATCCTATACCAAGGACTTCCTTTCTCAATAACAGTGGATTTAAAATAAATGTTTAAATTGTAAAACTCAATGATTTCTTGCATTTTAATCCAAAGAAATGCATCATTTGTAAACATATGATACTGTAAACATGGAATTTTGGCCAGGAAACATAGTACCAAGCTCACTAGCTGCTCGGAACGCAGTCGAAACATGAGGATTTAATGCAAATGTAGGAAAGGACAATGAATTTCATGGAGCAGAGGATTTTTACTTTCCATTTAGTCTCAGTTTATTGTTGGTTTATTGCTGATAACAGCCCAGAAAAAACTTCTAGTCATCTATTGAAACTGGACTAAATTTAGCTCAAGTTTGGTAGATTATAAGCTTTTACTTTTATGGTATTTGATGACAAATTTTCAACACATGAAGCCAAATTCACACTACACAACCTTCAAAGTCATCAGAGTGCTGTACTGTTAACACTACACAACTTGCTGTCTTGTAATCGAGAGTCTCTAAATCCTTGTGGTTTTCACACTACATGACTGACCGGCAACAGGGGGTCACACACTACAAGATCTTTCACCGGGAGGAATCCACGATGAGGTATCCAAACTACGCTTTGTCACGAAAACACACATGAAACATACACGGTAAATGACGTGATACCATATGCGAGACACATTGCTGATGTTGTTGTTCGCACGTGTTCACAAAATAGCTTGTTTCCTCACATCTTTTTTACTATATATCTCTCTAGGTGCAACAACAACTTTGCTCCGTGTTGCAACATGAAACACATACAATAAGCTCCTATTGTCACAGGCATCGGCGAGCGTCTCAGCTTGCGTCTTTGAGCCAACGCTGATTTGCCTCTCATCTGGGGCTTTTGTTGGGGAGCTCTGTGGGGGCTCTGTGTGAACTATAGACGTAACTGGTTCTACAGGATCTTCTCGGGAAAAGCACTTAAGAACTGAAATCCATTACATACATTACAATATGTAGGTTTACAAGTGAGGTATATTTGTCTGTATATTCTAAATTAGTCTGAATGGCAGATAATTTCACCCAGTGATTCACAGCTCTGTCAAAATTGTCTGATTATCATAAGCTGGAGATTGTATCATGAATTACTCTGGGATTTACAACCCTTGTAGTTTTAAAAAAAAATATATATATAGCCTGAAAGAAATTGTTCCTGAACAAAATGACCTGTGAATCTGAGGGCAAACATCTACTCGACTCTAATGTTTCTGAGCTCCTGCGGTGCTATAGATGACCCTGGCTTCTGACCTCTCCCTGTGGTGGAAAGCGAGATAAAAATACAGTTTCCCTGCAGGGTCAAAAGAGCATCACATCGTTATTATTTCATACCTATTTAAAAAAAAAAAATGCAGGATGAAGCTTCTTTCTATCGTAACCTACTCTTTCTGAATGTGGAGGCGAGTGTTTTTCTCTTGGCTATTTACCAAAAGAGCAGGGCTGTTGTAAGCAACAGACGGTGTAACGTTAGATGTGTGTGGAGTACCTCAGTCTACTGATACATAAAACTGAGAGTCAGCTAGAGAGATTCAACTGTTATGTTATATCTGTCTGTGTCCCAGAAAAGCAAACAGCAGAATGGAGCAGATGATTTGGATTTCTTCCTAATCCAAACAGCATTAATAAACGTGTTTCCAAAACCCTTACGTATAATCAGCTTAATGGTAAAGCCACTGCAAGCGAACACAAAACACAGGTCTCTCTAATGTGGCTAATGACGGTTTAGTGCCACCCACTGAAATCAACCGATGGGAATCTCTGTTGACTTTTTCTCTCCGGTTTTCCCATGAGCGCTCACAATCGCAGCAAGGCAAAGAGAGGGGATTTGCTTTTCAAACACAGGAGAGCAGGACATTTATCGAACATTTGAAGACGGGTTTTCCTGCCGGTTTATGGGGCCGAGCGATTGCCCGGTGCTCCGCCGCTATTTGAGTAGCTGTTATAAGTGAAGGTGTCCTTGTAAAAGCAATGCAGACTTGCAGAAATCACTACAGAGCGCCTGGTCCCTTCTGCATTCCCGCTGAAGGACCTTGAGAGGTGTTTGTTGGTTTATCGCAGACAGAGGTTTATGTGGTACCCATATGGGTCACCTGATTTATGTAACTCAGTCCTGTACCTTTTTGTGTTATCACAAAGAGCAAAAATCACCAACCTTAGATACAGATGAGGCACGATTTTCCTGGCGGTTGACTGAATTTCTTGCAGATAAATGTGTAACTTCCATCATCTTCCAGTGCACTTTTAAAGAAACTCATAAAAAACAACATAAAAACATTAGAAATGTTCTGAGCAGTCCACAGTATTGGAACCAATTCATGCCTGATCTATTCCAAATTCATCGCACATTCTTTAAAGGTCCCATATAATAAAAAAGTGAGATGTTCATGTTTTCTTATTATAAAGCAGGCCTATATAAATACTGTGGAAGTATCGAAACACTCAATCCACAGGGAAACACACACAGCCCGTATTCAGAAACTCTGCATTTGAAACAAGCTTTCAGGATTTCTGCCCATTTGTGATGTCACAAATATACAATATTTAGACCCTTGACATAATTTTAAACGTAAACATTCTAAATGTGTCCCAGTTTATTCCTGGTTGCAGTGTATGTGAATGTTATCAGCTGACAGGAAGTACACAAGGACCCAAGCTGTTGCCTAGCAACGCAATTCTGTTGCAATTCCGTCAAAATGCGCTAAAACGGAGCGTTTCAGACAGAGGGTAAATACAGGCATATTCAGGCTGACAGTATGAGGAAAATAAAGTTTTTTTTTAACATTACAGCATGTAAACATGTTCTAGTAGAAACACAAAATACAAGTATGAACCAGAAAATGAGCATAATATGGGACCTTTAAGTGTTTGATTCAGGACCACCAGATGTCGAAAACACCCCATTGTGCACAAAATAAATACAGCCAGCAGTTTTAATCAGTGATAGAGTGTCTGAGCCATGTCAGCAGAGCAACGATTGCACTTCAGCCATATCATACATGCCTGTAAAAGGCTGAAATCTGAACTTTAGTGTCTTGTTTATGCTGAAGATGAAGAGAGGCTGTCCTGATTATAGCCTGACCGATACTGGATTTTTTTAGACAAATAGCACTTTTGATATTTGGGAGTTAAAAAAATCTATATGTTGTGACAAATACATAACATAAACAAACAATCTTGATACGGATCCCTTGGATTTATTTTTTATTGTGACCAAGACACATACAGACATACAATATTTTACGTTTAAAGAGATATATTTGTGATAAGTTAACATCAGCCGCTATATTGTTGTTGTTGTAGGCCGGATCCCGTTCAAACTTTCCTCCCCCAACAACACTCTTCACTCCATAGACACATGATGCGACACACCACAGCACACTAGTGCTACAAGTAACGATTATTTTCATTGTCGATAAATTTGTCGATTATTTTCTCGATTAATCGATTAGTTGTTTGGTCTATAAAATGTTGAAAAATGTCAATCAGTGTTTCCCAAAGCCCAAGATGACGTCCTCAAATGTCTTGTTCTGTCCAAAAACCCAAAGATACTCGTAATTCAATAGTTGAAAACTAATTGATTAATTGTTGCAGCTCACCACAACATGTAAATGGCACACTAGTAAAGGAAAGTAAAGGTTGTATTTGCCACAAAATGACGTGACAGCACATCAGTAAGAAACATATTGCAAGCATAAAACTTATTCTGTTGACACTTGCTACGGAATAAAAGACACGGGGATACAAGCTGAGAATGTGCTGTCTTCCTGAAGCTGGTGGAAACCGGTTTGGAAGCAGAAACTATTTGTCTCTTTGTTAGCTTCTCTGCCTGACAGGAGTTTGAGAAGAATCAGTGTATAAATGCCTTCAAGCAGCTCAATACGGCTTCTCACTGCACACTAATAACTCTGTTCAGCAACCAAAGATAAGGTTCATCATCTCTCAGCTACTATAGTCTCTGCTTGTCCTCTTCATTGAGAGAGCGTAGAGTAATTAATTTGTTGGTGGTTGCTGAAGGGGAAAAGGCTCCCTGGAGCTTTGTCATGTTTCAAGGTCTCTTTCAAGCTGAAGTTCCCTTTAGCATCTTTCTCTGGATATTTAAATAGCTCAGACCAAAAACTTTCTTGCATATTCATGTCAAGTGCCTTAGCTGTAAAAAACAACAGCGGAGTCTTGGTTCGGCGGGAGCTCTGGATGTGTGTCTGACAATGCAGGTGGGTTTAGCTGATTGGTTGTGAAACTAGGCGCTAGAAGGAAATCTCCAGTGTGAGAGGTGCTGCTGCTGCAACGGCTAACTGAATACATTAATTTGCTTTTTGTGGGGAGTACAAATGAGTACTTTGAGTATAAACTCTTCATTAAATCCTCAAAGTGCTTTGATGGCAAGACGTGGCTATATTCTGCACTGTGTGGTGTTACAGTTATCCAGGGAAAAGCATTATATAATCACAGAGGGAATTTAGAGTTTCTCTAAGTGAGGGAAATGTAGCATGTTGTAATGCAACTATGGAAACAACATTGGAGCTGATTTTTTTGGCCTAGTTAAATATAGTGTTTCGCAGGGATTTTACTGAAGCCTGCCTCTGTGGCGACTGGGATTTATAGACTTTTAATGCAATTCTGTAACTATTTCCGGATTGTCGGCCCAATAGTATTTTTTTTAGGGCGTCACTGCTCCATCTAAGTGGGGCAATACACAACACTGTGGAAACTGTACACACAATTGGTATGAAAATTGATTTTAGATATTATATTTGACATGTGTTTGATTGCTCCAAACAAATAAGACTTTTAAAAAACAATCCTGGATTAAAGAATAGGCTGATCAAAAGAATACAACTCTGTGCCATTGATAAATAATGGAATCGGTATTTTGCCTGAAGTCAACTTCAAAACAACTTTCATCTGTATCTAGAAAAACCAGATAATAACACAGCTACATGACTGTGTTTCATAAAGTTTCACAGACTGACAGGACAAGCTGCTGCTCAACTCTGAATATCTGAAGGTCCTGATTAATGTGATTAAAATATGAATGTGATGTGCTTACAAGTGTAACTGAGGGGGTGTAACTGTTGTTTACTATCTGCTAGCGTTGTATGTCTGTCAGTGTTTGACTGCTAGTGTTGCTACAACGTACGGGACTGAAAACCGACATGACATGTTAACAGCAGAGTGTTTATTAAGCCACAGACTCGTCACTCTGTTGGTCTTTTTCAATAGCAAAAACACACACTACAACTTTCAAGTATACTGAATCATGACAGTAGCAGAAATAAGAAATGAACTGGAGACGAGAACAGAATTTAAATCAAAATGCAAAACAATTATTAACACTAACAAGCACTAAAAGTAGTATCCACAGGCTAAGTAGGCTAGGTATAGGAGTGTACTGTCTTACACGAATGTGGTGAACCATCTTCAGCATACCAGTCAGAGTAAGGCACGCACAGGAATTGTAAAGGGCAGTGAATACGTACGAATGCTGGTACGAGCCGTGGCTGATTTAGGTACACGGAGTACACGGGTTTGTAGTGAACGATCTCAACGGTGATCACATTCAGCTACGGTAAAGCGTGAGGGAAAACGTGTCAGTCAGTCACCGCCCGCACTGCTGAAAGCAAGCTTAACTTGATCACATAGACCCCTATACACCTGGCATTAAAGTGCATTTTGGATTATTGGATTGCAATCGGATAGGCTTGACCACATGGGTGTACAAGTGTGAATGCACCTAAAATGCATTGAGGACGGATTGTGATCCCATCAGCCGACCTGCAAGCGCGCTCTCAGCACTCCTCCGCTCACTGGACCGCCGTGACCAGAGAGACCGCCGCCGCCGTTCCGTCTGCGCTCAGCATCTCCTTTCCTCTTCCGTCTATGTGTGTGCGAGTGAAGACGTTCCTCAAAGGCACGTTTACGGGCCCTCTCCCCCTAAACAGCAGCATTTTTGAGGCCGATGTGTCCACACATTACGCGCCGCCTCTCTGGCAGTGCCTGGCTACAAGACCTTGCGTAATGCAGCCTCCGGAGGCTTCCTCTCTCATCTCAATCGGATCTCAATGTGGACACTGGAGACACACATTAATACCAGGTGTAAATTAGGACTGATATTACAATTGCGATATGATTTGCGATGTTAGAGGGAATGATAATATCTACATAATTATTCTGATGTTCATTGAAAAACATTTTAAATTGATTATGGTGTCATTTTTTGAGTATGATGTGTAGGCCAGGACAACTCCACAATATTTAATTTGAAATGGTATTTTGACACACATTTCGTCCCTTTAACAAATATTGCGATTTCCTCCCATAAATTTGTAATTAATTGTGCAGCCCTAGAAACTCACATCTACCAAATAACAGCCAACAGTTTCATTTTGTAGTTTAGCTAACTCACTAAAAAGAGAGTTCATATAGAGACTAAAATCTGAACTGATTCTGTCCTTGATTTTTAGGAGGGAGAATTGGGTGCAGGGAGGATGTAGTGACAGTTTTTATTTTTTTATGTTTTAAGGGTGTCATTATGGCAATGGTGTGCTCCGGCTCAAACCCTGCCCTTTCAATGCTCGCTCACTGATATGATATAGGAATACAAAGCCTTTCATATACCATGTGGCCCAAACCGTGCTGTTGTCCTCCCACTGTACATTCTTCTGCATGTTTTGCATACATTTCTGCTCCTCAAAATGCAGTGACGGTTTTGAACAAAAACACTCACTGATTAAAAAGTCTTGCGGTGATGCACCAGCAGATTTGATTAGCCAAACACAAATGCACACTTACGTCCGCACACACACACAAACACACACACACACACGCACACACACATTCACACACGGACGCAGTGTGACAACAGAAAGAGAGAGCAACACAAACCCAGACCAACAAACAAGTCCGCAGCAGGAGAAATCTCACCAGCTCAACATCCCATCAATAATTCAACAGCCACTGGCGTGAGAGGCAACACAAAGAGGAGAATGAGAGAAATGAGAGAGAGAGAGAGCGAGAGAGAGAGAGAAAGGACAAGGCTGGGAAAAAGCAGAACAAGAGAAGTGATGAAAGTGAGGGATGGCTGAGGGATACACAATGAGAAGTATTTGCGTAATGGTATTATTAGAGGAGAGGGTTTGCCTGCAGGGAGACGTATCGCCCGGTCTCTGAACTGATCATCATTCTGTCCTCAGAGGAGTTGACCTCAGTGCAGAGGCTCAGATCCTATTAGTCCAAATCACTCTGCCATAATTAGTCCCTCACCAGGCATCTGGCCTATGCTCACTACATCCACACAACTCCAATATGTTTGCCTTCACTCCTGTACTCAGCCTCACCTCGCACATGAAAGCATTTTCCCTCTGCGTCACAGCTGGGCTTGCTAATCAAAAAAAATAATATATCTGCATATTATTCTTAACTGTTTACCAATTTTAAATATTACCTGCCTCCGAGCAGTTGTTCATTACTCTGCTCATTTTTTTGCACAGCCTACAAATCCTCCCCCGCCATCAGAAAGCTAAGATAACTAATGTCTGAGTCACTCATCCTCATTAGCTTCTGTGTGAATGCTCAGAGACCAAGCAGTCCATTTTCTTAGCTCTATTTGCGCAATAAAATCAAACTAGAATACATCTTTCTTTTAAAGAAAGTAAAGTCTAAACTGACTGTGTGGGATTTAGTTTTGGAATAATTCAACTTCAGACTGATCAAAGTGGTGACGTCAACAGTAACAAAGTTTTTTTTTAACTCTAACATACTTTCTAAATTTTCAAAAGTAACTAAATTGCGCTCATTCACTGTTAATTTTGTTAACGAAAACTATGACGAAACATAAACGTCAACGACCTTTATTTCCATAACTAAGACGAGACGATGACACGACGGCACCGACGCCATTTAACACTAACGGTGAAGATATCAAACATACAATATTGTTGATGAATGAAGACGAGACTAAAATGTAGTTTAAAAACATAATAACTTTACCAAAATCTCTCTTTATTTTCGTCACCTTCCATCTTCTCTTCCCCTCTCTCTGTCACTCTCTTGCGGCGCTGCGGCTGGACACCTCAGTCCAGACAATTGTGTAACTATACTACATAAAGTTGGCGGTTTGTGGGTCGGTTCGGGTACGGTTGGTTGAGTAACTCATATGTTTACATTTTGGGTGGACAGATTGGCTCTCATAACGGACCGATGTGTGCGACCACACGCATCATTAATGAACGCAGTCAGGAGGACTTGAACTAAACTCAAAGCTACATTCTTAATTATTCAACCTGTGTTTTTCATCAGATAATCGTAGATGGATATCTTTTTGTTTCATCTCCATCAGTCGGTGGCTTAAATTAGTGGACTTTGTGATCTTGTTGACTGAAAGTTGTCTGACATAGCTACAGTAACTAAGGGTTGTGGACCAAGCCTTTATCTTGAGCTCTTTTCTAATCAGTGATAACGGTATGTGTTCCACAGTATCGCCCCTCTTTGTTCTAATAAATCCCTATTTGCAGCGTGTTATTCTTTATTATTAGAGCTGCTCCTGTGATTTGTTGTGTGGTGCATTTGCATGATAAACAAATTCCTGTTTTGATGGGGCTTATTCTTCAGGAGGTGATGGATGATTTTAATATCACGTTTGCTGATCGGTGATTCAAAACTTATCCAAAGTGCATGTGTAGGATGTTTTCCCCCTTACCACAGTAAAAACTACAGTCCCAAATACCTACTAACTTTCTTATCACACTGAGTCTTTCTATGTCTGGCCCAGAGAGACACCTCGTATTTTAAAGTTCATCTCTGAGATATGGCTCTACTGCTGGTGATATGGGTCAAAGTATTTCCACCTTAAATACCCCGGTCAATTAACACCCACCACCTGTGATTTATCAGTGGCTAAAATGCCATCAGGAGTGATGAGTGTAGTAACTGTGGAGAATGTCAAATATTTAATTACCCAGCTCTCTCTGGAACAATAATCCCCTTCGAATGGAGCTAAAGTCTGTGTTCAACTCAAATTTACTGACCAGATTTATCCTTGGAGAACGGTAATGTGCAGTAGCCCCGAGAGGCTTGTATTGAGCCTGTTCAAAAAGGAAATGGTCCTTACCAAATGATACCATGAATATCATTCACCTCATTATCTTTTAACTAATCGCACATTTTTTATCTGTTCAAAATGTACCTTAAAGGGAGATTTGACAAGTATTTAATACTCTTATCAACATGGGAGTGGACAAATATGATTGCTTTGTGCAAACATATGTATACATTTATTACTGGAAATCGATTAACAACATAAAACTATGAAAAATATTGTCCAGAAACCCTCACAGGTACTGCATTTAGCATACAAAATATGCTCAAATCATAACATGGTAAACTGCAGCCCAACAGGCAACAACAGCTGTCAGTGTGTCAGTGTGCTGACTACTACGGTGAGTTTTTCCTCACCAAAATTTAGCGTAAATTTGGAGTGTAATCGTTGGTATCAATGGATTCCTTAAATCCTAAAAATCTTAAATTGTGTTAATGCGTCAACGAAATTAGGGGCGTTTAAACAAATTTGTGTTAATGCATTATTATCACGTTAACTTTGACAGCCCTACTTTTAACAGTTTGATCTTTTGATTTATTTAAGCCTTCTCTCTCTCTCTCTCTCTCTCTCGTTTTCATCCTGACTCCTGACTTTGCACCCAAACTGTTATCTAAGCTCTCAAAGTTTCCACTGCAGCCTCAATACATGTTGACCCAGAAGAGAAAGACAAAAGTGCTGAGAGATGCCAATTAAGACCAATATACAGATACAGATTACTGGCTTTTAGATTCTCACAGAATACCAAGTAGTCATCGCAAATCCCCCGAGGTCTACAGATGATAAAGCAGCAGAGCCATTTGCCATCTTTGGACACATAAAAATGACTCATGGGAAAGTCACATGGGGAGGATTTAATGTGGGTACAGATATAAAAAGGGGTTACAGTTTGGCACCGCTTCAAGGTGCTGCATGAATTGCAAAAATGTAAGTAACAGTTGTAGGCATTCAAAGAGTTTGTGTCAGTGGAGGTAGAGCACTTCTTCCCACCCTCTTTAAGATGATATAAAGTCAACTCACAACCTCTCATTAAAAGTTACTTATTCTTTGAGCTGTGAACAAACAAATAATGAGTTTACCTTTTCAGATTGTTTGATTTTAATATATTTTTTAGGCTTGAAGACGTAAAAAAGCAAAGTTAAATTTCCTCAAAAATGTACATAATTTTATGGAGCAGAAACAAGTTTTGTTTTTGTTCTCTGCCAACTTTTTAATCATATTTCCACACCTCAAGTTTATCCTGTGACGACCCCTAGGTTGGGAACCACTGGCATAGAGCGATGGCAAATAGGTACATGCTTGCAGTTACCTTGATACATGCAGTTACCGTTATTATTTCTTGATAAATCCATTGATTGTTTGGTCTATAAAATGTAAGAAAATAGTGAAAAATGTATCACACGTATCTAAAGCCCAAGTTTATGTTTTAAAATAGCTTATTTTATACAACCCGCAGTCCAAAGATATTCAGTTTCCGATTACAAAGAACAAAGAAAAGCAGCAAATCCTCCCAAATGGAAAGCTGGAACAATGAGCCATTTGTCATTTTTGCTTGACAACAGATGCATTGCTATTTCAAACGTTTCCTTTCTGCTGTATACATCTATAATCACATCTATATGGTGGCTTGCTTAAATGTCATATGGAAGCTTGAGGGAGAAGAGGATAATGTCAACGTTATGCTCGTGGACCTGAGTGACATTCCTGTTTTGATTTTTATATCTTCTCCTGTATATGATATCTGGACATGGCCGCTGTGCTGACCCACACGGCCGAGTTGTGAACTCTAACCTTTCGGCTCCGCTCAGCACAGTACAGTACAGTCAGCGGCTGGCTGCCTGTTAGCGTCGCATCCCGTGGGACAAATCTGGACCGATGTACCTTCCCGAGAAGTTTGACCTCATGTTGACCTGGTGCAGGAGCAAAGAGACAACTCTCTATCTTCCCTCAGCCAGCAGAAACTAGTTGACTTCTCTCTGTTGCGTCCTCTGCTATCACACTGAAGTGACGTGTACTTACTTTACAATAAAGGCCTTTAAAGTATACTTCAGTCAAAGACTTCCCTATTGTGGCACCTTAGGCCCTCCACAATAAAGGTTTTTTGCTGAGTAGGTGCAGAGCTGCGGTCATTCAACCCGGCAGTCCAACAGAGGAGGTAAAATCTGCTGTTGCCGGAGTGTAATTACTCGCCTACAGCCCACCACAAATGTAATGAAACTTGCCTTTCCATCTTCCCTGCTCCGGGACATGACTGGGCATATGTTAAATCATTCACAGCAGCGCTGGGCATGAAAAACGCCAACAGGCTGCGGGGTATTATGAGCAGGTCTGTGGTTAGAAAACACAGACAGAGGGGAAGGCGGTGAAAGAATGGGGCGATACCAAGTGGCTGTGAATTTCACAGTGACTGTACTCTGAAACTGAAATATTCAGGTCTGATTGTTAGGGCTGTCAATCGATTAAAATATTTAATTGCATGATTGTCCATAGTTAATCATGATTTATCGCAAATTAATCACACATTTTTTATCTGTTCAAAATGTACCTTAAAGGAAGATTTGTAAAGTATTTAATACTCTTATCAACATGGGAGTGGGCAAATATGCTGCTTTATGCAAATGTATGTATATATTTATTATTGGAAATCAATTAACAACTCAAAACAATGACAAATATCGTCCATAAACCCTCACAGGTACTGTATTTAGTATACAAAATATGCTCAAATCATAAAGTAGCAAACTGCAGCCCAACAGGCAACAACAGCTGTCAGTGTGTCAGTGTGCTGACTTGACTATGACTTGCCCCAAACTGCATGTGATTATCATAAAGTGTGCATGTCTGTAAAGGGGAGACTCGTGGGTACCCATAGATCCCATTTTCATTCACATATCTTGAGGTCAGAGGTCAAGGGACCCCTTTGAAAATGGCCATTTCAACAAAAGTTAGCGCAAGCGTTATTTAACCTCCTTCACGACAAGCTAGTATGACATGGTTGGTACCAACGTGACCTTAGGTTTTCTAGTTTCATATGATGCTTTAAAACTGAGCCAGTTGCGTTGATGTGTTAAAGAAGTTAGTGGCGTGAAAACAAATTTACGTTGACGCGTTATTGCGTTAACTTTGACAGCCCTTCACAAATATATGCAGTGGCGATAGTGTGTGTGTCAGCTGTAGCAGACTTTTAAGAACTCAGGTTGAGAGAGGTCGTGTGGTCCTTTTTTTCTGAAAACCTGAATGACAGAAAATCGATGGAGATGCACAAATTAATCCTGTCAGTGAAGAATGTCTGTGTGCTTAAAAGTACTTTTAAAAAGGCTGTTTAGCACTTTCTCTCAACCTTGCCTCACTGACTTAATAGTATAGCTATCGACTTCCTACTTTTGCCTGAGTGACTTTCAACAACCTTCAGACAAAAAAACCCCACTGCGGACATGTTGCTTAAAGGCTGGCATCTAGTTTTACACAAAGAACTACAAGTTTAATACTGCGCAGATTATTGTTGGGCGAGTCTAGAAAGATGAAGGGAAAAACACACCACCAAACAGAATGGAGTAATGCTGAAATGATTAGTCAATTAATAGAAAACTAACAGTTCTGAGATTATTGGGTTTAAATTACCAACAAATCGATATTAGAAGTTCAAATCATTTATTCAGCAAAATTGTAGTTCTGGGTTCCAGCTTCATAAATGTGACAAATTTCTGCTTTTCTCTTCTAAATTAAATCGTTTTTTTACTCTGTTGATGAGACAGAACAAGCAGTCTGAAGGCTCTGGGAAACAGTGATTGTTAAGTTCATACTATTTTCTGACCTTTTATAGACCAAATGAGTTATTGAATGAATAGAAAATTACTTGACGACGATTATTCAGTGTAGAAAATTATTGTTAGTTTCAGTCCAAAAATTTAATTTAAAATTAATTTAAATCACAGCTCACTAGTGCTATGAGATGATTTTTTTTTCAGCCTCTAAAGTTTGCTCGTATTGATTGTTTTGAGCTGGATGATATGCGTGGACCGTCTGTTCCAACCACATGTAAATGAGATCACATGTGCCAGCCAGACTGACGTGAGATGCTAATGTGAAGTCAGTCAGGCAGTCTTGTTTGACTAAGAAATGTTCCATTGATCATTTGTTTTGGTTTTATTTTTTTAGGAGTACTGAGGTATCAATCATTTGTTCTTTATGGAAGATTATATCTTTGGCATCACAGTCCTAAATAAGCACTAGATTGGAAGATATACAGTACATCTGTATGGCTGCATTTACGATTGCAATTCAAGAAAAGCTCAAATGTGCGGTTTATGTTCCTTAAAGGCACCAGTAATTTATCTATCTGCTTTTCTTATATTCTAGTATAAAATATATACTATATATTAGGGTTGGTCGATATTGAAATCCCCCTACTGACAATATTAATGTAAGAAAAACAACGATATAGGATACTATCGTCAATCGGCACATGCTGTAGATATAAATATCTATAGACTGGAGATACATATGTTGCAATACCCATAAATGGGTATCTCAGGTTTTCTCTCTGTCTCTCTCTCTCTCTCTCTCTCTCTCTTTCTCTCTCTCGTTCACGTACTGACATTACAGACCGCCTGGCGGGCATAAACGGAGCGTAAACACATGAACTTTCTTATAAACAAGCACAACATGCGCTTCTTCTGTCATGGTAAATGGACTTGCAATTATATAGCGCCTTTCTAGTCTTCCAACCACTTAAAGCACTTTACACTACATGTCAGCATTCACCCATTCACCCATTCACATGCACACATTCATGCACTGATGGCAGAGGCTGCCATGCAAGGTGCCAACCTGCCCATCAGGATCTAATCGAAACACTCACACACCGATGGCACAACATTGGGAGCAATTTTAAGTATTGAAAATTGTCAGCTGTTCATATTTGGCATTAAATAGTCAGATTTATCGTCTTGTTTACGTACCGTTTGATCCGATATTTCCTGAATTAATTGATATTTTAGCTAATTTAAGACTAGATAAGTTATTGTATGGCTGTACTATTATTTCAACAGTTCTACAGTATCATAAATATATGGTTTTGGTTAAAAGTACTGAAACTCTGGTATCGTATTGGCACCTGTATCTGAAATACAGAGGCTTTTTTCATGCAACCTACTCTTTGATGTCTTGATCTATGTCTTGATCTACACATAGATCTGTGTATGTTCCGCTATCTACAGGTGTTTTTCTATTCACAAGCATGTTGAAGACACATCCATATTCCTGCGTGCCGCTTGGCCTCTGCTCTGTTAATCCATGCTTGGTCTGACTGAATGCACACTTACTTACACTTGATGAATGCTGAAGTGAGCTGTGCAGACCGGAGTGGAGGCGAGGACACCGGAGCAGCTCAGGTGTGAGTTGTGTTGCAGTTTGCTGTGTTGAGATTAGGTGTCTCTCTGGACCAGTGACTCTTAGCAACATTATTTTTGGAGATGTAGAAGTGATGACGTTTTTATTTCGCCGCTGTCATCTCAGCGTGGCTCGGTGCAGCGCCGGGCGACACCTCTTCTTCTTCACGGAGTCTAATTCAGTGAGGGATGTTAATAGCTAGTGCCGGCTCGGTAAGCGGGCTTTTGTTTTTACTGCCTTCTTTAGTAGAAACGGCTGCATGTCAGCATGTCCAAGATGTTTTGTCTCCATGACGACAGTTTTTTAAGAGGCTTTCTTTGCTTCCTCATTTCTCCTCTCCAACACTCTAGCACCGACTCCGGCGCCAGTCTTATCACGCTTGTTGTCTTCCTCTCCCGCCTCCAGATAAATGAACTTCCTGTGAGTGGCAGGAAGTGCAGATTGAAGGTGGCACAGAGTATTTCCTGGAGAGGTGTGCAGTCAAGGAGGAAATGAGCTGACAGAAGGAATTTAATACCACAAAATTGCATTGAATATGAGAGCCAGGCGGTGGAGATGCCTGTAATAAATGCATGCTTGTGCATTCATACAGTAGATCTGGATGTTGTTCATGTCTGTAGCTGAAGTGTTCTCCTGCACGTCTCACTTTGATTAGATGTGTCATTAGACAGTATCGATATTCATGTATAACTCCATGAGATTAAGACAGCTCTGGAGCTTATAATCACTCATGGCACTTTAGACTCTTTAGTCTGTCTCAGTGCTGCTCCTCATTTCCATCCATCGGGTCGATACTGTTTGTGGCTCTCGGTGCAGCATATGCTTACCTTGGCCTCCGACATATCAGTGATTTTTCACCCTCTACCTTCTCATTGTCCACACAAGTTATTTAGCTGTTCCTCTACCTCCTTCTGTTCCCACATGTTCCCTCCTCATCTTTTATTTATTCCATCGCCATCCATCCTCTTTTTGCCTTTCTGTCTCTTTCCTTTATGCATCCCTGTTGCTCTGTCCTCATTTTGATTGAAGTGATCATAGCCGTGTGTTGAGCTCATATTTCAGCTGGTAAAGGAACCATCTTGATCTCAGTGTGACTGATGACAGTCAGACCGTTGAGGAGACTGATGTTTGTATGCATCCACATCGAGAACACAGACAGGTGGACACAACACTAGAACACCAAAACAGTTAAACCCAGCGAACCCTTATTATATTAAAACCGTCAGAGAGTTTTAGAGTTTTTAAAGTGTATTTTTTGGTACCATCTTGGATCTTTGCTTATGATTTATATTTTTTTTGCAGTTAGTATACAATAAATCAAGATGCATCACTGTTTTGCACTAACACTAACAGATGTAATACTTGTGCTGACGGATGCTAAACTGCAAGTTGTAGTGCCACTCCCAGTGGAATTTCACTAAGCGAAAGCAAAATGTTTTTCCAAACGTTTTATACTTCTACTTTATCACAGCTTCTTATCTCACTGCCTTTAGTACCAGACAGGGTTTATGCTGGACCCTTTTTCCAACAGGCCATAGAACAACTACCAGACATATGTTTTAGATAGCCATATAATAGCCTACATTTGACATAAGTTGGAAATAAGTTAAATGTAGAAGAGGTCTAAAAAATAAAATGATAGGCTGGTCAGTCCAAATACCGCATTTGTCAAATTCAAAATAGTGTTGTGTTGCTCGTAGGGCTACCGAATAGTTTGAAGCTTCATTCATAACGTCGACATTCAAATTGTTATTGATTCCGTACCGAGACATTGCTTGCAAGAGTCCACTTTTTCTTCTCCTCTCTGTCTTTCTCAAACACGCACACACTCACGGTGAGCGTGGTGGCGCTCCTCATCTCTGTATTTTGTCTCATTCCGAAGTCCAAAAGTCAAAATTTATTGAAAAAAGATTGATGCAATCATTGCCAAAATTCACAACATGTTTTCATCTACCGAAATATTCAGTTTCAATCCATATTTGTTGGCGTAACCTTTCAAAAATAAAAAATTTTCACTTAAAACGTAATGACGGACATTCAAAGCTTCATTCAAAAACCTCAATAGAAGCTTTGATTGTAAAAAAATAAATAAATAAAGAAAAGGCATTCACCTCATACGTGCTTGGTCCGAGCTACTTTGTTTGTTTCCCATTTACACAGTCAGCTGGCTGTGTATGAAGACCGGACAGCCAGCGACCACGAGAAATCATATCTTATAAGTCACAATACTAAGCTATTTAATATGGTATTAATTAATTAATTTATTTGGAATATTTCTCAACGGGAATTTTGTTTCATTTATTTTTTCCTTTATTTATTATTTTGTTTCATCTGCCGGTCAATAAAAACAGCATATGGTGGCTAACATAAACCCTGGTACCAGATTGTCATCCAGGTTTTGGCTTGGTTGAGGTAAGATCGTGGCGTTGGTCAAATAATGAAAAAGTTAACGCGTCCAGTCAATTTTGTTGTGAACATTAATCATGCTCTAGTTGACAGGAGTGAATATTGTAGATAACACAGATGAAATATATTTGGCAGTAAGTATGAACATTTTGGGATGGTAGTGAAAATTTTGCAGATTTGTTAAATAAAATATTTTCTATTTTTGTTTGATAAATAGCGAGATCTCTGTTGACTACAAGTTTCTCACAAAACACATTTACTGACTAGACAGGGTAGCAACACCACAACTGTGCTTTCAAAATGAACGTTGAGTTGAATCAACACCAAATTAGCATGTATTGTAAGTGAAAATGTATTTATTGGAGACACATGTGGTACCTTACATGAACAAACACATCACTTTCTGCATTCACACTAACATACATGCCACCCCTCACACGCAATCACAGATGTGCAGTCTGTTCTTTTAGTAAATAGCACTGCCTCCACAACCAATTGTATAAACACACACATACGCAAACACACACTCGTCTTTCCCTCTGTCATTGAGCAGATTGATCTCTACAGCCATTAATAAAGATGAGGGCCTCTCTGCAGGTGTGATATATCAATAAGCAATAAGCGCTCTGCATTGGAACCGTAAAAGTTGATTTGCTGGAGGCTTAATAACAGTTGTTTGCTGCTGACTGTGGGTGTCGGCCACCCCGGGGATCTTACTCCTTCTGCTGCTGGTAAAGCAGTTTTAAACCCTCGGGCTGTCGGGATGGAGTGGATGTAGAGATAACTTTAACGCAGTTTTGTGCTAATACAGGCACAGCTAGAATCCGCAGGAGCCCTCCCATACTTCCTCCTCTCATTTAGTGTCTGCATGATTGGGCCCATAAAAGTACTGACAAAATCCTAATTTTATCTGAACACAAAGAGGTGAGAATTAAGTCGTAGCATGGAGGGGGGAAAGTATGCATGATGAAACAGAACTGTCAAAGTAATGGAATAAATTACTCTTTCAGTTTCAGTAACACAACTGTTAAATGGCTTGGAAAGGTTGCTCTGTGGCTGCCTTGTAAGTGTGTAATTTGTGGTCTTTTGTGTATCTAAAAATATGACAATGCAATTAGATTCCAATTTAGAAATGTGGCATTTTCTTGTTCTTGTTCTTTGCCTGACACTGGATAAAAAAAAAGATGAACAAATACAGTACACGGTGATTATTTTTTCTTCACCCCATCAAAGCAGCAGTGGGTAGAAATTGAGCAAATATGATTTAAAAAAATAATAATTTATGAAACGGTCATGATATCCTGACAGTAGTGCATGAGACCGGTAATCTGGAGCTGATCCCAGCTGACGTTGGGTGAAGGCGTGGTACACCCTGGACAGGTCGCCAGACTATCACCGGGCTGACACATAGAGACAGACAACCATTCACGCACACATTCACACTGATTCAACAATTAACCTAACCTGCTTGTCTTTGGACTGTGGGAGGAAGCCGGAGAACCCGGAGAAAACCAACGCTAAAATGGGGAAAACATGCAAACTCCACACAGAAGGGCCCCAAGCCGGATTCGAACCTGCGACCCTCTTGCTGTGAGGTGACCGTGCTAATTACCTCTAATAGACACCAAATGGAAAGAAAAAGGGATTAAACACCTTCACCACATCATTTTGACCGTACCACTTTATCATCCAAGTAGTCAATTGAAAGGAACCATGCTGCTTGTGTTTATAATTAAAAAATATGTCAAGTGTGGACTGTGATAAAAGCAAAACAATTTCAGTACAGTAATTCCTGAATAACCATAATTGCCACCCTAAATGTCTGTGTCGATATCTACGCACAGTCTTTCAAAGAAAAATAACACATGATTATTATTATAATTATTATTGAATTATACCTCTTGTTCAGATAATCACAATAACTTTCTTCTCCTAGAAAAGAAAAAAAAATTATTTCAGCATTACAGTATCCTGCTAAACTAAACACCAGGGAGGGCGGAATAACCATAACAAAACTCAAAAATGATTTTATTCAACCGGAGCAATTTTTTTAATTTATTTATTATTTTTTTAATTTATTTATCATTTTTTAAATTTATTTATTATTTTTTTAATTTATTTATTATTTTTTAAATTTATTTATTATTTTTTAAATTTATTTATTATTTTTTTAATTTATTTATTAATTTTTTAATTTATTTATTATTTTTTTCATTTTAGCTTTAACAACATGTTAAAGTACATTACACGACAGCACAGTATAAAACATCAACAAAAAATGTGTTTTTGTTTTGATGTCTTTAAGTATGCTTAAAGTAAAACTCAACTCTTTTATAATAATAGCACCTAAGCTGAATATCCAGGAACCAACTTCATCCACTGATTTGTTTTCTTTTAGTTTAGTTTAGTCTTCATTTCAATCTAAATTACCCTAAATGAGAAACAAGCAGATTTAGTTTCTTCAGGGGGAAATATTCCTTCCAAATGTATTGTATTGTAGGAGACATCTCTTATTGTTTGCCTGCCGTGATCACCCACAAGAGTGGAGGTATGAGAGAATAAAATGACCAATTTTGGGATTTAGAGTGCAAGTAATTTAGCAAGCAGTGTGACAAATGATTACTCTAAGGAGGTAATAAGAAAAAGTAATAACATAACTTTGGAAATTAGTGCTGAGTAATGACTGCTGCACTACTTGAGTTATGAGCCCCGGCACTGCTGTCAAATTTTTCTTTCTCTCTCTCCCTCTTTTACGTTTTCCAGCTACAATCTCTGTCACTCCCACTCATTTATAGCTATCCTTCTCTGTAGGACACCATTATGTGCATAGATAGCGAAGATATAAAGCTTCTTGGTCACAGTCTGTGATCGTTTTCTCCTCATTTCTCCAAACTATATGTACCCTGCAGCCGATGAAAGAGAACTGATGAGCTAATTAATTTTAATTGTAATGAATGGGTGGTTTTGGGTGTCACTCTGCTCAGATATCGAACTGACATTTTTTTTTTTATGGAGAGGAAACACTATGTGGATAAGAATATATCTTGCTATAAATATAAGATAAGGCATTGAAATGAGCTGGAGTTTATTCAGCGAGCAGCTGTGGTGTTGCCTGGTGACGGAGTGTTTCTTTACGACTCTGATTTCATCAATAATCCTGCAAATTAGTCTCCGAAATCTTTTCAGCGAGGAGCACTAAATGATATCCTGTTGAACATGCCAATTTGATTTTTAGTTTTATTTTCTCTACTAATTTTCTGTCTTTTTTTTAAAACGCTGTGAGATACTTGCAACTCCTTTACTGATTTTTACCTTAATATTTTACAAGCTACATGACATATTAAATTACTCCTAGTAGTAAAGAAAGTGGCATTATTAATTCATAACTGTATAAGCTTTATTTTCTCATTTGTGTGCCTTTGCGTTTTCTTTCGGCCTCGACTGGGTTGGGACTGGCAGGACGTGGTTCTAATGTAACCAGTTGATAGATTTATTCTGGAGAGGAAAATGTCGAAATGGGACATTGCGGTCAGAGACAGGAAGATTGTTAAGTCATTGACAACTTCTGTCATCAGCTGTGAAGAAATATGCAGACCTCTGAGCTCAGAAATGAAGTGGGACATTAAGTTGTCTGAGGAACATACAGTAATTGGAGTGTGTCTGGTCTGAAGTCAGAATGTCTTGCAGCAAACTTTATGAAAAAGTGACATTTTCTTTTGGCATTGATGATAAAGTTTTTTATTTGACTGGTGGGTGAATGACCTGAGTTCTCTGGAAAAGCTTTTGCTAGAAAATCAAAACAAAAAACTATCATATGTTCTTAGTTTATATTTGTTTCATCAGGTTTCTAATAGTTAACTTAGCATCATAGCATGCAATGTGTATCATACTTTGTGTAATCACTTTCATAAAGTTCGTTTGACCTTTTGCATGATTTTGAAAAATGTAATACAGAAGTCGTGAAGAGCAGAGAGAGTGATGGAGGTCTAGAGCCGAGAGAGAGAGAGAGAGAATGGGGTGTGAAGGTTGAAGGACAGTTTTTAGGTGCAAAATGATCCTTGAACATTGCTTCTATTTGCTGCTCATTTCAACCACTGGTAGACAAACTGAGACAGATTTGTTACTACTATTGCTGTGGTGTTTTAAGATACTGACACTGCACTGGACACAGAGTATGTCACTTAGTTTTTTCACCTATAGTAAGTTCTTCTTTTAAAACTTATTTTAAGAAATAATAGTTTACAACACTGAGGCTGAATAAACACTTGAGGCTTAAAAGTAGTTCAATAAATTTCAATACATTTTAATATATGTTTTGACTTTTGGACTCTACATTCCTCCGGAGTTATTAGAAATGTTTGGGTCACACGAGTCGGAAGCAATTCGCAGACAGCCGCCCACAACTGGAATATAATCCTACAAATAGTAGAATACTAATAATATTAGCACAGTCTGATATTTATCTGCAGAAATACCGTGTTTAAACAGAATGAATAAACATGCAGAAAAAACATTTGAATGTTGATTTAGAATTCAAATGTCAATGATATGAATGAAGCTTTGAACCATTTGATCTCCAAAACACAGTTTAATATAAAAAGTGAGTCTCGGAAAATACATTTTAATCTTTAACATACTTCACTTCTAATAGGAAAAATTGTATTGACTGCGTCTTGGCATTTCTGAGTCTGTCTTCACCAGAAAATGATGGTTGTTTGGTCAAACTAAATTAAAACAATCTAGTTTTGCATTTTCCTGACTATCATCAACCTTTCGACGCTTCTACCAACAGTTACCGATGGTTGACCTCTCAAAGGTCATTTTATTGAGAGAGCGTTCCTATTGGCTGTGCTCCTGTCATGTGACCGGAACTTGGCATTCCTTCACCAGATTTCACAATGGAGTCACAAACTTTCTCATTTTACAGCTAAACCGTGCACTACAAGATGATTCTGAAAACATTTGAGGCGAGAAATAGGCATTACCGTAACAGAATATTGATTCATATTTGATCAGATTAACTACTTTTTTTTGCGGCACATGAGAGGAGTATGAAATGTTCTTTCTTTCACATGCACAAACGGGCATTTCTCTGCCATTGTTGTTGGAGCTGCGAACACTGGAGGCGGAGGTTCAAATATGCATTGTTGCAAATCCAAGTTGTTTTAGTTGCCTAGACCTAAACAAATGTGAATCATAGAGGTAGCAGATCCAGAAACAGTCATATGAAATATTGTTGTAACTGTTTTATTTGTTCTGGGAGATACTGGCAAACACAGCTCCCATAGGTTGTTTCGGAAGGATATCATAAACAACCTGTTTTATTGTTTATGTTGGAGGCTCTTTTGTTGTCTCAAGTTTATGATAGGGATTTTTCTTCAATGTGATAATTGTGTTGAATATTTATGTGGCTCCTCTCTTGGTGCTGTCAGACCACACATCACACCTGTACGTCGCCCCAAAACAGTTTGAATGTATTAATTAAAAGTATCATTTATGAGCCTGGAGTAGCGTCATGATGTGTTGAGTCATTCATCATGGGTTTGCTCCTGAAATCCCCCTCCAGCGCTGGTTGAATGCATCTGTGATGTAACCTTGTTTATCCCAGGCTTTGTGGAGCTTGTCGTCACTTGGAGGATGCCTCTAAAGGCATCAACAGTCGGGGCTGTTTTGTCACCAAAGACCTGCACAGTAAAGGAACTCTGCCTCTCTTCGTCAGCACGGTGTTGACTGACATGTGCTCTGTCTTGCTGCCGGTGAGCCGTGTAGTTTTCAGTTTACAGCCTTCGATTCATCCAGGACTTTATGTTTGCAGTGTCAGTAGGTGGCCTGCTGAGTTACTAACAAAACTGCTTGATGAGCGTGCCTGGGAGACTGTTGCCCTCAACTCATCACATATAAGAGTCTCTTAGCCTCCAGTCTGAGCCTGGAGGTCTGCAGCCCTGCTTGTTCTCATCCCTTTGCTCTCTGCGGTGAGTGATTCAGACCCAAAGCGCAGTCATCTTGCTGGTTGGCCCAAAAACCAGTGGAGCTGCAGCGCCTCGGGCTTGAATTTAAGCTGCTCTGACAGAGGACATGCTCTGCTGCTTACATTAGACGCGTAGCTTCAACGCTTGTGTTCCAGCAAACCAACACAGAGCAGACACAGGTTTATACTGTCAACGTGGAGCCCCATCAGTAATTCATCATCCTCCGTCTGCAGACTTGACTGAGGTGTAAATTAACTTACTTTCTGATCTGATAGCACAGCTTCCTTTGAGGTGTGTGCCTCGGCTTTCATCTTTCATCTTGCTCAAGTCTTCATCTTTGTCCTCCTCCTCCTCCTTTTCCCTCCTTCATTTATCCCCGCCTGAAGCAGTAGTGGGTGGTGGCACAGGGGCGTTTTCTCATTCTCGCGCCCCTCTCCTGGGCCGCCGTCCCGTGGGATTTTAGCGGTGGCGGTGGCGGTGTTGTTGTTGAGTATAATTCTATCCATCTCCATCTTTTCCTTTCTTTGTCCCTTTTATCTACATTCCCCACAGCTCCATTCACCTGCAGCTCTGAAAAGCCATGAATATTACTGTTCCCGTGATGCCGCTCTCTTGTTTGCTTTGCTGAAAGGCATTGACTAAACAGGAGCACAGTGAGGAATTTTAACCAGGTTGAGTCAAGTTTGTTTGACCTTGGTCGTACGACGTGGCTTCAGGGAAATGACAAATGACAACAACAACAGCCCATCACAAACTGCCCGCTCTTTACAGTGAATCTGAAATTCAGATCGTCACACTCTTTGAGGACAAACCGTGTTTTCTCCCAGCATCCTCCTGCCTCTCTCCCCCTTCGCTCTCCCTCCAACCCCAAACACGTTGCGTGGCCTCATTTGGCACAGAGAGAAATAGAAGACAAATACAAACACATCAAAAAAATGCAGCTGAAATCCTGCACGTGGGTCTCTCTGTGTGTGCTCAGGCACACATTTTGTGTTATTGCTGTAGATCTGTTCTCATTACACACTTTTGCCCACGGGGCATGGAATGATGATTGCTGTTCTTTTGCAGCCAAGCAGGCAGACAACCATTTATATAGTGCAAGATTTGCATAATATTTAGGAACGTGAAGGAATGCGCTCTGAAGCAACATCATATTTTACATAAACATAAACATGTTTATATTTCTCCTCATCACTTTTGTTGTTTTTTTACGTATATTTTTTTCACGTGTTTGATCACTGTCTCCGTTTGCCCTCTGACTGACTCACCTGGAGTAACATGCTTTGGTCATTTTGCCTAAAAGACATAATGACATCACACCAGCTGGCCAGTGGTGATTATGAGGACCTTTTTTCTACCAGAGTTGATGTTCAGTCTGCATGCTGAGGATTGTCATATTACAGGTATATGTATTAATCAGCCATATTAGATTACAGTTGAATTTATAATGGCTGTGAAATCTTATTTTTTAATTCATGCTCCCAATCTTGCATTTGCACCTTTAAATGCAAGTTTCCAGAGCCAAAATAATATCTTTAAATTGCTTATTTTGTCTGATTAATGATTAGAAAAACAAATAGTTGCTTTGCAGTGATGGGAAATAAAAAAAAACAAGCAGGAAAAAGTAGAACTTTGAGATGTGATCATCACACATTTGGTATTTTACTAAATACATTTACATCATATTTAATCCATTATACAGATTGTTATCTAATTGATTTCTCTAATCCAGGAAGTGTTTAAGCAATAAACATTACATACTGTCACACAGGTGCAGACATATGAACCTAATGCACTTAAAGATCCCACGTGTGTCGTATTTAATCTCTGTAAACTTGCCACAGTCACCTGTGGAACCATTAAATTGCGCTGCCAAGCTTTGTTAAAACCAACTGAGGGTTGTTTAAAATTCTAGTCGAGATGTAAAGGCTTCCAGAGATACCAAATATACCAGGATAAAACACAAAGACATTTATATACTGTAAAATTATGCAAAAGATATGTAGAATATTTACATTTGATATTCAGTCATACGCAGATTGTGTCTTAAGGTTGAATATTTTATGAGACTGTTGGAATAAGCAGAAGGTGTGGAGAAAACAGTTCATCTAACTCTACAGTTGCTTAAGGGCAAATTTAATTGAAAGAGACGAAGTTTAAAAGGTTAAACTTCAAGATATAACGATTGGCATATTTACTGTGTAGCCTTTGCAGAAATAATGCAACCAAATAAGAGTAAAGAAGTGCTTTTGACAGTAGTGTTGTCACTTTAAGTGTTTCTTAAAGAGACATTTCAGTTTCATGCGACTTATTTGTGTAGGTTTGAGAGGTCTCAGCAAGTTTCATAATCAGGAGACGTTATTGGCAAAACTTCTGTATGAAATTAAACCCTCACTTGTAGTAAACTGGGTTTCTTTAATAGTTAAGACCACATTTCCCAAAAAGAGAGGAAGTTTTTGTTTTATAACTTCATCAGTTAACAGTTTCCTTTTTGCCTTTTGCCAAAGAGGATAAACATGTTGGGACAGTTTTCCCTCCCTTCCCTCCACCATCTGACACTGTGAGAAAGTTTCAGCTTTGTTTGATGCCATTAAGCACTTTAGCACACTTGCTGCCAAATCCGAACCAGTGTCACATCATCTAACATGCAGTGTAGAGGCTGCCAGTCTGCTTGGCAGAGTTCTTCTTTGCATGCAGTAATTATACTAATGTCTCAAAATTAATGTGGTAATGTTTTATTGATGTGAAAACGCTGCACATAACATCTGCTGGCATGCATATATAAGAGGGGTGGGACTCACCGGAGGCCCCACGATACGATATTATCGTAAGTCAAAATGTGATCTTATTGCGGTTTTAAACATTTTTGAGAAATCCTGAGTATTGTGATACGATATATTGCAATTTATTGCAATTTATTAAATTTTTTCAACTGCAAATTATACAGTTTGTCATCTGTTTTATCTAATAAGATACAGTTTTCACTCTGTTCATGTCAGTTTTCATTCACATATCTTGAGGTCAGTGGTCAAGGGACCCATTTGAAAATGGCCATGCCAGCTTTTCCTCGCCTACCTTAAATTTAAATTATGAGCGTTACTTAGCGTTCTTCCCGACAAGCTAACATGACATAGTTGGTACCAATGGATTACTTAGAATTTCATATGATACCAGTACCAGCTACAGCCTCTGAAAGACAGAATAGCGGCCGACGGATTGTTAAGAGGTTAACAGTGTAATATATTAAAACACTTGACGTCTGTGTATCAATACAATATTGCCACGCAAAATATCGCTGTACTATGCTGTGTCAATTTTTCCCCACCCCTAATATATAATCAAGCATACACATACTTACACCTGTCCTTTGCTCGTTTCTATAGAAATCTCAAAAGGATCACGACTTTCTTATCAAGAGAGAGGTAATTAAGGAAATGACAAAGAATAGACACAATGCAGTCACATGCTTTAAAGCTGAAGTAGGCAAGATCGGAGCAAATATGATTAAATAAAGTTATTTTTATAAAACTCGCTAAATTGTGACAATAGTACATGAAACAGGTAACCTGAAAAAAATCATGTGCCTTTGTGTCCTCCGGTGCTCCTAACGGCATCTGCAAGATTTCACATACCGGAGGAAAACAAGCAGTCAGAGCTGATCTGAGGTCCGCTGTCCAGCTGCTGTCTATGAGAGCTTGCTGTCAATCACTCGCGAACTCCAGCCAAACGGTCAAACTAGGCAGCGCTGATCAAATATGAATCAATATTCTGTTACGTTAATGCCTATTTCTCGCCTCAAATGTTTTCAGAAACATCTTGTAGTGCACGGTTTAGCTGTAAAATGAGAAAGTTTGTGACGCCTCCGCCATTGTGAAATCTGGTGAAGGAAAGCCAAATTCCGGTCACCTGACCAGAGCACAGCCAATAGGAACGCTCTCTCTCTGAAATGACCTGTGATTGGTCAAAATCTGCCGTCACGGGCTAGATGTCCTAAAGCCTGAAAACAGAGCCATGAGGAGGAGCAGAAGTCTAGTTATCTCTCAGAACACTTGAATTACAATATGCTGAAAGGTTATTATGGAATTTTTGCCCAATGATGCTCAAACATACTGCCTACTGCAGCTTTAACCGTCAAAGCAGCCATTACAGAGGTAATCACAAACAACCATCAGAGATATCATACTGTAAAATGATTTAAAAGTGAGAGAGTTGGTGAGGATGTGCGTGTATTTTGTGTGGCTAAGCCTTCTTTAATACGGTAATCTGGCTCCTCCACCTTCCTCGGGGACACGGCTGCAGCACAGAGGGTTGGTTGTATGTGGTTTTAATTCCACCCTGCGTTCATTGGTAATTGAATTCATTACAAGGACAGCGGGCCAAATCGGCTGTTATTTCGCAGTCAGTCGAGGTTGCTAATTAGAAATTAGCTCAAACATTGTGGTGCCTAGCCCTCGGGGATTTTAGTCGTCAGTCTAAATCTCTGACACACCTACCAACAGCTCATAATTACTGCCACAGCTTTGCAGATAAACGCGCCGTTATCGTTATTCCTGTGCTGAGTGGCGAAATGCCATCACCTACTGCCCAAATCATATTAACATACTGTAAATGCAAAGACTTCACGGTGTCCATACGGAGCCCTTTAAAGCTTCAGGTTCCTCTATAAGGGGATGGCAGCTGAATTAATTTACAGGAGTTTCAACTAGTTTCTATAGCATGACATAAAAGATTTATTTTTTTCCATTTCAGGGTGTAGGGGATTTCATGCTCAGAGGCTCCCAGAGGAGGACCGAGGCTCAGGAAATTGTGGTTGCACTGTTATTTCTTTCGTTACATCGTGGAAATGAAGCACTGTGGGAGACGAGAGGGATCGATCGAGAGGAGTCTCTGTGGCACCTGACAAAAGTCTGTTCTCAAAGTTTTTGATTTTCTTGCTGTACGTGTTCAAACAGGAAATATCAATAGTATAAAAAAAAAGTTTTAACATCTTTTTTTCTTTTCACTTTTCACTTTGCATTTCAATTTTGATTCATACTTGTTTAGTTTGAAATAGTTTTTATAGGTCAAATCTGTCTTAAATGTGAGGTGACATTGATAACAAGTTGAAAAGTTTGAATATTGATTTCTGTAACTTTAGAAACTGAAAGAGAAACAGAGGGAGGGAGACACTTGAACTTTCTAAAATAAAAATAAATGTGTGAAATATGAGGATTGCTGTTCGAGAATGTGAACCTCTGCTCAAGTACCACATGTGATGTGGATACTGGAGTGATGAGAGGGAATTGATCAGCGGAGAGTAAACAGGAGGAGACGGCCGTTTTGCTGCAAAGCAGAGAATTAAGATGGATGTCAGTTGGTTGTAGTTGAAGAAATTCTCTGCCTTTTTAAGAAAAAGCTGAGAATCAGAAATGAATGTTTTCATGTAATTTAAAAACGTTTTTAATTTAAGTTTTTAAGATTAAGTTTAAGATTTTGAACACAGAGCTGTGGATAGTCAGCAAAAAAGTCTGGAGGAGGTCGGCGTGGACGTCATCAGACTTTTACACGTGTTTCCAACCAACGATATTTTTTTTTTTTAAAGCATGACCACGATTGTTTCCTTACTGGAACCACGTGTTTATTATTGTCACCATCACCTTTCATTTGAACCCAAACCACAATGTTTGCCTAACCTCGACAAAGTACTTGTCAGGTTGAACGCGATAATAATGCGTTAACACAAATTCGTTCTAACGGCACTAGTTTCTTTAAAGCTAAAGTGAAGATACTGGAATCATATGAAACTAGAAAACCTTAGAATCTTAAAGCCTCATCCACACAGGGAACGTCAGGAGCGCGTGGCAGCTGCGTAGCGTGGTGGCTGCGTGATACACGCGTCAGGCGTTCACACCAGCTGCATTTCAGCTGCGTGTCTGCTGCGTTTCTGCTGCTGCTGTCAGCCCTTTCTTTCTACATAGAGTATGCCTTTTAATGGCCATTTCATTTAATTATAAATATCATTTATATTTATTTAAGGTCGAGAAAGGTTAAGAAACGTGTGGTAATTTGTAAATAATAGTAATAATCCACAATTAAAACGCTGTACTATATTCATTCATGGAGCTCTCCAAGTCACTGCATGTTCTAGAACACTGTCCGGCACATATTTCAGAATAAAAGCCTCGTGTTAACAAATGAAGGAATTCTGTCCACAGAAAAAACGCTAAAAAAGGGCTTTATTTTGAAATACACAAGCACACACCTCAAAAACTTTGGTTCCCCATCTGTATTTGTCTGGTAAAACGGAGCAGATTTTAGCCAGAATTCCTGGGAAATACCATAGACTCATTCTCCGTATTCAATCCTAAACACTGCTGAATGAAGTTACTACTTAATATTAAACAGCTTGTGTGTTTGGTTGGCTGGAGAGCAGTGAAAAGGAGATACACATACACAGAGGGAGTATATTTTTGGAAGGGGTAGAAACAGGCAGGGAAGTGGATTTGTGGAGTGAAGTTGCTAAGCAACTCCATTTACCCCTGCATGAACGTACTGAGATATGAATCAAAGTGCAAAATGACTGAGAAATCGAGACAGAGCAATGCAAAAGGAAATAGTTTGGAGTTGACATTTCTGGGAAAGACTGTGTGTGTATGTGTGTGTGTGTGTGCGTGTGTGTGGGAGGGAGGGGTTTACACGCTCTGTTGCAGTGGCCTGAGACTACATTCATCCCTGCTGCTACCACCGCCGCGCTGCACACATCCCATCTGCAAAGATTAGCCTCAATTGTTGAGACTTGTACTATTTTTAACTGACCTAGCAAGCACAGTGGCCAACAAAGAGAGGAGTCAGGTTTTCCTCCATGAAACAATGCCTATCTCAGCCTCATCCTTCATCCTTCTGTGGCACCATCCTCTCCAGTTTTGTCTCCAGTCGTCTTCTCTTTTCTGTCCCTCTGCGCTCTGCCTGCGCTTCATTGGACTTGTCTGGGATGTTTGTTTGATCATCAAATGATTTTAATACCAACATGATTCTAATGATTTTTAATTGAGTCTGCCAGAGCCCGATTGATCTTTTTGTAGAAACAAGCCTGGTTTCATTTTACTCAAATATATCTTTTGAAAAAATTTCAGAGTCCATCATGCATATAATATAATATAAATATTTGACTTCGGTTCAACCGTAGTCGTCCTGTTAGCTCTCCAGGTTCTGTGTCGTTGATGCATGGCCTCAGTGTGACCCCTCAGTGCTGAGTCATGCTCTAACAGCTCACACGCTCCCATTACCAACTGACTAGAGCATATGCAAATCCATCATCAGCTGGCACTGCAATACGCAAAACCGAGGATGTGGGTTTACTCTTCCATCCTCTTTTGTTTGTTTGTTCTTTAACTGTGCATGTGGCACCTAGGCCTGTCACAATAACTGCTTTTGTTGGACAATATATTGTCAGAAATAATTGCAATAAACAATATTATTGTCCTTTAAGATCATTTTATGCCACTGATATAATGATAATATAGGAGCATAACAATGCAAGTACACCCATTAAAGGACCAGTGTGTAACAATTAGGGGGATCTATTGGCAGAAATGGAATGTAATATTAATAATGATGTTTTCTTTAGTGTATAATGAGCCATTTATATCTACATAGGGAGCGGGTCCTCTCTGAAAACTGTACACACACTGCACTGCTACGTTCACAGCTATAACATTACTGATAACTTCATAATCACCATCACACGCACGGTCTGTCGGACACCACGCCGGTCTGACAGAGTACACCAGGCAGACACACAGTTGACAACCTCGCAGCTAGATTAAAACTGTGGTGATGAATGATGGTGTTTGTGCATTGGCTTATCGTTGCCGCTGGGCGGCTTGTTAAGCACTACAACCACAGCACCGCTGCATGCGACACACTAATCTTGTCAGTCAACGGTTAATAATCGGTTAACGAGGGTCAGCTATTGGTTAGAAAAAAATTCAAAAATTAGCATCCCTAATCTGTACCAAAGACGTTTTCTTAAATCTGTAGAATATAATATGTAGGCCAGGACAATATTTAATTTAAAATGCTACTTTGACACACATTTTACCTTTAACAAATTTGCGCCTGCTTGCGATTTGAAAATTGCAGTAGGCCATAATGCGATTTCAATAAAATTGATTGATTTTGTAGTCCTAGTTGATAACGTAATTATTGTCACAGTGGCACCTCTTCATGTCAGTGAGACATTAATTAATTTTAATTAATTTATAATGCCCTGTATTTTTAATAGCTCCTGTGTTCCAGCAAGATTTCAGCTCATGCACATTCAAAACATATCCCATATCGAGGATGAAGTCGAGAATAAAGTTTGAATATTTCGAGGAAAAAGTTGTAATATTACGAGACTAAAGTCGTTATATAATGAGAATAAAGTCATGATATTTCAAGAAAAAGTCTACCTGCCATGGGCTATAGTCTGCTGTGCATGACGTTATCGCTCTGCTGATGGTAGTATCCCTTCAGACCGTCTGACAGACACAGAGCCCTGTTTGAGACTCTTTCTCTGCAAGAGACAGGGTTGAGGGAAGCGGCTGTGCGCTGCTTTTCATCTGGAGGTGGAAAACCGAGGCTAACTGAAAACACTTCTGATCATCGGGCATAAAGCTGTCCACACACATGAACTTCACCTTCGATAAAGTGCAGCTAACAGCCACTCTCCTCAGCCTTACAGTGAGAAGCATCCTGGAGTCTGGAGACAGTTCCAAACAGAGCGAATGTGTCCATAAGTGAGGATGGGGATGTAGAGACAGCGACACAGAGCTACCGGTCTCGTAATATTATAATATTATGACTTAATTCTCTAAATCAGATTATAATTTTTCTCCAACAGTGATCCTAACACTCAACCTTTTGGTTTATCTTATTCTCTCGCTGTATTAGAGCAGCTTTTTTGATCCAAATTATTGCTAGGGACATTTCAGTAGTCTCCATCACTCAGTCTGTCTCCCTACGGTACGTCTCTGTCTGTCTGTGTGGCTCATTTCCTGTTCATCCATGAGAGACTTCTTCGTCTTCTTCTCTCTCTTTAGATCACTTAAACCTTTTGCTCTTTTCATCCTCCTCCTTGTCTTCCTCCCACTCATTCAGCCTTTCAGTGGATCATCTTCCGTCGCAGAACTTTGGTCTTTACTGCGTAGAGCTCATGTCAAGGGCAGTTCAGCTACCTGTTTTACAACGATACTGTATGAATCATCTAAGTGAAGGGATTTGGAAGCAGAGGTCTGTGTGAACAGAGCACCCAGACTACAAAAGGCTGTGAGCGATTAACATCGCGAGAGGTCAATTTAGGGCTCGTGCTGGGTGTTGAACTGCAATCCTTCTTTATTACAGACTCAAATGCATCTGTGGCGAAGAAACACAAACGCTGTTACTGTATGAAACGTCTGCTCAGATTTCTAGTTGTTTTTGTTGGGTTGCTCATCTTCGGAAAATGTAACATTTGAGAAGTTTAGCTTTTTTGCTCAATGAAAAAATGTTTTTATAGAAAAACATTTATATTCCTCAAAGTGATGTACCCCAAAAAACTATTGTCTACGTATCACTATTGAAAGTTGGGCATCGAATCAGCACTAGTATCAGAAATCTTAACAGACATATCTACTCAACATCTAGAGACCCGAGTTTTAAGAAGCCACGTTAGCTTGAGTTTCTCTTGTTTCTTGTTAACAGTTTTGTTTGTCTTTGATTCATTTTGATGTCATGATTGATTTAGATTGTTTTTGGTTTCTTGTTTACAAGTTTTTTCTATTTTCTTGTAAGACTGACTTCTGCGTATGTGTACCTGTTTTTATTTTTTTTGCCCGTATTGGCTCCTTTTTCACTGATTTTGCAATAACGCAATGCAGCCACAGTACACAATATGTTAATACAATATTGATAACATATTTTTCTTTATGACACTTCAGTTATTTCATTGAGGAGTGGAGACAGATTCTAAGAACACACACACACGCGTATCACTGAGGCCATGTTAGTTTTGGAAAATAACTACTGTATTTATGAATGAGAATAAATGTCATAATGTTTATAAAAGTGACATTTATGCATTATTTTGAATTTGCAACACTCAAAAACGACGGTTGGGCGATATGAGAACATACATTTGTTTACCCTCATGGATTTTGCCATAATGTTTATTCAGTTTATTTTTTTTATATAGCGTCAAATCACAACAGAAGTTATGTTGAGACGCTTTTCATATAGAGCAGGTCGAGACCGTACTCTATCATTTATAAACCCAATAAGAGATCCCCCATGAGCATGCATTCTCATGGCAAGGAAAAACTCCCCTTTAGAGGGTAGAAACCTTGAGCAGAACTTGGCTCTGGGTGAGCGGCCATCTGCCTCGACCTGAGGAAGTCACCACTTCAGTATCTTTTAGAGATTGTTGCTCCGATTTGGTCACATTTTAATGGCTCTGTATCTGCTAGAATAAAATTGATTGGTGCAAGTGACTCTGAGCTCAGCTTGTCAAAATACACAGAAGTTTTGATGCTTACAAATCTGTTATCCCTCTTCTCTCTTTCTTATTAGTAAAGAGCAGCGTCCAAAACATTCTGGTAGCAGCCTTTCATTTCCAGCTGGCGCCGACAGTCACTCTACACCGTTTCACAAACATCGCCAGCAGCCGGTCTTATCAGCTGCCGCTAATTAACATTAATTGTGTGATTACCTTTAAACTTGGCAGTTGTCTGGTTAAAGTGCTTTCTGCAGCCTGCGTCTGTACTCGGCCAAGATCATTTGTGAGGGAAGAAAAATGGACTGAGTGTTTCTGTAGTTGGAGTGAGACGTCTTCTCTCCAGCAGATTGTCAGTTTCAGAAGTTGCATTCTCCCAGTTGTTCAAATCACATCAATCATTTAATCTCATCACCTGTTCAGCTGTACATTTCAATGTGTCAAATTTGCCTCAAGGGCTGTTGCAATCTGTACAGCATACAACACCTTTTATCTTTAGATTTATTGATTTGGTTAAGGAAAAAGTCCCCAAAAAAAACTTTAATGGGGAAAAAAAAAGGAAGAAACAGGAGAAGGATCCTTCCCCCAGGACGGTAAGACATGCAATAGTTGTATGTACAGAATAACCAACATAATAAAGTTACAGTATAGACAATAAGGATGACAAAATTATACATAGATTGTAAACATATATGAAGAATATGGATTCAGGAAGACGTGAAGCAACTTTAGGTAAATATAAGTATCAGAACGGGCTTGTAATTGAAAGATTCCCAATATTAAAGGACTTGGATCAGGATCAAGGCCAAAACACCTTGATTGAGACATAGCTGATATCTTTGGTTGTATTTGGCCATCGTGGATAATGTTGTAAATCACTGGGCAGGACTATTATGGCCGTATTGCATTTACTAGATTTTTGCATAAACGGGATGACTTCACTTTATTTTCAGGTATTTAATTCTCTAATTTAGATTAAAAAAAATATAGATATATCAATCTTGTAATCTAAAGGCTGGCTAACAGATTTTGAAAATGTGAGTGACCCCACACATCGTGACATGTTATGTTAAATTTAACAGTTTTCTTCCTATAGTTAGTGGAGAGCAACGATTTGGCCAAAACGACACACCACACACTAACAGAATTCAGAATCTCAACTAAAAAAAATGGAAATCTCGCAAAATCTCTCACAATCAAACGTGACTTTAGTATAAACAAACATGGCAGACGACTGGCAGGAAGAATTAGTGGTTAGTTTTTCACTACTTTGAACTAAAGATTCACGAAGAATGGATGGATGAAGTCATGAAGACATGTTAAAACACTTGTGTTGTTGCCTTAAATTAACAAGTTGCTCCTCCATATCTGAGGTCCATCTTACTACTACTTTATGCATCGCGTTTTGCATTAGCTCATGCATTAGCCACGACCGCCATGACGTCGGTGGTTGTCCTTCTTTCTTCTGTCAGCTTGGTTCTCAACTGGCTATCATTCTTTCCCACGTCCTCGGGGTTCCCCACACATAGCAGGATATCCAATCCTAAATATTAGACATGTTTAATATTTATAATTTAAGATAGTTGCGGCCGGGGTTGACTTCCGAGCCGAATCTTTCTGACAGCGTGCAGCTGCAGGAAGTGTGCTGTCCATTTCCTTCTAAGGTGAAGTATGTGTGAACGTTACAGGATCGAGCTCTCCAGTGAGGCGCGACACCGTTGTTTAACCGCAGTGTGACAACTCGGAGGGAGACGAGAAGAGAATGTGAACACAGAAATAAGTAAACAGCAGCACAGAGCATCTCAGACTGATTGCATGCAGCACCGTGAGTCTCTCAGTCGGGGGTTGGAACTTTACTTAAACCTTTTAATCCAAAAAGATTTTGTATTTACTGTGTTTGATGATCTGCAAGAGTTTGATGCAAACCGTGGTGTTTGTGGCTGCTTTTAACATCATAGATATTTTGCAGCGTCGGCCCCGTTTTAAATGCCTTGAAAGACTCACAGCCCCGTTGCTACACACACACACATTTGTATCCCGTCTGATTAGATAACGTGCTGTGTCTGTTTGACTTGCGCAGCATTAAGCAGTAAACAAGTGAGTTCATTAGATGGTATAAATGCAGCGTTTATTCCTGTTATAACAGTTGAGGCTCTGTTGCCGTGTATACACACACAGCATATTTGCCGTGCGTTTGAATCTCCTCCCTGGTTGTGTGCTCATCCCAGAGTGAACCGGTGAGCAGATGGGAGGTTGTGGGGGCTGAGAGGGGTTGGTGACAATCGGAGTGTGCGTGGGGGGGCTGGCAGTCTGTGTTGTGAGGAAGAAGAAGAGATGATATGCCATGTCTCCTACATTAACAGGCCTTATGTTTAGGAGAGCAGAGCAGACGCTGCATGTGTATTTGTCATGCGGCCTGTCATCCGCTGTTAAAATGCACTCAATGGGACTCTTCATTCAGAACACATCTGTCTTTACTGCGAGTTTTACTTATAAATGTGTCATCTTTGGTGCTGCTTTATGATCTCATAACAGTTTTTGTGTTTGAGGTTAAATTTAAACCTGCTGCACACCTGGTTTTACTGAGCTCCAATGGTTATGTTTATTTCTAAAAGTTCAAATCTTTATACTTGTATGAAGGCTACGTGCCAAAATAGTGTCGTTATGTGGTTATTTAACACATCACATGTGCCTCAGGTGCTTTTCTGTGCAAGAAAGAGTCACTAAATAAATCATAATGGATATATTGTAAGACCGATTCCCACTGCAATTTTAATGTAAGCTAATGTATTTGACAGAATAGTGATTCAGTACTATATATAGAACAGTTTAGTTAGATTTGTGATAGTTTTGACAGAGAATAATTAACCGCCAGGTTGAAAATCTTGACCCGATTCTGATTGTTGTTGGGTTCGGTCAGACCATAGACTGTATATAAAGATGGACGACATGACAGCTCCCCAAAAGTGAAGCCAAAACATCTCAATCGCCCCCTAGTGGCTGGCTGCAGTACAGTAATTTTCTGATAAGTTTGGTTTTAATTAGTTATTTGATGATAAAAAGGGGGTGAGACGTCATGATTGGCAGCTGTGATTCTCTCTCGTTGACAAGCTACGGCCGTGCTCAGCTGGCGATTGGTTCGGGCGGTTGACCTCAATACTGTGGCTCCAGCGCCCGATCACTATTGCACAGACTCTGGTTCCAAATGACGTCAAAATCTCAAGAAGGCAGCTCCTGTATCTGGGATTTTTCACTTCTTTACAGTGGGAGGAAGTTGAGACAGGTTGCCCATCTTTAAATGCAGTCTATGGGTCAGACGTGTGCACCCGTAACCACACCCCGCAGTGATGTCATAGTGTGGTGACACAACCGGGTCAGCAAAACAAGATTTTCAGCTTGTGGGTCTTTAAACCTATGATGAAAGTTTGGTTTAGCTGAAACCAGTTCTAAATCGCAGCTGAATTAATCTGATGCTAAGTGACACTGCAACGTTTTTCAGACTGTAGTTGGTGAATCTTTTAGTTGGAAGATGGCGAGTCTGCTTCTCTTTTGTTTGTTGCTTTACATATTGCTGATGTTTCATCCACAAAAACCTACCCTGAGTGAGCAGAGAGGTCCAGTAACCTTTATGGATTAGGCTGACTAACAAGTAAAAAAAAAAAAGACAAAATGAAAACAAGAAGAATGAATCAGCAAGAAGACTCATTTCAAATGTTGCTCCAAGACATATTCATTGATTTAACTTGAGTTTATTTAATTAATAATAACACGGACTATATCTTGTGATCTCCTGGTTAAGATGACTGGTCTGTTTGTTTTGCTTTGACTGTGTAAAAATGACAATGACAATCCTAGAAAACCCTTCAGACCGGTCAAAAGGCTTCAGGCCATGTATTATTTCCCATCAAAATGATTTAATTGAGCCGTCATTAACACAGTACGGGCTCGTTGTCCTCGGGATGACATGACTCAGAGGATGAATTTAGCAACTGTCAAACTCGATGACTCTCAAGCCACCTTTCCAGGCATAAATCAGACGTTATGTATCGGCTCAGTTGAAAAAGGAAATTCACGCTGCCCCTTTAGCCTGTGGACAAAGTTAAAATGATAGCTTTCTATTTGACTGTATTTATTCTTAGTGCGTAGCTGCTCTGTAACTCCGGGCTTTGTGTTATCCTTCTTGTGTGACAGATTTTCATTTTCCTTATTTTGCAGTGTAGCCACTGTGCTGCTCTTGTTTTATCCCCGTGGCCTGTTGTTGATCCAGGGTGTGGAGAAGGACAATGAGTGGATCAGAGGTTAGCCGCTGTGTCCTCCCTCTATTTATATGTGTGTGTGTGCGTGTGTTAGAGATAAAGGCCTTAGTGCTTGTAATAGATGTTTTTGGAGAACAAGTCTGAACATTTCCTTTCTTTTGAGACCCTGACATCGATCTGGGGAAGCAACACATTTTCAGAGAGCAGAGATGGGAAGAAGCAGGGCAGAATTGTCTAGAGTGAGAAACTTTTTGAAGAGATTTAGTCACTTTCATGTTGCCTCAGAATATCTACTGTACCATCAGCATTACTGCTATTATTAATGACCTAGTCAAGGAGAGATTTATGTTGCAGAAATCGAAGATTCAACCCTGTAGAACCTAAACATTGCTATAAAACTGTTATTATTGATGTATTTGGCATTTCTGGGTCCATGTTGTTGTTTCTTGGTGTATTTACTTTTCTTATTGCTGTATATAATAGACCAAATATAGACACCAGCTGTTAAAATGCAGCAGTAGAGCAGCGTTTATTGATCTGAAACATAAACAGTAAATGTCAAGTTTGGGAGTCGGTGTTTGAGAATCAAAGAACGGGGGGATCTTCCGAGACAAACCATTTTTGTATCGACGTAATCAAACCGAGAGAAATCCATGGTGAGAACAGGCAGAGATACTAATGTCTCCCCGGTAGTGTTCACATCAGAGTCAGGCCAGAATACAATGCAGTCCCAAGACATGGTGTGTTTGGAGTTTGTTGGCTCTGGACTGGGGAAAAGTTCTTTGCGCTGTGAATTTGTCAGAAGACTCTTATTTTTGGTTTTGGTCTTTACCAACTCCTGAGGGACATATCTGTCTCTTTAGCCTCTGAATGCACCACGAAGTCCATCAAGTAGTTGTTAACTTTGTCTGTTTGCTGCTTGGTACACGGCAGGTAGTGTACGGTGGGTTGTATCAGAGCTTTTTGAGCTGCTGAAAATGAGGTTGATGAGAGGGATGCACCGATACTGGATCGGATATCGGGCCACTCTTGACTCAAATAGCTGGATCGGGTATCGGTGACGATGTGGCCGATCTATTCAATTCAATTCTATGTTTATATACTATATATATTATATATTATAGACTGGAAATTGTATTATTTTTGAAATTTTTACCAATTTCTTGCTGCATTAAAAACGTTTACACTTGAATTGTAATTCCTGTTAATTTTGAAGTTGCTAGTGTGCAATTTATCATTTTTATTAATAAATAATAATTCAGTAAATTTATTAGTTACATTTTGTTTTACAAAGTTAGGAAAGCAATGTTTAAGTCAAGCCTGATGCCATACACATAAAAGAATGATCCCAGTCACTTCTACAGCTTATTAATTAAAGATGAGTAACGGATCGGTACTCGGTATCGGCCGATACCCAAAACCCAGGTATCGCTATCGGTATCTTGACTGAAAAAGTAAGATTTCTCATTACACATCATTTGATCCATTGTTCATATGAGAAATATTGATAAGTAATGCAGCTTTAACTAAGAATGCATTTCCCTTAAATCCTATATCTCAGTCTGGTTACAGTGAATAAATTACTAAGCTGTAATGTAACACAACACAATACCCTATAGCTCTATATCCTTTATGTTTATGTTTGTTAGTCAGCTGGGATGCTCCACAAAGAGATTGTGTATATTCTCTCTGGATGGATTGCATCTCTACCAATAACTTTGTTCATTACTTTTGGCACTACGGGGCATTTTAAACTCCTCTCTTCAACCAGATACCATCATTTATCTGTAACTTCTGAATAATCTAAACATTCTCTCCCAGAAACTCATAAAATCTCTCCTCTGTCGCTCCATCACTTGTCGGTGTGTTTACTTTATGAGCTTTGTGTCCAAAGGGATTGTGAAGATGGAGTTAGTGTGATCTGGAGCTCATTAACGGCACTGAAGGATGACATAATGGGATAAGTTTGTAGCCTCGCTAAGCTGCAAACACACGTACACACACACACACACACACACACTCCTGCATCGACTCACCCTCATAGCCCATTTGCTGAGTGTGCATAATGTGAATTTGATACAGGCTGATAACCCAGTGCAGATATTTACAGCTGTTAAAGTCAGAAGTGGAGGCTGTTGTCAGGTCTGATCCATAAGAGAATTGCAAAAGTTGCGGACTATCTGAAGACATTTTGAAAGATCCTTTTCCTTCGTTCTGCATCCCACAGGCCTGTGTGTTGGATAGTTTCCATGTTCAGCAATCTGTATTGGCATCAGAAACATATTCTTAGCAAATCTTTGTTGTTTAAACTGGATCTAGTGTATAATGTCAGGTTGAACACTGGGAATTGAGATCCTGCTGTTGCACTGACGTTTTTGCCAACACCTGCCAAAAAATACCTGTGTGTGTGTTTGCACCTGTGTGGTTGTGTAAACTACATTTTATGATTGATTATCCACAGTTTTGTGTTTTAAAAATCACACTTCATTTATGGGGAGAAACATTTTTTTTTTTCCAGGAAAAGAGTTTCCATCCAAAACATTGTTTTTTCTTAAGCTCACTGCTGTGGAATCATCTTGGTGATTGTATAAATTCAGTGTCTTGTAAACCTTTACTGGCTGGGCAGCATGTGGCTACAGGACAACCACTTTGTGCATAATAATAATAATGCGCATAAAATATTAAATTTTTCAACATTTTTATTAGGTAAAAAAAACAATCAGGGTTTTGTATTGGGTGCGATGCTTTTATTGTGCCAGAATGAATGACAGGAAGGATATTTGTCTGGAGTGAGGTCTTCATTGAGCTGAGAAACAACAACGCAGTATTTGCCAGAGGGGTTAGCCGTGTTAGTTCCAGGCATATTTGTTCAGATTTAGGATGTTTTGCACTCATGTGTCTTCATTGTGTTTGTGATTGTTCATTTTAATCCTGTGGGATTTATCTCGGAGGCGGCGGATGCCCCTGATTACTGATTCCACCTAGGATAGCACTTTAGATCTGACACGGTGGAGCTGAGCTGAATGGAAAGTACCCACATTGGCCACCGGTGATACTTTTGCAGCGACTTCAGTCGTGAAAGACAGATATTACTATTTTCTAAATGTTAACATTCTAATAAAGTTAATACCCCGAGCTGAAAAATCATTTTTATAAATGTCAGTCTCATTTCAATCTTCTATTTTAAAGGCTATCATTGCCACATTAATAAGAAATAACCAATATGTTTTAATGTGGATGTGCATGTTTATCACCTCTCAGGGGTTCCCTGACTGCCTGCTGTGAGCTCTTATCAGTCAGAAAAGTCCAAAGGGAAACGGCGAGATGAAACCGGTTAATTTGCTCACCTTTTTATTATCATGACTGTATCAGACACTTTTCCACGTGAGAGAGCGACTGCAGCCTGATGAGCAACCATGACAGATGGCAGTTTACTGCCTGGCAAAGAACTGGCCACTCGGACTCGATAAAGATGCCTCCTTTGATTTGTTTGTATGTGTGTGTGTGTGTTAGTGTGTGTGTGTGTGTGTGTGTATAAAGTAAATGAGAGGTGCTGGATCTTTACTTTATCTCCTGTGCTGTTTGGTTCTATCTCCGTCTCTGCTTTTCTGCCATTTGCAGTTTTCCCTCAGGCTGAGATTGCAGCCAACCATATCATAAAATGTCATATTTCACTACAGGTTACAGCCGCGCTGCCATACGATGCTCATTACAGCATTAACATTAAGCTTTGCCGCTCTGTGGAGTACGGTACATGAATGTTAAGCAGATTGTTGGATGGAGGGGAGGTTGTGTGTAGTGTTGAAAATGTTGATCCCTCCTTCCCACACAAAAAAACACAAAAAGCTCACAGCAGGTCTGACAAATAAACCCATTTGTATTATAAGTTACACCAGCCAGCTGTGTGCTCTTTAACTATGTATGAAAGGAGGGACGCTCTGTGTTTGCTTAATGATGAACCATCAGTCACACACTGCGCTAACATCAGACGTACACAGGGTTTTATTCAAAATGAAGGAAGAAACTAGAACAGTGGATGTATTGGTGGCCTGGTGGGGACAGACCTGAAAGATTAGCTGAGACCTACTCTGGAAGAAAGAATAAAAGTTAAGAAAACTCCAAATTTCAAGGCAACAGAGTTCAATTAAATTAACTTAATTACTCAAGTTTAGACTTTGAGTTGATCCAACTTAGAACTTTTACAGCTCCTACTCCATATATTTATTCATTGCTTATTGTGTGAAGTTATATCTCTCATGATATTTTGCTGTACTGCTGGCAGTCATAATAATCCAGGATAATGTTCAAGTACCTTTCACAGTAAGGGTGAAGGAAGTGTCTCGCGTGCATCTTCATCATGGTTTGCATCGTTTTAATTGTGGTCAGAGAGAAGATCATCTGATTTATCTAAGAAACGATGTATAAAGAGATACAGCCTCCATCATGTAACCTTTTCAGTTTTTTAACCTTAATTCAATGCATGCTGGGAAATAGCCTGCAGGTTAACAATGTTTCTAAATGACTTAATTTGATGAGTTAAGTAAAAGATCCTTTGGTACATTCAGTCAGCTGAAGTCATGGTCGTACGTTCTAGTTCAGATAATGAAACAATTTAAACTTGAAACTGATGAACTCATCTAATTACACAGATTAAATATAAAAATAACTTTATTTAATACCTGGTGGACATGTACTGCTGGTTTTAATATTATAGACATGACCATTTGTGTAACAATTTAGCCACAAATTCACAGACTGACCATACACGGTCCAGCCTTATACTCGGTTTTGAGTCTTGTTTCTCAAGGTGTTCTATTCACCGATTGACCTAATTATTCCAGTCTTCCTATTGGACAATTTACCCAGCATCTATGTATGTATTAAAACTGTTGTGATACTTCTTCATATGCCGGATGAAGGTTGTGTCGGACCGAAACCTTGTATTAAATATATAAACCAGCTGTTAACGCGACGGTGTGCACCGTGCAGGGACATTTTGCTTTTAATGAAGTTGTGCAGCCAACCATTGTTGCATGTCCTACCCCCCGTCCCCCCGTCCCCCTCTCTCTCTCCCCATGTTTCCCGTCTATATCCACACTGTGAACTATCAAGTAAAGGCAGAAATGCCACAGAAAAAAAAAGTATCACACATATACTGGGATGCTGGGGACGTTTTTTTTCCCCACTTTAACCTTCAGATCCTCTCTGTTGGATGTTCTCAGTGGAGGGTGGAGGCTGATAATTTCATACCTGGACAGTTGAGCTCTCATCTCCATCTTCAAGTAGTAATATTGAAGTACAAGACCAGTGTTCACTCTGACTTCCAGCACCTCATAAATCATTCAATCAGCACTAACTATGGGGTTTTTCTATTTCATTACCCTACAATTATCTTGTAAAATGTAAAAAGTTTCGAATTGCCAGTGTTCTTGCCTTTACAGTAAAAGTTTCAGCATTATTTCCGTAGTATATAATCTCACAGGACGACTCAATCAATTCCTTTTATATTTCCAGCAGTAGCAACAAAGACTCATTTTTGGCCTCTAGACCTCTAATCAGTCCCTTTGCCAGGGAGGCTGGAACCAGGAACATTAAGGCTGCAGTCTTTGGAGCTGCTGCTTGGGCCGGGGCTTGCTTTGTTGGCTTCAGAACAAAATCTCTTTTGAAGACAGTCGCTCATAGCACTGTTCTCCACAACTGAGCTGTTGAATATTGCTGCACTAGAGAGACATTTTTGCTCCAAAAGAGAATATGGGCCAGAAATTGAGTTTTGAAAGCTGCTTTGTGAAGTAATCGTCGAGTCATTGGTATTGATCAATCAACCCTATCAACCCCCTGTAGGAATAGTTTACAGTATTATGGTTATTTTCTGCTACGGGGCAGTAAAAATGATTCTTTTTGCCTCTGCATTATAAACAAGGAAGAAATATTTAATATTGACAATGTGCCAGTTGTAATCAATATCATACTTACTTATACTTATGGTTTAGTATTGGTATTCTTTCAGAAAAGTGGTGGTCATACAGAACGTGATTAATATGGAATCAATACAAAGGAACAAAGTCAAAACTGGCAAACCCATAGGTTTTCATTACATTTCCCTCATGCATCTTTTAAAAGGCTACTTTACATGCATACATGAGTCTTTTCTTTACACACAAAATACACTTTATAAGTATGTTATGAACCAGAAACGGGGACATTTATGATTATCTTCAAGTGGTGTTTGCCAAAGCTGATTAAAAACATCCTTCAGTATCTCAAACATGATGACAGTCATTGAAATAATTTATGAATGGACTCCCAGATGACCATGAATCATAATTTATAAGACTGTATCAAACTACAAACGTCCTTTGAACATCAGACATGGGCACAGATTGTCCTGCCATGATGGCTTTTCTGTTACTAATATAGGCAAGAAACTTCCTCTCTATCTCCAGTGTCTATATCTAGGGATGTCATGATACTATAAAAGTACCTCAACATACACTCCTTTATTACAGTTTGTGTACTGCTTTTTTGCGAATTTATAATGACTCCCTGATGATTGGCCTCAAGTTTCTCACCAAAAACTAAATTTTGCAAGATTACATTTGAATACATCGTGATAACGTTATAATTTGCCTTCATCCAATACTCTTTTTTTTTTACTAAATATAGCTTGAACTCATCATATTATAACTCAATGCAACCTCCGTACGTTACCTGTAAGCTCCATTCTTTAGCCAAGCAGGACTGTGCTGCCCACCGGCTGCTAACAGCTAACATTAACTAGCTCTCTGATTTCAACACGGATGTGTTGTTCACAATGTAGCATTATCAGGTACATTTTCTATCATCCCCAGGACAATGGGACACCGTCAGTCTCAAGCCCTGGTACTTATGGTACCTGCTGTATTGTAGAAAAACAATTATGTCACGTTTTCTGAATGTTGGCATCAACTTGGTGCTGAAGTATCAGTTCTTGTGACATCCCCATCTAAATCTATGGACTTCATATGAATAATGGCAATCATGAGTAACAGACCAGATTAGTATAGGAGCAAGTGTTGTCACAATACTGAATTTCTAACTTTGATACAATACCTTGAAATACACTCACCAGCAACTTTATTAGGTACACCTTGCTAGTACCGGGTGGTCTTCTGCTGCTGTAGCCCATCTGCTTCAAGGTTGCAGTACCACTCTGCCCATTCTCCTCTGACCTCTGACATCAACAAGGCATTTCCGTCCACACAACTGCCGCTCACTGGATATTTTCTCTTGTTGGGACCATTCTCTGTAAACCCTAGAGATGGTTGTGCGTGAAAATCCCAGTAGATCAGCAGTTTGAAATACTCAGACCAGCCCGTCTGGCACCAACAACCATGCCACGTTCAAAGTCACTTAAATCCCCTTTCTTCCCCATTCTGATGCTTGGTTTGAACTTCAGCAAGTCGTCTTCACCACGTCTAGATGCCTAAATGCATTGAGTTGCTGCCATGTGATTGGCTGATTAGCTATTTGTGTTAACAAGCAATTGAACAGGTGTGCCTAATAAAGTGGCCGGTGAGTGTATATTGATATTAAATACCATTTTCGATACCACGGGGAAAAATGTACACATTGAGGGCATAAAATGTTGCATTTTTATTAAAAGATAAATAGTGGTGTGTGTGTGTGTGTGTCAACTCGCTGTCAGAGAGGAGAGAGAGCAAAAAGTGCAGCTGGTTCCCGTATATCGATACTGAAGAAAATGAGCATCGAAACTGTTTCAAATATTCAGTATCGATACTTAAATATTTTTGACAACACTAATAGGAGCCTGAAGTTGAAGAGAAAAAGCCCTTACTTATGAAGGCCACCTGCGGAGGTTGTCCTCAGCGTGGAAAAATACTTCTCAAACACCACATTTTATTTGCATAATAGAAAGAATGATGCAGTTTGAACAGCAGCTGTTGCATTTTGTTATCTCTAAAGTTAGAATTTCTGAAACAAAAAGGTGAATAATGTCAGAAGTTTAAACGATAGTTGTGTAACAAAAACATTGAAAGAGAGAGTGAGATGGAAAGCTTTATTTGATTGTCATTGTGGTAACTTGTGTTTTTCATATAGACATTCTGCTTCAGTTGTTGTTTTACTGGCCCTTTTGAGAGACTAAGCCTGATAGAGACTGCAGAGAAACAGCCGCATACTGACGGTTGTGTGAAGTTTTTTCTTCAAACGAGGAAGATGAAGACAAAGACGGATGGTTAGAGAGAGTGCAGCAGAGATGGACGGACGGATGTCAGATGAAAGTCAGCAGCAGTTTCTTTTTGCTCACAGTGGATGACAGCGGACTTTTTAGTGAATAAAAACAAAAAGATTTCACCTTTTTCTCTGAGTGGTGAAGAGTTGGACCACTGAACTCAAAGTCTGAAACAAGTACAAGACATTAAAATGTCATACATGTTAAGATGTGTGTTTAAAATGAATTACATAACTGGGGAGCACTTATGCTTTAATCTGGATAGCACCAAATGGTGGACCGCGGTCCGGACCCGGACCATGTGACACTTCTATCCGGACCTGTGACCTGTGAATAAATGATAATCTTCACGGAGCGTTTGCATCTTCCGACGGCTGTAGACCGTGGGTGGACCTAATCCAGTTAATACGGCAATAGCCTCACTCAATTGAGCCAATTAAATCGATTGTTTACTGTGTGTAGACAGTTCTCCAGAGATAACAACAGCGTAAGAGAGATGTGAGAGAGATGACGGCTTGCTACTTTCTGGCTTCAGATTGTGTCTGAGACTGTTCTCACTAACCAAAGTAGCACTACACACCTTGACCATGTTTGGATCGACTTACAACTGTGAGTCAGCTTCCTCCGCTATGAACGCTATTAAAACCAAGGACTGTTCCAGGCTCACCAGTCAGTCACAGGCCCATTTCTCTCTCTAGGAAGGGAAGTAAAAATATAGAGAAATTGGGCAGCTCAAAGCTCTGTTTGCACTTTTTCTAAAAAGTGAAAATTTCTGTTATTCAGAAGATCATTTCTTTTGAGATTCTGTCTTTTCTATTATGGGAAATGGAGGCCTTACGTTCATTGTGCAAGGAGGACAAACTAATGATATCGAGAGACAAAGTCCCTCACCCTCCGGTGGACCCAATGGGACCTTATTTATGAAAAAATATAATAATAATATGTTTTATTTGGTGGCGCTTTTCAGGACACCCAAGGACACCTTACAAAGATAAAAATAAATACTTGAACAGAATATGAATATAAATGGTATTCACGGCAAGAGAACATTTTTTTTTTTTAATCCCGTTTGAATTGCTCCATGAATCACAGATATGTTTGTCAATTTAAAACATAATTTTGAAAAGAAAGTGGCAGTTTGTCTGATCAGTGAACTACACATCTTGTTTCGCACAATATACCAACACTAGTTAGCTGGCTAACTTATCTACGTTCAACGCACAGATTAAATTTTATCCTACCTGATGTGTTTTATCCAGCGACTCCCGGTCTTTCTATCAGCTGGGAAGCAAAGAATGAGCAAAACCTGTTGCTTATGTGAGTTCATCCCAGTACGTAACACACAGACATCGTAGCTTCAGCGAGAGAGGCGTCACTTACGTCGGGCGGCTGTGGCTCAGAGGGTAGAGCAGGTTGTCCACCAATCGGAAGGTCGGTGGTCGATCCCCGGCTGCTCCAGGTCACATGTCGATGTGTCCTTGAGCAAGACACTTAACCCCAAATTGCTCGAGGCATAGCCATCAGTGTGTGAATGAGTATTTAGATTAGATCCTGATGGGCAAAGTTGGCACCTTAGCACCCTCTGCCATCAGTGTATGAATGTGTGTGTGAATGAGTGAATGCTGACATGTAGTGTAAAGCGCTTTGAGTGGTCGGAAGACTAGAAAAGCGCTATATAAGTCCAAGTCCATTTACCATTACTTACCTGACTTTTGGATGTGTTGTCTTTCTAATAATGTATTTTCACAGTGACTTTCTTGACGTGCAATATTCTGTTTTAAATTGACAAACATCATACAGTATGTGTGATTTCTGGCGCAATTCAAAAGGGATCAAAGAAATATTTGTCTGTTGCCATTAACCACGCTTCATTGGATGAATTTTTGATATTATGAGATTTGGAGCTTTGCTGGGAGGAAATCTTTAGGAATTTGACCTCTTTAAATTTTAATTGAATACCCCCTACTTTAATGGTTATTGTTTAATCTTCTTATCCGTGACTCATTTTTTCTGCCTTTCTGTTTTTTGTATGATCTATCTGGTTCCTCTAAATCCTCCCTCTCCATCTGCTCCTTTCATCTCCGTCTTTCTTCTCGTCTAATTCAAATGCTAATTCCAGCTCATTTGAGAGATTAATGTTTTGACTGATAACGCACTGTGCTGAGCCGAATGACTCTACCTGGAATACTTCTCTCAGTGTCATAGAAGAAAATCTGCTCCACATTTATGAGGCATAACTTAAGCTTTGCCTCCTAAGATGGATTCATGTGTAATTCCTGGTTGATTGTGGAGCTCCATCACTGCGTGCATTTAGTGCTCCTGGAACAATAAAGTTGTTATTCCTCAGCCTTTCTGATGGATATAAACTAAAGTCACTCAGTCTTTTTGGAAGTCACCCTGCCCTAGTTTTTCCCCTGCCTGCTATTTATTTTCACAGCAATATCTTTACTTAATGCCACTTCTAAATAAGATTATATTCTCTCTGCTCAAATGCACCCACGCCTTGATTCACTTCACAGCTGGAGTAGTTGATTTTTCTGCTGCCACAGAATTAATGAGGTTCCTATTTGGAACAGAAGTGATGAGGGGCATTTTAGTGAAATAAATATGTGGAAAAAATAAACTTTAACTCCCTTTTCAAAGAACTTAACTAATTCATTGGATAAGATTAGTCATTTTATACCACGTTGTATGATATCGTTCTGTTATATTCTTTAAAGGAGTTATATACTGTATGAGATTTAGAACATTAATATAGCAGCAAATAATGATTTGCTATATAAAGAAATAGTGGAGAAACGCAAAGGGAAGGGGGAGGTGTAGCCAGCGCATCCATTTGTTTTAGTCTGAAATACAGGTGCTCTAGTGCAACATCAATTCTACCCTTTGAAATATCAAATAGGTCATTTCAAGTTGTACAATTTCAAAAACTTGATTTTAACAGATCCAATTGCCCATAATAATTGAATTTCTAGGCTAAACGATAAGGCATTAAAGGCATAAACAGGATAAATTTGCCTCACCTTCCTTGCCTGTCTGGTATTAACATTTGTCTGTTTCTTATCACGAGTAAAACTAAACTTTAACCCTACCTGCCCGATCCCTGAGTCGTGCTTTTGGGTCCAAACCTGGTAATAAGTGAGCCGTTACAGGGTTTGACATTAACCATGGCCTGTGGCCACAAGAAGTTACTCTGTGGCCACCAAATATCCGTCTTATTAGATCTCTCTTGAGAATGTGACTGCGTCTCAATGAGATTAAGGTGTCCGTGTCCTAACCATAAACTGTATGCTGAATGTGACGCGAGGGAGGGTCAGCGACAAAATCAGTTTGATTGCATTGTTTTCTATTGGGGTGTTCTAACTGGCACTGCACAGGGCGACTGAACTCTTGTCGGACGCCCCATTTCTATTTATTCCTGTAGCTTGCTTTGAAAGCCCCGCAATGGACGGCTGATTTGTGAGGTTGAAATGAGGAGTTATCTTTAGGGATGCAATGGGTAGATCGGCATTAATGCTTTCTACTTGCCGTTAGCTGTTAGCAGCCGGTGGGCAGCACAGTCCTGCTTGGCTAAATAACGGAGCTACCGATGTTAACGGAGGTGCCATTGATTTACATTATGATGCGCTCTATTCAATAAAAATGAGTATTGAGCGAAGGTAAATTATTACGTTATCATGATGTGTTCAAATATAATCTTGTAAAATGTAGTTTAGATACTTGAATAAATCCAGTTGTTTGAAGGAGATGTTTTCACAGCAATATAACATAGATATTAGAGAGGGAATCATGACCTGTTTAACTTCCTAACACGAGCTCTGAGCAGCTTATAATACATAATTAAAACTGCTGCTGTCAAGGTTTTTTTAATCAAAGCAAATATTTAAATAAAAAAAAAAAAAATACAGTAATTAAATAATCATTTGAATTGTGTGTTTTTATATGAAAAACATAGACTTTATTTATTTATCTATTTATCTATCGTATCTTTTGTAGTGTGTGCACTAAGAGAGTTTTCAATCTAAATGAATAATTACATATTTTCATTCTTGATCTAAGGAAGGCTGAGTTAAGTTACGTTTAATTGCCTTTTCTGTATAGTTTTTACATGAGTTTACATTTGGCCACCTAAAATGTACTCTGGCCCCCAAATGTAGGGGCTTGGTGGCCCGTGGGACCAGTGCTTTAACATATTTGCGTCTATCCCGGCGTTTCAGTTGTAGATAAAAAAAATCCAATCTTCCAGTCATTCCTAAATCCTTCTCTGAGTGCTTTTTCATTTGCATCATTTTGGACTGTTTCAGCTGTCTTTTTGCGAAGCTTCGTTGCCTAGACACTATAAGTACAGATTAGACTTGACTCGATCAAGCACTGGGCAATGAAATATTAAACATGCCCACTGATGTTGCATGCCTGCTTCATAGACATGTAATGCTGCCGTGACTGGGTTTAGTGCAGTTCTATAAAAAAAAACCCTGTTCATTAAAGCTCAATCTTTTATATGTGAGCTGCATTCCAGATGTGGGCTTATTTCAACCACAGTGCCCCTTAAGGTGCAGCCAAGGCTAAAGATAAGAGGGAATCACTGATTATTGTTGGTGCTGCCACTCAAAGTCAATGCCAGAAAGGGATACGGTTGTTGTTGTAGCAGGCGAGTGCATCTTTTTTAAATGATGGTGTTAATATTCACAGTCAGGACTGTGGGTTAGTTTGAAGGTTCCACGGTTGGTACAACAGGAACAATTATGTACAGAAAAACGCAGTCATTGTGCAGCGGCAATGAAGACACAGATTGCTGTGTTCGTCTTCAGAATAATGCATTCAACAATACAACATTTCCCTGGTTGTGTAACTGTCAATTTAAATCCATCACTGTGACTTTGGTACATAAAAGTCTAGTGCTTTTATACCTCTCCACAGAATACATTCATTGATGTCAACATCACACATTTCCAGTCTTCATCTGTCAGTAGTCTACTTCAAGCTATCATTAAAGTACACGTCATCATCTGCATAGAAGTGATTCAAGACTACTGTAATTATATAGTGCAAATTACAGCTTTACTCAACTGTATTTAGAGCAAGCTGTCTGAACTTATACGGTCACCAAAATACAGCATCACTCCAGAGAAGCTCATTACACCTTCAGGATAAAACAATGATACTGTACAGCATACTGTACGATATTAACAGTTGCCATTAGGGATGGAACTGTTCTGGTAAAAAATCCAAACCGTTTGGTTCGCAAGTCTTGCGTATGCATTGTTCGGTTCATTTGAAATAAGTTTTAAAGGCCGATCGTGTATTTTTTTCATGTAGAGTTAGGCTCCCGTTTATTCTCACACTAGAAATCAAGACCTATTAAAGGAGGCTGGGACACGGGCGGACATGGGTCTTGAGGTACGGGGTTTAACACATGCGCAGTGTAACTAAAGGTGCGGTCGTGCGCTGCTATTGGCTCAATTTCGGCGAGGGAATTGAGACATATGTTATAGTGTTCTTTTTTTTTTATAGTTCTGGTTGAGCTTATGCTTCAATATATGTTAATGGCCTTAGTCTATAATTACATCATATCTATATGAAAATAACAAAGCTGCATTTTTTGTATGCACTTATTACTGTAGAAGACCTATTCTTTCAATTAAGATTTGACAATGAAGAAGTGTTTATGTTCCTTATGTAAGCCATACTTTTGTTAAGGCAAACATTTGTTAACTTATAAATGAAAAGCATGTTGAAATCAGGACATGACCCCCTCACTGTAACATAAATGTACCGAACCAAATCGAAAACCGTGACCCCAAAACCGTGATATGAACTGAACCATGAATTTTGTGAACCGCTCCACCCCTAGTTATCATAAAACAAGTGCAGCTCTGTATTGCAATTCAAGGCACTTAGTGAAATATCTTAGATTTTCTGTAAACAAACATTTTGTTTACATCTAGTGTGACTCACCAGCTTGCGTGTATCCTTAAGGTCTAACAAACCTGTTGAATGCACGTCCTTCCTCGTAAAAACATTCAAAAGCCGATTGATTTGAACATTTTTCATAGTGCATTTCTGTATTTCTTATCGCCACCTGTGTGTTAAATGTGTATTGCATCACCCACGAGCATGTACAATAGAAAAGAATTCCTTTATTGTCATTGCACAGAGTACAATGCAATTAAATAGCAATCCTGACAGTGCATACACATACAGTATATTAAACAGTAATACTAATAAAGAAGAGTAAAAAAGATACATTATAAATAGAATATATGTTTTTGCTTGGCTTATAAAAACAGTAAGATATTGCACTTCAGATATAGCATTTTGCTGAGTTGGCACTACATACAAGTCATAAATAAACACGGGAGTAAATATGTACAAAGGAATGAACTAAGGTGCAGTAGGAAAGTTAACATCTGTAGTTCTATATATACATACAAAGACATATATACGAAGTAGCTTTAACTGTAAGTATGGTAGGGTCCACATGTGCGTGCATGATACAAAAGAAAACTACTCCATAGCGCCATTAGAGGTGATAAACCCCACGAGGGACCTTCAAGAGTGTAGGAGTTCTTATAATAATGAAGCGCACAAGAACAAGCCGAGGCAAGGACCAATCAGGTTATAAAAACACCCGCGGTGTGGCGGCTGCCTGACCACAAGCATTCATCTGCTGACATAACGTCGACATAAATCCTCAGAATACTGTTAAACTAACTTGATACTAGCACCCAAATACAGCTTAGCTTTGAGAGGTAGTTATCTACAGTTTGTTTTACCAGGTATGAACTCGAAAAATACAGCTTAAGTTCAGCAGCAATGGAGACACCTTCTTCCTGATTGTATCTGAGAGTTTGAGCAGAAGTTTCCCCCTGAGGCAACCCGGGAGCAACCGCTCAGGTGTCAAACGTTTCACCTGCGTGCTGCTTAGATTTACTATTTCTCTTCTCAATAGAGCGATTCAGGAATGAGTCCTAAAACACAGAAAGGAGTTAGCTTTTAGCACTTCCAGCTTCCTCGTCTGGAAGTCAATGGGTTTTTAGTTAGATGCCTGAAATAAGGTCTCTAAATGAGACTACTAAATGTCGTCACTTACAGCCTCGTTGTGTGTACTTGCGCTCATGTGACCGAGGTGTAGTTGGTCTGTAGCCTAACGTTGGCTTTTTACTTCTTGCGATTGCATTCACACTTCAAAAATCATAAAAGTGGTGTTCATTTGTGGAGATTATCTTGGTGAACAAAACGTGTAAGTATCATAAACGTGTGTTTTCCGCAGAGTTTATTTTCTGCAATAATTCAAAACCCAATGAAAAAATCCCATTGGCTTTTTTTCGAGGGAACCATGGTGATGCTAACTTCCTGGTTGGTCTACAAAAACACATCATCCCTGTAGCACTATGATAAATATGAAAAGAATAATAGAACGTGATTATCACCTACATTAAGATGGCATTACAGCCTGGGTTTCTAACGTTTGTGTCTCTAGGGTGTTTAGCTAATCAAACCTAAATGAAGTGTAACACAAGTAAATGCAGACACACAGGATGTCAGTGTGATGACCTTCTGCTGTGGCTGCATGTAGACCTGCCGGTGAGAAGAGAGAAACAATCAGAAAATAGATTACTCTCAAGTCTTTTGAAATGTCAACCATAATCTCTGTTCTTTACAAAGATAGAGATATAATTATAAATTGTATCTGTATCAGTGATCGGAGGCTTTATTGTTTCGGTGACTATTGAGTGTGTCGAACAAAAGCTACGACCGTAGGCGGTGTGCTGCGTGAGCTTGTGAGTGTATGATACCTCTTATTCATTTCCTTTATGTCTTCTCTCATCTGTCTGATCCCTCACCACCCCCACTCCTACCTTGTGCGTACAGTCTGTACTTGCTGCTACTCTAACTTCTGTTTTTGCCACACTAGTGCTCTTTGAAATCCGTCTATGAATGAAAAAGTGGGCTGAAAGTTCTCTCTGGTAAAGGAGACGCTATCTGAAAAGGTCAGTAGATTTTTCAGCATCAAAGAGAGACGCAGAAGGGGTTGAGATCGTCCAAGTGAGGTGAGGGCTGAGAAACTAAAACAAAACTGTGAGCAAAGTGAACGAAGGGAAGATTCGTGAAAAATGATGCACCTCTTCACAGTGTGAAGCACTGCGCTCTGCCTCCCGCTGCTACCTGGCAGTCCATCAAGGTGTGCATTGAATGCAGGAGAGAATTTAAGATGGAGGAGAATAGAAATCCAAGTGCTGACTTTGCCCTACACAGGTAGGCCAAATATGAAGCTGATGGGAGGACAATTAGAGGTTCTTTTCAGGTTTTTCCACTTTAAAAAGTTGACTCTCCCCCACTTGTTCGTCTCCTGCTGTGATGAGACACAGCAGCTATATTCCTCCACCAGCGTCTGCAGCACTTGAGCATCTTTGACTGCTTTTCCACACTCTCAAGCTTTAATTGCCTGCTCCCCAGCCAAGATAATTACCTCATGATTTCTCTTCCCGTTCAAACATCACGTACACGCAGCATCATGTGTGTTTCCATGCTTGTGATGTGTGCGTCGGTGTGTGTGGGGGTGAAGGTGGGGGTACAGGGAGCTGAAAGGTCACAGCTTTGACGAAAGCAGCTTTCCTCTTTGGCAGAAGGCGCCTGTTTGATGTCACCAAGGGAGTGTAAACTAACAGATTTGCATTTGCAAATGTGTGAATGTACTGTGTTATTGGAATAGATGTTCAGAAGCCACGCTGGCTTCTGATACCTTTCCCATTTCATAAGCTACTAACTAGAAGTGTGTTGACAAGGTGACATTTAAATGCAGTTTTTCCAGTTTCTTAATTACAATAACAAATTTGACAAGGCTTTTTGAACTGAGATGAATATAAAACAAGAATATGTGTCCAAAGCCAGGCTGGCGGCTCTGCAAGGCTGTACTGCTCTTTGCAAAGAAAACCATTGATGGATAAAAGTTGAGGTCCAAAGTTTGTTAGTGAGCCTTTGCAGTTGTGGTAATAGTCTTTGGTTACCTATCCTCAAAAGAGTTGATGATGTTGCGATCTAGGGAACTTGTGACAACACCAGTGTTACCGATCAGACCGGACATTTTACAAGAAAGGATGACAGTCAATATGTGTTTCAGCGCTTGCTTTGATCTGGTTGGGTGGCTGTGTGTCTGGCCTCTCCGGTAGAGCTTTCGCTGTGTGGCAGCAGGTTTGGACCTTGCGCCGCTGCGCCACACACAGACTGTGACCGCACCATCCCCCGCACATCAGTTGCCTCATTAACATTATAGTTCCCTTATAGCTTTGGGTTTAAATCCAAAAATATTGCCAAATAGGCACTTTTGCTTTTTGCTTTGACACCAAATACTCTGTCATTGTCTTGTTTGTCAACTCTCTCTCGCCCCGTGTGTGTGAGATCTGACTTCTGCTTTTCTGTGCTGAGACTCTATACCGAGCAGACACTTTCACTTTCAGTTTGTAGTGTCCGTCGTCCGACTATGTATTGATAACATGGTGCTGATATAGGAAAATGAACTAAATGGCATCATTTTTATGCCTCCGCGTTGGAGGCAGCCGTCCTGAGGCATTATGTTTTCGGGTTGTCCGACCTATTCTCATGAATGTGATATCTCAGGAACGTACAGACATCCACTTGGACTCAAGGATGAACAGATTAGATTTTGGTCGTCAAAGGTCAAGGTCACAGTGACCTCACAAAACACGTTTTTGGCCATAACTCAAGAATTTGTATGCTAATTATGATGATTTCACATACAAGTCTAACAGGATAAAATGGACATTTTGGACAGACATGGATGTAAGCTGTGACTTGACTTGTCAGGTGTTCACCAAAGTCTTTCGGATTAATCCTCTGAGACTCAAGTTATGTCTAAACTTTCACCACCATCCTGTGTTGGATTAACTGACCTTCTCACTGCTATCATGGCTAAAATGTCATATACATTTGATTAAATGATCTCTACATGAAGGTCTCTTTTGACCAGCTTCTTCTTTTCCTTGTCATTAATGTTGGTTCAACACTTTTGTTAAATGTCTTGACAGCTATTGGAAGAATTGCAGTGTAATTTGGTAAATGTGCATGGTTCCCAGATGATGCATTTTTTCATCCACTGCCACTAACAGATCAACATTTCAGTTGATGATAGAAAAACCTTAAAATGTATGACCAAACGTCTGTGAGTCGGGGCTGTCCTAGCTTGTTAGCATACCAACGAGCTAACATGCTGAAAGCCAGTGTGGATATGGAGTTATAGTCTTGTTTTTGTCATACATCACTCTATTCTGGTACCCAGTATGCAGCACAGTGTGGTTCTGCTCATCCACACTTTGACTCTGTTACTGGGTGTTCTGGATGAGATTTCACCTGTCTTCTGTCACATTTTCATTTTATTTTTCTCCCCATTTGATGTTGTGTTCACAACATCTTTTCACTTCTCTCAGCGCTCTTGTGACATTTCTTTTTATATCAGCAGCTGGCTGCTAGTTTTACACTGCTGAAATATATTTTTCGATTTGGTTCACTTGGTTCTATCCATGTTGTTCCTGTCCCTCCTGACTGACTGTGACTGAGTCGGTGTGCATATTGTACAGTAGTTTTCTGTCAACAAACTGCTGCAAGAGTTTGTTCACTTATATATAAACTTCAAATGATTTACAGGTTTGCTGTTAAATACAGTCAGGGCTAATATGGCGTTCCATGTAACGGAGAATGACAAAAAACTACACTCACATCTGGATTAAAAGTCTGTAAATAAGAACATAATTGCCCAATTGGTTGTTTAGAATAAAGAAAGAAGTAGAAACTGTTTGACAGAATAACACCAAAAAGCTCAGCAGGGGTCACGAACCTTTGAACCTAATGAAGGAGATTTGTTCTGAAACAGGTGCACATGAAACACTGGAGAAGTACACCTTCTTTTACTCAGTAGAAAGTTATGAATTCATTTTAGAAACAATCTGTGAAATACTAGCTGACATGAAAAGCCTCCAGCTTCTGATATACATGCACAGGCAGACGGCTCAGACCTTCACCGGCAAACTCAGGTCCCCAGTCATGGCGGGAGACTGACTGTCGACAGCGTCTGTGAGAGCCGTTTCAAGTTCTGACAGGGTGTATGACTCAGATCAGAACAGAGAAGATTATTGCATCAAATGGTTATACAACTCCAGTAAATGGGATATTGAAAAAAGAGAGCACGAGCAGCAGGCTGAGAGAGTGAGTGTGCCATTTTGCCGGCTGCTGCCAGATTTGTGTGAACCCCGGCTGCGGGCTGCAGCTATTACCCAGAGCCCCAGTGACATGTTTGACTGATCATTATAAAGCACAGCCATCCTCCTCAGCATGATGCTGCAACCCATCTTTGCCACATGATGATTAATAATGCAGTTGTAAGGGGTGCCATGATCTCTCATTAGTACATGCATGCATGCATATGCATGCAAACAGAGCAGTGGGGATTTTAATAGTGGATTAATCTGTGGATAATTGCACTAGCTGTCAGGGTCATTAGTAGTCCTCCAGCCTGTCTCATTAATGGCTCGCAAAATTCACGCCTGTATTATTATAATCTCTCTCAGTTTTTTAATCTCTATCTTTCTCAGTGACTTCAGTTTACTGGCTATTTAATTAGATGTATATTTGCCTCTTCAACGACCCCATACATAAAGCCACATACATACTGTCCATAGTTATGAATATATAATATATAAAACAGAACTGCACATAAACCACTTGTGGAAGAACTGTGAATTTCATTAGTAATCAGTGCTTATTAGTAATCAACAACAATTTTGATAATCAATTAATTTGTTTTAATAATTTCTCGAGCAAAAATGGTCATGGATGTAACTTTAGACAAAAGCGTTGAAAGTTGCAATGAAAGTTTGCTGGTCTAAGCGTCTCAAATGTAAGGATTTGCTGCTCTTGTCTGTTTTATAAATTACATCTCTTTGGGTTTAGGTCAAATTATGCAATAAGACAACATCTTTTTGGGCGCGCAGAATCTGTAATGATCATTTTTCATATTTTGTTTTTACTTTTATGGATTAAAGTGGTAGTCAAACCCCTCTCTTATACAGCGGTGCGCTTTCGCCCCGCTCTGTTGGCTTGGAAAGGTCAGGGATGAAGGTGGCGCTTTACAGCACCCCTCACCCGGACCTCGCCGCTTACACTCGCTGTGCCCTCTCTGAGACGGAGCTCCCTGCTCCCGGCACGACTGTCCATGTTGGCAATCCACCTGACCCGTCTTGAAACACGGGCACCGTCTCGTTTACCATGCTTTGTGAGTGTGACTTTTTTTTGCCTTGTCATCACTATTCAGATCTATACAACCAGTTAGTTTATGATTAAATTGTTTACAAGAGCACAAAGTTCTTCATAGATCTAGCCTCTTAATGTTGCTCTCAAAGTACACCAGATTGATGCATTTAACTTTAAAATGTAGTCTCCAAAATGCTTGATGTTTCCAAAGTCAATGAGTAACTGGTTAAATAACTGTGATCTTAATATTGACCAAAATAATCATGATTATGATTTTTGCCATAATCTTGCAGCCCTACTCTTACATACTTTCTCAAAGCAGAGGGCAGACACATCCTGAGCAGTTTTTATTTTAGCAATAATGACCCAACTTATCTGCCTTGATAAGCACACATGAATGTATTCTCCAGTGAATACCTTCCATCTGCTGCGTCACTGTAATCATTTCCCTAGTTTGATGAAGGGCACCGCACTAATCAGCTGCTGCAGACACAGTCTGCTTTGGCAACGTTTCATCCATTAATGATCTAATAGTGCTCTAACATCAATCAATCATACTTTTCTTACATTTACCTTTTTGTCAGATGCAGCGTCTGTAGTTTTCAGTCAGTATTTAGTAGCCGTTACACTGGACTCCCTGGCTTCTTACAGACATTTTAAAAAATCTGATCTCTTGACACTCTTGATGAAAACATGACTTTTCACACATCAGCACATTTGTATATCTATCTATCTGCCATTAAAGAAATTAACTCCACCATCAGTGCTGCTGTTCTGTTTCACCTATTTGCTGATGGGCTTGTAAGAAGGAGCAAATTTATCTTTTACGTCTCGACAGCTGCCATTTCTATGCAGGGAATCTCAGACTTTGATATATTGCTGCGTTTTTTTTACATTGACTAGGCACTGATCTACGGTGTGCACGAATCCCTTCTCCAGTTTATCTTGAATGACTTTATAATTGTCACTATATTTGTGGACTTTATTAGGCTTATTCTGTGTGTCCTCTTCGACCCAGATGTCAAGCAAACATTGGACTTATGCAGAAGTCCAGGTACGTCTTCTCCCACTCATGTTAACCTGTTGCTACCTGTGTACATCGCAACAAATGCCCGCATAAACACCCTGCCTTTTGGTTCGCTTGGAAATGGTCTCTCGCCAGAGTACGATTACTGCGTTCACAACTGCCCAAACGAACCGCCTGCTTTCACAAGCCAACATATAGTCCGTTATAATTGAACTCTGGTGCGGTTCATATGGGCAGTTGTCAACGTAGTAATCGCACTCTGGTGTGGACCAAAACAACCAGTCCGAGATCACCTCTGGCAAGCGATCTCCAAGCGCCTTCCAAGCGAACCCCAGTGCAGTTTGATTGCAGTGATAACATAATCTGAGCCAGTTGCAGGAAGTTAACCGAAACACATGGGATTACGGGCTGCATGTGTGCCATTTGTTGAGATGGTCACATGGTAACGACAGGTTAACATGAGTGGGCAAGGACGAACCTGAACTTCTGCAGAAGTTCAATGTTTGCTTGACATCTGGGCAGAAGAGAACACACAGAATATACTAAATAAAGTCCACAAAAATAGTGCCGTATATAAAGTCATTCACGATGGTGGAGAAGAGATTCCTATGCACAGTAGATCAGTGCCGAGTCAAAGTGGAAAAACACGCCCCTCAGCAAATACATTTTTCTATTTAGTCCGCTTTAATTTGTTGTGAAATCGACCCAGACTAAATAGAAAACTAACCGAAAGTATTAATTTCCCTCAGATTCGGACTAGCCAAACGGGATTATGGCTTGTGAAAGCGCCGTAATGAAGGTTATAATGTTCAGTCTTTGTTGAAACTGTTTTAGAGAAGTATTGATTCAACTCTATGTTTTTTAAGGCTGCAGTTTGTGGTGCTGTTGAACTGTGTTGTGTTATACAGAGAGGTGTTTCTATTATTTAAACTACGCTCATTTAGTACAGGACTGTTATATTAGACTGCATTAGTGTTAGGTAGGTGTACATTTATCTCAGTTTGGGCCCTACTGAAAAATCAAACTTCCTTTTGTTTCAGTACTTTATTCTTTAAAAATCTTGTAGGAAATCAGACCTGGCTGAACTGTAGATATAGATTTCACTACACAGCGGTGTGTTGGCTGAGATGTCAACACTTTGATGCTGAATATCTCAGCTCTGCAGTCCACGCAGACACAACCTCCCATTTTCAACCTTGCACACTGCAGCCAAGCAAATAGCTCCGTTCCTCCACAGCTCTGTTAGAAGTTCTTGGCAACACAACTGATGTAACGTCAATCATATTTCAACCCACTGGAATGAACTTTTTTCTGCTTTTCAAAGTTGTACAGCTGACCATTGTGTCAAGCGATCTCTCTGCAGTGTACTACTTTCTCACAGCCTGTTTGGTTTGTGTGTTTTTTTATGCCTACTGGGGTTTGTTGTCAATCAGATACAATTACATCCAACACTGTATGTATTCAACACATTTTTATTTCTGTCTACTTGACATTTAAATTCCTCCTATTGTCTGAACTTATCCAAAGAAGACAGTTGCATGGAATCTGGATAACGTTTGAGGATTAATCATTTAAATGTATTTAATTGACCCTTTAATGACATAAGGATTTACGTTTAGGAGAACACACTTTAATGGCCAAGTATGTATGCATGTACAAGGAATTTGACTCTGGTTTTTGCATTGCTGTCAATGTACACAGACATATACATAACTGTTAAGAACAACAAAGCTGGATAAATAACAATAGGGAATAGACAGGACTATTGTGTACACAAGTATGTGAAAAAATAGGTATATATATATATCTATATTTAGATATAAAAATATATTTAAAAAGCACCAATGACCAACAACATAGATAAAATATCTATATATAAGTCAGATGTTTCTGTAAGTTATAAACAAATGTGTAGTGCAAAGAAATATATTCATAAAGACAGTGACAGTGCATGATGATATGATGTGCATTTTAACTGTAAAATATATATCTCAGTATATGTCAGTGGGGACATTAATGTCCACCTTTTCATATATTTTAGTGTTAAATCTGAGGTTGCTGAGGTGCATACATGCTTTTTAAAGCAACCTAACCATCTATATATGTCGATACCGGTATACCGTTACATCCCTACTGATGAAGTGATCGCGCACATCAGCAACAGAAAAGCAAAGAGTGCATATTTGTGCTAATGTACCCAGAGCTTGATCTAACCCGAGGCAAATCCATTTTTGGTAGAATCAATACTCAAAACAAGAGTTTGGTATTATCGATCTACCAAACTTTTACTAATTGCACTGACTGCCTTATAGCTAATCAGAAATGGGTGCCACTTTAAATCGGAGATGCTCAAAGCTAATTCTGACTTTTTCCAAGCCTCAATGACCAACCACTATCATCTTCTTTTCTTCCTCTGTTTGTCTCTCATATGCTCTGTCTCTCTTTCTCTCGGTGTCTCTACTGCTGAGTCTGGTAGATAGTGTTAAACCAAAGACTTTGGGTCCTGTTAGTTTACCCACAGTCGTGATCAGTCCCTGTGCAACACATGCTCTCAGCAGGCGGAGCGTGTTGAGACCAGACTCTGGGGGATCGGGGCGTATATGAGCGACTGCAGGGCATCAGTCACACTGTGGAATCGGCGGCACACTCCCTATCCGGCGCCTCCAGCCCCGTCAAGGTGTCTGTGCTCCTAATGCCCGACTGTAAATCCAGCTCGCCTAGATTCATTTTCTCTCGTACTGTGCCGGCGTCTGGGAGGATTTTGCAGTTTTATTTCTTGTTGTTGTGAGAAGAAAGCTCTCCGTGGCAAAACTGCCGGCTCCAGTGAGAAGGGAAAGGCTGCAGCGTACACAGTTGTCTAATTCTTTCCTTTTGTGCATCTCACCTAACATCTGACCCTGCCCTGCAGCAGCTTCTGTTTTCATATTGTGGGGCAAACACAAGGAGGAAAGGTGAAAGCTCTTCATCGGTTGGTTGCTGCACTGAAGGAGATGGGTTCAAATATGGTGATTCATGTTTACGCTAAGCTTTATTTCTTACAAGTACATAGGCAAATTTCTATGTAGCAAGGTCTTTTTCATTTAACAGCTCTTGACCAATTTGTTATCTGTTGCATTCATCTAAAGCCTCTTCATGGTACACATAGAAGTTCCCCTTTGCTCATGCTACGACACACAATGTGTCAAGTGCGAAACCTTGGTGTATTATTCCCTTTTCTTTAGGGCTCGTGAACCACCCACACTGTCCTGACCTTTTTAGATGAATGCATCTCTATCTGAATTATTGCAATAGCTGTTTTCTCACCGAGCGCTGCGGTTCACGCAGGCTGAGACCTTGGATCTTCATCACATGTCCTGCACTTTCATGATTTAATACGAGTTATTGTCTGGTGCCACCTGCACTGCACTTGTGTAATGACAATATGACCTTTCCAAGGTCTTTTGTTAAGAAAGACGCTTTCTCTTTATTATTATACACACTTTTATGAAATATACTGCCACCGCGTTAGACAGGCTTTACAATGTAAGATGATCTCTGTGTTGTGTGATCATCATAAAAGCAAAAAGCGATCAAAGCAAATATGGATGTGACTATAGTGGAAATGATCTTATGTTCTCTGGTTGGTACTGAGGATTATTTTCATTGTTGATTAATCTGTCGATTATTTTCTCGATTAATCAATTACAGTGTAAACCGCTTATAGTGATCAGGTCTGTCCAGGTCAAAGTGATCACTATAAGAGGATGGTATTATAACCAAATGTTTGTTGTTGTGCATCATTTCTCATGCAGATTACCATCTAATTGACATGTGTATATTTATTACATGAATACAAAGTAATGAAACTGGACAGCTTCACTATTTACTGGCTCGATGCCAATACATCTGCCTTTTCCCTCACCGAGGATGAGGCATTGCTGGTTTTTGGCTTGTTCTGCAGCGCGAGCGTACAGTACATGCAGATGAACGGCGCCCCTTTGCCGGAGCTATTTGTTCTCTCACTCGGTAGTGGCATGGAGGGACATTTAAGGTCTGAAAAGACCCAAAATGAATACTTTAAGTGGACAATTTGATTACTGTTAGCAAATTATTTAAACAGTGTTTGTATAAAAATGATTCTGTGCCAAGCTTATTGATCCAGGTTGATCACTGTAACCATCATCACTATAAGTGGTTTCCACTGTAGTTGTTTGGTCTATAAAATGTCAGAAAAATTATGAAAAATGTCGCTCAGTGTTTCCGAAAGCCCAAGATGACGTCCTCAATATATTGTTTTGCCCACAACTCAAAGATATTCAATTTACTGTCATAGAGGAATAAAGAAAAATATTCACATTTAAGAAGCTGGAATCAGAGAATTTTGACTTTTTTTTCCCTTTAAAAATTACTGAAACGATAATAATCGATTATCAAAATAGTTGCTGTTTAATTTAATAGTTGAAAACGTTGCAGCTTTTCATTTTGCCTTCTCTCTTTCTACTTAGATAACTCTTAGACGTCTCACATTCAGTTGATTGATAACTTTAATGTGGCTCTTTGAGTCAGTATGGCCACATGTAGCGTTGCTGCATGTTCCCTACAGTACCTATATCTGCTCCACTGCCAAAAGCTGAAATGCCAGAGCCTGTTTTTGAAAGTGCAACACGCTGGGAGCTTGGTGGTGCACTTCTGATGTTTTTTTGTTTTGTTTTCAGGCACACCCGCAGTGCGTGTCTTTGGAGGAAACTATATACACATAATGGCTTTTTTCTTAAACTGACCCCTACCCACCAAACACTTCATACGGAGCTTCACTCGGTATGCTGGCCCTGTTTCACTTCCCACCACAATCACGTATCCTCACAATGGATAATGATAGACTGCTTGCTCATTTAGCTGCTAAACTTAGCAAGGGACAAAGTAATGATTCCTTCTGTTTAAACTTCACTGCACAGTATGAGATTTTAAACCCGCCTTGAAAAGGCAGTGTGAGGAAAGCGTATCAGTGGATAAATCTATGTGCACCGCCAAAGCTAATGTTTTAAGAAGTAGCCAGGCAAAACTTAAATATATATGATGTTTCCTCAGTGGAAGTGGAGAACGACCAGGCACCGTACTCGCTGTCTGAGGGTTTCATCGTCCACTTCTCCTCCGCAAGTAACTGATCTGGGACGGACCGTAATGTGACAAGTTGTTGTGCAAACAGAGGGATGTGTGGATTGAGCTGTAATAAGTGGTTGTGTTATAGGTTAGAACAACCACGGTCACATCATTACGCTACCCTCATTATTTAAAAGCAGTGGCCTGCTCTGCTTTTTCATGGTGGAATAATCTAACAGTTTCCCGTAATAATTCTGATCAAATGACTAGAAACACTTTTTTCTTTTTGTTTCTTTTCACTCATGTCACAAATGGATGTAGAAAAGAAAAAAAACATCACTTTGCCTCAGGAAAATTAGCCTTTACAAGCCAGACCACACTTCATTTCACTAATTATGATTGTGGCAAATATTAGAGACAGATAGTGTTTCAAACATACATTTTAATTATAAATTGCAACAGTGTTGTTTTTCACTTTCACATCAACATGAACCCTTTCAACGCCTGACGAGATGAACGTATCATTTGCTTTTGATTTTTAAACTATGAAAAACATGGCAGCACTTCCACTCAGCTATCCAGCAGTCGTCTGTGCTTTATACGTAAGTCATGAATTATTTATTTTCTGCTCATTGCCTCGTTCTGCTCAGGCTGTTTTTACTGGTGCTGGCCCGGTAGTGAAGTCAGGAGGGAGGTAATTAGCTTAAACAAAAGGTGACGTTCTGCACAGCATGGAGTAAAACACGATCCGGGCAGCTCTCAGTGTTATATATATCTGTCCCGTCTGTCTTCTTCTCTCATGAGCCACCTGCCTGCCTGTTGATCAAGAGTATATCCTGTTGTATCCGTCTGTCGGTACTTTTGTGGTGATACGTCTTCTATCCCGTTAGTTATTATGGCACATATGGGCAAAAGATTAAAACGTCTTCATCTCGGTAACACGGTGATTGATGGTACAGCTCTGTCAAGAGAGGGTGCAATAAAGCGTTCAGTAAATATGTCGATGAGTATGAAGTTATGGGCATTTCTCTTTAGTTTACCAGTAAGGCAATCATTATGTACAACCTTTACGGTGACTGAATTCATCTTTTATACAAGGCTGTCAAAGTTAACATGATAATAGCACTAATTTCTTTAATGAATTAACGCAACTTGCGATTTTTAAGGTTTTAATGGTCAGTTTTAAAGGTAGAGTAAAGATATTGGTATCATGTGAAACTAGAAAACCTGTCATACTAGCTTGTTGTGAAGGAGGTTAAATAACGCTCCAAAGTTACACAACATTTTGGACAGGAAAAACTCTAATGGTCATTTTCAAAAGGGTCCCTTGACCTCTGACCTCAAAATATGTGAATGAAAATGGGTTCTCTGGGTACCCACGAGTCTCCCCTTTACAGACATGCCCACTTTATGATAATCACATGCAGTTTGGGGCAAGTCATAGTCAAGTCAGCACACTGACACACTGACAGCTGTTGTTGCCTGTTGGGCTGCAGTTTGCCATGTTATGATTTGAGCATATTTTTAATGCTAAATGCAGTACCTGTGAGGGTTTCTGGACAATATGTATCATTGTTTTGTGTTAATTGATTTTTTAAATTAAATATATACATACATTTGCATAAAGCAAGCATATTTATACACTCCCATGTTGATAAGAGTATTAAATAATTGACAAATCTCCCTTTAAGGTACATTTTGAACAGATAAAAAATGTGCAATTAATTTGCAATTAATTGAGATTAATTATGGACAATCATGTGATTGATCACAGTTAAATATTTGTTTAGGTGGATGGAAGAAGCTTAATTCATTTTCAGGAGCTTCACTATAAGAAATGAGGGGTGTAGCAGTTGTCCAGTAGCAGAGAACAGAACATTTGTAGTTACTCTACACCTTTTTGATAATTGTGTTGGCTCCATTTATTAAAAAAAAGCTACATACAACCTGAACATTTCAATGGGCGGCACAGAAATATATTTGTGGTCAAAGAAAAGAAAAGATTTTCACGGTTATCCAAATGTGATAAACACTAGAGCTGTGCTGCAATAGCTGAAGCAAATTTTGGAGTAATAATGAAGGCCAGTGAAATCCGTCTTGGCAGTCACTTTGGCACACAGTTAACAGCGGCCATTACGGTCTGTGGATGCATTTGTCTGCATCTCCCTCCCTTGTTTCCTCCTGTCACTTTCCCCTCCATTTTCTCTCTGGGCGACGGTGGAAATGAACAAAAAATCTCTTTGATAGGGACTGTCTGGAGTTTCAATGTCTTCTGGCGAAATTCATTACCTTGAGAAAAAAAGCCTCCATGCCCATTTTCACAAACTGCCTTTAGCTGTGTGCTTTCACTGTCGGCGCTCTATTGCTTATCCAGTATTAACAGGAGGTGTCAATCTACTTTACCCACAACAAATTTCTTGCAAACCAATTTAAGCTCAGACAGGCATAATAAGGCGATATGTATCTAACCCAGCGAGAAATTTCAATTTCAATTTTCATGCATTTTTGAGTGTCTCCAAAGACAACCGTGCATATTTAACCCAAACTGTTCAACTCAATTACTGAACACATCCTACCTGTCTCAGAAATGAAATACAGTTTATGTGAAACATCAAAAGGAATCTCATGTGATCTCGACTAACTCTTGTTATCGTTATCATATTCTCACAACATAGTGAGCTTGTTATGCAAATACACCTGGTTCAAATCCTCGCAGAGATGACACTTTAAATACACAATTTAACTCAACGTTATTCTCATCCTTTATTACTTCTCAAGTGCACATGGATGCATGAACACACACACCAACACACACACACACACACTGTTTCCTGTCTGATTAAGCTGAGAATTATCGGTTGCCTTCATGACTGCTTGTTTTATAACTGTGAAGTGAAGGTGCTCAGATGGAAGCTGACTCCATACGAAATGGTGCACTTTATCTGTTAGTAAAAGGTCGAGGTGGCGCCGCTCTTCACGGCCTGAAATATGTTCCCTTGCCTCGCACACACTTCTGTTATTGGATCGCTGAAGTAGGTTGATGTGAAATATGGTTGCTGACAACGTGAGAGGCACTGACAGCCACATTTAGGTTGCACTTTTAACTCGCTGCGCTAAATAAGAATTAAGCAGTAAAAGTGAGACGTTATTAAAATGAGCTTAGAAACAGTGTGAGCTGCGACAACCTCCCACAGCCACAGTGTGTTGTGCTGCACTTCATTACCATATAGACCCAAAGCAGATGAGAGAGAGTGAAAAGTCGTTTGCTCTGTGTTGAAGAACAAACTGACACTAAACAGAGAGAGACAATCTCCATGCAATTTGTACAAGTTTGTGACTGAGGAGTACATTCGATTTACCCCCCCCAAGCTTCTTTTCAAAATGGCAAAGTAACACTGGATAAAAATAAAAACGTGGCACAGAAAAATAAGCTTTACATGTAGCTCTGATTTCCACAATGTAGCCATGAACTCCTTTTACAGCAGGAAGTCTGCTGTGCCTGACATTTGCAAATACATTTTACTGCTGCGAGAAGAAAGAGCCTCTGACAGAGGAACAGATGGAGGTTTCGACAGCTGTGAACAAAACAAAATGCATTTTATATTTATATGAATATATACAGTATTTCCCCCACAGTATATCAACAACACATTATATAAATATTCTATAAGATAATATCTGACATTGCTTTTCCCCTCTGGGCCATGTTTTCATGAATCAAGACACTGAACTCAGTCAAGTGTGCACAGTGACTGAAGGCACTATTTTTGTCGCTGCAGGCGTGCAACACGCTCAGGGTGTTCAGGGTGGGATAAGGAGGAATTCAAATATTATCAGTAGATGTTTTAAATAAAAGTTGGCCCCATCAGATCCTCTCAACCCCGTAAAAAGCACCTTAATGTGGTGCCAGTTTGTGTTATGACACAGAGGCAGGTTTGCTGCCATCACAGCACGTATAGGACCACCTTCTCCTAAAATAAAACTAATGTTGTTGCCCATGAAATAAAGAATAATCCCACAATATTATTCATATTCAACATTAATTATTATTAGTTACTCTCAGACATATATAACTTTTTGTTGTGTGTGTAGAGGTGTGTGTGTGTGTGTGTGTGTGTGCAGTAGAATGGCAGTAGCGGCACTGTCCCGGGAACTGAAACGGTGGAAATGAGACAGACGGACGAAAGAACATGTCAGCCTGCTGAACCGCACTGCAAAGCAACGCCTCAAATATTACTCACTGAAGCTTCGAAGCCCAAAAAATGGTATTCAGGACAGCCGTAATTCTAAGGTAATGAAAACACATTCTTATTATCAGGTGATTATACACTAAAGAAAACATACTTATTAATATTATATTCCATTTTTGTCAATAGATCCCCTTTAATGTTACACACTGGTCCTTTAAATACCTGGACCAGGGGTGCCCAATACGTCGATCGTGATCTACCGGTCGATCGCAAAGGTAGTGTGGGTAGATCGCATGGCATTAAAAAAAAAAAAAATTCTTTTTTTTTTTTTAAAATAGACGTCAGCCAACAAATTGCAACACTGTTTCACCTGAACTCATCTGGAGTGGAGGATGAGATTTTGACACTACAAGCTGACATTCAGCTTAAGTCCAGGGCTCATGGACAGTTCTGGAACTTACTCACAGAGGAAAAGTACCTCAACATGAGGAAATGTGCTACCTCCTTGACTGCATTATTCGGCTCCACTTATTTATGCGAGTCAGCCTTTTCCCACACTAAGATTATTAAGTCCAAATACCGTTCCACCTTGACTGATGATCATTTGGAAGTGTGCTTGAGGCTGGCTATCAGCAGCTACTGTCCGGACTATGCATCCCTGGCTGATTCCATTCAGTGCAAGTCATCAGAGTAAGGTAATGACAAAAAATGTACAGAGTTATATTGTACAATATGGGTTCATGCAGTTATGCAAGGTACACCAACATATATTGTACATATAAAGAATACTCAATATATTTATAAATAAATATATGTTTTGCATTTTTATAGTAGGTAGATCATTTTGACTTGGTCATTTTATAAGTAGCTCGCATGCTGAAAAAGTGTGTGCACCCCTGACCTAGACCAATACAATTACATGAGAATGTTTTGACCGTATAGTCAGTGCCTTCAAGGCCAATCAACATTCCTGCATTCGTATAATTATTATATAGTATAATTGCATACAAATTCACACCGAACCCAATTAGTCCTCATGTTTCCTGTTAATTATATTATAATGACAGGAATTCCATTCCAGTAGTTTCGATCATCTTCGAAGTGTTTCGTGTTTGACCTTTGTGTCCGTCTCTGTCTTCTCCGCCGTCACCTCAGTGCAAACAGTAAGGCCACGAGGTTAATGAGAACTTGATGAGTTTTCCACACTGTATAAAGCAGCTGTCCTCCTGGAAGCCTGATCCCAGACCTGCTGTGAGGCTTTTCTCCATACCCACAAACTGTCATATTTTCTAGCCTGTTGTTGTAACTGTGCTGCAGAACCAGGCCCAAAAAGCATGATATGTTGAGACCAGGAGAGGGGGCGAACTCTTAAAGCACAGTCTGGTATTGTGGGCCACTGACAGGCTGACAGACCTCACAATGCCAACACTAAACCACAAAGAAGCACAGCAGGCATTTTTTGGGTTTGAGCACATTTAGAAGAAATGTCAGTGGAGGCAGAGGAACTAAGTGGAAGAGCACTGGTAGAAATGTCAGCACTGCTGGATGCATCTATCTCTGTGTGTCCACCACGGGACTGAAGGTGCGTCAGGGTCCTTACACTTTATAAAATCCCTCCACTCTCTGCTGGTTTTCTCCCGGCTCCGCTGGCCTGTCAGCTTCAATGAGCGTGACGTTAATGTGATCCAGCAGGGCAACAGAGACGCGGCGCCCTCTGAGGATGATGGGATTGGTTGGAAGCTCCAGCGGAACATTCCAAGAAGGCAGACGCAGACGTCGTATTGGTGGAAAAAAACAAACACTTAAGATGTGAGGTGGATGTGATGTTTCAGAGGCAGGATTAGTGGTGACACTGACATTGACAGAAACAGTCCTAGATAGACAAGGAGCTGTGATCTAATCCACCAGAGTCACGGGAACATTATTTGGTCATATTTTGATATACAGCCTGGAGCTCTGTAGTGTGCTCTACCAGGCTGTTAAACAATTCATGTTGCTGTGATCCCTATTGTCGAACAGTTTTTTGACAAACTGGTGCTGATGATACCCCGTGTTTGAATTTGAATAACTTTGTACCATGCACATGCAGAATATCAGAGCATGAATCATAGGCAACAGTTATTAATTTGAGGATACGCATTGCCAATATGCTATATTTTTCAATTATAATATGTAATACTAATATTGATTCATGTGTACAAGCTGTTGAAACTTTCCCTCCATATCTGATGACCTCTGTACTGTCCATTTGTGGAGGATTTTGGAGGCACTAGTAGAAATCTTCATTCCGAAGGCTCAATCTCAACTATTAAAGTGGCAAAATATAAACAAGTGAATCCTCTTGACTTTGTTGACCCAAAACGGAGTTGCACAATTCACTTTTATTCATCCCTCTGCCTGAGTATAAACTCAGGCAGTTTTATTTTTTGTTACGAGACAGGAGTCGGTGGAGTGAATTAGGGCTGCCCCCTTTTAGTCGATTAGTCAACTAATCAGTTGTTTTGGTCTTAGTTGACTAAGATTTCTTTGCTTTTTCATGCTGAATGACTTATTTCCTAGAAACTTATGAGTACATCGCTTGTAAACACAAGATTTAACGTGGTGCTTTTGTGTGATTCTTTGTGGAGAAACTCAGTTTTACAGATATTTCAATTAAATCAACGAATCAATTTGTCAAGAAAAATGTTCAATTGGTCGGGGAGAGCCTTAGTACAGATACATCTGTTGAATAAACGGCAATAACTTATTGTCATATTGGTTGATTGCAAGTTAACCGTCAGCAAACACCTGAAATGAGGCAAAATGTGCAGCTGCTGTGTAAGATTCAAAATGGTCTAGTTCAGTTGGAACAGCTGCTGGATGAAGAACTTGCCCAGAAACTAACAAGCTAGCTGTCTTGGTGAACTATTGTAACTGACTAGCATTACTGACTAGCTTGCCAGCTACAGTAGTTCACCATCTAGCCCTGTGAGTCAGTTTTCTGTCATTTGCCTAACATTTACATTAGGGATGTCAGGATGAGAACGTTTTCCCACCGGTTGATAAACTTGTGACGTTGGATGGCTGTGTGTCAGGCCTCTCTGGTCCAGCTTCCTCTGCGGTGCTGCAGGTTTCCACTTGTTGCTGGCCACGCACACCAGCTATCGCTTCAGTTATGCTTTCCGCAAGGACGGCCTCACGGACATGAGCTGACGTGGAATCGTGACGAGGACACGTTTCTATCTTTTCTTTTTCTCTTTACAGCAAATAAACATTCTCAAAGCTCCTCAAAGTTCTCCATTTTAGCTGCCCATCCACGTCCGTGTAGTTAGAAACATGTGGATGTGCATGGATGGGCAAAAACATGCCGCTCAGAACCCTTTCGAAGGGTCATGTCTGATGGTGTGTCGTCTCTTTGGACACTCGCGACCAAAAGGCATGCATAGATCAATCTTTGGAGCGCTCCGTCCTCCGCACAGCGATTGCCTCATTAACGTTATGGTTCTCTTAAAGCATTGTGTTTAAATCCAGAATATTGCCAAATACAAGCTTCTTTAAGCAACATGCATGTAACTCTCTCTCATCCCGTTTGTGTGAAATCTGACTCCTGCTTTTCTGTGTTAGGAGCAGACACTTTCACTTTGAGTTTGTAGCGTCCGTCATCTGACTATGTATTGATAACACGGTGTTGACACACGGAAATGAACAAAAATGGGTTTATGAAATGACGATGGGGCAGTGGGCAAGTAATGTAATCGGTGTACGCCTACACATCGTGTAACACCAGTAACACGAACTACCACAGCAAGCCTAATTTACAATAACTGCACCATTAGTACCTTACTGTTATCTCTCTATTGTCGTTATCCAATAAAAGCATAACATTGATGCAAATATTTCAAAAAAGAGCAGTACAACAGTTCTCAGTTGGAAGAAATCTAATGAGCCAGAACTCAAACCGGCCCGGTTCAAGTACCGATGATGCCAAATATAACAAGCAAATGACAGAAATGAGCAGTAAACAAATATGACCGTATCACCCCGGTGGATTTATGGATTTATCCATATGAATCGTTCAGTAATTCAACAAACACACACAGTCTCCTGAGTGTGGAAGGTGGCACAAACAATAAAGGAATCATAATTGGAATATAATACAGATATGCTTCTTTCATCATTTGCTTGATTTTGAAGATGTGAAAGAATAACAATTTGTTTTATCATGTGGAGGCATAATTCAAGAGTTACAAGGCACCTGTTTCCCATTTGTAATCAAGCTGTTGTGTGTGTGTGTGTGTGTGTGTACACATTTTATTCAAGTCCTCTTGTAAAAAATAGTTGTGATCCTTGACTCCATGTCTAGGATTCTTTATACCGTTATAGTGCCACTTGTGTTTGATCATTATGATTAGCACTAATAAGATCAACAAACTATTTTCAGACACGTTTTATGAATTCTGCCGTGCGGAGGACAAAGCTGTTTATTATTCTTGTGCATCTGCAAAAGAACAGTTGGCATTTCGCAGACATTTTACTATTCCAGATGTGGACTGATACCTTTAGCTTTAATTTCAGAAAAAAATAATCAGATAGAAATGATCAGACAGTTGTTTATGAGTTAAACAGCTGATGAGCCGTGCTGCAAAGCAATCCCAATGTGACACTCAGAATATTGATCCCGATAATGAAACTAAAGCTGCATAAAAATAAACACATTTTTTAAGATATTTGAAATGGACAGATGTTCATGCTTTCCAATACTTCACTTTCATAGTGTTTTGTGTTTCATAGCCTCTGTTATCTCTTACAAGGTAGACCAGGAGAGAAGCATGCAGGTTTGTTTGGGTCAGGGGGTCTGTAGAAGCCCTGAATACAGAATAGGGAGTCATTGAAGTTGATCACTTCAAGCCCGTCTTCTACGCATTGATGCAGTCGCTGTGTCATTGTTCATTATCATCACCATCAGTCAGGAAATCCGTGCGGATATGCAGACAGCAGCTCAAGCCTACGAAGCAAAGTAGTACCTGTGAAATATACATATGTTTGTAAGTCCACAAACCTTTGTCAGGATAGTAAGAGTGTAACTGAAACCCCATTCAAATAATAGTTGTTTTCAATTGATAAAAAACAAAATCCAAATCCAACCCACTGCCAGTCACAGCTGCAGAAATAATGGGGAGATAGTACTCTGTAAAAGACATCATATTAAGGATAATTAATGGTGATGAGTTAATCTTAGGTTATTTATTTGAATTCCCCCTCAGGGATCAATAAAGTGCCTTTCTTTCTTTCTTTCTTTCTTCTAAAAGACATAAAAAACATCCTCATCCATCTCACTCTCATTGATCAGCTAAGTGTTACATTACTGTTTGTGTATGGACTGTAGAAGCAAGACACTCCATTTAATCACGGTACTTTTGTGGTCCTCAGTGTTAATCAATACCACTAGATTATTGATTATTTAGTTATTACACCTTAATGAACGGGAAAATACAGGAAAAAGTCTGTTTTGACTGTTGTAGTATGAATGAGCCAGCAGCGCTTATGCCCTCTAACGAAGTCATACTGGTCACAGTAAGTGTGTGGATACAAACAAAGACATATAATCAGTAACAATAAATAGCTGTGGTAATGAAAATATAGAATATACAATGTGTTTGATTTATGAAGAAGGATATGGATATTATACCCCTCTCATTCATTCAGTGTGACTTATGTCGCGTTGGATCGCCGGGATCATTTGTTCATTCGCGTTCTAGACATTCCAGAGAGGGAGAAGGAGCTTGTCTCCATAAATCACAACAATTGTTCTTTCCGCCATTTACGTCATCAACCACGGAAGAAATAACCACTGTTGCTGCTTTCTCTGTGACTTTCACCGGGCTGTATTCATATACTGTATCCAGCACCCAAAATAAACACATTGTGTTGTGATTTAATTTCAATAAACGGATCAAAATGATGCCGAAATAACAACATAATGATGTTGATTGTAAAAAGTCTGAATTCATGCTTTGTCTGGTCAGACCGCAAGACGACAAACAAACAACATTTAAAATGTTTGTTTTCTGAATGGAGTTTGGTTTGATCAGTGCCAGGCTGTGCAGCTGCTCCATCAACACTCAAGATAAAGTCATCGAGGCATAAATATGGCAGCCACGTTGTTGTTTATACCATAGACAGTCTGTGGTTTATACACATAACATTTATACACAGTTTCGTCCAGTCTCTGTACAAATGAAGTACTATCGCAGCAGGAGAATGTCAATGCTGGTAGGCTTTCGCGACACGATGTCATGCAAATTTCTCGCCATAGTTGAACAATTTCAACTTGTGTGAATAGACAAATTACAATAATTTTGTTTGTTCACATCACATCATTCACAGCATTTGCGTCATTCATGCCATTTGCATTGCCCGGCGCAAATTTGCGTTTATTCGCCTTTTAACATTGACTTTGTTTGTAATTTTGCGGCACGAAAAGTTTGCTTCGTGCTTGGTTTGAATGCGTCATTACACTTTCTGAAGATATCATTATCTCCAATGTCCATCGCAAATAAACGTCCACAAAGCTGCTTAGAAATCATCGTTCAGAACTTGCCCAAGAATCATGACATTTTGTATCTTTCTTCAGTATCAAAGTAATCCAGTGATAGTTGTCTGTACATCCATGGGCACATTGCAAACAGGATCTGCTAATAGCTAATTCGACATATTTTAATGGTGCCAATTTGCCAAAATGTAAACAAATATAGGAAATATATAAGAAAAGAAAACGGTGCTCAAAAGAAAACACTAGTATGGATTCACCAGAACTGATCATTTCAGAGCTGCTGGTTAAAGACCTGTTTCCACTGGGTCCTCTTGCATCCTTGCAGTTCTTTGCACGTCTTTGTATTTTCACCCTCACAATAGTTAAACTAATGATACGCCCTTGGACGGCTCTACAAAGATATTGGCTCAGCCCCTTATACCCAACACAACAGGCCAGCCTTGGCAAAGCAGCAAAAAGACTTGCTCATTCTGTATTTCAACCTATTCTTGTTCTTTTTTGCAAGACCAGTAAAAAAAAAAAAGAGACAGTCATGAGTGCCCAAAGTGAAAATGATAGGAAACTGGTCTCTTGAACTGCTCCTCCACGCAGACATATTTGTTGTGTGCTCTGCGATCAGGATGAAGCATATGCAGAGGCTTTATGATAAGCACAGTGCACAACATGATCCAATCTGCATCTTTTTCACAATAGGAAAAGAACTGCGAATAGGCTTTTTAAAGGAAGAACTATCTTTATTTTCTTCCATTTACTGCTGTTTCCACCTTCCTTTAATTTCAGTGCTTCCAACAGCTCTACGCCTCGCAAGACGGGCTTTTATTTCAGTGTCTCGGTGTAATGTAAAATGTATGAATGGCTTCTATTATGGTAATAACACTGGAGAGGGTTCTTTGCTTTTGTGCTACTACGGTAATGCATCCTCTGTATCACTTATATGCACATATTTGCAGTAAAGAGCTTTATGTTTGAGAAGATTACACAAGATGTGAGTTCATGGGAAAGGTTGAAAGATCGCTCACTGGCTCTTCTTGTTACAATAAGAGTTACTGTGGCAATTTATTACAGATTTCCTACCAGCATACAGTAAAATACAGCGTATGAAATGCTACATATACATTGAGATCACAAGGAGCGGATTAGGGGATCAAAAGAGCAAACATTAATCAGCCACAGGGAAATTATAAAAATGAAAATACACACCAGGGGTAGAGCCAAAGAAGCACAATTTTTTTCTGGCTAAAGGTTCGGTATTAAGAAGAAGCATGCGCTCTCTCTCTCTCTCTCTCTCTCTCTCTCTCGCCTCCTATGATAAATTTGCTTGCGTTCAGCCATGTAATTTACGTACTTAGCCCCAATGGGGAAGTTATTTTCTGTTGTTGCCACTACGCTGGTGCACAAAGAAATAGTTCATTTCCCCAGCGATCTGTTTCCAGGCATTGTTTTTTCTCATATTCGAGCCCATGTTGTTAAAGTAGTCGCGTTGGAAATAATTGGGAAGGCGTTGACAGCTATGATCAGTTTTTCCTCCATAATGTAAAAGCTCTTTCACATAGTGCAGTGGAGAAGGAAACAACTCTGTGCTTCCATTTTCTGTGGGAATCAAAACAAGTGCTGTTGGTGGTGTTCATATGTGCACACAGCACACTGTAGATGGCAGCTTCCTTATTTTGTTTTGCACAGAAATCAATTAGTGCTCATACAGTATATAACATGGCCACAGGGCCCCAGAAAAAGCACTATGTGAGCACAATGTAAACTCAAATGAAATGTGTTGTTCTTGACAGGGCCACAAGATTACATAATAATTAGGATAATAACGCGTTAACGTAATTTTTTTTAATGCATAAACGCAATCGATCTTAACAAAAATTGTTAATAAAGGTTAATGTTTTGATAATCTTTATTTTCTTCTACAGTAGATACACTAGATCCACACAGTGTTATCATGAGCAGCATGTAGCACAAAATCTAAAATATGCATTATAGATTTGAGAGGCAATTGAGCAGGAAAAGAGAAGTAATGGGCAGCTTCATTCTCCTCTTATTCTCTGATTTGGTTCCTCTCTATTGAATTTCTACATTTTCTCCCTCATCTTCCATGTATTTCTCTATGTAACCATAACTGATCTTTTTAATACTCTCCATTCAATTTCCTCTCTATTCAGGCCTCATTTTCTTGAACTTGTCCATGTGTCTGTGTCTCACCTTTTCACTTCCCTCCTCTATTGACAACTGAGCCTTCCTCTGGTTATTCAAATTACTGTTGTAATTGTACTATTGTGTTATTTCTAGGTTCACTGTGTGGATTTGACACTATCATATTTAATTTAGTCAATAAGTGAATGGGGATTTATATAACTAGAGAAATATTTTAAATGGCCAAAGTGAGTTTTTTTTTTTTACATATAACACAATACACAGCTTGCTTTAAAGTCAGTGTGTAGGATCTGGCGGTATCTGGCGTGTGCCAAGTGTGTTGGAGAGTTACAAAAATGTGAATGGCCCTCTCTCGAGACAGTTGTTGTAAGAGTAGCGTAGGTCATTTGGATCAGAGTCGGTGCGTAGAGTGTGTGTGTATGTGGGAAGTGAGTGGTGAAGCAAGAGAGAGAGAGGCGGCGACAGGAGGGAGTACAGTTATAGACTTTGGCCAGAGCAGGAAAAGTTAACAGTGTTTGGTTTGTCCGTTCTGGGCTACTGTGGCTACTGTAGAAACATGGCGGTGCAATACAGAGGACCCGCTCCCTATGTAGATATAAACGGCTCATTATAAGCTAACAAAAACACGACGATTCTTATTATAAGGTGATTATGCACTAAAGAAAATATACTTATTAATAATATACTCCATTTCTGCCAATAGATCCCCTTAATTGTTACACACTGGTCCTTTAAAACACAGATACATTTCATTCAAAACGTAATAAACAACCAGGTGTGCAGTCTCTTGTTGTTATGAACTAGAAACAATTCCCAGATAACCCATTATTTTCTACTCCTTTTTTAATTTAAATGTTGCATATTACATAGATAGAGACAGTAAAATGTGAATTACATTAACTGTCCCACTTTAGTGGCAACATTAAAAGTTGCACAGCAGTTTTCCCTGTAAAAGTTGAGCTCTCTGTTCTCCACTTCATTGATTTCATGACTGATGGCCCATTCAACTTTTAGCACTTTAGTCAGTAATTGCTTTTTCACAGGGTGTAATTGTACTAAGAGGGCATCGCTGAGAGTGTGAGATTTAGACTTACAGTACCGGCGGCCGGAGGTGGATTTTCACATTCCCGTGCCGTATTCCCATATTCTTCACTCCTGTAATAAACCTGGAACGGTTATATGAATGGACATTGTTAAGGGACTGTGGTCGCGACTCGCTGTGGAGAGAAAGAGCTCGACAGAATCTGAAGCAGATGGAGCTACGTAGCTTTGGGCATCGGCTCTGTGTGAGTGTGCTTTTCCGCTCTTCTGTGTGTCTGAGCACATATGTTACAGTCTGCATGGGAGTATTTGGGAATTACAATTTTTTCAGCGATGCATACATCATACAGAGCAGTATGCAAATGAGATTATTCCGCATGCAACGTGTGCAAATACATCCTGGCACTGTGAGAGTAACTAAACGGTTTAAATGGATGAAACATTCAGAGTTTCTCTGTCGGCCTTCTATAGAGGAAATGTTCTTTCCTTTCTCAGCACAGTGTCAGACTTTAAATGCTGATGGAGCATGCTGCTGTGGCGCTGTTCTACCTGACTTCAAATATTTTGTCATGTAACCACCATGCTCGAGACCCAGGATGCTGAGTTTATTAATGCAGATAATTAATCATTACTGGAAAGTGCCCGCAGAGCTGTTTCATTAAGCTTTTTTAAATTAGGGTGACAGTAAAACAATGGCAAATGCTGCATTTTTTTTTTTTTTTTTGCAAATGCAATGTAAATGCAGTAATGTGAATGTGCATGTGAGAGCAACTTTTTCTAAATTATTTATTTTATTTATACATGATGTGTGGAGGAAATTAGATGCTGACGCAGAGGAAATGCTCTATGTGACCAATGAATTATAATTTATTAATTTATAGTATATTCTGAACAACACAGGGGTTTATGGGATGTCATTATGGCGATGCCTGACATTTATTTTGCCTGACAGAATACAGTATTGCAATTAAACATTTTTAACAATTTATTTGACTTTTAGAGGCAGAGACATTATGTTTATTGTTTAATGTGGACTATACTGGTGCCTATGATAGCAGAGAGTACACATAGAGCGGACAATACATGAGATCATTACATTAAACATGTCTGTAGTGCTGAATTGATTAATATCTTCATTGATTATCACAATTTTGAGAAATTGTTTAAGTAATTTATTAAGCAAAAATGTGCCTCACTAAAAATTGCATATTTTTGGCATTTTGGCTGTGACATTTTATAAACTAAACAATCATTGAAATAATTAAATAATTGGCAGATTAGTTGATAATAATTAGTTTTAGTTTCAGCCTTAGATAGTTACGTTTTTCTACTTCAAACCTCCATGGAAAAGGTCATAATTATTTGTAATCATATTTTTTCCAGCCATGGACTTACTGGTTTCACCATATTACTAAAATGTGTTTAGTTTCATTGATCATTTTTTAAAACTAGGTGCGTCCTTGTTGACAGTTACTGATACATGATGGGACATTAGGGAGTGATTGGGTTTTCCACTGATCCCTGCCAACCAGTCAACAGATTGCAGGCAGATCCCCGCATGTCGTTGCTCCGCCTGGGAGCAACACTGTGGTTGGGAGGAGTGAATGCGGCAGCCCTGCCAGATTCTGTCGTCCTGCAGCGACGGCAGCTCGGCCAAACTCCCCAAGCACCTGGGCCGGTTCCAGACCGCCTTGTAATGATGACTGACTGACTGACCCCTGATGATAGAGGAGCTGGACAGAACCGGTCCTTCAGCCGATCCATCAAACTATCGTTCAGACTGGCTGTTAGACAACTTTTTAGCTTTCTGTTGATGGTGTCCACCTCCTCTCTAACAGTCAGAAAACAATGAACTCAGAGTTACAACTCATGAACAGAACCTAGCTTTGTTCTAATCACAGTGAAACACAGATCATCACAGAAAAAAGTCTGTATACAGAAAAGATGTTCATTTAAATTGTGAGGCAGCAAAAACATTTTCTGTGCTATAAACATTACAGCGTTTTTCTTTTATGAAGCACATACTTTTATTTTGTCACATTTGCACTGTTCCTACTGATTGAGGATGTGCCGAATGAGTATTGTCTTGTTGATTGCTTTCACATAGCGCTTTGTGGTGCAAATTGAACCTAGCGGGTGTTGTGTATATCCAGCATGGCGGCAGCTCAGCGCCGTGTGAGTTCAAACCAAGGTCAGCAGAAGCTGCAGTAACGCGGTGATGATTTGATGACTAGAGCTGAGAAACTCTTCCCTGATCATCTCGTGTGATAATTAGCCTTCATTTATCTATTGCATTTTTTAACTAATCCCCGACAAATGATGTCCATGTGCAACTTTTTCATGGGTAAGTGCATTAATCCTGTGAACTCTGCAGTAGAAATAGTGCGCCAGTGCCTACATTGGTATTTTTGCTTATTTTGACATCATTTCTTGGAGTATCTTCAAATTCTTCATATCCCTAAAATCTGTACAACCTAATCTAAAAGGTTATATAAGTCAATATCCATAATAATTGACAAAAGTATTGTCATAAATTAAAAAAATACAAAAATCTTTTCATGAAATGTTACTAAATAAACCCACAAAACATATTGATCCAAAAGACTCCATAAGTTATTTTGACGTCATTAAGGTACGTTAAATAACTCCATAAGTTATTTTATGTACATGAATGACGTTATCACAAGGATCTCCTGCGGGGAAATGTGGCACCATTGCACATATTCACCGTGTTTTATAATGTAATGACGTCATCATGCGTGTACATAAATGATATGATGATGTGAAAGATAGAAGCCTTGGCATTCCACTGCAAAAAGAATGAATGCTCTAGCTATTATGGTTTTTATTTTACATTGATTTAAACGAGATCATGCAAACAGCGATCTACCGCGGGGAAATCTGGCACCACCGCACGTTGTCACCGTGTTTCGTACCGCACATAAAGTAAAGTAATGACGTCATCCCAATCGTACAATGTGATGACATAAAAGACAGAAGCCTTAGCTTTCCACTGCAAAAGAATGAATGCTCTAGCTATTATGGTTTTCAGTTTAGACTGATTCTAAACAGGATCATGCAAACAGCGTTCTCAGGAGGTCCGTTTTTATATGGTTAAAGACAACACAGTGCACTGAAAAATAAGGGTGCTGAACCTGCATGCAACTGTTATAACCTTAAAAGGTTCATGCTGATAAAATAAAACATGAAGCAAACTTTAGAGGCATCAAAAGGTGCACAGATAAAGTCAATGAAAAGATTTGAGTGAGCACGAATCTGGGTGGCATGAACTGAAGCAAAGTTGCATCCACATTCATTTAAATTTGAGTGAAAAGTGTGCACTTATCTTATCTTGAGACTTTATATCTTCATCTCATCTCATGAAACAGCTGGTGAGTTATGACATCAGGCTGTTGCTAGCTCACAGCCAACATCTGTACAGTAAGTTGTACTGTGTAAATAAATAAACATGGACTGTATAAGCACTGCAGTGTATTTGTGTCGCTTTCCTCTCTGTTTCCATCTTCTTTGCCCTCTGGCTGTTCCATGTACAAGTAAGAATTTCTGAGAAGAAAAGCCCTGGAAATATATGATGGTCTGGCAGTGGAGCTCCCGCATGGTAATTCAGCCCCCGCTGCTCTGTGCTGGTATTAGTCGACTGGTTGTATCTCTGAGCACACAATACAGAGTGAGCCCCATCTATCTGTCTTTGTGTGTGACTCCGTGCCCAGTCGTTTACAGACCAGGGAGGCCAGATGGTGCTGGCCAAGATGACCAGCAGCCTTTTTCATCCAGAGATATCTTTCTCTGTCATCTTTCTTCAATCTTCATGCTTGCAGTGTTGAGAAAAGTCAGAGTGGAGCAGCCGGTGGAGGCCAGGCTGACCCTGACGGAGAGAGAGAGAGGAAGCAATATCGCTGCAAGGTTATTCCAGTGTAAGAAAGTAATGATGCTACCCGAAACCTTATATTTAATGACCATATGAGTCATATTTTTAAACATCAGTGTAGCATTGGACATTTTTATTGTGATATCTTCACAAAAATGTCCGTAAACATCTGAGTGAGAACACGCATATTTGAGTTGACTGCCTTCACCTCATTATAGTTGTATTGTTCCAAAAAAACTCCTCTGCTTCCGGTCAGAAAGATATTTGTGGAGAAGCTGCTTGTCCGGTGAGGTCAAAGATGTGGGAAGTGATTTTCTCCATTTCACTTTCCACAAATACTCACAGAATAATGTGATATAGTGTGCTGTGTATTTTGGTGCTATAAAGCAGATTTTGAACAATGTGGAGAGGCCAGTAGAGACAGAGTCTGTCTTTGTGTCATAACTTAAGGTTTCAAAATTAGTATTGTGTATTAATTATGATGGTTTAAGGATCCTAAAATGCTACTTAAATCACCTTTACCTATGGGTGGGGAAAAAAGAAATCGATTAACCTACAGTATGTATCGTGATATATTTTCTTTTACGATTTTGAAATAGATTTTTTAATGCCAGAATTGATATATTTTCTTCATCAAACCTCTCATCTCTGTGGTCAAATCAGCCGAAGCTACAACTGTAGAGCCCCCATATACTGACAGTTATGTTCAATGCATTCAAACGGCCCCAATGGAGCTGACCATGGATTTATAAAGAGAACGGAGCTGATGGGAGAGCTAGCGACGGACTTGGCGATGTTAGAGGAAGTATACACGTGTGACTACATCTGGTTTTCAAAGTAAGGCGTTAACAAATGGAGCTGTATGTGCAAAATACGTACAGTATATGGAAATAAGATTGACTGGATTATATTCACCAGAAGTATAAAACACACAGAAAATACACGCTCAAAAAATAGAAGTGTATGATTCAACTTTTTTCCCATGGTCTAGTGTTAAAAAGTTAACAAAATTGCAATAAATCATAATATCAAATCGCAATACTTGAGAATCACAATACTAAAAAATCACATAACATATCGAATCGGGTGGGTGTATCGCCCCATCCCAATCTTTACCCACTCAAAACTCCTTACAACATTACATTTGTCTGGGTTCAGCTTTAGAACCACAAAGCTGTTTACTTTACTTTAATTTATGTCTGCTGGCAGATCACAGTAATTATTCCACTGTCGTGTGAGAGTAGCTTTTGGGGTGCAGTGAAAAGCTGAGATTTATGTGTTTAGATGTTTATGTATTATTTGAAATCCGTAAAAGTAATCCTCCCCCTCTACTACTGGTGGTTGTAATTAAATTGAAATGTCGGTGTGGCAACAGTCTGCTGTGTTGTTTTGAGGAAATGTACTTCTGACCAGTGGATGTGACCTGTAGAGCTGGAAAGATTTGCCTCATGCTGTCAGTTGTACTGAATGGTTGCGTGGATACTGGAGGAATGGGAGAAGGAGTGCTAACTGTGTGTGCCTTCCTGTTTTCCTTCAATCATACAGTCCTTACTGCAGCTTTGCAGAGCCTTAAAGATGTTCCTTACAGTGAGCTGGAAGTCCTGGCATCACATCCAGGCTTGTTACTGTTCCACCAGCTTCTCTAACCCAATGCAGTCTCTCTTTTTTTTTAGGTAAATCAACTTCCCAGTACGTACACTTAAATCGCCCTCATTTAAATCATTATGTCCTAAAAGTAGTAAAATTCAATATTAACCAAATCCAGAGTTATTTTCCACAACATAATGATCGGTCATCAGACCCACGGGACTGCACCACCCTGCACGCTAATATGACATATCCGGTTTTGCCAGCTTCCTGCTAACTGTATGCGCTGTAATTGGATATATTGGCTGCAATTCATCGCTTTTATTAGCTTGAGCATGGGCTGTCTGCTGTGAACCTGTACCGTGGTGAATGTATTAACGTCTCAGTTCCCAAACAACCGGCTATCGGCCAGTAGCTAGTAGTGCTAGTAGCATGACATAAACAGTGTTTAATGTAGTTGCAGGCTATTTACTAACACGCAGGGTAAAAGAATAGGACACGACCTCTTATACATCCACGGTCTGTGGTCTATTGGACATCTATTCTGTAGATCCTTGACATGAAAAAGTTTGAGTTTGCTCTCAAAATCTGTGTGCTGGATTTTTTCTAACTTCCATTTATGTTCATCGCTCACTTTATGTTCCTCTGGGAAGCAGCCGGCAAAAATGTTTAATAAATAAACAAGTAAGTAAGTAAATAGTAATAAGAGTATGCATATTTATAATATTTGTATTGCTCAACACAGGACATTTCAGTAGAGACATTAAAATGATGGCAATAGAAAAGAAATAATTGTGTTACTTTTGTACGGCACTTTGTAGGCGGACGTTTTACTGGCGTCCGGTAGTCGCTTTCAGTCCAAAATGTTGATGATGATGTTGTTGTGACTGCTGTTTTCACTTGAGCCTGTGTACATGTATTCTTAGATTCATTGTGCAAATCCTTTGACAAGGAAATGTTAATTAATAGTTTATGGGGAGTTTTGATTGAACTTAGAACTGCATTCAGAGTTGCTTCGTGCCACAATGAACTCCTGAAAGGCTGCAACGATCTACCACAGGTGTCAAGTGATTGACTCTTCTGCTTCAAATCAGTTTACTGCAGGAGAAACCGGGCGGTATAGTTCAGAAAGACAGCAGACCAGAGTGTAACAGACCTCAGACAATGTACTGTAGGAGGTTTCATGCTGTGTACATTCTTTCTCATTTTCACCCTTCCCTGTTGTCTCGACCCGATGGCCTCTGGATAAATCACACCTTTCAGAGTGAGAGCGGTGCCGTGGTTCCTCAGGAGAAAAGTTAAGATAGCATTAGTGGTGTACAAAGCCGAAGTTGATGTAACCTTGGCATGCCTCATTAGAGGCTGTGTGCTGTATTACTGTAGTTAACATTCAGGGACGCTGCACATCTGCAGAGGTGATAAATTACTCGCTGCTTCTGCCCCTTTTTCTATCGTCTTTTCTTTCTTTCTCAACTTTGCTCGTAAGAATGGCTGTCTTTTATTAAAGGCAATTGTGTGAGGATTAGATAAAAGCACCCTCGTAATCAATATGAGTTTCTGTTTATTGAACAGCGGTGGGTATTGTGTATCCACCGAGCCTCCTGTGTTGAGACTCCTGTTAAGGGAAGGCGAGAGAGGGAGAGAGGGAGAGAGAGAGGGAGAGAGGGAGAGAGGGAGTGCATTGGGGGAAAAAGAATCGGAGAACTTTTGAGTTTGATTGAGTTTGCACAGGATTGCTTTCCAACGCCCACAACACCACAGAAACTAAACAAAAACAAGATCAACAAGCCAGAGAGATGTGATTTATGGTTTTGGCTTCAGACCTAAACAGGTTTGTGCTGACACCACTAGTTTGTTGTTACAGGGTACAGTGGTGCAAGATGAGAAGCCAGACTATTGTTCATTTGACGCTACTGAACTCCAAATGTGGTTGAAGAAAAAAAACTCTACAAAAGCTGGATTAAAAAAAGAAGAAATACTGTTAAATAACAAACATGACAGAACCAGAACCAATCATATTACAGGGATTAGAGGATAAAGCAATTCAGCCTCCAGAGCAGAAAACAATTATGGTCCAAAAATAGTGCCATCGACTGCTCCCATCAGCTTTGAAAAAATTGCAACCACCGTCGCCTTCTGGTACACCATATAATCTAGTGTAAATTAAGCTTTTTCTGCTTCTATAACAAGGAAAGCCCAGAGGGTTTCCTGCCGTTAAAGGTGCAACAGTTTCTGCAGAAAGGCGAAGGCAGGTGATTGCTCGGCTGTGACTTCACTTATTATTGCACTTTCACAAGTCGACAAAGCCGAGTCCTTCCTGTGTCTTGCTTGCCACCTGCTGATTAAAGTGAAGCGGATTAGACCCGAAGTTAGCAACTTCGCCGCAGGCTCACTGGGATGGACTGACCTTTATGGCTATGTAACGTAATGACAGGTCATCTTGAGGGAAATAAGAACGTCTGTCTGTACCAAAGCTCATTGCAGTCCAATACAGTAGTTGAGATATTTCAGTCTTGACCAAAGTGGTTGACCAATCGACTGACATTGCCATCCCTATGGCCACACTGTAACTGTCTGGAGCTCTCACAAACCTAAACCTGTCTCTACTCTTTACTGATTAGTACTCTGATACCCTTTTTACACCAAAATTAGCGCGTATATGCAGTTTTTTTAAACGCGGGTAAACCCACTAAAAATAGGCGATATACTCCTTTCCCATTGCACGTGCTGTAGCGTTGCTCTGGCTTTGTTTTTTTTTTCTTGGTGTGTCACATCCGACGTCACGGATGGGCCGGCCGGCACCAGAAGCAGGGTTAGTTAACGGTGAAAATCTTATGGTGGTTATGTCTTCTTTTTTTTTTTTTATATCCGTTACATATTCAGTCTCACTTTCAAACTATCAAACGGTGATTTTTGAAACAGTGGAAAGACTAACAAAGATGGTTTTGATGACTTTTATTTTGTTTACAAGTTTGAATGAAGTGTGTGACGATGATCGGAGAGGTACAATTTGTGTAGTCTTACTGGAGTCTGGGGGATTTAAGGAGAGCATATTAACTGTATGTTTTGCATGTTAATAAATTACAATAATTGTCCAAATCCCTGTTGATTTAATTTTTTAATATATTCACTTAAACACTCGCACTGGAAAAGGGGGGAAAATTAGCGTGTCCACCCTGGTGTCATGTTTCCATCACTGGCGTTCAGATCTGGATCTTCAGGACTACTGCAGAGTCATTTGTCCTGTGAATGAATGATGATTGTAACCTTTCCCACTAAAGACAAAAGCCAGATGTTTCTTGTCCAGTGGGAAAGGGGCTTGAGACACAAGTACTGTTTGGACATTGCTTGAGAGTGTCTGCACTGGGTTTGGCTGATGAAAAAAATATTTCTGGGGGGTTGCATTGTAATACGTGTTAATTCAATAAAGGCTGTCTGGGTAATTTGGTAATTTAAAAGCAGTTTTAGATTTAATTCAACTTGTACCTTCAAGGCACCACTTTAGAGTCATTTTTGGCAAATTCATTTTCTAATAAATGCACTTTTAAAGTGCTGTTTTTTTTCCTCAGACAGAGGATGTGATGACACTACCTACAGTATGTCGCTGATGCACTAGAACTGAGTCTGCACCACCAACTCCAACAATCCCCCGGGGTTTTCTCTCATCAGGGTCAACTCTGGACTTCTCTGTGGTGTCATATTTCACTCTTACATGTTCAAAAGTCACACAGGATCTGATGTTAGCTCGTCAGTCCTAACATCTGTCCTCTTGCTGACAAGAAGATGGATAACTGTCACTGGTTTTCTGCAGGCTGACATGACTGATTCCTCAAGAGTACTCATCAATACTTCCCCGCTGTCGAGCGACTCTGTTTCTTTTCTTTTGGTGTTTCTATAAAGCCTTTCAAGAGCGTTGCTTTCTGCCGGAGCTCAGATCCGGAGCTTCTTGACTTTGCTGGCATCCATGTGGCAATGCCCTTGGATCTTCAAAGACATTCTTTATTTTCTAGTATATGCAGTCATGACTGGCAGTGTTATTGTACTCGAGGGGTTTTGGTTTACACATGATTAGCAACTAAGGGTTGTAGAAGTAAGGGCTTCTGAGAATAAAGCACTAAAATCTCAATGGCTCGCCCCATTTAATTTAAGTAATAAAATGTCCATTTAATATAATTAAAAGTGACTTTATCATTAAGTGCATGGGCGTCAGGCCTGCAGAATAACCAGCCAGTGTTTTGCGGCATGTGCTGCGAGCTACAGGAAGAGTATTGTCTTTGTCTGGACTGTATAATGACAACATCATTTGTCAAACTGAAGCCAAAGTGCCATCTGCTATTGGACCTGTTCTATGTACTATTGTAATCTCTGTGCTGCAGGGAAATGCTTGCTACATCAAAAACTAGAGGAACAATCTGAGGAGTCCCTCCAGGATCTTAGATTTTTTTTGCATTGAGTCCAGTTGGCTGCATTTGCAAAAAATCAGCAAAAAAGGTTTGAATTTTGTAATACTTTTTCACATTTTAAATTGCAATGTGATAGGTTAATCAACTTACAGATAACTGTATGCAATAAGCTCCTCCAAATGTTTAATGCATCAGGTTTTTTTCTTTTTTTTTTTTTTACCGTGAAGCAAAAACCAACATTTATAATCCTGGATTAATATCCTTAGTCAAAGTGAATTCATCACCTACATTTAATTACAGCTTAAGTCAAGCTCATTAATCATCCATCTTCTCTCTGTGAATAACATCTCAACTTGCTTGAAGTATACCGTCAATAAAATGACATACATTTAAGAGCAGGGATTTTTCATTTTGTCATGCAAAGAACAAAATTAAAGCTCCCTTCACTCAACACTCTAATTACCTGAGTAACATTAGGTTGGTAAATGTGCTTGGCAGTCACTAGATGTGCAGAATAACAAGGATGTCATGAGAACCGATACTTCGGTACCAAGTTGATGACAAAGTTTCCAAAAATGTGACAGTACTCGTTTTTCTACAGTACCGTATGTACTGTCAGGGCTTGAGACTGACGATGTCCTGTCGTCCCGGGAATGATAGAAAATGTGTTTAAGACGCAATAAACTCACTATCGATGCATCCAGGGGACGCACCCTATTTTTTCTCTGATAATGCTACATTGTGAACAACAAATCTGTGTTGAAATCGGCAGGATGAGAGCTAGTTAACGTTAGCTTTTAGCTCCGTGCAGGACTGCACTGCTTACCAGGCGATTATATTTATAAAGCATGTTTCGTACACAGAGGTAGGTTCAAGGTGCAACTAACTCTCGTCCTGCCAATTTCAACACGGGAGGTGCAAAAGTTAAGTCTAACGTGATGTGTTCAAATGTAATCTTGTAAAATGTAGTTTTTTGGCGAGAAACTTGAATAAAAAGTTGAATAAAAAGTTGTTTTAAGGAGATGATATAACAGCAATATAAAATAGATAATAGAGAGGGAATTATGACCTGTTTAACTTCCTCACAAAAACCAGTACGCAAACGGTGATAAAGGAGTGTGTGTTGAAGATTTATTGTTTAAATTAGGTTTGTTTTGCTTTACCTACTTAGATTTTTATTGAATTGGTATCGAGAATAATGGAATTTCACTGGTATTTGTATTGAATGCTAAATCTTTGTTATTGTGACATCCCTAGTGCAGATTATTTATCATTAGCTGGGAATTTAAAGTTTTTAGAGACTTTATATTCACTCTTTGTCTTGCAGTGCTCCCGAAAATCTCAATAAATACAGTACAGTAGATCGGTGGAGCTCGCTGGGAGTGATACACAGTTACATTTCTGAATTTTTGAGCTTGGAAATATAACCAGAATCAGACCAGAAAGCAAGCAAATAAGTAAATAATATGCAAAATAATCCAGTAATTGGTTGGATTTGTGTTAAAAAAAACTTTGAACACGTCACTTCAGGGGGCTTAGATGAGCCCCAGGATGATATGAGCAAATCACCGAGGTTGTTTCAAGTGTTACAAAGAGATTTCATCAACTGGTGTTGTGTATTGACGTACAAGCTACAGCACCAGACATAATGAGAAGCCAGCGAGAGTAAAGCAAACTTCAGCTATAATTAATTTAGAATTTGAAACTCTCTTCTCATAATCTTTTTCACACCTAGTGCGGATATAGCACACAACTCCTCGCTGAGTACCTTTTTATAGCTAAATGTTCTTTTCCTGCTGTGATGACGACTCTACGGAGACCCTGAGAGGCAAATGAGAAAAAAAAAAAAAGTCTGATGTAAATTGTTTTCTCTCCTGTGTTAAGTTTTAATTTACGTAACTTTCTAACACACAATATACTTTATGTACCTTGTGTTTAGAGTGCATGGGGAAATTAAAGCTCACCTGGAAGAAAACGTGAATGCTTTTAGTCTTGCACACTTCAGCCTCTTGTGGCTTAAATAAGTATTACAACAACGAATCACCTGCCAACCTTTTTTTTGTGTTTTCACCTTTTTTTCACAGATGAATGAAAAAGTAACTTGGAAAAAATTCACGTCATTGTCAGTGAAATGTCAGTTTAGTAAAATTCCACAGACCCACTTCCCGACCGAGTGATAGAGGGACCTTGGTTTATGCTGATGGCTCAGAGTCAGCTTTTGCAAACACCATAATTCAGACGAGCAGCTCAAGGTGTTTTGCACTTCACACAATTTCCTCTCCGCAGTGTGTCAGAGAGAGTGAGCACGGGGGGAAATAACTTGAGCAGAAAGCAGCTGTGAAGTGAGCTATAAAGCAACACTGTGACATCCGAATGGCCTGAAAATCATCCCAGCTTTAATGGCCCCTGCTTGAAATGATGAAGCAACATCTGCTAACAGCTGCAGATATGTCTCAATAACATAAATACAAAACGAACCTGTCTGGTCAGCCGATCGACTTCCTATTCTCTGCTCTTATCTCGTCCTCTTTGTTCATCTCTTATGTTTACTCCCCTCATGTAATCGACCTTCCTCTTACTGTCCTCTGCAATCCTCCTCGTGTCATCTCTATTGCTTTTTGAGTGCCGTGCATCATCAGCTCCGCTTCCCCGGTGGGCGGCTCTGTGTCTTGTCTCACTGGAAGCCGATTTGCATCAGGCTGAACTGGAATACTGGAGTCAAGTATCAGGAGTCAGCAGGGCTCTAATAAATTGAGAGGCTCTGAGTCGTAATCCTGCTCTTTTCCCCCTCCTGTGCTGACAGAGTGGTCCGGAGAGGATGCAGTAACAGATTAAAGAGGCTCACAGCTTGCTACACACTGCTGTAGTGTGTGTGTGTGTGTGTGTCCAGAGGTGAGAGGATCCTCTTAACATCCTCCCACCGGTACACACTGATCTACTGCTGTGGGTGAGAGTCAGCAACTTCATTGAGGTGCACTTCTGTAGTCGTCTCAAGGGGAAATACTTTGTACTATTCGCTCAATACAGACTTTCATTGTAATTGTCTCTTTCATCACGTACCACAGGAGGGATTCTATATATTCACAGTCAGTACCACAGGTTGACAGATAATGCTGGTTTTCCTAAACATAAATGTGATCTTTGCTTAACCTTCTATGAGCTATATAATCCTCTCCTGACCTTTAACAAATCAATGATTGTCTAGACTTAACCAGACCTTAAGGGAGCAGTGTGTATCATTTTGGGGGATCTACTATCAGAAATGGAATAAAATATTCATAACTGTGTTTTCAATGGTGTATAATCACCTGAAACTAAGAATCGTTGTGTTTTCGTTAGCTTAGAATGAGCCCTTCATATCTACATAGAAAGTGTTTCTACAGTAGCCCAGAACGGACAAACCAAATTCTGGTTCTAGAGAGAGACTCACGTTTTTACGTCACCTGAAGACCACCGTAGTTCTCCGACACGCTTGTGAAACTGCAGTAATATGAGCCGCAGAGTGCAAAACTGTGGTACCGCCAGCCGCCGTCTGACTTCCATTGCTCCTAAAGTAGTGTTATTATGGTAAGGATGGTCGGTAACACTTCTTTTTACAGGTCCGCAAAGTTCATGGTAATTAGGTGATAATTATCAAGGAACCCATTTGAAATTTCTTTGGAATTACTGCCAAATTACCCCAATATTTACCTCAACATTTATCGAAAATAACTTTATTATAAACATTATTTAATAATTATATGCTAAAATAGCATATTAAAAAAAATATTTCAGAGAAGTTATTAACTAATAAATTTAATGTTTTATTATATTATTAAATGTATTAAATAAATGACCAGCTATTGGGAAATAGCGGAATATAATTATTAAATCATGTTTATAATAAGTATTGGGGTAATTTGGCAGTAATTCCAAAGAAATTTCAAATAGGTTACTTGCTTATCATCACCTAATTACCATGAAATTGGCGGACCTGTAAAATGAAGTGTTACCGGATGGCCTCTGAGCGAGGCGAACAGTGTCGCCACGGATTTGCACTCGGCGGCTCATGCAGTGTTTGAAATTGAGGAGTGAGTGGAGGAGTACTGAGTTGGTTACAGCAGGACTCTAATAGCTCTCAATAATTAGAGAGGTACCAATTTAGAAAACCATTGTATGAGTCATTTCTAGAGTGACCTTTAGGTATAAGACTTATTAAGACAGAACCTCAAGCATGTTTGGAGATGGAGATTGGTTGCACCAAAAATCTGCCAGAACATGAAGACAATTACAGCTAAAAAGCACAAAACACAGTTTAATAAAGATGAATATCGCCATATGTTTCCCAGCAGTCTGAAAGGCGAAACATAAAACCAACCAAGGGCATATCTTGAAACAAGGTGAGGATGAGTGTTTTCCTATACATTGGCACACGGCCATACTGAAGATCATTATGCTCTGCCAAGATTACAGATTTGTATTTGAATCATGATAAAACTCTTCAGGCCTTTCCTCACCTCTTACAGACATTTGAAAATCAGCCACAGTTGTGTGGGGATGTCGACGGGCATGTATCTGCATACCGCTTAGTACTGTAGCATTCATGAATATATTATAAGAGCTCGACACAGGATGCAAGATGGCGTCTTATTCATTCCAATGAATGTTGCTCATCCAGCCCATATGCCCCCAAATGGTCCTTTTCCTGCTGATTTGCATCAGTATGGTGAGCACACATTTCTGTTGGATTGGTTGATTGGTTCTGTGAGTATTACAAACAGCTGTGTAATATTTATGTGTCTGATAAGCCTTTAAAAGTTCATTTAATAATAGTTTAGTGTAGTTTAATCTGTTACTCCAACTGGACTTAAATAGTATTTTATTGTCTTGCCGGTACAACACGCCCCCGCCAACACAGCCCCCTATGCTGTTTTAATGCAGGACTGTTTTCAGTCAGAACCCCGACATAGAAGAAGTCAGAATCATGTTACACACATGGAAATACTTTTCTAGGATCTGGGAAAGTGTACAAATTAGGGCTGTCAATGTTAACGCAATAACAACACGTTAACGCAAAATCGTTTTAACGCCACTAATTTCTTTAACGCATTAACGCAATCGTAGGTTGTAGCGGTGAAGATATTGGTATCTATGAAACTAGAAATCCATTGGTACCAACCATGTCATACTAGCTTGTCGTGAAGGAGGCTAAATAATGCTCCAAACTTGCGCTAAATTTTGGTGAGGAAAAACTGCCATGGCCATTTTCAAAGGGGTCCCTTGACCTCTGACCTCCAATGAAAATGGGTTCTATGGGTACCCACAAGTCTCCCCTTTACAGACATGCATCAACTCTCTTGCTTTCTAACACTCTGGAGAAAGACATGGAAGTTCAAGGGTGTCTAACCCCCGTTTAAACCCGAGAAAACTTTTCATAAATGTAATCATAAAAGATGGAATCCTCCATACACAGTGTTAATGAAAAGTGTCACCAGCTTTAACATTACATTTTTCTTGCAAGCAATCAATTGTTGGATAGGAAGGTAACTCATTTGACTTTGCCTGAAAGCCCTGATTTGTTTGCTGTTGAGTGTTTGAACCTTAACAGATAAAGTACAAATATGGAACAACAAAATGTTTTCCATTATGGCTTTGACAGACGGAAAAAAAAAAAAACTGTGAATATGCATTATGTGTCAAATGCTGTCAAATGCAACATCTGAAGGACTCTGAACGTGTCCTTCCTGGTTCCTCTGCAATACCTGTTTTAAATTGGCTTCACTCGGCTATTGTCTGATTGTCTGTCAGTCAATTAAAGAAGGAAGAGCTTTGCCTTTCACACCAGCAGATGAGAAGCTTTCCCCCGTAATGGATTATACAGTGTAATTCCCAGCGAATGTGTTTAAGGAAGGAAGGAAAAAAGAAGTGGAACTGTTTTCACTTAAACCTTTTCATCTGCATCTATGGGATCAGTGGAGCGGAGGTTCCTGTCGGCTCCATAAAGGGGACTTTTTCTCATTTTACAGAGATCGCTCAATGTGTGTGTGCATTAGGTGGGCAGGCGGTGATATTATAATGGCTGCTTGAATGCAGGGAGGAAGGTTTTATTCATTTGTTGGTGATAAGCTGTGTGATTAGTGATTTAATGCTGTCAGTCGCCTCCTCACTAAATAACTATGTCACCTAATGTGCACCTCAGGAAACGGATTAATGAATGATATTGTTAGGACACGGATTGAAAGCTCATTTCATCTTTCTTTGACACTTAAATCAGTCTTCCTCTGTGTTTTATGTGCTGTTTTCATTGCTTTTGTCCCCTAAACGTGTTTGGTCATTGTCATCATGGCAGATGTGCAGAGTGAAGCATACACCTCCATCAGGCTTCATTTCCTGAAGTTAACATCCAGGCTATTTGTGTCACAGGAAATGGGATCTGTCACCGCACAGATTCGGGCTCGTATGAGGAGCTGGGTGGGCGGCAGCAGCTGGGTTTTTTGTGGAAGGGCGACTTGACATTGATGTGTCTTAGATTGATGCCAGTCGTCCTTCAGAGAGCATTAAAGCCTCCGCCAGAATTTGTTACCATCTCTTCACGTTTGGCAGCTTCTGTAATGTAAAACAAAGCTTTGTTTGTATCCGGGGAAGATGAAAAAGTCTTAGAAGAAGCAGCTCATGTGCATTGTAATGATTGACATCACCTCTCAGGGTGGAACAAACAGCACTTTCTGCTCATCATAAAGTCCTTTAAGCTTTCATTTTACACTTCATTGTTCTTATTCAGGGAAAGCCAAGAGTCAGAAGTGAGAATGAAAACAGTATTTAGCATAATAGCCTGTTTTTGGAGAGAAGTAATCTCATCTATAAAACCAAAGTGTCTCGGCTTTTCTCTCTACGCTCTCAAATTCTTTACATCAGGACTGTCATCTCAAAATGAACCTTGGGCAACAATACAGTACTCGATAAAGTTTGACTTGTGTTATTCAGTAAGCTGAGAGTTAAAGATCAGATGTAATGATCTTTAATGGCATTGACAAATAATATCAACAATATTTTAAAATTTACAGCATGAGAAATAGTTTTGTTTTGGTGTAAGTAAAGATTACATCATGTTGCAACAGACAGAAAAATAAATGAGCAGTATTTACATTATGAATGGGGCGGAAAATATGTTCAGTTGCAAAATAAAGCGAAAAATCATACAAATAGGCAACTTTTATACAACATGACAGTAATTGAAGATGTGAGTAAACTGAGAATATGGAATCAAACTTTAAAATCTCACCATAAATACAGGAAAATATATAACTTATATGTATTTATTCTGAGGGAAATTGTTGTGCAGCAGTTGCAGTACAAAGCAGGACAGAGTGCAAATATGTAGAGCGCAAATAAAACAAAATATGAATAATAATAATGTATATCAATAAGGTGCAACAACCACTTGCCTTCTTAAAGTTATAGAAAGCTAAGATGGATTTGTTATATTTTTTATCTCAGTATATCGGCATAAATATCACATTCTAGTGGTTGATATATTGAATTGCATCTTATTAATCTATGTATAATGGATATGTTAGATGTGATTTATGTGATGTAATTAGTTGTTAGTACATTGCCAAGAAATGTAATTTATAGACAGTTGATATAGTAGATAATGAAATGGACTTTACTCAATACGTTTTAAGGAGCATTCATTCAGTGTGTGGACACTTCATAGTAAAAGAGGAAGAGTTTTTGAAACCATCTCCTTAATTTGTGAGAAGTTTGGCTGAAACATTTTTGTTAAATCGAAGGAGTCCGTTGTAGCTGCACCCCCCACATGTTCTTTAAACTGCTGCCATGCCTCAGTCTGATGTTATGAAGATGTTCTGACTTGTCTGTATTTTATTCAGCCGTATTGTTTGCTTCTTGTTAATGAATTGGGGTTTCCGCAGCGCCGTTGCTCGCTCTTTGTTCTGGCTTTGATAGCCTGTTATGGCCTCATTGCTCAGCCTGTTGTGACAAGCTTCTGTTGTTCTGCGCACAAGTCTCAGTCTGTGATTCACCTTAATGGTCCGGGAATGTAGGGGGATTTGTTCCACACAAGTGGAGGTAAATAGGTATTAACACTCACCGCTGACAATGCTACGTGACTTTGAATCCTTTTTCCATCTAAGACATGACACCACACTCGTCAGCTTGAGCTCTAAAGGGACTGGAAACCTGGAAACAGTGTGGCAAATGGGGATTTTAACAGATTTGTTCTATAGGGCTAGTTTTGGCATCCCTTAAGCTGCACACCTTAGGCATGCTGCCTAAAGTAAGTAGGGTGATCAAGTGAGCGATGGCAAACTCTGGGTTGTCAAGTGGACGCCCTCTTTCCTCAGTGTTTCGCTGATAGGCCCACGACACCTCCAGAGGGTTCAGCAGTAATTCCCAACATCCCAGGCTCAACCCTAAATGCCACCGCTCACCTGGTGGCCCAGTTGGAGTCTTTTCTCGTCATCCAGAGCCACTGACTACCTTTTTCAGCAGCTCTGGAGAGAGCTGACTGCTTGCCGGTCCGGCCTTGCCTCGGACTCCCATCTCCCGGAGTAGCATCGATGTTGATGTAGCTATGAGCCCTCCTCAGCCTAACACAACTGGTCAGACCTTTGCTTTCCAGTCACGCCGTTGAGCATTGGCTTCAAGCTCGTACCTCAGTTTCCTGCGCTCATAGGCGTTCTCCACTGCCTCCTCCCAGGGCACAGCAAGCTCAATATAACCGAGATGGAGTGAGGCTGACCATAGCATAACAACTTTAACCTCTACTAGTGACCATGTGTGGATGTGATATGAATACTGATGTTTGTTGTATAGCCTGGCTCAGGTTAAAGCCTGGTTAGAGAGAATGAATGCAATAGAACTCTTTTATTATTCAGTTACAAAGAACATAATTAAATGAAGCTTGGAATAAATAACAATTCCATGGTGAAGAAGAATTGATTTTGGCTTGAACGACTTGATTTTTTTCTCGGTTAATAAATTGTGATATCGGATCGAGGCATAGACTGACGTACTCGCTGATACGCAATCCTGAATCTTGAGCAGTATCGGACGCATTTCCAATACTGGTATCGGTATCAGAACAACTCTACTATTTACACATTTAACAGTTTTTGAGCAACATTATCATTAAGAGTCGTATTTCTAACCGCTGGGTGAATATAAGTCCAATATTCTGTCTGTTTTTGCTCTGTTTTTATGTCTCTACCACCTCCTGAGGGAAATTTCTGTCTATTTAGCTGCTAAATGGTGCACTATGTTCACCAGCTAGTACCTGACTGTGTCTGTCTGCGGTTTGCTGCTGAGCATGTAGTGTACAGTCGGCTTTTTCGCTGAAAACAGCTGCCTGCTGCTGCTGAAAACGACTTGCGACAAATGATTTGTCATACAAGTACAGACGGAGTTCGCAATTGCCGTTTTCAAAGCCTTCTTGCTCCTTAGCAGTGTGTTGTGTTGTGACTGTGACGATCTTTTCAAGAACATTTTAAGACCTCGTGTTAGTGGCATCATTCAGGACAATGAAGCGACACATCTATCTGTCCATCTGTCTACTTTTATATTGATTAATGAAGTGCAGCTGTGCTTACAGTCACACATCAGACGCATTCTGTTTGTTTTTTACTGCAGAGGTTGTTCAAGGGTCTTGCACACATTCAATGTATCTGATAAAACACTGTATTGTTAGAGAGATATTGGATGCAGCGTGTGATGGATTGGTAACAGGGAATCTCATCGACCTCTGAAGGAGTGAAGATGCTGACTCTTTAAAGTCCGGTCCTTTTCTTTAACGTCCCCTTTGCTCACGTCTGAAGGGCAACAGTTGAAATGCAGGAGACGATGCTCAGAGTGTGTGACAGCAGTCGGGTCGGACGTGTGTGTGGCTGATTGACGGGTGGATTTGAACAGTGGATGTTGGTGCTGTGAGAAGTATTGAATAGTCTCTTCCTCAGAGGCGTGAGAGTTTCCACAGGCTGCCTCTTGGCTGCGGAGAGTGATAGATGGTTCCTATTAAAGTGCGGGAGGCAATTAAAAAAAAAAGACAAGGAGAGCCAATCCCTCTCATCTGTAATCACTCTGCCTCTCGACAGTGATGCAGCAGAGCACGGCTGCAAACATGTGAGAGATGCACTCTTTAATTTTATATTTGGAGAGAGTTTTGTCATCTGTCTCGCTCCCAGTTCCATTTAATTTTGTTGTTAATCACTTTTTAAATCTTTTTTTCTTTGACTGCCCAACGTTCCTTAGATGTCACACAGCCTTTGTCAGTATGCACATTTTTTCCACTGCTTCAAAAGCACAGCAGCTTTCCTGCCCAGCTGTTTCACTCTAGCACTGGCAAAGAAGTAAGTAGAAGTTTTAACAGCAGTCCTGCTCCCGCTTGAGGGATTACCTGGAACCCTACGCCTCTGCCTTAGGTGGACAAATATTTCTGTTTGGTCATTTCCTCGTCTCCCGTTCCCCAGCATCAGTCCACTCTGCCAAACGGTGCAGACTCTCAGGAGGGAGTGGAAGTGGAGACTGTTACCTTGGGAACAACACAACCTACTAATCTTACTTCTTAAATCATACTCGGCGGGCTCAGGACAGAGCTTTAAAAACAGATCCATTTTCAGACGTCCTCCCCAAAGTGCTCCATTGTTTCTCTGCAGCTACAAGGTGCTGAGACATCTTCAACCAGCTATTACCTCTTCATAGCCTACATAAAGCATTCCTCAACGCTATAAAGGATGCCTGTTGCTGTTGTGTCCCTTTGTGTGTGTGAAAGGCCGGGCATTCGTTTACTTCAGTTTCCTGCAGTGTGTTATAACAGAAACAGGTCACTTTGCGTCCATTAAATACCACCACCACTAATGTCAGAAGAAACTACAACACCTTTATGAAATATAAGTAAAAGTACAGATCAAAACCCAAAGGAAAGGCCATATCAGAATCAGAATCACATTTATTTTGCCATGTATATACATACATGAAATTTGACTCCAGTTTTATGCAGCTCTCTCAATGTATTTACACAGAATAGAAATAACTAGGAACAATAATGACCAACAATAAAATACAATGATAAAAATAAAATGTCTCTTTACAAGTCATGTGTTCAAGTTAAAGCAATACAAATAGTACAAAGAAATACATACTGGATGGATATACATGGATTGGAATATATATTTAATGAAGGTATTATTATGTTTAACATAAACCTATCATAATAATAAGTTTTTGATAAGGATGATTTAATAGTTGGTTATTAAAAGAAATGACCGTGATACATACTTAAGTTAAAGAAATAATTTTCCAAAAGCCCCCTGGTGGACACACTATGCAATGACAAGACTGTTTCTAAATCACCTCAAACGTCTCTTTTGGCATCTCTCTATGCAATTTGTTGTTAGTTATTGGCCGACACACGATACCAATATATCTGTGATAAACCAATATTGGCTGGATGTTTAAAGAGGACTTAATATGCTTATTTGCATACGGGTATTTTGGGTTTCTACTAGAATATGTTTACATGCTTTAATGTTCCAAAAATGCTTTATTTTTCTCATACCGGCTGTGCTGCAGCACCTCTTTTCATCCTCTCTCTGTTTGAGGCTAAAAAGCCCAGTCTGCTCTGATTGGTCAGCTGGCCCACTGTTGTGATTGGTCAACTAAACCAAACTCTTCGGACTCCGCTCCAGCTCCGCTCTAACTAGCTTTGTTTGCCAAACTAGCCGCCAGGCAGGTATAATGCAAATTTGTTACTCGGTGACATCACCATGTTACGAAAAAAAGGCGGGACTTCAAGCGAGGTGTTTCAGGCAGTTCAGGAGCCGTGTTTCTGTGGGGGAGAGTAACTCCCTTTGGTGTGGACTTTGGGCTTTGTAACTTAGCAGACCTTTTACATGCACAAAACAAATATATAACACACTAAAGGATAGGGGGAAAGTACAAAAGCATAATAGGTCCCCTTTAATGGGGCTCTGTTTGCTTCATGGTCATTAATCAGAGCAGCATGTTGCAATGTCTGGGGTAAAAAAAAAACAGGCGCATCTGACTTTGCAACTTTAGAGGAGGGTAAGAAACTCAGCTGATGTCCGGCTGAAGTTAGTTTGATGATCACCAGCTAGAACCGTGCATCACCCACTAGAGTCTGCATCCAGTTGTAGGCAGTATAAGGTTAGATTTTATAGTCTGGGCAGAGCGTACTACCTCTGCTAACAGCAGTGGAAATGAAATGTAAATTTTTTCCGCATTACATAATTTCATCAGAAGGTTTCTGTGAATATAAGTGCTTTTTCTCTTTTGTCATGAATCCTTTGTGTCATTTTACGAGCTCTTGTTCTGTCATTTTCATTACATTTGATGGAGGGTGGAGGCTGGTAGACTTTTTGGGAGAGTTTGGTAGAACACTCTTTTACCTTCGTCTTAAATCGTCTTCCTCTCTCGAGCTTCATTTTGAGACACTTGGTTCTTTTTTATTCAGGGCTGCTTCTGTGTCACATAAATTGAGAGCAGTGACTCTTCAACTCCAGGTCTTTTTCTGTTAACTAAGATCCTATAAATATAACTCAATTCATGGATGTTTTGCATGATGGTGACCTGCTGGACAGGTCACCATCATGCAAAACAAGAAACTGAGGCAGTGCTCTTACTTTACCCACAGAAAAAAAATATGTCACATGAAAGTAGCAACCTGAAAGGGGCTTTCTACACTAACTGATTCAATGGAAAAATTAATGTATGCTGTCTTTGATCTTGTCACAGAAGTGGTTGTGAGTACTTTGCCAGGTGTTAATATTTCTGTCTGTGGACAGATTTTGTCAACGTGATAGCGTCACAACCGTGCAAGATGCAGTAACGGAAATTTACAGGTGTGTAGTTGAGATCAAAACGAAGGCTGAGTTCGAAGATGTGTGTGATCCAAGCAAGGGCGCCGGAAGCAGATGGGTGTAAAGTGGGGAAGGTACCCCCACTTTACACCCCTGGTCTGATTTGGCATTGCGGCAGGTGTGATCCCATCGCAAGATGGTCTCTAGTTTAGAAGGTAGAGCAGGTCGTCAACCAATCGGAAGGTCGGCGGTTCCATCCTCGGTTCCTCCAGTCACATGTCTAAGTGTCCTTGAGCAAGATACTGAACCCCAAATTGCTCTGGAAGGCTGTGCCATCTGTGTGCGAATGAGTATTTAGATTAGATCCTGATGGGCATTCTGGCATCACTAATGATAGTGATGCCAGAATTTCCTGTTGGAGAAATGCAGCTTTCAGTTGCATTTCTCAGTTTGAACATATATTTTGTTGCAGCTAACAATTATTTCCATCATTCAATAATTTATTGATCATTTTTTAGGTTAATAGTATAATCATTTACTCCATAAAACATCAAGATATTGTGAAAAATTCCGGTTACAATTCTCTACAATTTGTTTTGTCTGACCAACAGTCTAAAACCCAAAGATATTTAATTTACAATGATGTTAATTTAAAATCCTTTTATTATGTGTTTGGGATTTGGCTGTTGCACATTCTAACTATGTCTCTTGTTTCTCCTTGTTGGTTGGACTACCTTCAATGCCCTTCCTCCTGCTGGGTCACCTTCCCCTTCGCCTTCCCCCCCCCCCCCCCCCGATCCTGGTTTTCCGCTGGGCTCCGCCACCTCCCCTCCGGCTCTTTTGGCTGGCTGTCTTAGGTAAGTGTTCTGTTTTAAAGTATTACTCACAGTTTGCCTCCCCTGGCTCTGGAGCTGTGTGGGATGCAGCAGCAGCAGCAGCAGCAGCAGCATCCTCTCACAGTGAGTGAAGGTCGGGCAGAGATTTAGTACTTGTCCAGACCAGACTGGTCCAAACTGGACTGGACTGTTAGCCCAGAGCAAAATGGGCACCTCACTACTCATTCAGTGAAACAAGCTTGTAGAAACACACTGCCCTGAATGCTTTCTAGCTGTGCTCAGGCTGCAAGGTTACAAGTCACTGGTTTATTCATGTAGCGAGGAAATGAATGGCCTTTTTACATGTTTATCAAGGAATTTCAGGACACATAAAATGTAATCTGCTGCGACAACAGGGATTAATCATGTCATCTTCTGTGACACACAGAAAAATGAAAAACATAATAATCCAACCATGACTTCACTGGCTGGGATGTTTTATTGAAGCGTACGGCACGCTTCAATAAAACATCCCGGCCAGTGGTAGATTACGTACCAGCCAGGCAGCTGTTCCAGATTGTGGCTGCTGCAAAAAAGATAGACCTTTAGTGAGACATGTGATCCGTACGTTGATATAGAAGGGAAAATTGCTATAAAATTGTGAGAAAGAGGGAGCATGGGGGAATATTAAGTGAAAGGCCTGACAGTGTCTGAAGAGAGGATTGATATTGATGTTCCTGCAAATTGAAGCTTTGGATTGATTTCTCAAATTCAGTTTGACTTTAATTTTCTTTTTAAAAGCTGTGTGGCTCACACCCCGGATCTATGATTTATTCCTGAAAGAGACAGCCGGTGGTTCCCTGCAACATGACCCAGCACTTCACTTCACACACACAGTATCCAGCTCATTTTTACAGGATATATATAATCTACATGGCATGGCCCTTTACTTCCACTTGAACGCACTGACAGGACAGGACAGCATGTCACATCTGATCACTGCTCCCCCTGGTGGTGTTTGAAGCGCTTGTTGACAGAAATCACACTGTCAGCCACATTTTCTGCGCAGGTATTAATGTCAGCGCCGCGTTCAGTCACATTAATGCATTGTGTTTACCCCCCCTGCTAAATGGCGTGTTGGTGTTTTCACAGTACTTTATTTCGTCTCAGTCAAACCCTGCAGAGTTTTGCTCGCAGCCCATTATTGGACTCCGTCATGCTCACAGTGGCAGGTTCACAGTGGGACGTCTCCCCCAGCCTTTCCGCCTGCCGTCACCTCTCCACTCGGAGAGAGCGCGGCGGGGAGAAGCTTTTCACTGAGACACACAACCACAGCTTGATGCCAGTATGTCTGATCGATACTGAGTTCTCATCCTGAGCTGCTCTGCTCCACCTCTTGCTCTACCAGAGTGCTCCACTAGATGGTATAGCATAGTCAAGAGTGAAACAGTAGTTGCTGGAGGAGAGGAGGGAGGTATCCTCAGAGTGTGTGTGTGCGTGTGTGTGTCGGTGTGTGTGTGTGTGCTCCTGTATGTCTGAGGGTTTCATCAGATTAAGCAGCTCTTCTGGAGACGGAGAGTAAACATTTGCTTTTGTCAATCCTCCCCTGTGATCCCATCTCATTGTCGCAGCTTAGGGGTGAATTTGGTTCAAAGTCAACTGGGGTGCACACATATTGTGGGAGTGTTTGCAGTTTTGTGTGTGTGTGTGTGTGTGGACCTCTCTGTGTAGATATCCACCTATTAACACCTGTCAGTTGCCTCTGTGCCCCCGTGTGTTTGCTGACATCGGCCGTACGGAGGCTACGCTCCTGAAACCGGCCCTGACAGTGATTGTCAGGTACGAGGAACATGAGACATGGGATTCACAGCACGGCAGCATGATAACAAGACCTGACAGGCCTTTACCTGCATGGAAATAATTGGGGATGTTGCACTTTAAACCGTGTGTTGCAGGGAGATCGGATCGATACTGCTTGTTTATTCACTCATAGGGCAAGTCAATTGTATTCTGGCAGCCAGCAGGTTTGAGTGCGTCACGTTAAGGATGTTGGCTCGACCCCCGACACAACAACAATCGCTTCTACGTGACGGCGGGTATCATCAGAGCAGGAGGGGCTGAGACATACATGTTGAGAAGCGATTGCTTTTCCCAGCTCGCATGGCGCTTAACGGATGTTTGGTAAACTGAAATTGGTTCAGTGCTTCAGTTTGCCTCAAGACCTGACCCTCTGTTGACTTCTATTTATTTGGGGGGTAATGTTTTAAATAACCGTCTGTGTTTGATTCATCCAGTAATAACAGGGTGTGCTTGTGCAAAGACCCAAAAAGAGAAGAAAAAAAATCTGACAGGAGCTTCAATTGGCTTCAGGGAATTTTTTTTTATGCCAGAGCCGAGGCAGAGTTCTGGCTTTAAAAATAGTCTCTCTCTCTGTCTATCCCAGTAATATTCAACGAGTTCCAGGCAGAAAGTTAGAGGTTTTCAAGGTTGCTAATTTGCACAAAACACTAAACCGAGTTCAAGGCTGTGTTGTTCAGTCTAATCAGTGTTCCTGTTTCGCAGAGAGAGGCAGAGAGTAATTATGATAACAATGAGTACTTGTACCAGTTCCTCTGGTGAGCTGCTAAAGGTCATTTACTCTACTGGATCCAACCGCTGGAGGGCTGATATATAGCTGATAATGTCTGCAGGAAAAAAGAAGAACGATTCAAAAGATGCAAAAAAGTGGTCGTGGTTGTGCTTTTAAAGTAATAATCTGAACGATTTTAATTTAAATACATGTCTGTTAATTCACTGTCGCCGTATGAGGTGACATAATGGTGACTGAGCCTATGGCCCACTGATGAAAGCTCTTGCATTTGCAGTATTATGAACTGGGCGACATTCCCGTAGGGCTGTGCAATTAATCAAATTTCAATTTCAATTCCGACTTTGGCTTCCAATGACAAAAAGACAATCAACGTAAAAAGATTATTGTGCCACATTCCGTTTCATAATGACGGTCTAGTTTTATCTTGTGTTATAAATCCAGCGCACCCCTTTACAACGGTGTGTTAACCCCCCGCTTGGCGGGTCAGGGACGGCCGCTCGGCGTGGGAGGATCCCCTCGTGGGAACTCTCCTCTGTGCTGGCCAGCCCTCTCTCTTAGGTTCCCTCAGCTATACGGAGTGCTTACGTGTCTTTAGGCATAAAAATCAAGTATTAGTTTTATGTAGTCTCCATTAAAGTGTTAGTACGTAGCATTTCAATTCTGAGCAGATGAGACTTAAACCTGCCACAACCACATTTCATAGCAATATGTGTTTATTTGTATTTGTGTTTTTAAGAAGCAAATATTGGTCGGTAAATCTTTACCAGCATTATTTTATTGTCAACAGAGCTGTAGTCAGGATATTTAGAAATATTGAAGTCATGAGTGTCCCCAAAGCACCGCCGATACCCCTCAGAAACCAAAAAGAAGTTCACATTTTCATTATTATTTAGATTTTACACATCTAAATTATTCAGTTAACTGTTAAATTATGCTTTCTGTACATTTTATTTCCCAGCATGAAAGTTTAAAGGCTGGTTAAAGGGTGTTCTCCACACTGCCAGGGATATAATTATTGTGGAAAAATGCAAAAGTCTTATTTTACTTATATGTTTATTCATTTATTTATTTATTTTGGATTAAATGTAGTCATATAAAACATGGTCAGTCTAAATAACTGAAATCCAATGTGCTAAAACCCCCAAATTTACAAAATAAATGCATGACCTCAGTGTCCTCAGTAGTATCTGTAGCATTGTTTGTCAAATATCATATCATGAGCCTCTATCCGTTGCACACTTAAATCCTTTTTATTCCCGACAGATTTGCCGCATGTCTAATCAGAGGCACATTAAGGGGTGCACTTTCTATAAACTGCATACTTTCTTCACTTTGTTCAGTCCTAGTTTTGCTAATCCTCTCTTCGTCTGATTTGTGGATTTGGAGAAGACCCACATACTGCGTGCCTCGAGGCTTCCTGTAGGAGGTGCTGTGGGCGTTTGAGGTGATGTGGTCATCGCTGTGAGGGATTCAGTCCGACAGTCAGAGCGAGATCTGCACTCACATTCTTAGTTATAAAGATAATGAGGTCTGCATCAGCGGGCGGGTTCTCTGCAGCTCCTGCAGGACGAGCAGAAGGTGGCTGCTAGGTTTTTGGATTAAACACTGATGCATTGCAGAATGAGACCAGCGGCGTTGAAAAAAAGCCTGCCCTTTTCAAAACTACTCGCTGAATGCTAACATTATTTGCGTTAAATAGCGGTCCACTTCTGTGTTTCAGTACGTTTGGCTTTCTCACCTGATGCAAACCGTACCCGAGTACACATGAACCGCACTCCAGACCACCTTTTCAAGTGGACTCGAGTATGAATCGACGAACCGTGTCCGAGCGTTCAAACTAATCAAAATAACTGGGGGTCAAGTGTACTCTGACCTGGACCCTTGTCCCTGATGTGAAAGCAGCCTAAATGTACTTTTAAGTGAAATAAGCAATCCAGAGTTTGCTTAATAGAACCAACCTCAAAATGAGCTGATTCACCTTTAGAAAAAAAGGAACAATATATCTCACATTTAGCAGGAAACCTCACTGGTTACACAATGATTTTAATAAATATTTAAGACATTCACAAGGACGTCTGCTCTACACTACACAGCTTGCTTAACACTTTAGTTTAACACAGACCGAATGAGTTCCTTCACAGTTTTACTGTGAGAGTCAAACAACTATTAATCATCCGACAGGTGTTGGTCATTTGAGCTTGGCTATTACCTAGCTAAATGCCAAGTCCTAGTCTGAAAAACAAGTGCAGTCCACTAGCTTTCAGTGGAAATGACAAAATAATAGAGTAGTGTTGTTCAAGAGAACCAACTTTGATCCACTCTAGCAGTCGAGCTACGCAACAGCCAAGAGCTGTTTAAAGGGTACAGGTGAGAAAGTTTGAAAACAGGGGCCGGCTAAAAATTACATGGCAGACTATTGTTTGGAATCAGTCGGGAGAAAATGATACCCAACCTGCCGTTTAGCATTCAAAATCAGAATAAGTATAAGATAATTCTTGTCTTTCTTCCTTAAAACTTAAGCATTCATTGTAGCGCAGGACTACCCAGAGCTTTATGATTTGTCCACGGCTATTTTACTGGCTTCACCCTTTCCTTCTGAGGATGTCACAACATCCGATTGACATTGACAGGTGAGCTAAACTGACACGAACAAATCGAGCAGTAAAGCTACTGTGAGGGATTGACAGTGCTGGAAATCCATTTATATATTTTGTGACTGAGTTTAGTTTAGTCAGTGAGGCTTACTGCTAAATTACCACAACTTCCTCATCATCGTCATCGCAGCACGTAAGTTTTGGTTGCCTAGTAACGGCAGGCACGACAGGATCACCACCTCCCGAGCGCCTTGGATAAAAGGATGAAAGTGCCACGGCTGGCATTTTCCACACGTTTTTAAACTCAACATATGAACGGCCACAAAATAGTAGAAACAAATTGGAACTGGCAGGGAATCAGTCTGCATCGAACACAGTGTTGGGAGCGAATTTGTACAGTTTATATACTGAGTGCACTGTTTCATGCCGGGTTTGGAAGCGGGAAGGTGCATGCATTAGTTTTTGTAGTTTGTGCTACTGATTTGGCCAGCGGTTGGAGCAGCAGTGGCTGTGACACACAGCTCATGGAGGCAATTAAGGTGCTCCAATTGCAGCAAATAGCTTTAAAATTGTTCTTTCTCTCTGAGTCATATTTTTAGAGTCAAAGTGACTCCAGAACTTCATGTTTATAAATTTAATTCAGTATCCATTTTGTCTGAGAGGGAACCCTAATGGTCAGACTTTGAAAACCTTAAACTGATTCATCTTAACCCTCTGAGACCCACAATAGACCAGTTAGGGGAAGATTAATTTGAGATGCAGCTCAGCACTGTTTCAATTTGTTCTAGTCATAAATTAGAAACGACATCAATTCATAAATTAATTATTTAACATGAATTCTGAAAGTGCATAAAGGCTTAGAATATTCTGATGGAAGTATATGATGTCCATTCCCATTCTCTATTATGTCTCATAAGTTGTTGCAGCAATTTTTGGGATGATACCATTTGTTACACAGATTTTGTGCTTAATTTAACCATTTTTTTCCACCCGAGAATTGATAAAAATGATCAATAATCCCTCCAAAATCCCACATTAAGACACCAAGACCTTGAGGAACACCATAGGAAAAAGCCATGCTGTGATTTGGTACCGAATACCTTTGACATTTGGAGATTTCTGCAAGAATTGCATTTTTTGGTGATTGGATAGGGAGCACTTCTGTTCTGAAAACTGCTCACAAATCCCCTTATTGTCAATCTACCTAAGAAAGCCATCCATCCTCTGAATGGTCTCTAGTTAATGACTGTAAAGTTTCATGAGGCTGTGATTATCCTACACTTCAAAACAGGTCATTTTATACAGTGAGGTAACATTTTATAAAAATGGTCTCACTAGAATAGAATGGCTACAATGGGGACTAACATCATCACACATGAATACAATTGGGTTCATTGGATCCACAGGAGTCTCAGCTTCCCAGTCAAACACAATGTTTGTAAAGGGGAGACTTGTGGGTACCCACAGAACCCATTTTCATTCACATATCTTAAGGTCAGAGGTCAAGGAAACCCTGGCCATGACCGTTTTTCCTCGCCAAAATTTAGCCTAACTTAAGAGCGTTATTGAGCTCCTTCCTGACAAGTTGGAATGACATGGTTGGTACCAATGGATTCCTTAGATGTTTTAGTTTCATGTGATATCATGTGATCTGTATAGCTTCACTCTAGTTCACAGTGTTAAAAAAAACAAGTGACGTCAACAAATCAGAAAAATGCAGCCGTATGGACAAACATAAAAGCAGCAGACCATCAGGGTATATTGATGGTGCTCTGGGGATCAGTGAATGAAGCTGTGTAAAAAATTTAGTTTGGCCTTTGCGTGCCATGGGGACCAGAGCCAATCTTGTTTTGGTCTCAAACTGTGCAAACACAATTTATTTCTGTTATTCCGCCACATCAAGAATGACCATTCTGACCTTTGGTTTTTACTTTGTCCACTGCGTCCATATCTACAGAATGGGAAAGCGATAGGCGCTTCTGAAGTATATCGCAAGCCAGTGTGTGAGCTGATGAAAGATAGATTTCATGCTCATATCTGGAAGAGGTCAGGAGCTGCTGAGGGAAAACTCACTCTCAGCAGCGTTGTTCTTGATGAGGTAGACTGATATTTAGAGATGTGCACGTTTAAATACACTGCAGAGTCAGCTTAATTCAAAAACATCTATTCAAACAAAGTCATTTCAGTAGTTTAAATTAGTCTTCACTTCTGTAAGCAGGTTTTATTGTTGCAAAGAGAAGAGACGATCCCTGTGGTAATCTGCAAAAAAGATGATGTGACAGTCTTCAAAGCTGTTCTCTAACCTGTCCTAGATTTTCATAATTGTTCAACTTCAGTTCCAAGTTATGCAGACAGTCGGCTCGAATTTGTTGTTATTGAAAACACCACAGCACACAGAGTGCTTCGCTGTTTGGTGCATTGGCAAGAGTTATTTTTGGGTCATAGTTCTGTTTGTCCCGTCTTTGCTTTGTGTTGGCGTGTTTGCTTTCTTGCCTTATAAATTGTTTATCCTGTGTGTTTACCTCGGGAAGATCTACGGCCATGTTGGCAGCAGCTAATGGGGATCCAGGTAAAGTTGAAAAAATGAAATGTTACTCTTGCACGGCTTTGGAAGAAATCTCTCTTATCTTTTATTACGATGTCTGCTCATGCGCTGCAGACTATCTGTTAGATGTCAAGCGGCCCTTGAAATTTGTGGTTTCATAAAACCGGCTTCATTTTTGTGTATTGTTTTCTCAAGATAACCAAAGATAAACAGATGACTCTGATGCGCTCCTTTGCTTTCTCTCTCTTTCTCTGTCTGAGGGTTGTGATTCACTTTAGGCTGAAAAGCATAAAGCTGTCTGTAAAAACACACTTTTTCACAACACAGGTGCTGGAAAAACCACACAAAAAAATCAGCTATGGTAAATGAAAGTGGTGAAGTGGTGGTTTGATCTCAGGCTCATAATATAGAATGTAATACAAGCTGTGCAGCCCACAGTAGGTGTAAATAATTCAATATAGCTGTGAATAATGGTTCAATACTACTTGTATCTGAACAGGGTTCATTCAAAATATCAAATTCTGAAAAAATTATATATTGGAGTAATGTCTCCCTGAGCAGAGAATGAAGTTGCTCTCCCTCTGTGTGTGTTGTATACGAGCTTCTCTGTGCTTTGTTGACATATAACCTTATAGTTATTGTAGACATGTTAGTGCATGTGAGCGGTCTCACTGGCTAGCTCACAGCCGCCGCTCTGCACTTCTCTCATATGGCGGTTACAGAAGATAACACTGGAAGCATTGCGCCAACCCTCTGGATCTCCGCCAAGGCAAACACTGTTAGCTCTGTCAGCACTGTTGCCATTGTTTACAATGTTAGCGCTGTTACCATCGTTAGCTGAGCCAGAGGGATTACCCATTTTTCCAACGGCCTGTTATTTCGAAAACCCCAATAGTCCAAAAAATGTCCCATTGGACCGAAAGCACATTTGTCCGACAGCCTGTTAACCCGAAAACAAACAGCCATTGCTTTGAAGGCCCATTGCTCTGAAATAATCATCAAATCGATAGTGTGTTTTTGAGAATCTATACAGTATCACAAAACATAATATAGCAATATTCTATTTTTTTGATATTTTCTTACACCCCTACTATATTCTCAATTTCACCTTTAAATATTGTGAAATTGTCCACTTCTATCTAAATATGTTTTCTCTTCTAGTTGCTGCTACCTAGGTTTTATTTAATTGAAAAACATCAATGAGGTTATCTGGATCTCAAAATGTTGGAAGGAATTCACATTAAGTCAGAATAAGTCTTTTTAAAGAGTAATATCTTGTGTGTTTTGTGCCGCAGTGAAGGTTTCCATCTCAGTGTCACATTGCTCTTTAGCCATACGGCATGAGGAAATTACCATTCTTAAATTAATTTCAGTTTTTTTAATTAAACCTTTAACAGCAAATCAGTTTACCAGAGCGATTTTCCAGTTTAATGAAATTCAAAGTAAAATCCCTTAAAATGTCTTAATTCAATCTGTCGGTGTATTTGACTTGCATCAGGTGGGACTTTGGTTACGTCAGCTTTGTGCCTGAGGGTAACGAGATAGTAATGAGCAATTTTAGGCCTGTCTATCAGCGTCCCAATTATTGTTTTCCTTCCCTTCCTCGGAAGAGATCCAACGCCGTGTGAATAAGTGGTTTCAGATTCAGATGTCATTGTCACAGGAAATCCATTCGCTCTGCCACACGAATTTGTCTGAGCATGAGCGATCTGCTACTACGTTACAGTGTGCAGGACAATCAGATTCTCTTAATAAGATTAATCAGTCCAATGATTGTCGCTTTGTCTGTGTTCCTTCTGAAACTGATGAAATACCCTCCTGCCCACCTCAACCTCAAACCTCATCTGCCATGACCAAACCAGCTAGCACCAAATTGAGCGCTGTGTCGAATCATTTGGTACCATTTCCATTCTGGCAGCCGCTGAAATTTTTTTTGGAAAGGGAAGGCGGTATCCAGTCGTGTGTGTTAAGGCGTCATGGAGAGTCTGTTGGTTTACTGGGCGAAGATTTGTCCTGCAGTCTGGAGTGAATCCAGAGGAGCGTTTCTACCGATAGCCAGCCCTTTGACTGGGGGAGGCTGGGATACTGGGCAAAGATACAGCCATGAGCCATATTGGATGTTAATTTTCGAAATGAGTCTAGCAGCAGGAGATGGGCAGAGCTGTTTTAGTTTTACTATTTAAACACGGACACTAAAACATGCACACACAGTTCAACTCATACTGGCTTTCTCTTTGTCTCACACTCTAACATGCACATATAGAAACACAAACAAACAGGTATCACACTGTTCTGCAACTCGGCCACTGTGCAAAAAAAATCAATAAATTGTTCCAGTCCAATGTTCCCTGTTCCCTGTAGTGTTACAGCAAATAAAGTCTAGAAATCATAGAGATTCTCAGCCTCGGCAGATGGAAAGTAAAGAAGCCAATATTTTGGCCTGCAGGGTTGGATACATCCTCACACATAGCAAACTGGTGTTTATGAAAAGGAATCCTAGAGTACTATTATTTCTAGGGATGGGAAAAAAAATCCATTCACCTATATATCGCGTTTTTTTAATTATGATTTTGAAATTGATTTTTTAATGCCAGAATCAATATAATTGCTTCATTTAAGTCAATGTGGAGGTAAAAGGAAGTTACTACTTTTATTGTTGTAGTCTGAGTAACGGGACGTCATATCCATTTCAATAAACCAAAATACAGCCTCAGTGAGCTGAAACCATGGATGTTTTATTAGAATGAGAAAGTAGAAAACGGTGAAGGGTCCACTTGGATACAAACTGCACCCTCACATGTTAAATCCAAAGTGGTAAACACTCCAAATACAGTAAAGTATCGAGACACTTTGGGTTTCACACATTGCCATTGTAAAAGTACACATGGCTGGAAAGCTGCATACTAACTCTCTCATGGACAGGAAACGTTATCATATTACGGTAACACGCAGTCAAGCCAGTTGCCACTCACATCTCTGTGGTCAAATCAGCCGACGCTACAACTGTAGAGCACCCATATACTGACATTTATGTTAAATGTATTCAAACAGCCCGATGGAGCTGACCATGGATGTATAAAGAGAACGAAGCTGACTGAAGAGCTAGCGATGGACTTGATGAAGTTAGTGGAAATATAGATGTGTGACTACGTCTGGTTTTCAAAATAAGGTGTTAACAAAGGGAACTGTATATACAAAATACACATATGGAAATAAGATTGATTGGAATATATTCACCAGAAGTATAAAACATTACATGTCCCTTATAAATTAATAAGAAAATGCCACTATCGCAATACTCAAAAATTGCAATACATATCAAATTGGCACCCTAGTATCAAGATAGTATCAAATCGGGAGATAGATGTATCGTCCTAGCCCTAATTATTTCTAAACCACACAGAGTTTGGCATATAATTGATACTGTGCATGCTGGGTGGTGTGTCTGTGTGTTTGGGAAGGAGTCGAGAACAGTTCGAAGGTTCATAGAGAGTGTGGTGTATTGTGTAAAGACCCAGCCCCTCATGGACCACTACTGGTTCAGTTCCAGCTCAGCCGCTTTCAAAAGTCATCAGCTCTGTAATGAAGTGATGATGCACGTTGGGATTGCAGCCATCCAATACTCCCGCAGTGACCCAGTATGAGTTTTCCCCTCTCTCCTGTCCTCCCACTCTTTTACCTAACTCTATATCCCGCTCTTTCTCCATCCATGCTGAGGTGTCGGGGGCTCTGCCAATCGCTTGCATTCTCTCTAGTAGATTAAGAGAGCCACAGGGGACAGCTCGGAATGAGGGAAGAGGAGAGCGAGAGGGAAAACAAATGCATCTAATACTCCAGCCATCGCCATCCTGTCTCTCAAGAGGGGTGTGAGTTGGCGTTTGAACTAAATGGTATGATTAGATTTGTCCCGTGTTCCAACAGTAGCCCTGCCCACCCCCACCCCGAGGCTTTAGGCGCTTTCTACTTCCACTAAAAGCATCACAGCTCCGCCTTTGGGTGCCAATGTGCCATTTTAAAGAAGTTGTTTGGTAAAGTGTGGCTTGTCGAGGAACCCTGCAGAGAGTGTGATGATTGAGGCTGATGGGGAGCGGAGGAATAGCGGCGAGCGTCTCGGCCCTGTGGGGGCTGCGTGTTGACTGAGCTAACCCTGACGACATCATTAGATTGGATAGATGAGGAGCCCCAGGAATAGAAATGTGTCCGTGCTTGTTGATGCTGGTAGGGTACACTTATTCGTAGAGGCTAGTCAAGGTTACCTACTGGGTCATTTTAACTGGTAGCTTCGGTATTTTTCCATCTCGACCCTTTTCTTCCCATGTTTTTGTGTCTAAGTGACTAATAGGGACAACAATTTTTCAAATTGGTCCAATTATCATAGCAGGCAATTCCACACCGTCAATTTACATCCACTAAAAGTGCTTGTTTTTGCTAATGACAGACTCAGATTATTATTATAAGTGTCTGACAACTTTATGGAAAAGATCCTACAGAGAAATAAAACATTTTTCTGTTTGTTATTGTGTCATGTGACTAGTTGACACAGACAAATGTGGAAATGTGAGTGTGAGTTAGAGAGGAGTGCCGGTGTTGTCGGAGTTTGTTGTGTTGGGAGTATAGAAAGCGTAGCTTAGTGATAATCTAAAAGATTTTCAATGTCATGACATTGTATTTAGATAATAGACTTCTTCTGGAGCAGGAATTGGATACAATAACTAACAGACCGGATCAAGCAAAAGGTAAGAAACAAGTTTCATTTCTCTGTAGGGCCCTTTCCGTAATGTTGGGAAAATAGGGTCCAGGTTGAAAAATACCGAAGTTACACTTTAACACTGTTTGTTGAAGATGATAAAAGTTACAAATGTTTACCAATTCATCATCCATTCACTATGGTGGTATTGAAAAACGGTTCTTAATTAGTTCCACATTTTAATAACTATTGATTCAAGCTTTTGCTTCCTGAAAGGGAAGTTTGAACTTACCCGGCCTCCGTCTGACATTGTCAGACAGATCTGGGTGTTGTTTGGGATATTTTGATGCTTGTGTTGATGTGATTTCCAGTACCCACACCAACATTATACTTTTTTGATACCTTACTTTCAGTGCTTCAACTTAAACTCTGACTACTCAACAGATCTTGGTTAAAATCAAAATAGTTTTGAGGTTTGTACTCTACTCAACTGACATATTGATGCAAACATACATGCTCAAAACTGTGCCTAAGCTTAACAAAAAAACAGTAGTTATACAGCAAAATGTAACCACTGCTGATTAGAAGTTAGTCAAAGCATTTCCTGCAGCATATGGTAGAACAATACTGCATTTTAGTGTTCCCATTTAGTCATAATGACCCCAAAATCAAAGCCTCACCTTTACTTCTTTTGTAAGGCGGCCTGAATCTGCTGAAAGTAAATGTGTTTTTTTTTGTCTTCAACACATTAGTTTATTTTCTGATTCAAACTATAAGACAAGAATCAGTATTTGATCATAAATTGAAGCGCAGTTGGAATCACAGTCAGTCAATCTATATGATACACAACTCTATAGATATGATTTACGTATTGCAGGGTTTCCCACGGTGTTTTATAGCAAAGGTGGGTCACCTCATCTGAAACAGACCAAAGATCACCTTTGCTAATGTCACATGAAAAATGTATATACTTTTATGAAATGTAGCATTAACCTTCAAGGAAAAAATGCTGCTACTTCATACATCAACAAAAAATTGTAACATTTAGTCATGATCCAGATGGTTTATCACATCAGCTGAACAACTTCCTCAGGGAAATGATCTATTTAGCCTAAAATCTCCATTTGATCTTTAGTGTAATCCAGCTGTAATACAAGTCTGTAAACCAGTCCTAAAAGTAAAAAATGTTAACTTTAGTTTCCCAGGTTGATGTCTTGGCAGCAGAAGCACAGCAATCACACCAAGGGTTTAGAAGAAAGTGCTGCCCCTGGGCAAAGCACCTGTTCTGCAGTTTCTGCCAAAAACCTTTTTGTACCAGTGTGTGTGTATGTGACGATGTACAGTGTGTTCACCTAATATATGAATATATTCATCCATCCATACCTTTCTTGTACCTCCGGGGTGTTGACTGGCTGGGCAGGAGAAAACACCAGGGAGATTTCAGTGATGAGGAGCAAACATGACATATATTTATCCACAGGTCCATGAAGTAATTCTCCAGCTGTCATGTGAGTTGTTATTGTTGTTTCCAGGCTTGTTGGTACATTGCACCCAGGGTGATATTCCTGTTTGCACGGATGTGAAAAGCACAGCAAGAGTGCACTGTGTTCCACGTCCTCGGGCGTGTGTGCCCCGGTTATATGAGTGTAATATTTAGTTATTTGTGCTGCCTGTGTGGAGGTGAGGGAATAGTGTGCAATAACGTTTTACAGTACCTCAGGTTATAGTCAAGAATATCTCTGTCATGAGTCCATGGTTGCTTGTAGTCCGTTTCCTGTTTTATTTTGAAAAGCTCACTCTCCTTATGTGTTATGTTTGGTTTTACCCTTAGATTGTATATAAAAAGTGGACATAGTCACCGTGACGTCACCCATTGGTTTGTGGACTGCCTTTTTGAAGCTTGAGTTCGGCATTTTGGCCATCACCATCTTGGTTATGTATTGACGAAGACTTGAAACTAGCAATTGAGACCATAAACTCATGTTTACAATGTTTACTGAGGTAATAAATCAAGTGATAAATGGGGTCATTTTCTCATAGACTTCTGTACAATCGAAATTCTTCTTGCAACCAGAGGAATCGCCTCCTGCTGGCTATTAGAAAGAATGCAAGTTTAAGGCACTTCCGTATTGGCTTCACTTCTCAGATCTCGGAGTTGCCCACCTGTTGTCTGTCACACCTTTGTTTCATTAGTTGATTAGTCCCTTGTGTATTTATGCTGCTTTCCGTTAACCTCAGAAGTTGAAAATCAAAGCTGGGAGTGACATCACACCCAAGTTGATCACATTCCATTACAACATGTCAGAAAAGCAATACCAGTTCTAGCCAGGTTAGCCATTGTAAGCAATACCAGTTGGTAACAACGTAATACGCATGGCAACATGTCTACAGATAGAAGTTGGACAGTACTGTGTGTACGACTGATTTAATGAGACACAAATAAGTGTTAATAAACAGTATATTACTACAGCTTCCGTTTCTGTTGATGCGCGGAGCAGTCATCTTAGATTTTGAGGTCGGGGTTTGTGATGTTCTTCTGACTTTCCGAGTCGGAAATCCGACTTCAAGGGGCGTTCCAGTTGAAATTACAGACTGGGAACTCAGAAATTGTGACAATCCTTACAAAAAGACCATTTTACACTTTTATTAGTTACCTTGCTTATTGTTTAATCTCTAGAACTTTGTTTGCCATTTGGTGAATAATTAGTCAGAACAGGAACAGAAATGCTGAATCACTGCATTATTTTGGTTTAATGCAATTCATGATTTAAATACCTAATTTATTCTGGTTGTACTGAAAAACAAACAAACAACCAAGTCATATTTAATCCTTTTTGCATTTTTGAAAGTTTAATTGATCGTTAATGTGGCTGATGTTTTATGCTTAAAATTTGCATCCTCAACTACTTCAGACTCACTGATGGGCTGCATTGAATTTTAAAACTGTCATGTAATGGGCCGGTGTTTATCATGAAATGTACCCATTACTACGGTTCTGTCACTTAAACAATTAACCATAACAGGTCCCATTTTACAATAATTGAAGAAAAAAAAAAAAGACATTGTAAAGCTGGGGAGTTTTATTTTTTCTCAAGGCCTTTTCTCAGTGTTCACTTTTATTTAACTTCCTCTATCAGAGTAAAAACTGTTCCGCAAAAGAGGAATGGTTTGCAGACAGTTATGAGACAAGAGTTGATGGTACAAATACCTCTTTTGAATAAACTGTGTGTACTTATTGTATCGTTAGTGACCGAGCTAAGCTAATGAGTTTGCTAATTGGCCATGCATAAGCTTGTTAGGTCAGAGCTTTACATTGGTCACCACAATGTAATTGGGAAAACAATTAAGTACTTAATGTAATCTCTTGGAGACACGGATGCCAAAATGTGCAAAATAGTTTGGGTATTTTTTAGAGTTTATTGCTGTATTTCTCACTGAAAATTAATCTGGAGTTTTCTTTAGGCTGCTGTTGTTGAGGATACATCAATCTGATGTGATGTCTTATCAGTTTAAAGCTTCTGAATCACACCAATAAACACTGACAATTTACAAGAACCCACTGGAAAACAATTCATCACCAACATCTGTCTTTACCCTCTGGAGAGAAACCCTGTCATTAGTGGCGCTGTAAGGCAGTTTTCCATTATGCCAGCTGCCAGACGCATTTCACTGTTGGTGAAAAGTCAAGGTAACTGAGAAAGCATAGTTTGTGGTGCAAAGTTCACATTTGAGAGAAATGAGAAGTTAACAGATGTGTCGCTATCACACCGAGGATTTCTGTCAGTGACAAGTGTCTCCAGTTGTGTGTTAAATTACATGCATTTTTATTAGTATGTGACTGCTCTTCTGTGCTCAGACAGCCACCAACACATTGTTATGCCGGGGGTACTATGTTTTGAGGTCGTCCGTCTTGTGAACGCAATATCTCAGGAACGCCCAGAGGGAATTTCTTCAAAATTGGCACAAATGTCCACTTGGAATCAAGGATGAACTGATTAGAATTTGGTGGTCAAAGGTCACTGTGACCTCACGTCCGTCCCAATCTCGGGAACGCTTTTAGCGATTTTTTCAAATTTGGCACCTGGACTACAGGATAAACTGATTAGATTTGGGTGGCCAAAGGTCAATGTCACTGTGACTTTTGACCATAACTCAAGAATTCATATGCTAATTATGACAATTTTACACACGTCCAATAGGATAAATGATAAAGTGATGACATTGTGGACATACATGGATGTAAACTGCAACTTCACTGGTTGGCAGAAGCATACAATGGCGAGGCGGTAATTCTAGTTTTCTACTCCTGTGCACCAGAGGGCTTAAGGCTCTGCCAGATGAGGTTTGGCTGCTGACAGGCAATGCTGTCTTAATCCAATGCAAATTTTATTCTGATGAGGAAATGACAATGATCCATGAAAAAACACGATCAAATTAGGGAATTCTCTCAGTCCAAAAAGAGCAAATGAATAATTCCGAGCTGGCTGCATGTGCACAGCATGATTTCTTTGTTTCTTTGTTCTCACAAAAGGCTGCTTTGCTGGCTGTATCGCTGCATGGAAATTAACATTTAAATTCCTTCTCAACTATTTGTTTGTGACTCTGAAAACATATGCTCCTCAAAACAATAGCCAAGCCTTTCAAAGCTGGTTTTGTTTCAGTTGCACTGCGTCTGATTTTCTGTTAAATTACACACAGAATTCTCACAGCTTGTAGATTTTAGTTTAATGATTTATGCATAAAGAATTACAGGGCAGAAAGAGATGAAGGGGATAAGCTATATGAAGGAGCTATTGGGCTGATAGCATTGACTTTTTTTGAAGTGTGACTGAAATGGATGAAATTTGTCAGTGAAATCTGTCCTGCTTATGCAACGGCAATGTGAGGCTGGTGAATTTTCCAGAGGACACTTTGTTCCCTCCGGGCCACCTGCGACTGATGCATGTCTACATTTTCTATGGCTGCAGTTGTAAAAGAGTAATCATCTCGAGGCCAAAACATAAAAATAGCATTCTCAAAATATATCTATGATGAGTTGACAGTAAATTGAGTGAAGACATTTAAAAAAAAAAAAAGGATGATGATGAAACATATGTTTAGCTTTACAAAGATTAAAGCCCCATTTTGACATAATTAACATTACAGTGGGAGAATGGAAATGAACCCATTCACCGTGCTCCTTTGCTAATAGCAAATTTGGCATACTTTCAATGGTGCCAGTGTGCCAAAATGTAAAACAAATATAGGCTAAAAAAAGAGGGCACAAAAGAGAATACCAGTACCAACATTACAGCAGCCCATTTGATTAGCTTTTATGGGATTAGCTCTCCTGATGGGTTTATGTTTTTTTCTTTTTTTATTGGGCTGATGATAAAAGTGCAATTCACCCTGAAGGTAACATGAATTTGTCTATCACATCCTCCAGGGACCATCAATGCCTCTACAAAATATTAGGCTAATCCATCCAATAGTAGCATTATAGTCCTATCAGTGTGGACCAAAGTGGTGAACTGACCAACAGACCGACATTGCCATCCATTGCCATCTCATACACCGTTCGTAGCTATACCTTCGAAAAGTAATGCACTGTAATTCGTATATATATCCCACCAAATCAATTTGTATATACTACACGAAATTGTGAACCAGGAAGTATTAAGAGTGTCACACGCAGCGTTGGGAGGAGGTCAGGGTGGATGGGTGGGTCAAAAAACATCAGACTTTCACCCAGGATGCTGGTGTTCATATCTTGTTTGAAACCAGAAGTCAACGTTGATTTGTTTGTCACGTAACTTCCATACCTAAGTTACGCCACTTCCGGCGTTATTTTAACCCGCACCATGATCTTTTCCTTGACCTAACTAAATACTTTTGTTGCCTAAGCCTAACCAAGTTGTTTTCCTGTGAAGACGGAAGTTTATTTTGAAAAGACTATGTACATGTAACGAAAGGAAATTGACACGTGTTGCTGGACACTCGCAGGAAAACGCATAAAAAATGAGGAATAACTTTTCGTAAGATATCATACGCGTAAGCGAAAAGAGACAGATCAGAGCGGGCGGGAGTGGAGGTTGATGGGTCCATCAAAAACAAGGCTTTCATTCAGGAGACTGTTCGTGTCCCAAGCGTCACATTACAATCAGCTGTTCGTTCATGTCCCCTGTCCCATGCCCCCCTCATTTTCACTGTACACTGTACACTGTTTTAAGCCCAACCATGTAGTTCTTACCTATAGTGGTTTTGTTACGGTTGTTACGTTACGTTGTTACATTATTATTTGAACACAATCCATGATATTTCTTAACCTTGACCAAGTAGTTTTGTTGTCTTAGCCTAACCACTCGTTTCACGGCGTTAACCATGTGGCATTGTGCATTTTTGGGTTGCACAAGGATACATTGCACACTGAAAAGAATGCCAACTTTATTTTTATTTCTTAGACTAAGAATGTATAGAATTAAATACGAACAATTTGACCTTTACGATGGAAAAACTGTACAATCTATAAACATAACCCAACTAAATGTTGATTGACTTGTCTCAGTCCCTTCATGTTGGTGTCGGTATCATAACATCACATTCTTTCTGGATATTAGAAGCATTGTCGGTTGATATGGTGAATTCACTTCTTTCTGTGAACTTTTACCACCATGCAGAGTACATTCCTCACATATTCCCCCTGCACAGTCCTACAGCCATTACATGTACTTTTCCCCAGCTACCATGGTAGAAATTACTGCAGAAATTGCCGACCTTTTCATGACTACGGAAAATGAGCACTTCCATCCTTCCGAGTCCTCAACAACTCGTCTTGTCATTTCCTGGGTCATTCGGTGAAAGCCAAATCCTCGAGGGTTCGGCAGTTTGATTGACGCCAAAAAATCGAGACAAGAAAATAGCTCCCTGATTGGCTGTTATACTCTCATTTGGTAGCAATTCACAATCACTTGTCAGCTCGTCCTTGTTTGAGGATTTGTTGACATGTGCATGTAAAACAGGGTCAAAAACACTCAAGAGAGAGAAAAAACATGTATTAGATGATCATTTGTGCTTGATTCCCACCTCTGCAGTCATAAAATCTAAAAATATTAATAGAAATAATGTTGGATAGTTAACATTAACTCAGATTTCTGACTGTTTGAAATATTAAATAGTAAAATGACATAATAGAAGACCCCAGCATGTGAGTGTGATGTGTACGGATTATATCAGCTGCTGTGATCTCGCCCAAGTGTTGCATGTTGAATAAATATAATTTTTCTGTTCCTTCGACTTTCCACTTAGCACAATAACACCACTAAGGGAATCGGTTCACTGTCAGTTTCTTAATAAAGTGTTCAGTACTTGATGCCATATTACCTTACACATCACTTAAGTGTTTATGCATCCTGACTCGCCATCATGTAACAGAGCCACTCGCGGCTGCATCTCAACGGGAAACTTAAGTGCCTGTGATGTGTTTGAGAAAATATTGTTGACTTTGTTTGCTGGCAAGGGTAATATTCTATTAATATGCTAATAGAAAAATAATGTGTGGGTGAGGTTACAGTAGGTTGTGAACAAAACAGTTTGCTGCAGCTATTGGACTGCTCACATTTTAGGAGGATTTCATCAGTTTGTTTTTTATGAAGTCCAATAATTCATTATCCTGTGGTATTATACAAGCGTATATAACACTGTACAATACATCCTGTGACACCAAACATTACTAAACCCAGATAAGGATAGAGACGGTAAGATAATGTTTTCTTCCTCGCTTAAAGCTGTGTGGGATGAGAATGTGATTCATTTTCCAAGTCGTTGCTTAGGCCTCTCCAGGAGTGATAACTCTGCACTCTATGGATGCCCTGTTTTAATTACAGGGCATGAGTAATTGTATTTAAATGAATTATACAACACAGTATCGTTTTGTCAGGCTTAATCATGAGTAATGCCTAGCCCCCTTTGCTTTTAAAAATAAAGACATATACATATCCTAAATCACTTGTTGCATTATTCATAGACTTCATGCCTCTCGGTTTACTCATCTGCAAATGCAGTGGTGGGCATTGTGCAAGTGCGTCACCGTGCATACACTGATGTGGTGAATCCAGGTAAATGTTCTCCTTTTTATTCCATATGCTCTCTACCAACCATGAATAAAAGGGATGCAAGTAAAGAGAAGTCAGCTATCTAACTGACAGACCCATCTCCTGTCACATCTAAACTGGGAAAAAGAAAACTTTTTCTTCAGATTTTCTTGCGGAAGAGAGGGAAAGTTGCACCATCAGTCCAACAAGTATGATGGGAAAAAAGCCAAACCAGTACAATGGCTACATCGAAATGAAACAGACCTCTTCAAAAGGAGGCTCAGTGGTAGAATGTATTTTTCCTTTCTTCAAAAAGAGACACCCAGTTTTCAAAGAGAGGCGGCCTTTGAACAGCACTGACGGTGAGCAGAGATGGAGCAGGAGGAGGCAGTGGGATAATGAGAAGATTCTCACCATTTACTCCTCCCTAATCACACTGCTGTACAACTCATATATTATTTTATTATATCTCTTAATCTTATTTGTTAATATTTCATAAAGCTAAACAAAATAATCCAGGGTGAAATTATGTATTAATGTGTATTAGAGGGAAAAACCAACGAGACTCACATATGACAGCAGGATCTGTCTAATCCTTGAATGCAGGCGTGACGATAGGCGGGGCAAGCAGCCCCGGCCAGCCAATCAGACATTAGTTGAGTTGGGCGATTAGACCTGCCCTTTCAGGAAGCCCAAGACACAAATAGAAATATAACCTCTCTGATTATTTATTTTTCAATTTTCCATTTTCTTATTTAACATTCCACAAATAGAAAAATATTATCATAATAATAATAATAATAATAATAATAATAATAATAATAATGATAATAATAATTATCATTATAATTATACTAATACTAATACTACTACTAATAATAATAATAATAATAATTATTATTATTATTATTATTATTATAAATACAACTTTTTAAAAAAATATTAAATTTTCCAATTTTCTATTTTCCTTTTTTATATTGAATATTTTGGCGTTAAATGCGAACTGTGCACTGGAAGTGATGAGTTTCACAGATAATTGCTTAACAGCGATAGTAAAAGACAGCAAAGTCGAAGCGATTGGAATTATTTGGGGGAATGAAAGCAGTACTTTCGTCTGAGAGCAGCAGAGGGCTGTCTCTAATATTCTGCGTGCTGTTTGTCTGCCTGTTTCAAATAAAGACCCCTGAGCAGTTCAGGTAAATAACCACAGTTTGAAATTTTGTGCTACCTCTCTTTCCTAAATTTACCGCTGTGTTTCCGGGCCTTGACAGAGAACAAAATTCAGGCCAGAGCCTCAAAAAATATTTAGCTTGAGAACAGCAAATTCATCTAACATGGCACAACAAAATGCTGCTCACTTACTTCACCATTTCTCCAAAAAATACTGAGCTCCTGGACTCTCTGGTTTTAGATTCTGCGGGCAGCGATGACTAAAAACGTTTCAATCCAGTCGAATGGCTGATCTCTATGATTCACACACACCATCTCAGTCTTTTCTCACTTTGTCTCCTGATAGTGTGATTGTTATAGCGCTGCGGGAACACAGTGAGTCTGTTATTGTGATGCATGTTTCCAATAGCTGCACCTGCTCAGCCCCACGGCGTTTACCTGCTACTTAGTATGACCGTCACATACCTAGTCTGTTTCAACCCTCGCCCCCAGTCACTGCAGAGCTCAAAGAATAATATTAAGGCGGATAGGCGCAGCTGACTTCATAAAAATACTATTTTGAACTTTACAGATGGTGACACCAAACACTGAAGTCAGATTCTAATAATTTTCTTTTTATTACTTTTTAAAAACCTTGTTTGACTGCTTTTGGTCTTGATTGCGATTCCAAAAAATCTGTTGTCACACTGGTAATGCTTCCTGCTCGTGTTCTGGCATTACAGCAGGATTTGAGAGTGCATATGAGGGGAAAAAACATGCACAGGTATGGCTGGAAACAATGGGATGGTGACATGCCAAAAGGGGATTTGCAGTCAGAAATGAATCATGGATATTTGGCTGGAATTCCTGTCAGACGGGATTCAGTGAGGATTTGTTTTTCATTAGTGTTTGGGTTGTCTTCTTTCCAGCCTCCCTCTCTCTAGGTAGGAGTCATTTGTTGCATTTTGTACATATTAGTGTGTGTCTGTGTGTGTGGGAGAGTAGAGAAAGGGAAGGTGAGATGTCTGTCTCTAAAGTGAGAACTCATCACTGGCTGCAGTGTTTGATGAGGTGGCTGCACATCGGGAACAGGAGGCGATTTCCATGAGTGATGAACCATCCACTGGCGTCTGTCACGCTCTGAAAATCACTGTAGCACTCCCATTATTTGTCTCATACACATCTAAGCACTTTTCAAACATCGCACAGATTTTTTATTACACGTTTCTGCTTCTACATCGGCCATGAAAGCCTTCAGAAGCTGATGTATAAGATTAAAGGTTGGACCCATTGCTCTTTACATTCATAGGATTTAAACTTACTGTAGGCCAAATGTAGTGTTACCATTTGAGGTTGTTTGAGAAAATGTGGTAAGTTAAATTATTATTTACAGTATTACAATTTGCAACCACTAAGTTCAACTCAGGCAATGAATAGAAATGGTTCATATGGTCGGATACATCTGCATTTTAAGCATGTCTCTATAGATGGCAATATTGGTCAGCCTGAAATATTTGAGGGATTGCCATTAACTCTTTTAGCTCTGCAATAGAAATGGTCCGCCAATGCATACATTGGTATTTTTGCTTATTGTGATGTCATTTCTTCAAATTCTCCATATCCCTAAAATCTGTTCAGCCTAAATTACAAGGTTATATAAGTCAATAAACCATAATGATTAACAAAGGTATTGTTAATTAAATAAAAAATACAAAAATGTTTTTTTTTTCATAAAATGTTACTAAATAAACACACAAAACATGTTGATCCAAAATATTTCTAAATGTAGAAATATGAACGAAATATCTCTTAACACTCCATAAGTTATTTGAGCCATGCACATTTTTTATTTTTTGCACTATTTTTCAAGTGCAAAGGTGCTTTGATAGTTTTGTTACATCAGGGACCTGCTAAACATGTTAGCATTATCATTGTGAGCATGTCAACATACTGATGTTATCAGCTCAATGTTCTGTTTATTCTTCATTCTTTTCTTGTGTGGTGTACTGTAGTGTGTTGTGGTCGGGCCCAAAGTCTGCAAACTTTAAATTATCTTAAGAAGTAGAATTAGTTCTTTGAAATGGCTAAACATAACAAAGAATAATGAGCATCTACAGTGAGAATGAAGTAGAGTCCTATGTCTGTACTTTCGTTTCCAGTTTTCTTCCTCATTTACAAGGGAATCAGAATAAAGAGGAATTTTTAATATACAATATTACACCAACTCTTGGTGGGAGCAAATCTCCCTGGGTTGGGAACACTAATAAAACTATCATAAACAACTGATGTTTTGTTTGTAATGCCGAGGATACATAGTAAAAAGTCTACTACTTTAATATTTCTTATGACAACTTGTGGTGGAATTTATTAAACAAGACAGATTCATATTTATTTTAATAAATATACAAGGTAGCAGCCTGCAGGAGAGTAAGAATTATAGGGAACAAAAGAAAAGCTTGTAGCTGACTCTGCAAAGTGTGCGGCAGCATGAGAGACAAAGGCTTTGAATCCATGAAAAAAGTGTTGAAAAAATCAAACAGAAGTATAATTATAAAGCACAAACGAATCAATTTTCACTATAGTATAAAACCTAGAATAAGATATCATTGAGTTTTATTATTCTGTCGGTACAATTCGATTTAATCTAATAAAAAAGTGTGAACAGTTTACTCTTCATTAAGTGGTGGATCATTTTGTTGTATCAAACAGTACTTTGCATCACATTCATGTCCATGTGTTTGTGTTTTTCAGGCAGATTTGTCATTTAGTTCCGCATGCCACCTCCCTTTGAAAGCTAATTATCATCCTGTGATGGTTGCCAGGTTTAAACTCTTGTATCTCCCCTGTATGCACAATCAAGGAAAACAGTTTGAGTCATTTTAATAAGATGATTTCTGCACAATATCTGCATTTTTAAAAGTCAACAAAAATATCAGATTAAATTAGTTTTCAGTAGGGCTGTCAAAGTTAACTCCATGACGCATTAACGCAGATTTGTTTTTTAACACCACTAATATCTTTAACGCAATTTGTGATGTTTAGATTGTAGCAGGCTCAATTTTAAACCCATGTCATACTAGCTTGTGGCAAAGGACGCTAAATAACGCTCCAAACTTGTGCTAAAGTTTGACGAGGAAAAACTGGTATGGCCATTTTCAAAGAGGTCCCTTTGACCTCTGACCTCAAAATATGTGAATGAAAATGGGTTCTATGGGTACCCACGAGTCTCCCCTTTACAGACATGCCCACTTTATGATAATCACATGCAGTTTGGGGCAAGTCATAGTCAAGTCAGCACACTGACACACTGACAGCTGTTGTTGCCTGTTGGGCTGCAGTTTGCCGTGTTATGATTTGAGCATATTGTTTTATGCTAAATGCAGTACCTGTGAGGGTTTCTGGACAATATTTGTCATTGTTTTGTGTTGTTAATTGATTTCTAATAATAAATATATACATACATTTGAATACCACAATCATATTTGCCAACTCACATGTTTGAACAGATAAAAAAATGGGAGATTAATCAGCGATTAAATATTGTAATCGATTGACCGTCGTAGTTTTCAGGTTTGGATATCCAGAGGTGCGGTGCCATTGTTTCATTCCCTACTACTAGAGCTAACATGGTACATTTAGTAAAATGCCATTAGTTTGACAATATTTTTAGTTTGACACTTTGACTATTGAGCCACATGTTGAGCCATTCAGCACTTTGGAAACCCTACAGAGCTGACTGCACTGATTGTTGAGTTCACAAATAGCACATTGGTTCTCATTCTCCAATATCTTTTGTTAAATTCAATAATGAAAATACTAACCAGCTTTTGAATTATTACAAAACAACTTAAAGTTTCAATCAAGTGACCTTTAGCTTTTAATATTGGATAGTGCGTTCCTTCAACATTGATTACACTCCACTGAGTCATTGTAGTGTTAACTGCAATCCAAAAAACCAGCATCCTTGTTTTGAGGGTATCAACAGGCTTCTCAACGGGGAGCGGACTGGCACAGAATGACATCTTGGATTCAGCTGCTAACAATAACAAGTGGAAAACAAAAGGCTGAGTAGGAGTTTTTGACTCTTGTGTTGTTTGTGTGAATATATTCTGCAGCAGGAGGTGAACAGATGTATTGTTCTATTATATAACATGTATTATATGTGCACATCGCCATTTTTCGTATTTTCTTTTCACCTTTTAAAGGTGTTAAACGTTCAAAGTAACACCTTTTACCAAGCTCTTACCAGCTCTGTCCAAACATGTCAGTATTTGTGTTGTCTCCTGGTTCATCCGTCGAAGTGTGGACTGTGGAGTCAGAAACTGGTAGAAGTGATGCAGCTTCCCAGCGCCCATCAGGGAGTCTGTCTGGATCCCAGTGGTGTCCTGTATTCTCAGGCAGTTGCTGTGAGGTGACCTGGTTTAGCTCTCCCTCAGAGAGGAAATGTCAGCTTCAAAAGGCTGGAGGGAACAAAAGCTCAGTTTGTTAGGTCCCCTTGATGAATTTGTGATGACTGTACTCACTCTGTGCAGAGGCTTATTAATATTAATATCAAGAGGTGCGCCTCAACATCGATGCAGACAGCCGCTATCCAGGTTATTCATGTCGGATGAGCTGAATGCCAATCAGCACCATGTGTCTGCACCAAATGAGGTCTGATAATCATCTTATGATTATAGTAGAATATTATTAGATATGATGATTAATTAGGACTTTTTAGCCATATTAACAGAGCATGGCTCTATGGATGGCATTGTGTGTCCGTCATGAACTTATGTACAGTCATCCATGGTGCCCAGTATCCTAGTGAATTCGGTGATCCTCTGACATTTCCTCTGTGACCAACAGCAGGTCAGACTTATCCAATAATGCATCTATTTCAGAGTTTGGCACAAAATGTTTCACACTCATTCATGGTTCACAGATGATGAATCCTAATGGCTTTGTTAATCCATTTGGAAAGCAAGACGTGAGCTCTACTGAAGCATCGATACCAGAGGGCAACCTCTGGGTCTGAAAAGTGAAGCCAATGCTGAAGCGCCTTAAACTTACATTCTTTCTAATATCCAGCAGGGGTCGTATACTCTGTTTGCAAAAAGAAGTCTGATTGTATAGAAGTGTATGAGAAAATGACTCTACTTCTCACTTATTTCATTACCTCAGTAAATACTGTAAACATGAGTTTATGTTCTCAATCGCTAGTTTCAAGTCTTCTTCAATACAGCATGATGTTCATTTAGTAAATTATGGTCCCATTTACAGTCAAATAGACCATAAAGCAGGGGATGATTTAGGGCGTGGCTACCTTGTGATTGACAGGTCTCTACCACGGCGTTGTCTGGGTTTTCATCTTACAGCTTTAACCCTTTCACAGTGTGTTTTCAGTTCATGAAAGTTAATCGTAACATTTTGGTTGCCTAAAAATGTCTTATTCAGTGTTCGGTTGTACTTAGCTCCACCCTCTCGTGTCACTTCTGGTTGCAAAAAGCAAGATGGCGTCGGCCAAAATGCCAAGCTCAAGGCTTCAAAACGGCAGTCCACAAACCAATGGGTGACGTCATGGTAACTACGTCCACTTATACAGTTTATGATCGATACATTCAATCCACACACCGACTCCGACCTCTATACAGCCACTGACGTTAATTCAAAGCACTGCTTTGTCAAAGTACAACCTGTAAAGAGCTGCTAGCATGGTGGTAGACTCTCGTTAAAGCTCCACAAAGCAGTTAGCAAAGCTTCAAAGAGGCCAAATCTGTGGCGTAACCTGAATTGTGCTATAATGATGTGATGTGGTAAGAGAAACAGTCAGTAGTTCATTAAACCAAAGCAACAGACAAACTGCATCAGTAATGAGAAAGTGGTGGGGGCATAGTTTCTAAACACCAAAATATATTGTCCCCAATAATTGCTGCAAAGCTCAGTCAACATCTAGTGTCTGAAACAAAGCCAATGAAAACAACATGCCGTTAGCTTCTTAATGGTGGGATCATGGCAAAGCTGACTGTTGCGACCGAGCTCACTGGGGGAAAGGGATGCAACATAAAACCAGTTTTGGTAAAGCAAAGTTATTTATTTAACAAGGAACTTAGATTGTAACAAAACACAAACAAAGGAGGCAAACTACAAAGGAACAGAAAAAGCCAGTGGATGCTGTTTAAGTCAAATAAACAAATATAACCAAAAGAGGGCTCTTTAAAATGAAGAGTTACTAAACCAAAACCTCAATAATTGAGCCTACAGAATTCAAAACACAGTGAAAACAGCACCCCTGCCCCTACTGTGCAAACACTTAAAGGCACTTAATGTGGTATAAGTAGCACAAAACTCAACACTGAGCATCGGAACAAGGTAACATAGAATGACAAGTTGTCTTTTTTTCTGTTTTTTGGATTGGTTAACATTAAAATAATGCAAAAGTATGCTTTTAATCGACAATATCTGTCTCAAACACATGGTGGTGGATCTGGAATGGCATGCAGAGCCTCGCCATTTTATCCGATGGCTGCTCTGCATGGTGATGTAACATCCATTTTACAGACAGAAAGAATTGCACCTGAGGTACAAACACTGTTCCCGTTTGATGTTCCCACGTTCCAAGATGACGATACCCCCTGACACACTGGTAAACAAATTTAGGAGGTTGTTTATGAACAACAAGATTGAGCCAAACTGAATCTTACTGCCTCCTCAGAACGCTTACCCAAACATCATTGAAACTTGGTGAGAAGTCGAGAACTGGAGGCGTTTCCTTTTGAAGAGAGATACAATATCAGGTTCAGATCAGGTTGTGTCATGACAGAAATTCATAGCCTTACTCCTTAAATAGATAGTGAAAGGGAGAGTTTGGGTGTTTTGAAGTGGGGTTTTATGAGTAACTTCAACAACAAAGTGCAGTACAAAACGAGTGTACTGCTGTGGACGGGGCCGGCAGCAAAATGTATCAAATCCACCAAACTCCATTGACAAAAACTGTAGTTTGACCTCACATAACACAGGAGTTGCTGGTATACTGTGGCCACAATTGGTTAGTTTGTTTGTGTTTTTTTGTGACTTTGGGGTTTTAAAGGATTAGTTTGGATGGCACAAACATATTTATAAATAAATATGTTGACTTGGCTCTTTAATGAGGAGGTTTTTGCTTTGGCAAGATATATAGAAATGCATGGAAACTAAGACAAAGAACACTGTATCCATCATAATAAGTCCTTTTTCTTAGAGAAATTGAATGTTCTGACTTTTTCTCATTTTCTTTCTTTCTGTGGAACTGGATGTTATGACTGGTCATGTGGCCTTCTTGGTTGTCGTGGTTGCCCAGTGTCTTGTAAGCCAATTTGGTGCAAGACATGCAGATAAACAATTCGATCAATCAATCAATAAATATACAACTGATTGACAAATAAATGTATAAGAAGGGAAAAAAAGTTCAATGGAGTCTTGTCAAGATCTTCTACCCTTGGGTGGAGGTGTGGCGGGCACGGCCCAGGTTATTGGGTCATTATTGTCCGAAAACAAAAGATTTTGTTGAGCATTTGTGTTCATTTGAAGTCAAATCCATATTGTCGATTTCAACAACTTTCCAAATGATAATCTGCTAGTTTGTTGTCTCTAGTTTTGCTATGTTTACAGTATACATCATTGCTTAATTTTCCTTTTTAAATAGACATGTTGATGAGATTTAGCGATAAAGACATTTTCTCCCAATTGTTAAATTCCCACTCCTATTCTCAAAATCGAAATAAACAGGATGTATTTATAAAACGTAATAGAAAATTAGTTTTCAATGAATATTTATGACCATGTCGGAAATGCAAATCATATTGAAGGTCAGAAATTGTAAACTCCCAAACATGCTGTTGTTCTGAAAACATTAGCATGTTAATATGTTTGTGTTTTCTGAGGCAGAGTGGGGCTGCTGTCGAGTTAACCAAATGAGTATGTCCAACACATCCTGCAGCTATTCCTTTCCAACTGCTAATAACTGTTATTTGCTGTGTGACAAGGCAATAATGATGTGTGGCTTTTTTGCTTGTCAGTGATTGTTCATCAGCCCCGGCGTTTGTCTTCTTGAGTTGGTATTAAGAGGGAGCCGTAATACCATTAGCACACTCTTATCAGAAGGCAGACAGACCAGATAAATCTGCATTGTTTGTGTCCTTTCCTTCCGCCCTGATTCTTCCTTCTGTCTCTATTCGGCCTCCTTTTCTGTGTCGCCTGCTGATAATTGTCGTCAGGTTAGAGAGCCACTGTGGTGCCAAATCCAAAGAACGCCGGTTCATTGCCTGTCTGACAGAACACACACTCCCTGTTTTACATTAAATTATTCTGACACAGATTCAGTAGGAGTCACGCTCATGCTTGCAAAACTCACAGTGTTCCAACATGCACAACACCTCATACGCTGCTGTTGATCAGTTTGTCTGGTTATACCTTTTCAGTTGACCATTGATGCATTGATGTCACCTTTTGGTTAGGTCAATGATATTTTGCCTACATTAGTGTTGCCACAAATATCCATACATATCAATACTGAATATTTGAAACGGTGTCAATACTCATTTTCTGCAGTATCAATACATGGGTACCAGCTGTGCGTTCTACTCTCTCTTCTCGCCAAGAGCGAGTTGACACACACACCGCTATTTATTTTTTAATAAAAATGAGGGCTGTCGATCGATTAAAATATTTAATTGCAATTAATCGCATAATTATCCATAGTTTTCATGATTACTCGCAAATGAATGACACATTTTTTATCTGTTCAAAATGTACCTTAAAGGGAGATTTGTCAAGTATTTAATACTCTTATCAACATGGGAGTGGACAAATATGCTGCTTTATGGAAATGTTTGTATATTCATCATTGGAAATCAATTAACAACACAAAACAATGACTATTGTCCAGAAACCTTCACAGATACTGCATTTAGCATAAAAATCAAAATCATAACATGGCAAACTCAACGGGCAACAACAGCTGTGAGTGTGTCAGTGTGCTGACTTGACTATGACTTGCCCCAAACTGCATGTGATTATCATAAAGTGGGCATGTCTGTAAAGGGGAGACTCGTGGGTACCCATAGAACCCATTTTCATTCACATATCTTGAGGTCAGAGGTCAAGGGGCCCCTTTGAAAATGGCCATGCCAGTTTTTCCTCGCCAAAACTTTGGAAAATTATGCCCTCAAGCTGTGTAATTTTTTCCCCGTGGTATCAAAAATGGTATCAAATATCGATATTTTTCAAAGTATTGTATCAAAGTTAGAAATTCCAGTATTGTGACACCACTAGTCTACATACTGTGGCAACAGCAACAAGGTGAAACAAATATGCTCTCTCATCTCTTCTGTGATTTGAGCCGGTGAGAAGAAACACATTGCAGTTAAAACCAGACGGATAAAAACAATGTTCAAAACATAATTATGTGTAAAATTCAGAGATAACAAGTTGTTAAATTAGTGTTATTGTTTTAGAAAGTGCTATTTGATTTTAATCTTGACTTTAAAAAGCACAAATATCCATTTGAAACCCAAATGGTGTGGTAATTAGTTTATGATAATATACAGTGGTGCTTTGCGTTGTCAGACTGTGTAATAATGACGTTGTGTTAATGGCTGTAAAAACTTTCTAGGTCTTAAGGAGATTTTCCAGCCTAATGATTTTGAAGGAAACTGCAAACAAACTGTGTTTTTATGAGGCCTGTTTTTATTGGGATGTAGAACTTGTTTGGAAAAGTGTTGACATACAGCTGTCTTCCTTGGTCAGTTTGGACTACATGTGTTTTTATACCTCTAGGGGTGTTTAAATGTTCATAAGCAATTCCCTTGTGTTTCTTGCATCACATGGAAAGTAAAGGTCAGTGATAAATACTTCAGGCACAGGGAGGCATATTTAAAAACAGCATTCATTTGTCACTTGTAATAAAATCTTGAACCCAGACATTCTGTTATGCTGTGAAACAACTCATGGAGGCAATGAAGGTACTTAAAAACCCTTAGAGCCCGATTGCTGAAACCTTAACACACAGTCATGACGCACATATTTTTAGATTAAGTGTGATTCACATGGTAGATCATCGAAAGAAGGTATAAAGGAACAAGACAGCAACCTCTAGCGACCGTAGTATTTATGACAGGAGCAGAAGCGGTAGTATACACAGTGTGAAACTCCATAAGGTGTGGAGGTCGGAGACGATGGATGGGACACAAAACATAGGGTTTCACCCAGGAGTTTGCATCCTGTTTGAAACCAACAATGTGTAGTTGTCTTTGTGTTCCAAGTTATTTTAACCCAAAACACAATGTTTTCCCCTAAACTTAACTGTTTATTTTTGCCTAAACCTAAAGAGGTTGTATTTCTGTTGCCTAAACCTAAAGAAGTTGTAGTTTTGTTGCCTAAACCTAAAGATGTTGTAGTTTTGTTACCTAAACCTAAAGAATTTGTAGTTTTGCTGCCTAAACTTATTTTTTTTTAGTTTTGTTGCCTGAACCTAAAGATGTTGTAGTTTTGTTATCTAAACCTAAAGAAGTTGCAGTTTTGTTGCCTAAACCTAAACAATTTTAGTTTTGTTGCCTAAACCTAAATAAGTTGTAGTTTTGTAACCTAAACCTAAAGAAGTTGTAGTTTTGTTGCCTAAACCTAAATAAGTTGTAGTTTTGTAACCTAAACCTAAAGAAGTTGTAGTTTTGTTGCCTAAACCTAAATAAGTTGTAGTTTTGTTGCCTAAACCTAAAGAAGCCTTTTTGTTTGTGTTCACAACGTGACGTTTCATTCAGTTTTACAACATGTTAGAACGTGTTGCTTTTTCACTTTCACTTTTACAATGTATTGACCCATATTTATGGTGCTTATAGCGATTGATAATGACTTTGTAATGGCCTGATAACAGTCGAATCAGGTGGTTACTTGCTGAGTAACCAAGCTATACTGAAACTACTCCAACATAAATCCCTTTAGGCTCTCTACGATTCTTTCGACGGCATCTTTGTGGTTTTTTGTGTATTCATTGAATGACAGCAGAGCGTACTCCTGACTGTTCTCGTCCATGCAGATGATCACGTCTGAAAACAGCGAACGGACCACATAGCCTGTTTAACAGTCACGGCTTTGTTTCTTGACTTTTTCAGCTCTTCAATTTCCCTCTCAGTAATTTCAGTCTCCTTTATTTTCTATCTTCCTCCTCTATTCTGTCTGTCTTCTCCAATCACTTATTCACGCTTAGCCCACCCAGTAAATCGGAACCATCCATTTTATAATTCCTGTTTACATCCCCCAAAGCATCATGCAAACTTTAGTTCCAAAACTTTGAGGATGATTATCCACCAAATAGAAGACAAAGCAGTAAGACAATCAAAAAAATCTGCTAATCTTGTTTCATGTTATCAGTATTGTTTGACAGTAATAAATGCTCAAAATGTTCTTACACTTTCCTCTGTCTGTTCATAATATAAAGCTTTTCACATATGTGAAATGAACAGGGATCTTGTGTTTTGAGGGTCACTCTTAATTAGAACAAATCCCATTCTAGAGGTTACTTCTGTATATTTCTTCCCCTGTTTTTATTCATCCTGTTGGATGAAAGCCACATTGAGGACTCATGAGTTGAGTGCTTTCAGCTGATGGGCAGATGGAGCACATCGGAGCTTGTTGCTACCAGTTTTATTATCTTGAAAGCCTGTGGTGGATGGTGTCAGTTTACTGCGCATGGTGGCATTTAACTAAATGAGGGGGGAAATAAAAAGATGGGTGACATCATTACTCTAATCCCTTTGATGTTAACGTATGTACTTCCTGTAGTGTCGGCACATATGTTAATTGAATTGATTTTGTGAATGTCAAAGTGGAGTGCTGCGCATTATGAGTTTTTCATTCAAAGAAGCATGTGTGGGAGTAGTAACAGATGTTGGCGTTTTAATTTTTGGACATAAAAAACATTTGTTTAGCACCAAATAAACTCTATGTCTTAGCTATGGCTGCATATCAGACTGAAAATTGGTCATATTTCCACATATAAATATCCATATAGTTATATTTAGCTCCTTTTCCAGTTATTTTCCCTGGAGTGGTACACAAAATTGATACAGAGAGATCAGGATGAGATTTAATCTTTACATTAAGAAAAGTACATAGCATAAAATTAGACTGATTCCCTTGTTCATTTCATGCTACAACTCAATTTGTATTCCAAAATGTGTTCCTTTTTCCCTCACGTATCTAAACTGTTCAGTCAGACAACATGTATTTGATGAATTAGTGTTTGTGTAATTTGTAAACAATCCCTCACATCAGTTCTGCAGTATCTTCAACCAGCGTCGGGTGGTTGTGTGATTGAATGAACAGACTTTAGAGGCAGCGCTGTGGTGATAAAGAAAAGCTGGATGAACAAAGTCTGGTTCATGATAACAAAAAGCAGTCAATCACTAAAATGACAAAAAATATTCAGGATATTCTGAAGAGAGCTTTTATATGTTTTAATAAACGGTAAAGAGAGCACTTAATCTTGCAGAAACAGCTCCACACAGGAGGTTTGGGGAGTTTTACAGTTTGGCAGACCATTTAGAAATTAAGTGGTAGATGAGGATGTTCATGTTTTCCTATCTTGTTACAGACTAATGGACCTCTTATATCTACTGAATCCCCAGTCTGACCTTGACATTTTTTAGCCGTGCTCCAACAGTGTTGGTCGGTCTGTACAGTTGGTCCATTATCTCAGTACAGACGTTCATGGTCAAGAGAAGATGAATCCGACTGACTTTATCGATCTTCTGGCTTCTCATTGAGCGCCACCAACAGGTCACAGTCAGACATAAGTCCTCTCAAATTAGTGACCGAATTCCCATCATCGTCGGCTGTATTTTGAATGAATAGTTTGTCAATTTGGGTTACATGCTTGTTAGCTTTTTTTTGTCGAGAGTTAAGGCTGGCCCACACGAAAAGATTTTTTAGATCTTAACAGATGTCAGTGAGAGACCCCACAACATTTGTTAAATTCAACAGTTTGTTCCTATCGTGTGTGGTGAGCATAATTTGACCAAAACAGCAAACCACACACTAATAGATTCTATTCATGAACAGCAAGAGTCCCGACTCACGAAACAGAAATATCCCAAAATCTCTCGCGATCAAACGTGACTTAAGTGTATACAAACATGGCGGACGACGGCTAGGAAGAATTAGCGATGTTGGCTTTTGCACTACTTTGTACTGAAATTCACAAAGGATGGATGGATGAAGTCATGGAGACATGTTAGATAAACACTTGTGTTGTTGCCACAAGTCAACCAGTTGGTCCTTCATTTCTGAGGTCTATCTTACTACTACTTTATGCTTCGTGTTTTGCATTAGCTCATGCATTAGCCGCAGTCGCCATGATGAGGGCGCCCCCTCATCCCCCCCTTAGTTAACTTGTTTGGTTTTGCTCAATTCCTGGATGCCGATGGGATCATGATTGTGTTATTTGATCCCATAGACACTCAACAATTGAGCCATGATACATACATAAAAAAGTCTGTCCCAAATTAATTAGTTTCTGACTCTACTGAAAGTAGGAAAAACAGTAAAATTCCCTGAACTATCTCTGAACCAAATCACACACATTAAGGCTATTCTCTGTGATCTTCTTTTGATATCTGATGTAATAACTAATATAATATTTTTTTCACTTCCTGAGCCTCTGCTGAAATTGTGTGGAGCCCCCTGGGGAGGCCTTTGAAAAACCACACACTTTGACACACTTTTATGAGTGGTGGGGCACACAAAAATCAATCCTTTTGATTAAGAATTTTTTACATTAAACCTCACTTTCATTAAAGAGTAAAACAAACCACAAATCCAGGGTGAAAACAATTAAATTGGCTGCTCTCCCAAAAAAAGTCAAGTCTGGAGAGGGCCACAGAGACAGCTTGTTATACGAGTGAGCGTCAGCCCGTTAAAGCCTCTGTGCCTCCTGCCTCTTTTAATACTGACAAACTCACGATGATCATTTACATATTTTTCTGCTGTCAGAAAACCAAACAAGGAAGAAACAAACTAGTGATTTAATCACGGCTCAAATATCATCCAGGCTATTGCGTTGTGGTGGTAATCAAATCATCATGTTATATATCTACTTAGGCTGTCAATCGATTAAAATATTTAATTGTGATTAATCGTATGATCGTCCATGATTGATCGCAAATTAATCGCACATTTTTTATCTGTTCAAAATGTACCTTAAAGGGAGATTTGTCAAGTATTTAATACTCTTATCAACATAGGAGTGGTAAAATATGCTTGCTTTATGCAAATCTATGTATATATTTATTATTGGAAATAATATTGTCCAGAAACCCTCACAGGTACTGCATTTAGCATGAAAAATATGCTCAAATCATAACATGGCAAACTCAAACCCAACAGGCAACCATAGCTGTCAGTGTGTCAATGTGCTGACTTGCCCAGAACTGCATGTGATTATCATAAAGTGGGCATGTCTGTAAAGGGGAGATTTGTGGGTATCCATAGAAACCATTTTCATTCACATATCTTGAGATCAGGGTCAAGGGATCCCTTTGAAAGTGGCCATGACATTTTTTCCTCGCCAAAACGTAGTGTAACCAATGGTTTCCTAGTTTCATATGAAAGATCGATTGTGTTGACGCATTCAAGAAATTAGTGGCATTAAAACAATTTTGCATTAACGCATGATTATCACTTTAACGTTGACAGCCTTTATATCTACATTTTAAATGAGTTTTCACAGAGAAGTTGTCCTTTTGACTTTAGATCATCATTTAGAAGACACAAGCACTGATACTGCTTTGGGACTACAGAGTAGTATGAGTGTGCCACATTGCAACTCTTGGTGGCAGAAAAGAGAGCAGCATATTGGATTTCATTAGGCTGGAGGTGTTAACAACCGAACCACTGTGGAAATGTTGGTTGCTACCACTGTAATTAACATGTTAAATCAACAAAATTAAGTGTTATGTGCCAGACTATTTCTTGGGTGGCATCAGTAGCATCCTGGAGTCTCATCATAACGGCACTAAACCCCGACCAAGAAATAGTGTGACATTTTTAACCCCCGCAAAATCACTAATAGTAGTTTTTACACTTTTAGCTCAGCCTGACAAACTGAGTCAACCTAGAATGGCCAATGTGCACAGAATTAACCTTTTTTAATTAAGTAACAACATGACCTCCTCTTCAGTACCACCCAGGCCAAAGCATCTAAGAATATCATATAATTCTCTCCATTTTTCATCCATCCAGATTGTTGTTCTTTGGCGTGTAATGAGCTTTACAGGGCAGCTAGTCTGCTGTGGATTTTTGTTGTATTCCCCTGTGTTGTATTTTCTGTTGTAAAAAGGTCAAAACAAAGGTGAAATTACTCATTAATGAGGGCACCAGCAGCTGTTAATCCTGATTTGTCCACCGCTGCTTGTACAAGCCCTCAAAATAGCTTATGCCCTTAGCTTAGCATTGATTAGTATTTAGCATGAAATCATTAATAAGACCATTTTTTTTTTCTTGAGAAAACCGTCCGTGTTTCATTATAGCCCAAGCACATTTCCTTTTTTAAATTGCATGAAGACCTGCTGGTCCTCTCTGCAAGATGTGTACACAATTGTCCATGCTCTGATGGTTGCTCAGTGTTGTGTTTAATATGAAGTTCCTCTCGGTGTTACGGTGGAGTCAACAAATTGATTATCTCCCCATTACGTCTACTGGAGAGAGGACTGACAGCAGGAAATTAAAACTAATTCAAGAGAATGAGGTGAAGCAAACTGTTTATTCTTCTTCATCCAGGCTCAGATTGTATTTTCAAAGGAGACAACTTGACTAATTAGTTTTGCATTTGCATGTCTGACCTCACATATTGCAGAGTTTGGGAACAATCTCTGTGATCTATACAATCAGACATTTTAATAACCATCCCTTTAGAATAAACAAGATGTAAAAGAATTAGGGCTGTCAAAGTGATAATGACGCAAATTTGTTTTAATGGCACTAATTTCTTTAACACATTAACACAACTTGCGATTTTATGATTGTTGTGGGGTCAGTTATTAAGGTGGAGTAAAGAAGCTCTGACCTCAAGACATGTGAATGTAAATGGGTTCTATGGGTACCCACGAGTCTCCCCTTTACAGACATGCCCACTTTATGATAATCACATGCAGTTTGGGGCAAGTCATAGTCAAGTCAGCACACTGACACACTGACAGCTGTTGTTGCCTGTTGGGCTGCAGTTTGCCATGTTATGATTTGAGCATATTTTTTATGTTAAATGCAGTACCTGTGAGGGTTTCTGGACAATATTTGTCATTGTTTTGTGTTGTTAATTGATTTCCAATAATAAATATATACATACATTTTTATAAAACAGCATATTTGCCCACATCTATGTTGATAAGAGTATTAAATACTTGACAAATCTCCCTTTAAGGTACATTTTGAACAGATAAAAATGTGTGATTAATTTGCAATTAATCGCGATTAATCATTGACAATCATGCGATTAATCACGGTTAAATATTTTAATCGATTGACAGCCCTTATAAAAATCTAAATCAATTTAGGACTAATGGTCCTGACAGTTCAGGAGAAACAAAAAGAGAAAAAGTCTTTTGTTGAGAGATGAAAGTGTGAGATAAAGGGATTGAAGCCAGGTCGATGTTGTGGGGAAACAGGTTGCATGTTTGATGCAGACCTGATCAAACACTCCTCAGAAGTCAGAGGAAGAGTAAGTCATATTTTACCACTGAAAATGGGAAATGCCATTGTGGATTGTATGTATTAAAATGTAATAATCATGATGCTATAACTCAGCGAGGACAACATCTGAGGGAACAACACCTGTGGTTTACAAGGCTGGAGACAGTCATAAACTCTGTATTTGTTTCTTTAGTTCCTGACTAAATGACAGCTGTGGGAATATAAAACAAACCTTATGAAATATTAACAAAGTGGTTTTAAAACTGTTTCCCCCGAGAAACATTTCATGTTGTCCCCACAAACAATACAGCCTGAAATAAAAAATAACAAAATCCAGCAGTATTTTTTTTTATATGGTGACTAATCTTTGGAAGACATTTTTGTTTTTGGTACGTAGTATCACAGAAACAGTTCCGGCATAATATAAATATTACATTATGTTGTTGGTGGCACTTAGACATTTCCCCATTGCAATGAAAAATAATATTGTTTTTATTGCACTAGTTTTGGGAGACTCTTTGAAAACAAAAAAAAACAGACAGTGCATGGAGTTGTTGCATCCCAACAAGCTTTTGGACAAAGTTTTCTGCTTTGCACTGTAGACGTTTTGAAAAATACCAAATATTAACATCCTGATTCGGGGCACTTAGTGCACAAAAGCACAAAGGTTTATTCTTTTACTTTACTTTAGCTTCCTGCTGTCTGCACAGCACATAATCTTGTATGATCACATGACACTTTTAAGATGAGCAGCACATCTCTCAAATTAGAGGCTGCAGATGTCCGTCTGCCTTTATGCGGCTTTACATATTTAATCAGCTGTGCTGTCGGTTGATTAAAGAAAGTCATCATTTAGCCTAAAACTAAATAAGATTTAGGTACAAACCAGCAGATAGTATTTAGCAAGTGTAAGATGAAACGGCCATTGTTGCCTTAATCACGAAACTCCTTTTTTATGTGTATTTAAATGTGCGAACTGGTTACAGAATGTGTAATCAAAGTGAAGCAAGCCTAACATACTTTAGAGGAATTAGTGCAACCATCTGCACCAGCTAAGGACATTAAAACAGTAGAGAAAATCAATGCAAGCACAATACACAGTCATCCTTGACACCTAAATTCCCCTGTTGTGTTTCTTTAACCTGTACAGTCTTGACTGTTAACGTAATGTCTGTTGGCTGCCACATACAGTAGTGCAGTGTCGGCTGTGCAAGTATTGATTAACTGGAGAGACCGTCAGACCTCTGCAGAGTCTTCTGGGCTGCTTTGTTGCAGTGAAATTCATCTTATTGTGTTCAGACTTATGCTGTGGATCTATAAAAAGTCATGGTTATTGATTATAGTCTGATGGCCTCATTCTACCCCAAAAAACACCTGCATCAAATTCTATTGCATTTTTGATGGAGTTATGCAGCAGTACCAGATTGTTTTATTTTAAAGAAATTAAGTATGGTTTTTGGCTGGACTTGGAGAAGTGAAAAGAGGCTCACAGGAGCCTGAACAGCCCCCAGCAAGTTATCGAGTTGGCAGGCAGTGCTTCTTTTCCGAGGCCAGGATGTTTTTCAGTGAAGACTTTTTTTTTTTTTTTTTCAACAACTGGCTACTTTTCTGAGTAAATTATCATAATAAGTCAGATCACCATCCAGAGAGAGAAATCTCATTTGGTACATTGGTGAATTGAAACCAAAATGCAAAGTCAATTAGAGTGTTATTTGAGAATACACACTGGCAGATTGTCTCTGTTGTCAGAGACACCAGGCAGAGATAAAGCCCACATACCAGTTACTGGCTCCGTAAGCACAAAAAAAATGAAGACAAAAAAAATAAATGTGATAGTTAAGATATTGGAGAGTTGCCAATCATACCTGGGAGACAGACTACAGTTTATAATGAAATTGGCGTTTTCTCACAGGGAACATGGCAGGTTAGTGACCATAGAGGAGCTCTAAACTGGGCTTTGCTCAGTGTCACTCACTGCCCAGCAATGCTGCATCGCCAACATCATCTGACTAGCTGGACATTTTACATGCAGGCTTGCAGCACATTTCTACCTGTGTTTGCTTGTTTATTTCCCACACCTTGCTACACTGTCTGATACAACACCGTTATGACTCATTTATAGGCGACTATGAAAGAAGCCCCTTCTCTGGATCAGCTTCTTGATTTCAGGATCTACTAGAGGTGGGCATTGCGAAATATATTGCCATGCAATTTAATTTTAGGAAAACTGTCATAGTATAAAGAACACACCAGAAGTAAACCTTTTAGAATAGGCAAAAATGCAAAAAAAACTGCATGTTTTTTACCCCAAACTGCATGTGATTATCATAAAGTGGGCATGTTTGTAAAGGGGGAGACTTGTGGGTACCCATAGAACCCATTTACATTCACTTATCTTGAGGTCAGAGGTCAAGGGAACACTGTGAAAAATGCCATGCCAGTTTTTGCTCACCAATACTTAGCGTAAGCTTGCAGCGTTATTTAACCTCCTTCGCGACAAGCTAGTATGTCATGTCAATGGATTCCTTAGGTTTTCTAGTTTCATATGATGCCGGTTACTTCTACTTCTAGCTTTAAAACTGAGCCCACTACAACCTTCGGAAGATCGAACAGCGGCCGTGCCCGACAGCTGGCCGTCGGATTTTAAAGATGTTAATTAAAAATCAATAGTGTTTTTGAGAATCTACACAAGCGATACTCATGTGTATAGATATTTTCTTACACCCCTACAATCTACCAGAACACTTGCTGTTGCTGTTTTTCCACAATTGAACATCTTTAGTTTCATCAACGAAAGACATTACACTAATCTACTGTATATGATAATTGCAGTTTTCTGTATCTGCAAAACATAGATAATCTTCTCTATAAGTACCAGCATTTACGTGCCTTTCAGCTGAATGTGGAAGCAATAATTGCACTAACCTGATTCACCATGGTTGTACAATTCCTTACTTATCTGTTATGTTGTTTAGATTGGGGAAGAAATACTGCTTATCAAGTTTAGCATGTCCAGAGAACAGTGATTATCATTTTTATAATCATAGCCCTTTTAATATTGTATTTAGGATACATGTCTCTTGCAAATCCATTATTTTGTGACTGGTAATTGTTTTTGTACAGGGATAAGTGCTTTTAAAGATGATGGATGGGAGATTGTTATAAAGAAAGTGGTCATTTAGTCCTTTGGCACCCATTTTCTCTTTTCCTGTATTCTGTGTTGCTGTAAAAGTATTAAAGCACAGCTACGACTTGTATTGCTTTTGTGGTGGATTTCACCTCCTGAATTATTTAAATTATTCCACCTCATAAAGACAGAACTCCAGTTGCAGTGGGTGTACTGGCATTTGCATTCAGCAATGCATTCAAAAGCCTGTGAGAGTAGAGAGAATAAAGAATTGATTGGGAAAATAGCGCACCGACAGCCTTACTTGACGTCTTTAACTGATTAAGGTGGGCAGTGGCGGGGTTTTTTTCCCTGAAGTTCCAGGTGGGATTTTACACCTTGAAGTGTAAAAGCAGGTTTGACAATGTGTGACTGTAAAGGCTCGTTAGGCAGCGGGGAGGATGGCGACGGAAAGACTAGGTGTTACATCAGAGCGCCACTCTCTGTCAGATGCCAGAAAGTGATATTATGGAACGCAACAATGCCATACATGTCACAACAAAAATTAAGGCAGAATCCCTTCATGGCTCCTGTTACGCTCCCTGGACTCGCTTAGTGAGAATCAATCAACCCTCCGAGTGTCTACGCCCGCTGTGCATTTGCATTGGCGCTCCAACTAATAACACCCACCAGTCCCCAACGTCAAATTCCCAACACTGAGTCACTCATCAATTATACATGAGTCACTTTTGTGCCGTCTGAATAGAACATCTTCTTTCTTGGCTCGTTAATTCATTAAAACCAATGTGCAGCTCTGCAGACACCAGCGCAGCTTGACAGTTCGGGCACGCTAATTTCACTTTGTTTATTCAACAGCGACACGAATGATTAATAAGTTTTGTTTTGTTTTGTTATTTTAAACTTTAGTTCAGTCATAATGACCTAATTTTTATGTTGTGCGACAGTACGAAGCCTAGGCAAACCCAACAAAGAGGCACACTATGGTTACATCTCTGGAGGTTGTCTTTGTTTCTAAACTTGTTAATTTTTATCTCATTAGCATTCGCAGATACTGTGTGTGCTGGCTACAAGTGGGGAAGTTGCTGACTTGCTGAACGACTACTACTTTGGAAGTCAGTGCTATATTCAGCACACCTTACTCAGTGATGAAATAATCAGGGGGTGTTGTCAGTCACTGTTAGCCTTTTAGACTAGAAGCTCTACAACACCAGTAGGGGGAGGCCAGTCATGCATAGGCTTGACGCTGATCGGGTTTGACGCCCTCTTTGAAAATGTTGTTGCTCATTGTGCGTTAGTGTGCTATTTTGGAGGCTTTATTTTCCCTCATGTTTGTTTTCGCCTCAAAATGTCCAGAACACTTTGTGCTCCAGAGCCCGTGGAGCGCCGTGCAGAAGTGATGACTGTGCCATGACAGGGCTTTCCATTAGCCTTCCATCTGAAGCACGGTTACACTACACATCAGTGTGCAACACACATGCTGCCGCGCTCAAATTGAAGCAATCTAATTTATGAAGCCCTGTGGATGTGCTTTATGTGTATATGTGTTGGGTCATTGTTTGAGTGGTTTGTGTGAAACATTTTTTTCCATTTGAAGGTAGCATCCCATTATGTCCTCGGGGTTTAACCCCACTTATCATGCTCTGTTTTCATGTTTCTCAAAACTGAGTTTGCAGTTCACATCCACAACCTCAGAATGGGGTTGACTGTATCTGCAGAAGGTGCTATATGAGAAAGGAGTTTTTATGTTTTAATGTAAAAGCTATTGAAAAGGAAGACCATCATAGTGAAACATTGTTTCTTGCGTACCAGTGGGCTACCTCTGGGTCTGAAAAGTGAAGCCAATGCTGAAGTGCCTTAAACTTGCATTCTTTCTAATAGCCAGCAGGGGGCGACTCCTCTGGTTGCAAAAAGAAGTCTGTTTGTATAGAATTGATTTATTACCTCAGTAAACATTGTAAACATGAGTTTATGGTCTCAATCCCTAGTTTCAAGTCTTCTTCAATGCAGCATGATGTTCATTTAGTAAATTATGGTCCCAGCTAGAGTCAAATAGACCATAAAGCAGGGGATGATTTAGGGCGTGGCTATCTTGTGATTGACAGGTCGCTACCACAGCTATATTGTTTTATTATTCCATGATTAAACTCAGATTGTGTGATTTTTCAGACACCTTTTTCATAATTCCAAAGATATGATGGACTTTTTTTATCATCACATTATATAGACTTGGAGCATCTGTTCATTAGATCATTAAGGGACCTATACATGTTTATATTTGGTTTCACTACTAAAGGATAAGGCTGGATGATAAATGAGCAAAACCAACAACGAATACTCCCAGGAATCGTCTGTGTAACCAGAGCCCGATATACTGTATCATATTATTTGTTGAGAATAAAAAAGACTGTCAGCTCATCCATTGAGTGCTTCAGTGTACATTTTGAAAGATGTTGTGTATACAGTATGCAGTTCCTATTTCCAGTTCACACAGGTTAAATAAGGGCTACATTTAGGCCTAAGCCTTATCCAAAATTGCTAATAAAGTAAGATAATCCACGTTAGAATTGCAGCTCAAAGTGCTTAAAGTTAAGAACACTATTAAGAGAAATGCTGTCTTGAAAGTGGAGCTGCTCAGCTCACCACAGCCGAAGCCTCACTGGTAATCCGCACACTTTTGCTGATAAATCCCACTGCTCCCATTTATCTCAAGTCTGGATACAAGCCTTTATAATAAAAACTCCCAAGCTGATTTTGTGTTTACAACTTGTAATCCTGTGAACACTAAGTACCCGTGAGTTGATATGGAACGAGTAAATCTGTCACAGACACGTAGCACATGAATGCATTGCAAAAGTTTTCTACAGTGTTTGGAGGAAGTTGATTCCAATGAACATTTATTTTTATACTTACTTATTCATACTCGGGGTCAGGGGAGGACTGGAGCCCTTTCCAGCATGGAGACAGAGTAACACTGTAAAAAGGTAAAACAGAGTTCATGGCTGAGAATCAGTAAGGAACTTACAGTCATTTCTGCAGGTCAGAACAGCTGATCATCATATTTAAAGAGTAACTAAACCACCAACCAATAAATGAGTATTTAGTAGTGTTGTTGACGGATTCAGGTTCAATCTTGACATTTTAGTGCGAAGTATTTGAATTCTATATATTGTGTTATAAATATGCACAGCGACTGCCCTCTACTGGTTGAAACCGTACTGGTGACGTATATCGTGGCAGCTTTCGTCACCAACTAACCCCTCCTCCTCGCCCACTCCTATATAACCAACCTCTCCACACCATGAACCATTAACTGTGACTGTTTCACAACATTAACAACATTATAACATTAATCACGACCGTTTCACATTGTTAACCATGTGTTATAACATTAACCATGACCATTTCACAATGTTAACCACGTGTTATAACATTAACCGCGACCGGTTCACAACATTAACCATGTGTTAAAAACGTTAACCGTGACCGTTTCACAATGTTTACCATGTGCGAACTATTGGCGTCAAGACTACCCAAAAGGCTGCTTCTGCTCAGGCGGCAAAATATGACGAGTAGGGATGAGATCACGTTGCAGTTTGATCGTAACGTCAGAAAACACTTACATGTGATGTTGTAGATGGCATGGATAAACTGTGGACCAGCTTTATGTCCTAACATGAACACACACACTCACATCTGTTGTTAGTTAAAAACATGCTGTACATGTAATGTGGAAGACAACTGGAGTAATGAAACCAAGGCTGCACATGAAGCTCCCTGTTGTACACTGGTTAAAAAGAAAATACTAATCATTTTTTGATGGAACCAGTACAACAAAAAAGACACATTGAGGCTTTTTTCAAACATGAAAGTCCTCTTTGATAAACATAATTGTACAAAGTGAGCAGGGAAGGTACTCAAAGTGAAGCAACAATGGAGGGAACATTTTGAACCAATGAACCACAGTGCTGCAAAGTTAATAACTACTGAAAAAGAACGGGAAGGCACAGAGCTGTGGTCAAAGGCCGAAACTATACCATTGGTTACTTGGACAAAAGCAGGTTTGTGCCGTGACGCACCAGCACACACACATACACAGTTTCAGTGACAATCCAACCCCCACCTCCTATGTACGTCCCCCAATAATTTACTGCCAAAGATAAAGCCAGCCAGTTATATACGGCACCGTATATCTGCCCTGCCCCCAGTCCAAGACCCCGTAAATCTGAAGCAGGGAGATGATCCATGGTTAATACAGTTTATGTTCTATCTACCAATCAGCATAAAGCTCCATACATCTAACAAAAAGGCAGTCCATGACAGAAAGTCAAACGTGGTAATACACTAGAATGAAATCGAACTTTCACTAAATGGAAGTGCTGATGAACACTGCCGTGTGAGCAAATCCATGGGGGTGTCTTACAAATCACTAAAAAGAGCTATGAGATATGATACGACAGGGGTCTCCAACCTTTTTTTTCCTATGAGAGCTAATTTGACAAAATGAAAGTGACCGAGATCTACTCCTAACACCAAGTTGTACATCACCAATAGCAGACATGATTTCTGTTTTACTTTTATGGTCCTTTAATCACGTTTCAACCACCTCAGTAATCACCTCAATTAAAGTCCCGCCATAGACGAAGGGCTTTTTTGTGTTTTGTTGGCCTTCTTCGTCAGTTTGGTAAACAGAGACTGTTTTGGAGCTCAACGTTACATCTTTTACCGACTGACACACTCGCACTTCAAATGAGACACACACACTATTACACAAACATGACATATGCTGTCTTGACTATGACTTGCCCCAAACTGTGTGTAATTATCATAAAGTGGGCATGTCTGTAAAGGGGAGACTCTTGGGTACTCATAGAACCCATTTTCATTCACATATCATGAGGTCAGAAGTCAAGGGACCCTTTGAAAATGGCCATGTCCGTTTTTCCTCCCAAAAATTTAGCGTAAGTTTGGAGCGTTATTTAACATCCTTCACAACAAGCTAGTATGACATGGTTGGTACCAATGGATTCCTTAGGTTTTTTAGTTTCATATGACGCCAGTATAAAATAATAGTAACGTTTTTGCGTTGACGTGTTATTAACGTTGACAGCCCTAGAACATAATCTTGTACCTTTAGCGAGCCACTCAGAAACGGGTAGTGAGCTAGTTGTAGCTTGCAAACTACTTGTTAGAGACTGCTGTGATATGATGAGACTGATAGTCCGTCTGGATGCTAATAAACAGTAAGTGCATATCATGTCCCAACTTTGCAGAGTCTAATCTGTAAACTCTTATAATCAATCCTTTTAGAAATGAAGAAACACCTTCCACCTACTCTGTGATATTTCTATCTCCTGAAAGCAGAAATGGATGATGGCATATCTAATTACTTAGTAACAATACCTTCCTGCGTCTTGACGCAATCAGAAAATGAAACCAATTTTAGAATCAACAGGTGGTCCGCTATAAAACAGTATCATGCCAGTGTGTAACTGAAAATACAGAGTGTGTTTGGAAATTAATGGGCATCAAGTTTCTCCTCAGTGTGTGTCAACCTTTCAATTCTTTCACAGTGAGAGGAATTGTGCATTTAGAGAAGATACTTTCCTTCTTTTGGATGCAAATTAGATTTATTTGTTTTGTTTGTCTACATAGTCAAATTACAAAAGAATAAGCCTTAACTGTATAAATATAGGTGAAAATCATCTCATCATGCAAATCGTTTACGACTGTCTGAAATGTTTGTACAATATTTTCTTGATTGTGATTGAGCTTTTCTCTGTTCGCTGCCTGTAATTGTCTTACTTTATTTTGCATGTTATGCATAATATATCTATCTGTCTCTTGTTCATTATTTTATACAGAGCTGAAACGAATAGTCTATAAATCAATTAGGCCTAGTCAATCGTCTGAACGGTAATTGGCAACCATTTTTATAATCGATTTTTCAAGCAAAAATGCAGAGAGTTCACCAGGTTCAGCTTCTCAGTTGTGGACATTTGCTGATTTTGTTTTTGTGATAGGAAACTGAATGCCTTTACGTGCTTTTCAGGGGAAAAAGCGACATGAAGAATAAAGTCAACTTGGGCTTTTGAAGATTGTGATGGAAGTGGAAACAAAAGTTAGTTACAACCCTAATTTTGTATCGTATGTACGTATAGAGTGATGCAGGAATGAGTCCTAAAACCCGGAAATGAGTTAGCATTTTAGCACTTCCGGGTCCCTCGTCTGGAAGTCAATAGATTTTTTCAATGGATTTTTGGTTGGATGTCTGAATAAAGTCTATGGTTAACTCAAGCTGAAGAGATTTTAACGTTTTGTTCTATTATATAAAATACATCAATAAATATCCCACTCGTGGATTTTTAAGCCTTTGTATCTTTAAAAAGGTGGTTGCTAGCAAGTGGCTACATGAGACTACTAAACGTCATCACGCCGACTCGTCCGCCTTTACAGCCTCGTTTTGTATACTTGCGTTTATGCGACCGTGGTGTAGTTAGTTTATACCCTAACGTTAGCTTTTTCCTTCTGCCGATTGCATTTGAGCTTCAAAAATCACAAAAATTGTATTCCTTTGCAGAGATTATCTTGCTGAACAAAACGGATAAGGATCACAAACGCGTGTTCGCCACAGAGCATATTTTCTGCAATAATCCAAAATCCAATGGAAACATCCCATTGGCTTTTTGTCGGGGGAACCATGGCGATGCTAACTTCCTGGTTGGCCTACAAAAATACGTCATCCCTGGAGCACTCTATTGTAAGTCTAAGTATGGCTGCTCCGGCTACTATCTCACTGTCTATCTCAGCAGATGGAGATGACTGTTGTCTTTGTGATGACAGATGATGAGATTTTGCTCATGAACAATAACTGTTAGTTTTACTTTTGAGAAAAGAACTATCCTCCCTCCACCCGTTTGTTGGTAAAAGTAAAAACTTTTCAGATTCAGACAGCTGTAGCTCCAGCATCAGGAAAATGATTCCCAAAATGTAGACTGCATAATTTGTTTTTGTCAGACAGTAAAAAGAAATCATAATAGTAGTGTAGAAAGTATTCTCATGAATTTGTTTTCAGCGTTAATCACTTCTCACTCATAATCCATTTCTATTATTATTTGTTTTTTGCCTGATGTGTGTTTACTTCACAGTGAGGATGAATTCTATCTGGAATCTAAAGTTATACAATTTGCCTTCAAACATTTGTTTTGGACATTCGTTGGATTATATTCATTATTTTCACACCTCGAGTCAGAATCTAAAAAGATAAACAATACATAACCAAGAGGTTATCGTTATTCTCATTTTAATTGGGCCTATTTTCCATCTCATTCTTTTGGTGGACATTTTATAAATCTGAATTCACTCTCCAGTCAAAGCTACATTAGACATTTTATCTTTAAATCTTTCAGAATTACATCAACCTCTTGGTGACAAGGGGTTTGACATTTTGCTGAAAGCCAGTGTAGTATGTGACAGTTCCCTGCACATGTGGGTGAACATTTTTAATTAATTCTTAACTCCAAATTAATTAGGTTGTCCGAGGAGAAGATGAGGAGGCTGGAAAGATTGAACGGTGTTTCTCGTACGTCTTCCTGGGGTCAGGTCTGAGGACAAATAGTTAATCCCTGCTTCCTTTGCAGTACTGTAACAGTGAGTCTACGCTGACAGCTCTGCATAATGAGGGCGAGCGGGGGTGTTTACTTGACTCAGGCCCCAAGGCTTTCATCCACTGTCAGGTCAGTGGCCATCATGTTAGCCAGCGCGAATACCCAAACCATCGCACTGTGTTGCGTTAGCTGGATTTTTTTTTTCTTGCCAGATGTCAAAGCTACTGCACGGCACACATGTCTGTTACTTTACATGGGTGCATTCACTGCTGCCGGGCTGGCCATCAATCATTCTACACAGCTGACCAAACCTGAATATAATGGACGGAGAATGAATTGTGAAAAGATTTAGAATCAAGAAATAACCCCAATCAATTTGATGTAATTTATTCATGATTTAAGGCTGTTTTGTTGATTCAGTGAGGAACAACCAGAGCAGAGCGCTGTCTTTTTTGTCCTGCATCCTCCTTTTTTCCTCCCAAAAGCGACTGGCTAGTTCACATTTCTGTGGAATTGTCTTGGAGGTCTGCCAAGCTGACACAGTTTCTTCTGGTTTGAGTCACAGAAGACGGTCAGACATTTTCCTGCCAGTTTTCAGAAAAAAAACATGGCACTGTAGGCTGTATTATTCAAAAAGGGTGAACGGCCCACTGAAATGAACAGGAACATCCATAAATGATTGACTAAACTGGCTCGCTTCCATTTCTCGTAGGCCACATAGACAGAAGCTCATTGTGTTCATTCGAGGATTTTTATTTTAACCTGATAGGTTTATGTGCAGTGAATGACTGATCACGTCAAAGTATGTGTTTGATCCAGGCAAACAGATGGCAATGTGTAATTTAGTGAAGGGATTTCGAGTTAAACAAAGACCACCACTTGGAGAAGATTTGCACCAAGGAACTGTTGAAAATATTCCATTAGAAAAGAAATGCTGAGGACTTATTGAACAGGGACATATGTGCCGTGTTCCAGTTATGCATTTAAAATCAGACGGCTTGTGCATAAAGTCTGTTTGCCTTTACACAGGCTACTGTCACGCTTCCATATGTTTCCTTTCAATCAACCCACGAGCATGGATTAAATGCATGAAATATTTCTAAGCCAAAACAGCTACGCTTAATACAGTTAATATTGTGTAGGCATGTAAACGGCTGCAGTCCATGGTCCTTGGCCTGAACATAAGATGACCTTGATGATCCGTTTGCAGCATCGGTATTTGAATAAAGTCTTTTTGAAGGTTGGAGATGCTTTGAATAAAACAAGGTTGCTATATAAATCATATTTTACATGTACATTCTACATTTTAAAACACAAAGAAAAAAATGTGTAATTAAAAAAAATAATGTATATTATGATTCAATGTTGCTATTTCAGAAACAACCAGTACTAATCAGCTGCTTCAGCTGTTTGGTTCATTTCAAAACCTTCAGCTGAATAATGACTTTTGTAATAGGCAGTCTCTTAGTATGGTTGGTCCGGTGTTAACATTTTAAACCGGTTTGATATGAAGCCAAACACCGGACTGGACCTGTAGACAGTATTTTACCACTAGGTGTCCGCTTGACTCAGCAGCCGCTCCCGAGTGGAACATAATGACACTGAGACTCCTCTTGGTGGTGGTAATGCACCCCTAAGCTGGTTTGCCAACTGCCAATAAACACTAAATAAGAAGAAGAAGCAGAGAGTGAAGTGGCACCATGTTACACGTTGCCTCGTCCATTTTTTTCCTCTCACCTCTTTTGTCGGCTTCAATTAAAAAATGTTGCCATATTGGCGCAGTTTAAGTTTTCTTTGAGACTGACTCTTGTCATGTTTCGTCTCGTCACCCAAGAAAACACACTGGTCTTGGTAAGAGTATGATTTACAGATGGTTCATCTAATCACCTGCCAAGTATTTTTTGAAAGTGCCTGCCCTTTTCCAAACAGTTTCCAATGATCTGGCGGATCAGGTTAGTCAGGAGATGCTTGTTGGGTTTTACTTCTGGGTTTACTGGACCCTTTTGGGGCTCTAACTGTTAATGGAGGGATAGAAACTCACTCACATAGTGTAACCGATGTGCAACATTTTCCATAGATCTGCATTGTTTTGTTGTGTAGCAAATGAAGGGTCAGGGGACAATGCTGGGTCAATTGTCCTTTTAATGGCAGCGGTCCTTTTTCTATTCACAAAGCACAAAAATCACCAGCTGAATAGAGGTACTATTCATCCTTAGCAGCATTTTACTGCTTTATTGGCCAGATTAAAGCTCGGGCCTCATTTACTATAACAGCAGTTTTAAAACTTTAGTAGTCAAAGTGTTCCAGCTGTGTGTGTGTGTGGCAGTAATATAAATTACTTAGCGGATATAACATGAGTAAGAAACCACACGCCACACTTAGTGTCCATAGTGATGAGCATAACAGTAAATTACAGTCCCAATATAAGGTTCAATGTATTTAACATAGCAGGGAAAACTGTTACACTGACACTTATGATAGTTTGACTGGCAGTAATAAAAACAACTGTGACTCAGCCAGTCTCTTTAATAGAACTATGAATTCACAGTTGAACCATTAAACACATTTAACAATATACACGGCTGTTTAAATACCTGGTTAAGATATTCACAAAGCACAAAAAATCATCCACTGTGTTGTACGTCTGTGGTATCAGGCTCAGCAATATGAACATTATTGACATGTTATAATAGCAACTTTAAGGCGCCAAACAACCTGTAAAACAGTCCTCTCTTTAAGCGCTCGGTCACACACATGTAACATGAATTTGGAGCCAACTATTTTTATAATCCATTAATCAATTTGAGTAATTTTTTAAATAAAAAAAATAGAAAAATTCTCTGATTCCAGCTTCTTAAATGTGAATATTTTCAGTAAACTGAATATCTTTGAGTTGTGAACAAAGCAAGACATTTGAGGACGTCATCTTGGGCTTTGGGAAACACTGATCCATATTTTTCACCATTTTCTGACCAAACAACTATTGATTAATCAAAAAAAAATCAAAAGATTAATCAACAACGATAATAATCGTTAGTTGCAGCCCTACATGAATTATTCATAATCAAAGTTAAAAAAATACGTCCTTAGTTATTATTTGTTTTAAAAACTCATCTACCTTATCAGGGTTGTGGTTTAATTTGAGATTTGATCGACAACGGCTGGGCAACATAAGCAAACCACTCCACAACTATAATCTAGGGCTGCAGCTAACAACAAAAAGTTGATCAGTGTCAGGTTAAAGATATTCAGTTCACTGTCATAGAGGAGTAAAGGAACCAGAACATATTCACATTTCAGAAGCTGGAATCAGATCATTTTCTTTTTCTTTAAAAATTACTCAAAGAGATTAATCAATTATCAAAATTGTTGGTGATTATATTAATAGTTGTCAACTAATCGTTGCACCTCTACTATCATTACATTTTGATGAAAAATGTTGCTCAATCCTGATTGGTTTATAAACACAAGTGATATCTTCTTCCAGCTAAGTCCCACCTACTTCAAACCAGTGAGAAAAGCTTAGACAAAAACACAACTATAGATATCTCTTATATGAAATAAGCAAAATTATTCAAACTCTGCAGAAGATGTTGCATTCATGTGAGACCCCTTTGCTCGCAGAAAGAAGCTAATTGAGAAAATAGGTTTCCAGGGACTTTACTCTGTAACACCACATCCAGCCAACATTAATATGTATATATCTAGTCCTCGATAATGATACCATGATGTAATTTCCAGGAATAAACATGTTTATATTCATTTTTATATCCATCCCAACACGGTACATGCCATCTCAGCTTGGGTTCAATCGGATGTTTGCGTTCTACTTCAACAGCTGTCTTACTCCTCTATAGTTTATTCCCACTTCATCAAACATCAAAGGAAAGTAAGGGCAGCTTCTTAGAATCCGACGCACATGAGACAAATGTTTAAGATTGAGTGTTTAGCGCTTCAAAACCAATGTAAATGAGATGTGTGGAAAAACCACACGCTGATCCTCAGCTTTGAAGTGCTTTGAGGATTAGACTGGATTTGAGTGCAGTTAGTTGGCTGGCGTCAGATAGATCAGTGGTGACTAGATTCTGGTCTGAAGACGGGGGGTTAGCATCTGCCTGCAAAAGCTTTGAAGAGCGGGCTCACGTTATTGACTTTCCTGCCTTCACTTTCGTGCAGTCATACATGAGCACTCTCAGCTCCTAATGTGCTCTAAATGCCTCGCGTGCATTCCCAAAGGAAGGCACTTTAACAAGTAGGAGCGCGTTTGTAGCTCGCACAACAGAGATGCAATTTCTCCGCCCTCGAATGGGAGTTAAAAAGTTGTGTTGAGTGCTGCTCTGAGAGCACAGCGGGATAATGACGAGCCCTCCTCACGTCCCTCCCCATCTGTCTTAGTGTTGGAACAGTATCCGAGTCCCTGAGGGGCTCCGCAGACCTGCACCTCCAGGTGTGTGCGCGTCCTTTTGTGTCCATGGCATTTGTGCATCTGTGTTTTTAAAGTGCAACAGGCAAATGAATCAAGACTCTTTGACTCATTAGGGAGAATTTTTAATCTAGCAGAAGGTGGTTTCAATATATTTGCCAATTAAGGGAACATAATAGACACATTTCCATCTCATTCAGGCCAACCGGCTTGATTTACTGTCTTCCAGCATTTCACATTCCTCCTCCGTCCTCCGTCTCTCAGGCAGCTGTTGAGTGTCTTGTGGTATGTGTATAAGTGGTTCTGATTATTCTGCATCAGACCCCTGGTGCTAAACATGAAGCCGCAATCATTTCACTAGTGTGTTATATTTGTTAAACATCACTTTACTGAGGACATTCTTAACTCTCAGTGATTTTAACAGCATGGGGAATGCATAAAGCTCTATATTGTGTGTGAGGTTCAAAGTTAATTATTGGCCTCGTTTTGAAAACGATTTTTCTCTTAGTCTAAGAAATAGTAGGGGTGGGAATCACCAGAGTCCCCACGATGCAATATTATCAAGATACTGAAGTCAAAATACGATTTTATTGCGATTTTAAACATTTTGTATTTGAGTATTACATGTGATTAACAGAGTAGATGTGTTAGTTTACATTTCCAGTCCCCAATGAGTTTATCAGATTCAGTCCTACTTGATAACCACTGAATTAAAATGACATATGTGTAGTATTTGATTATATTTATATCGGTTTGATAGGATATTGATTATATAATTGTAAGTGGAGTGTATTAGAAACAGCAGTTTAAATGTAAAAAAGAAGAAATACCTGCATCACAGTTTAACACACATACAGTCCATAACTCCCAAAGCGTTATTTTTAGCAATTACACAACATTTATAGCCTAAATGGTTTGCCTCTGTACGCTCCGCTGAACATTTCATGCTCTCCTAGACCATAGATGTAGACATCCATCACTGTATTCATCCTGCTGTGTAAGTATTACCGCATCTAGAAGCAGTACTGTGTTTTAAGGCTACAGACAGCGTCTCCGACCTCTGCCGCGTTTGTCTGGGATATCTTTTGTTTAGTGTCGCTGTGAATTGGTCAGTGATGCGTGAAATGAGACCTGGTCTGGTTCTGCTGTTGCCTTGCCCTGTCTTGCCCTTGTCTTTTATAGACTGAACGTAGTCAATAGAGGCTGCCGCTGTACCGCCAGATTCTTTCTGCTGCCTGGTGCGTCGTAATGACATCTGTGAAATTGAAAATATTAAGACATACTTTGCGAGCAGTCGGCGCATCATGCCGATGCATAGAAGTGGAAGCGGAGGATTACATGCTTCCACACAAACCTACTCACACATCATAGAGACACACGCTGCCTATGCTGATTAGAAGTCAATTACAATGTATGAAGGCATTATGAAGTGAGGCAGATTGTTGGCAGATATTGAAACATGGCGACAGGAAGGAGTAATTAAATCCAATCGACGGGCTGTCAGTCAAGCAGCCGACCCCAGGGATCAGAAACTAGGGTGGCGAGGAAGCACGCGATAGCTGTAGCGCCTTGTTGACAAAACAGTTCATTCCAGGACATGAAAGTGAGAGGTCTGTCTGCTCTATGCATCTTTATAAACTTCTCTGAATGCAGCTTCAAAGACAGTTTAGAGACTTCACATTTATCACAGGTTCATCTAAACAAGCACAGATCGCAGCAAGAGTAGTAGATTGGAAGTTCTTCCACTGAGAGAAGCAACAAGTGTGTTGGAAAGTAAGCTAATGTTGATCTGATGCACAGCAGCTGTAACGGCAAGGCTACTCATATAGTAGACACACCTTTCAACAGTTGACACTTCCCCAAGCAGGATGGAAACATGTTGTTCCTGCCAATAGTGATGACAGCTGCAATCCTGCTACTTTTTTTTGAGTGACAAATAAAAGATCACAGGCGACTGACTCAAAGAAAAGAGAGAAGCACCAGAGGAGCGCCCGCTTTAAGATTCATCTTCTCGTCTACCCGGGGATAAAAGAAAAAATTCAGCTCGGCACTTTCAAGTGTGCCATTAAACCTCCACATATTTGTGAATATTAATGGCTAAAATAAAAACACTACAGCACAAAGAGTTTCCTCAGTAATGCTGGATCTGTAGCAGAGTGTCACGCCGATCTTTTATCCCCTTGATTTCCCAGTTCTCTGTTAATTGCCAGTCAGTCATTATGACTGTAGTTCAAAACACAATGTCTGACACAGCTTCAGAGCCTCTCATGAATGCTATTGGCATCACAACAGCTGTCGAGCAGGCTTTGGCATCTCCCCTCCATCACGGCTTTGCTCTTCAAAACCACTTGTGTCAATTAAATGATGCTGGGGCTATTGTCAGTCTCACTGGTACCAACAAATACATGTTGAAACACTCAGTTACATCACATTAATCAGTAGGAGTAACTATATATGTTCTAAAGTAATTAATCCAGCTCTCTGCTGAGTGCTGTGTCGTTAAAAGTCATTATAGCGCATGTTCCCTGCAGAACTGCTGGGAACAGTTCAATCCATAATAACCTTTCAGCATATTGTAATTCAAGTGTTCTGAGAGACTACTAGACTTCTACACCTCCTCATGGCTCTGTTTTCAGGCTTTAAAAAATCCAGCCCGTGATGTGAGACTTTGGCCAATCACAGGTCATTTCAGAGAGAGAGCGCGTTCCTATTGGCTGTTCATTCAACGGAGGCAGCTGTCAATCACTCGCAAAGTTTGATCAAACGGTCAAACTAAGCAGTGCTGATCAAATATGAATCAATATTCTGTCAACTTCTTTAAATCATATTTGCGACATTCCTACCCGTTGCTACTTCAACTTCAAGTTCTGCCACAACATTTAAATACAGACTTAAAGTTTCATATTTTTATGCTGCCTGATATAGACTTGCATGCGTCTTCGGGATCAAACTTAGAAATGCTTCTCCTCATTAGTGGTAACACATGCTTGTTTGCAACGTATTGCTAATTGGTAAGGTCAGTTAGTCGGCCGGCAGTTCTGTATTTTAGACTATAAATAAGCATAGCTATAGACCCACTGTGCATTGTTGTGCTCTGTTCAGAATTTGAGACTTGGTTTTGATTAGTTTCAGTCTATTGTAACAGGATCCAGCAAGACAATACGATAACAACAGCAACTGCTGCTAAAAGGGCAGAGCCGTAATACATAGTGTTGATTGCACTCTTACAGCAACAAACAGATCGGAGAGTCTAAAGTAACAAGAAAACATGTTTACCTTCTCTTATCACACACAGTTCAGTATCACATCACAAACCGTTTCAATCTGTGCAGCTGTGACCCCTTCAGAAGAAACATGTGTTGAGAAAGTTACAGTTACCTGCACAAATCAGAGATGATTGAAGCATCACCAGAAAGATGTGCTGTCTTTCAGTGCTGCTATAGTCTCTAAAACCATATTCTCCTTGTTATTGCTCACTCAACAAAACTGTTAGCAAACTACATATTGAGCCATGTTTTCCTCTGTCTGGTGCAATGATTGTTACAATACAGAAAACCATTTAATTCACTTTCCTCAGCAAAGGCCTCAGGAAGAAGTCCTGAATTTCATTTGCACTTAAATATAATATTTTCTCTGGCCCGCTGTAGGCAGTGATATTAATGTAATAAAAGGTTTCTGTATCCAGTGGTGGGCTATCAGGCGACAATGGATTGTGCTGCAGGAGGCTCTTATTTTGTTGAGTCAGCACCATCAGACCTGGAACAAGTACTGTCACTACTGTTAGCTACAGCAGCTAGGAAGCTCATCGGCTGTTGGGCAAGTGTCATTTTTAGCAAAAACTCAAATGAACATTAATTACGTTTAATTTGTTAATCCTTCTATTCATTTTCTGACACATATATGGTTCAATTAATAATATAATTATTGATATATATATATATGTGAAGGACTTTTATTATTTGGCTGTTGTGATCATGAAACATGTAATAGATTGCATTATATGTTGCATTTAAAATGTCTTAAAACGTCTTCACTTGGTGGACTATGCAGAAACCCTGCAGTAGAAACACATTTCTGAGATAGCCTGGGGTAGGGTGGATAACTTTAAAAGTTAGTTGGTCTTTGTTTTTGTACATCTTTCTAACTTGCATTCTCCCACCAAGTCCATCCATCTTTTTCCTCTACTTGCTTATCTTGGGAAGGGCCACAGGGGACTGGAGCCTATGTCAGCACACCATGGACAGGTTGGCAGTCTATCTCATGATAGCTCTTGAGTAGCAATTACAGCACCCACAATACCAGCTTCCTCAGAATCAGCACCTTGGACAGTTCTCTGGCCTACTGCCCTAACAGAACCACGGACAGCTCTCTGGTCTATATCCTCAGAATCAGCACCTTGGACAGCTCTCTGGTCTATATTAAGACCCTTAAACTTGCATTCTTTCTAATAGCCAGCAGGGGGCGACTCCTCTGGTTGCAGAAAGAAGTCTGATTGTATAGAAGTCTATGAGAAAATGAGCCTACTTCTCACTTGATTTATTACCTCAGTAAACATTGTAAACATGAGTTTATGGTCTCAATCGCTAGTTACCAAAGGGTTGTTCATGTTTCATCTTACAACTTTAACCCTTTCACAGTGTGTTTTCAGTTCATGGAAAGTTAATTATAACATTTTGGTTGCCTAGAAATGTCGTATTCAGCATTCGGTTGTACCTAGCTCCTCCCTCTCGTTTAAAAAAAACCTAGACGCGTCGACCAAAAACCAGGTTGGTTTAAGAAATAAACCATCTTGTTTAGGAGTCCACAAACCAATGGGTGACGTCACGGTGACTACGTCCACTTATTATATCCATGGTTGCACCAGCTGTGTGTGGGTTTAAACGTATGGGAAGCTTAGTTGTCATGGTGCAAAGCTTTGAAATATGGTAGAGACTAATGACAGAATATTTCCCTTTTTATATTTACACTTGGAGCACATTTCTTGTGACAGACATCCCTTTTTTTTATGTGATTTTCTGCTTCAGTCATTTGAAATGTAAATTGCTGCTGGCACTACTTGTTTATAGCAAGAACTTTGGCACTATCGTTAACACTGACATGGACATTATCCGGAGACTTCTCTTAAAGTTGTTGTTATTTACGACCTTATTTATGTGTGGTACTGCAATCCTCACTTTAGTTTTTTAAAAAACAGATGAAAGTGCAATAGAAAAGAAGTCGATATCAATGTTTTGTCATGAGTTAGCAGTAGATTTTCTTTTTATTGCTAATTTATCCGAATGTGTAGGTGGTACATCACATTCTGTGACAATGCTCTGATTACGGTCGACTTAGTTAAGTTACTGTTGAGTGTTTGGTTTTGACTTTTAACTTATGATCAAAGCTGAATTCAGCTGGTGGAACAGGCTGCTGGTCTTCTAGCCGTCTCTGAATCAGCACCTCGGACAGCACTCTAATGATGCTGAAAATACACGGAAATAGTTGGCCAGCGCCTGTCTCTGTTTTTGATCTGTTTACTTGCTGTCTAGACACGTCCCTTACATCTCATCCATCATTCACTATATACTCCTTTCATTTATTTCGGTTATCGCTGCTTCCGTAAACATTATTTATTGTGTGAAGGTTCGTAAAAACTAGGTTGTTATCCAGAAACCTTTCTTTTTTATTAATACACTGCTACCTCACTTCCATAATATGACGCTGCATTTATTCCTTTTGATAACTTTACGGTTGATGAAGTTTAATTTGTAGTGGCATGTTTATAATAGTTGATTTTTTAATTGCACCATAATCTCCACAGTCATTAGCTTTCTTCTGTTGTCGCTGTGCTGTCAGCGGGAGTTCTCTGTGACACAGATATCAGACCACCCCCCATTTAACACTGACTTCTGAAGAGAATATTACTCCTGTGTGCCTCACTTGTCTCCATTGCACCCCTCCCACCAAATGAGCACTAATGCAAACTATACAGCACATCCCGGAAATTAATTGGGGTTGACTGCAACCGTTTGCTGCACGATGAATGTGTAGTTTTATCACCCATCGCCTTTCACTGACTGCTTAATGTCTCACTTTGGTCTGTGATTAAAAACCAAGATATGATCTGCTGTGTGTTTGTGCAACGGAGAAGCTAAATTACACAGCTTCCAAGTCTTCTCTGAGGCTGAAAGTACACAGAAAAGATTGCAGGGTTGAATGGAATGATTTGATTACAGTCCAACCCAGGCGAATGAAACGGCAAGGCCAAGCGCGTTTGCAGCATGCGAAATTATCAACGACCTTGGCATTTACCAACAAAGACTCTCGTACCTGTTCGTCAGGAAAAATCATGTAAAGACAAATAAGCAAGAATATGTGAATATTTATAAAAAGATGGGAGAAGGCAAACACATTTTGGGTAACACTTTATAATGACCATTTATAAATTATAAATTGATAGTTCATTAAACTTAGTTAATTGTTATTTTACTGTTAATAATCAATTAAATCAATTAATTATTATTAGTAATGCTATAATTTGTTATTTTATCATTAGTTTGTGTAATATGAAATCATTTGTTTATAAATTATATATTTTATCATTGCTGATGAGACAATAACAATTACATTCTTATTACATTAGTTAACTTTCATCAGTTTATTGTTGCACACATTATTACATTTTATACACTATATTAAGTATTTGTTAGTGATTACCAAATGATTTGTAAACCTTTAAGATTTTTTTTGTAAAACATCTATAAACATTACATAGATAGATGGGCCATAAACCAATTATTAACCATTGACAAATTATTAACTATGTATTTAAATAATATTTATAGATGATATAATAGCATCCAAATAATGGTTATAGATGGTTTACAAACCAGTTATTAACCTTTGAGAAAGTGTTACAAATATCTGTCTATGTAATGTTTGTATATGTTTTACTAACAATTTCTTTAAGTTTTACTAATAATGTTTTAATCATTAACAAATACGTATATATAAACTAATATATATATATATATATATATATATCCACTACAATCGCCAACAAAACTCTTCCTAAACCTTTCTGTGTTAGTATTTCCCCCACGCTATGTAAAGCAGTTGTTTATGGGTATCGGGGCTAACAAACATACAGCACTATATCATTTCTGTTCTCCCTGCAGACATGGTTCATTATTCCTCATTAAATGCTAATGGAAATGGAGCATTGATGACATAAAGTGCTTGTGAAGGCGGTAAGCTCACTTGATATTGATTGGGACCATTGGGTGGTGGAATGAACACTTGACGAGAGTAGGGCCTGAAAATAATTGCTAGATGTTGGTAAAGGTAGCATTTTGGGGGAAATGCAGGCTGCAATAAGCAAAACATGTACATTTTCCCCTTTTATTAGAATATGGTGAGCATTATTTCATATTTAATATCATTACCCTCTTAAAAAGAAACGTATTTGACTCTACAGAGAAAATATTATTGAAAACCCTGAGTGAAATATATATATCCATGAGAAGGCACATGCCCATGAAAATTATTCTTTCTTGAAGAGGTATTTTTATTTCAGTGTATCAGCTCTTGGCAGGCGAGCCAGAACGTTAATTTCTTACACCGCTTCCTGTGTGACGGGTCTCAGCCTGCCAACAGAAAGACCTAAAAGCCAGGTGTGTGTCAGCGCTCTCAGACACACACAGCTGACACAGACACAGTTGGACAGAGCCGGTTAGATTGATAGCCAAGGAGGCAGACGGTTGTCACCTCCCTCTCAGTGGCAGCAGCAGCGATCTCGGGGCTTAGTGAGTGTTATCTGTCCTTCAGATCAACCGCGGTGACAGTCAATAAGCTCTTCTCGGTCAGGACCCGCTCTCCTATGTTTCGCAACCTCACACACAACAACACATCTATATAGACAGGTTTCCTGTATACAAAACATTACTGGGTACATGCGCATGCAGGGGCTTTGCAGATTTCACCTGTTATGAAATGGGTTAGATCAGAGTAGTCAGAGTTCAAGTTACGTGAGCCGCCCTAGATGGCCACCGCCAGACACTTTTTCCTTTACCGATTCCTCAACAGGTATGATGTTAATATAAAACTGGAGACTTGGATTTTGGTCTTGTTATTAGTACAACCAGTCACACAGCAGCTCTTTGTATGTCGGGCAGGTGATACATTAAAGGTCCCATGTTATAAAAAAGTGAGATTTTAATGTTTTTTTTATTATAAAGCAGGCTTAAGTCCTATGTAAATACTGTGAAAGTATCGAAACACTCAATCCACAGGGAAATACACACATTCTGTATTCAGAAACTTCGCATTTGAAACAAGCTGTCAGGATTTCTGCCCATTCGTGATGTCATGAATATACAATATTTAGACCCTTGACACATTCTAGATGTGTCCCAGTTTATTCCTGTTTGCAGTGTATGTGAATGTCATCAGCTGACAGGAAGAACACATGGACCCAAGCTGTTGCCTAGCAACGCAATTCCGTTGCAATTCCATCAAAATGCACTAAAACGGAGCGTTTCAGACCGAGAGGGTAAATACAGGCATATTCAGGCTGACAGTTTGAGGAAAATAAAGTGTTTTTTGACGTTACAGCATGTAAACATGTTCTAGTAGAAACATAAAATACAAGTATGAACCTGAAAAGGAACATAATATGGGACCTTAAGATTACATCCTGATGGCTCTCTATTACATAGCGTGTTGCTGGCTGCTAGCTAACATAAGTGGTTATCCCTGAGTCGAAAGCTTAACGCAAAAAGTCAATACAATATTGCAGAAATGTCCGATTCAAATAGTTAGCTAGCGTAAGCTTTCCTGGCCGTTTGTTGTTGTTGTGACCACGGGGGAGGAGGAGGAGCGGCTGCCCCGGTAGACTACCAGACATCTTCCCATCTTCCCCTTTTAAGGCATAGTCGCTAAATATATATAATTATTTCTTTAGAGTGTGGGGTCGATCATTCTGTTGTTGATCATTTCTATCGATCTGTGGAGCATGACAGCTCGTTATGACCACCCGCTGCTTTGCTAGTGCTGCGTGTCTAGAATGCTTCTGCCCATCAGGCCTGGGTCCATAATCTCCTTCTGTTTTTAGCAAAGGCATGTGATCCCTCCAAATATTAAACATTTTCAATCCATCTTTTCTGCGGTTTGTGCTGTCATCTCCTCCTCGTCATCTCTGCTTTGGAGTTTGGCTCTGCTAGACATGACGTGCTTTCTACCCCCTAGCTGTGCGTACATCTCTGGGATGACTTTGCACAGAAATACATCTATTTACTGTATATGTATATAGTATATTGCTAAAGTCAAGAATAATTTATTGCACTGAATTATTAAACTATAGAATATAGCTGTGGCTAGAAATAGCCATCACCTGTAGGTGATGCAGAATATTTGTTTGACTCTCAAACAATGGAGACATTTGGTGAGTGCAGCAGCACTACTCAGGAAGACCACATTACAACACAATAAGAATACAAAACAGTAAAGGGGGAACAAGACACATGATAAACTTTTTATAATGTATAAAAGCAATAAGACTTATGAAGATAGATTGGTGAGTGTGAGGTTCAAGCTGGTAATCAGGATTGCTGAGGAATCCGTATCCGAGGTACGGAGGGAATAACCGTTTCAGCCAGTGATAGATTGATCTTTTCATTTGAACAATATCATCTTCTTAGCCAATGTTAATGCTATTAAGATAAATGGTTTGGAGTGTTATGCAATATTGAAGTGCATAAAGGTTACCCAGGAGTGAGATGATTGGACACGGGGGAATGCTGAGGCCAAAGATTGAGGATATCCTGCTCATGAACCGGTGTACAGTGCCGGAAGGCACGGAAATAATCATCTATTACATATGGACAGTGAGGGCCTTTATTACCATCGGAGAGTACCATGAGAGTTGTAGTTGCTCTATGAAGGACCTTGTAGAATATTAATTTTTCACAGCAGACGCTTACCATGGTAGGAAAAGCACAGGTGTAATTGATGACATTAAAACGACTGAATTCTATTTAGGCGAGCTGAGACCATAAACTCATGTTTACGATGTTTACTGAGGTAATAAATCAAGTGAGAAGTAGGGTAATTTTCTCATAGACTTCTATACAATTAGACTTCTTTTTGCAACCAGAGGAGTCGCCCCCTGCTGGCTATTAGAAAGAATGCAAGTTTAAGGCACTTTCTCATTGGCTTCACTTCTCAGACCCGGAGTAGCCCACTGGTTTTGTGTTTTTCCTACTGTGACACGTCAAAATGTCTGCCATGAAAAAGGTTTATTGGGTTTTAGAATGGCGTGCAGTAGAAAATGTATTGTTGCATATACTGCCAATTTCAAGTGGATTCTTGTATGTTATATGCGCTTAATTTGTGTCACCAATTTGGTGGTTTTGTGATGAGAAAAAATTTGGGGAATTTCATTGACTTCAAATGTTGAGAGGGTGTGTTATAATGGACGTTTTGATGTTTATTTATTTTTCTTATTTCAGCTGTGTGTAACTGTCAGGTGTTGTACTGTGCTTTTGTTGCTTAAGGTCGAAGGTCATGGACCCCTGAAGCAGTCACTAGGATCTGATTCTGCTGTGAGATTCTAGTCAGAAATTGAATCTGGGCTGAAGATGTTCAGCATCTTTTTCCTGATGGTTTTGTGCCTGCGATGAAATGGACTATATTTCCTTTTTGATTTTCTTGCATTAAGTGATTGAATCCATCTGGTAATGATTTAAATTTGGTGCCTCAATGTGTCCAGTAATTTCCTCGTCTGGATGGTTCTATACATTTGCATCTATTTGCTGAATTGTGAAAAGAGACATCTCATTGAGTGTGAAGACAGAGAGTAACTCAGGAACACTTCAGTCCGTCTCAGAGTTGGCCGGAAACAAAACGAACAAGTTACATTACAGTACATATTTTCACTTTCCATATCCCAGACTAGAATAATCAAAACAGTACTCTGGCATAATTACTGTAGCTTTGATAATGTAAATCTTAAGAAGAAACCAACCTCAAACCATTCTAGCCTGAAAGCAAGCTGATCCTAGTCAAACCCCCCAAAAGACAATATTGACAGAATCATGCTGCAGCAGACTAATCAAGATGATAGAACAATAATTTTCACCTTAGAGCTGCTGGCAGAGAAACTCTGAGTGATTTAAGTGGCCGCTGGAGGAGCCGAGCCTCCTAATGAAAAGAACAGAGGTGCTCATCCATCAGCTCCACACAGTGTCATATCTCTGCAGAGTGGCAACAAAGGAAAGCAGGGACTAATCTGCTAGCTGGATCACCTTTCAGAGGAAATGTTACTGTACATCTGCAGTGTTCAGTCATTCAGTGCATGTCACCACCTCAGGCTTTCATCAGTAACTTCCAAATCTTTTGGCGTAGAAACAATTCTATAATTTAGATTCCCAGATTAAGAAATTGGCAAATGGGAGCCAAAACGTTTTACCACCACCACCAGATGTGGTAAATGTTGTCATGTTTACACTCAATCTAAGCACACAGTAATCAAAAACTCACATTTGGTCAAAACATAATCCGTTTGGAGTATGTTTTGACCATCATACTCGAATGTGCAATATTAATTTTCCACTTGGTATGGTAAGAAAAATGTTTTTTTTTTCTCTGTAGGGTCCTTTCCATAATGTTGTCAGACAATTATCATAACAATCTGAGCCAATCAGTGGCAAAAACAAGCACTTTTAGTAGACGTAAAATGACGGTGCCAGGTTGCCCCAAGCGATTACATTACAGCCTGTTTAGTGGCTGGGGGCTCCATCGTTCTCCCTCAATACTGGACAAATTCTGGTCCAGGTTGAAAAACAGCAAAGTAATTCTTTAAGTCAGAAGACATGATTTTTCTCTTTCATTGTATAATTACACAGTTTTTCTTGCTCAGTCCCTACTCAAGTAAGAATAAGTGATGGTTTAATTATCCCCTCTTTGAAAAGTCATTTACACTCACTGGCGTGGTAGAAGTGTCTGAAGCACTGTCTTCATACTGCGCATTCCAGAGATCATAAGTCAAACACTGTCTTAAAGGAATAGTTTGACATTTTGGGAAATACACTTAATCTCTTTGTGGCAGAGAGATAGATGAGAAGATCAATACACTCTCATATCTTCCTGTTTTCCTGTCTCTAATCTTTACTGGTTTTGTTACCTTTGGACAGAACCAGGTTAGCCGTTCCTACAGTGATCAGACATCCAAGTTTCAAGCTGGGTTTCCCGAGTCCCGACAAATATATGTAAAACACTCAAATGTCCTGGTTTTCAACACAATTAAAAAAATAATAATATATAAAATATTTATTTTCAGCGCTTACATGGACATTAATCATGTTCTGTCCCACTCATTATTACCTAACCCAATATAAAAACATAAGCAATGCACCACACGTCTGAATTCAACACTGATTTATTTGTTTTTATTACACGACTTTGTTGAATACTCGATTGTTAGATCGATTGATCTGTTATTTCTTTATAGCAGATCGTTGCTATGTATAACGCGCTGTCCATAGAGTTGAAAGGTGTGCTCTGTAGGTGTGCTAAGTGCTGAAATAATTCTCCCCCATTGTGATGATAACGCTTATTATACATGCATAAGTGCATACTTGTGCACATGCATGAACGTGCGGTACACTTAAGAGTTCTGGTTTACATATTTACCAAAATTAAACTGTTGCTTTAAGTACGGTGAGATTTCCTTCTTTCTTTCTCTTGCTATGCTCATTTACAGCAGCTGATTATGATACTTACCCAGTTTTTCTTTGTATCTCAGGAACATTTGAAATTCATAGTGCCTCTCAGTTGTTGTGTGTGAACAACCCTCTTCTCAAGTAGGGAAAAAAGCATCCGTCAGAGGGAATGTAGAGTAGATATTAAACTAAATTGAAGTGGCCATGGGTTGAATCACTAAAACATGAACCCATGAAATGATATAGAGCAGAAAGTAGACATTTGGCAGTGAGTTGTTTTCTGTTGTGTTGATTTATGCTATATTATTCCCGAAATTGATAGCTTCTGCTTATTCTGGAATGACTTGCTTTTTGCTTGTGGTTTTAATGTGTGTGGTGTTTTTTAATGTGGGTAACAACAGACTGGGCAAGACATGTAAAGGCTTATCTGTGTAGCCACTAAGTCAAAGCCAAGTGATAATACCTTCTTGTCAATGTCAAGTTAGCATTGCAATTTGTGACTCTGCTCAAAGCTATACCTGATTTGGAAATGATCAGCACAGCTGTATCACCGTAATGGCGGTGATTTCTCTAAAATCATTTTAAATGTACGCGTATGTTGCTCCATTATCATCTCCAGGCGGAGCGAGTGTGGGCTTTTTAATGTGGAGCGCCCCGAGCCCTTCACTTGAAAATGGATCCAACTGAGCAGAAAAGTGCCACTCTGACTGGCAGTCCCAACAGTTGTTACAGTAATTAGCTCTTTGGCTCCTTCATGCTCACCGCCACGCATTTTCAGCATCTATGACTTTCCCCTTCGGGCCTCGAAATCTCTCAGGTGAAGACAATGCCTGATGAAACGAGGGGCTTATTTTTGGCTGGAATAAAGGCGAAAAGAATGCAAACGACCACACAAATAACAAGCAATTATTTCAGTAATGCCGTACATCAGACTCATTATATTATACATTTAGCAGAGGAGGATGCTAAAGCTCCAAGTCCAGGGGGAGGGATGAAGAAGCAAGCTTTGCATCATGTACATAGGATAGTAAAACAACTTAATGGAGGGGAATGACATGAAAAAGGGGAATGCTGATGGCATCAATATGAGATAAAGTACTCTAAAAGTGCTAAATGTGTTATTCAGATCATTAATATAGCAGCAAACAACTATTTCCTATGTAAAGACATAGAAGAGTAATATCTACCTGAACAGAGAATGAAGTCACTCTGCCTTTGTGTGTGCTGTAATCCGAGCTTCTCCTTGCTTTGTTTACGCCGGTCCGGCTGCTTGTGCATGTTAGCGCACGGCTATCGCTGATAACAGCGTCCCGACCCACGTTGTCATCGCTGAAAGTGTAACGCCCATCCTCTGGTTCCCCCTCAGGTGTTTGCGCTGTTCGTGCTGTTAGCACCGTTAGCTGCTAGCTGCCGGCTTAGCCGTCGCCAAGTTGAGAGCCGTGTGGAGGCAATCCCTCAATCACAGATGTGCTCCGAATTTGGAATTCAGCACCTTAAAGGCCCAGACAAACCAACCCGACATCAAAGAACTAGCGGCGACGAAGGTCACCAGTTGAGTCGCCTTTGTCTTGTCCAAAAAGTTGCACTTGAACACATCGCAAATACTACAGCCGACGGCCAACTACCACGTACATTCTGCGCCTGCCTGAGAGGAAATAATTCTCCACACCAGCAGGCGGCGGTAGTTTGTTTTCATCATTCAAAAAGGGAAACAGGAAGACCGAGGACGGCGGGCGGATATACAAGCCGTGTTATGATACGTACATGAAACAAAGCGGTGTTTGCCGACCATTTTCACACCACTCTCACTCACCATTTGGCCTCATTCCAGATGTTGTTGTGAAAATATCTGTGTATTGGACTGATCAGATGAGATGAAGATGAAAAATGAGAAGAGCCTTCTGTGTTTACCCTCTTTGACTTTACTCTTTGGCTCGCTTTCCTCACTTCTGTTTCTCTTCTCGTGCACTGATTTGTTTAAGCTGAACAGCCAATCAGAGTGATTTCTCTCACCAACTGGCGGCGGCGCCGATTCAACATGCTGAAACAGCTGAAAAAACTTGGCATACTAGAGCTGACGGTGCGGGACACAACAAAAGAATTAGGCCAATGCACACCGACAGCCCCAAACTGTCGACTGCCGACTGTCGGCTTTGTGTGTCAGGGCCTTTAAGGTCACCACTGAATTATTTGTTTCATTTGTAGGTTATTTCGTTCCCTTTAATATCTTTTCTAAGAACACAGAGTCTTTCAAAAGAGCACTCTCTGGCATGCTTTTTTCAAAATGACACATAAATGGATATTCTAAATGCAGGACATGACTGTTTATGTGTGCTTTTATAGGTGATCAGATATGAGCAGTAGGTCAGCTTCAATAGCAAGAGAAAGTCTAATCAGGAGAAAGAAGTGTGTCGGTCTGTGCCGCCCTCGCCATCTGTTGCGGTTATACGAGCCGAGCCCCGCACACGCAGAGCTGACCGTGTGGGAGCAGCGCTACTGAAGCGTCTCGCTGTTATTTGTCTTCCAGAGCAACGTAGCGCAGCCTCCCAGTACGCCTCCCACCACACGGTCAATCCTCGAGCCGTGAGCGTAACATGATCCTCGCCTCGCTTCAGTTGGTTAGCCCTACACTCCCCGACCTCTAATGAAGAACTTGTCTTCAGGACCTCAGTCGAGGGGTGATGAGGAGCGGCGTGGGTGTTGGTGCTCATGCGCATAATCATGAGCTCCATGGGTGAGTCAGGCAGTGGGAGGAACTGTTCCCTTGGGAGCTTCTGCTTTCTTCATTAATAGACTAGAGTGGATTACAATCCAGAGAAGACTTAGACCTCAGAGACCAAATCATGGTTGCACGTATCTTCTTCCCTTTCCTATTCTTCACAGTTTCCCTCTAGGCCTTACACTTCCATATCAATGCATACTGTAGGACAATGGTTCAAACCTTTTTTGGCTGGCAACTTCTTGAAGGATCAGGCAAGTGATTTGTTATATTTTATTTATTGTCAACAAATCTTTTGAAAAGTCCAAAACCAACAATGTGTTAGTCCGTCTTTCAATACTTTCTAACTTTCCTCCCCTGTCACTGACACTCAGTATTTTTCCACAAACAGCTGAGCACTGTCACTTCTTAGCAAACGTTACTCAGACAGGAGTAAATAGTGTATTTGTTGTGATTATTTTTCGGATTAATACACATTTGGTGCTCAGTATTTTCATTGATGTGCTTTTGATAGTTCATTTTTAATACAAATGGATCTCTATGGCACAGAGGAATACGATAAATCAGACTTTGGTTACACAGATAATTCTTGTAAGTAGGATTTTGGTCTTTTCATGCGAGAAAAATATAAAATATCATCAGACTTGTATTAAAAATTAAACAGTGTCTGCTTGCTGAAGGGGTGAAATGAAAAAAAGCAAAGATAATTTTATTTTTCTTCTTTCCTGTCTATTAAATATCTTGCGACTCGGCTTCTTTTTACGACCTCTCTTGACCTCAGAGTTTGGAACCACTGCTGTAGGAGGCATGAATACTTGATACTGGAAAAAGTGGTCCCTCTTCTTCATCACTACACTCCCGTATCTCCAGAGAGATAACAGCATCATTCAGCTTAAAATTGATTGAAATATCACTCCCTCCATTTTTGGAAACCGGACCTCATCTTTCTGCCTTTTTCCCCTGAATTGACTGATATAGACTAAAGTCTCAGTAAGCAGTTTACCCGTCCCAGCAGGAGGCCCTGTGGCTGTCAGCCGCTTGGCTTTTATAGTTTCCACTTATTCTCTGTGAGACTCCCCTCTTTCATTTCTGTCAGAGGCTCTACACCCTTTCAAGTGCTATTCAAGCATTTGCATTGTCACTATGAGATGGCACTTTGCTCACGATAAATCATTACAACCATAAAATCGCGTGACTTGCTGTATTACACAGTGTGTTTGTGAAACAATGGTGCACGTAGGAAAAAGGAGGCGAGGCGTTTGACGCAAAGAGGTGATGCTCAAAAGGCAGAGAGAACACAAAAAGGCTTAGAGAACTGAAGAATTGCAGCATGTTTCAAGCTTGGCAGTCGTCCTCAGGCGGCATCCGATGTGGATTCTTTAAAACAATGTCTGCATTTTTCTTTTGTTTGTGCATTGTACTCTTTTTTTTAAGGTTTAAAAATGACTTTATTTTTCACTGTGATGGTTATGAAATATTGGGAGAGCTCTGTAATCAGCATCGTCTTCCCTTCTGAGAGCTGAAGGTGACGTTTGGGAGTTCACGACACAGTACAGTTCATATTTAGGGCCAAAATCAATCCAAATAACACCCAACAGCCATACACAGACACTTAGACTTTTTACAGATATGTCTCATTTCAAAGTGTTATGTTGAAAGACTGACCTTAGGGTGCTTTTGGAGGTTGGTCTTGCAGTGTTTTTGGATTGTGAATGTTGATGTGGGAAGCTGCAAACCTTGATATTCCAGACAAGAAAAGAAAATGTTGAAAAAATAGGGTAAAAATATAGATATTTTATACTCGGTTCCTCTCAGTCTTTCACCTTCTGTCATTCATTGTTTCTCTCTTTGTCTTGTGATTGACACGTAAATACAAAATACCTCAGAATATCCTGATTGTGAGTGGGAGCTTTAAAAACATGCCCAACAGAGAAAGGTCATACATCCCTTTCAAATCTTTTCATTGCAACTATTGCACATAGTTTTTATTTTGGTATTTCATTTCATAATTCAAGCAAACAAAGAGTACCTTTGTGGACACAAAACTGAAGTAATAATACTGTGGACAACAGCAGTGCCTCCATGTCTAGTTGACGGATTTTAATATCATATTTATGAGAAAACGTTTGCAGGGGAGTATACTGTTTACTGCAGGCCGACAGTAACAGATTGCTGGAGCATATGGTTCAGTCTTGTGTTGATGCTTAAGTAAAGTCTACACTGGCTGCACAATGTAAGCAGCGTGACAGCCACATGTGAATCTTCCAGCAGAGTCCACTTCTGGTTCGGCTCAGTGATGTTTCTATCGCATATTTAAGAGCTTTTATATAATATCAACATGAAAACATGAAAATGATCTCTTAAAGTGGCAGTAGGTAGATTACTTTTGGCCTCATTGGGCAAAAATTCCGTAATAACCTTTCGGCATATTGTAATTCAAGTGTTCTGAGAGAAAACTAGACTTCTGCACCTCCTCATGGTTCTGTTTTCAGGCTTTAAAAAATCTTTGGCCAATCACAAGTCATTTCAGAGAGAGCGTTCCTATTGAGCTTTCCTATTGGCTGTGCTTCCTCTGGTGGGCGGAGCTTGGTATTTCTTCAACTGATCTCAACATAACTGCCGGGTCACAAATTTTCTCATTTAACAGCTAAACAGTACACTACAAAGATGTTTCTGAAAACATTTTACATGAGAAACAGGCATTACTGTAACAGAATATTGATTCATATTTGATCAGCGCTGCCTAGTTTGACCGTTTGATTGGAGTTCACGAGTGACTGACAGCTGCTCAGAGACGGCAGGCTCCAGCTCGGCTCTGATTGGTTGTTTTCCTCCGGTCTGTGAAATCTTGCAGATGCCATTAGGAGCACCGGAGGACACCGGAGGACACAGAGGCATTGTTTTCAGATTACCTGTCTCATGCACTATTGTCAGGATATAGTGACCATTTTATAAACAAAAAAAAAAAAAAACATATATCGTTGGCACAAAGAAGTTTTAGTTGGTTGCAATCTGCAACCTTGCCACTAGATGCCGCCAGATCCTACATACAGCTCCTTTAAAATGCTTCATAATTCTAGTCAGGAGTTTCTACATAAATGTTACACAAGCACTGTTTGACTTTAGCTTCCGTCAATCAGTCTGTAAGAGGGATCGTTTAATCATGCTCTTTGAGTTCCTCTCAACAAATTTCCAGTTAAATTGCCGAGCCCTCCTCACCAGCATTAGTGCTTTTAAATAAATAATGAGCCTGTTTTAATCTTCAGAGTCTCCAGTCCCATGTTGGGCATATAGAAGTGTAAATAAACCATTTTTGAGACCTTGCCGAGTTTTGAGAAACATACACAGAAACATGTGTGCTAATTTAATATCCATATGCTGTATACAAACCTGCAACCTCATTTTCCTTCAGATCTTTTTTACTATTTTCCTGTCTCTTTGTGAAGCCGTTGTTTTCACAAGTTGGAGCACACGCCGCCACCCATACCACAGTACTCTCCTTTCACACTCGTAAATGTAACCACGGATTACATTCTCTCAATCAATTGAGTTCCCCCTTGGGGCTGACTGGCACACCCTATCAAATTTCTTCCTTTTTCATATATATATATATAAAAAAAAGCTGATTCAATTCAGAGTCTCAGTTCTTCTGCCTGTTACGATGAGATCAAAGCAGTTGGACGGCTGCTTGTGAAAGTAATTCAGCATTCTGTGCAGTGCTCTCTCAGAAAAACGAGGCCATCTTACTTTGATGACTAAACCATTTCTCTCCCAATAATAATCTCGCAGTATTGACTTGAAATGCATGAAAGGTATGACTACATAAGCTCTGTCAGCAGTCGTGTGTGTCAGTATAGTCGGATACAAAGAGAGTGTGCTATATTCTCCCCTTTTGCACTATTAATTCTGCACAATTGTCACTATTCTGTTGATGGAGCAGCTTCTGAGCACCTTGTTTTCCCCCTGGGGAAGTTTGATGATGAACATGTTTTGCAGGGCTTTTAACAGGCATCTGTATTTCTTCACCTTACATCAGTTTCCACTTTAAACTCTTAAGAAGCTCCTGATCTTACACAAAAACCTCTCGAGAGGAATTTTCGCTTTGCCAGGACAGGACTGGAAGTCAATCCAGGTGGCTGTGGACACTTCCTTCCTCACAGCGGCTTCAGGTTTTCTCACTTTTTCATTAAGCCATTACCTTGGCTCCGAAATGGAAAATTCTCTTTGTGCTCTTCTCTTTCGCCGGTTCTCTATTACCAGTGAAGCTGTAATCTTTAGCATAGACACACAAATCCCTCCCAGGACTAGAAGGATTAGTATGCTCTGTGAGGAGCCATAAGTAGAGCAATGATTAGCTTTGACACGACTATATGTGAACTTGCACGTGGCTTTTTCCATAATAAGACCATCATTATTGCTTATAATTAGAGTTGAACATCCAACACCTTTCCTTTTAATATGGAAAGTCACATGGGCACGAATGAATATCAGTGGCGCCCAATTTCACAGAGCACATTACTTTTTCTCCAGTGGATATGAGTCGCACTTATCTGAGGTGCAATATAAGTTCAGCTGAATAGATGACGCTCCACTGGGCACAAAGTTCATTCAGCTTTGTGAACGACTCTCAATTAATCCCTGGGCGGTATATCACATTGATAAAGAATAGACTATTAAAGTATTCAGGTATGGTAGACAAAGCGAATAGACTGATTGGTCAGTGTGACTCTGCCATGAATAGCGACATTTAATGCTTTTCTCTTTGGAGAAAATTAAGTTTCAACCATTTTTTTACCCAACTCAATATCGTTGTCACTTAACAAAGATAAAAAGAAAAGAAAAATGAACTGAGCTGAGTTGATTATCAAACCTTTTAAAGACCCATTATTTTAATATTAGCTGCACTTGTCAGTGATTTTAATCCCGTCCGGAGTGCGTATGCAGGTTGTATTTCTCCACCACCCCAGTAATAATCACCTACTGTTTTATGGGCAAATTTGCTGATCCTCCTTCCATTAAAATCCCTCCTGGAGCGACTTCCTTGTATTTTAAAGTGGATATGAGTTTTATCTGCAGGAAGCCCTGCTTGTCATTCTACTTTCTTCTTTTTTTACATCAGCTCAATTTGAAATTAGACTTTTTTTTTGTGAAAATATAGTCAAAAATGGTTTCGCTAATCTGATAGACAGAAACATGTTAACACAACATAAGCTGGGGAAAAAACTGTTCGGAAACTTGTGTTTGGGCGATTATTTCTCTGTTGTTACAATGCTAATGGTCATTGTATTTTACATCGTTGGAAAGCCTGTTTATTTACCTTCACAATGGTGTCCAACTTGTAAGGATCATGCATTTGTGGGAAGAGCAGCACAGCTGATTATGTGGGTACAACCCAAGAAAAATTTGCCAAAAATGCTCATTTATATTTTCTATGTGCCTCGTAACGTTACAACTCGTATAGTCGTCGTTACTGCAAAACCTCACCTCAGTGAATCAGCGATTTGCTGCAAGTTTTAGTTTAAGTCAGCCCGCTACAATGCTCGCTATGGGAACAGTACACAAACAAATGGCCGCCACTCTGACCATCTTGACACGTTGATTTGAATGAGGAATGTCCGTTCTACTCTTATATTCTATTTCTATGGTCTTAAGTTTTCTTTTGGATAACACAGTAAGTGTAACACCATGTGAGTTTAACTATTAACTAATGTATATAGCATATTGCACCAGTATTGTTGCTATGTTTACTTTCAGTACAATACAATCTAGCATTGATTTTGAACAGAGATTAAACAATTGACTGGATATGTGTTTTGTTATGCAAATTTAACAGACACACACAGCACATAACTCTGCTAACCAAGTTAAGTTATTGAATGTCTATCTTTGATAAAGTCATTTCAAGTGACATTTACAGGCTACAATATTCAGATGTTAACCTGAGACATTCCCTGAATATGAAATTGCCAATCAGACAGTGTTTTCTCATTACTAATAATGCCATAGCCCCCCCGTGGGTAAACAACTCCAAAGCAGAAGGTAATAAAGGTCCAAAAAGAAAATAATAAATACTTGCAGTAAACATGATTAAAATGGAAGACATGGGGAGAATCCCAATTTTAGTCACAATATTCAAACACATCCTGCAATCTAGCTGCTTGACGATGCATGCCAGAATTATTCCCTGTCGTTCTCCAGTCTTTTCTTTTGTTTTTTTCACTGGCTAATTTGTTGGGAGTGATATTTTTAGTTCTATATATCAAAAATAAAGTTAGTTGGAAAATGCATAAACTGAAAAACTGGCCAAAGTCTGTCAAATGAAAGGGAGAACAGTTGTGTAATAAAAAAAAAAAGTAAATAATGGTCAAAAAGCTATAACATCCCTCAACATTTGGTGTTGTTGATACATTGTAAAATGTAACAATGTACCAATAAGAGGAAGAAGACCTCAAGCAATGTAAGCAATCCGAGTTTCAACATAACAATAGGCTTTGCAATTGTGTTATGAGGTAGGGAATGCACTCAACATGTTTGTTACGCCTGAAGGACACAGTGTGTTTTCGTGAGAAACAGAACCATGTTTGTTTGTGTGTTTCTAAAATTGTGGTCCAGGAAAACTCAACTTTTCTTCCAAAACTCTGTAAAAGCACAAAGCAAATAAATATCCCCTATGTCTTCCCCTCTATCCACAGTAGAGCCTGACCAATAACTCTATTATTAGCTCATCACAGATGTATTAGTATCAAAGTATACGTTGGCCAATAGGAAATAAAATATCTGTACAGAAATACCAAAGCTGTTTGTCAACCAGAGAGCACCGACGAGTTTGTTTTTCAGCTGTAAAGTTTCCAGCTCAGTACAGACCTTTGTCTTAATACTTAACCAAATTCCATAATTTATAATCAAATTTAAAGGATCCTTATCAAAAGTGTAAAAAAAATGTTTTGTGTTTATGTAAAAAACATAGACTGTATATAAGACGTAGACGTAGTCACCGTATTGTCACCCATTGGTTTGTGGACTGGCGTTTTGAAGCCTTGAGTTTGGCATTTCGGCCGTTGCCATCTTGTTTTTTTGCAACCAGAAGTGACCCGAGAGGGTGGAGCAAAGTACAACCAAACGCTGAATAAGACATTTTTAGGCAACCAAAAAGGTTATAATTAACTTTCATGAACTGAAAACACACGTGAAAACACGGACAACTCCCAAACCGGACAACGCTGTGGCAGCGACCTGTCAATCACAAGATAGCCACGCCCTAAAGCATACCCTGCTTTATGGTCTATTTGACTCTAAATGGGACTAGAATTTACTAAGAAGACTTGAAACTAGCGATTGAGACCATAAACTCATGTTTACAATGTTTACTTATATATATAAATCAATTGAGAAGTAGGGTCATTTTCTCATAGACTTCTATACAATCAGACTTATTTTTGCAACCAGAGGAGTCGCCCCCTGCTGGCTGTTAGAAAGAATGCAAGTTTAAGGCACTTCTGCATTGGCCTCACTTTTCAGACCCCGGAGGTTGCCCACTGCGTGTTACACACTCTTCTACCGATCTACAAGTGGCAGTAGTGAGCCAAGAAACACAGCAATATTGCCGAAAAAGTCAAGCAAGAAGAAGACAGCAAGCTAATAAACATGAATATAAATAATACAGGATTTAAAATACTTCAATAAATCAGCTTTGTAGCTGTTTTATGAGGAAGAAAATGGGGTTTATACAATACATTTGGTGAGTAACACTGAATGGAAATAACATTTTTTCTCTATAACAAAGGTCTACAGGGAACCTCTAATACTAACACCTACATTTAGTGCAAAATATGCTTCCATCAGTCCAGCTGCTTGTGTTCCTTTCATCCAGCAGGTGTCAGTTTCACCTGAATGGACGCATGCTTTTGAAATCAGGCAATGAGCTCAGATTACCATTTGAAACACAGACACCGACGTGAATACCAGGGCGGCAGGTGCATCGTATTTCGATGTTTGCATTCAAATTAAACAGCAGCGTGCTGTTCTTTTAATTGTCCAACCTCTGTGACAGATCACTGGGCTGTCATTAATTACCATACATTGCACTTTAACAGTTGCTATAAAATGATCCAGGGCTGTATGCATGTGGGGACGCCATGTCAAACAATCTTCCTCAAAGCCTATTCTATGATAATGAAAGCCGCTAATGAGAAATGGAAGCTAACAAAAGCAGAGTTAATGAGGACCGGCGTGTGTCTCCTTTGCTTACAGGCCCACTCATTAGGACTCCCTGTTGGCTGGCCCACAGTAGCAGGTGCCCCCTCTGCCAAAAGAACACAAAAGACATCTCAGTATGTATCATTTCAGGAGATGAAAGGTGACATCAGATCAGAAAGGGATAACATGTGATCTCAGATGGATGTGTTCCTTCCGCTGGTGGCGAAGGTCTAGCTCACACAATGACGACACCATTAAAGAAAAACAGCCTTCAGAAGATAAAAGAGAGGATTGCTCCCTCTCAGGAAGGGGTCTTCTACACTCATATGGGACTCTATGACACTTTTTAATACATCCTGGCCATTAGAAAAGGCCTTGGGAGTCAGATCATCAAGTTTGAGTGTGTGGCCTTTAGAGATCATTAAAAGTATGAGGATGGTTTGTGAACAATGGAAGATGCAGCAGGTTTAAAAGCTGAGCAGCTCTGCAGGTGGTCATTGGATTACTGAAAGCTTTTGTCCCAGCACTCCATTCAAATTTAGTCAATGGGAGTGCTCAACTTTTCCATTTTGTCCGACTTGGCTAAGATTATACCGAGTTGCTTTTTAACGCACATTATCTGTTATTTCTGGCATGCAGGTGCACGTCAGACTGTGTGCCAGCTGATTTAAAAGCAGTCAGCCTGAAAGTTTTTGAGGACAGAGATCATCTCTAAGGAAATTTACAGATAAAATTAGAGCAAGTCAAATCCTCCCTTTTGAAGTCGAGAGATCATACATTTATTGCTTTTGAAATAGTTTTTGCTTTCTTGCTGATTCCACTTTGCAGCACACCAGTGTTTCTCTTGATCTCTCTGCGTCTGCTAAATAATGTTTTTAATTAAATATAAAAATAAGATTATATTTAGGAATGTAGTGCTCCCTAAAGAAAGTAGGAGAAGTTAGTTTAGTGTTGTACATAAATAAATCGTATCTTTATCTTGGAGCATACAGTAATTGGAAACTTGAAAGCAAATGAAATGAAAATAAAAATAAGAAAAGGAGATATCTTTTTTTAACATTTATATGATATTATGTTCTTAGCAATGCAAGTATTCGCCTCAAACTTTTCTGAACAGCATTATACTTATTGAAACTGACATGTCAGCACATCACTGCTCTATGTTATAGTCAGTGAGAAAAGCTTTTGCTGCTGTGAATGCCCTCTTATGTCCAGAAACCCTCACAGGTACTGCATTTAGCATAAAAAATATGCTCAAATCATAACATGACAAACTCGAGCCCAACAAGCAACAACATCTGTCGGTGTGCTGACTTGACTATGACTTGCATGTGATTATCTTGAAGTGGGAATGCTTGTAAAGGGGAGACTCGTGGGTACCCATAGAATCCATTTTCATTGACAGATTTTGAGGTCAGAGATCAAGGGACCCCTTTGAAAATGGCCAAAATTCAGCGCAAGTTTGGAGCATTATTTAGCCTCCTTAGCAAAAAGCTAGTACTGACTTGCTAGTAAGAGTATGGTTGGTACCAATGAATTCCTTAGAATATCCTTTTTCTAGTCGCATATGATGCCAGCATCTTCACTCTAGCTTAAAAACTGAGCCCGCTACAACCTCTGAAAGATCGTTTGCATTAATGCGTTAAAGAAATTAGTGCCATTACATCAAATTTACATTAACACGCTATCGCGTTAACTTTGACAACCCTAATTATGATAAATACAGTTATTTATGTAAATAAAAATCTTAATCTTTGTCTTAAAACCATTGTGATGTCTGATGTGTGTTGCAGTTTACTGGGCTAGGGTTAGGTTTCTGGGGGGTTGAATCCTAGAGCGGCAGGGGGCTCCAAATCCGAATTTCACCCAAGGCACCAAAAGGGCTAGAGCCGGCCCTGCCCATAATCGGATCCTGACCACTAATCTGTGCATATTAACTCCTCCTAGATTTTGGGATTTACATTAATCTGCACAGTAATCTTGTGTTAAATGCTTGTTTTGGTCTGAATCATTAGAAGAAAGTAATTTATGTGTGTGTATATCCAGTAGAAAAATCATTGAAATGCATTAGTGTATTATAAATGGTGGTTTCATTAAATGGCACAAAGTTTATAGAGTGGTTTTTTTTCCAGTTTTCCTTCCCTTTTACTTAAGACATGCTTTATTGCGAGCACCTTGCTTGGTTTGCACTCTGTGTCCTTCTGTTTTGTTGGTCCATAATTCACCAGAGTGGTAGTGCAGCCCATGTGAGGGTGACTGCGACCTAAACTAGAGAACAGGAGAAGACCATAACAAAGAATTTATGAAGTAGTAAAAACAATAAAGTGGTATTTTGTTTGGCTGCTTTGCTTTGATCACCGTCGCTGTAGATTTCGGAGGGATGTTTTTGTGCTCTGTGTGCTGATGAGTTCGGTGAGGATCCCTCAGGGCGCGAGCAAACACACCCACACTTGAGCTCTGCAAGGCCCCAGCAAGCTGGCAAGGAGCGCATGAGTGAGACTGATTAGCTTAAAGCCTTTGTTCATTTAACACCGCGTGTGGTTTCACGTGCGGTATATCATCCGGGTTTTGTGTTTTGTTTTTGGCTCATAATTATTTTTTGGTCTGTAATTGCACACCAGCAGAAAAAAAAGAGCTGAGAAAAATACATTCAAGCTAAAGTTTCACACAAAAGAAAATCCTTTTTGGCAGTTTTCATACTTGAATGTCTGAAATCCCACCATGTGTGCTCAAATTGACTTTGAGGGGATTTTCTGTTTTTTGCATTTGGTCTGTTGGACAGAGATGAAAGCGGCTGAGTGGAGCTTCCAGTTCTCTGGTCATTTTTGTTTTATTGTACGCCATGTCCAGGAGTGCCACTAAGGATTCTGGCAAGACGTGACACTGGGTCCCCCACCTTGATTTATCTGGTTCAGCCCAGTAACAACTTGCTTGTCTGAAGGTGCTCCTAAAAATAGTCCCACCCTTTCCTCTGCTCATTTCTTATCTTTAAGACTTTACAGTCCATTGAGTGCATTTTTTATGCAGAGCCAGTATCAAGGTCATTTATTGATGAAGTTGTTTACTGATAAGTCAGCATTGACGGTGGCCAAGCTTGGCAGTGTCTCCGCTGCAAACAATAAGTGTCAATTAAATGATTACAGTAATCAATTCGGGGGCCATCTATTTTGTTTCTGCAGCGTTTCCTCGTCCAGATGCTACTTCCCAGGGAGAGCTCAGACAATAATGTTATTCCCTGGAAGGAAGGGAGGCAAACAAACAAATCAATAGACATAGATAAACAGAAAGTCATCATTAAAGTTTGGTAAGATGAGGGCTTTTTCTTTTTTATTTAGGCACTGATTATTTTGTAAGCTATCTGTATGAAAGACACATTATCATAGTTTTTATTATACAGTGATGTTTGTAATTTTGGTTTCAAAATGCCCATCTGTCAGACATGTTCTACAGGCTGTTGTATGCCCCTGTTGGCACATAAAGAGTGGATTGTGGTTTTTATCTTCAGAGTGAAATGTGGACATCATTAGCCGGCAGAAAACAATAACAACAACTTGACTACTACTAATTATTTCTCCAAAGACTCATGGAGGTGTTTGATGCCTTTCTCAATTCATAAAGCATATTTATTCATTGCAACTGAGAGAAACAGGAAATTAGTTTTATATTTTTTTCAACATTTCAAAATAAAGGCGGTTGTTTAACATTAAAGGAACAGTGTGTAGGATTTAGCGACATCTAGTGGTGGAGTTGCAGATTGAAACCATTCCCGTGTGCCAAGCGTGTAGGGCAACTACGGTGGCCGACGCGAAAACGATTGGGAATGCAAATGACCCCATCTAGAGCAAGTTGTTGTAGGAGTAGGGTAGGTCATTTAAAGAATAGGAGAACCAGAGTGTGAGTGTATGTGGGAAGTGAGTGGTGATGCAAGAGAGAGAGAGCGGCGGTGAATGTGTGTGAGAGAACAAGTGAGCTAGTGAAGTAGATGTCTCATTCTAAGCTAACGAAAACACATTGATTCTTATTATCAGGGGATTATACACTAAATAAAACATACTTATTAATATTATATTCCATTTCTGTCAATAGATAAATGTTACACACTATTCCTTTAACGCCAGTCCCCAAACGATATAGATTGTTATCCACTTGCATATAAAATCCTGCAGATATTTATAAAAACAAGCAAATTAATGCAAGTGCAAATCAGTCTTAATTTAAACTTTCCATCAGTATTCTGCTGCGAAGACGACATCTTCATCATCACTGCGTTCGTTCAGAAATCAGGCTGCTAACCTGCAGAGCTGTTTGTCATTTGCACCCTGCCACGTAACGACCCCCACGCCTAATTTCTGTTGTTCAGATGCTGATGAGGCGTCTTTGCTTTTTGAGGGCATGTTGAGTTGCAGTAATGTTACCAGATAGTAGCATGTTGCTCGACTGATATCTGTTGGAAGAGCCGCAGCACTTTGTACGTTATATGTATTTATTTACAGTATACGAAACCCTCATCGTCACTCATTCCTACGTAGGAGCAACACATATTCCCAACTACTTGACAATAATTTGGATGGTTTTCAAATGAATGCAGTGACTTTAATAGTGTTCTTCATAGTTTTTGAAAACCATTCATTCTTGTCTGAAAACGTGGCGGGGTTCAAATTGTTATAAGTGTCTGACAACATTATGGAAAGGACCCTACAGAGAAATAAAATGTGTTTTCTTTACTCTACGCTTTTCTGTTTGTTATTGTGTGTCTCGCTGTTGTGAAATGCCCCGTCTGCATTGTCAAAATCATTTAACTATTCAGCCATGACATTGAAAATATTTTAGATAACACTAAGCTACACTTTTTGTAGACCAGCGCAACGAATGCTGCCAACACCGGTGTCCCGTGGCGCTCCTCTGTCCAACTCTCACTCATGTTTCCACAGCTGTCTCTTCCAGCAACAATTCACTTGACATAATGACAAACGGAAAGGGAAAAAAAAAAAAAACATTCAATTTCTTTGTAGGTACCTTTCCATAATGTGATCAAACACTTATAATAACAATCTGAGCCTGTCAGTGACAAAAACAAAGCATTTTAGTGGATGCAAACTGACGGTACCAAGTTGTCCCAAATTATTATAATACAGTTTGTTTTAGTGGCGGGCGACTGCAGCGTGCTCCCTCAATACTGGAACAGTTTTAAAAATTGTAGTCCCCGTCAGTCACACAGACACAAAAACATTGGAAAAAGGGTCCAGGTTTATTTTGGTGAAATGTATGGATAAATATGGACGAAAGTTGCGATGACGTAAGTACCCACGCTGCCGAGCTGTCGCTCTCCGTGCTCGCAAAGTAATCATCATTTAGCGTCAGTATTTGTCCAAGCCATGTCGTAATTATATACTGCAGATCACAAAAGGTCATTGGAAGAGGAGGGTAAACATCAGACAGTTTACATTTTCTCTTCCACAGCCGCCGATTTACTGTTTTTATTTTCAGCTTAAAAAGGTCATGGGGTGGTGTAGATCTAATGCAGGTAACCTTCAACAAATCTCATTACTGCGTTGCTCCGTGCCAACATGTCTGACCTTTACAATCTGAACTCCATCTACTGCATGTGTAAGAGACCAAGCACCCTGTGAGGGATTACAGAGGAAAGCGCTGGCAGGGCAGATACAGGAAAAGAAGATTATTTAGAGACATGTTATAGATTTCTAAAACTTTGATAAGACATTGATTAAGGGAGCAGTGGGAAAATACAGTGTGAGAACAGTGACTTAATCACTAGATCAATGTGATAATGATTGCTAGCAGGATTCTCTAGATTTAAACACATTTTTTCACCGGACCATTAGGGGTGTAATGATTTTCCAACGATATGATACATATCACTTTCCCTGTTTCCGATACGATTCAAGGATGATATTTGGCTCATCTAGAGCGATACGATGCGATATGATACGATTCGATATGATACGATTCAATGACTTGAAATCGATACAGTAACTTTTAATGTAAAGCAATAATATTGGCGTCTCAGTAGGTGCGTGGAAAGATTGCTTGTATTGCCGTTGTATTTTATACAGCCTTTGTATATTCTGCATACAGCGAGCGATTTATCAAGGACATCTCCCTTTTTGCAAAAGCCAAAATGTTTCCACACGCCGGACCCTCAACATGGCGTGAAAATCTCTCGCTCGTCTGGCTATTCCTCGCCATCAGCCATGCTTTGTTTTGTTGTCGTCTTTCTGAGATTGGAGCTGCTGGCGCATGTCAATGATGTCATACACAGGGAGCGTGAACCGGAGTAACGTTTAACATTTCTTTACTATCAAAAATGCTAAAAAAATACATACATAGAATGTTTGTCATGCTTAAATACAAGGTGCAAATTCTTAGTATCGATACGATAGATTATTTACCTTGCAAATTTTAGATTGATAAACGTCCCCTGTGAAGGACAACTTGCCGAGTACCTATCGATGTAGTTGAATCGTAGATATATAAATCGATACATCGATGTAGTAGATGTATCGTTACACCCCTACGGACCATGCACCAAATTTACATATAGACCTTTTCAAACGTGCTAAATGGGCCCCTTTGTATTTCCTGTTTCAATGTTTGTTAATGCAGTAGCTGACAGGAAGTAAACTTGGATCAGGTCTTAATACATGGTCCGGCCATCAAATCAAACCCATTCACCCCTATGGAAGGTGGCTATATAGCTCTTTCAGCTTAATGGGCAAAGCTCCCGCTGTGACACTGACATAATGAAGTACAGCAAGTTGCAATTTATAACTTGTCACATGGGAGCAGGTTGTTTTTCTTGGCCCAAGCAGCAAGACTATGTGGCCATAGTCTGAATGGAGTGTGCCGAGAGAGCTCGTCAGCTCATGGGTTTGCAAGGTGCCTTCGCTGTCAGCATAACAAAGAATCTGGCTGGGCACTACGTGGGGAGCACAGCCACATTTTTCTTTCAGGTTTTCTTCCCTTTGTCCCCTGTTGGGTGAGGATGAAAAGCATTCAGTTAAGTGGCCCTGGAAATAGCCCTCTTCCAAGGCTACTGCTTGGGTCAGGTAGTGTGCTCTAGTCATAGGCTTGTCACTGAAAGGTAAAATGGTGGAAGATTCTGTGACTGTCCCTTCTGGTCATGTGAAAACCTGTTGCAGAATTGGACCAAATCCAATAACTCTCCCAGGATTAATTGGAGGTTTTAGCACTCTAGCGGAATGGCTCTAGGGATGGCAATGTCACTCGGACGGTCGGTCTGTCCGCCACTTTCGTCTAGACTGAAATATCTCAACAGCTTTTGGATGGATTGCCATGAAATTTTGTACAGACCCCAGTGGATGAATCCTAATGACTCTGGTGATCCAAAGCACAGCTCTGCCGGAGTACAACCTAAGTACAGAGCTGCTAACATGACTGTACAAGAAGTATCTTTTCCAAGAATCAGCCGGTGTAGGAACATCTGTCTTTATGCTCTGGAGGAACTGCATCCTTGTGCATTACCTAAATCTTTCTTGAGATGGCTTCCATTTCCTTTTGAAAAGCGCAATAACTCCAAGCAAGCAGTGATGCATTCACTCTGTTAGAGCACAGCAGCGATGATGATAATGATTGGGCTTGAATTAAAATAGCTGGTCCAGAATGGTAATGCTATTCAACAGATTTTTACATGTCATATTGGTGGTAGGAACATTTACTGCTTAAGCATCAATGGCCAGTTATACCAAAGAGTATAAAAGCAAAGAGACGAAACTCTGGTGCTTTTTTGACAACAGTCGCTAGATAACGCTGCGGCTGCGCTGCCGCCATTTATGACTGAAAACTCCAATGAGTCTGTGGCCATGGATGTATAAAGAGACGTCGGATCATCTTTAGGTAAATCAACTTCCCAGTACAAACACTTAAATAGCCCTCATTTCAATCATTTTGTCCTAAAAGTTGTAAAACTCACTAGTAGCTGAATCCAAAGTTATTTTCCTCGGCATAATGAACGGTCATCAGACCCACGGTACTGCACCGCCAATAAATTAGTAAGTAAGTATATAGTTATAATAGTATTCATATTTATAATATTTTCATTGGTAAACAAAGGACATTTTGGTAGAAACATTAAATATATGACAACAGAATAGAAACAATTTTGTTTAACTTTTGTACGGCACTTTGTAGGCGGACGTTTTACTGGCGTCCGGTAGTCGCTTTCAGTCCCAAATTGTGGAAGCGTAGCTCTGCTGCTCGGCGCTGATGTTGCAATGAAACGACCAATTGACTGATCTTTTTCTGGCATACTAAATAGTATGGTAGTGGGTATTGGAACACACAGTATGACCTGAAACACATGCACTCTTCAAACAGCAGTAACACACCTTCTTTCGACTCACTTTCACCATTTTCAACAATGCAGAAGAAATGGACAATAATGGGGTTTGTTGCCAAAGTTCTGGGGATAAAGAAAGATCGCCTGAGGTTGTCATGATACTTTGTTAATTGGGTCACTTTTGTAAACCATTTGTGGTTTCAATATATGTTATGAAAACCATTTTAGGGACTGTCCCTTCCTCTCCGCTCCACGTTTCCTTATTTTATCAAAAAATTTTGACCCGTATTAATTGTTTCCATGTGGTGTTTGAGATATGTCTTCCTCTGTACACCCTATTCATCCTGCCCTTTTAAAAGGTTCTTATTTTCCACAGCGAACACTGCCCAGAATAGAAATAATAAACCTGTTATAGAGGGAGGCACAGTTAATTGCTGGCACTTAAATGGCGCTCTGTCAGGTCCAGACTCCAGAGTAGCCCCGAAACCTGATGTGTCACGTATGATCCTGCAAATGAAAGGACGCGATCGTTATGGGCTTTCAAATAAAATGCAAATTGGAAATCTGTTCCAGTCAGTTCAAGCCAGAAGAATAACTTGAGCTCATCTTTAATTCATGGCAGCGCTTACAGTGCAGTGCCATGGCAATCTTCTTCCTGCACCCCGCTAAAAGCGGATCCCCAGAAGGGTCAACATTTCCTTGGGGTAACAGCTGGACACGGGCCTCCGAGTCAATGTCTTCCATAGTTCTCTTCCTGTTCTCATCTGTCTCTCCTTCCTCCCTCAGAAGCATCCACTCTTCAGATGTGTGAGGAGATTTAATGATGTATACTATCACTGCAGCCCAGCCTAGAGATTAAGAAGCTTCTGCTGTAGTGAGGATCATCAGACACATGTTCTAAGGGGATAAATACTATATTTTAGTCCAACACAGACGATACTAATGCCATACATTTTTACTTCACTGGAAGCTAACCAGGGCTTGAGGATACAGTTTCAGTGGGGTTTGATAGGACTTGCCTGCCTGCCTAACTTCACAATCAGGCCACAGTAACTTTATTCATAAGTTCCAAAATCAATTTTCACTTCAAGATCAAAGTGGTAGAAATCACAAGTGTGGGCTTGCTGAAGGCAGTGTGATTGATGGTGTTGACAGCGTACAGCAATCATTTCCAACTCCATTCACACCGCTGCTTTGCACTTTCATAGAAAGCTTCTTTTTTGGCACCTTCCTGCTGGTTAATAAGGTATGGCTTGAAAAGAGAAGGGAAGATATTTCTTTGGTGAAAATTGGAGCTGTGTGGTGAATTCACAGCATTGGAGAGTGGAGAATAACTATTTCAGTGTGACTCATGTGTAAAATCCGCAATCACATGGGCAGGAGAGATTTGATCCGGTCATTGGCCCCTGGGCTTTGCTAAACCCGTCAGCCTTTTTGCTCCCCGCAAACCACATGTCCACCACCACAACGAACCAATTCACCTCTAGTGATACTGCTAAGCCAACTATCGCCTCAATCAACATACTGTACATGAATTCACTTAATTTATACTTCATCACATCTTTCAAGTAACACAAACATCCGTCCAACATCACTTCAGAATTTCAGCGCAACAGCGAACACTATCATTAATACATTTCTGCACCACTGCAAACACCACCAATACAACAGACTACACCAGATGCATTGCAAGCAGCATAAAGAGTCTAGAATATTAATGCCATAATAACAAGCATTAATATTAATCACTGATTTACCCTTAGTGTCTATGCCTGCTTTTCTAGGCAGCAAAATTCCTGATTAACTCCTCACTGGCATTAGTCACTGGCCTTGTTAGGAATATACATAGGGCAATGTCTACATTAGGGAATACAAGCGGTTGTTTCTGTATTCGTATTACAGTAATTTGACCGTTGAAGGGCAGATGCTTTTGTTTCTTGGTTGCGCATAAACTCCCCAAACTGAGTCAAAATACTCTGATTCCAGCTTCTTAAATCTGAATATTTTCTTTACTCCTCTATGACAGTAAACTGAATATCTTTGAGTTATGGACAAAACAAGACATTTGAATATGGTATCTTGGGCTATGGGAAACACTGATGCCATTTTATAGACCAAACAATGAAAATAATCGTTAGTTGCAGCCCTAATATGCAGATCTGCGCAACTCTCTTGAGGCACATTGCTAACATTAGCGCTAGCTGCTGCAGAGTTGTCAGGTTGTTGAGTCGTCACACGACTGGCGCTTGGTCATTTTGTCCTTCTTTTCTTTTTTTTTTTTAATCCTGTTAATTTTGGTAGTTTTGGTTATTTTTTTTTTTTATGTGGACTTTTAACTTTTGAGCTCACGTCTCCAAAATTCTACCATGGTTGTTTTTTTCCCCCTATCAAGAGGTCGCCCAAGCTGCAACACTGTGACACCAAACTGGCCACATGATTTATGACATTAGCCCCTCTACTTATTAATAATTTATTATAATAGTATTTTATTATTAATACATATTCAGAGGCCCTTTGAAATTCAGGGCCCCTGGGCTTCAGCCTTGGGAAGCCTGTAAATTAAATCGCCAATGCATATGGGACTGACGCTGTAATAGTGAGGAATTCAGGGATTTGTATTAACTGCAGACATTGTTACTGATTTTAATATTGTGTTAGTGATCCACGGAAGATTATAAAAATAACCAAATTTTGGTAAATACAGAAGTTCCATGATCATCCTCTTTCTTATCAAACTTTATCTTCAGAAGTAATTTGTTTTCGCCCTTCATTTTTTCTTCTTTATCTGTGACATTGCTGTATCCTTCAGTCCTGATAAAACTAAATGGGGTTGGAATCAATAATTTGAATGAATTCCAGCACAAACTTTAAAAGTTTTTCAAGTAAATTAAGGAGTAATCAGATGTAAAATCTAGATGTTGTGGTATGTACAAGGTGAAACTGATAACATTGAACATTATCTTGTGGTGAGATGAGACGTTAAGGGTGCTAATTCAGTGATTACATGTGATTGTCAGTTGATAACTGAGTGAAAACTGAGCTTGATGATCAAATAGAATCTAGTGGCACTATTAAACATCGATCGAGGTGCAAAATGATAGGGAAATTGACAGATGAATCAGGAACTAAGCAACACAGGTATTTACTTGTCAGATGATCATTCCTTAGCAATTGTTCCATCAAATGTTTTTGCCTCAGTCAAGGATTATTACTTAGACACAAGGGTTTCTTCATTGTTGTATTCAGACACATTCTTTTAGTAAACACTTCATGCTCAGCAACAACCCCCCCTCAGCCAAAGCTTGAATATTTGCTGTATATTAGTGTTGTACTAAAGCTCCGGAGCCCAAAAAAATGATTTGGGACAGCCCTACATGAAAGCATATAATTGTCTACTACAGTAAGCTTGTGTTAACGTTAGGGATGCACCGCTCTGACTTTTTCGGTCCTGGGCTTTGGGTATCGGCCGATACTGAGTACCGATAAGATACCAGTGTTTAATTAATAAGCTGTATGCCTCACTGGGCCTAACAAACACAAGGTTTTCATCCAAGAGACCGCTGTTTGCGTCCCGTGCGTTGACTTTCACTTTCACGTTACAATCAGCTGTTTGTTCGTGTCCCGTGTTCAAAACTTTAAGTTTCATTTTCACTTTACAAACGTAGTAGTTTTAAGCCCAAACATGTAGTTTTTTTCCTAAACCTAACTAACTGGTTTTGTTGTGTAAACCTAAAGTGACGCCATGGTGTGTGACAAAGCGACAACATGTGACGATTTGGGATGAGAACGTGTTGGAATAACATACAATGACAGTTTCACATTTTCTCCTTCTCTCTATCTCACTGGGTTTCGTCTCTCGGTGGACACACCTGTGGCTCTAAAAGTAGAAAAGTAGAAACGACTGGAGGATTAATTTAGGATCCGCATGAATTCCTCAAATGGCACATTTCATCTCTCTGAGTCTCACAATTCCTGCATCATTAAAAGTGTATTTATAATGAAGTAATCAATGTGTTATGATCCCCTTTTTCATATTCTGAAATGTATTAATTTCCCATTTGATCAAAATGAACTAGGTCTGCTCACTGACATTCACCCTTTAGATTTCAAAATGTCAAACACTGGTGCCGTATCCGCAGCCTGCCTCTGTTCCCTGTGGAGCCTTTACTTTATAATCCAGATAATGTTCCTTCAAAGAGGTTACAGCTCGTTACAAACTCTGCTATTTCGGAGGCCTAATACCCACATATTGAGTTGGAAATAGATCACCGGCATGATTTCCATGATTGCATTTTGACAACAGCTTCTCGACTGCCCTCTGTGTTCTCTCACTTGCTTCACCTCAGCACCCTCGTCTGGCCTGGCTCAGAGTCAGCTCAGTGTGTTTTCTCTGTCACATCCTCTCACTGAACCATTTTATAAGTTTCTTTAAAAGCATAGAAATACATAGCCGACAGGGGAGACTCTTAATTAATCCATCTGTCATACAGTTGCAGATGGAAAAGGTGAACCTCGCTTGTAACACCTTTACTGCCATGAACACACAATACCACCCACCAACACACACATATATATATATATAAAAGCTATTTGTGTTTTTTTTACTCTCTATACACTTTGCGCAGGCGTGAGCACGGCGGTTATAGTGGAGTCTTGAAGGTTATACACAGCGCATCTGACTAATGGCCCTGCTCTCTGTACATGCTCATGCTAATCACTTCTCTGATTGATTGTGCTGCTCCGACGCACTAATAGCATCATTAGCTGGAACTGTTGTGGCAGCCTCGGCTTTGAGCTTTCCATTCCCTCGCCGACATTTTCTTTATCCTTCCTTTTATTATTTAGGAAGTAGGTTCATTTTAAATCGAATTGAATTGGATTCTCGGTAAAGAGAAAGTAATACGTAAATCATAGAACAGTAAGGGGTTCCCATTTGTCCCACTGCTGACAGACATGCATGTCGGTCCAGCTGGAGCTGCCGTTACCTTGGAAACCTCGTCGGGACAAACGAGAGATGCCCAGGAAGTCCTGTATGTGTCATTAGAGAGGTAGCGACACATTAGCACCTGGATGCTGATTGTATTTCAGATAACTTCATTTCATCTGCTGCAATCACAAGTACATCAGTGGTCGTGATGTCGTTTATGATTTCATGCCAGTCAGAAATGAATTAAGCTGCAAATATGTGTTGCCATTTACTGAACAAAATCCTCCACACCCATGCGGTGTCTTCATACTCCATGAAGAGATGTAGCGGTACAAGATGGCGTCCTTCACGGTTTAGTCAACAGTAGAGCGATGTCTCGCGCGAGCAGTCTGGCAGTCTGAGCCAACAGCATCGACATGCTGCCCCTCACCAACTGTTAAACTTGTACAAAAAGTATTTAGTTGATAAGTTCTGAGTCACAGTCTGACACGCACAAGAAGCTTTGGACATGGTGGGAGTTGTGATGTTTGTTTGTGCCGACACGCTGCAGCCGTGAGGTCATGACTGCAGCAAGCTGCACAAAAAAGAAATAAGCGATGAAGTTAAATACAAAGTTTACAACTAGGGATGAGCCGATAACAATCTGGGCGATAGCCAATACTGATACTGATACCATTGTTTATTTTGTTTTTGGTGTAGTTTATTCCCATTTGTGCAAGGGGAAACAAAGACCTTAATTTGCCTTTGGTTCAAATCAATTTACTTAGTAGTATATATTTCCTTTGGGAACTTCCTCTGTTGGTTTTTCCATTGACTGTTTTCAGATAGGAATTCATTGAGTTTAGAAGTGTGCAACTTTTGCATCATTTAATAATGATAACTTTGAGACCGTAGTATAGATACCATAAATAAGTGAGTTAAAGAGAAGCTTTATTGAGAAGAGTTATTGTTAGGACTTGCTTAAGCACAGAAATATAATAATACCACACAATAAAAACACAACACCAGGGTAGAAGATTACTACATGAATGTTTATTTCAACACATTATGGCTGCAACTAGCGTTTATTTTCATTAGCCATTCATTTGTTGATTCATTTCTCACTGGTTTGGTCTATGTTTAAATGTCAGAGATTGGTGAAAAATGTTTATCACATTTCTCCAAATCCCTAAGTGACGTCTTAAAATTTCTTGTTTTGTCCAACCGAAAGCCCAACAACCAATTATACTCAGTTTACTCTCACTTAAGACCAAAATAAAAGAGTAAATCGTCACAATTGAGAAGCTGGGGATTGATATGTTTTTGTATTTGTTCTTGAAAAACAGCGTAATAAATGAAACAATTATCAAATTGATAAATGGACTCATCATTTCAGCTGTAAAATAAATAAATAGATAAATGTAAAGAATATTCTAGAATAAAGCAACTGTGTATTATTAGTATTATAGTAGTGTTTTCACACAGTTCTGCAGTTTTATGTCACTTTTAACCTCTTTTAGTTGACTGTCACTGCTGTTTCAAACAAATAAGCAACTGAAAATGCTATTTTCAGCAACCAAGCTCGAACAAATTTGGGTATATAAAGTACTACCTGCCAAGCCCAAAAAACAGTGGCTGGTGGAAGGGGAGAATCCACCAAGCGCAAGCACCAAAAACGGACCTAATATGTCAGTAAATGTTTGATTTTCCAACATGTAACCTTTAATAATGTAATAATGTGATAGCATCACAGGAAGACATTTTGCACAGTGAAAGAGTGACAATCACTTTCAACATGATTATAATCTTCGTCTGTGTTCATTCATACAAATGAATGTTGGTTTATCCGGTTAAACTGCAAACATAAAGTACTCTCGTGACTCTCATACAACGTAGTTTGTCATTCTGTTGCTTTAATTTTCATTACATTTCAAAATATTTTTAACAACTAACATAAATCCTTCACAAAGATGCTTTTTGTGAGTAATTTAAACACATTAAAATCAAGAATCATGAAGCAAAGATAAAGCTGAAAACATGTTGATTTATTATACAGCAGACATTACACTTCCATAACCATTCCCATCTTCTTCTAGGATGTACACTTTCCTGTACTTCACTTTGTGCTTCTGCCTCGCCTCGTATGTATTGACCTAAAGCCACTATATTGAAATATGGTTAGTTAGTATTATACTTAGTGTTAAAGCTGCTGAGGTGTTGCTCCCAAACATCTCGGTCTCCTGTATGAAACATGAATAGTGTGGCACTGGTTTTCAAAGGTTGATCTGCCGAGTGGATCGTGACCTGGATGTGCAAAGCTAGCGGCTGGCCGAGGGGAGCTGTAAAGGGCAGGAGTGTGTGTGCAGAGTGCGGCTGGGATGCTGCCAAACTGTCAGAGAGTGTTTAGGTAGTGTCTGCTGGGGAAGATTATTAGTTTAAGCAGAGCTGATGTTGTAATCATAGAGGGTGGGAATCCAGCTGGATAAACAACCTACTTGTATGTACCCACTCACACACATTTTTATGCACCTTTTGGTAACACTTCATTTTACAGGTCTGCAAACTTCATGGTAATTAGGTGATAATTAGTAAGTATTTGAAATTTCTTTGGAATTACTGCCAAATTATTACAATATTTACCTCAAAATGTATCAAAAATTACTTTATTATAAACATGATTTAATAATTATATGCTAAAATAGCATATAATGGTTAAAATATGGCCTTGAGAAGCGGCTGTGCGCTGCTCTTCATCGGAGGTGGAAAACCAAAACTAATAGAAGAAACTTCTGATCAGGCACAAATCTCACCATTGTGTGACTTATTGAAATGTAACCTGGTAGCTAATGTAATGATTCAGGGAGGTTTTTAAGACATTTCAAAGAAGTTATTTGCTAATTATTATCTATTTATCAACAGTCATGGAAATAAAACATATCAATTAACTTTCTATTCCTGGAAATGTATTAAATAAATTACCAGCTATTAGGAAATAACGGAATATAATTATGAAATAATGTTTTTAATAAAGTAATTTTTGATAAATTTGGAGGTAGATATTGGGGTAATTTGGCAGTAATTCCAAAGAAATTTCAAATAGGTTACTTGCTAATTATCCCCCAAATACCATTATTTTCAAGGACCTGTAAAATGAAGTGTTACGCACCTTTTTGTTCTGATTAGTTGCTCTTGAAACTTTAAAAGGCCTCCTGCTTTGTCTAAATGGGAGCCAGGTGTGGGCCCTGATCCAAAACAACTGCTCCCTATTGTCTGTAAATGACAGTGGTGGTGGGTGGCAGTTTGACAAAGAAAGGGGAACAGCATGAACATATGCTCAGTCAACCTTGAAATAGCAGTATCAAAAGCATGAGATGAAAAACCAAAAGCATATCCTTCAGCATATCTGTCTTCAAAATTTACTTTTTCTGCTACGTGTGCCCTCAATAGAGAAAATGTTGCTTAATCCTAAAATAATATGACCAATGAGCATCTATCATTATCGATATTGGAAAAATCATAGTCGGTACTTAAAACTAGAGTCAGCGTTGGTTTGGGCTGAAGACTACAAGGTTGAAATTTAAAATATCTGAAGGTGTGGAGTTAGAAGGAAGTGAACTGACCAGACCTCTGCAGACCTCACCTCTGCTTGAGGCGAGTAGCTTGAGGCTACGTTCGCCGCTGCCAGCGTAACACACCCAAATCTCTGACCGAACGGGCACACGGGAGAAGTTTGCCTTCAGGGCTGAAGGGTCTATTTTAATCAAAACCGTGATCTTTTCTTAAGCCTAACCACATAGGTTTGTTGCCTAAATCTAAGGAGATTTCTGGCAGAAAGACCTGAAGGCAAACTTCTCCCATGTGCACCGAACAGTCGAGTAGGAAGAAGAATGCGTAGAATAAAAAAAGAGGACCTCTCTGGCTCTGCTGCATCAACTTTGATCCTTTCTTTCCATCGTGAGTCAGACAGTGTTCTCTTAGTGCAATGCTAAATCGGTGGAGTGCTCTTCTAATCATGGATAAGGCTCAGGCCAAACCTTTAAACCCGAGTGAAAAAGACATATTGTTATGGTAAAGACCACAACCTTCTCTTCAATGTTAATTGAGCTGAAACAGAAATGATGGTGCAGCAGCTGAAGTGTGATTTGACTGTTGCCATAGTGAGCCCAACTCAATATCAGCGAGTCAATGTTTATTGAGCTGCGTTGTTGTTTTTGAGTTTTCTGACCACAGAGATGGAGGTTAATCACATATCAATTAAAAACAAGAACACAAATTAACAGTTTGTTGTGGTAATATTGCAGTATCAGCTCCTGCAACTTTGTGTTGCCTCCAGGCACCTGAAGGAACATTTATTTGGTAGCACCTTTCAAAAACTTACTTAAGACATAAAACAAAGTAAAGATTAAAATAAGATAAAATAGAATAAATCAGAAAACTACAGTGCAGCTACATGATTTGAATAATTCATCATGAAAAAATCATCAGTTGATTTTGATTAATTTAATTTCCATTTTCCGACCGGTGGCAGGAAGGTCTGATCACTGGGGTGATCGGTGCCGTAGACTAATGTTACTGAGCTCAATCTCACCAAGTGAAGAGAGATATTTTTATCCCAAATCCAGAACATATTTTTTTTTAGTTTACTAACCAATGATGGAGGGCTTGATAGTCGAGTCTTTTTCATCCAGGCTCAAAACGCCAGCAGGGCTCAATTTGGGGATAAAAACATGCCAAAATATTCAACTGCGGCTATTTCCAGAACTATCTATAAATGAATGCATTATAATATACAAAGCCTGAATAGTTCAAACTGTATCCGACACATACAGATGGTATTTTATTATACACATACAGATTAAATTCTATTCTACACATACCGATGATTGAACTCTTCTCTTTGGAACAGCAATATGCTTTTTATTGTCTCATGTTGGCACAAGGCGGTGATGACTGTTTGCATTTTAATCTGGGCTCATTTCACTTGAAAAACAGCAGCTGATTTATGCACTAATTACTGTTTTTTAAAAGTGACCCCAAAATGTTGTAAATTCCCCATTTTTTTAGACAGAGAAAGTTTCCCCCAAAATATTTTCTAAATTTTTTTCACTGGCCCCTATTTACTTCAATTCATCATTATCATTATTCGTTTTCAGGTTCTCTGTTAACCGCGGAGGCAACAACAAAGAAAGTTTTCAAGGTAACACACAGTGAGTAACTGATTACAAATGGTCATTTTAAGGGTGAAGTATTCCTTTGAGCCTTGATTTAAAAGAATTGAGAGACTTCAAGTTTTCTGGGATTTTTTGATGATAATAATTATGATAATAATGATAATAAAAATTAAGTTATAGAGCACCTTTAAAAAAACCAAAAAAAAAACATGGTTGAAACAAGAACAAAATCATCAGGACTGCAATTAAATACAATCAGACTATTACAACAATACAAAATAAAAATGGAAATAAATTAATGTTCATTTGGTGCGTAAAACTGAATGGTGCTTCTTCATGTTTAGTTTTGGCTCTGGGGACAGTGACCAGACCTGTCGCAGACAATCTGAGAGATGGACGGTTCAAAATGGAGCAGCAGATCAGAAATATGTTGTGACCCTAAACCAGTGGTCTCAAACTCAATTTACCTGGGGGCCGCTGGAGGCAGAGTCTGGGTGAGGCTGGGCCGCATCAGGTATTCCACAAAAAAAGCTTTGTTAAAAAAAAAACAGTCTTCTCAAACGTCATTATTAACAGTTCTTTAACTTGAATGGGTTCTTCTGAACATGAACGGTTCTTCTGAACATGAACTGTCCTGAACATGAATGGAACATTGAAGAACATGAACGGTTCTTCTGAACATGGCCTCTATTGCGTCTCCCACTTTTCCTGAAATTGTCTGTGCTCGTCACCAACCTTTCTCTTCACTGCAGGCTTTGAAAAAGACATGATATATATTCATTCCACTTGGTGTCACTCCGCAATAAAGTTGTGCCTGCTGTGTTTGTGTTGCTCTGCAATTACACCACCAAACCGCTAGTTGGCGGCGGCGTCTCTATGAGTTTCCTTCTTCTTCTTGTACTACAAACAGAAACTGAGCGCAGTTGGAGCTAATAACTGTTGAACCACAGAACTTTTACTGACATTACTGCAACGCCGAAAAGAGAACATATATCTGAGTGGATTTGTGTGAACAAACATTGAACAGATGGAGGCAGAGAGAAGTAGAACTTGGTCCTGGCCGCTCAGCATCGCTGAGAGACTGGACCAATCACAGCTGTTGCGGTCTGCGCGACGTGTAGTTCCATGTCTGGAGAGGTGCACTTCAGGCTACGGCGTCGATTCAACGCAGAAGTATAAATCAAGCTTTAATCAAGCTTATGCGATGTTACACGGGCGCCGCCACAGTTGTTGTGAAATGTTTCTCTGCTTGCATCAAGCCCGGCCGATTGCCCGCCCCCGGGAGCCATATACCCCGCTGTGATTGGTAGGTTTGTTCAGCCCGGGCTCGCGCAACAAAGGGACCTTCCACGGCAAACTGCCATTCACATAAAACTCGCGGGCCAAGGGCGCCTGGTTAGCTCAGTTGGTAGAGCGGGCGCCCATGTAACAAGACTTGGTCCTGACCGCGGCGGCCCGGGTTCGAATCCGGCCTGTGGCCCTTTCAGCATCCACTCTCTCTCTCCCCCCTTTCCAAGACTCTATCCACTGTCCTCAATAAAAATGAAAAAATGCCCCCCAAAAAAAAAACTTTATAAAAAAAAAAAAAAAAAAAATTTGCGGGCCGCACTAACATTAAACTTTCATATCAAGGTGGGGGCCACAAAATATCGTCTTGCGGGCCGCAATTGGCCCGCGGGCCGCGAGTTTGAGACCCCTGCCCTAAACCAATAGGAGAATTTTAAAGTTGGTCATTTTTTGTGCTTTCTTCATGCTGAATCCTCGAAACTTCATCCTCGAAACTTATGAGCACATCTCTGGTAAACACAAGATTCAAAGTGGTGCTTTTGTGTGATTCTTTGCGGAGAAACTCGTAGGAATGTTTGTCAACTAAGAATTTCTTCGGTCGAGGACAGCCCTAACAGGAAGTCAGTGTAAAGATCTGAAAACTGATCATTGTGAACACTAGCTTCCGTCATAAAAGCGAGGTTAGGAGGGGTTGTCTCAATAAGAACTGCTACACTTTGTCTTGTTTTAATCAAGACTGTGTTTGATGATTAAATCATTAATTAAAAATGATTTGCCTGCCAAAGACCTGACGTTTCATAAAGCTACATTTAAAAGCCTTCTTTGCCCATTTAAAGTTTTTTCGTGGCTGATGAGTAATTAGTATCGAATTTGATAAATTTGCAGATTTAGTTGATTTCATTTTGTTCTACTTTATAACAGGAAGAGGAACATGAAATGACCCTGTCTGTCCTGGGCATCTTCTCGCCTGTCTGAACTGATGCCGGGCACATTTTCTTGGTGTTGATTTGAATGGTGATTCGTGATTTGAGATGCGTCAGTGCGGCTCCGTGGCATTCATTAACCTCACGTCCAGTTCCTCAATCTCTGATCTCAGCTTGTTAGAGATATTCCTATGAAGGGAGATTGGGGGAGACTGATGAGGTAAACTTTTGGCGACCTCGCTGGCCTCGTCAGCCCAGCCAGGAGAGAGCTGTCTTCTCTTTTTGTCGTCTTCGTTATCAGCAGGGTGTTACTGAATGTGCTCTGTTTGGGCAGAGGCAGGCAGACGACGTGGCAGTGACCGAGGGCTGAATTTAATGCCAGCGCTTCCATTTTATCAGTGAAAAGGGGTGAGAAAAGGTAGAAGGAAGAGTTAAGGGAGGAGGATTTAGGAGACTGATCCATGAGCTGGTTATCAACACGCTGATATTGAGGCAGAGATGTTTTGTCTTTGTGGGGCTGAGGCTGCGGTTTGTCAGGGTGCATCATCTTACGCCTGGTCGATGGTGTCGCAGGCTGAAACAAAAATGGTCCATCTGTACTCGTAACTCAAGCCAGCAGGGCTGCACTCATTTCACTTTCACTTCTATTGATTTAGATGAAGATAATTACTATTCATTACTCGCAATGAGCTGCTAATCCTCAATTCTTTCACTCTAATTGCTGAAGAAAATGGTGATAAATCTGGGCTTGTGAGGTAGAAATTCTGATGTTTCATTGGTTTTTATTGGTATTCTCAAGAGGCTTTTTTGTCAATTATACCCTCAAGACTCTTCATGTAATTTAATTTAAATTCGACCTCTACCCAGCAAGTGGAGCTGCTGAGGTCAGTTACAGTACAGACTGGAGAAATCTCCATCCACCTTATTCAAATGAGACATGAAATGAAAGTGCTCTCTCCAATTGTGGTTTCGTCTTACCTCAGTGAAGGATTGTTTCCTCCCAGCCTGAGGCTAAATTACAGCTCAGCTGCGTGTCTCCATTACTGTTAAATATCCTGTTTTACCTGCAGAGGCTTTTTTAAATTCTTTTCTTTGAGTCATGTCACCTCCCGCCCCAGAAGAAATAACAGCGCTGCCGTCTACAGGTGGAAAATTAACTCCGTTGAGTTTCTTCTGTGTGTGAGTATTGGAAACTTTACAGTCAAATCAAGTACACAGGCGAGTAGAAAGGGCAGCTTCTGTAATATTTGATCTGCAAAATATGTATTCATTTCAATCTTTACAAAAAGGGAAATGACTTAACCCTCTGAGACCCGCGATCCCGACCGACTTTACTACCTTTGAGAGGCTGTAGCAGGTTCAGTTTTAGAGCTGGAGTGAAGGGAGTTGTAGCATTTACTCATCGACAAACTGTACACACACTGCACTGATACATTCACAGCTATAACGTTACTGCTAACTTTATACTCACACGCTCTCTCTCTTTCTCTGTCTATTTCTTTAAACCGCACACTCGCTTACATTATGCTGTGCCACAGTGGGTACCTATGGTACCGAAACATCGGTGGGCTGAACGTAGATGATTAGGCTGTTCTCATACTCCGTTCGTAGCTATACCCACGTAAAGCAACGCACTGCAATTTGTATATATCCAACAATATCAATTTGTAATCCACGTAATTGTGAACCAATATGTATAAAGATTTAAAAAAGCTGTGTAGAGAGGAGTTTGGGGTGGATTGATGGGTCAAAGAACACCAGACTTTTGCCTAGGAGACGGGTATTTGTGTCCCGTTTGAAACCAGAAGTCAACGTTGATTTATTTATCACGTAAGTTCTGTACTTAAATTACGTCACTTCTGTAGTTATTTTAAACCAATATCCTTTTCTTAAACCTAACTAGGTAGTTTTGTTGCCTAAACCTAACCAAGTTGTGTCCTGTGAAGACAGAAGTTTATTTTAAAAAGACTGGAGTGGAAATTGACATGTGCGTCACTTGTTGCTGGAAATTCATAGGAAAACACACAAAATCATAAGATATCATACGAAGCGCTGTATGAGGATACGTCGGGATGACATGCGGGTGGTGGTGGCAGACTGGCAGTTGAATAAAATCATGTGGCTATAGATTGTTTTTGTAGTTGGAAGAAGACAAAACCCCAAATAACCCCAAACAGGGGCAGAGCAATTGTTCTTTTTTACTAGTACTGTAACGTTATATAAAACGTAATACCCAGGTTTACCGTATTACCGCCCAAGCCTAGCAGCGACTCAAAGATGATAGAGAGGCCCCAGCAAACCCCCCTCTGCCTCATCCCAAAGAACGCCATTTCTAGATTATTCTATGAACCCTGACAACAACTATTAGATGCAATGATGAATAAATGAGCGGCTACCACACGCCCGTCAATCTCTCTGCTTAATCAGTGGCTACCCAGTGATTTATCCTTTCTGTTCATTTAAAAAACAATGAGTTCAGGGACAAGGCGGAGGTAAAGATACCGTCCCAATGCACTGTTTCTGCAGTCAGATTAGAAAACTAATAAAGTATGAAAAAGCCATTGATTGCTTTGCCTGCCATCGCTGTCATTTTAAATCAAACCTGGGTTCTGATGAATGGCAGCCCACCAAAAGATACACTGTTTTTATTCACCTCCTCCATGTTTTATGTGCTTGCCAGTGTCACGGCCTCACCTGTGCTTTCACAGACAAGGCCAGCATGAATCACGGACACTTGCTCGCGGCGGACTCCAGTGTTGCAGAGCCGCTGTTAAGCGATTTTCATCCGGCTTTTCTCCGAAACATTCTAGGCCTCATTAACATGAATCTATGAATGTTTAATTACGGTTTATATTTACAGGCCAGCTTTCTCACGACCAGTTTACTGCTCTGCGTCCTTTGATCAGAGACAATGTTGTTGAGGAAAGTGTACAGGAATATTTTATAGCCATGGTATCGCAGCCATAGAGTGCTGTGTAATTGTATCTGACGCTTGGGTTGGTTATATCCCTAATTAATCAGTGATTTCCCTTATGTTTTAGAATTGCAAATTGGATATGTTGAGCCTTTGAGCTGTTCTTTACACTGACTGCATAGTTGGACTGACAAACCCTCTTTATGGCTCCAAGCTAATTATTTAGCCCGTGGATCCAGGCTCTGGAAGGCTGACTATAGTTCTAGGCTGTGTATATGTGTGTGTGTGTGTGTGTGTGTGTGTGTGTGTGTGAAGCATACAGTAGGTGTTAGAGAAAATAAGTGAGCCTTCATGCATCTGACATTTCAATACCGCGTCCCTGTTCTTTGTATTTCGAAAATGTATTCATTATACATGGATGTGTTTTACTCTTTCAACATTTTCGTAGTTCTCATTCTGCTGTTTGGGAACGGCGTTTTTCGTTTTGTGCTCGCATAATGTGTATGCGTGTGTGCACATGCCTTTTTGGGTTTCTACGTTTATTTTTTTTGACATTGTGAAAGTTTTTTTCGGGCTCATGTGTGGGCTTTATAGCTCCCGAGTTAAAAATGTCTTTTCATCACATATTCAAAGCTGAGATGACAGCGGTGTTGCCGAACATCCGGCCAAACAATGAAAAGCAACGTGTGCTCGAGTCAAAATAATGTCAAGCCCACACACTTGGTTGATCTTGCAGCAAATTAGATATTCGTCTCGATGTGTGTTGCAAAGCTGTTTTATAATAATTTGGTTAGCCTCTGCGACGCACGGCAAAAAATGATCCGATGTTGTGATAGTAATTTAGAGCTGCCACACATTGCAGACAAAAGGTTAAGACGGAGCTATAATGTAGGTTTGGATTTCCATTTTCTGTTTTATTCTACCTCAGAGCAGCTCAGAGCAACAACTATAAGAAATCTAAAGAATGAAAATGAAATAAAAAATACCCTTCTTCATCACACAGGGAGAATATGCCCTCCTCTGTAATTAGCAGAAGCTAGCTGGTGAATGCTGATGAGCAAACCCTTGAATTTTATTAAACAGTGCATTAATGCATTGAGTGAAGAGGAGCTCTTGAGCCGAGTTGGCTCAGAAGCCTGTTGGACAGGGATGGTTTGCTGGCAGATCAGGTATTAACTAAATCTTCACCATGAAATCAGAGAAAAATGGCACTAAAAGTGTGTTTAAATGAGAAACAAGGTAAGAGGATATATCGTCCTTGCACAGTTGATGTTGTGTGTGGGTGTTTGATGTGTTTACACAGAGCCACTAAGGACATGCTGCAAGATTGATATACTGTTCTTATCCGTGTTTCATTGGAGATAAAATAGAGCAGTTGTTAGATTCCACCTATTGGTGCCAGTTATTTTTTCTTTGCTCGTTTTCCTTTCTGTAATCTTCCTGTTTTTCTACATTTGTTTAGTTTCATGTGGCGGGTTTGGGTGATTTCTGTATTTTTCTCTTGGGAAAATAGTAAATGCCTGGCAGTTATAGTAACATATACTGTATATCACAGGAGAGGTTTGGTCTTTATGTTTTTATTTAGCTCTCAGATGAGGGAAAATGGATCCATTTGAACACCACTAATTTCTTTAACGCATTAACGCAACTTGTGATTTGTAGGTTGTAGCGGGCTCAGTTTTAAAGCTAGAGTGAAGATACCGGCATCATATGAAACTACAAGACCCAAGGAATTAGTGCCACTATCATACTATCTTGTCGCAAAGGAGGCTATATAACACTCCAAACTTGCGCAAAATTTTGGCGAGGAACACCTGATGCGGCGATTTTCAAAGGGGTCTCTTGACCTCTGACCTCAAGATACGTGAATGAAAATGAGTTCTATGGGTACCCACAAGTCTCTTCTTCACAGACATACCCACTTTATGATAATCACATGCTGTTTGGGGCAAGTCATAGTCAAGTCAGCACACTGACACACTGACAGCTGTTGTTGCCTGTTGGGCTTGAGTTTGCCATGTTATGATTTGAGCATATTGTTAATGCTAAATGCAGTACCTGTGAGGGTTTCTGGACAATATTTGTCATTGTTTTGTGTAGTTAATTGATTTCCTATAATAAATATATACAGACATTTGGTAAAACAAAGCATAAAACAAGCATATTTGCCCACTCCCATGTTGATAAGAGTATTTAGAACTTGACAAATCTGCCTTTAAGGTACATTTTGAACAGATTAATTTGCGATTAATCAATACAAACAAATAGTAATTTTTTAAACGCAAGCTATGATGAAATATATTACAATTTTGTCAACAAACAAAACCTAATCTTGCAATAGACGTGAACGCGCGCTCACTCCACACTGCAGAAGAGTTAGTTTAGCTCTGAGAATATCTAGTGAATGTACAGTGGACGTTTGTGCAGAAATAACTGCTGCAGCTCCTCCAGACCAACAGAGGTTTCCCGTGTCTTGTGTGACGGGGCTCCACAGAGAGAAACGTTGCCGTCTCGTTACCAACCGGGTGCCGGTGTCTCCCTGCTCTCTCCGGCTGCGGGCGGAGACGACAACGTTTCTCGCTGCGGAGCCCCGCAGGCTGAGGCAGGAAAAGCCAACACTAGGATCAGCATTGATTCATGGAGAGACCTTGGTCTGGTCAGCTAACATTACTGCCAAGCAGGTGAAATATAGAGTGATATTGTGGTTTTAGCTGACGTGTGACGCCTCACTGTTTTGAGCGATGCTCGTTCATGTCTATTTAAAGCGAGCAAGCACGAGCCCGACGCTGACTTTCGTTGACTTAACGGCCACAGGTGTCGCTGTTGACAAGCATTTCTGAAAGTTACAAATAGTCCCTTTAAAGTATAATCCCCCTCCTTTTTTATTCACATACACTCTGTTACCAAACAAATTTCAAACCTCCATTACAGTACAAGGTAATAAAAATTAAGCAGAATGATACAGTGAAGTGGAGAGTTCATGTCTAGTATGTTCTGTTCTGCTGCACACAAACCTTCACATTCAAGCACAGAGCAAGTCTCTCGTTGCACTGTAGCGGTGTAGTGGCTCAGCAGCAGCAGCAGCAGCAGACAAACAGAGGGGGGCGAAGGACGGCGCGAGTTAGAGACACAGAGAGAGAGAGAGAGACAGGCGCTCTCATCAGTGACGGGCTCACCGGCTGCGTGGACAGAGCTGTGGCGCAGGAGGAGGAGGAGGAGGAGAAGGAGAGGTGCAACGGGAGGACAAGCTGCTTGAAAAACCAGAGCGAAAAAAAAGAGGAGTAAACCGCGAGAGACCACGAGAGAGAGAGGGAGGAGAGAGATCACTGAGGGGAGAGAGAAGTCAGTCGGAGCAGGGAGAGCTGGATGAAGCTGACAAGGACACAGAGGGAGGAAAGTGCATAGAAAGAAGCCTTCCCTGACGACGACGGAGAGAAGAAGAAGTGAGGGAGTGCGTGCACAAAGTGGAAAAGAAGAAGAAGAAGGAGGAGGAGGAGGAGGAGGAGACGGAGCCTGACAGGAGGTCGAGCTTTCGGGGCTTGACTGACACGAGGAGGAGGAGGAGGAGCGTGAGGGCAAGTTGATGGATTTGATATAGGGGAGAGTATTTTTAGAAAGGAGGAGCGGAGACATGAGAGGAATATTGAGATTAGAGATGCTGTCTTTGAGTGGGGGAGAAAAAAGAAGAGAAGAAGAGGAGAGATGTTGAGATCAGAGTGTGACAGAACAGATTATCTCTGGTCTGGTTTTCCCGCAGGAGAGTGTATGTCCGTGTGTGCGCATAAGTGCCTTCTTCTCCATGCGAAAGTGTGTTGTAGCATGTTTCTTCACTGTGACTGAAGCAGGTCCGCTACAACATGAAGATACCCAGTGGTTACCCGCAGGACTTAATGACACTGGTTAAAGCCAAGTGAGAGGACGAGAAGTCGGAGGCATCAAAAGTGAAACCGCAAAACTGGAAACAGGAAAAACAAATGAGCTCGGGAGACTTTTTGTGAATTCAATTAAAGCTCCTACTTAATAGTGACAAGGAACTGATTGCCGCCTCTGGCTCCTGAACGCCTCTGCAAGGGAGCGCAGCCAAAAAAAAAACATGTAACTCAGAAGAAGAGAAACCACAGCGCTGGAAACAAGGCAAGCTCTGCTCGAACAGACTGCACCACACCACACCGACCAATTCCCTCCGCTGCCGTCTCATTATTTTAATTACCTTCTCTTCTTTCATTTGTGTTCTTTTTGTCCTCTCTCTGCTTAGCCCTTGGTATTTTGTATTCCATCCTCTTCTCTCTCTCTCTCTCTCTTCCCCTCCCATCTCCCTCCTCCTGCCTTCGCTCTCTCTGTCTCATCCTCTCTTGTTCACTGTCACACTAACTGCGGTGGATGCTGTAGTCACTCATGTAGAAGCCACCTTGCTTGGAGCACATTTGCCTTGCTGATTTTTTTTTTTTTTTTCCTCTTCCCCCTGCTGAGTTTGGATGATTGGAGCACACACACTCTCAGATGGAGAGACCAGGAGAGATGACCAACAAGTAGCTGAGCTGCTGAGTTAATCAGAGCTCCACCAGGAGAGGAAGGGACTACTTCTTCAAAACACTGATTTCCTTTGGGGGTACTTCTGGGAACTACCTCTGCATAAAGTATATTTACAGTTAAGACTGCACAGACCATTAGCACAGTGTTCATAAGGCCACAACACATATCCAGGTGTGGATTACAGTAGTGGATTTATCCTGGAGCTACATGTGGGCCCCAGCCCCTGAGGCCTGGCTGGGAAATGAAGCCTTTCCCGCGGCTGTAGGAGCGCTGTGGGCAGCTATGGCCCTGGAGGGGCGCTGTCTCCGGCGGGGATCCCCAGCTATGCTCAGAAAGGGTCGTCAGCGGCGTCCTACAAAGCCAACTCTGGCTCGGGTCACTTCCACTCTGCTATCAAGGACACGCCTTCACGGCCTGAGGCATGTTTGCGTCCCTGGTGGCTCTGTGGGCCGCAGGGCCTTCTGGCTTCTGGCCCTCTGCACCTCCGTGGGGCTGCTTATATCCTGGTCCTCCAACCGATTACTGCACTGGCTCTCTTTCCCCACATACACACGAATCCACACAGAGTGGGCCAAAGAACTGGCCTTCCCCACGGTCACTATCTGCAACAACAACCCCATCCGACTCTACAAGCTCACCAAGAGCGACCTGTATTTCGCCGGCCACTGGCTCGGCCTGCTGCTGGCTAACCGGACAGTGAGGCCCATGGTTCTGGACTTGCTCCAAGAGGACCGTCGGGCCTGGTTCAAGAAGCTGTCGGACTTCAGGCTCTTTCTGCCACCCAGAAACTTTGAGGGAACCAACCTGGAGTTTATGGACAGACTGAGCCACCAACTGGATGACATGCTCCTCTCGTGCAAATACAGAGGAGAGCCCTGCGGCGCTCACAACTTCTCTTCTGTAAGTCCAAATTTCTGTTTTCTTGGAAGCTTTATGACAGCCATGTCAGCCTGAAAAACACCTCTTTCATCTCCTTACTTGTTGTCTTCACCGTCAACTATCCCAGTTTTAGACATCAGTTGCAGTGTAAAAGTTGCAAATGCATTACATCATGCTGAAACAACACATTGCTTCATTTCATTATCATTTAGATGGGTATTCTCTTGTGCCGTACCTGCTTTATCGGCGAGGTTATAAGGCTGTAAAAACACTTGTAAAAACAGTATACAAGCTGTCTTGTACTTCCTGCTGACTGTTAAAGCTTTTCTTAGTCATCACACAGAAAGATTAGCAAATGTGTTACTGCACGAGGCAATTATTAAATCGCCACCAGAGCCCTTATTAAAAGAATGCTTGTGCAACAAAGATAACAAATGCATTGAGGTTTTGCAGAGTCAAAAAAACATGGAAAACTGCGTGAACAGCAGCCGTGGTCATATAACAACATGGATGAAATTGGTTATGTATGAGCTTGTGGCTAGGAATAGCTCCTAGCACCAGATCAAAAACTTTATTTTACAGTACTGAGCAGCGAAGCCCCCCCCCCGCTCCACCCCCAGAGGATTTAACTGCCTCTCTGTCTGATCGCTCTCATATCTGTCTTCTTTTCTGTGTGGGTGGTTGTGGGTTTGGGGATTTGTGTGCCCGCTCTTCCTTGTTCGCTCCCTTGGCTCGACTGAACCATGGCAGATGTTTTCTCTGCGGTAATGCACAAGCCCAACTGTCTTTGAAACTTTTTTCTTTTTTGTCATTTCTTGTTCTTGTTTTTTTTATCTTTGTACTGTGGCCTCAGAGTCAGTCACTGACTAAAGGAGAAATGGGACCTGGCAGATAAATACCTGTGTGCAGACGTCGGTGTGTTGCTTGTTAAAAGTGCGGTGTGTTTTGCTGCTATGGAGTTTGTTGCCCTTTCTTTTCTCACTTTAATGCCGCCGACCTTACACCAAACGGCTTTTCAAGACATTTCACTGTTGCAGACATATTTCCAATGTCGGAATAAAATCACAAGTGTTTTGCTAGCGTTGCAGCACGCTCCCGTTATCTCGATCGTTTAGTGGAAGGTGGTCATAAAACTCAGTACGAGCTGTCTTCAGTGAGTCTTTTTCTCATCTTGACGTTGCGATAAAATCAAGTTTAATACTATCGTAACAAGGTCAACAACCATTAGGTGCGCTCTCTCCAGCATCAAACAGGAAGCAGCAAACGGTGTAGAAAGTAAACATCGAGAACCTGGTGGAGTTGTGGAGTGAACAAGAGGGCCTCTTTGATGTGTACTCCCATTTGTACCATGATAGAGTGGAGAAGGAAAAGCTGCTACTAGCATAACACAATAATAATAACACAACCAAATATTGACCGGTGGTCGAGTTGCATTGTGGGTGTGACATAGGAAGGGGAGTCAAATCTGATGGCTAGTTGAATCACATTTTCTGATCTTGGCAGCCCAAAATAACTGACTGGGTCGTCTTATTTCATAGTTTTATGGGTTAAAAAGCACTCCAGATACCCACATTTATGAGCATAAGCACTGAAAAAGTGGGTTTGGCAATGTCTTTATGTGGAGATGTGCGACATGATACAAGGAAAAGTCCATTGTAATCACTCACAATTGTTGCATTCACAGCTTCATATTGGAAAAGATAGTTCAAGGGGTTGTGGCATTGAAACATTTACCATTTTTAAGAAACACATTCAACCTCTTGAATGTCATGGACCCGGTGAACTCCCCATAACATTGAAAACACGAACTCATGAACTCATGCCATATGATGGCAGCATGATTCCAATCAGCACTTAACCAGGCATAAAAGCGCTCCCTTCCTTTCACTGAAATGCAGTATATAAAATCACACGGTCATGTTTTTTATTACTCCTTTACTGGCTCATGGTCAGAAGATGTGTTTGTGTGTACATGATGCGATCAAACTGAATGATTTTCATTAGGTTTTTTCCAGCTCTGGTGGGTGGTGCTGTACTTTTTGTCCACTTTGTTCTGTCTGCTTACCCTTTGTCAGAAACAGAACATGGTGCATCAGCCCACTGCCATACAAATGAAGTGTTTAATCAAAACCGTGTCCTCAAGCTAGCATCCATTAACCATGTTTTGAAGCAACCGCATTAATTTGAGTGCAGAGAGACACTTTCTTTCTTTGTTGGATTTAGATGTCAGCGCAGCATTAGAAAGGTTGTGTAGGTTTGTTGATGGGCCTGCTTTGTTACCTCAATGTTCACAGGTCAGTTTTTATGTCAAGGTAATGCATTCATGGGGCGTGGATTCACACTACCCTTGTCGAGCCTGTAATGTGGAATGAATTGTGCATGTAATGTGGGCCGTTCATGCCGATTTGAATGTAGGAGCAGTTTGCCCGAGCTGAATGATTTTCTGGGATTTAATGTGTCTGAACATTGTGTGAGAATGGATCATGCTGATGAGGATGATGGAGGGAAAATTGTCCTTTGAGAACATCTACGGTGAATTTAGACAGCCAATCTGTACAATTACTCTTAAATTTGAGTGAATCCAAAGGGGGTGAGACCAGGAAGGACACGGTTGCTGCAGCAACCCTGTAACAAACACAATGAGGCTGTACAGTGTGATCCAAAACTCACTGAGATAACAATTATAACTACAAAACCTAATAAATCCATTGGTAACAACCATGTCATACTAGCTTGTCGCGAAGCAAGTTAAATAACACTCAAAACTTGCGCTAAATTTTGGCAAGGAAAAACTAGCATGGCCCTTTTCAAAGGGGTCCCTTTACCTCTGACCTCAAGATATATGAATGTAAATGGGTTTTATGGGTACCCACGAGTCTCTCCTTTACAGACATGCCCACTTTATGATAATCACATGCAGTTTGGGGCAAGACATAGTCAAGTCAACACACTGACACACTGACAGCTGTTGTTGCCTGTTGCCTTGAGTTTGCCATGCTATGATTCGAGGATATTGTTTTATGCTAAATGCAGTACCTGTGAGGGTTTCTGGACAATATTTGTCATTGTTTTGTGTTGTTAATTGATTTCTAGTAATACATATATACATACATTTGCATAATGCAAGCCTATTTGCCACTCCCATGTTGATAAGAGTATTAAATACTTGATGAAACTTCCTTTAAGGTACATTTTGAACTGATAAAAAATGCGGGATTAATTTGCGATTAATCGTGATTAACCATGGGCAATCATGCGATTAATCAGGATTAAATATCTTTAATCGATTGATAGCCATTAATATAAACATTTAAATTGGGTTTCTGTAGTAATATGTTGGGAGTTCCATCGACAGTATGTTGGATATTATCGGCTTTACTTTGCAGATCAGAGCCCCATTGGCGCCCCAGTCCTGCCCGCTTCCTCATCTTGTTCTACCTCATAGGGGGCCTCATGCCGTTAACGGGCCCTCGGTGGTTTTGCTAATCTCATTAGCCTGCTGCTGCAAGTCAGCAAAAGACTCCCTGAGGCCTATTCATTATCACTGCGTTTAGAGCACTGTCACTCTAAAAGCAGAAAGGATGCAACAACCAGATTAAAAGGGGAATAGGGAACACGCGCACATAGACTTGCGATTAAATTAACACGAGGATCCTTGCGTAGTGTATGCACATACCTGCATGTATGATTATCTTGGAAAACCAATGAGAAACCCAGTTTAGATTGAGGTTGGTTATTCCAGGATTAAGAGTACAGAGGATGCTTTGAAGTGCCAGGCAGCGGGGGTGTAGGGGAAGGAGAAAGGTAGAGCTAGAGGTTGGAAGTGTGAGACGATGTAGAGAAAAAAGCATCTGGTTGGGAATACAAATGTGTCCCATAATTCTGGCCAACCTCTCGCAGCAGCAGGATCCCATGTGCTGAATCTACTGTATCACCTGAATGTGAACTAGTAGACGGCTGGCTAATCAATAAATCTATTAGCTTCATGCTGTAGTTTATGGTGGTCTATTTTGCTCCCACATCTTCAATACTGATATACTCTCAGCCGCCCCACAGCGAGTCCCAATCTAACAGCGGGGGATAATGGAGCTTGAGTAAAGGCGCCAAAGGCCAGGCAAACCGTTCCAACCATCCACAATAAAATGTAAGTGATACCTTATGTAGGGACCTCACGAGACAAAGAGCCTTGGCCTACATGGGAAACCAGAGACCTGATCACAGCAGGGGACCTAACTGCCCAGCTCTTAAAATTTCGCATCTACATGTGAAATTTCATTTTGAACCCAAACAAGCAGCCCCATTGGATGAGGCTAACAGGAAATGTGGGGTCTTTCCGGTGAAACACCCACTGTTCTCACAGGAGATATAGGCACGCTCACCTGAATCTCAGCCCTTTTCCACTGCGAACAACGTTTGCTCCAGGAGGTACCCAACGTTGCAGCGTTCCCTTTAAGATCGAGCCACAGTACCTGACCTCGCCGGACGAGTAAAGACATTGTCGCGTTCATCAGACGTCCAGACCACCATCCCTATAGAAGGAAGACCCGGATCCGCGTCCTTCACCAAGGAAGAGACGATCGCCCCGCCGTCTTCACATCAGCTGCTTCCATCCGCTGCCACACGGAGAGCCAGCCCTGCCGTTCTTCCCCCGCTGACGAGCATCATAACGGCCCGTTATTGTCCGAGCCAGCACGACGCTGCCGGACCAACTAACGACGATCTACACCACTATCGCGCCGAAGAAGCGATTCAAGTAAGAGGCTTGTATCTGGGCAGAGATTAGTGAAAGTGTATCACAATAGTTCATAATTATTGTGCTTTATAGTAAACGTACGGACCGCCGAGTCCGCCTGTGTTGTTTGTTTACTTTGTTGCTTTGCTTTGCTTTGCTTTGCTTGGCTTGCTGTGTATTTTGCTGTATTTTACTGTTATACTGTGTTATTGGTGACTACTGTGTGCGCCCCGCCGTGGGTTTTCCTTGAAAATCTCTTTGTGCTGCACCAGAGCGTCTCGGTTTCTCTCTCTTTCTCTTTCTCTCTCATCGACCACGCGGGACTTAAAATCCCGTTCGTGCGCGGTCGGTGATTTCCGTGGCGCCTTCGTCACCAGAGTAATTCCCTCTCTTTCTCTTTCTCTCTCATCGACCACGCGAGACTTAAAATCCCGTTCGTGCGCGGTCGGTGATTTCCGTAACTCCTCCCTCGTGACGTAACCACATACGTGGTGACGTCGCCTCGGGGTTTCCCTAACTCCTCCCTCACGTGACGTAACCGCTTACGTGGTGACGCCACCGTGAGCTTCCCCTCTTGCTCCTCCTACACACACACACACACACATAGACACTCCTCCTTCACACCTAAACACATACACATTTGCATTCACACACATCTCTCCCTCTCTTACACACACCTCTCTCTCTCTCACACATTCTCTTTTGCTTTTGTGTTTTGTTTAATTCTAGTTTAGGGCTTAGAGCTGCATTGTAGGACATCCATTTGTTTATTAAGTGTTGTTAATTAGTAATTACTGCTGTGATAAATATTGATTTAGATTAATGTTGTTAGAGTGTTTGTTATTGATTGAGATTACTGTATTTAAATAAATGTTCTTATTTTAACTAGCAGTTGTCTGTGTTTATTGTGCGTTCATATTGTAATAACAGCTGGTTATGAGAGTTAGTGCTCGGATTCACCCTTCGCTATTCACCTCGTAAGTGTAAAGTAGTGTTAAAATACTGGCCTTTGGAGGGAATATTTCCCTTTTGAGACTGGATTAACGTTTTGGTTATTGGTCCCTGATTCCAGGGTGGTGCCCCGTTCATTATTAATGTTGATTAATAATTCTTATTAATAATAATAATTCTATGAATATTATTTATTAAATTAGCTAATAACCAAACCTGTTCCATTTGTAAATCCCTTACACTTATCAAACCGCAGCTAGCTAAGCCTCTCTCCACGGGACAGATACACATCTCCTCTCTCTCGCGGCTCTCTCGAGGACGAGATATCTGCACCTGCGATGACAAATTAAACAGTGCTCGGAGTTGGAGAGCAGCACCTAGTCACGCCGTAGGCAGGGTGGGAAAAAAGGTGAAGCTCTTTGCCTGGCCGCTGTAATGTATCAACTCTATCTCCAGAGAAATCTCATAACTGCAGAACCACAGTAATGCTGCACTACTCTCTTTAAGTGTTTGGCTTGAGCAGGTTGGCTCATATGTAATTTTTTGTATTGTGAATTACATGGGGACAATACTGTGTGTTAGATTTAGTGTTATTTATTGAAGCTGCTGTAGCCATTTTTGATATTAATGGATCCAATGTGAAAGGGTAGTGAGAATTGTCACCCGACTCTACAGTTCCCCACTGCTACTACAAAGCATTTTAGTGTCTTTCAGCTCATTGTTTTGGTCTTATGGTCCACAACCAGTGGGCTACCTCTGGATCTGAAAAGTGAAGCCAATGCAGAAGTGCCTTAAACTTGTATTCTTTCTAACAGCCAGCAGGGGGCGACTCCTCTGGTTGCAAAAACATGTCAGATTGTATAGAAGTCTATGAGAAAATGAGCCTACTTCTCACTTGATTTATTACCTCAGTAAACATTGTAAACATGAGTTTATGTCTCAATCTCTAGTTTCAAGTCTTCTTCAATACAGCATGATGTTCATTTAATAAATTATGGTCCCATTTAAAGTCAAAGAGACCATAAAGCAGGGGATGCTTTAGGGCGTGGCTACCTTGTGATTGACAGGTTGCAACCATGGCGTTGCACGGTCTGGGTGTTGTCCGTGTTTTTGTCTTACAACTTTAACCCTTTCACATTGTGTTTTCAGCTCATGAAAGTTAATTGTAACATTTTGGTGGCCTGAAAATGTCTTATTCAGCGTTCGGTTGTACTTAGCTCCACCCTCTCATGTCACTTCCATGCCAAAATGCCGAACTCAAGGCTTCAAAACGGCAGTCCACAAACCAATTGGTGACGTCATGGTGACTTCGTCCACTTCTTATATACAGTCTATGTCCACAACTTTACTCTAAAAACCCACTGTACGCCGCCTAGCACCAACTGGCATAATACGGTATGTCCCTGTTGTGTTCACAGCTTGTTTCTCAGTTCAGTTCAGTTCAGTTCAGGTTCATGCAGGTTTAATTACATTCTTCTGTGCAGGCAGATTAACTGAATATTTACTGAAAAAGTTTAATAAATGCAAAGTAAACTCAGGTTGCTCACGGAGAAGGCTACAGATTAAGAAACAAATCCTCTACTTTTGAATTAACAATCACAAAATCTGATGTTTTCCTGTAATCCTTCAAGCATTTTGCTTCAGTTAAGCTTCATTTCCATTTAACATGTTTTCCTTGAATTACTCAGCCTTTTATTCCTTATGTTTTAGCAATACCCGGCTCAGTTCTGCTCATGACAATTTTAACAGCCTTCTATTGATGCCGTGGGTTATCACGGGCATGGGTGTCGGCTTTAACTGCCCTCTTGTGTCAAATTTCGTTGTTATTGCCTAAAGATTGGTGCCCGTTTGACAGAAAGAAAGCCCTGCTTTATGAGAGCTTTGCAGTTCAACTCTACAAAGGTTCATTGATTAAATATTGCCACCATCTGCTCTATAGGATGTTTATGGGATATGTTTCGGAGCTGAAAAAGGGAGGTGTATGTACATCATGGATTTTTATCCTGCATTGTTCAGTCAGCAGACAAACGCATCTCATTGACTTATTTTCAGCTACTCCTTCTATTTTCATCTTCTAATTATTTGCAGTTTTACTGTCAGCACTTTGGGAAAACTGATAAATCTGCACCACCTGTTGACTCTCCCCCTCTGACTCTCCACTTCAACTATATAAAGGCAACGAGGAGACTGACGGTGGGTTATTAGCAGAGAGCCCCATGAAGCCGTCCGCAAAGCCTGGTCAATCACCGCTGAGCCTGAAGGGGCTGCTGATTGAGTTTTAATCACATCCAGGTAATAATGCGGGTCTCCTCTCCTCCCGTTTGTCATTGACCTTTTCAGTAGGATTGTAAAGCAAGACCATAAACCAGGGATACTCCACTTTCTTTGCCTGGGGGCCAATTTTACAAAATGACAGAACGCCATGGGCCATTTATAAACAGACATTCAGGGCTTAGCCCAGACTTCAGCGGGATCCTCCCCTGGCACTTTTTTTGATAAACAAACTCTATTAGTATATTTTGGAGCTGTCAATCGATTAAACTGCATGTGATTATCATAAAGTGGGCATGTCTGTAAAGGGAAGACTCGTGGGTACCCATGAAACCCATTTTCATTCTGCTATCTTGAGATCAGAGGTCAAGGGACCCCTTTGAAAATGGCCATGCCAGCTTTTCCTCACCTAAATTTAGTGTAAGTTTGGAGCGTTATTTAGCCTCCTTCACGACGAGCTGGTATGACATGGTTGGTACCAACATATTCCTTAGGTTTTTCTAGTTTCATACGATGCCAGTAGCTTCACTCTAGCTTTAAAACTATCCGCTACAACCTCCGAAAGATCGATTGTGTTACTGTGTTTAAGAAATGATTGGCGTTGAAATGATTTTTCCTTAAAATTGACAGCCCTAGTATATTTTGATGCTCTTTTATGCACTCTGGAACCTTATTTACACTCAAAGTACAAACAAAAATTCACATTGTGAATCACTTTCTTTTCATTGTGAATTAGAAAATGGTCAGCGGGCCACCCGGCACCCTTTTCTTATGACCTACTGCACACATCTGGCCTGAAGGCCATAAGTCTCAAGCTATTGATCTGGTTTAGAATAAACAGGAGTGGGAGTCAGGTGGGAGCTGCAGCACCAACCACAGCAATCTCATTAACACAGGTGGCCCTGTGCTTACCAGGCTCCACACCCAGTCCAATTTCCCTCTTCAGAACAAATGGCTTGAGTGCTTTCATGAGCTCCTACTTCCAGCTCATATTAAAAACCACAACAGTACTGTGTCGTAATATGAATGGCCGTGACGCCGGTCATTGATATGCCGCAGCAACTGAATGCAGCCAGCATCCGAGAGCTGTTTGACAGCAAGCCATAGCGAACAGTCACCTTAATCTCCCGATGTAATGCAAGACTCGAAAGCAGATGAAAAGATTATACACGGTTAGTATTCATAAGGTCAGGTACAGTAGATGCATAAACCACAGGACTTGTAAAAGGTTAGTGTTTGAAATAGAAAGCTAATGGATGCCGCTCTCTTCCATGAATATAATTAGCTGAAGCTGTATCCAATTTCCAGCGCGTCTTATGAGGAAATAAGTTATAGCAGATGATCTTCACATGCTCTCTGTGTGTAAAGAAAACAACATTTGTGTGTTGTTGAGTGTTTATTGTAAGACATAAGTGAAAGCAGCTGACAGAGACGGTGATTGCAGTATACAGGAAAAGCGTGTACATACGTTTCGCTTGACCTGAAGTCTCACCATTCAATGTTTTTCCTCGCGGCTCATCATCTCTCCCCGCCAACATAAACACGTTCTGTACTGGAGATATGCATACTACAACGCCCACGATTCAAATCTATTTTCACTCTCTGGACCTTTGAGCAACATACACCCACCCACAATATTGTCTCTTGTTTCTGTGTGTGTGTGTGTGTGTGTGTGTGTGTGTATGTTGGTGAGAGGGGGTAAGTATGTAAATGGTAATATACACAATATAAGAAACAACCTTCAGTATAATACAACAACAAAACATTAAAAAATGACCTGAGAGCTGTAGCAAAACTCATATTCAAAACCTTTCAGAACTATTACCATCATGAGTTTAAAGTTTACATTTTTTTAAAAGTTTAAAGAGTTCAGTTGTAACTTAAAATGGTGAGTTGATCCGTTATCCAACTGTTTACTTAGCTTAGGAAATTAAGTAGTTCAGAAACATTGTTAGCTTACTCGCACACATCCCAAGATTTCCCTGTTAACTTGCGAGCCTTCATATCATCAAGATGGTTGTATAATCACTCAGTTCGTTGTTTGAGGATTAAAATCAACCCAGTTGCCAGAAAATTTTTTGGCATTTTACGTTTCTGCAAACCACAGGATTCGCTAAATGTCGATGTTTCTGAATAAAAAATATGTATCATAGATACTTTTCATATCAGCCTTGTATCATCCTTGCAGAAACGCACAATGTCACATGGTTAACGTTGTGAAATGATTGGTTAGGTTTAGACGACAAAACTACTTATGGATATGGTTAGAAAAGACATCATGGTTTGCGTTCAAATAATAACGTAACAACGTAACATAACTAGCGTAAATAAACCGCCCTTAGCGGACTTTCATTCGTAACGTTATGTAACAGGTGTAAAAACGTTAAGCATAAAGTCAACTTTCAGTTTTGGTTTCACACGGGACACAAACGGCGGTCTCCTGGTTTGACCCATCTACCACCCGCCCTTAGTGAACTTTGTCGCTTGTTATACTCATTATTATATTACGTAACTTTCAATAACAGACGCTCAATATACTATGTCACTTGCTCTGTGCATCGCTTGTTGTACTATACTTCACTTGCTCTGACTGAATGCAAAAAAAACCTTGACATTCAATGTATCCATGGGATCCAGAAGCGTACAATGACAACATTTTTTCCGGTGACTGGACTGTTAACATACTTTGCATTGACAAGATAACACCATATCCATTAAAGGAAGGTTTAAAAAATATTTTTACAACAGTCTTCTGCTGATATGAGGCGTCCATATTTGTTTGGTTTCCAGGCAGTTCGGCGAGTGCCAAGATGGATACATCGAAGCTTTCAGAAAAATCGTAATTACGACTTGGAAATCGAAGTGAACACTCTTTACAAGTCAGAAGCTTTTAATTACGAAAACTCAGATATGGCATGAATGCAACAAAAGATCTCTCTTTTGAGGGAAATTATCCGATAGAAACATTTATTCATATCTCAGATGAATTACATTTCCCTCTCACTGATTAAAATCAAAGCAAACATGATGAAGATGCAGTAGATTTCCTTTCTTTCTATGGAAGCCACAGATATCATATCGATGGATCATTGCTGATCCTGGTGTGAGGACAGCTGCTAACATTACAGCAACATGTGTCGTGATAAGTCAGCTCTGTGAATGCAAGATCAGACTTGAATGTGTGGAAAAAAATTGGAAAACCTTGAAGGCAGCAAGGCAAGAGTGGACAATGGTGTACACTTGAAGTGTTCTGTGGAGATTTGAAGCAAAGTCCAATCATCTTCAGGAACCTGTGCTTTTATTAAAACTGGTCGAAAAGTACTTGGATGTCCGTTAATAGCCTGCGTGTGAGAAGCACTGAACCGCCACATAAACGACCTGTTAGTGCTTGAGGGAAAGTACAGGGACAGGGAACAGAGCTGGCTGTGTCCACAGGACTTGTTTAGCGGATCAGTCACCAGCAGGCACGGCGCTGGTGCTAATATGGGCTTCCCAGCGTGTGATACTGGCGCCGTCTGGCTCTCCTCATAAGTTTCCCTTATCATGTAACCGAGAAGCAATCAGCCCACAGCTATAAACACACACACACACACACATATAAGATGAAATTAGAGTGTGAAGAAAATAGTGTGGTTAACTTCTTACTCACAGGAGCCCCGATAGCAGTCTCAACTTCACACCTCTTCTCTCGCTTTTTTTTGTTAATTGCACTGAATCTGCAGTCTTTATACAAGCATAGTTCCAAAAGTATTATGAGTCACTTATATAGGATTTCATTTGGAATTGGTAAAAGTTATATTCCATTTTCTAACACGTTGGAAACAGGCCAAGATAGGGATGTTCATAATTAACCATTTAACTGTTAAACAACATTAGGAATATTTACAGATTAATGCTATCGGTTAAACGGTTAAAAGAAATATTAAAAATGAAATATAAAGCTTAGCAAAGCTCAGAGGAGCGGCTTTTCACTTAAAGGAGAAAAGCTGGTCCACCTTAACAGCCCACCTTAAATCAGTTTGAGCTGGTGTTGCAAGACACTTGAACTTGGCTTGGGTCTTGAGGAGTTGTCGCATTTATTCACCGCCAAATAAACTGTACACACACTGATACTGCTACGTTCACAGCTATAACGCCACCAACAACCCCACACTCACCGCCACCACACACACACGCGGCCCGCCGGACACTCGCTAATGGTACATGTCCACAGGAACGTATTTTATCACGAGGGATCGCCTCGCTTCCCAGCATTGGACGCTTGATGGGCTGAGACTAGATACAAGGCAGTAGGCCCTTGATTGGACGAATGCTTTTCCTTGTGGGCTGCTGCTCCCATCTTTTGAACCGGAAACAGTAAAGACGGCTCGTTTGTCTTCTCTTATATTATGAAAATAGTTCACCGAAATGTGTTTTCTGACAACACATTTGTTGCAATTAATAAACCATGCAGTTGCTGAATCTGTCTTTATTTTAGATCGACAACGTTTAATTTAAAAGTTTCGAGGGAGTTTCAGGAGGCTGCGAGTTGCGCCCCTGATTTGCATAAAGTAGCCTAGACCTCAACTTTATGCAAATGAGGAGCGAGCAACATGACGCCCCGTCTCTCAAAACGCGCTGCCATGCTACCAGAATGCATTACACGGCTGCTTACATAGACAACGAATGGGAAGCGTGGAAAGGATGGAGCCTGTGGACATAAATGATGCGATGGAAATGTACCATGAAAGTACATGTGTCCTCAACAATACACACAGCACCGTGGCTGAGTTGTGTGTTTTGTGCATACACTGCAGCCGTTGATAAATGATGGATTTTAACTGTTTGTTCATCGGCTTATCGTTGCAGCTGGGTGGCTTCACTACAACCACAGCACCGTTACAATAAATGCACTAATGTTGTCGGTTTACTGTTAATAATCGGTAAACAAGGGTCGCCTATTGGATAAAAAAAAAAATTCAATATTAGCATCCCTAGGCCAAGAACATCTTTCCAATTCATTACATCACACACACTTTCTAGACTTCTGTTTTCATGCTGTATATGAGATTTATTCCAGTCTCCTGCGGTTATAAGAGCTCACCTGCCATATGATCATTTTAGTCAGCGTGCTTTCGACCTTTCCAGGGCTGCTCCCTTCTCTGTGGCGAGTATTATCTGGTGTGGTGCTGCGTAGGTTGAAGTCCGCAGTGATAAGCCCAGCTCTGAGGATGCTCGGGTCAAACTGCAGCTCGGCATCAAAAGACACAAGTTCCCTGCCTAAACTGCACATTCAGCCCTGTTATAGATATTGACCAACCCACCTATGTAGCCTTTATCACATTTTGCCTCCATCACAACAGCGTCTGATTTGATCAAAGACTTGTGAATCATAATGGCACCGATGTCAGCCGCATCAGCTATGTGCAGCAATACGAAACAGCCGTTTCATTTTATTATTCTTGCTTTTATCAGATGTTTGCATGCATCGCTGCTACTATTTCACCCAGGAAATGTGCCTGCTGGCAGAATTTCTGTTGCTATCTGTCGAAAACAGATAGTTGTTCCTTTACGCGCCACTAGTTTTCTTTTCCAATTTCATATCAGGAAGGGGTCTCAAGTTGAGAGAAGCAAGATTGCAGCCATAACCCAGTCTCCCCTTTCAATTACTGCTGCCTTTGTGCCTTTCAGCAAGCACTTAATACCCTGCTGCTTCAATCAAGTTGATCAGGGGTGAGCAGCTTTTGGGTGTTGGACTGTTTAACTTCCTGCAGTCTTGAACTGTTGCTGTAGATCACACCTCCCCAAGCAAACCTGTTTAAATCAGGGTTCAGAGTGAAGGACCACAGCGGAGGGAGCAGACTTACAACCACAAGTTAGTGTTTGTTCTTGCTTGAATCTCTCAAGACTGTGCTTTGAAGGAGGAACCAACAGAAGGATACAAGCATATTCTCCCGTCAGTCAGTTTTAAAGCTGTGCATTTTGATGAAACCAGGTTTGATCTACTGACACTGCTTATACCACCGCACCCATACACTCGACATCCACATTTCCCACATAGACTTCATCCATATTTTATAGCTTTTCCACATGTCAGCAGCTCAGCATTGGATTCTCACCTGGCTCTTGGGTGCCGTCAGCTGTAGCAGCTTGAGAAATGAGGTATAGTAAAGCATGTGTTGTGAAGTGCAGATAGCTACAAGTGCGCATTTCATCATCTTACAAACAAGTAGATTAGAGTCACTTAAATGAATCAGGATGTGATTCCCGCCCCGCTTTCTCATCGTGGCATATCAGTAAACCTTGAATATTTCATCCCTCGCTGCGAGACCGAGAGGAGTCCGTCTTGTTCAGGGGGGGGAGACTGGGAGGAGAGGAGGTGGAGATGGTTTTGTAAGTCAAAAGTAAAAAAGAAGGTAAACAAGCAGGAAGAGGAGCAGGCAAAGAACACAGCGGCTTTCCAGATTTAACCTGAACAATATCAAAGAGAGAAACCTCTCCGAGATCTTGAGGTTCCGTCAATAATTTAACACGCTGAATGTCTCGTTGTTGTTTGTGCCTCTCCTTCAGACGTGAATACCTTCATGAATAATGGAAACACAAGGAGCAATTCGCAGCAATTCATCCCGTCTACTTGACAGCACAGACTTTAATTCAGCTTTACCTTCACACCCGTATGCTGTTATATATATATAAACACTAAAACGTGAATAATTTCCATTGTTTATCTCTACAGTGGGTGGCAGATTTAATATTCAGTAGGTTTCCTCTACCTTCCAAACAGACTTAATTACTGAGTAAATATACGGTATATATGTATTTATTATTATGTGTCTCTGAAGGATATTGTTTACACAGTAAACTATGTTGGTGGCTTAGTTAGTCTGTGGATATTAATACTGCAGTTGATATATAGATATGCAGAAGTGCAGAGATAAAACAAAGCCTAAAATTAGACTAAATAAACATTAGGGCTGTCAATCAATTAAAATATTAAATCGCATGATTGTCCATAGTGAATTGTGATTAATCACACATTTTTTATCATTCAAAATGTACCTTAAAGGGTCATTTGTCAAATATTTAATACTCTTATCAACATGGGAGTGGGCAAATACGCTTGCTTTATGCAAATGTATGTATATATTTATTATTGGAAATGTGTTGCCCCAAACTGCATGTGATTATCATAAAATGGGCATGTCTGTAAAGGGGAGACTCGTGGTTACTCACAGAACCCAATTTCATTCACATATCCTGAGGTAAGAGGTCAAGGGACCCCTTTGAAAATGGCCACGCCAGTTTTTCATCGTACATTTTAAGCGCTATTTAACTTCCTTCAAGACAAGCTAGTATGACCTGTTTTGTACCAATGGATTTCCTGCTACAACCTTAAAGTTGCATTAATGCGCAAAAAGAAATTATTGGCGTTCAAACAAGTAGCATTAGCAAAGGTAACCATAAAATGTGAAGTGTTTTTATCTCTATGTTTTTCAGGCATTTGGCAATCTGAGTTTTTGTCACCAGTAAATCCAAGTTGTCCTTTTTTGTGTTTCCTAAAACAGCTGGTCACTGTAGTTTTTTAGCAAACATTACTCAAACTGGAGTAAAGAGTGCATTCGTTGTGGACTATTTTCGGTTGTGGATTAATACACATTTGGTGCTCTAGGCAGTATTTCTGGCAGCAGGACTGTGTATGCGGCATTGGCTCAAAATAAACCACAGTGTGTGTGTTCATGTTGATGAATGTCACCCAGTGCAACACTGTGGCTCACTGATGTATTTTTAATAGTTTTTGGACAACAATGGAGCTCTATGACTCTAAAGGAATACGCTAAATTGGGCTTTTGATACACAGACAATACTTCTTGGCACAAATAATTCCTTGGTGGTTTTGGTCTTTTCATGGGATTTGTTGACAGTAAGAAACAGAATAAATATTGCTATACCTTTATCCTTTAAAAGTAGAGCTTTATTGATGAATGACACATGATTACCCCTCCTCGTCGACAAGGAAGGTCATTCAACTCTTTGATGGACTTTCTTTAAAGTGGCAAACAACTATTAGCTCTGTAAAGATATAGATGAGTAATGTCTCCCTGAGTAGAGAGTGAAGTGGCTCTCCCTCTGTGTGTGTTGTAATCCAAGCTTCTCTGTGCTTTGTTTACGTAGCCGTCGCTTAGCCATCACCATGTTGAGAGCCGTGTGAAGGCTATAGTATGCTGTGTCTCAATTTGGATACTTTCGCAAGTACACTTCCATGTAGTACACTGTGTACACTAGGTACTTACTTTTGTAGAATTTTGACTGGGTAGTGTTGTCTCAAATCGCACACGACTGTTGTGCACTCACTGGAAGCTCGGTAGATCGATGATAATCAGGCACGGACATCACACCGTATCTGCAGTAATTACATTCAGATGAATAAATTAACCCAATAATGGCTTAAGCAAAGGCATAATGACAGAGGAAAAAGATGAGGCCGTTGGGAATATCAACATTTTCCTCAGACATATTATAAAATGATGAAGAAAAACAATATGCAACTAAAATAACAATATATTCACTTATTATGTACCATATTAACTTCCATGGCCTCCACCATTTGAATACCACAAGAGGGGGGGCGTTCATATGGACTCTTCTCGTGTACACGGTAAACACAACCCCATTTGAAGGCACCATTAGAGTGCACTGCATTTCGCAAATTGAGACTGATAAATGTGCTCTGAATTTTCGATCAACTATGGCAAAAATTACACCCATGTCATGAAAACTTTCATAACAACTTGGTATTTATTTTTTAATTTCTGTGAGTGTGTACATGCACATAAAGTACTCATCCATATACATTGACATCTGTCTGTATGAATAAGAATTCAATTCATTAATGTGCTTGTTTAGTGTTTAATGCTGAAATTGCCAGTCGCAGCAGTGTCTGGAAGTTAATTGCTGCTCTCTTAGCACAGCAATTAGAAAGCATTTTTTCATTCCCTCCTCACAACTTTGTGTGTTCCCGACCACACAGTAGTTCAGTAAATGTCCTCCCACACCGCCCTCCTCAGTAAATGAGACCCAGGACACTTTTTCACAAAAATGCACTTTTCCTTACATTGTCCAGGCAAAGATTGTGATCCGAACGAGTGAAATGGGAGACGTGAAGAACATTTACAAGATGGATGGAGATGTGAAGAGGGACAACGACGGAGCATAGTGGCACATTGGCCCTTTAGAAGCTCATCAGCATTATAGTCCACGTCCTTCTGGCATCGTGGGCACAGGTGGCGCTGGCTCATTACTCAAACCCCTATGGTGTGTCTTTCATGGGCAAAGGGAGATATGGACTCCTATTAGCACAGTTCCTGCTGCACCATGCAGTATACTGTATGCGTGGGTCAGGGCATGTGTGGGAGGCTGCGAATAAGAAAGAGACGGAAAATTGAGACAACCTCAACTATTCCAAAGAGAATAAAAACATATTTCAAAATCTCTAGAATGGAAAAAGCTGCACAGCCTCTCATTATATAGGTGAAAGTAACACAGGCCTAATAAAATAAACCTGCATTCTGCAACCCCCCTCCCCCCCCGCATCCACACATGTTCCAGAGGAAGATTTATGCAGTAAACAAACAAGGGTGGTACAGTGTGCAAGAAAAACAAACAAGCAGGTAAAAGTAGATACAGTGTGCACAGAAATAAGACAGGGAAGCCTGCAAGACTGCCAGAGATTGGTGTCAGACTTGGCAAGATGAAAGTGTTTTCTGCAGTTCTCACTCTCTGTCTCGCTTTTGTAGACACATACACATGATACAGTGACGCCCGCCATTAGTTATGAATACATTCCTGCAGGCCAAACATAATATGATACAGGAGCATATATAAAAACAAAAATACATGCTCATAAAGTTGAAGCCGGAGATGCATCCTCACATTTAATATATTCACATGCAGAGGCAGGATGTTGTTTACATTCGTGAGAAGGTCTCTGTGTTGTCAGACTGTAATCATTCTCTCCTGCATAGTATATGATGCATATGTTGGCAGCGCGCATAGGAATGCACTCCTCACTCCAGCTCTATCCACCGCCGGAGCAGCGAATGCAGCGCTCATGTCATTCTCAACAGATGGCATTCTGCTGTCTTTGAAAAGCATTAAATCTTCATCAGGGGCGGAAACCAAGCACACCACGGCTTCTGAGTGAAACATTTTACCAGATTATTAACTGGAAACGCAAGGCTGGTGGACACTTCCACATCAGCATAAAAACCTAAAATTTGAATTTAACTCGGCAGGTGGTCACATTCATATCAACATAAAAACCTGAAATTTAAAAACATTTCTCTTCTGTCTTTCTCCCACTGACGGGTAGCTGTGTAGACATCTCTTTCTGTTTCTAGAGTCTTTAAAATATACAGACTTGATTGAGCCCAGCAACTCAACAAAGAACCAACCAGGAAACTAAGGCATACTGTGTGCATAAAGAGTAAAATGGTTTATGTCTCCATGACATCCCAAACCAAATACTAAAATGTAGATTAAAGGGAACCACACCACAGTGGTCTTTTGTTTTCTATCTAAGCCAACACAGCGACGGAGTCGTGACACGTCATTGCAGGTTGTTGCCCATCGACTCATCAGGATACGCAACAGTACTGTTGGCCACTTGCGGGGCAGCAGAAACAAGTTGTGAGCACAACATTGATATATTTTCAACATAGACTGTACATAAGAAGTGGACGTAGTCACTGTGACCCATTGGTTTGTGGAATGCCATTTTGAAGCCTCGAGTTTGGCATTTTGGATGTCGGCATCTTGTTTGAATAAGACATTTTTAGGCAACCAAATAGGTTAGAATTAACTTTCATGAAGTGAAAACACACTGTGAAAGGATTAAAGACGAAAACAAGAGAATAGAGATTGTCCCCATCAGTTGCTCAGATACACTACATCTTGTGTACGATACAGGTAATGGTCACTTATGGTGAAAAGTATTTCTGATAGCGTACTTTATGTGGTTTGGTCTGTATGTTGCAAGTTGGTAATTAGCACAAAAGATCACTAATGCATTCAACTAAACACTCTCCCAGTGTGGAGCATTTTAAGAGGCCAGTGTAAACCCTGTTGTAGTGATTAGTAATCACTAGCATGCCTTGGTTCCCGTAGCATCAGGACCGTGTGCACCACCTTCACTCAGCATTTCAATCCTGCGTCCTCGTCACCCCTCCACTTCCCCCGAGGCGTTGTGATTTGCAGATAGAACGGCGGTCCTGACAGCAGTGTTAAGCAGAGGACCGGCTCTTCTTCTGAAGGACAGGTGCTTCTGGCCCCCTAGGGGACTGGCTCGGACAGAGGACGGGGAGAGGACACGCTGGAGCCATCCTTATTGATGGCAGCTTTTTAAACGCTTTATCTGAACGCACTAAATGACAGAAAGAGTAGAACGCCCCGGAGCACAAGTCAGGCAGGGAGGACTGACCAAAGCCTCTACTTGCTGAACCCCGCCATATCAAAAGTTTCTGCGTAATCATTGATGACCGGAGGACAGATTCACCTTTACAAAGTCAAGCATGAAATATGAAAATCTCCCTCTGCGGTGTTACCATAGGCAACATGAAAACCTCCCTGGATCCATGTTTTGTCTACTCCACGTTGCTGTAATCTGTGATATTGCCAGTGGAAACGCGGTGAGTGACACACCTGCCCATGGCGGTTCAGGTTGTAAGTGGCCTCTACCTGAGTACCGCCATCTTCTCCCCAGCTCATTCTCTCAAAATATTCCGCTGCACGCCAGTTGCCAAGGAGTGATGGGTTATCAGTTGTTTGTTGTGACTCAAGGTTCGACTTGAATCACCAGTGGGAGCAGGTTAATGTCTTACAATGACATGTTTTTAAATATAGGCGATGTAAGGATGGCGCAGTGCATTCGAGATCGCCCGTTGCCTTCCCATTTCTCTTCATCCGTCTTTGAAATAAATTTCCTCGGTTGAAGGATTAAAAGGGTCGCCTGCATAAATTGTAATCCAGAGCTAATAAAACACAGAATGATCACACGTTGGCTTGCTTTCACAGCTCCTTTGGCAGACGGCAGCTGAAAGTGGCTTTGACATTCAATCATTTGCTGAGGTCGTGATTTCATTTTACACTGATTACACTGATACTGTATGACAAAAGATAATTTAACAAAAAAGCTATGCATTTTGTGTTTTAATGCTTGAGTCAAAACTCTTACCACAAAGTTTTGATCAATTCGACTGTTATCAGGCCATTAAATAGGCATTATCAGTCGCTATACGCACCATAGATGTGGGTTATTTGGGGCCTACTACGCCTACTAGGTTGTGAAAGTGAAACTTGAAATCAATATCTTCAAACATGAATGACACGTCACGTTTTGAACACAAACAAGAAGGCTTCTTTAGGTTTAGGCAACAAAACTACAACTTCTTTAGGTTTAGGCAAAAAAATATTGTGTTTCTGGTTAAAATAACTACAAATACAAAGACAACTACACATTGTTGGTTTCACACGGATTGCGAACTCCGTTCTCCAGGGTGAAACTTTGTGTTTTGTGTCCTATTCATCGTCGCTGACCTACACCCGTTATAGAGTTTCACACTATGCAAATACCACTTCTGGTCCTGTCATACTACGGTTGCTAGAGGACGCAATCAGGCTCTCTTATACCTTCTTTCGGTGATCTACTATGTGAATTGATGATAAAACCTACTAGTGGGTGTAGTAGGCCCCTATTGAACGACATCTATTGTGCTTATAGCAACCGATAACATCTATTTAATAGGGATGTGCATTCCAAGCAAAAATACTATTTGAAAATAACTGTGAATTAGTCGATTATTATTCAAAAATCGCAGCATTTCACCTGTTTTTCCCCATTTAATGACAACAAAATATTTCCACTTTTCATTGCAAGATGAGGTAGCTGTAGATAAGCCGGGCAGCAAGCTTTTTTAGTGAAATACATTTAAAATTTGAGATTGGAAATTCCTCCCAAAAGGCGAGAAGAAAACGCTAATTATATATAAATTTATAAAATTCAATTCCAATTGTGCGTGGCAGCAACAAAGCACTAATCTCTTTCTGTTATGTGCATTCATCAGCTGCTGACAAATTAAAATTTGATTAAATTTGTGTTTCATTGTACTACTGGTGACAGGCTGTGTTAAACGTTATTTTCTGCCTGATAATTAGTGGAGAAGAATGACACTTACTTGCAGCCGGTAATCAAGCAGATGAAAAATACCTTAAATGAGGGAACAATTAAAGGGGTTGTCAGAACGCCGTGCCAACTATTAGTCGCTTCCCCTCCCATCCTTAATGACTTGCTCAAAGCAGACGCTCTAATTGAAGGTGTCATCTCTGAAAGTCGCTGCTTGCAAGAAAAATAAACTCCCTATTTCCCTCAATAAGAAACCACATTTCCTTATAACCAGGCAGGTAGCAGCATGTGTTTTGATTCCTGTTCCTGCTCACACCTTTTGCCCTCTGCGGTTTCATTTTTGCGTTGTCATTTTCTTTCTCATATGCCACCTCTGTCTCTTTCCCTCAGTCTGTCAGCTGAAGTTAACATCACAAACGGTCAGCTTGTTTCTGAGCTGTGAATGACAGGTGGTATTTTGTCAGTCATGTCCAAACATCACAGTACCCCCCCGGCCTTCCTATCATGCCTGTGGAGCTGTGAGGCAGGGCGTCTCTTCGACCTACCAGCAGGCTGAGCTTATCAAACGTGTGTGTGGGTGTGAGAAGGAAATACAGAGACGTGTGTGTGTGTGTGTGTGTGTGTGTGTGTGTGTGTGTGTGTGTGTGTGTGTGTGTGTGTGTGTGTGTGTGTGTGTGTGTGTGTGTGTGTGTGTGTGTGTGTGTGTGCGTGTGTCTGTGCGTGCGTGTGTGCGTGCATGCGTGTGTGTGAGGGTGGATGGCTGAATGCGGTCGTGTGTTTTCACATTTGTATACAATGCCGTCCGTCTTTTTAGCAGCCCACTATCACTAAAGAATTACGTCCATAGTGGATGATTCTGCATCTCGTGATTTACGTCCAATGCCAACGTTCAGCGCCAACGTAGTTCTTCCTTATGTAGCGATGTAAGGATATATGAATTTTCTCCATATTTCCTCTATTTAGAAATTTTGGTTTGTGTATTTTAATAGCTATTACAGTACTGTATCTATGGTTTCACTGTGCTTCATTGTGCACAAAGTAGTCTGCAGAATTTGGTTTTGTCCTCTCCTGGCTTCATCTTGAACTGTATAATAACCCATCTGGTTATTTTTTAGGTCGAAATGATAAAAATTCAATGATACTGCTCTATTTTCAGTTTTCAACTCAAAGGCAAAGCGCCTTGGTAGCTGAATGGTTACTGCGCATGCCACGCAACACTGGGACCTTTGTTGCATGTCATACCCGTCTCTCTCTCTCTCCGTTTCCAATCTGCCACTACACTCTTCATCCGTTCAAAAAGGCATAAATGTCAAAAAAAATATCTTTAAAATGAAACTCAAGGGCACAGTATCATTTTCCAATCTGTTTGATGTCATTGGACAAAGAGAATGGAGAACTGAATTGCTAATATCTTTTCCTTACTCATTTAGTCATGGTTAATAAATTTGGCAGATGTCAGCAGTTGACAAGGTGCTCTCGTCTTTAATTCCTACACTAGTTGAGCAGTGTAGGAATGCCTGAGGACCTAGCCCATTTATTAGGTATGCTTTGTGATGTGGCTGGGAGGGTGCTGCGGTAAATAATTCACCTTGGGTTGAATCAGACTCTACGGGAAATGGAAAAGGGAAATATTTGAACATGTGAAAGAATACAGCACTCCACATATACTCTGTGTCATGTAATGAGTTAGTGCTGCAACAATTCTCATTATTTTATTTAAGTATTCGCCAACTCCTGCGATTAAAAGAAAAAAATAAATAAAGAAAAACACAATGAGAGCAAAAAACCCCAAAGCTCATTAATTGGACTGCTGTAGTGTGATTCCCTCTTGGCTGCTCTGTGATTTTATGTGCATATACATATTTAAATATATAATTTAGTAATACTAATATTTATAATAATACATAAGCACACTGGTGATGAAGGTCACAAGAGTTTCCAGTAATTTATCCTTGTATACGAACTCCTGTAATTTGCCTAATGGATAAAATGCCATCCGGAATGATGAGTTTAATTACAGAGAATAAGGTCAAATATTTTATTACCCTCCTTCCTCTGTAATATTAATTCCAACCAAATGGAGCTCTAGACAGCAAAATTAAAAATAGAAAAAAACTCCACGGGAAATGGCAATGTCGTCTTGTTAAAAGTAGATAGTTTATGTAATTTGGAGTACTTGTTGGAATAAAAAAAACATGAAACATCTGGAAACATCTTTTTTTCAACCAGGGGTAGTTTTCCTCTCAGGGAGACTGAGGGAGACTCACCACACCAAATTATGTTCTCAAATTTAACACTTAAAAGGTTCTTTAAATATTTACTTACTTACTTGCTTTCCCAAATATTTATCATTCGCTTTTCGAAATCCACATGAAGCACTCTTCACATCGGCATAAATTAGATCCACCGCACAGCACTTATTTAAAAAGAAAATTCGTCCCTTTTTCAGAGTTCTTGTTGGAATACTAAAAACATGAAACATCTGGAAACATCTTTTTTTCAACCTGGGGGAGTCTTCCTCCAAACTCAGGGAGACTCATCACACCAAATTATGTTCTCAAATTTAACATTTTAAAGTTTCTTTAAATATTTATCAGCTACTTTGCCAAATATTTATCAGTCGCTAATCAACATGAACCACTCATCGGCATAAATTAGATCCACCGCAAAGCACTTCATTAAAAAGAAAAGTGAAAGCTAGTTCGCCTGTTACTCCTAAAACAGTGGTGAAGAACACCAGGAGCAAATGCCAGGAGTTGAGTATTCATTAAAACAAAATTATGACGGGTGTGTTAACTCCATGCCAAATTAATCAGCACACAAGGCCAAATTGCCTCCTAAGTTACCGTATGACCGGTTGCTGACAAGTAATGTAGCATTTAAAAGGCTATTTTTTAAACAGAGTCTGGTGCAGTGCTCACTCCACATCACTTCCAGCAAAACTTCCTGGAGAACAACGAGGGTAAAACATCGCCTGGCCTGTACAATTATAAAGGAAACACTTAAATTAATGCACCGACTTAAGTGTGTGTACCTGACGCATCAGCTAGTTGATGCAGAAGTGGGGGCGTGTACACATTCACCCCCCATTAGACATCAGTGGTTAAACACTTAATTAAACGTCATCACTAACTCCTTCAAGCAACAGACGTGTGTTCCATAACTATAAGAGGGGTTGATAGTGCATTCAGTCGAATTGTGCGTAATTCATTTGATGACTAGCTCCGTCTCAATTTAAATCATTTTGAAATTATTTCAAATATCTGAGACAGAAATAGACGTCGAAGGTGTTCAGAATGAATCATATCCGTACCTGCAGCATTAATACTCTGTGGTGACATGCGTAGGAAGATAATCATTTTCAGAGAGTGAATATTTCTTTTTATAACCATTAATGCAGACGAGCCGGGGAAATCCATCTCCATAACTCTTAGTGAAGGCCTGCCTTCTTGTCTCGCCACCCTCATTAACAAGACACATGGAAGTCACACCGACTCCGTGGCATGTGTTGAGACGTTCATCACGGTAAACAACCCCCCTCTCCCTGTTGATTACGGCTGTAACTTATATCCTCTGTTGCAGATGGAGAGCTGTAACTCATCTGTTCAACGGTCCCGCGCTACTTCTCAGCCACGAGAAAGCGGCATGAAGCTGAATGGCCCAGATAACTCGTTTTATTCAGCCGGGGAAATAGCAGCCATTATGTTTCGCCTTTATGATCCATGCGTCGTCCTGGGAGGTGGCGAGTCATCCAGCTGCAGACCTCCTATTCAACCACCTGCCAGTCCCCCAATCACACTTCTAATTGGCCAAACGTTGGTCGGCTTGAACACAGCAGGGAACATAAATCTTGTTTAGAAGCTCATAAATGAAATGCATCTCACCAGAGATGAAATACATTCATAACCACCCAGCGCGGCGCTTGTTGATCGGCAATACTTGCAGGCTTTTATAATCATGGTCTTATTTGAAGCATCATAATATCACACGCATCATAATGGGCAATCCGCTGAGGAACACAAATTAAGAGCTCCTGGGGGTCCTCGAATAAATGTGCAGACCAATTTATGTTTTGGCCATTCAGCAGGACACTCCAGATTTCATGGAGACACATTTTCATCCTTGTTTACAGAAAGTAAGCTGATGAGCTGCTTCAAGGTTGAGTCAATAGCCCTGCACCTGTACAGTCATTGTTATGCATGCAGCGATGTGTCCGATGTGATCCTATCTTTGGGATTTATCAGGGCCCCTCTGCTAATCTGGTGTGTATCATGTCCAGCTTTGCAGGCTAATAAACAGCAGTGTGAACGCCAAAGAACAAGGGAGCACGACACATCCTCGTACCACGTGTGCTGTTTTGCAGATTTTTCTTTGTAAACACACCCTACAGGTCAATAGCTGTCATAGTGACATGGCGTGACTGACGACGGCTTCTGACCTTCCCAATAACGGCCATGACGTGCATCCATGTGTTGCAATAATCTAACTATCTAACAATCAATTATATTAAACAAGCTAAATTAACTCAATAAGGAAATATTCATTAACTTTTATTTGATACAGGGAAACCTAATGAGACTATCTTATGTACAAAGGTGCATTGTTCCCAATCATTTTCAAAACAAAAGAAACACGGTTTTGTAAACAGAATAATAAAGGTAAATTACATAAGAATATAGCAGTGCTAATAAAACGAATTTGTTCTTTTTCTTAATTCCATAAAGGAGTTTATCGCACCACATAAGCAACTGAGGTGCTAATCACAGACCATCTGTCGTACATTTGACTGATCTCATTATAATAATGGCACATAGACTCCTTCATTTAGTGCAGATCCTCGAGGTGCAATATATGATTTATTCCTTTGCCTCCGAGAAGTTAAGTGGCTTTAGAAGTTTCCCACTTTATCTCTGCAGTTGAGAACTTCTTTTCATATATCTAAAGCTCATTTTAAAAACTTCAGAGCATTTTTTTATCACTTTCATGCTGCTGTTATTTTTACTCGGCGGCTTCAAATCAGGCATGATATTTCTGTTTTGGCTGTCAGTCTTGTTTATTATTTTCGGATTTTCCCGGATTATCTGGGAAACCCCCAAGACCTTCACACAGCAGTCGTTTTTGAATTGTATGCATCATGAACCCATTCAAACCAAATACCTTTTTCATTGTTGATCATCTGTTTGGTGTGTGATAAAGCTGCAGCTCCAGTTACAGGTACTGTATAAAGTGTGGTTGTGAGGAGCGCCTTCAAAGCCGAGTGGTTACAGCGCATGCTGCCAGTGCGTAGAGTGTGTGTGTACGTGGGAAGTGAGTGGTGAAGCAAGAGAGAGAGAGCTGGCGGCGACTAGAGCGAGTAACGTTATCGACTCCGGCCCAAGCAGGAATGTTGATGTTGATGATGAGGAATGTTGGCGGTGCAACATGGCGGACTCCGTGGAGAGGACCCGCTCCCTATGTAGATATAAACAGCTCATTCTAAAGTAACGAAAACACAACTATTCTTATTATCAGGATATTATACACTAAAGAAAACACACGCATTAATATTATAATACATTTCTGCCAATAGATCCCCCTAATTATTACACACTGGTCCTTTAAAGTTACTGTGAGGAACTTTTCACTGGTTATGAATCTCAATTTAATACTAATGCCTCTACATGACCTACATAAGCAAACAAGACCATCAGCAAGAAGATTGGCTATTTACATGTAGTTATTCGGTGCTGCCGGGTCGTATTCTGCTCAAAGTCAAGCTCAGACTCCAGCGACCAGTCCACCCCAGACAGACCCAGATCCGGCTTGGCTGGCGCCTTCAACCTGCTGTCGGAGATCCGGCGGGAGGTTTGAGTTCCGCCAACACCACGCTGCTGAAGGCCGTATTGCTAGGCCCGCTGGAGGAAAGGAAGGCATGGGAGAACCAGAACTACTGTAGGACAACGCTGGGCAGACTATCAGACCCTGCTGCTGTAAAACGAGAGGTTATCTGGAAGGACTCTGGTGCTCGGAAAACCTACTGCTTTTGTTGACCGCCAAAATCAAGACAAAATTAAAGTTCCTCGTAGTAGCTTTAAAGTGTAGCTGTAAAATTATTTCTCCCACTGTGCCCCTTTCGACCCTGACCGGCCATCCCGTCCTGAGCTGCAGAGCGCTGGCCTTTGTCTCAATCACAGCTGGGCTTGTAGCGCTCCGTTCCAGTCAAGTGGGAAGACAGAGCCACTGAGCTATATCAACACATTTCCAGCCTTCTGAAGAGTCCAAAAAGCATTTTGCAATTGCCCTCTCTTGTTCTTCCATTTTTCAAAACATCCACAACACTTCAGAAAACACATCTATAAGAAGCATTGGTGCTGCTGGTAGGTCTCACATGTTGCTCCAGGTTATTGTCCTTGTCATAACGGATTAATAATGATCGACTCTCTAGATCAAAGATGATAAAACAACTTGCCGCGGTTGCAAAAGTGCAATAAAAGGTCAGGAGGCCGATGAAAGCATTGGAGTAGAGGGAGGAAAAAGCATGATCTGAGAAAATGTGAGAAATAAGTTGCGCAGTGAACTAGAGAAGAGGTGAAATCAGTAGACTGGGAGGGAGAGACTTGGGAATTCATCTCTCGTCGGCTGTGTGTATCTGAGTTCATAGGCAGGCATAGATCTGGTACCCACGGCTGCTGAATTTTCGGTTGAAACTAAAAAGTGTGTTATAGTTCACAGCCCACAGCAGAGTCCATGCCAGAAATCTTCCCTACGTGATTTCCCCTGCGGCAGATATATTTGCAGTTCCTCCTGAGACCATTAAATCAGCTTTCAGTCAGTTCCATCACTAAATCTTACCAATTCATTTCAACAACTTGAATGCGTGTTTACAAATCTATTTATCTCAGCGCTCTGTCGTGTTCCAGGATTTTGAGCTTTAGCTACAACTAAGAAGCCAATTAGCTTTTAAAAAAGGCTAATGAGCTGTTCTCAGTCACAGTTAAGCCTCAGCTGTCAGTGACATCCACTGAGGGGAGACCGCGCTCTGGTGTGGCAGCCAAATGGGTGACGGTGTGTGGCGGCGCGCGGCAGCCTGGCCGGACAGACAGTCTTCGTCTCTGGAAGCTCCAGACTGGAATGTCTGGCTGCTTCTTAGGCCACCAACACTCTTGTGACTCAAATATCTCCTCTCAGCTTGTCCACTTGCACTACGAAACCACCTCCTGCTGTTGTTTTTGGCACTATAGCACTCACACATGAGCAGATGTGACTCAGCCTGACCTGCACGACACCAACACCACCCCAAAGCTGTTGAGATGGACGTCATGGAGGCAAAAAGAGCTGCGTACAAATGATGCACCGACAAACTTGCATCTGTCTCAGAACTAACGGTACTTCATCTAAGAGTGTAAAACTGTGTCGCCTACCATGAGAAGACCTTTGCACTCAACTAGGCTGTAAATGTTTACTGAGCCCGTGCAGCTCGCTGCTACAGCTGCACACGCACTCACACAGCATAACATTTTAATTATGCGATGGAAATTGGACCCCCCCAGTAAATAAGAAGCGGTTGCAGATGAGTTTATTACTCACACTGCCATATTGGTGATTTATCAATGTTTTACGTAACAGCCCAGAAAAGCTGCACAGGCGGGTTTTATAGGAGATTCATTCTGCACCCAGCTGTTAAAGTAGGGAGAGAGCTGCTTTGTTTATATGACATTAATATCAGATGGATTTTCCTCTGAATGTATGGCTTGTGTTAACCTATTGGGTTTTATGTTCATAGGTTTAATTCACTAAGTCTCCCCACATATGTCATCATTAAAACCAATCCGATCTGTTTGTACATGTCCAACACTGTTGTTGGCAGTTAGCTGCAAGTTGTCCTGTTGTCCTCCCTAATATAATATCTTTAAAGGGGCTATACGTTATCCAGAGCATTAATTTAAAGCAGCAGACAACTTTTTGCTGTGGAAAGATATAGAGGAGTAATGTCTACCTGAGTAGAGAACGAAGTCGCTCTCCCTCTTTGTGTGTTTTAATCGGAGTTTCTCCGTGCTTTGTTGACATAGCCGGGTGCTACGGCTGTGCATGTTTTTAGTGCATGTTCGCGAATGTGAGTGTGTCTCTCTGGCTAGCTCAGGGCCGCTGCTCTGCACTGCGCTCATATGGTGGTTACAGCTGATAATGCCGTCCCGACTATATTTATCAGTATTTTCAATTGGCAACCAATGAGAGCTATTGCCGTTCTTTTATATAATACCATACATGAGGTGCCAGAAACAGACTCACAAGGCTGGTGAAAATCCAGTGTAAAGATACGAAGTGTTCTTTCTAAAGTAGTCTCTCATTAGTAGCTTTATTAATTGCACAGTGTTTACTCTACACATCAAGAGTTGTATCCCTTTGTCAGGCGTAGAAGCAGGTCGTCTCTGCTCTGCACCTTGATAGCTGAAGTAACAAAGACTGCCTTCTCAAAAATGCTCTTATACACTTTCACAATTTATTTTAATTAATTCATTAATTATTTTTTATTTCTTATTAATGTCTAGAACAACTTGACACACAGTGCTGAGCTGCATCTCAAAATAATCTTCAGGTTCCCAGCTTTCAGATGATGTACACCACTTCTGTGTGACATCTACTGTTGACTATTTATCTACCCCTGAATATCCCCGGTCCCCCACCCATACCGCTCTGAAAAAGAGGCTGGAATGGTAAGGAGTTAAGCACAAGGTTGTCAGTTTGATCCCCAGCTCTGCATGTCAAAGTGTCCTTGAGCAAGACACTGAGTAGCTCTCAATGGGCAGGTAAGCACCTTGCATGGTAACACATCGTTGTACGGTATAAATGTGTGTGAATGAGAGGTAAATTGTAAAGGCTTTTATCCGGTAAGATAGAAAGGCTCTATATAAATGCAGTCCATTTACTATTTACCCAGACATATCAACCTAACAACCCACACTTTTAAACATTTTGCAGTGCTGCAAAATCCTCAGTCTCCATCTCGCTTTTAGCGGTGAAGGATCAGTAACAGATCTCCTCTCGTCTTAGTTTTTGATGGATCGGTTTTATAGCCATATATTGTCATTCTCAGCCTGTCGTCACTCATCTCGTACCTCCCTGGTGGGCTGCGACGTTCGGATTGTCGGATCTGCTGCTGCTGGTGGGAATATGTGTGTGTGTGTGTGTGTGTGTGTGTATTTGGGAGCTTGGTGTGCCTCTCAGCGGTGTATAGTGTGTGAATCTAGAGGGGTGTGACGCTCCTGTCAGAACACATTACATAAAGTGTGACGTCCACTGGAGAAACGAGGCCAAAGATTTTAGATGTGCAGAGCTTCTTTATGAGACAACCTACTGTCATAGTTTCATATCCCAGACTAACTATCTATCCATCCATCTAAATCTGATCTAATCTACTCAGTTTGTCTGCACTATATGGCCAAAAGTATGTGGACACATATTAAAGGAAATTTTAATGCTGCAGCATACAATGCGATTTTAATTTAAGGAGATTTTATAGGCTTAGGGATGGATGAATAGATAATATAATAAGCACATTAATCGATAAGAAAAACGATCATTATCTATAACTATCTGAATGCAGGCATCATCCAGTGTGCAGCAGACCAGTGAATTGAACTCCGCATGAGCTCATGTAAAACTGATCATATTCCGGTCTGTTGAAGCTGCCGTCTCACTTTTAGGGAGTCTTAAAATAGTCGCCAGTCTCAGGGCTCATCATTATCATCTCTTCCCTCACTGAGCTGCTTCCCTCTCGCCGGCTGTCCCCCCTCCCACTGTCCCCTCCTCTCACTCTTTATTTTCCCCCTATGTTTTCCTTTCTGGTTTTTTTATTCATACCCTGCAGTACGATGTTTTCTGTTTAGTTTTTTTATTATTCAAGCAGATCGAAGCAGATGTTTGTTAAAAAAAAAAGAAGAAGAAGATCAGTTAATCAGCGGGTGGAGTGTAGACACTGAGTTATTGCAGTGTTCATCTGTTTGAGTGTGACTTTTCTGTTGGGTTCAATGCCCGGTTGGACAAGTGGGTCAGAGATCTAATTGCCCAAAAACAATTTTTATTTTTTTGTTTTATTTTTCATGCGCTTCCGCTCATAAACTTAGTCTTTACAATTTTCTTGCAATTGCCCGACCGGTACTGCGTATGTGCAGCTCATAACAGAGACGAGAAAGGAAGCGAGATGCTCACTCCTTCGCTACTTCCATCATCAGCTCTGGAAAAAACTAAATTATTTTTGGCTGGACCGCAAAGGACAGAGTGACTGACTGAGTGATGAAGTTACATGATTGGTCGGCCAAGTGCAAGTGAGTCAAACACGACGTGTCTGGCTCACTAAAATTGGACCAAGCTGTGAAACTAGGCGATCTAGTTCTAAAATGAAACGAGGTTCAGCAGTGGTATAGCCTGTTTTCTCACTTCAAATGTTTTCAGAAGTAGATTTTGGTGGATTGTTTAGACGGAATAACAGAAAGTTTATGAGCAGGCCATCATGTTGTCTCTTGTTTGAAACGGCGTGCAGAAAACCAGCGACCAATCAGGTGCATTCCACGATAGGATATGTCACCGCTTGAACGGCCAGTTGAGAGGAGCAGCGCGTCCCCTAGTGTCCTCGCCGGACCTGGTGGACATGTACCGCTGGATTTAACATTATAGACATGACCACTGACTATTTGTGTAACAATTTAACCACCAATTCACAGACTGACCATACACAGTCCAGCCTTATACTCGGTTCTGACTGAGTCTTGTTTTCCACTTACCCAACTGGGCAAGTGAGTTGCTAGAGTAACTAGCCCGACGTGGCATTTTACTTGCCCCGGGCAATTGGGAAATCCTTATTGTTGAGCCCTGTTCAGTTTATTAACAGGGTTCTCCTGGATCCTTAAAAAGTCAAAGTTAGGCTTGTAAGAAAAAGTTCTTTAATCAAAAAATAAGGCCTTAGATGGTATTAAAATGTCTTAAATTAATCTTTCAATAGTGTTAAAAATGCTAAGACATGGGAAGTAGGATTTTATGAATCTTTTTTCCCCCAGACATTGCAATTTAAAATCTCCAAATAATTGGTAACATCTATTTTTTTTGAATAATTTAGAGACACGGATCAGGATATCGGAACCAACAACACTCGTATTTTATTTGCGGCCGGATGCTCATTACAGATGTACTGTCTGCTAGCTGGTGACGACATGGGGAAGTGCAAATCCAATGAAAATTGAATATCCCACTAAGATTTTGAGGCGTGGCTGAAACAGGTACCAGGAAATATACACGAAGCACGGTGTATTTTGTGGAAGAATTATTTCGTATTCGGCACAATGACAACCAAGGCCGTGGAATGAATCCCACAATGCAGAGGGAGGCTTGTGTCTATAAAGCGTTTTTTTTTTCTTTGTCTGACCGCCAACGTCTTAATACAGTTGTTCCCTGATGAGGAGAAGAGGGTATGTAGCCGCCCAGAGAAAAATCTTTTTTCAGAGCGCTTTGACTTTTTTGTGCGGCTGCCCTGAGCGCTTCTAGTTGAAATCTCTGGTGTCCTGAGCGCCCTGCCAGCACTTTTCTGCCAGAGAAAAATGCTATATTGACAGTCAGCCTAAGAAACACAAAACTGCCCAGACCTCAGGTAATTCCCAGTTCTGTTCTACCCTCGTCTCCACCATGTTAAGTAATTGATGTGGGTTTTTTTTTCTTCAATTTCGATTATAGAGTTGGTCTTAAATTTCACTCTGAATAGCATTAAAAAAGTGTTAAAAAGTCTTAAATCAAACTCGCCTTGAGCTGTAGGAACCCAAAACCAGGACTGATGGGGGAGAGAGATGTGAATGTCAATGACAGCGATGACAGCTAGCAAATATGAAATAAATCACAGTCCGCATCACCTTATCATGAGCGCTGCAGCTACCAATCTGAGAGTGATTTATTTTTTTTCTCCCTTTTTTGCAGCTGTCATGGTTTCAGATGAGCAGAGTCTATATTACAAAGTAAAGAAGAAAAAAGGGGGGGAATGAGTGAAAAAGAGATCCTTTGACTAAAAGAGGCAACCAAGTTGGAACTGCCTTGACACCACTTGTCATCCAATTGAAAGCTTTTCATGTGAAGAAAACAGAATGGTAGAAAAAATATCTCCTGGCTAGACGCGGAGCCATGGGCTTACTTTGAAGACTCCCAAGTGCATCTCAACTTTTTTTTTTATAAGCCCAGCGTGTGTGTGTGATGGTGATGCGTGTCTCGTGTGTGCGCAGGTGATGATACATCATGCTCAACTCACATGGGTTGTGTGAGTAGTTTTGGATGGAAAGGAGGAGGCGGGGGGGATAATGAACGCTCCAGTATTCCCCTCAGATACAATGAAGGATGTGGATTGAGGTCACATTGAGCACCACTGCAGCAGAAACATCAAAAGCCCCCCTGGTTTCATACAGCGGCGTGCTTACATACGCCCCGACATGTAACCGCATGGCAACCGTTAATCTCCAGGGAGGTCTATGTATCCTGTAAGTGTGTTTGTGTGTGACTTTCACTAGCTGCGTCAGACAGATGGAGCATGTTAGGTGGGGACACAGCGTAAAAATGAAAACTCTTCCTCCATATTAATAGGCCTGCCTGTCTGTGTAATTTGAACCATCCATTTTCTCTGAGGAACTCCTTATCTCTTTCTTTTCCATGTCAGTTGCAGCTCATTCTTGTTTCACTCATCTGGTGCTGCCGTGTTGTTGAAGGAAAACTCTCCGGGGCTGCAGAATACTGGCTCGTATGTTAGGGCCATATGGGCAATATGATTAGACTCAATATCTTTTTTCTGACATATGTATGTAACACAGTATGGCAAATATGTGGCCCAAAGTATACGGACACCTGGACATTATACCCATATGTGATTGTTCCTCATTACTGAATCATGGGCATTAATCTGCAGCTATAACAGCCTCCACTCTTCTGAAAAAGGCTTTCCACCAGATTTCGGAACCGTTTGCTCCCATTCAGCCACAAAAGCATTAGAGCTAAGTACAACCCAACGCTGAAGACATTTTCAGGTCATCAAAAATGTTATAATTAATTTTCATGAACTGAAAACACACCGTGAAAGGGTTAAAGTTGTAAGACGAAAACATGAACGACTCCCAGACCGGACAACGCCGTGGTAGCGACTTGTCAATCACAAGGTGGCCACGCCCTAAAGCATCCCCTGCTTTATGGTCTATTTGATGCTAAATGGGACCATAATTTACTAAATGAACATCATGCTGTATTGAAGAAGACTTGAAACTAGCGATTGAGACCATAAACTCATGTTTACAATGTTTACTGAGGTAATAAATCAAGTGAGAAGTAGGCTCATTTTGTCATGGACTTCTATACATGTACTTCTATACATCTTTTTGTAACCAGAGGAGTCGCCCCCTGCTGGCTATTAGAAAAAATGCAAGTTTAATGCACTTCAGCATTGGCTTCACTTTTCAGACCTGGAGGTTGCCCACTGTGTCCAACACTGATTTTCGGTGATAAGGTCTGGCTCGCAGCCTTCTAGTTCATCCCAAAGGTGTTGGGTGGGGTTGAGGTGCGGTCTCTGTGCAGGCCAGTCAAGCTCTTCCACACCAAACTGAGAAAAACATTTCTTTATAGATCGGGATTTGTGCACAAGGGGGCATTGTAACGTTTAAACAGGAAATGGTGTTTCACAAATTCAGAAGCACACTATTATTTAAAATATCGTGGTACTGTAGCATTAAGATTTCCCTTAAATGGGATTGTTTGGCCTGTAGTCCAAATTAGGGATGTCTCAAGCCGATCCTAAGGATCTGTATGAGGGCCGATCTGGGCATAGTTTAATGGATTGGTATCAGCTAAAATACAGCAGATCAGAATCGGATCCTTTCTTTATTGTACTCTGTACGGCTGCACAATTAATGGGTATTTTATTGAAATCACAATATGGCCTACTGCAATTTTCAAATCGCAGGAAGCACAATATTTGTTAAAGGCAAATTAATTTAAATATTGTGGTGCTGTCGAGATGTCCTGGTTGATGAATCATATTCTAAAGACTTACGAAAACAAAAATCACACCATAATCATTTTAATATGTTTTTCAATGAAAACAAGAATAATCATGTAAAAATGATCATTCCCTCTGATATTGCAAATCATCGCAATTGCAATATCAGTCAAAATAATCACAATGAGCTATTCTTCTCCGTGTTTTGTCCACCTCAGCCTGCTGGTGTCGCAGAGCTGCTCTCTGTAATGACAGCTGGCTCTACGGTGCAGCAATTAACCGCACAAGTCATTGAAAATTAGAGTGTGTGAATGTGAAAAATGATTAGTTCGCACCGGTGACACACCAGGGACACTGACAAAGCTGTTATCTCTCCTCTCTTATTAGCAAAGAGCAGTGTACACAACATTCAGAAAACAGCTTCTCATTTCAAGCCAACACTGACCTTCACTTTCACCGGACAAAATGACAAACTCCGCTGCATCAACATGCATCACTTTGTAACTCCAACAGAGTGATACGTCTTCTCTCTAGCTGATTGCGTCAATTCTCCAGTTTAACTTGTGCACAGGCTTAGAATTTCATCATTTTACAATAGGGACAAGGACACTTAGCCTTTGGTGTTGTCACTTTTTTGAGGGTACCAAGGCCAAATGCCAGGGCAGCAAGGCCATCAAATAAAACAATGATTGAAGTCATTTTTCTGTGATATTTGTGCTTCTACCATATCCTAACATATGCAAAGTAGACGCTGTTTATTGATTTTGTTTTTCCATCCATCCATCCATCCGGGTCGTTGGGGCAGCACGCTAAGCAGGGAACATTTTCCAGCTCTTCCTGGGGGACCCTGAGGCTTTCCCAGGCCAGACGAGATATATAATCTCTCCAGCGTGTTCTGGGTCTGCCCCGGGGCCTCTTACCATTGGTTTCTTTTTTTGTCTGTTTTAATTGTATACTATCCACCAAAACGTACAGATGCATTCTTCTGTGGTGCACATGGCTTGTCTGCTGCTGTCATGGAAACGCATTAAGATCCCAACAAGCAGTTTTTGTGCTGATGTTGCTTCTTGGGGCATTTTGGAACTTGGTAGCAAATGTTGCTAGCAAGGACAAATTATTTTTTACACACTATATGCTTCAGGACTCTGCAATCCCATTCTGAGAGCTTGTGTGGTCTGCGGCTTCATGGCTGAGCTGCCGTTGCTCTTGGGTTATTTCATTACATCACAGTAGCAGCCCTTAAAGTTGGCAGGAGTGAATATGGGAGGGCAGGAATTGGCTTATAGGTAAAGGTGACAAACTATGACAGTGCCACTGAGCTCTCCCTTTAAGGTACATTTTGAACAGACGAAAAGTGTGTGATTAATTTGAGATGAATTGCGATTAAATATAGACAATCACGTGATTAATCGTGATTCAATATTTGAATCGATTGACAGCACTAAGATATAAATCCATATACAATTTTGCAAAAGAACTTTTAATGTAATCAGTGGGAGTCTGGAGTTGGAGCACTAAGCTGACAGACTGAACATACATGCCAACAAGAATGTTTGTTATTCCTGTTGTCCTGCATTATGTATGAGAGTCTTTGTACTGCTTACTTTATTACCCTCCTCCTCAGCTGGCAGCACAGCGCTCAGTTGACAGTAGAGGTCAGAGGCTGCTGCTCCTGGACGGGCCAGAGGAGGATAAGCCGGCTGATGTCATCCTGAGACCCAAGAGGAGGCAGACTGTAATCCCCCGTCTCTCCTCACATGTTATCAGGGAGAGGAACAGCCGGAGAGAATCCGAGACAAACAGATATTTGATGGAGAATCTGTTTTAAGAAACCTGCTTCTGACTTCACCCGTCTGCTTGAGATTGCAGGCCATTAGCTTTACAGTCTCATCTCCTTAAAAAGTTTCAAGCTTACTTCTTCTAAGGGAGTTGTTTTTGTCGGCAAAACGCCGAGCGAAACGGCAGGGCCGATAAGCCTGAGTACTCCCAGACTGACGAATCAGCACTCTGAAACTAAGGGTGGAGTAATCGTGACTTTTTATACACTTTGGCTCCGATTGTCACAGCTGTTTTTCTCCCTCTCTTGTTTAAATGAGTATGCGTGTAAAGGCTGTCCCCCAGCAGGCCTGTTAAGCCATTATCAGTCCTGTCTGGGCTTTTATGTTTGCCCACAGTACACGACCGGCATTCCTCTGGGACAAAACTGCTGACTGCCTCAAGCTCACAACCTCAACCTAAAAGCTTATCGGCCGCACTCTTCAGGCGGGGATTATGCAAATCAGGGACTCAGGTGAAGCATCAAACGGGCCTGGAGTTTTAACGGACTAGTGTTTTCACACGGGGGCATCTGACATTAGCATGTGTGCAGTGTGGCGGCTAACCACGTTTTCCATGATTCCACAACACCTGGATTTTCAGTTACAGTGTATTATTCATGTAGCTTTCCGCTTTTTCCACAGATGCTTAATTCTCACCTTTTCACCTCTCTCTGCCAGTGTAGAAGATGTTTCATTTTATCAGGTCTGTCAGTGTTTCCCACAGGATGTTCTCAGACTGGGGTTTCTTGGAAGAATTTTCTTTTTTACACTTTAAATTTAAATCCATCAATCGGGTGCACTTTGAGAGCAACATTAAGAGGTTAGATCTAGGAAGAACTTTGTGCTCTAACAGTGGTGGAACTTAACTGAGTATATTTACTCAAGTACTGTAAATTTTGAGGTATTTGTACTTTACTTGAGTATTTCCATTTTATGTAACTTAATACTTCTACTCCACTACTTCTCAGAGGGAAATATTGTACTTTTAACTGCAATACAGTAATGTGCCAGTACTAGACACTAGCTACTTTGCAGATTCAGATTCTTAATACAAAATATGAATCAACTAATAAACTATGATATATTATTAGGAAGTTTAGTCGTCAGGGTTAATTTTGTTTGCGAAAACTATGACGAAATATGTTCATCGACCTTTTTTCCATAAGACGAGACAATGATGAGACAGCACCGGCGTCATTAAACACTAACAGTGACGATATCAAACATGCAATATCGTTGACGAAAAAAGACGAGTCTAAAATGTAGTTAACATAAAAACTTTACTAAAATCTTTTTTTTTTATCTCCTTCCATCTTCCTTCTCTTCCCCTCTCTCTGTCACTCTCTGTCTCAAACACACACACAACGCGCTGAGGCAGCAGCGGTCGGTTCGGGTTGTTGAGTAACGTATATTTTTATATGTTAGGTGGGCGGATTGGCTCTCATAACGGACCGGTGCGTGCCAGTATATTTTTGTTTGTGCACATACAAAAATGAGCTAAAACAATAGAAATCTAACTAATGGTATACAAGCACCTCATAAACAAAGAACAAGATAAAACCTCCAGTAGGGGAGAAAACTGGACTACCGTATCATCACTTTTTCAACGCACTCATAGTTAAAACTGCTACGTAACTTTACCCGTCCTCAGATGGCACCAGAACTAATCCATCACTCTGAACGATCTGTCATGTTTAAAACTGCATGAGATAATTGAATTAAAGATTGACACAGTTCTCACATCAGCCACAAGTCACTGAACTCGTCTCCGAGCTCACTGTCTGCACTGGCTTCATTAAAATGTTACACGCTAACGCTCAGCAGTGTCTCTCTTTCTGTCACCATCCTACAAATATGAAATTATCAGGCCACGCAACGCTGAAACAACATAATATAGTCTCTCCAGCACTACAATCATTTTACAGAAAACATGATTACATGTCACATTGAGATATCTCAAACCATCTGGTTTCAGTTCGGCATCCAATCGAGCGGTGAGTGAAACTCTGATAAAGAGACAAGAGTAGATTTACAGGTTTATTGGTCTCCATGAAGTGATCCTATGACAATATGAAGCTGATATTATGCCTATTATGCTTTTGCTTATGCAACTGATCTTTCAGAGGTTGTTGCGGGCTCAGTTTTAAAGCTAGAGTGAAGACACTGACATCATATCAAACAAGAAAAACCTAAGGAATCCATTAGTACCAACCATGTCATACTGGCTTGTCGAGAAGGAGGCTAAATAACGCTCCAAAGTTACGCTACATTTTGGCGAGGAAAAATTGGCATTGCCATTTTCAAAAGGGGTCCCTTGACCTCTGACCTCCAGATATGTGAATGAAAATGGGTTCTATGGGTACCCACGAGTCTCCCCTTTACAGACATGCCCACTTTATGATAATCACATGCAGTTTGGGTCAAGTCATAGTCAACTCAGCACACTGACACTCTGACAGCTGTTGTTGTCTGTTGGGCTGCAGTTTGCCATGTTATGATTTGAGCATATTTTTTTATGCTAAATGCAGTACCTGTGAGGGTTTCTGGACAATATCTGTCATTATTTTGTGTTGTTAATTGATTTCCAATAATAAATATATACATACGTTTGTATAAAGCATATTTTGCCCACTCCCATGTTGATAAGGTACATTTTGAACAGATAATAAATAGTGTGATTAATTTGCAATTAATCATGATTAACTATGGACAATGATCTGATTAATTGCGATTAAATACTTTAATTGATTGACAGCCCTAGTTCAGATGTATCCACATGTTAAAGGTCTCAAAGTTAACAGTCGCAGGTGTGTTTTTTTAGGTGTTAAATTTGGAGTATTATTTATTTTTCCATTTGAATTTACAATGTTTATTCCCTGTGACTTTTTAACATGTGGGAGAAAAGTTGAGCTGTTTCCGTTCTTCTGGACCTGAACACAGCGGGGTTCGGTGAGGAGTTGTGCTGAATTTTGTGAAAGTAAAGATTAGACCCTGTGTGCCAAGTGCCCACTGTTCCAGCTCCAGTCAGAATCCATCCCCTGCTGCTGGACTTATTTTCTCAAGCCAGCGATCTCTCTCATCCCTGCCTGAACTGCGGAGGCTCCGATTTGACAAAGTTTACTTCTGAAATTCTCCCTTTGTCTCAAATTCCCCTATTTCTTGTACCGTTTTTAGAAAATTCTCCTCTTTAATCTCCACTCAGAGAGGATAAGACAATCCCTCCTAATCAAGGCCGTACAAATTTCACACGGCCTCATCCGTGTCAGGAGATTCTCCTCAGCTCCTCCTCTCTACACCTCCGCATTTAAAGCCATGACAGGCTCCCGGCTAGTTGTTATTTAAACCGACCGTTTCCGTCACCAGTTTCATCTCTTCATACGAGCACAGGAATGTTAAATCCAAGTCGGGGGAAATCAAGGTCTCTCTGGGTGTAGTTTCCAACACTGGCACGTAGAAATGTTTATGCTTAATGAGCCGCATGTAGAAACGGCTTCTGATCCATTTTAATGGTGAGATGGGCTCATAATGACCCTTGCAGCAGTGATATAGGAAATGATAAAATGTGAAATTAGGCCTGCTACGGATGTTGTCAAGGGAAGAACTAAGATATTACAAGATATCGATTCGGTTTGTACAAAGAGATAAAATGAAGTGGATAGAAAACGGCTACGGTACTGTCTAACAAAGACATCGGTGAGATTAGTTTGTTGTGTCATTACTACAGAGAGAAGAAGGTCAAGTTGAAAGCTGCAGTAGTGAGCATTAATCCCAAATGACTTCTCAAGAACAACAAGAGAAAATGTTAAGAGATCAAGAGACGTGTCCTCTCGCCTCGCTCCAGGCTGAAATAATGAATTTTACAAGACGACGGCAGCTGGTCTAAATATACACGAGATGCAGCCTTCAGATGCTGGTTCAGGTCCAAGTCCAGGTCTTCCCACACATTTAGGTTAAGGAGTTTTGAATTGAGCCACTTGGGTGGCAATTACACAGAGGATTTACACCGCCTCCACCAGGCTCCACCAGTCAAACGCTGTTTAAGTGAGACGTTTAGGGTGATGTGGAATTCATAAGAAGAAAAAGACTTGCCTGAGAGACTTAACTAAGGGCCAGAAAGTCCCACTACACACATGGTGGAGGTCTGAATGGGTCCTTTTGGTTCCCAGTAATCCAGCCCGGACCTGGGAACCGAGTCAGTCAAGTTGGATTCATCAAATTGGATCTGAAATCCAGGCCCAGAATGCAAAAATGTTTAATTTCATAGAATTTAAGAGAAGGAAAAGCAGCAAATTCTCACATGTGAGAAGCTAGAATCATCAGTCATTCATAATTTTTTAGAAACAAAACTCAGTCAAAACTTAGTATATGTCTGGACCGTGTATGGTCAGCCTGTGAATTTGTGGCTAAATCCTGATCAGTGTCTCTAAATTATTCAAAAAAATAGATGTTACCAATTATTTGGAGATTTTAAATTGCAATGTCTGGGGGAAAAAAGATTCATAAAATCCTACTTCCCATGTCTTAGCATTTTTAACACTATTGAACGATTAATTTAAGACATTTTAATACCAATTAAGGCCTTATTTTTTGATTAAAGAACTTTTTCTTACAAGCCTAACTTTGACTTTTTAAGGATCCAGGAGAACCCTGTTAATAAACTGAACAGGGCTCAACAATAAGGATTTCCCGATTGCCTGGGGCAAGTAAAATGCCACGTCAGGCTAGTAACTCTAGCAACTCACTTGCCCAGTTGGGTAAGTGGTAAACAAGACTCAGTTAAAACCGAGTATAAGGCTGGACCGTGTATGGTCAGTCTGTGAATTGGTGGCTAAATTGTTACACAAATAGTCAGTGGTCATGTCTATAATGTTAAATCCAGCAGTACATGTCCACCAGGTCCAGCGAGGACACTAGGGGACGCGCTGCTTCTCTCAACTGGCCGTTCAAATGGTGACGTACGCTTCTATTGAATGCACCTGATTGGTCCCTGGTTTTCTGTTTGCCGTTTCAAACAGGAAACAACATGGCGGCCTGCTCGCCACAACAATCCATAAAAATCTACTTCTGAAAACATTTTAAGTGAGAAATAGGCTAGGCCACTGCTGAATCTTGTTTCATTTTAGAACTAGATCGCATACTTTGACAGCTTGGTCCAAGTTTCTTGAGCGCTTCGTCGCACTAGACAGGCTCATTTGCATAATGGACAGTCACTCAGTTTGCGTTTGTAGGGCTGTTCTCTGCGTTCTCTGCGGTCCAGCCAAAAATAAATAAAATATGTAAATGATTCATCATCAACATTTCTGAGAGGTATTTCTATTATTCTGTCCATTCCATTTACGGGGGGAGAGGTAGGCTAAGTAACCAAAATACCTCTGTATAATGCAAAACTGTTTAACAGCACCACAAATTACATCCTCCAAAATGATCACAGAGTCGAACCAACACAAACTGTTTAATCGAGTTGTTGTGATACGCGTGCCGTTCGGCATCAGTCTGAGCGATAGTGCGTCTCAGAGTTTTTCTTTGTGCTTCAGTAATAGCTGCTTTTGACAAATGATTTAGGACAAGAGCTGAACTATTGACTGCTTCAGAAGACTGAACTGGAGCACAAAAGGAAAAAAACAACTAAAGTACACGACAAAAGAGCAACAAACGTTACAGAGTCGCCTCGGGCTACTCTGTCAGAATTCAGTATGTAGGAGGTCACATCAGGACAAGACTGCTTCTCTTCTTCCTCCTGTTATTGGGGTCGTTCAAAACCTCGTATTACCAAGTAGAGAATAGCTTGTTATTTAGCATGTTTGATAGTGCATTGATTTTCATGCAGATCAGATTATTGCATCCATACATCTCAGCCTGGTGTTACACCGCTGCTGCTGAAATCAAGAGTTTAGAAATTATTGAGTAAAGGCGTTTTCTCACAAACTTCACACATGCCAGTCCAGTGCGAATTTATTCAGAAAGGGTTCACAGCAGAAAAAGATGTGAGAGCTGTGAACAGACCTCTTCCTGTGCTCTGTGAGAGAGGCAGGAACTCAGCCTTCATGTGTTTCAATTCTTTTTCTCTTTCCTGCTGCCTTCCAGCTAGACTCATGTAGCTCTCTCTTTCCTCTGATGTGTATCGCAGAGGTTTCTCTCGTCTTTTAACCTCCTCCGCTCCAAAAAACTGAAGGTTGGGACAACATTATTACAGCTTAAATTATACCTCAGCTTTCAGCGTTTGTAACAAAAGTTAAAGATAATATAAATATGCTATGGGGATCTGCACTTTTTGTTGGCTGAGAAGGCAGAAACTGTTTTAAGTTGCAGCCTATTAATTGTTCATAATCCGCATCTATAACCTGAAAGTCACATAAACAGAATAAAAAAACAGGTGTAGCATACTTTTTCATGAGCTACTTAATCCAAATTGTGGAGGCTCTGATGCTGAACTATTAAATTATAGGCTTAAATTCCTGATATTACTGATACCCTTATTCAGCAAAAGATAATATTCCTACTAAGCTGTAAATTAATATTCCTGTTTACATGTAGCCGTGCATACTCCGATTAACGTAACTGGCGGCGGACTTGTTCGACCCTGTGAACACAGCCTCCCTCTTTCATTCCTTCAACCACCCTCCTGAAAAGGTCGCCGTTGCGATATTTGCGTATATCCAAAAACCTGTTGACATCCAAGTCTTGTTTAGGTGTGTTTCTCCTTCCGACCAAAAATGTGGGCTTTTCTTTTTGGCATGCATCTTTGCAAACTGTTGGCTAGTCGGTTTGTGTACAACGCACAGAGCTGGTCGTAAACAGGCAAAGAGGCCGTGTGTCACAAAGTGCCGTAAAAAAAAACAATTGACACGCATATTCTGAATGCGCTGTATACATGTCCAAAGAATACTCCTAAAACCCGATAGTATCGGTACATCCCACATGTCTTAACTGAATAATGCTCCTTACGGAATAAGGCCTTATTCAGAATATCAAACTAATAATGCTGTTTACATGACCCCTTTGCTTTTCTGAAATCACAAATAATCTTGCAGAGAGCGTCATTTGAGGCTTTTTGGCAAGTAACAAGCAACAAATATAAGTTATAGCTGAAATCATAATCATCAGTGTTATTTTTTCATTTTAACTTGCGACAGTCAGCTCCACCGAAGAATTCTTTCCTTACCGTAGATGTTTTGCACACACCCTCCAAACATTAAACATATGCCGAATTTGCTATTATCTGTTCCTCTTTACAAAGTACCCATGAATGTACAGAAAGCTATCGCTGGATTGCTTTGAAACCTCATGATTCTCAGGTAAGTTCTGGAGCCATAAGGAGCACAGCTCTATTCTGTGATTTCTGAGCAGATTTAAGGACGTTTATTCGTGATGGAGAGCAGATATAATGATCGCTGAATCTAAAAATATGTGTTTAGATCTGACTGAGAAATGACCCAGAGAAGGAGCCTGATTGTTGAGGCAAATTGCGGCAATCAGGCGCCAAGGGTTCAGCAAATCAGCAGACCAAATTACAGTAACTAACTTCCTGTTATTTTTTTTTTATGTTGTTAAAAGCTGTAAGTTGAAAGCATATATAACAGCTCAAACAGTACAATGAGAAAAAAGTTTGGTGATAATAGCAACACAAAAGACAAAAAACATTCCCAAAGCCAAGTTTGTCCAAACGAGCAACGGTTGCTGTAACACGGAGAGCGTGACTTTCTTCTTTTGCTGCTGGCAGCGTTTTCTTATTGTTCCAGGCTGTGTGCCCGCTTGTTTTCTGAGCTCTGTTTTTTTCCACTGAGAGGATGTTGGCAGTAATACCAGTGGTTACAGGGTACCTCCAATAATTTATGTTGGTCCAAGGAGGGCAGTAGTCATAAGTATGCAGGACGATACACTATTAGAGTTCAATTATTAAATTGTGAGTGTGGCCCTCTTTGCTGCCACTTTAATTTCAGAGCACTTTTGTAACAATCAAAGTTATTTCTGCCTTTAATTCTAGTTAAATTCTGACCCAACTTCATGCACTATAAAAAGAGTCATTAGCTCTACCATCTATTTTCCATTTGTGCATTAAGTAAAGTCGAAGCCACTGTCTGTAGCTAATGCTCTCTTGTTGGTGAGAAATGAGTTGTTGCTTACATAATGTGTTTTTAAGTTTGGCTATATTTTGGCTTCTCGACTGCTGTTTGCAAAAGCTGATTTTATTAGTTTCTGTTTTGCATTTGCAGCCAAGGAAAAGGTTGGAAATTATGAGTGCCATTACTGATAAGGGCTCCCATGTTAGTGTGTGTGTGTGCGTAGGCATGCTTATGCTTTGAAACTGCATGATGCAAGCCTCTATATTTGGGGGCTTTAAATGCATAGTAGAGAAGTCACACTTACGGAGTGGAGTTAAGAGAGGAAGGAGAAAAAAAAATGAGCCCAGAAGCTACAATATCGAGTCTCAGAGGTTCAAAGAAGATTGTGTTGGTTTGAAGCTGTGGGGAGCGAACGACTCATAAGGAGTCTCATTCCAAATTTCTTCATTACCACGCAGGACTAAAATCTGCCTTCTTGCAGTTCATCAATCAATATTTAAAAACACAGATGGTTTCTCTCCTGAAAAACAGAGCTTTTTTTGCGTGAAAAGGTCTTAAGAAGACTCATAATTCATTAGCAACTGCTTAGCTTTTTCTGCCAGCAGTCGTTTTATAAAACTAGATGTCATTTTTTCTGAAATGGTGCATTTCTTATTTTAGAACCATGTCAGTATTTTTAAATGGAAGCACCGGAATGGAAGAACTATGTAGCTATGTAGTTTCTGGACTGATAACTGTTGATTATCTGGGTCAGGATGATCCACTGTCATGTCATGTGTTTACAGTAATCTATACGTATCAAAACATTAGTTCACATTAAAAAAAGAATGTCGCATGTGATCGCATTTTATTCTACATTCCAGAAATTGAACTAGGATCGTCTACTGATCATATAAGTACAGTAAATATTCATGTTCAGTTAGTGATGATATGGACAATCTGCAGGAATCTATGTTGAGGTTACATACAGTAAGCTTTATGACTTAAAGGCCATCAGTCCTATCAGTAATGAAAGGATTGTACTCACAGTTAATTGGTGAGATCTCACAGTGTGGTGACATTTCTAAAAATAAGTCCAAAGGAAAAGAAACTTGAGAAGTCAGACAATCAGACAGGTTGTTAATGAACCTCCAGCTCAGCCGCAGCTTATTGGTAAGAGAAAACTAAGGGAGATTTAAAAATAATCACCCAAAGTGTTCGTTGTGAACATCCATCACAGTTCTGGTTCCTCTTTGTCCAACCATACTTGGTTATTTTATCGTAATCAATAAAAAACAATGACCAAAGCAACAAAAAAACAGGACCAAAGTTGTAATAATAAACCAGAATGATCCTTCATGGTGTCGCATTTTTAAGCAAATTGTTGCTGCAGATGAAGGCTCTTATCATATTAAACAGATTGAACACAGTGTGCTGCATCTAAAATCCAAAACCATCCAATTCATTTTCAAGTACAACCAATATTTACATAAAAACTTAAAATCCTGATTACAGAAGTGTGAGAGAGAGGTGTGACATAGAGGGTGCAAACAGGAGAATAGGACGATAATGTGAACAGAAGTAATATACAAACCCAGGTTTCATGTATGGCCAGAACTTTTTGTGTCAAATTATTGATTTCTTAAGTAAGTATTCGTGTAATAAACGGGATAATGTACAACGAGCGGGGGTTTATTACACAACAACGACTAGCTCGCTGTACATTATCCCTTACTTGTCACGCGTTTTCCGTAGAGATGTTACGCTATTTCTGTACGTATTTTACTGAGTTTATGTAATTATTTCAAGCCCAACCATGACGTTTTTTCCTAAACCTAACCAAGTAGTTTTGTTGCTTCCCACTGGTACTGCACCTTAATACATGCATTTAATATTCACGCCTCGGTGAGGCGAAACATGACACTGACACGCTGTCCTCTGCTGGACAGGCAGGTCTATTACACGCTTTGGCGTGATATCGGGTTGTACTTTTATACTAACACATTTTTGACAAAACAAAATCATTAATAATGCAGATATGGTCAAATCGTATTTGTTAACACAACTGAATATAAATAACAATGAAGTCATTAAGATGAAGACAATATCATGATATGAAAATGACCAAAATCCCCAAAGACATTAGTCAGGATATTGGTAAAATATTGATGCACCACTCGGCTTGAATAGTCCGCTGCAGTCAATGGTGCCTCTGTGAGGCCGATAATGTGTTTGTAAAGAATGTTTTCATGGATGCATTGATTCAGCCCCGTGGTAATTTATGAGGCTGTAGTTTACTGTGGATAAGCCATATTTCTTCTTTTAATTATCACCGTGGCCAACAGAAGGGTGAGCGAGTTTTCACCGGCTGACCCGCTGCTTCAGTCATCACTTACAGTGAACCTGCCTGATCTCACAGATGAGGTCTGACCTTTGTTCTGCGTCCTCGAGGTTGTAATTGGACCCCACCAGGAAAGAAAATCCTCCCCTTCGACACTTTCATTAAAGCTGGACCACAAAAACAATTCCACTCAGAAATGTCACCGGGGATTAGGGCTTAGTCTGACTGAGACATCATTAGTTTTTACATCCTGTGTTCTGGGCAGCTGAGATCTCCTTTTTCCAGCTGACAAAAGCACACACCTAAACTACACGCACACACACACACACACACACACACACGGTGGTGTCACAGTGTGGAGGGCAGTGAATGGCACTTTGGAGCCTCAGGTTTTCCTGTCATCCCTTTCCATTCCTGCGTGTGTTGATGTGGATGACGGCTGGACCTTATGTCACGGCCATTTCTGCTTCAGCTGGAGGCCTCCTCCTTTTTGAAGGCTGATCTGAAGGTGCTGGGTGTCAGATGTTAATCCAGCAGGACTAATGGCAGTCAGCTCTCCACCCTCTCTAACCCACACACACACACACATACAGTACACACACCCGATTCTCCCCATGCCTCTCAGGGTCACTTACTCCTTTGGTTGCTGCTGCTGCCTGTGCTCTCCCACTGTTAAGCCTTCGCAACGTCCCCTCCAGCTGGAGCCTCGGCTCAGCAGCTGGCTCCGACACAGATAGAGACAATCGATGGATAGATAGCGGCGCTTTGCTTCCCTCTCTGTGGGTGCTGGACGGAACAGAGCGGGCTGTTTATAATGTAATCTCACCAGGGAAGGAAAGATTTAATTGCGAGCCACTTTGCGAACACGACTGCATGAACAAAGCTCTCAACTTTCCGAACTTTCCGAAATACAGTATACATTATGTTACACTTAGAGCTGTCAATTGATTAAAAAATGTAATCGCGATTAATCACATGATGGTCCGTAGTTAATTGCGATTAATCACAAATTAATCGCACATTTTTTATCTGTTCAAAATGTACGTTAAAGGGAGATTCATTAATTATTTAATACTCTTACCAACATGGGAGTGGGCAAATATGCTTGTTTTATGCAAATGCATGTATATATTTATTATTGTAAATCAATTAACAACACAACAATGACAAATATAGTCCAGAAACCCTCACAGGTACTGCATTTAGCATAAAAAATATGATAAAATCATAACATGGAAAACTGCAGCCCAACAGGCAACAACAGCTGTCAGTGTGTCAGTGTGCTGACTTGACTATGTCTTGCCCCAAACTGCATGTGATTATCATAAAGTGGGCATGTCTGCAAAGGGGAGACTCGTGGGTACTCATAGAACCTATTTTCATTCACATATCTTGAGGTCAGAGGTCAAGGGACCCCTTTGAAAATGGCAATGCCAGTTTTTCCTCACCAAGATGAAGCTTAAGTTTGTAGTGTTGTTTAGCCTCCTTCACGACAAGCTAGTATGACATGGTTGGTACCAATGGATTCCTTAGGTTTTTAGTTTCATATGATACCAGTATCTTCACTCTTATCCTGTAAATGGGCCCGCTACAACCTAAAAATCGCGAGTTATGTTAATGCATTGAAGAAATTAGTGGCGTTAAAAACAAATTTACATTAATGTGTTATTATTATAACTCTGACAGCCCTAGTTACAGTATATACATTATACATAAATATCTATACGCAGCCTAACTAGAATGATCCCTACCAATATCCTGTTTATATTTTTTTTATCTATACTGTTGTATATATTTTGGATTTGCACCTTATTATTATCTTAGACTTTCATATTTGCACTCTTCCCACTTTGTATTGCAACTGCTGCACAGCAATTTCCCTCGGGATGAATAACATTTTATCTTACCTTATGACGAATCAAAGTAGTTTGCATCAGATCACATTACAGTAATTCAGGGACACGATATAACGATTACCGCAATTATACTACACTCCCCCCCGTGGCTGAGTAGTGAGACCCTGCGCTGTACTGCAGACTACTGTGATACCATGAATGTGCCCTGATTAATTATCCATCTAATGGTTGAAACCAACACTTCCTCGCCCTGACCTGCACGGGCCCATACCAGTTAATCGCCTGTGGGATTCCACCGGTCATGAATCACACGGGTTCAAATCACATTTAACAATACAAATCCAACAAATGGATTCAATTAGCTCGGGGGGGAAGGAACAGTGTGGGAGCCCCATTCACATTATACACATGGCGCTTTAATGATTTGGATTTCCCTCTTTCCATTAATCTCCCACTTGCTCTTCTCTCTGTTTCTTATTCTCTCTCTCTCTCTTTGACTCATATTTCTTTCGCCGATCGGCCCCCTCACCCGTTGATACACCACCTCTATGCCGGAGTATTATATCTCCTCTGCAGAGAACTACTCTATATGTTCTAGAAATAATTCATCACTGAAACAACATGCCACAGGCAGCATGGTGACTTTGAGCACAGCCCGTCCTCTCCCCCTAAGGTGCACCTGCATCAAAAAAAAAACAGGAGAGAGTTTTAAAAACACAACATATCCGGCGACTGATCGATCGCTCGGGTTTTTACAAGTTCCCGTGGTGTTTTGGGATGTGTGAACTTTGCGGTGGCTCACTCGTCCGCCATGCTTCTTAGAAAGGCTGACAGCGTCAACAGGGACCGCGGATGTGCGCCATGAAGAATTGATCTGTGTTGGACAGGAGATGAAAGAGGCGAGGCAGAAAGGAGCACGGGAGACGACAGACTTGTAATTAAGTTGGACAGATAAGAGGAAGATGAAAGGCTGTGAGAGAATAAGTGCTAAAAAAAGGTTTTGACTGTTTGAATGTGGCAGCACTTTTCTATTGGAGATATGGGGAAGGTAAGAGGAGGACACTCGAGAGTCGCAAGCCCCAGAACGAGTAGGTTTCAGTTTATAGCAAGACATGTCCAACTGAAATTACAAAAGCTAGAAGAATTGTTTTTTTTCATAAGAAAATAAAGTACAAGTAATATATTTTCAGCAACAACTCTTCCAAACTAAACGATAGATAGAGTATGTCCTTTGTCATGGCCTCTAAAAACCAGCCTTTATTTATTGGAAGTTTTTGAAAGTCATCCAAAACCATTAAAAGTGATTAACACAAAAATGATTCCTATGACTCCCACTGCTGTGTCTAAGAGTCAGTAATGTTTGTGAACAAAAACTACTTTAAGGTTAGAGAAAGAGCGTGCTCATGGTTTAAGAACAACAACATTGATTATTGTGTAGGAGACGGGATGCAAACAGTAGGTACACTTCACTGGCTGAGGAACAATCTGAACTACTGAGCGTGTTTTTCTCATTTGTTTGCAAAGTAGCTTCGGGCTGTTTTGCATTCAAGTCATTTTGTGAATCAGTGTCACTGCTTTTTACACATTTAGTTTAAATAAAATGGTCAAAGTAAGTGCATCCAAACTGCAACGATTAGTCGATTAATCAGTTGGTCGACTTAACTATCATATTGAATTATCGCCCAGCCCTGTAGGCTCCAGCTTCTCAAAAGTGAGGATTTTGATGCTTTTATTGGTCTTTTATGACAGTAATATGATTATTTTAGAGTTTTGGACCATTGGTCAGTCAGAACAAGATATAAAAAGATGTCACCTGGGGCTCTGAAAAACTGTGATGGTCATTTTTTTCACTCTATAAACTAAACGATTAATCGAGTAAATAATGGGCAGGTTGATTGATAATGAAAATGGTCGCTACTTGTAGCCCTAAAATACACACCCAATAGTATGGAGACTGATTTGGCATGGAGAGGAGGTTGTGTTGCTCTGGCTTTATCTATTTGGCGTGGAGAGGAGGTTGTGTTGCTCTGGCTTTATCTATTTGGCGTGGAGAGGAGGTTGTGTTGCTCTGGCTTTATCTATTTGGCATGGAGAGGAGGTTGTGTTGCTCTGGCTCTATCTATTTGGCATGGAGAGGAGGTTGTGTTGCTCTGGCTTTATCTATTTGGCATGGAGAGGAGGTTGTGTTGCTCTGGCTTTATCTATTTGGCATGGAGAGGAGGTTGTGTTGCTCTGGCTCTATCTATTTGGCGTGGAGAGGAGGTTGTGTTGCTCTGGCTCTATCTATTTGGCGTGGAGAGGAGGTTGTGTTGCTCTGGCTCTATCTATTCTATTATATTGTTTTTCCTGTTAGACACTCATTAGTGGTTTCATTAGTCGGGGAAATACTGTTGTTGCAACAACACATTATGCATTTAATTTCAGTCGAGCCTTCAATTAGCATGAAAGTAATGATCATTTATGACTCATCTGGATTGTTGAACTCATTGCAAGTCTTATTCAGTGGTTTGTTGTGATGATTGGAAACACAGAGAGGCTGTCAGTGAGAAATGGTTTGGAAAATCATTTGTCCCTCTCCTCTTCCATATGGTTATTTCTTGATTTCCATCAGCTGTCAGCCGGAAACGAGGGGATCAGTGGGAGGTTTGGGAGCGCGCTGACGGCTTCACGTCTTCAGTTTGTTCACTTCAGGGCCGGGTGAAGAGAGAAACAGCTCTATTATAGACCCGTCGCCCTCCAGACTGTGAATAGCCTCGCTGTGTATTCATACCACAGACGATTACCTTTAATCACCTTTAATGTTGGAGCCACATACAGATTGCTGAGGTTAAAGTGGTTCTATGTGGTAAATGAACAGGTTAGCCCATGACTTTGAGCTTCAGAGAAAATCAATTACGTACTTAATGAGGACTGGACTGGATGGTCTAAACACTGTTTCATGCTGGAAGAGTCACGCATTTATTTATACAGTCTGACTCTCGCCTTTCCTCATCTTAATCTCCCTCCTTGTGTCTTTCTTCTGTCATTCCCTACTTTTAATTTGACTTATTTTTCCAGTTTTTCTCTTATCCCTGGCTCTATATTTAGCTCCATTTCCCTTCATCTCTCTGCCAGGGTTTCTGATTCAGAACTCACTCAGGTATTAATGTGACTTTTCCATCACTTTTCCATCATCTGCTCGTCTCAGTCTTCACGCTCCCCTCCCTCGCCCGCCGAGACATCATCGCTCGCTTGTCATTTCGTCTTCTTTCCCCTTCATTTAAATGACACAAACTTTGTATCAGCGCGCCATCTCTCACAGTGAGAGTGTTTTCCAGTTGTTGGAGCAAATATTGAGATGAGATGGAGGAACACGAAGGCCCAGACAGATGTGGGAGGGAAATGGCGAGATAAGGAAAGAAGTGAGTCTGACGGGAAAGAGGAAAACTGGAACAGATAAAATGAAGGACAGAGAGCAAAATGAAAATGAAAGTGAGTGAAGGTGAACTTGTGCATGACTGTGTCTCTCAAAGCTCCCCTCAGTGAGCAAGGTTAGACTGCTGTAAGATATGCTTTGTCTGAGTTACACAACACTGGTGCTCCAGTCCAGACAGGAAGTGTTCACTAATAATTTCTATTCCATACTTTACCTTGTCAGAGAAACATGGAATTCATGGCGCCGGTGAAGGCTAGCTGTCAGTCGCTCTCTTTCAAATACTTCCTGCAAAGAAATCAAACTAAAAGAATACTTGCCGCCACCATTTCTGAAAATGATCCAAAACTGAACCACTTTTACAAGGTCAAGTCAAATGAAATTAATCCTCAAACAAACCTTTTGGTTACAAAGGTGGAGAAGGACTTCGTCGTGAATGCAATGCTTGCTGCAGCCTGCTATAGCATTCAGGCCAACTCTCTCCAATCGACCATTTTTTCTATCTAATCAAACAGCTAAAAGTCACGACACAGCACAACACGGCATGGTAGGAAGCACTTAGGTTACCGTATAGACTTAATGAAGTGGAAAAAAATCGGTTCCAGAGGTGCATTCATCTTCATGGCCAGCTAATTGCACAGGCTAGTGGTTACTGACTGAAATGCACTCCATCAGAGAAAACACAGATCCTCAGAGATTCCCAAAGTTTCTCACTGGAAGTTAAGCTACGTAAGTTCTTTCAGCAGCTTTACAGCTGAACAAGCAAAGAAATATTTGGCTCTTTAGCTGCTAAATGCTCCACTATGTTCACCAGCTGGTCTCTAACGGTGTCTGTCTGCTGTTTGCTGCTGAGCAGGTAGTGTACCGTCGGCTTTTAGAACTTTTTCTCTGTAAACAGCAGCCTGCTTCCAGTCCGGTCGCACTAAATGGCGTATGAATGATATGGTAAATCGCAAGTAATTTTACCTGCAATAACAAGCCGTTTTTGCTTTTGACGTGTCATTTGGAAGTTAGGTTTAGGCAACATAACCACTTCGGTAGGGTTAGGAAACGGTCGTGGTTGACGGTAACTTTACTGACTAGCGACTCGCTTAACTCACAGGGCTGACGATACTAATGAGTCACATGATCTAACATGTTAAGCGTAGTTTTAACATCATGAATGCATGATTCAGATATTGGCTGTATGCGCGCTATTGTTTACTAATTACTAGCGTGTTCATCAGTCTTTTGTTATGAAAGTCAAAGTTTTGTAGATGTTTCTTCATGTGCTTGTGTTTTCTGAAGTGGTGCTCTCAGAGCCTCCATCCCAAAGCCTTTTCTTTTTTTTCTTTTTTTTTTTTTTTTTTTAAAGTTATTTTTTTGGGGGCATTTTCCATTTTTTATTGACAGGACAGTGGATAGAGTCTTGAAAGGGGGGAGAGAGAGAGTGGATGCGGAAAGGGCCACAGGCCGGATTCAAACCCGGGCTGCCGCGGTCAGGACCAAGCCTTAATACATGGACGCCCGCTCTACCAACTGAGCTAACCCAGGCGCCCCAAAGCCTTTTCATACATAAACCTCTGGTATATGTAAGTATGCAAATATATGGCTGTATGTTTGCGTACGTGCTTGCTGAGTTAACTGTGATACTGAGCTGCTCTCAGCTTCCACGGCTTCACATTGTCTGTTGTTTTCTGGTTCACGATTGTTTTGCTTTTCACAAAACGTCAAAAAACTGACTGAGCTCCCAAACCCAACAAAACCTTCTTATTTAAATCCTTCAAAACAAAAGAGAAGAGGGTGAGATGCAGCAGGTAGCGAGGAGGACAGTGGAGGAGTGGAGGAGTGGATGACAGCATTGACAGTAGCCCCGAGCAGCGGGGGTATCAAGCAGAGTTTTGTCGTTATAAGGAGGACTGAGCTGTCTGACGCTGTGTCCTCAGTGCTGCAGTTCAAACTGTTAGTCCAACCCTCAGGTTTACCACGGAAACACTTGGAAATAATAAAGGCTGTAGATCACTTAAAAAGATGTAATTTGATCACATTATGTACAGTGTGTGGAAATCATTTATTTTCTCTACAATATTTACTTGATACTGTTAAAGCATGTTAATCTTAACTGAGTCATATTTTATTATTAAATCCTCAAATGAGAATCTTTATAACCATACCAAGAAAAACAAACACAAAAAGTATTGTAAGGTTATTTTAATCACAGTGTTTTCAATTAAAGTGGATTGCTTCGCTGCTAACAAGTTCAACATTCATAAAACAAACACATTTTTATCCTGTTTTCTCGTCTCTTGCTTTGTGAAAAAAAAACAGGCTTAAAGTGCTCCATGCAAGCTTAATTTTTGATCCTGAATCCCAAATGACATTGGTTGAATGATTTAGCTCTCTCTTTATGCCCAGTACATTTTTGGGCCTCATGTATCCTAATATTAGAAGGATGTAAAACTCCGTTGCCAGTCGCCTGCAGCCAACAGTCTGCTGTCACCCACGATTTGAAGAACAATTTGTGACCGCTTAGCTATGCAGCGAGGCAGGCTGAATCGTAGGTACAGAGTCGGCCCAGACACCCAGACGCTGGAGAAACACGCACACGCATCCAGATATATTTTATTTATGTTTTATTTCTGTGACTTTGTACACAGAGCGAGTGACAGGAAGCATGAGGAGGGGGATGTTGTGGCTGAGGAGGAGCGTGTGCCAGACGGAGAAGCAACGTTTAGGACATTGGGTTACGTTTTCCTCTGAAAAACCGATGGCAAATGATCAAACTGCATAAAGTTGTAGCACTTCACTATCTACGATGAGTCTTCTTCGGATTATATACAGGGAATTACCGCATTTATTGAAGCAAGTGTAGTGGCAACAAAAAGTATATACAACCCCCGCTTCCACTGTAAAACGTTAGCACTGAATCTTAACAGAAATGCAATAAGCTGAGGGATAAAATGAGCAGATGTGAAGCTAGAGGACAAAGCAACACCGCAAAATGTAGCTTTGATCCATCTGCTTGTTGAAAATGCAAACAAGAATGCCTCAGGTTGATCCAGTATAGACACAGAATCATTTATTTTTTACTACCTGTAATATTTTTCCTCTTTGACATCATATCCAAGGAGGTTGCCACATCCCGTAACGCCAGCGTTCATGTGTTCAATAACTTGAAGAACAACGGCCGCTTTTCTGTCAGAGCTGTCTGCAGTCTGACTTCTGTGTCTGTGGAATCAAAAGATGGCTTCATTATCGGCTGTTCAAAGAAATGCTGTAAGAAAGAGGCAATAAGGTTTAATTTGAATTTGGGATTTCGTGTTAAATTTTTAGTGTGTTTGGCAACTTTGGAGCGCTCCCCCTTTTATCTTTTCATATTTTTTTGTTATGAGTTTCGAGTGTTCCTGCGAGAGAGGTTTTGTGTTGAGCGAGAGCGTGTGTAGTTAATAACTTATGCAGCAGGGGTCTCTGGATGGGAGGTTGTTTTAATGATTTAATGGGCCATTCAAAGGATTCATTCCACTGGGAGTCGTGACGGCTATCTGAAAGATATGAGGCTGCCATTTTATAGCTGGCAGGGATTCAGAAGGACTTCTTTCTCCACACCAGGATTTTGCTGTGTTTACCCTGCATTTGCCCCCATAATGTTTTTTCATGTTGCACGTTGAATATTGCACATTTCCAGACTGGAGTAGCTCAGCAGAGTTTGATCGGGCTTTGTTGCACATTTCGACATCTCCCCCCGGAGGATTTTTACTTCCTCCTTAAAAAGACCTCACACCTAGACACTTCTCCTCAAGGAAATAAAAAGGCTGCTAGATTTTTTGTCTCACTTCTTCCTCCTGAGTTCATCACGTCCCCCGTCTCAATCCCCTTTTGGAAAAGCAGACAGTTTGATGCCAGAAAAATCGCTTTTGCACATAAATGTGGAGATTTAGAAAAGGCGTGTGTTTCTCTGCTGGATCTGCAGTCACTCCAGGGATACCTGCACAGGTTCCACAGGATGAGAAACCTTTTCCCTGAAGTTTTGGAAGTAATTTGGAAACCAAACTGTGAGAGGGAAGTTGTGAAGGTGATACTAGTATTCATACCTGTGGTGTTTATTGTTTCGTAATTTAATTCCTGAAGGGAAAACACATGTAATTAAAGTGTTTGGATGAGGTTGTCCCCTAAATCTTAGGGCAGCATGTAGCCGGGGAGACAAATGTGTTTGTGTGTTTTACAGTTTGTTATGGCTCTAAATACCACGGTTGCTATTTAGTACGCTAAAACAGTATGTGAGATATTTTAGTATGTCTGAAACCTTAGTATGAAACCAATAGTACGCAAATTGTATACTATTCTGGTGAAATATTACAGTATGCAACGCTGGACACTACGGTGGCATAAATATCCCACAATGCAATGCGGTAGTGATGACAACATTCATAACGGACGTTGACGGACAGCTCTGTAAAATCAATAACGCTTCAATTAAACTGTAAATATAAGATTCCACTTTCCTCGTCGTAATGTATATTTCAAATTAATTTATTCTCACAAATCGTTGTTTTTGTCACATGAGGTTGTCACGGGTTACCATGGTTACACGTCTCCAACTAGCAAGGAGGCTCTCAGGAAGTGACGACATAAATTACTACTCAGTACGTCTGAAAAGATACATACTACTTTTTATTCACACAAAAGTATGTAGTACACCTATTGAGCATGTAGTGCATAGTATGCGATTTCAGACGAAGCCCATGATAACCTTGAGCTTGAGCTCCGTTGCTATGGAGAAGAAGCAAGTCAGAGGATTAAATTAGAGCTTTAGCAGAAACATAAAGCCTTATCGTTGTAATTTAGACACAAACCTATATGTATCATATGTATTATTGGGTTTCTACAAAGTGTAATCTTCCACTCGAAGTTGGTGGTGCATGCAACAGAATTTTAAGACCAATCAATAACATTTTTGATCTAAATGCTCTTGTGATGTCACAGTGAGGACATTTTCCCACCGGTTAATAAACGATTACACTGGACATTTTACAAGAAAAGATGGCACCAGGACTTTTACATCTGGACACCCGAAATAAGTCATCCCACATTTGAACTCTGTTGCTGTTGGCACACAGTAACTGTTGAAAACGCCCCAGATGACAGACATGATGCCTTGGATGACCTCTGTTACAGTGAACAGTGATGTGTTCGATCTTGACCTTTCATAATATCATTCAGCAGGAGAGCATCCACCCAGCGGAGGGACGTGTTTTTCACATTAAAATCTATTCCCACAGACCATTAACAGTTCTGTGAAGCTGCAGTCCGTGTACGGCACATTAATTCATCGAGGGTGACTTGGTGGCGCAGCAGATATTAATCTGGAGCTGCGTGTTGCCTTACATTTGCTGCTGCCCTCCTCGCTGTCCTGTCACCGGATTTGCCCGCTGCACAATGAGCCAAATCAGGGAGGAGGCCTTCTCTCTACTTATCGCCGCGGCGACGTAGAGCACGGCTGAGTCATCACGGCCGGCCTGTATCATCAATCGCCCCGCGGAGGGGGTTTTATCCCTGTCAGAGTTAAATGTTAATGACACCGCTGCCCAAGGTGCACCACTCACTATTCCTGACATTCACCTCACAGGAGACCACAATCAGACCGCATCCGACCCAGACGATCCATCCACGCCTACACACATACCTGGCACTGACAGAGACTAGACGATATCATCTTCCTGCGTAAACCTCCGAGACCTCATTTTGTTCTGTGGGAGACTCAGACAAGAGCTTGAAACTCTCGTGCCTTATTCCCTTGAACGTCTCGTTTTGTGATGGGAGTGTTTTTACACACGGACGATTTTAGTATGAGCCTTGTTATGTCTTCCGCAGGGCGGATTGTGTGCCTAATTTCAAAGGATGTTTATCTCGTCCTCGCCGCTGTATTTCACTCGCTTGTTACCTCTTTTCCATTTATCTCTCCCCCTCACTCTCTCTTTGTCTGACTGAAGCCATGCTCAGGCCTCAGCAGACGTGACGGGACACTGAGCTCAGACTGGAGGTGCTGTTGATCCGCTGGTGAACGTAGGACAGATTGTTTCTTTTACTGCGATCAGGAAGCCGTGACAATCCGCACATTTAACGTTCTACAGACACTACCTCAGGTAGACATGAGAGGGAGGGTGAACAAAGAAGATGGCAGAGGGACAACAAGGGAAAATGGAGACATGAAGAGGGAGGAAGAGTGAGTGGTAGAGGGAAGCAGCAACTTGAAGTGAGAGAAATTTATTTTTGATGTTTACATATTTTAGTTTTATACCCTATACTTAAGAGGAACTCAAAAATGAGGGCACAGAGGGATGTTATTTTTATTCATTTTCTAACAAGTCCTCCAAATAAAACCACAAAATACGTTGTTTGTCCATGCCCTCTAGAGCGACACATAGAAGCGTTATTTCTGATCTGATGCCCCATCAGCAGGAACATAAGGAATTAATGTACATGGTAAGATGAAGGGATATGATTCTTGTAAGCATTAATGCATTTTAGGGGTGTGAATCGATTAAAATATTTAATCGCAAATTAATCACACATTTTTTTTATCTGTTCAAAATGTACCTTAAAGGGAGATTTGTCAAGTCTTAAATACTTTTATCAAATGTCATGTCTGTAAAGGGGAGACTTGTGGGCTTAAGGTCAGAGGTCAAGGGGTCACATGGTTGGTACCAATGAATCATTTGAACGATTGCGTTAATGCGTTAAAGAAATTAGTGACGTTAAAACAAATTTGCGTTAACGCGTTAGTATTGCGTTAACTTTGAGAGCCATAATTTCCATCGTAGCACTGCAGTTCATCAGGCATTCGTCCTTTGACGAGCCTCAAAGTTGATAACATATGATCTGACGCCGATCTCAACCAAGATTTCATTTGAACCATCTCGCAGACTGTAAAGACCTTTACACACCAGGGGCGTGATGAATAAACAACATGAAAATGCAAATATTTTGCATTTGACCCGGAGCAGCGTCTGGCAGTCTGTCTGAAGTAAATTTTTGTATAGCCTAAACTACTGTGAGCTATTTTAGTTTCCATTTAGCCAAATGCTCTGAGTGCATTTCCCTCTGGTAAACAGTTAAGCAGTTTATATGTTTAGGGCTTTTATTGTGAAAGGTAAGAACAGAAGAAGGGGACCTGGTCTGTGCGGCCTTTGTCAAGGTTGAAAGGAGTAATAAAGTTTGCCATCATGGTTCAGACTGTGGAGCCTCTGTGTTGTTGTACACTATAGTGTATGTTTTGAATATATCCGTTCCGCACAACGTCATTGGTTGATGCCTTTATTCACGGTGCAAAATCTCCAAAAAATCGACCTTGAGCCGAAGAAAATTTCCACCGTTTTTTTGCGTTCTGTGTGAAAGTACAAAACCAGCTGTTCAAAAAAATATATTGAAACACTCCCACTGTGGCTTTAAGATGGGTTTAGTGCTGACCTCTCAGCCCTGACATCAGAAGAGGTGATGTGTTGTGTAAAAATGCCATTCAGGTGTTCATACAACTTTCAAAAATATTTGAATTATACAGGCAGAGGTTTTGAAATACCTGGGAAAAGAATTATAATTGGAGAGGTCAGTTCTCTTTTCACATTTAATATCCAACAATTCTCAAGTAGTAAAGATTTTAAAAAATAAAGTTAGTATCAAACATTTAAGAAAAATACATGTTTCATTTAGCTATTGGCTGTTTTCACTCCATTCACACTCCAAGGAGAAGTGAGGGCTGTTATTAAGTTAGAAGGTGCAAAGTTCATATATTAGAGTTCCCCAGCATTAACCTCTAGATGTATAACAGAGTTGATTGCTGTGGGCATACAACACAGTAAGTAACACACTTAATAGTGAAGGACATTGTGTGATAACCTGTCACCCCCCCAGAAGCGTAGAGGCAGCGGTGTCTGTGTGTGCGTCGCCGTGGCGGCATGTGTGTTTGATCAGACGCTAATTAAAAGTCAATTAGCCAGTAGCCCAGTGGGCGACTGACCTCTCTTAACACGGGAAGGATCAGGGATGTGAGGATCTCCCAGAGCTCATTATTTACCGCGACACTGTCCTTCTCCCTCTATTTACTGCAAGTTCTTACGGTCTGTCCACCTGTCTGCACCTGTCTCTCCATCAGCTTCATTACTCTATATGTTAAACACCTCATCCGCCATCGCAGCTGATGAACACATGGGAGAAAAATCTAATCTGGAGCTACTGACCGTCACCACATGGCTATTTTGGACTCTATTATCCTCTAAATAAGGCAAATAGAGTGCCTTCGTTTTTCTATTTGTGTTGGTGAATTACGCTCATTCAAGCTGTTTTTCTCCTTGCCTTAAAAAACAGAGTCCTCCTCTTCTTGGGAGAGAAATCAATGGTTGACTGATTGACTGAATGCCTCCTGCCTGGGTTTAGTGGTTGAGGTGTTGTTGAAATAGCAAGATAAATATAAAACACCCTCTCCACTCTCCACCACTGATTCTACTTAATGCTGCAATTTATGTTCCAATGTAGGTAATTATCGGCTGTTGCAGTGAACGTTGTGCAGAAAAGTGTTGCTAAACCGTTGATGTAGGGTCAGAAACTTGACAATCTGATCATCTTCTATCCTCTTTACACTCCTCAGTGAGTTGAAGTCTGGATCCGAAAGTAAAGATAAATCTGAGATCGTTCATGCACTTCCACCTACGCTTCTGTAAGTATGGCAGTATTGGAAAAATCTTCTCCCCGGCAACCAGATTGAAAGGCTTTTTGAGGTTGATAAAAGCTTGACAGAAACTAGTTCTAAAAGGAATAGAAAAATGTTGGCGATGATGACCTCTAAAACCAAAAAATGGCTGCAGAAAACCAAAATGCTTCCCTTGCTAACCACTGGTTCCTGGCTAAAAGCCCAGACACAACAAGCCGACATCAAAGAACTAGCGATGATGAAGGCCAGCTGCTGCGTCGCCTCACGTCGCCTTTGTCTTGGCCGACAAGTTGCATTTGAACACACCGCAATGACTACACCCGACGTCCAGTTATCACGTACGTTCTGCGTTTGCGTGAGTGGAAATAACTCTCCACACCAGCAGGTGGCGGTAGTCTGTGTTTGTCATTCAAAAAGGGAAACCGGAAAACCGAGGACTGTGGATATACAAGCCGTTGTTATGATACGGACATGACACAAAGCAGCGTTTGCTGACCATTTTTACACCACTCTCACTCACCACTTCGCTTCATTCCAGATGGCCATGTCGTTGTGAAAATGTCCGTGTATTGGAACGATAAGATGAAGATGAAAAATGAGAAGAGCTTTCTGTGTTTTTTCTCTTGAAATTACTCGTTGACTTGCTTTCCTCACTTACGTTTCTTTTCTTGTGCACTGATTCGCTTAAGCTGTACAGCCAATCAGAGTGATTTCTCTCACCGACGGGCTCCCCCACCGATTCAACATGCTGAATCGCCCAAAAAAACTCAAAATAACTACTTGAATAGGAGTACAAAAGTATTCACTGAAAAATTTTTAAAAAATACCTAAGTTAAAAGAACCACCTGCAATATCTCCTCACAGAGGCTTCAAACTTTGGGATGAATTCCTCAAATTTAACTCCACAGAGCACACCCACGTTTACTGACCTGTCTGGTCTGCGATGCTTTATATTAAAAGATAACAAAAGAGATGAGAAGCAAAAGATCAAACATCGGTGAGTCCATCTTGTTCTGTAGGCTGCACTCAATCACTGCCCGCCAAGAGACTGTTTAGATTTCATTTTTAAAGCTGTCTTTGTCACGTACTGGGAGGAGAAAGGTGACCGTGCCGAAGTGATGCCAGATTTTAATTTTTGGGAAAATGAAATGCCTCAGTGAGTTGGGACTGAACGCTCCTCTCTGCTCTGCAGCCACACTCTGATTGGTGAATCTCTTCACCGCTTCACAGCGTTATCACTCTCATCGGGTAGGAAAATATTTGCCTGCTGTGTTGAAATTAGCTGTCACATTACACCACCTAGTATTGGATTCACCACCTGTTGCTTGTTTCATTTCATCGAATATTTCCTGGCATGAGAGAGACATGTCTACCACACACTTTTACTGTCACTAAGTGTCTGTAAAAGTGATATAAACATCCAATATGTTTTAAGGTATGTGCTGCTGTAGTTTCTTTTCCACATAGCAATATGTTCTTTAGTGTTCAGTTTTTATACAAACACATCTCTAATGCATCTGGGCTGAGTGCACTCTGCTAATATTAGAGATATGCAGGATGAGATTAAAGGTTAATTCATATAGCAAAACTGAATTTAATGATACATTAACATTATCTTAAAATGAGGCTGATCTAAAATGTTTACTAAAAATGGGCAGAGGTCAATTTACAAATTATGTTTATATAAGTAGATAAAATAATAATAAATCCCCATTGCATAGTCACGTCTTTTACTTATTGGCTTTAATTTAATTTCTGTCTATTCATTAGGCTGCACTCAGCACAGGTTTTATAGATAGAGAGAGAGAGAGATAAGATATAGTTTTAATGACCCCTTAGGGAAATTTGTTCTGGACTCCGTCCTGTAGTTCCACAGAAGATAAAATCATACCTGCTATGGTAAATTATCCCAATAACACAAAGCTTCATAACAACACATGGCTTCATAACAACACATAGCTTCATAACAACACAAAGCTTCATAACAACACAACGCGTCATAACAACACATGGCTTCATAACAACACATAGCTTCATAACAACACAAAGCTTCATAACAACACAACGCGTCATAACAACACATGGCTTCATAACAACACATAGCTTCATAACAACACATGGCTTCATAAAAACACAAAGCTTCATAACAACACATAGCTTCATAAAAACACAAAGCTTCATAACAACACATAGCTTCATAAAAACACAAAGCTTCATAACAACACATAGCTTCATAACAACACATAGATTCATAAAAACACAAAGCTTCATAACAACACATAGCTTCATAACAACACAAAGCTTCATAACAACACATAGCTTCATTAAAACAGATAGTTTCGTAAAAACACAAAGCTTCATAACAACACATGGCTTCATAACAACACAAAGCTTCATAACAACACAAAGCTTCATAAGAACAAATGGCTTCATAATAACACATAGCTTCATAACAACACATAGCTTCATAACAACACAAAGCTTCATAACAACAAATGGCTTCATAACAACACATGGCTTCATAACAACACAAAGCTTCATAACAACACAAAGCTTCATAAGAACAAATGGCTTCATAATAACACATAGCTTCATAACAACACATAGCTTCATAACAACACAAAGCTTCATAACAACACAAAGCTTCATAACAACAAATGGCTTCATAACAACACATAGCTTCATAACAACACATAGCTTCATAAAAACACATAGCTTCATAAAAACACAAAGCTTCATAACAACACATAGCTTCATAACAGCACCAAGCTTCATAACAACACATCGCTTCATAACAACACATAGCTTCATAACAACACAAAGCTTCATAACAACAATTGGCTTCATAACAACACGAAACTTCATAAAAACACAAAGTTTCATAAAAACACAAGGCTTCATAACAACACAAAGCTTCATAAAAACACAAAGCTTCATAACAACAATTGGCTTCATAACAACACGAAACTTCATAAAAACACAACAGATAGCTTCATAAAAACACAAAGCTTCATAACATCACATAGCTTCATAACAACAGATAGCTTCATAAAAACACAAAGCTTCATAAAAACACAAAGCTTCATAACAACACATGGCTTTGAACAAAATACAATTCATACAACACAAAGGCTGCGGTCTTTTTTGCTTAAGAAGGGTTCCTGGCGGAGTGAAATGACCCGTAAGTATCTCAGTAGCAGCCATGATAAGAGCTGTTTGAATCCTCTAAAAGCTAAGGAAAGGTGCTTCCTTTCTTATCTCCTTTAGCATAGGACACACTGGACCATCCTTTACAAAAGGAAACGGTCAATAAACAAATAATCAACATAAATAAACATTACATGTCTGAAAAGGAGTAGGAAGAAGTACAGCCTACACACGGTCCTACCCCTTCTCTAAAACTCAAACAATTAACTCAATATTTATCACATATTGACCGGTTGCCGACGTTTAAGGTAGGATATTCCTTTATAATATGTTGATGTAAAGTGTTCCAGCAGCAGAAGGACCTGCTGTATCTCTTTTTCACACACCGCGGGTGAAGCAGCTTGTCACTGAAAGACGTATTTAACAACGCACGAGGCGAAGATGCGCCTTTTGTAGTTAATCTTCAGAACATTGTAATTTCACCACTGCAGATCCGCGTCACCAACATCCGCCGCCGTTGCATCATAATTATGGAGCCTAGTGAAAGTGCAGCCGGTTTCTCTTAATACCACGGTTGTCTTTTCCTAAGTCCTCATGAATTCTCCTTCACATCTTCGACCTTGATGGAAAACGTCATGAGGACAAGGAAAAGTAGTTCGGAAAAGACAGTAGGACGTCATTTTTGAGTAGCCTCACGCATATACATTTCCTGTTTTGACCTTTAACACACATAAAAACAATACGTGTAGGACATGCAGCGGCGTATGTAACAGAATCTGACTGATCGCATTTGCGGTAATAATTGAATCATGGGAATGGTGTGCGCTTATTAATGTGCAGTGATTGATTTAGCACTAGTGGCATCATGTATTGCAGTAGTGTGAAAAGTGTGAATGGTAGCCTTCTATAATGCTGACTTTCAATGTCTTCTCAAGGATGAATGAATGAGAATGAGAAATATGGAAATCAGATATTGGAAAACTGTGTATGTCTTATGGGATTTGACAGGGTGGAAATGCAAAATGCCTCCATATGTGAGATGGAAAATGATGGAAATCAGTTATTGTGATTCATAACGAGGCATGTAGAACATTAAAGTGTGCTTTGTGTCGTTGTGTGGATTGTAACTTCGGGGACCGGAGGGAGGGTTAGCACCTGCTTGTTAGATCTGTGTCCCGTTAAGGCCGAACATCCGAGCAGGCTTAAGAGTTCCCTTTCACCACTCTCAGAGGCTGAAAGCAGGCTCTTAGTGCGGTTCCCCACGGAGATAACTGGACGAACTCCCCAATGGGTTACAAGCAAAGGAAGTGAGAAGTGGATCAGTGGTTCTTATCACTTCAGGATTTCACTTCGGCGCGACTTCCCGCAGGTCTGAATTAGAAAAAGATGGAACATTTAGTGGTGAGTGCTTTGTTAAAACTCCATCAGAGGAGAGCCTCTGAAAAGGTTGTGAAGAGGCTTTCAATGTACCTCCCATGCTGATGGGACTTTCCGGCTCTCTTGCTCAGGCTGAAATGCCTAATCAAGCACTTCCCTTTTTGGGCAATTACAGTGTGAGAGTGACTGAGAGCTGAAAAATGACGACACAGAAGGAGGCAAATCCTGCTACGTGACCTTTTCTTTATTAATGAAGATCCACCCAGGAGGCTGGAGGTGCTGCTGGCGATGTACAAGGTGTTCTCAAGGAGATCCTATACATTATTAATACTCGCTGTAATATTAATTATGTTTCCTATATCCAGGAACACCTGTTGTTTACAAACTATTGAACATTAAATCATTTAGTTGAATGACTGTGTATGTTAAAAAAAAAAAAAAAAAAAGATTCAGAAAAAACGTTTATAGTGATCACGGTTACAGTGATCAGCCGCTTATATGGATCAAAACGTTTGGGACAGAATCATTCCTATACAAACGTTGTTTAAATAATCCACTTATAGTAATCAAGTAGTCCGCTTACACTGTTCATTTTGGGTCTTTTCATACATCACAACATATGGAAAAAACATTTTTAAACTACGTTAGACTGACGTTAATTGAATTATTGTTTTGTTTTTTACTTTACTCCCTTGGTACTTTGCCTCGCGCACCGTCTGCTTTCCGGCTGGATACCTGAGGCTGATTCTGCGGGCACATTAATATCATGACAGGAAAATTAATGAAAAACGAATGAGCACGGACAAAGCACATGTTGTGGAAGCCACCCTCGTCAAGTGGATTGATAATGCCTGAACGAGCAACAAGGAGGTCCGGCAAAGGTTCATCTGCATGCACGCTCGCGCTTTTTTGGCAGCGAGCCAGTAAATGGCGAAGTTGTCAAGAGAGAAATGTAATAAATATACAAATGTCAATTAAATGGTAATCTGCGTGAGAAATGATGCACAACAGCAAAAATAATCATCCGCATAGTGATCAATTTGACCTGGAAAGACGTGATCACCATAAGCGGTTTCCACTGTATTGTCTTTTTATTCCACGCATTCTTCTTCCCTCTTACGACCTGGCGCCTACATTGCCCACAATTTAACTCGACCACGGCTAGTTCAGTCGAGGCTTTGTGTGTTATGCTAATGGTGGCTAATGTAGCCTCAAGCTGCTATCCTGAAGCGGCGTTGAGAAGCAGGCTACAGAGGTCTGGTGAGCTCACTTCTTTCTAACTCCCAGCCCCCGTCGCACCAAATGGCGTATGAATGACACGGTAATTTGTAAATCATTTTGTGTGTCATAACAACGCCTTTGTTGCTTTTGGCATGTCATGTGTACACTAATAAGTAATTAAGTTGTTTAAGTACTTAATTTACTTAGTTTAAAAAAGTTATTTTAGGCCCAACCTTGATGTTTTTACTAAACCTAACTAAGTGGTTTTGTTGCCTAAACATAATGGTGACCATTTCATAGTATACGCAAAAAGCCATTTCAAAACATTAAGGCTGGCGGGCTGATAAATGACATTAAAATAAAATGCATTAAAAAAAGGCTTTTTATACAACTTTTTACACATATGCAGTAATACTCCCCAAGACCTGTAAACAGACTTTGATGTGTAAAATTGGTGGAGTTCCCCTTTTAAAAATGACTAAATATACATATTTGTGTTGCATTATTGTTGTTATTGCAAAGTTTGCACTGACCAAAGGTGCTCCTACTTGTTAGACATTTAATTTGGAGGAGTTTGGAGGAGCACAGCAAACAAGCTTAACTTTAATATGTGAACACCTTGTTAGCTTAATCAATTTACAAAACAGTTTGATTCCATTATTATTATTATTATTATTATGATTATTATTATTCTACGTAGGCTCTGGTCTCATTATCCTCCCTTTTCTCAAAAGTTCAAATGAGGTATTCACAGATTGTTTTTTCCCCTCTAAATTTAATCAGAAACTCAATTTGCATTGTGGTAAACAGAACAGTGGTCATTTACTGTAATTGGAAACTGACTAATGTTTATTTCTGACCTACAACACCCACCCTTGTTTTCTTTCTCATACAATCAGGTAATTGGCGTAAGTTATGAGCCAGCATCTAAGAGATAAAATGATTAATGAAATGGACTGCTGTTTATGTGTGTGTGTGTGTGGGGGTGTGTGTGTGTGTGTGTGTCCAGGTTTGCTCCTTAAATGAGGATCATTTTAATGAGTAATGAAAATACTGTGAGACAGGCAGCGAGAAATGAATTGAAAAAAAAACAGCGACAGCACGCAAATACAAAAAGAGAGAGAATATAATGAGTTGACATTTTCTCTCCAACCTGCACCAGACAGTTTGAACACTGAATCCACTTACACAATAATTTGTTCAGTGATGATATAAACTTTTTTAAGTGTATTTATTACAAATGAGCGGCTGCTCTGTGAACCAATATCTTGTTTTTTGCAGTTTCAGTTAGGTGCCTCGGACGCTTGTTTACCATTTGTATTCTCAGACAACACGCACTCTGACTAGACTTGTTGCATCCAACGCTCGCAGACACACAATACTAAATATTCATGCAGCACATTCATCCCACACAGCTGCATGCACCCCTTTAAATTTCACTCTTAATGTAAGCAGGCAACCACAGTGGTGCTGCGCAACAGACAGTCTCTGTGTTGGTGGTGGGAAGCTCATTAATCATTCTCTTTTCCAATGAAGATCATTATTCATCACACCGAGGCGTTGCCCTGCCCACATGCATGAGACAACAATATATATGTCAATATCAGCCAGGAGCTGTCGGGTTATTTATTTATTTATTGTTATTATTCCCCCACCTATGGGAATGCATCAATATTATTTGCTGCGGGCAACCATTTGTCTTGCTTTGCTTGAGCTTTGCGGAGGCATAATGAATGTTGGTGTGAGGAGTCCCACTGGCTCACCTGCTGATGATGATAAAGGCTCAGTGGAGGGCAGATATGTTCATTGTTACCCCATACTGATGACAAATTGTGCATTGGCAAACTCATGATCCATATCAAAAATCTCTGCTCTGCCCTATGAAATGTAACCCCGGGGTGTCCATATTTACTCATGATATACCATTTTATAATGTTGCTGCTGTAGATAGCAAGAGGACTAATGGTTCGCCTGGAGTTTCAACAAATGTAATGGGATTTCTATATTGACTTGATGTCTTTTCTCATAAGGTTTTATCTTTTGTTGATACCATACTGTGGTTTTGTATATGCAATGTTGTGATTTCCCCCTTTAAGTAGATTCATTATCTTACCTTTACAATTAAAATAAGATAAGATAAGATAAGCCTTTATTGATCCCAGGGGGGGAAATATGGGTGTTGCAGCAGCACAATGACGCAAGAGAAGCAGTACAGATAAAGTAAGAGATAAATAAATAAGAAGTAAAATTGAAATACAAATGATTAAAATGCAAGAGCAAGTCAGAATTACAGGGCAAGCAACACACATACAGACTAACTACAAACTAATGGTGTGTTACGTCTCTAAGAAAACCGACATTATGTTATGAGTACAGTAGTGTAGTATGATAAGATATAATGTACTGTAGTATTGTATTTATAGGCAAGCTTAAGAATAGAATAGAATATAGAATAGAAAGCTTTTTTGTCATTGTATTAAATACAACGAGATTCACAGTTGCCACTTCTGGTCAGAGTAATGTGATACAAACTAAGTAGTTGGTCCTAGCTTTCTGATTATTTTTGACAGTTCTCTGCAAATATTTCATGTGGGGTTCCGCAGGGTTCGGTTTTAGGGCCAGTTCTCCTCTGTCTTTACATCTCCTTTCGGAAAGAATCATCAAAAAACTCATAATATTTCTTTTCACTATTATGCAGATGATACTCCGATTTACCTCTCTCTCAATTCTCAAAATCAGTCCAATGTAACTCGATAACAAAACTGTCTTCAAGACATTAAAGACTCGTTGGCTCATTATTTCCTTCAGATAAATGAGTACAAGACAGAAATCCTACTCTTTGCCAACCCCACACCATACTACTGTTACTGCCCAGAACCTCAATTACCTTTCCACCTACACTAGACCACATGCAAAGAACCTGGGTGAGATATTTCAAGTCCAGTTTCTTCCAACTCTGAAACATCTTCAAAATTAGGCATTTCCTATCACCCTCTGATCTAGAAAGAATCATCCATGCACAATATCATCCATGTTGGACTGCTGTGACCCCCTCTAGGCATTTCTAAGGCTTCCATTTCCTGTTCACAACCTGCTGCCCGGTTATTAACAAGCTCCAGGAAACAAGACCACATCACACCTATCCTGGCATCCTTACACTGGCTCCTGGTTCATTTCAGGATAACCTTCAAAATCCTTCTAATTATCTACAAATCTCTCCAAACAGTTATTAGTTGCAGCCCAAACTGTAAATATAGTTATTTAGCAATATGTACTAGTAATAGGAATATCGGCTCATCCACATTCAATGGCATCATATAGAATGAAAAACCCTCTTGGCTCAATAATTCAGCAGATGCAGACAGACCTCACATTCATCATTTCACACATTTTCACTGTCGCAGCTTATTTACAGTTTTACACTGCCAATGCAGGTCAATGTACAGTACAGCATCAGCATCTATTCAGCATGTCTGCTGGGAAGGCTCCAAGCACAACCGACAAATACAGACAAGACACAAATAATCTATTCTCTTTAAAACAGAGTAAAAAAAAGTGAAAGCCTTGGCTACCAGAAAGCTCTAAGCCTGGGTTTTTAGGAAGTAAACTTGTTCTCTTAGGCTCATAAAGCATTCAAAAAACACGTTTTCCCTTTTTCAGAATATGTCAGCAGACTGCTTCAGTTAGTTAATCAGAGCTTAATTATAGCATGTAATATAAAACCCAGTTACCGAGTCATAGGAACAGGGCGGGTGTAGATGGTAATGTCGATGGAAAGGAGGAATCTGTGGAACAGATGGACGTGTACGTGAACAGATGGACTTGCTCTCCACCTCTGAGCACTCACATGTCTTTTGGGCAGCAGCCTTATGACTTTGTGCTTTCTGCATGGAGTCAGCCATCAACTCAAGTTCAGCCATCGGGAGAGAAAAGAGCAGAATCAATATTGCGTGTGTGTGTGTAGTTGAGATATAACGCGAGATTTCATTCAAATTCAGTGTTTGTCCTTGAATTCAGTGAGGTAATGTACCGTGGTGACTGCTTCATTTAGTGAAGGTGATGTACTGAAGGTGACAGACTGTGATTCTCTCCATTTCCACCTTTTTCATCCTATTTTTGGAGGTGAAACGTCTGTTTCTGGCTCCCTCACTTTTGGAAAGGCCAGCAGCCTGTGATTGAAGGCTTGACATTTGTCAGTTTCCTCTGTGTAGGAGGTGGAAGCCAAGGGAGTACTTGCCCTGTTGTTGACATTTTCTGGGACTGATAGGATTTTTCTTTTTTCTCATAAAACAGGGAATGCAAGAGCTTGTCCTTTTCTGTCCAACAGCTGATAATGTCAGGGGAGAGGCTTGGATATATTGATGTATTCCTGATGTAACTACATGACAGACCAGTGTTACCAAAGGCTCTAAAGACCAAACCTTGTTTCAGGGAGAGGCTGTGAAGTCGAGGCCGGCAGAAGAACATAGACATCATAATCTATGTGGTTTTAACCATTGTTTGAACTTATTTTGTAGCCATTATTGTTCTAGCAGAGCCTAATAAATCACACTGGAGTGGACTGAACCAATAGTTTTCATACTTGCGTGAACAGATTGGGCCAGATGTAGCTGCTCACGAAGCAGTGGTTAATTATCTCTCTGGATATCTCCCTCAGTATTTATTTCCTCACACGGTGGAATTCAGTCTGGTTCAAATTAAGTTTGGTTTGTAAGAACCATGATTTTAAACCTCGGTGTAGCTACTCTTTAAAGACAGATACAGTGTTCCACACAACTAATCCTAATTCCTTGAGAGAAACCTGAAAAACAAGAACAGTATACAGAACTGCAACAAACATGGCTTCCATAATCTATATATTTCACATAAGTAACAAGGTATTTGTCTAGGTAAAGAAACCTCTAAATATGCTTCATCTTACCATGCCAACATGTCCTCGTACAACATGATATCTTATGAAGAGTTATTCCTCATTTTGTCCTGACAAAGAGTCAGTATGTGCTGAGTTGCGATGAGAACGGGTTGCCATAACACAGACTGGAAGCGCTATAGAGACGTTAGACAGGGTGCGGTAGCCGTGAAGTGCCGATCCAGGGAGGGAATTGTTGTTTTTCTGGAGCTTTGACACACCTCGGCTCTTGGAAATAGGAGAATAGCGTATCATGGTGTTGAATTGGGTCATGATAACACTGGTGTGTGGGCTTACATAGAAAACAATCGGTGTCGGTATGTGTTGCCTTGTTTGCTAACTGTACGCTGGTGAACTTAACCTCACTGCCAACTGGCTAACAAGGAGGCGATATCAGGCTGAATAATGTCTGAGTACGTGAAAAAGCACTTTTCTCTAACCCAGAACAAGATCAATCTTAGTCTAGTCCTTAAATGCCTTTGAAACCATTTCCCCTCTCTGTCAATAAACACTCATACACATAAAGCACACAGACAAGAGTTCCTGCACACAAATATGCTTTTAACAACGCTACACGAGATGACTGGTAAGCTGTGTTGTGTTTTTTAGGGAATTTGAGGCTCTTATTGCCAATACAAGTGTGTTTACTTCTCTTTGGCTGGATCTTCTACACAGAAAACACACACACACACTCGTACACACAGCACGTCGAGACTACTGGTGATAATTTAATCAGATTTTACATCACTGTGTCCCTCCACCCACTCTCTCTGTCCCCCCGTATGAAAATGACAAACTAAGGGAAATGTCTTTTCATACATTTGGCATATCTGTTCCCAGCGATTCCCAGCGTTACTGTTCATCTATTTCCCATCACTTTATCCAATTTCATGCAGCTGAATGAGACAATGTAGACATTATCCGATTTTTTTTTTTTTTTTTTCTGCTCCGTCCATGAATTCACGAGGAGCCAGGGCTTCCATCGTGAGAACTCCCGTGTGATGGATCGTAATAGAGGGAGACAACGCACAGTTTTGACATATTGGAAATGCAAGATCAGCTGTATTCATTGCTGCAGATGGCTCCCCAATTACATTTAGCTGCCCGTGTCACTTGTCATCTCACTGCTGCTGTAATATTATCTGTACAGCAGCAGGGACCCATTGCCATTATTATTATTCCTTTTTCACTTCTATGCAAATCTTCTGCTCCTCCTGCACCACCCTGCCTGCCCTTGACAATATGGGCTGGTTTATGCTCCACACATGCAGATCCCCACTTTTATGAGTGCAGGGATTAGTAAGAGCGCCAACCTCATAGACAGAGACATAGCTTCAGAGTGTCCTTTCCCTTTGATCTTCTATATGAATATCAAACAGTTCTCTGTGACAGTGAAAGCAGGAAATGACTTGTGATTATCCAGGGTTTACGCTGCACACTGCAGCCTTGCTCTAAAATGAAACTCCACCTAAAATCTGTTTTTTGAGTATGAAACATAGCTCCGCAGTAGAAAACAGAGGCTGTGGTCAGCTTTAAGAGGCCAGTAAACTCTGTTTAAAGTGATTGTTGGATGGCTGAATAGCTTCGGACACCCCCCCTTCCTCTTACCTTTCCAACGTCAGACTTTCCGAAACCATAGATCCAACATCCACACCCACTTCTCGGCGGCTTTTCACTCCGCTTCGAGTGTGGCCGTTTGGAACAACTATAAACACTTTCGATTTCTGACGTAGTCGGACAACGCATCTTACGGGCTAGTTCCCATCTAGCATAACCAATCCGTTCTCACGGGAAGGCGTATAAATACCACATTACACAGACATTCCGCGTGTCATAAGTACTAATTTTAGTGTTTTCACACCATTTGTACGCCGCTTTTTGCCACACAAACGTCCGCAGTTAGGTTCATGCAAGAACACCACTTACTTAGGGGTAAGGAAAAACATCATAGTTTGGCATAAAATAAGTAAGTAAATCAAGTAAAACACGTATGAAACAATGTAACACAACTACAGAAAACACATCACAAACGTCAATAAAAAACACGTGACAATCGTCACTAACGTAACTTACGAAACAAAACACCGGTCAACAACAGTCTCGAGTACCGGTCTTCTGGTTAAAAGACCAATGTTTGTTGGGCCCATCCACCTCCCCAACCGCCCACCAAAAGGGGTCTTTCTTTCACGTCACTGAATCTTACCGTTGCATTTATACAAAGATGTGTTTACATTGCAGTTAGTACAGGATACATGGCGTACAAAAGACACGTGGAAATCAAGTAAGGTGTACTTATTGCACGCTAAACGCCTTGCGCATTATCATGGCATTTATACGCGTTTTTGTGCAAACGGGCTGGCATTTCCCAGACCCTTAACCTGATAATCAGACTGATTTCATGTTAGCCCGCCTACAAAGCTTAAGGGTTAATGGGGGAGGTGATTCAGAGGACTGGAACCAGGCTGGAAAAGTTTTAAAAAACAAGCAGCATTGATGCATAGAACTTCTCAAACCATTCCTGCATCATAAACCACTTCTTCACTGTCCGTCAGTATGTTACAAACAGTAAAAGGATGTCACAGAAACATGGGTAAACACACTTTGTTCTGACTCAGTCCTCTGGTGAATCTCAGTAGCAGGAACGTGTAGTGTAATACCACTTAGAGTTTCATCATAAAGGAGCATCCAGCTCTTGGATACGTTGTTTCTAGGGATGGCTGTGAGTTGAAGTAGAGTGCACGTTGTCTGAGTTGAGTGGTTCATCTTCAAGAGCGGGACACAAGAGATTCAGAGTTTTAGAGTCAGGTCATGTGCTTTCAGAGCAAGTATGGCACCACTACTCAGTAGTGTGGGTCTGTATATTTGGTGTGCTCATTTCTAGAGGCATGTAGTTGAAAGTCAGGATGTGCTGCTGTGGCAAAAATCTTCTATTTGTATTTATCACAAAATAAACCCCAAGTTGTTATGAACTCTGCGGTACAAGAGGTACTATTTCTGATGGGGGAGTAATACCTTCCAGCCTTTATGTGATAGTCCCGGAGTCACATTTTTATCATGTTGGATCTGACAGAAAACAACCTCATTATTGGAGCCTTATCGTAAGCATCCCTCTTGGCTCCAGCCAGCTTTATATTTATGTTAATTCACATGCTGATTAAGTGTCTTTGGGGAAACGCCCAATTGCTTGATTGCTAACTTGTAAATAGATGGTGTTGGCATGCAGTTCATTATTATTTTTGCTAATGTAGTGGTAATTATAGTTTCACACAATAGCAGGCATTAAACAGTATCTCCAGTAAACAGAGGAATCCTCCCACTACTGGTGCCAGGATAAACCCACTACTTCACATGTTTTGTCCTCCTCTTCCTGTTTATTATTATTACTGAAACAAAAAGGCCAAAAATCACCAAAGAGGTAAAGTTGAAAACTGGTGTTTTCCAGCTTAAGCTGTTTTGTTATTTCCGTGTATTCTTTTGTTGACTAGCAATAAACAAAAGCTAAACACATAGTTGCTGATATACACGCTCTTGCCTTCTCTCTTTTGATTACTGTCATACAAAATCTTTTAAATTGAAGCTCCAAAATCATTAGCAATCTCGGTGATCAGTGGTTATTTCATTTCTGCCTGTATTATTTCATGGACCAGTGGCTCTGCTACACAGCAGATATGTAAGCATGGCTGCAACGTACTGCCAGGTCAGTATATTGCAGTGCGTTATTATCCCAGGGTTATTCTTCCTCATTTTCAAGGGAACCAAGCCAAAATCCATAATTCATGAGGTGGACTCACCTACACGAGGAGGAAACCAATGGATGCTGGAAGAGTTACTTCCTCACCAAATCCTTTTTTTATCCTTATTTGGCCCATAGTTATTGTATTTTTTTATTTCCAATAAGAAATACCGCCTTGTCAAGATAAGAGAGGCTTTTTATAGAAAAGCTTGACTCTTTTTCACAGTTCTATACAATTGTGCGTGCGTGTGTCTGCTGTATCTCTGTTCCACCATGAATAAGATAGGAGGAAAGTATTTTTTCTTGAGGGAGTTATGGTTTTTCACCTGAATTTTTGGAAATAGAAATAAGCGAATAAACCAATGCATGATTCAAGTTCAAATTTATGGATGGACATTACTACTGCAAAGGGTTATTGCTGTCATGGACAGACTTATTGATTTTGGGGTAAACCCAGGTGTGGGGCCTTCCCCTGTGCTGGTTTCCCTTTTACAAACATTCAAGGACGCATGGAGCCAGGAGCTCGAATGCATATATTGAGTATATGTATATGTTGGGGCTGTCAAAATTAACGCGATAATAACTCGCTCAGTTTTAAAGCTATAGTGAAGATACTGGCATCATATTAAACTAGAAAACCTGAAGAATCAGTTAGTACCAACCATGTCATACTAGCTTGCCGGGAAGGAGGCTAAATAACGCTCCAAACCTAAGCTACATTTTGGTGAGGAAAAAATGTCATGGCCATTTACAAAGGGGTCTCTTGACCTCTGATCTCAAGATATGTAAATGAAAATGGGTTTTATTGGTACCCACGAGTCTCCCCTTTACAGACATGCCCACTTTATGATAATCACATGCCTTTTTCGGGCAAGTCATAGTCAATTGACAGCCCTAGTATATGTTTATATACAGGCAACTAAAACATTGGATACGAAGTCACCAAAGTTATTACAGTCCATCCTGAGGGAGACATGATTGTCTGTACCAAAGTTGATGGCAATCCATCCAATAGTTGTCAAGAAATTGCACTCAAAAACCTTAACTGTCAACCTGCTAGTGGTGCTAGAGAAACAGTCAGAGGATCATCAACATTCATAGGATTTATTCTCTGGGGACCATGAATGCCTTTTATCAAATTTCATTGCAATCCATCCAATAGTTTTAGAGGTTTTTACAGTCTGGACCAATGTGGTGGACCGACGCCACGCTGCTAACATACTAAAAAACTTTTGACTGGATACAAACTCCAAAGTCACTCTAGACTTCCCACATTGGCCCTGAACGTTGTCACTGGACACGTAAAGGGTGTGTCAATAAAACAATGTGTTTAACAAGCCGCTGTTGTTAGCACATTGGATGAGTTAATGGGTATTTTCTTTTCGATCTTTTTGTCTCCATTGGGAAACTCAACTGCAAGCAACATTGGACTTTAAGGGATAATGAGGCTTTGCCGTTAGTATCGATCATATCCGGGTGTCAGGAAGCTCCGTCGTGTTGCCAGGTCTTATATATCAATAGTGTTTGTTGAAGAGCTGATGTGAAGAAAAGTCGCACAAACCAGGAGAGCCTCTATTCTGAGATGACGGTTCTCGAAATGAAAATGTCAGAAGGTCTCTGGCCTCTTCAAGAAGGCCTATTGGAAAAGAAGGTCACGGCTGACAATGACTGTAATCTTGGCAGTGCATTAGACACATCTTAGCAGCCTCACAGCGCTGACATCCTCTCCACATACATGTGACGCAGACATGTCATCCAGTCAGCTGAGTTGGTTTCCTGTTGGTGATTATGAGCTGCCACGAGTCCCGTACCCCTGGCCCATTACTCAGCTTTGCATCAGCTCCGGCAGAGACAGCCAGACTGTGACAGGTGAGATAGAGCCCCACCGGCCATCAGCGAGAGGTGACTTATTAAAAATAATGACTGGGTGTGTGTGATGTGATTGATGAGTCCGGGCTGACAGCTGGTAGTCTGTAGCTATATCCGGACGCTTTTTGCACACTGACTGGCGGCAGAAAGAGAAAGCTAGAGAGAGAGATGTCATTTTAATATTTAAATTATTTTCCTGCACCTGCAAGAAGAAAATGTAGTTGAAGGGAAAAAGAGCAATACAATTATTATTCAGGGAGTACAAGATGTTCCATCCAAGGTAACTTCTCTCTTATTTGATGTCTTTCTGAGGCACCGTCTGCACCTGAGTACCTTTAGGAGTAATAAGAAGAGGAATATAGTGGCACACAGTACTAGGAAAGATATATTTGAATACACCTTTTTTCTGTTTTCAATAGAGACATACTGCCTTAAGGGCTTAGTGAGCAAACCTTTAACATCTGTTGCAGAATACTGAATAGAGAGGAGATTGACACCTTTTTTTTCAAAACCAAAGGGAAGATTTTGAAGTTAGAGGTGATGATTAATGGTGAAAAGGGTGGATGGCATAGTTCCAAATCAGCGGCGACAGAATGAGTTTTTAAGTGGGGGGGGGCAGCTTTGGATGACGTAATACAGTGTTTCCCATAGGATTTTGAAAGACTGTGGTGTTCTGCTCCCCCTGAATATAATTTTGAACATGTTAAAGTTAAATGCATCAATCTGGAGCACTTTGAGAGCAAAATTACGAGGCTAGATCTATGAAGAACTAGTAAACAATTTAATCATATAGGTTGTATAGTTATGAATGCTGATGGCAAAAAGTCACACAGCATAAGTATGGTAAAACGAGACGGGATGTCGACATCGCCGCTGACCCCTCGCACTGAGGACAGCCGTCCCGGTTGACAGTAGCGCCGGGAATCCCGTCCCCACAGGAAGAGAGAGGGCGCACTGCGCAGCGAGAACTCAACGGCCCTCGGCAGCGGCGAGGTCTCACAGTCTCTCACGGTCTCTCACGGTCTCTCACGGTCGGGCCTTTCCAAGCAGACATCAGTCGCGGCGAGGGCGAAACAACAACGAAACAGTAGCATGGTGGATGTCAGATCATTTTGATTTCATTTGAATTAGGCTACACAATGGTTGATTAGATAGATAGATAGTAACTCTATCGATCCCGAGGGAAATTCAGGTTTCCAGCATCTCAGTTCCATAGTGCAAAACATATTAATGAAAAGGCACAAGTAAGAAGAAAATATACCAGATATAAAATACCAGGAGATGAAGAAAAATGATTACAGTGCAGTTATGATTGGATAAAGATCCACAGCAAACTCTGCTCTGCCGATTACAAAATGTGGATACATATATTATTCAGTGCTTTTTATTCGCCATCAACCTCGCGTTTACACATGTAGTGTCGAAAAAAAATAGACTTGAAGCGTAAATAAACGTTTCAGTTCAGGTTGCGGTTTCGTGAGACACAGCTGAGACGGAGCCGTGCAGGCGGCTGCCGCACAGATTAAACTGAGAGCGTAAAAAACACTTCTGACACCCTCCAGTCTTGACATGCACGGGCCGGATGGGAATTGAATTTTTTGCTTTTACCGTGTTGCAATATTATAGGGGCATTTGCGGGGATACAGTGATTCACAACCTTAAAATGAAAGTGGGACAGGGCCTCCCTACTTCCGGCGCCCATGTTCCAAAACAACAAATCAAAAGATTTGCAATTTTGGCTCATTTCGATGTGGTACGACTGAATGTTTTAACTCCGCTGCTGCTCTCCTGGCACGTCCTCTGCATGTTTATCAGTGGCTAATAACAAGGGATGCTGGTAAATCAGACAGCAGATCAGAATGGAAGACATTCATCCAGAATCTAGAAGCAGCATCGATCAGGTCCTCCCAGCAGAGGTGAGAGGCCTCTTTGTCTCTGCGACAACCCCTCGGTGTGAACTCCATCCAGCCAACACACGATCCACACAGAAGACAATAATCTGGTCAACCAAAGGGATTTCATTCACTTATTTTCACTCAAGAGGGGTGTTTGTCTTTTGATTTCCAATTAGTTTCTCTATTTCCCTCCTCTCATTCTTTATCTCTCTCGCTCTCCTTGTAGTTTTTATGCTCATCTTTTTCGCCCTCCCTTTTTCCCCTCCTCTCAGAGAGCATAAATATCACGCTGGCAGCAACGACTGCAATCTTTTTTGTCCTATCTCAACCCTGCCCCACTTATGTACCGTCCTGTAAAATAAAATATTATTGACTGGCATGGTAAACGTGCATTAGGGGTGTAATGAGAAATACGTTCCATAAAACTCCCAACACGTCACATAAATGGCAGAATTTGTTCAATGTGACATGAACTATGTTTGGGATGTGAGGGTGTTTTTCAAGCAGCACGGGAAGCTACTTTGGCATGCAGGTAGTGGAGTGGCGTGCATAAAGCCATAATGATGAGTGGGGCAGTTGTATATGTGTGTGTGTGTGTGCTTAAACCCCTCCTTTCCTATAGTCTGTGCCAACCTTGTCGCTAACGCAGCAGCCCTCTGCATTATTTATCCCCACAGCAGTACAACCACTTCTCGGCAGCGGAAAGTGCACACCTTGCAACTCAAAGATCTTTTTCATAAACTTTACTCCTCTGTTCTTCTCACAGTGAGCCTTGAGGATATAAAGGCCTCCGTTTCTCTCCTAACCCTCAAGCTCCCTCTCTGCTTTTGTTTTTTATCATAAAACGCCTGCTAAATTCTCCCATAATGGATATTGATTTGTCAAACAATAACAGCAGATCACAATAGACAGCTCATGCGAGAGAGCGGTGTAACCTTGAAACTTGGAGGCGCTTCGTGAGAACTGAGAAAACTGCTTGGTTGACTGTAATGTTTAACATTTCAATTTACTCCTCAGCGCTGTTCGCTTTATGTCCCGCCTGCCAGCAAAGCAAATGGGATGAGGAAGTATCTTATTACCTGCTTATATTCTGTAGTGGGAAAAATACAAGATGGGTGTCATCAGGCAAAAATGGATTTGTATATCAGTGCCTCTTCTTGTGGCTTTGTGTAGAGGAATGTCTGTGTTTTGTAATGGTGCATGAGCAGCACAACTGACAGAAAGTAATAGCAAAGTCAGCATGCAGTACTTGATGAACGAGCTCCTCGGGAAGCTACATCCAAACTCAAACAGGCCGTAATATTACAAATGCAAAGTACTCGTCATCTGGTCTATCTCTTTATCGATTTTTAACAGAACACGGCCTGCCTGCATCACCGAATCAGCTCCAATAATGAAAAAGATGTTGCCGGCGTGGCAGATATGGCAGAGCTCTTTCTTGTGAGGCTTTGCTGCTTTGTCAGTAACATTTAAAGTAGGATTTTAAATATGGTGGTTCACTTCAGGGTATTTCGGTGGCCTGGACGCTACATGGACAGAAGGAGATAAAGAAGGGGCCAGTGGGAATGGGAGCATAAAATAAAGAAAAGATAGCATCCCCTCTCTGGAGCAATAAGCTGCCAGTGTTCCTGGCTCCACGTCAGCAAACCATTTGCAAAGCAGTGATAAGAAATAGGATTATATGCAAAGAAAGCAAGATGAATTCAGAACGGTAGAAATCTGTGAAGAGCTTACTTCACTCAAGGTCAGCTATATAGAGATACAGCGATTTAAACTATTGCACTTCATGAGTTCAATGTTTGCGCACATGTTTTCTTTGCATTACCCAGGGGCATGTTTCAGGGTCTGATTTGTGGGTGGTTGTTGCGAACAACTGACCTTTCATCATGACAGGAATAAACGCTAATGGCCATGTCAATTTTGACTTCTACTCTGTGGGAGGCACTACACGGTGAACAGACGAGGTCATGGCATGTTTGCAGCTCCGCTCTTCCAGACATTCACGCTCGCAGCTGTGAATACTAATGAGAGGTGTTATGTTGGTCAAAAGGCGTTTTAATTGGCAGCAGGGCTGCATGTGCCCTCGCTTTCTACTTGGCTCTCAGACCTCTGGCTTGGATAGGAGGGAAACTAATGTGATCTCTTGGCAGCAACTGAGTTTGACTCTGACATTTTAGACAGAACCCTGACTCAATTACAAATGTTCGAAACTTAACAACAAGAACAGACAGGAGCAGCACAAAGTAGTCCTAACTTGAATTAAAACTTCTTGTTGTTTTAACATAAGTAACATAGTTTCTTGTTTTCTTCTTTTGGCCATTTGGTGGCGGAAAAACTAAACTGTTAACACGACATTGATAAGTCGTCACATTTTGTGCTAGCGTGTAAGCAAGCAGTTGCCTATTTACTAGAGCTGTCAAAGTTAATGCGATAATAATGCCTTAATGCAGATTCATTTTAAAGCCACTAATTTATTTATTAATGCAGTCGATCTCTCGGAGGTTGAACACAGATTATGATAATCACATGCAGTTTGGGGCAAGTCATAGTCAAGTCAGCACACTGACACACTGACAGCTGTTGTTGCCTGTTGGGCTTCAGTTTGCCATGTTGTGATTTGAGCATATTATTTTATGCTAAATGCAGTACCTGTGAGGGTTTCTGGACAATATTTATCATTGTTTTGTGTTGTTAATTGATTTTCAATTATAAATATTTACATACATTTGCATGAGGCAAGCATATTTGCCCACTCCCATGTTGATAAGAGTATTAAATACTTGACAAATCACCCTTTAAGATACATTTTGAACAGATAAAAAATGTGCAATTAATCACGATTAACTTTGGACCATTGTGATTAATCGCGATAAAATATTTCAATCTATTGACAGCCCTACTATTTACACATCCAGCAGACATGGAGCAACATTAGCTCTCATCTGGAGTTGTGTTTCTTGCCACCTGATGTATGTTAGTCCATCAGTCACTCTCTTTTAACCTCTGTTTTTGTCTCCATCAGCTTCTGAGGGAAATATCTGTCTCTTTAAGCTGCTAAATGCTTTACTATGTTCACCAGCATAGTCGCTAACTTAGTCTGTTTTCCATGCAGGAAACGTACAGCATGTTTTTTTAGAGCTCTTTTGCAGAAAACATCTGCTTGCTGCTCAGAGCCAGCCCTGACCAATTTGGTGCCCTAGGCAAGATTTTAGCTGGTGCCCCTTGCATCACAGCCAATTCCACCACCAACCATTGTGTTCATACACTCACACAGAAACTGCATAGCTTAGATGTTAGATGCATAGATGTTGTAGGTTATTCCCCAAACACCTGCATAGTTTTTCCAACTTTTTAAGGTGGGAGTAACGTTAAGTGACGTTAACTCGAGCTATTTATTAGCTATTAGGGTGATGCGCTGTAGTGTCTAGAAGGGAACCGGCAAGTTGGGGAAATTTTCGCGAGATGGTCAAGGTTAGGCATTGATCTTAAATAGCTACGGTTAGGATAGGTTGCCGGGTAGCAAATCTGAAGAGAGTTTTTGCAAGTCTCTGCAGATCTCCGATCAGATTTTGCAATTTGCTAGACACGACTGTGCTGGGTTGATGCTGCAGGCAACCCAGAAAATAGAGCCTAGTTAATAGGCTACATAAACTCGGCTTTGCTGCTGCAGCTGCTGGAAACAAGGTTGCTTATAGCAGTAAAAGTAAATCAAAACAGTGAAGTTGCAAAAACCTAAATAATGAGCTGAAAGATGCTCAGAAAAACTGCAGAGTTGGGTGATAATTGGTTTTGGGTTTACCACTACAAGCGAGACCTTTGACATTGTGCTTCATAATGTGAGCTGCTGTTTACATAAGAATACTGATTAGTTAGCTTTAACAAAAGAAGAGATTACACCTCATATTAGAGGAGGTTATGTAGACACCGAATGGAAAGCATAATTGGCTCACCGGCATTGATCGAGAGCCATCGCAGCGCAGGTCATCATGGCCTTGTTTATTACAGGCAACTTTTTCCTCTATTGACAGAAATGACAACTGGGACAAACATCCCAACGCTAGACTGATATTATCTATTCGCCGTTTCACCGGTGCAATTTACTTCCAAGATGAGAATTGATAAGTCGTTTTTTACCATTACACATTTTTCGGGCAGTAGCAGTGCTTCCTGAGCTTTTCTGCATTTCTGGACAGGTTTTGAGAACTCATTACCTTCTCCCATCTGACAGCTCTACCTGAGGCGGCAGATCACGAGGGAAGTGAGACGGGAAGGGGCGCAGAGACAGGGTCAGCGGCAAGGATTTGCAATATAACAGAGCCCTACTGTCAAGGTTTTGTTAGTGTCTTTGTCATCCAGTGGCTGAAGAGGAGCCTTTGTGTCTGGCTGAGGGTCTAATGGGATGTTGACCCGGCCCCGTCCTGTCCGTCAAACATCATCAGTCTTGACAAAAGGAGTGAACGACAGGAGAGCAGTGTCCCCCTGAAAGCAATTCTTCCGTATATAAGAGAGAGGCAGGGGTGAGAGAGATGTTGACAGTAGACACTTGGGAGCCAATGGCTTAAAAAAGAAAAAAGCGGAAGAATATTAAAACCAATCTGTGCTTTCATCACACACACACACACACACACACATATATAGATATAACGGAACAGCAAATGACTGCTGGGTAATTACACTTAATGCTACAGCGTTCGACCAATTGGCCAGCGAGGGTTAAAAGGAACACTTACGCAATCTCTGGTGCGTTTGGGCAGCTGCATTAATGAAGTTCATCTGGGGCAGCGCATACTTAAAATAGCATACAGAAGCCGCCTGGTTGAAAGCATTTTATCATTTAACATAACAGCGTGGTACGGAAACTTGAGTGCAAAGAGCAGAAAAACAAGCTCTCCGAGATTGTTAGTATTGCAGGGGAGGTGATTGGCAAGTCAAAGAAACAACTGCAATATGTTTGACAATGTTGTGCACAGTTGCTAGACATAAAGCTACAGATACCTCACATCCACTTACACTCGCTGCTCCCGTATGGCTGTCGATTTAGGATCCCAAGAAGTATTTTATTTCCTATGTCATACAGGCATTGAACACAGAATGACTGCATCAGGGAACTCTTTCTCTAATATGCTACCAGCCCATTTACACTATAGTATATTGTATATGTGTATGTTTTTAAAGGACCGATGTGGAATTCAATATTCATTACTATGTTTTCATTATTGTATAATCACCTGAAACTAAGAATCGCTGTGTTTAAATTAGCTTAGAATGAGCCCTTCATATCTATATAGGTAGCGGGTCCTCTTCACAGAGTCCACCATGTTGCTCAGGCAACAACAGCTGTCAGTGTGCTGACTTGACTATGACTTGCCTAAAACTGCATGTGATTATCATAAAGTGGGCATGTCTGTGAAGGGTAGAATTGTGGGTACCCACAGAACCCATTTTCAGGTCAAGGGACCCATTTGAAAACACCAAATTTAGCGTAAGTTTGTAGCGTTATTTAGGCTCCTTCGCAACAAGCTAGTATGAAATGGTTGGTACCAAAGGATTCCTTAGGTTTTCTTAAGTTTGCCAGTATCTTCACTCTAGCTTTAAAATTGAGCCCACTACAACTTAAAAATCGCAAGTTGAGTTAATGCGTTAAAGAAATTAGTGGCGTTAAAACGCGTTATCATGTTGACTTTGACGTCCCTAGTTTATTTTAACCCAAACCATAATCTTTTCCTAAACCTAACCAAGTAGGTTTGTTGCCTAAACCTAAGGAGATTTCTGCCCAAAAGGGATTTCTGGCAAACTTCTGTCATGTGCACTTCGGTTGCTCCAAAAGTAGTGTTATTATGGTAAGGATGGCCTCTGAGCGAGGCAAACGGCGTTACCACGACTGATCTGCAACCACACGACTAGATGCGACTAAATCCTACACACTGACCCTTTAAAGGTGTGTTGTGTTATGTATATATGTATCTTTGCTGTACTTGAAAGGAGCTAAAGACAAATTCCCACTGAGGTGGACAATAAAGTCAATCTAATCTATTCTAATCTAATGTAATGAGCAAATGTTTTCATTAAGGATAAGTCAAGGTTTATGTGGTGCATGTCAACACTGTTTCTAATGAGGCGTCAGTAAAGTCATGGTTACATTGCTAGGCCTCAGCAGACATGAGGAATGTTGGACCGCCACCCTGTAGGACCTCTGTGGTGTCTCTCCTCTCTGCACTGAGAATCATGGGAATATAAAAAATAAAAAACCCGCCACATCTTGTACCTGCAAACGAGGAGCGATGGTGTCATGAATATTTATCCGCTGTCCTCCTCACTACGCTCCGGCAGCTCCCAGTGTGTCATTTATTTTGTGCAGGTGCATATCTGTCAGGAGCATCTCTGTTTTGCAGAGGTGAATGAACCTGTAATGTGGTACTTCATATTCTTCCGATCCGCACCACCTCTGTGGCAGTATGGCATTAGATAGTCGATCAATCATGCCAGTAAACCATCCATGAGAAGGCCAGTGTCAATAAAGGAGGAGGAGCATGAAATGAAAAATTCATCTTAAAAAACACTCCTGCAAACAACTATTTGGCAGTGCACTTTGCCTTCCATTTTGTTGTCTATTTCAGCAGTATAAAACATCCGTGGTAAATATCAGGTCTGATTCAGCCCCTCTGAATAGAAGAAATGTTTCTTTCTTGGCTCCGATTTTTGAACTAATCCTGAACAATCAAGGGAGAAGATTTAGAGCAGGAGAAGCAGAGATTAACAATAATCTCCACTAACAGTAGCCTTGATGGACCACCTTGATCTTTATTAACACATAATTATAATATCACAGTCAATATTTCTCCCTATGTCTACATAGAAGACAAACAGCTAAATCTACCGCTGTGTTAAAATTCATGTGGGATGAAAGGTAGAGATGGGAAATATTGCCATGTTCACAACTGGAGAGCGTTCTCGTCACTGGTCAACAGGACGGTAGTATGATGGTAGAGTCATGTGAGAATATAGCTGAATGTATAGCCTAACTATATCCATTTGAATTTAATTATCTTAATTAAAGTGGCATTAGGCAGAATGTTTTTGGCATCATTGGGCAAAAATCCCATAATAACCTTTCAGCATATTGTAATTCAAGTGTTCTGTGAGAAAACTAGACTTCTGCACCTCCTCATGGCTCTGTTTTCAGACGGAGGCAGCTGTCAATCACTCGCAAACGCCGATCAAACGGTCAAAGTAGGCAGCGCTGATTACCTGTCTCATGCACGACTGTCAGGATATAGTGACCTATAAAATTAACCTTTTTAATCACATTTTCTCCATTTCTACCCACTGCAGCTTTAACAGACCTTGGTTGCTTGATTCTTTGGAGGTTGTTGAAAGTCATTCTGGGAAATGGAGGAAATCCACTGACTGTATCTGGCTCTGCCTTTGCATTACAGTTGATATTAATAAGGTTTCTCTTTGTCTCGATGATGTCCAAATTCTGATCTGATCTCGTTATGAAAATGAGGTGGTTGGAGCTGGCTTACTTTTTAACAAACACTGAATCGATGTGGGATACTCTTGAGGGGTTGCTGTGACGTGCAAGGCAAGGGACACACGGTACAGAGAGATTGCCAAACACTACTCTTCGGGAGCCTTGCCAACTTGGCTAACGTTGCTGCTTTTCCAGTCCTGTAAGAAGCTTGGATAATCTTGTAGTGCTGCTGTATGGACTTCATTGCAGGAGAAGGGCTCGTCTGCAGCTTTTTGTTGGACAGCTTGAGATGGACACTGCTTCCCAACCCTGAGACAGTGATCATACACTCAGGACATACAGTGCGTCATAGATTGTGATCTATAAGTCACATGAGAACAGCACATTGATGTTTAAATTAAAATGTTGCTGACAGGGATCCAGAGGGCATCTCTTGGTCTATTAAACTCTTCCCATCAGTCACTTCCTCTCAATCAGTCATTGCAAAGATTGAAGTGGATGGCTGTCATGGTGATTACTATTCATGAGTGGAGACCACACAACCACCGTCTCATTTACATGTTTGCAAATCGTTCTCCACATATAGCATCTCTAATAGGAGTGTGTTATTGTCTGGTTAACGCACACACACACACACACACACACACACACACACACAACATGGAGAGTTTCTGTAATATTTGCCCCGGTTGACGCAGGGACCGGTAATGGCAGGGTGCTTGCTTTCTGCTTTTAAGCAATTAAATGTTAAAGTGCCTCTGTTTTTTTGGCTTGCTGCTTGTTGCTGTGGTTTTGCCACAGCTTTGCGAGCCGTGCACAATTCAAAAGCTGAAGGCTCCTGCAGAAAGAAAGGTAGATAATGTGAGAACGAAAGAGAGTGCCTCTCCGGCAGCCTGCATTTATTGCCAGACCTGTCCTTCACAGAGACACTTCACAATAACACCTGTTGCTGCCAGGGCTGTGTGTGTTTGTGTTTGTGTGTGTGTGTGTACAGCGTGAAATCATTGAATACATCGACTATTATTCTGAAATTAAAAAAAAAAATCACTGCCAATGTGATCACACATAAATTACTTTAACCCTTTGATCTACATAGATGCAATTCAGTACACTGCAACAGCATTTTATGTTAAATACGCCTACTTTTAATTTTACTTTTAATTCTCAGGAAAGAAAACTAAATAATTTTCCCCTCTGGCATAAACTAATATTCATCAGTTTTCATTAATTCAGTTATTATTTGCCCCTGCTTGAGTATTTCTTTCTTGTAGTACTCTCCATCTCTCACTCACTGAAGACCCTTTCAGACACAATGCAATAGCTCTGATACCCGTTTTTTCCACTGACTTGCATAGCACAAGTCAGTGGAAAAAACATGACAGGCACGACAGCTTTGCCGCGATGTGTGGCGAGCGCAGCTCAAACCGCGCCGAGGAGTCGCATGCAGCTCTCCTCAGCCAGGAAAAGACATTTGGTGTAGCTCTATTGCCGTCCGGGTGGAAGCTGTAGGGCTTATACACGCTGTACAGTGCCAGAAACATGTTGAGATAGCAAAAGGAAAAAAAGGTGTGAAAAATTCATAAACTGGGAGAAATGCGAGAGAACTGTGACCTCGGGAGGAAACCGGGAGAAGGCAAATGAAAAACCAGGGAAAAGCAGGAGGGTTGCCAAGTATGGTCACTGTTCACCAGGTGAGGCCATGACAGATTTCCTCCTGCGATGTAAAACATTCAGTGAAATAAGGAAAATTTACTTTGACAAGTTCAACTCTGAGATGTAAAATTTCAAAGGTCTTAATGACCTCTAAAACTTAAAAACACTCCTAGGAGTATTTTCAATCATAGGGTCTATTTTCAATCATAGGGTCTTCATTCGGCCTGAATGAAATGATTGGATGAGCTTGTAACTGTCCTGTGACAGCCGCAGATAACAGATTTTTTTTTCCCTTTTTTGTCATAGCATTTTGATTTATTAATTGTTGTTGGGATATAATGAGAATTTCAACAATTATAACAAAAAAAATGTTTTTGAAGACAATTACCAACTCTATCTTTAATGTTGCGTTAATGTTGTGTTAATATTCATATCACTGTTATTATATACTTTTGTATTTTGATGCTTTTGGCAACATTGTTCTTGAAACGTTCATGCCATTAAAGCCCCTTTGAATTTGAGAGTTACACACACAGCTATTCTCGTGGGAGACAACAACAGAAGGTTTTTGAGAAGCTTTCAGAAAGTTCATATTATTCTCGACGGCAGAACTACTTGGCCTAAATTATACACTGATACTGAGAACGACCGCGCCGGCCAGATAATGAAAGAATAAGTAACTAATTGAAAGTTAGGGTAACAAGATGAGTTTTGAGTTTGGATTTAACGGCCTCGTCAGAATCAGACTGTCTGATAATTGTTCCAGAGGAATGGGGCCCGATAGTAAAAAGCCCTTTGGCCTGTTGGCTCATTTTAAACTCTGGGGGCAGACAGGAGAGTCCTGATTGGAGTATAAGGTTTAAGGAGATCAGAGATGCAGGAAGGGGCGTGTCCATTTACAATTTTGTTAGTCATCAGCGACACCTTTAAGTTTTATCCGACATGGATAAGGAGCCAATGAAGGAAAGCTAAAACTGACCAACTATCCATTCATATACACACATTTGTGATATTTCTTAGAATATGTAGACCTTCACCTTTTTTTACGACATGTAGAGTACCATTCAAATGCAAAATGATGGTATTTTTATGTAGCTTGACAGAAAATAACAGTGCATGGCATAGCTAAGACATGTAGCGTCAAGGCTTGTAAATAAAAGGAGTGGAAATGGAGTAAAACTGCCAAGTTAGAAGGGATAAATACAAAAGAAGGAAACACAGATGGGTAATGTTTGTTGTTGGAGTGATATTTAGTTTGAAGCCGTAACATAAAACTCTTTAAACCGGATAGTGCGAGAAAACATATTGCAGCTCATCATCATGCTAGTACATTTGGTTCTAAATTGATGCGCTTGGCTAAGAAAATGCATCCTGCATGGTAGTAAACTGGCTCCATCGATGTATAATTAGCAAGTATATCTACTGCAATGCTATTTTTGCAGTGCGTCTGTGTATGAGGGTTAATGAGTCATCACTTATCAGTCCTCTCTCTCTTTGTGTCTCCTCTCAGGTGTTCACCAGGTATGGGAAGTGCTACATGTTCAACGCTGCAGAGGAGGGGAAGACGCTCCGCACCACCATGAAGGGTGGGACGGGAAACGGTTTGGAGATCATGCTGGACATTCAGCAGGACGAGTACCTACCGGTGTGGGGGGACACAGGTAGGCATGATCGCCTTGCTCACCTGTCCTGCTTAATTTGAACAGATCAGAAACTTCACGTCCCTCATGCCACCCTCTTCCAAACTTCCTTCCTTTACTCAAGAAGGAGCCAGTGGCCCACTCCTAATTTCCACACTCATAGACTTTGAGGCACGTTCCCACAAAGTCCGTGAGGGTTTAGGGTTTAGTGTCCAACTGTCAAATCATCAAGTCCTTGAGGGCTCTCTCGTGGACATTTTGAGCCCTTTTATGAAGACTTTCCTTAAGTCCGCATTTCTGCAGACTTTGCCTGAAGCCCAGAGGCGTACAAAAAAGAGAAAAGAAAAAGGTAAACAAAGAGGACAGCACATTGGTGTTCACGAGGCATATCTAAATGTACATTTAAATAAAACCGTACCATTAAGATGGTAAGTAAAAAACACATGAAATCAGAATAATGCAAGCATTAGACTATATTACACACCAGGTTTATTCATGAACCATTTCTTTTAATTTTGCTTAATGAAGTTAACAAAAACAAGTAAATAGATTTTTGGACATTTCCCCTTAGGAATGTAATGCAAAAGCCTGGAAAACGTTCAAATAGGCAGTAAAAACCCACAATTGGCATCGTCAAGGTAACGTGATATATCGCCGCAAAGTGCCATCCCTTTCGTATTTATACCATTTCAAGCCCTTGCAGCCTTTCACACTCAATCTACCAGGTGAGTCAAGTCCCTGAGGGTTCAAAAGTCATCTTGTCAAATGTAGAACGTAACATGAAAGGGAAAAAGAAGGGATAAAAATAATAATAATAAGATAAAATGATTAAAGAAAGTAGATAAATAGAAAATTAAATTAAATAATAAGAGAGAAAAAAAGTGTATGAAATCAGATAATGATGAATGATGAAAGATAATGATGTCATATTTTCGACTTGTGTTATAAAAATCCCTGTTGCCAGGTAACTGTCAATAAATACAAGGCTTGTTGCGCTTCCAGAAATAGACAATGATTATGTGATTTCTGTACGTCAATAACAGGTTAGGAACAAGATGAGGATAAGCAGCAAAATAGATTAAAACTTTTAGAAAGTTTCTGCTCATAAAGTCGAGAATACCACATCTCTATTTATAGACCGTTTCCTTCGTCAGCTACTGCGTTAACAACCATAGCAAAAGGAAATACAAAGAGGCCCATTTAGAATGCTTATTTTGTCAAGTTTAAAAACGTCTTTCTCCTCGTCTCAACCATGTAATCCCTCCACCACTAATTTGTTGTTACATTGAGTGCCTTTTACCTCAGCTCTCGAGGTTGCTGGATTGCATCCTGTATTTTAAGTGGACCCATACAGAGGCGGCACTTCAGAGTTATCCGCCCTATGAGTCAGCCCTTCCTGTGTTGAACACTTGCTTCCCTCCAGGCTAGCATAATGTTTGTACTCCGCCGAGCCTACTTTTGTCATTCCCACAGACACTGTGTTGTTATAAATGAGATTCAAGCTCTCGGCTATCACATAATGTCACAAAAAAGACATTTTTACACAGATTGCAACACCTTATTTACTACAACGGTATCTCACCTTGCTGCCCTCTTTCTATCTCTCCCCCTATCTTTAGTATATTGGCATACAATGGAAATATATATCCAAACTGAAATACATAAACATCATAGTCTCAAAGTGAATAAAGTATTTAAAACTCCTCCAATTGTGTCCCACACTCAGCCTCTGGGCCACAAACTAGTTTTTCATTCACATTATTTGATTTAGCCGTAATTAACACAGTGTCCTCCTGATGAAATCACTTCAGGGACACTTTTCATACCAGAAACTCTTATTTAATTATAAATCAAATATAGTTCCAGAAATGTTTTAAGATGTGTGAGATGATCTTTATTTAATGGCCCTTAAACAGCCACAAATAGCTTCTTGACTATTATACATCAAGGGAAATCTTGTTATTGCTATTGTTAATGATTATTCTTTTTGTTGTTTTGTATTTTAGGGTGTTTTCATATTAGGTACTATTGATTTGTACCGTGTCTGAGTATGATTGCCCATCCCTTCTCCACTCCCCCGCCGCTCAGCTTTCACATTAGTAAAGTTTTTCCGTAGTCGAGTACACTTACGTCATCATCCACGTGTATTTCTTTATGTTGAGATCAGCTGTTCCAGTGGCGGAGCATCATAAAACACTTCATTCAAACTTGACAGAAACAATAGCACACCGACACGTCATCGTTAGTCTTTCAATCAATCACCAACTCTGGTTTGGTCTAAATAAACCCTTATTTCACAGAGTTTGATGTGAAAGCATGCCAGCTCTACACTCTGTTCCCCCCCGCTGTCTGTCTGTCTCTCTGTCTGCTGAGCGGATGAGCAGCACTCGTTCTTCGGAGACAGACCATTAAGGTAGCTAAATAAAATAACAAACATCGCCCAACACCATCGCCTACTATTGTTTTGTATTTTAAGGAACCTCTCGCCTGCCTTCCTGCTTTATCAATCATGGTCATGCAGTTCAGAGATGAGATTGACGCATGCTGTGAGCATATACAGATTTTGGAGGAGACCATGAACCGTACTCCAGACCACCTTTTCAAGTGGACTTGAGTACGGATCGACGAACCGTGCCCGGGTACGGTACGGAGCGTTCACACTAATCAAACTAATCAAACTAACTGGAATTCTGGGTCAAGTGTGCTTGGATCCGGGCCCGGGTCCCTGATGTGAAACCCTCCTTAAATAGTGTTCTTTTATTACTGTTCCTACTGGTTTGTCTTTTTTAAACAAACAGTGTGTAGCATTAAGGGGGATCTATTGGTAGAAATGGAATATAATATTAATAAGTATGTTTTCTTTAGTGTATAAATCACCTGAAACCAAGAATCATTGTGTTTTCGTGACCTTAGAATGAGCCGTTATTAGGGAGTAGGTCCTCTTCACAGAGCCAGCCGCCATGTTTCTACAGTAGCCCAGAATGAACAAACCAAACACTGACTCTGGAAAGGGCCATTTGCGTTTTCACATTTACGCTTCAGTCACACAGGAGAAGTTTCAGTTGGTTGCGATCTGCAACCTCGACGCCAGATGCTGCCAGATCCTACACACTGCACCTTTAAAGTATTGCATTGTTCTGAGCCTAATGCTCAAGGATTTGCCTACTCAATCGCTAAAAAAAGCTGACTTGTGGAGTACTGGCACCTTTATTAGTCCACTTTAAGAACTTCTGAGGACTTGTCAGTGATTATAATGCAAATTCTAAACCCTTTCAAGTCAAACACTGGAGCCTCTTTGATAATCTTCATTAGAAAGTAGGTCAGCTTTGCATTATCCTCCATACTGATGTGTGCACTAGAGATCTAGTTAGTGGCTCAGATTGAGTGTTTTTAGGGAGGCGCGCTGCCTGAGTGACTCCACAGTGGAGCTCATTGAATGGCCGGCTCACGTCTGAACCAGTGAAGGGCCAGACGGGGGAGTTCCCAGAGCAGCTAGCCAAACTACGAGCAGCCCAGCAGATGGACGTTATTTACTCTAGGCTCAACTTAAAGAAGATCTATCATCTATAAGTCAGCGTCCTATCAATCGTCCTCATGTTCTTCTATGGACAGCAGGTCCCTCAGCCCCGTGTCCTGAACTCCTCTTGGTTGTATTTCAGTTTGAACAGACTGTACTACAGCCACCATCCTGTCAGCATGTAGAGCTTCGTCTCCTAGCAGGAGGCAGTTTCCAGTGCCCTTGTTTATCCCTGTGTGGTTTAATTAGCCCAGATGAGCTGAGTCAGCCTCAGCAGGGAGCTGTGTTTCCTCAACTGCGCCAGGTTTCTACACTGTGCCGACATGATGGACACACTGCACAGGGACTCCTCTCCCATCTCCTGCCACCAATTACCTTTTTTTTTCCTTCCAATAACCACACCTTATCCCTTCCCTGTGGCGTTTCTTATTGTCCATCATCCAGAGGCCAGCAGTCGGTCTATGGGGATCTATTAGCACATTGGGAGCTGTAGGGGAGCCATAATACTCCTCCTCACTTCATCATGACGGACAAACAGAAAAAAACATGGTGTGAAAAATGAACAAGATGGATATAAGTTTGAGTGGTGGGAGAAAACAGATGGCCTGTTGCCTGGATACCCAGCTTTCTCTCCTCACTGTGTTGCTGACTGAATTGTTCACTGATAGAATGTATTGGATGTGTCTTCCATCCATACTTTGGCTGTCTAGAAAATATTTTCTCAAGTAGTCACACAAAGGGCACCAGAAAATCAATCTAATCGATCGGGACTCTAAATCAGACTTTGTTTGAACACAAGTCGTGTTGTTGTTCTTTAAGTTTCTGGCTAGACTGCAGAGGGCCAGCTTTACAAACGCAAAAGTCTGTCACTGATGGCTCACGTCCACAGGGGCGTTTTTTCCCACTAGATACAACCGCAACCAACATGGCGGCTTGTTTGGAAACTTTCTTCTCTTATATCACGAGAATAGTTCACCGAAACGTGTTTATGAAAACATTTTATGGGAGAAATAAGCCATGCAGTTGCTGAATCTGTCTTTATTTTGGATTGATAATGCTTAGCTTATAAAGTCTCTAGGGAGTTTCCACAGGCGCCGAGGCGCATCAGACGCCCCTGATTTGCATATAGTAGCCTAGACCTCAAATTTATACAAATGAGGAGCGGCCAACGTGATGCCCCGTGTCTCGAATCGCGCCACCACGCTACCAGAATGCATTGCACTGCTGCTTATATAAACAATGAATGGGAAGTGTGGAAAGGACGGAGGCTGTGGACGTGTGCCATGGGTGACTGACTGAGTGATGAAGTTACATGATTGGTCGACCGAGTGTTTGAGTCTAGCGTGACACGTCCGGCTCACGAAAGTTGGATCAAGCTGTCAAACTAAGGGATCTAGTTTTTAAATGAAACAAGACTCAGCAGCGGCATAGCCTATTTCTCGCTTAAAATGTTTTCAGAAGTAGATTTTGGTGGATTGTTTAGACGGAATAACAGAAAGTTTATGAGCAGGCCGCCAGAAAACCAGGGACCAATCAGGTGCATTCAACGATAGGGTACGTCACCGCTTGACCGTCCACTTGAGTGGAGCAGCACATCTCCTAGTGTCCTCGCCAGACCTGGTGGACATGTACCGCTGGATTTAACATTATAAACATGCCAACTGACTATTTGTGTAACAATTTAGCCGCAAATTCACAGACTGACCCTGAACGGTCCAGATATATACTCGTTTCTGACCGAGTCTTGTTTTATTGTATGGATGCCGGCTGAGAGAGAGAAGAGCTAGAAACTTTGGTTCCACAGATTCCTTCTTCATCTCTGTGAAAACATTTTTACAAGCTTCTTATTTTTATGATTGCTAATTTCAGAAATGCTTAGAGTAGTAATTATAAATGAATTAGAAATACCTCCCACCACATGCACACTTTATTTAGGAAACATTTTTTTCTTGCATCTGTGAACTTGAGCACACAGACTTTCAAATCTTTTAATTTTTTTTTCAACTCCTGCTACGCATCAACCTTTTCTGAAAAGTCATCTGAAGTTGCAGCGTCGGGCAGGCCTCCTCTTCGGCATCAGATTCGTCAAGCAGTCTTGATCAAAGTAGTCTGTTTGCACATTCAGCACCCACCACATGTCAGCCTTCAGCAGCAGAGCTACAAAATGTTTGCAGTGCGGAGGAAAAGCCCTTCAAACACATCACAGCCTGAGAAACTGTGATGACATTCTACTTCCATTTCTTCTTAAATCAGAGACTAACATGTACAGAAACTAAACTATAAAAACCTCACTGAGTTCCCAAGCAACCAGGAACATCGTGCTCACCCACTGTGTCTATTTTTAACAGCATCGTTCGAGGAGTGATGCAGAATGTGAGAGATATGCGAAGATTTATTAATTTATTGAACTCTGTTTTATCTCCTCTCTTAGAGGAGAAATTAGACAGACGCATGCTACATGAAGATCTATAATATCTCCCTTATCTCATCACCGGCTTTATGTCTCCTTCTGTTTTCTGTTTTCCGTCATCCATCATCTGAGATTTTGGCTCCCATTTTGTATGGCAAACAGGCAAGTAAAGCCCGACAAGCATTTCAGTGCAGTGCTAAGATCTTGCCGTGGCTCTGCACTCTTTGTGTCTGCCGTTATTAAATCAAAGCCATGGTGAAAAAGCACTCTGAGAGGCACCTGAAAGGAGCAGACGAGTGTTTGTTCAACAACAGGTTAAACCAACTGCAAAGCTGAAGTGGAAAGTCCTTGATCTTTTTATCTTTTCTACTTGTGTCCCTTTGCTTTGAGGTGTTTGGTCAGTGGGATGTGTTTAAGCCAAACTATTGCTTTGGCCTGTTGGAAACTTGTTCTTCTTTTAGTGCTCCAGACAGTTTCTTACATTGGTGGAGACAAATGGCAGAAAGAGGTTACTATTTAATTTTTAAGCAGTATCCTGAAATCTTTAATTAATGCTGGAGTTGGTGAACTTCAACTGCAGAATCACGAGTGACACGAGCTGCCTCCGTGGTGCTCATTTGCTTCTGTGTAGAGGACATTTTCTTTCATTTTCAGTCTTGTTGTAAATCATGTTTTGTCTCTGTGGCTGCACAAAGTAAATTTGTACCCAACAGCAAAATTACAATAATACGATTTTGTGCAAATTGGAAACATCTTAGCTTGGCATGATGTCTCTGTTGGAGCCTCAATTTGTGAGATTGGTTTATAATTTTACATAAACATTTGCCTAATCTAGGCTTCTTCACAATATCTGAACTACTAAATTTAAATTAGGATAATGCATAATCTATAGGCTGTATATAAGAAGTGGATGTACAGTAGTAACCGTGACATCATCCATTGGTTTGTGGACTGCCTTTTTGAATCCTCAGCATTTTGGCCGTCGCCATGTTGGTGTTTTGCAACCAGAAGTGACACGAGAGGGTGGAGCTAAGTACAACCAAACGCTGAATAAGGTGAATTAGGCGACCAAAATGGTTATAATTAACTTTCATGAACAAAATACACACTGTGCAAGGGTTAAAGTTGTGAGACGAAAACACGAACAACAAGTTTAAAAACAAGCTTCTAAATTGACCTTGTGGTGAGGCTCTCCAAGGTCAACTAACTGTAAAACTGAAGTGTGTGTCAGTCCTTGTTTGTGTACTTAATGTGTTGTTGTTTTTTGTGAATAATATGACATTTAGTTTTATAAAAAAAAAAAATGTTACAGCAGAAAGTTGATTTATAATATAACAATAACAAACTACTCAGAGGAAAGTAAATACATTAGGGAAACGTAAACACACAGAGTAAGGGTTAAGTGTGTTATTTTTTGGACTTTATGAATTATATCTTTTTCTTTTTCTTTATAATCTCATTATTACTTGATGCTTTGGTAATAATGTCCTTGTTATGACAATTGAATTGGAAGGATCATACAGTTATGGAAATCTAGTCTGCAGCCAGGCTGTACTTAGTCAAAGCGGTCCTTTGGGTAAATGTTAACATCGGTATGTTATGTTTACCATGTTAACCATCTTTAACCATCACTAAACACAACGTCCAGCTGAGGCTGATGGGAATGTCATTCATTTTGTAGGTGTTTGATCATAAACCAAAGTATTGGACAGATTATACTGTTGACCTGATGATGGTCGGTAGATAAAAGGAGTCGGTAGGATTCATCTTCTGGGGAACATGAATGTCTGTACAAACCTTTATGGCGAGCTGAGATGTAGGACCAATAAATATAACATAAAAACAGACAAGTTTACCAAACTGTCATTCAGTAAGTATAAGGCAGTATTTAAGTCAGTGCTTGCAGGTTAAATAGTAATAATAATAATTCATTTTGGCCCATCAATTTTCCATAAATAATGCAAATAATAAACAATAGATAACAATAAGGCATTCAATTAAATAGGGAAAAAGAGAAAACAAAATCAAAAATTGTTGACCAAAAAGGTGTAGGCTGAAGCTTAACCTTATTATACCCATTTTTACATAGCATATTCTAATAAGCAACTCAGTCACTGCTAGGTTTAGACTATACAAAAACAAGACAAATCAAAAACAGAAACAATAACAAAGATCCAAATGTTTCATACACAATAATAATCATACTTCTGTTTTATACATGTTTACCACCTTATTTCTTTTTTAAATTGATTTTCTTTATATTTGTTCTTACAAATATGTTTTTTGTTTTTTTTAAAAACATCCCTATTCCCCTTAATTCATAGTCATAATATTGCTGGTAATTACGTAAATGTATAGACACTTCTTGAGGACATGTTACGTTTACTTGCCAACAGCTGACTCCATCTTCATGTGGTCAACACTCTCACATCAAACACACAATATAGACCAAGCCTGACATGTATGAATGAATGTGACACAAATTGTGTGAAATGTGAGATGAGAGGAAGGAGAGGAAGGAGAGGGGGGCTGGTGTTGATGATAAACAGGCCTGCAGTTGTATGTTGTATGTCAGGCAGGTGGAGATAGGAAGGCACAGAGGTGTTTTCATTACAGTAACAATCCTATACATTAACTCAAACCCTGCAACAACCAGGATGAATCACCAGATAAGATGTGACATTTCTTATTTTATTTCAAACATACGTATATCAACACTCCGGTATTTCACAGACCAAGTTTCTCATTCACCCCAGTCGATCCTCTCCTCTCCCTCTCATGTTCTCTCCTACAGCGAAACACTTGGAATGCTGAAGGAGAACGGAGGTGAAGTCGGAACACCTCCTGAATTTATTCACTGTCACACAAAGCAGCGAGATCTAAGTTATGATTGTAGCAGCGCAACAGATAGCATTGTAATTCAGTCCGCCTCTCTTACTTTGTTGAGTCAAATGAGTGAAATAGTGGTGATGAAACACATAGCAACTACAAATATATGCCATCTTTGATTCAGCAGGTGGTCAAAAAATCCATAAAGTTTTATCGTCTGTCCGGCCCTGTCTGTCTCTTTACCAACCCTCCCAGTGTCACTGTCATTCGGGATGCGCATGAGTGTGCTGCGTACGTGTTGGCCAATCACAACCAAGTAAATTTGTGCTTACGTCATAGACTCCGCCGTAGTTTACTCCATCGCTACTGTTGCAGCTGTAAAATGGTGGATATATTGTTTTGAGCGTCACAACCACCGCAAAAGGACTTGTTTCACTATCAGAATTGGTTATGGTTGCAATAAAATATATGTAATTACATTACCCCCCACCCCCTAACTGACTGTTGTATATACTGTGCTAACGTATTACTAAATGTATGATATCTTACGCTAAGTTATTCCTCATTTTTCATGTGTTTTCCTACGAATGTCCAGCAACACTTGTCACAATTTCCGCTTGTTACATGCATACAATCTTTTCAAAATAAACTTCCGTCTTCACAGGAAACAACTTGGTTAGGTTTAGGCGACAAAACTACTTAGTTATGTTTAGGAAAAGATCAACTTCATTAGGTTTAGGCAATGAAACTACTTAGGATTAGGAAAAGATCGACTTCATTAGGTTTAGGCAACAAAACTACTTCATTAGGTTTAGGAAAAGATCAACTTCATTAGGTTTAGGCAATGAAACTACTTAGGTTTAGGAAAAGATCGACTTCATTAGGTTTAGGAAAAGATCGACTTCATTAGGTTTAGGCAATGAAACTACTTAGGTTTAGGAAAAGATCGACTTCATTAGGTTTAGGAAAAGATCAACTTCATTAGGTTTAGGCAATGAAACTACTTAGGTTTAGGAAAAGATCGACTTCATTAGGTTTAGGCAATGAAACTACTTAGATTTATGAAAAGATCTACTCCATTAGGTTTAGGCAACAAAACTACTTCATTAGGTTTAGGAAAAGATCGACTTCATTAGGTTTAGGCAATGAAACTACTTAGGTTTAGGAAAAGATCGACTTCATTAGGTTTAGGAAAAGATCGACTTCATTAGGTTTAGGAAAAGATCGACTTCATTAGGTTTAGGAAAAGATCAACTTCATTAGGTTTAGGCAATGAAACTACTTAGGTTTAGGAAAAGATCGACTTCATTAGGTTTAGGAAAAGATCGACTTCATTAGGTTTAGGCAATGAAACTACTTAGATTTATGAAAAGATCTACTCCATTAGGTTTAGGCAACAAAACTACTTCATTAGGTTTAGGAAAAGATCGACTTCATTAGGTTTAGGAAAAGATCTACTTCATTAGGTTTAGGCAACAAAACTACTTTAGTTAGGTTTAGGAGAAGATCGTGGTTTGGGTTGAAATAACTTAGGAAGTGGAGTAACGTAAGTACAGGAGTTATGTGACAAATAAATCAACGTTGACTTCTTGTTTCATACGGGGTACGAACACCGGTCTCATGGGTGAAAGTCTGGTGTTTTTCGACCCACCTTTTCACCTCCACCTCCTCCCTACGCTGCGTTTTTCACTCTTCATACGTCCTGGTTCATGATTTTGTGGAATACATGCCAATTGAATTTGTGGGACAAATACAAATTTCAGTGCATATACCTTTCATAGGTATAGCAACGAACGGTGTTTGAGAATAGCCTGACTGTACATATGTATCCCCTAGTGGATAAGTCCAGGGCTGAATTTCTGTCCCAGTGCACCCCTGGATTCATCTGAAGCTCAAGGGCAGAAATAACAAACATTGTTATCCACTATCCTCTTGATTATCTTTTGATACGGAGAGCTGAACTGGAGCACAAACAAGCACAACGAGCCCTGTTTGCTCTGATCTCCAACTCACACACACACACTTTCTCATTGTTACTTCAAATAGACAGATATTGTGTGCCAATATGAATATCTAATGTTCACTCTCAGCGAAGAGATCATTGTCTACGACTCAAGATTTATCTATAGGATCAGTGTATGTTTGTATCGTCAGTGATATGTTTACATAAGCATTTATCTGGGCATTTGATTCGAGTATAAGAAGCCAGTGTAATGCACTAAATGTGGACGTTAATTAGAGCTGAAACATGTCGATAAGAATAGTCGATGAATAGATTAGACGATGGAGTCATATTTCAAGCTTCTCTGTTGTAAAGATCTGCTGCTTTCAGAATATCTCTGGGTTTCTGACTTATTATCAGACAGAGCGAGAACCTCAGTGTACTTCAGCTGTGTTAGGTCTTTTCATACCTCTTTTTTCTCTTGCTGTGTTATGTCACGTTGTTCACTTTGAAAAGCATGTCCATGACATTTTCAAAAATCCATTTCAAAATTATTTAAAGGTAGATTTTCATATCAGTGTGGATCTTTTGTTCATCTTGAATGTCACCTGTAATTGATGAAAGCAGAAAGCTTTTCAAATTCAGCCGATATTGACTGAGAAAAATACTCATATTCAGTCTCTTCTCCGTATTTCTAAGTTTACCCAGCATTCGCGGCAAAAGATCTGACATCAAGTCCAATATATATCCATCCAATATATTAGCATGTGGATGCTTGTTTTACAGCGAGCACTTTGGTTGACAAATGTTCAACACAACAGCTGAACAAATAGATTATTAATAGAAATTGTTGTGCAACAGGGAAGTGTCAGTTGAAACAGTCACCATATTATGTTAGTGCTGCTAATTGTTTACCAAGAGCAACAAAGCTACGTTTACAACAATGTAACTACAGAAAATGGCATCTTTTGAACGTCTGCCTATACCATTCAATTCAATTCAATACAATTTATTTTTGTATAGCGTCAAATCACAACAGAAGTTATTACAAGACGCTTTATATATAGAGCAGGTATTAGACCGTACACCATAGTTTAGAGACCCAACATGATCCACCAAGCGCGCTGTGGCCAGGAAAAACTCCCCGACTACTGGGAAGAAACCATAGACTGTATATAAAGAAGGACGATGCATCTCCACTACTTCCCACTGTACAGAAGTGAAGCCAAAATATCCTGGATACAGGAGCTGACATTTTGAGATTTTTATGTCATTTGGAGCCAGAGTCTGCGCAGTAGTGATCTGACGATGGAGCCGCGATATCAAGGTCACCCACCAGAATCTCACCCCCTTTTTATAGCATCAAATAACTAATGAAAACCCAACTTATCAGAAAATGTAACACTTGAAGATACATCAGCGTGATAAGAACTACCTAAAATGTCAGAAACCATCTTTGGGATAAATTTATTTGACATCTGCTTTGACTTTTTAGTTTGGCCCATGTCCCATCCTCTAACATGAAGGAGGCGGGATTTATGACCTATACTGCCGCCAGCCACCAGGGGGCGATCAGGATGTTTTGGCTTCACTTTTGGGGAACTGTCATGCTGTCCATCTTTATAGTTTATGGCCTATACACATAGTTGTTATGTTAAGGGATAAAATAAATGTTATTTTATCTTTTTATTATTATCAACACATTCTCCAAAAGACCAAAACTAACAATGAATACATGCTACTAAGTTATTGCATGTGCAGTCACAGACTGAAAGCTTAACCTCTTATAGAGCTCCACTGTCATACAAATACCATTAAAAACACACTAAAGAGACAAACTTGGCGACATATTCCTTTATCACAATGAACAGCTGATGTAGTTAGTGCCTATATTTTCATGTTGTGCAGACGTCACTGTGCAGGCTCAGGCATACAGTTCCTTGTTTACACTGTGTAGTGTTTGTTGTAATGAAGGCATATGTCACCCAGTGCAACAGTACGGCTCTTTTATGTGTTTTGGATTGGTTTTGGACAACAGTGGCTAATTATGTAAAATGATATGGCTGCTAATGGAGCATTAGTCCAACAATTATTATAGGACATTTAGTTTGATGGCATTTGTTTTCCTCTTACAATGGCATTAACAGCTAAAATATGACAGTTTATGATGAAATGATGGGTTGATGAAAGGTTTCCTTTAGTGTGTAATCAGCTGAAGATAAGAGTCCTAGTTTTTGTTAGTTTATAATGAGCCGTTTATATCTTCATAGGGGTTCTCTTCAGGGAGCCGGTCGCTGTGTTTCTACAGTATACCCAGAAGAGCAAAACCAAACAATGGCTCTCGAGAGGGCTATTCACATTTTCACCTTATCGCCCAACATCAGTTGGGCTTCACTGATGCTCTTGTGACTGAATGGGAGCAAATCCCTGCAGCCAGGTTTCAAAATCTGGTGGAAAGCCTAGAACCAGAAGGGTGGAGGCTGTTATATACGTTATTGTAATATGTTCAGCAATCCACTGCCTTGGAAAAATGTTGCGCTGCAGTTGCCTTTCCCTGTGTGTACAGCTAATGATGCCAATTCAAGTAAACGTTGTTTGTGCTAAATACACAGACAGCTAATAGTTTCATAATGGTACAGCTAACTCATTATGAAAGACAACTCACAGAGCTGGACAGAGTAGGATGAGACATTAGGGACATAAAACTTGTCAGCCACAGACCTTCATTACGCAGGACATGGTACTATATTTTGCAGGACAAAACGGACACTGCGCAGGAAAGGACACAACAATGATTTAACTCCCCACACACACATGAGCACAGAGTCAGCAGTCTGTCATCAGACACACACACACACACACACACACACACAGACTCTGATTATCTCTCTCATACAGCCAATGTTTCTTTAATACTCTTTTTCACACACACACGCTTACTGTACTCTTTCAGAAATGAGGTTTTCAAACACATGCAGTCTAAAAAAGGCATGTTTGATGCCTTCATCTGTCCTTTAATGTGAATGCATCCAAGCAGTTGCCATATCAGTCACTGCAGATGTTTGATTGATGGGTGTATCATCGTAGGGTGATACTGTTGTGTGTGTGTGTGTGTGTGTGCGTGTGTGTGTGTGTGTGTGTGTGTGTGTGTGTGTGTGTGTGTGTGTGTGTGTGTCGTCTGTGGATTTGTGAGGCTGGTCGTGCTGAAAGGCTCCGATGTCTGTTGGTCGCCGAGCACCTCGAGGTGTCCGGCTGATCGTCTGGCAGGGGAAAGCCTTGATTGAATGTTCGGGAGCTCGCCGCTGAAAGTGAGGACATGGAGAGAGAACATTATCGATTTCTACAAAGACCGCTCTCTCTTTTCTCATAAATGTTATGGCTCTCTCCATCCTTGCCCATGACTATGTGTGTGTGTGTGTGTGTGTGTGTATGTGAGTTCCTCACTTAGGCTACCTTCGAGGACACATTTCAGACTAAAAAACAGTTAATTGGGGATGGGACAAAAGCCATGTCCCCAATTTGGAAAAAGCTGATTTTTGGGTCAGTGGTTAAAGGTCTTATTGATAACATTTTTATGGAGACGAATAATTAAAAAAAATAATTAAGGCTGTCAATCCATTAAAATATGTAATCGTGATTAATCGCATGATTCTCCACGATTAATGGCAAGTTAATCCACCATTTTTTTATCTGGTCAAAAAGTACCGTAAAGGGAGATTTGTCAAGTATTTAATGCTCTTATCAACATGGGAGTGGACAAATAATGTAAGCTGCTTTATGCAAATATATGTATATATTTATTATTGGAAATCAATTAACAACACAAAACAATGACAAATATTGTCCAGAAACCCTCACAGGTACTGCATCTAGCATTAAAAATATGCTCAATTCATAACATGGCAAACTCAAGCCCAACAGGCAACAACAGCTGTCAGTGTGTCAGTGTTCTGACTTGACTATGACTTGCCCCAAACTGCATGTGATTATCATAAAGTGGGCATGTCTGTAAAGGGGAGACTCGTGGGTACCCAGAGAACCCATTTTCATTCACATATCTTTAGGTCAGAGGTCAACGGAACCCTTTGAAAATGGCCATGCCTCCTTCACTACAAGCTGGTATGACATGATACCAATGGATTCTTTAGATTTTCTAGTTTCATATGATACCAGTATCTTCACTCTAGCTTTAAAACTGAGCCCGCTACAACCTCCGAAAGATCGATAACCCAAGAAAGTATTGGCGTTAAAAGGATTTTAACACAATAGTGACGCGTTAACATTGACAACCCTGAAAATAATACATCCATAGATAATACAATAATACATCCTTTAGAAGGGTGCCAAATAAAAGTATGGCTTTTTCTGGAAAAAAAAAAATTATGATTGGGAATGAATCATTTAAAAAATGTTTTGTTTATCTCTGTGGAAGATATCTGACTTAAGGCTTGTGAGCCAACAGTAAAACAATGTTGGTAATATGTGGTATCTCTGGGTCGTCAGTTAGTGTGGAAAAAACAGATAAATGGCTGAGATTGACGATAAGTGTCTGGCGACCACTTTGTGAAGTGAATGCAAGGTTAGGGTACGTCTCCAAATAACTGTAAGTCTATGTAATATACCCAGAAGTGATCTTAGTAATCGTGTCTATGTGTGTGCGTGTGTGTGCATGTGAGTGCTCTGAATTGAAGGATAAAGGTCCTTTCATCTATGGAGTCAGCCGCGAGCCTTCTTCTTCTTACTTGTGTTTGATGTCAAGACAAATGTGACGTCTCCGAGAGCTTGTCTTATAGTAAAGAATTTTAAAAACTTATGGCTTTGAGTCGAAACAGCCAAATTCGCCGAATGTTTCAAACAGGAAATCCAGTATTTGACTCTATGCAGCAGCATCTGTCGAGTGTAAACAGCTCCTTTATTCCCTGAGCAGTTTATCTGAACCAGTCAAAAAGCCAAAGACATTTAAGTTTTTTTCTGCACATTTCTGTTTGTTTATTGACTGAATAAATCATCTAACTGTGACTTCCCATCTGTCTTCCTTTCCAGAGGATACAGCCTTCGAGGCAGGTGTGCGGGTGCAGATCCACAGCCAGGCGGAGCCGCCGTTTGTTCACGAGCTGGGTTTCGGCGTGGCTCCCGGCTTCCAGACGTTTGTAGCCACGCAGGAGCAGAGGGTAGGTGTCCCTGACTTCCACTTCTACACCGTTAATAGCTTTTTTTTATCGGTTTATTGCTGTTTTTCTCTTCACTTCCACATGTTCAGCTTATCGCTCAGAGATAAAAAACCTCTGTGATAAATTACTTGCCATTACAGGCATGATGGGATTGTGTGCATACATGTGTGTGAGTGGCTGCATGCGTGTCGCAACAACCTGTGAACCCTAAATTGGCGTCTGTGGTCTCTTGGGGAATGTTGACTGACAAATGATAACTTCCCCCACTGTCGGTGGCTTTGACCTCGTTGGTAGAGAGGTGCTTCACTCGAACTCGGCCCCACTCAATCATACTGAAGCCCTGTCCCATCACACAGGGCCGATATTAAAGGCTGCAGTTCTCATGTGTTATACAACCGACGTTATTTAATGCAAAAAGCCTTTCCTCTGTCACCAGAAGCTTCACAAGGTTGTTTTCCCCTTTCTCTCTTTTCCATCTCATTGGCTCGACTTGAACAAGTTTCAGTGAAGGTGTTTCTTCTCTGCCAAGCTGAATGTCTCCATTTTCCTCTCAGCCGTGACAGTTAAGGATCCATCTTACCGGGGTTATTAGTTCTGTCTCTCTTTCCCACTGTTTTTGTCTCCATGTCTTTCTCTTTTTCTGCTCCCAAGTTAAGCGTTTGAAAATGCATTGTCTGACTCAACAGTGGGAGCAGATTGCCCTTCTCTTAGCAGACAGATTTCTGTCATGATAAATTGATTGCCTTCTCATTTTTAGAATAGCCTCCCTCTCCAGCATATCAATGAATCTTCTGTTCCTTTGGCAACAGTCAGTGAGTATGTGAGTGCATTTAACCTGCAATCTCTGTTTTTGGCCACTCGGAGGCAGCAGAAACAAGCTGTGAACCATGGGAGCCGCTATTGTCTTGTCTGGCAACTCTCTTTCATACATACAGTCGGCATTCATGGTAACGCCTACAAAACGTCACATCCGGTTTACGCCATGGGGGGAAACAAAGCATTTGCTACCATGCCCAAAAGCTGCTGTACAGCTTTCTGTAAGTCAAATAAACTTAAAAATCCGGACCTAAACTTTTATACTTTACCCAACAGAGAGCCAACAACAACAACTGTACAACCGACCAAAATTTCTGACATGTCGGAAATTTGGCCGACTGTCCGACGGCCGGTCGGTAGAAGTTATTCGATCCTCGTTCCCCCCTGTACACTACACGGCAAAAACAACGAAGCTGAAGTTTGGTCCGACTCTAAAATGAGTCATGCAGCTCAAAATTTGTAGTGTCTGCCCAGCTTAAACACCACAGCATATGTTACTAATAGGGATTTACAGTAAATACATTCTCAATGGTTTCTCAAGTGCATACAAACGTACTGAATGTGAGTGAATGACTTGCATAAAAAAGGAGTTCAGTTTGAATTTCAATAACTTTTTTTCAGCAAAATTCATTGTAAAACTCGTCTCAGTACTGAACATCACAGCTCAGTGTGGCGCTGTGTGACAGAGGGTCACCTCAGCGGTAGGCAGGAAGGAAGAAGAGGAGGAGATCTATCCCGTGATGTTTAGACCTCCTGGGTAATGAGCCTCCAGGGTTTCTGTCAACCCACTTCTGTGATTGGCAGGGTTGAAGGCAGTCCCTCCTATGCCTGCCTGCTGCGAACACACTGCCCCTCTCCACAAGCCCGCACAGTGGGGGACGCCGCAGATTTAGCTCAAGCTAATTAATGCAGAACTGCACTTTGTATCAGAAGTCTGGGAAAATCCCACCCGCTGCGAGATGTTCCCACCTGTCTCTTCAAGCTTCTTCTTCTTCTGTAGAAACCCGGAGGGCACTTTCAAATATGTCCAAAAAACCGATCCTGATAATGATGATTGGGTAGAGTATCTGGGTCAGAGAATTGGGATGGGGCCTCATGGAACGTGTTTAAAAAAGAAAACTGGTGATTAGTGGATCTTTGTAATGGATACCAATCAGTCTGCCTGTGAAAATGACTTTGACAAAGAGTTTAAGTGAGCTCATTTTGGCTCATAATATTGGACCGAGATCAAAGCCGCTCAATCAAGTGAGCTAAAGGCAGAAAATGCACAGCCTATAGTCAGGGTGTAACTGCGTCTCGACACGCAGGCAGGCAATTTAAAATTTAAGCTCTCCAGACATAGAAATTGGCCTTCTGCGGGCTTTTCACTGAAGCTAAAAGGGCACGGTGTTCCCTCAGTTGAGAAGCCATTCTTCCCAAGGATTAAAAAAAGTCTCCATTATACCATTATTCCTTTGCTGCCTCCTGATACAAACCCATTCTTTCTATTTCAGTTTAGCTCTGCAGAAGTCTCCGTGCCGCCGAACGCAATAGAGAAGTGAAATCCCTCCCCTTCTGGTGGACCACCATTGGATCTTATTTATGAAAAACTATGAACGGTAGTCAAAGGCGAGAGACAAATATTTTTTTGATCCTGTGTGAATTGCAACATGAATCCCACATATGATGTCAACAGTTTTACAACAAACTGAGACTTTCTTGACTTGCAAAATTATCTTTTAAATTGACAATTCAAACGTGATCAAAAAAATATTATTCTCTCGCCGTTTATTTATAATTTTTACAAATTAAGGTCCCATGGTGGTCCACCAGAATGGGCGTGACTTCACCTCTCTATATCTCATTTCTTAAAATTTGGCACAAACTGTTTGGAATTTGGTGGTCAAAGGTCACTGTGACCTCACAAAATACGCCATAACTCAAGAGTTCATTATGCTAATTTTGACAATTTCACACATAAATAAAATGATGAAGTGGTGACATTTTGGACAGACATGAATGTAAACTTGACTGGTTGGGGGAGGCACACAACCAAAGAACGTATATTACCAAAAAGTGAAAGTCAACTGTTCGTTCCATTGCAACATCAGTGTCCAGCAGCAAAGCTACGCATCCGCCATTTTGGACTGAATGCTACTACTGGATGCCAGTAAAACGTCCGCCTACAAAGTGCCGTACAAAAGTAAAACAAAAAATGATTTCTATTCTATTGTCATATTCTACCGAAATAGCCTGTGTTGAACAATAAAATATTATAAATATAATAAGCGCTTTCAGTCCAAAATGGCGGCAGCGGCTATTGTAAAAAAAACACCGGAGTTTCGTCTCTTTCCTTCTAAACTCTTTGATACAACCGTGAGACGGTGATTCTAGTTTTTAAAGTTGTTTCTTGTTTCTCTACACTGATTTGATGCTGAGGTCAAGCTCAAACCTGTTTCCATTTCAGCTCACCCAACCGGCGCTAATACAATGACCTTATTAAAACCCACCCTATTCTCAAATCCAACTTTTTTTAACGATGTCCCCTACTGACCAACTTGTAAAGCCTAATTACAGCACTGCTCCGGCACAACAGGGGAATGGAGCATTGATTAATAACACCCCGAGCGGGGCACATGCCTCGTCCCTTATTAGATAGACCATAATCAGGTCAACGGGTCCCACCTCACTGAAAAGTGATATTGAGCACCTTGGATTATCTGATTACAGGGAAATAATCAGATCTCCAATCAGCCAAAGCTGACTCTATTTAGGCTAAAAGTGAAGATTGGCTGAGGTGTGAAGGTGATTTTAAAGGTTAAGGATTGCTGAGAACCACCTTTCTTAAGTCCCTAATAAAATTAATAGCATCTGGATGTCGGTATTCATTGCGTGTGCTCGTTGCCGGCTTCAGGCAGGGCATGTTTAATCATCACAGAAGACATTGTAGCTGTGCCCGGAAGTGGCCAGAGGGTTTTGAACTCTGAAATATTCAGCACGCTAGATTGCTGTTTGGATTGTGTTTGAATTTATTGTCCTAAGTGTTGGTGAAGTGATCTGAAGACCCGAAGCATCAAGCTCTGGAAGCACAGATATAACATCGCCTGAAACGAGGGGCAGGGTTTCAAATCCTGTCAGTACTAACAAGCAAACTGTGGCCAAATTTCACCTGGCAGGATGTTGTGTTTTGCCTCATCCAAAAAAAATTGCTCTTTTGGCAGAGGAAGAGGCCTCAGTTGGGATGCATTGTGATGACAATGAAGGGAACTGGGGAACAGAGGGTAGTGGGTGATGGATACCGAGTGCGCGGCGAGAGCACGCCGCCTGTGTTTTGGAGCAGATGGGCCTCCACGCTGCTCGGCCCGGTGTCCCTCGTTCTTCATCTGCCGTCCCAGTCCTCCAAGCCACAGGAGCAGGAGGGGAACATTTGGAGTTTTTGTGCTCCCGTTGCCGGGCCTTGTGGGATTTTTCTGACAGAGTTTGGCTATCTGTTGAATTGTTTTCCGCACCGCCTGGTTTGTTGTGAGGCTCTTCTTTTTCTCTGTACTGGCTGGGTTTCAAGGACTAAGGAATGCGTTTTGGAGAGCTGCTGTAGGGATCTGTCCACATTATACATGGATTTTCTCTGTATGTGTGTGGGCAGGATATCCGCAAGTCTTTAAAAGTCTTAAAGTATGCACTTCTGTTCCCTCATGAAGAAAAGTCCTTAAAAATATTTTTTTCTTGCTTGCTGTACACAATAGCATTAGTACTAACTTTTGTTTGTTTGTGGTTGTGGGCTGTTGGAAGACATTATACACCTAAAGGCGGATTCAAGCGACACAAGACAGATGAAGTTTAACTGATTTATTGAAAAGAACTGAGGTGATTGTGATGGCTGCTGACAGCAGAGGGCAGAAGGGCGAAGAGGAATGGCAGGTCCGGCTGTGCAAAGTGGACGAGGGTGAGGCTGCGCGGTGGAAGCAGGCAGGAAGGCGGATGATGCTGAGGCACGAGGGAAAAACAGGATTAGGCACGGCAACATTCACACGAGGAGATAATACACTAAAGCAGGAACACAAGGATCGGTCAGAAACGTAAGACTACCCACTGTAGCTGACGGAACGATCTGACAAGGACTGGGAGGGAAGCCAAGGTTGATATACTGCAGGGCTGATGAGTTGATGTATAGGTGTGTAGCTACTAGTAGGTGAAACAGCTTGGCAGCAATGAGCGAGGCAGCAGCCGGGAGAGTGAGTAGAGACACCACGCCCACACCAACACACACACAGAGTGAAACAGACGGGGGAATACTGGAAACACACCATGGCTGTGACAAGTCATATTGTCTCTATTGGTTTTTCGACATTTTTTGACCAGTATGACTGTGAAAAAGGTCTTAAATTACATTATATGTGGTATTAAAAATGTCTTAAAAACCAGTGCTGTAATGTAATGAATAGTACTTCATTACAGTACTTAGGTGTTTTTTGGGAGTACTTTACTTGAGTTTTTATATTTCCTGTCAACTTTCACTTTTACTCCAATACATTTCCTCTAAGCATCTCCGTTACTCGTTACTATTGCAAGCAAGCAGCTTTGATGAATCCGTGGTCCTGATGGTCCAGTGGTCGTGATGGCCAAGTGCAAACAGAGTGCTCTCAAAGCCGTAGTTAAATTTTGATTTCCACTCAAGTCAGGGCAGATCATGCTACTGTACATGCTACTTACGACTATATGGGAAGGAAAAACTGGATTCTGTTCTTTAAATCCTTTTAGTTATGAAGACCTTGTTTTTCTTTAAGTGTAAAGTAGCTTCCATTTCCATGGTAGTGTACATGTTAAGAGGAATAAACTTAAAACAAATCATGTGCGTCTGTGTCCTCCAGTGCTCCAAATGGCGTCTGACTGGAGGAAAACAACCAATCAGAGCCGAGCTGGAGTCTGCCGTCTCTGAGCAGCTGTCAATCACTCGCAAACTCCGATCAAATGGTCAAACTAGGCAGCGCTGATCAAATATGAATCAATATTCTGTTACTGTAATGCCTTTTTCTCGCCTCGAATGTTTTCTGAAACATCTTGTAGTGTACGGTTTAGCTGTAAAATGAGAAAGTTTGTGACCCGGCAGCCATGTTGAGATCAGTTGAGGAAATACCAAGCACCGCCCAGCAGCCGGAGCACAGCCAATAGGAACGTTCTTTCTGAACTGACCTGTGATTGGCCAAAGTCTCCTGTCACGGGCTAGATTAATTAAAGCCTGAAAACAGAGCCATGAGGAGGTGCAGAAGTCTAGTGACACTTGAATTACAATATGCTGAAAGGTTATTATGGAATTTTTGCCCAATGAAGTCAAAAATATTCTACCTACTGCAGGTTTAAGTAAAAGTATATATCAGATACTTTAAGACTTTTACTCAAGTAATATTCCAATAGGTGACTTTAACTTCCACTAAAGTCATTTTCTGGGTAGATATCTGTACTTTTACTCAAGTGTGGCTTGCAAGTACTTCATCCACCACTGTTAAAAACACAGCAGGAACTCTGTTGTGTGTGTTTGATCTCCTAGCTAACCCCCACACCATGCTTTCTCCCCTGCAGATGACCTACCTGCCTCCCCCGTGGGGAGAGTGCGAGTGGAAGGCTCTGGAGTCGGGCTTCTTCCAGGTCTACAGTGTAACCGCCTGCAGGATTGACTGTGAAACACGCTACATTGTTGAGAACTGCAACTGCAGGATGGTGCACATGCCTGGTAAGCACCACTGCTGGAGCTCAGCACAAAAAAAAAAGATGTGTATTGACCATTCACAGACCAACAGGAGTTTTCTGCAAGGTTGCAGTATTTATGTGAGATTAAACTGCATTGGGAGGCCTCATAAGGATATCACAAATCAATACTGGGTTAGGTGTTGCCGTAACAAAAAACCTGGTATTATATGTCTGGCAGGGAATAGGGCCTGCGCCTCACATATTGTTTCTACGTTCATCCAACTTAATGTTTAAACATTACTATTGACTGATTTCCTCCTCATTCAATCTTTTCCTAGGTGATGCTTCTTACTGCACGCCTGAGCAGTACAAAGACTGCGCTGAGCCTGCCCTTGGTAAGTCTGCATATACACACAACCTCCTGAGTCAAGACGATACACACACACGCTGTATTTTCTGGTTTACATATCATTATTTGCCGAGGCAAAGGATTAGGATTATCTTTTTTTTTTCTCCTGTTGATACAGAGCTTTAATGCTAAACCTGCTTTAAAGATGAGCAACACCGCCGAGAATTTAAAGCTTGAGATGAGCAGCTACAAGTACAGTATATCATCATCAATGCCAAAGCGCTGTAGTAGGAAAAAACGTCTACTTTGAAAACCGGTGATAGATCCGTCCTCTCTGTCCATCATTATTTAAAAAGGAAACTGCACAGTGAAGCAATAACTCTATAGGCCCACAACCAGTCTACTAACGAGGCTACAGCACTTCAAGTCCGTCCGATAAATGGTGGAAAGTATCTTTGTCACTACTAAACTTTCTGATTTATCAAGAGAACAGGGTTCATCTCAATATTTCCCCTTTTGTGTGAAGAGCTCATCAAGTCTGTAACCAACATCAGAGCAGACGGGGACTGCAGTGTTAGAGTTCAATTTAATGGTTGGCTGGTCAGATAGATAATGGGTCATATTTCCTGCATTGAGCTAAATTAAACAGCCATGAGGTTTTTGGCAGCCTTTGCTCCATTCCTCCACATTCAAGATTTTAAATTCGCTTTGTCAGTTTTATTAAATATTGTCTCGTTGAGCTGTTTTAAGATATTGAACTGGTTTTCTTTGTTGTGATAAAAATGCCCTAATGTCTCAGTGTAATATTTTACATTTTGCCAAAGCCGAGAGAGCGAGAGAGACTCATGAAATTCAGATGAGGAGGGTTCTTTGTGATTTTATCTAAATTAGATTCCTTGAAAAGCATTTAAAAGTCAAAAGGGTTAGCCTTCCAAAGCAGCGGCATCATAAAGAGATGGTTTCTTATCTGTTTCCTGTATTTGATCACCACGTTAAAGGTTAAAAGGAAGGCTGGAGCCTGTCCCAGCATGCACTGGACAAGAGGTGAGGTAGACGCAGGGCACACACTCTCTTTACAGTCACACATAAAAGGTTGGTTCACCCAAATTTCAACAATATGTCTTTCCATAACGATCCCGTGGTACATCATAATAATTGAGTGTAAACATTTTGGACGGCGCTTAAAGGAACAGTATGGGACATTTAAGGGGGATCTATTAGCAGAAATGGAATATAATATTCATAACTATGTTTTCATTAGTGTCACCGTAGTTCTCCGACACGCTTGTGAAACTGCGGTAACATGAGCAACAAAGTGAAAAACCGTGGAACTGCCAAACGCCGTCTGACTTCCGTTGCTCCTAAAGTAGTGTTATTATGGTAAGGATGGCCTCTGAGCGAGGCGAACGGCGTTACCACGGTTTTCCACCTTGCATCTCACATTACCGCAGTCTTGGAAAGGGAGGAGTGAGCGGAGGGATACTCAGTTGGTTGCAATCTCTAACCACTAAATGCCGCCAGATCCTGCACACCATACCTTTAATGTGCATTTATTCTGCTCCGTTAAAGGGGGTACACCACACGCCATAGACGATGTGCTCCTCTGTGAGAACGGTGATTGGTCAGCTTGTGTTTTCTCCTATACAAATTCCTGATGCCTGTAAAGAATACATGAAAAGGAAATTTCGCCACCTTTTATGTGGATGTCCAGTCAGTGTTGAAAGTAGATGTAGTCAGTTGAAGCAATAAATTCCTCAGTGAAAGCTGAGAAAGCTGAGTCCTCCTGCTCGTGGAGCCGTGCCAACAGTGCCTACATGTACCAGGATGCATTGCCCTCAAGCTTCTGACGCCCGGAGGGTCCCCGCCGGCCATGTCCTCTTGCAGGGCTAATGCTGCCTCAGCCGCAGCCCTGGCCTCTCTCCGCTGCATTCCTTCGACCATATACTCTGGCTCGAATAAATGTGGCTGAATATCCGAGTCAGCCAAAACACTGTGAAATGTATCCTCGTCCATAACATCCTTTTTCGCTGTTGGAAACGTAGCTCGTTTTCAATACAAGCACTACGTCACTGTTATGTCGACTGCGCTGGATGCAGGAAGAACAACAGATTTTGCAGCTATATATATATATATATCACACACTGAGGAATTTATTGCTTGAATCAATTACATTTACCAACACTGATTGGATATCCACACAAAAAGAAGACTCTCAGTACTCTTCTTCTTTTCATTAACACCCATCTAACAAAGCCATTACACTGCAGACCTTCTGTTCACCGTAATCTCTACTCGAGTGACTCGTTGCACGTAAACACAGTGATTGCACAGCGGTAGTCTCCTATTCACTATGAAATAATGTTATAAGTTAAGTTAAGGATGTGATTCCAGGTCTGTGAGTATGTGTGCAGCCCACCGTCGCTCTGTATCAGGAAATAAATGAAAGGCTTGTAAACAGAGACACAGTGGGGGAACGTAATTAAAGCATGATACGGCATGATCGTGCACATCCTTTTAGTGTTGCCATGGTGAAATCAACAAATCAAAAGTCCTGCCGAGAAATTCAGCTTTAATTATACTCTGGTATTTTCAGACTGGGTCCTCTGCTTCCTTTTGGATGGATTCTTCTTTTTGAAAATGTATTTATGCACACTGGGTCCAGGCAGGTTTGTCCCTTTCAAACAGTCACGAAGAATTCCAGTCACCTCTATGTTATAGTTGTGGAGACAGAAATTATGACGATAACTGTCTGAATGAGCTAAATGAGAAAATATTATTAATAGGCTTTATGATTAAAGAGCCCCGATCAAGATACATTTTATTGCATAGTAATTAAGAAATTTTAGCATACTATAACATACTATTAAGTAAAACCACTGTTAGTCATATTAGCTCTAATATGATCTCCATGTTTGATTAAAAAAATCTATGAAAACTAGGGCTGTCAAAGTAACCACGATAAAAGCGCGTTAACACTAATTTGTCTTCACGCCACTAACTTCTTTAATGCATGAACACAACTTGTGATTTGTACGTTGTACCGGGCTTTAAAGCTAGAAACTAGAAACTAGAAAACCCAAGGAATCCATTGGTACCAACCATGTCATACTAGCTTGTCACAAAGGAGGTTAAATAACGCTCCAAACTTACGCTAAATTTTGGCGAGGAAAAGCTGGCATGGCAATTTTCCAAGGGGTCCCTTGACCTTTGACCTCAATACATGTGAATGAAAATGGGTTCTATGGGTACCCACGAGTCTCCCCTTTAGAGACATGCCCACTTTATGATAATCACTTGCAGTTTGGGGCAAGTCATAGTCAAGTCAGCACACTGACACACTGACAGCTGTTGTTGCCTGTTGGGCTGCAGTTTGCCATGTTATGATTTGAGCATATTTTTTATGCTAAATGCACTACCTGTGAGGGTTTCTGGACAATATCTGTAATTGTTTTGTGTTGTTAATTGATTTCCAATAATAAATATATACTTACATTTGAATAAAGCAGCTTACAGTATTTGCACTCTCCCATGTTGATAAGAGTATTAAATACTTCACAAATCTCCCTTTAAGGTACATTTTGAACAGATAAAAAATTTGTGATTAATCGCGATTAACAATGGACAATCATGCAATTAATCGTGATTAAAACATTTAATTGATTGACAGCCCTACATTTTATTATAGTTTTATTTATTTTTTTGTAATTTGAGCAGACTGACCCTTTTAAAGGCTATATACCCACATGGTAACCTAAGTGGTAGCAGTGGTAAGGTTTTATGATTAAAGAGCCCCACTTAAGATTACTTTTTTTGCATAGTTATTAAGAAATGATAGCCTACTAGAACATACTATTACGTAAAAATACTGTTAGTCTTATCAGCTCTAATATAATCTACATTTTTGATAAATAAAAATCAATGAAAACATAAATAACACATTAATAATGCGTTGATTCAAAAGCATACTAAGTAATGTATGACCTTATCAGCCTTTAGCTGTTGGCCAGTGGGAGTTACAGCAACATCACAAAAATGTCTCTCCTCCTACGCCAGGCTCTCTGCTATCTCCCACTGAGACGAAAATTATTTCTTGAAAACCAGAAAGGTACAAAAACAATGTAGCCAGGGGCAACAAAACTTTCAGGCAGGCAGCATAAAGGCTGCAGGCTCCCACACCGTAAAGGCATTCAGTGTATTACAGCAATGTGCCATTAACGTGCACTCAGTATCACATGTTGCACTGTGTGGTGCAGCAGGAGAGTAGAAAGGCTTTGGTGCTAATTCCAGACAGCTCTTTTCCTCTCTTTTCCCATGTAATTGGCTTCATTTTTGGAACAGTAAGGCTTTCACAATCCCAACACACACTAACACACACACGCACACACACACACACACGCACACACACACTAACTCAGTTTGGATCACTGAATGCAAATTAATTCTTGTTTTAAACTCGGTGCCAATTTGCTATACCCACCAGAGAACATTTCACTCAGCAAAGTTTGATTGGGTTTTTCTCTCTCTACAACTGTGTCACTCAAGTTTTGGAGACGGCACTGAAAGTGTTTTTTGATCGGAGACAGCTGCATCCGTTCAACTCTGAACCACTTGCTTATCTCATCGTTTGCCTTTGAGACAACAGAGACGGTTTATAATCACACTCCCAGACAGAAAACACAATTATTTCCAATTTATGTTATAGCGTCTAAACAGAAGATTCAACCTGCCAAAACAATGATAAATAAGTGGTAGAATCACATGTCTACCTCTCAGACAGATATATATTAATACTTTTTTGCCTTGACATTTAGAAAAAACTAAAGTTAACAAATGGTAATTTGATCTTTTAGATTTAAATGTGTGAGAGAAAACGAGAGAGGGCGGTGGACAAAGGTGAGCGGCTTAGAGAAAGAAATCAATCATTTGAATGCACAAGGCCTTGCTCCTGTGTATCCAATAACGTCTCATTTGAATAAAAATAAGAGACCACTGAGAAGCCATATTGAATTTCCGCTTGCAATTACGTGACTGTGTGGCCTCACCAGCTATTAGTGCGCCGTGGGGGATCGCTGCCTGGTGCTCTGTGATCTGCGGGTCTGCCACAGAGCTGTCTCCGTGAGAAACTAAAGGTGCACTCATTCGAGTGCAGATCTCCGCCAGGTTTGTCTGCAACGACCGCTGCTGTAATGTTTGATTGAATGAATGCAAACAACCAACCATTGCCAATGCAGCAACAAATTGGTCAAAACTTAAAGAGGAATTTTAAATTACAGTCTATAATGTGTATAGAATATTAACATAAAAGTGAATTGAATATATCGGCCCCATTGTCACCGATACCCGATCCAACTGCATGAGTCAGTATCGGCCTGATATCCAATCCGGTATCGGTGCATCCCTAGAGTGAGGAGTCAGCAGTCAATCATGGCATTATCAAACAGGCAATAAAAAGGTGTTTTGAGAAAGTGTGTCCTTGAGTGTGCAGCCATAAATGATGATTTGGTGCAGCAGTATGCTGGATTAGCCGTGGACAGACACAGAGATGCACATCAATCTCATTATCTCCTGGCAGAGATAATAAGCCTGATACACTCTCCTTTACATTCAGAGAATAAAGGGTGGATGTATGGGATTTTTAAGTCCAGAAAGAGAAGTTTTTGGTAGTGAGAATCGACTCCGCAATCTCTGGTGAAATTAGAGCTTTATTTAAACTTTGCAGCTCCATAAATTCATCTTAAGAAAGTGATTTGTGAGGCGTGTGAGCAACCTCGGCGCCGGAGAAGCTTTTGATGGAGCTATATTTGAAAAGCCTGTGTCGCTTAACATTACCGTCACTGTGAGGGAGTTGGTGTTGGCTGTGGGCTTAACACGAAATCATCCACTGCATTTTAGTTTACTTTTCTTTTTTTTTTTCCCTCTCTGAGTCAAACTGCCAAAGCAGAGCCGCGAATAGAGGCTGGCATTTCTGCATCAGGACTTTGTCTCTGTCAGGGTGAAGGCTGTTTTCACGGATGCTGCTCGAGGGCGTGTTTGTGTTTGGCGCTTTATATTCTGTGACTTTGACAATGACATTGACTTATACTGTCGTTCGGGCTTTTATGGAGTAAACATCCGCACGACTCAAGGCGCAGTATGAATGGGGCCATGTGTGCAATCGTGTGTGGTATTCTTATGCTTGTGTTTATAGGTACAGTACAGGTTTCCTTATTAATCTGGAATCTGACCTGTTTTCAGGAAACAGGGGTCAGATATACGATTAAGAAAAGAGGTGCAAGACGTATTATCCTGTGGCTCTCAGAAGATACACAAGCCTGACGCTCTGAGCTAAAAGCTGCAGAAGCCTCAGGACTGTTAGTTTAATGTTTATCAGCTGTGAGAAAGCATTGACGTACAGCTGGCACTAACACAGTGGCTAATTGAAAGTAATTGGCTGTGATGGGTATATGAACCATTATCATAATTTAACATAATATTATTTCAGATTAGTAAGAAAAAAAATATATATATAAAAGAACAATCATTTTAAGCCCTGATACATATTTCTATGATGGCTACAAGTCATGACTACTTTCATTACCAATTCATGTTTTGATTACTTTCCCAATAAACTGAACTTTTAGTCTATAAAATGACAGAAAATTGTGAAAAATGCATGACGCAATTACTTCAAGTTGTTCGTTTTGTCCAACTAACCTGATATATTAAATTTCCAGTTATAGAAAACTCACGTTTGAGATGCTGGAACCAGCAAACATTGCCTGTAACTTATGAACTGTAACTGTCTGGATTTTGTTAGTCCATATACATTTCTCCATATAAGCTACGCCCATCTGCGTCTCAATTGATTTTCCACCATTTTGAATTGTGTCCAAATCAGATTTTTTGCTTCTCCTACAAATTTTGAGCAATTGTCACCAAATTTGGTTCAGAACATCTCTGGACCAAACCAGAAAAAATTCATTTTGATTGTTGATGTTCCGTACAGTTTTGCTGTTGGCTCAAATACTGAGGGTAGGGCTTATATTACAATAAATGCCATATCTCCTGAAGGCTTCGTGCTATTCCAACCACATTTGGTGGACATGTGTAGATATGGTGTCTGAGTGATCATGACAAATTCAGTGCCATTTGGCCAATAGGTGGTGCTGTAGCAGCATTATCTGTCTATAAAGGAACGAATCTCAGTCTGTCTATGTATGTATGTATGTACAGTATGCCATCGCATATCTCGAAAACTGATCCAAATCCATCCAATCAACTTCACACTTGGCGGGTGCAAGCACCGCAGTTCTCAACACTGCAACTAACCCGTCTGGATGGGCATGCGATCCGAACGGGCACTGCACTAGTGGTTAAAATAGACTAAAATGTGTTGAGAAGCTTATAGTGAATTTACAGTGACCTTCACATATTGTAAATTCTTTTATCTAGTTCATGACAGCATTGTAGTATTTTGAAATATAGTAACTTGGGTTGTTTGTCTGTCATTTATTAACTTTACACCTGCTGAATTTATCAAATTTTACCTTTATTTGTATCATATACTTTTAATAACATGTGTTTTGCGGTCTCAACAGTGAGCTGATTTTCTCTTTTTAGAGAATATAGAGATTGTTTGATTTGTGCAGATGATTCTCCTCTTGGTATTTTTATTGTATTTAATCATTATTCCAGCTCAGTCTGGGCAGAAGCTCTCCAAATAAAAGGTCTGCCAGTTAGGGGTGAAGGCCTTAGTCAAACTGGCAACATATTTTGGACTGGATAACTGGATATTTTCTGCCTTCAATGTAGAAGTCTCAGTACATCTGGGTCTATGAAAGGAAAAGTCTCTTTGTGTCTAAAATAGCATTTTTCCCCATTGTGTTCATCATCCTCAACCCATCCTCCCACATCTCGTTCCATTTTACCTCCCAATTTTACGCTTCTACCCTCTCCATCGCCCCCTCCCGCGTGAAGCTAAACTGTCGGCCTTGGAGAGCAGTAACTGCATGTGCAGGACGCCGTGCAACATGACCCGCTACAACAAAGAGCTGTCCATGGTCAAAATCCCCAGCAAGACCTCGGCCCGCTACCTACAGAAGAAGTTCAACAAGTCGGAGAAGTACATCACGTAAGTAACAAAGTTCTTAACCACCAAATGATGCTATGGTACTGCTCGTAATGTTAGGATTCCTTAATTGCTAGTAGCATAGAATTAATATAAATGTGATATATAGCTTTAAATACATTTACTTTAAACCTACCAATTGAACCAATCAAAACACACAACTGATGGAGGGAAATCACCAATAGTTCTTGTCCAATTTAAGAACAATGCAGGTCGGTTAGAGACAAATCACACTTTTCATGTTCTTAATTTTCTGATTTTGATTTTACAAAGAAATTTAAGAGAGAAAAAAACTAGGAAACGTTAGCGAGTGTAGCTGATCATTTTTTTAGGCGTTTTTACCACATTCGTTCATTGTCAATATACCAAGACAGGCAAACATTCACATTTCCACCAACCCACGACTTAGAGTCTCTAATTTACCTGATGTGGAGGAAAGCTGAGCATCCAGAGGAAACACACATTAAAAGGGAAAAACATGCAAACTCACCGCAGAGACGATCTGAGCCTCTTTGCTGCCCACATTTCCTCCTATAGCCTTTTAAATGAAGAATGTAAAGAACTGGAATCTGTGAAAAGCTGTGAACATGCCTGCTCTCCTCCCACACACTGGTTGTGTGTCCTTGGTTGCTCAGCTCGGTAGGAAATGGATGGACTGTTGCTGATTCTGCTGCTTGCCAAGTGATCGTCTGGTGTGGGATTCATTAGGACTGATGCCCAATTTTGCCTTTTGCAGGGACAACATCTTGGTGTTGGACGTGTTCTTTGAGGCTTTGAACTACGAGACTATCGAGCAAAAGAAAGCTTACGAGGTGGCAGGCTTGCTGGGTAAGTTTTACTCAATGTTAGCATTAGTTTCCAAACCTGGATCCAGTCTAGTTAGTCACAGTCATGCTACTTTTATGTGTTGATTCATGGGAAAATGGCCCACCCATAAATCTAATAATCTAATAATAATAATAGAATAAAACAAAAATATAGCCATTGTTTGTCAAATTTGGCATCACCAGTTGGGTTCAGTTGAGTCCGGTCGTAAAGCCATGGGTAGAGTTGGGTTCCAGGATCAGTTGTGAGCCTCTGCAGAACTCTAACAAGCTGCTGTGATGTGTAAATCTAATGGGCGAGGTAGAGGCACAGAAACACTATGACACAAATTCGAGTGTCATTTCAAGAGCTTGTTATTTTCATATATCCGGACACCTTGAAGTGTCTGCGCTTTGGCCACTTACCTGCAATTTACTATATCTTGCACCACAATTATGTTGTCAGCCAGTCAGAATCAAGTGTTTCCCTTTGCCACGGCATAACGGTGTATAACCTATTCCGATTTTCCTCTGTGGCTGTGGCCTTCAACAGGTGATATTGGAGGCCAGATGGGTCTGTTCATTGGAGCCAGCATCCTCACCATCCTAGAGCTGTTTGACTATGCTTATGAGGTCAGTCTCAAGTTGCTGTTTTCATCCTTTTGTTCTCACATAACTGTTTAAACATCTAATTACGCCCATACATCACTCCTCTACAGGCACTCCCAGCGTTTATCGGCGCAATAAACTTTGATAGCTCTCATTTTTGGTTTTTCAGTGGAGAGCTAGAGCGTCCGTTGACCATGAGAGCTGACAACAGAAACGTCGATTTTTCCATTAGCTTTGCTCTACTGTGTGGCTCTCTTTGGAGATTCTTATGCTGCGTTCAGCTGTACAGGGTTCTGACATGCTCATAATAGTCTTTGTCTCCCCTAGGCTTGTGGAAATACACAGAAAAAGTAATTTTCAAGAGATGTTTTATTCTTATTTTAATGGCCATAATGGAGTAATGGAGATAAGAAACCCTCATGTCGCTGACATAAGCAGCTCTACAGCTACTTCTAACAGCTTGCATGCTGAAATAATTGTAATAGTGTGGTTTGTTGCCAGATTTGCCACCTAATTATTTTTTTTTACTTTTGTTAATTAATTTACCAATTATTAGTTATGCTATAATTTATGTTATTTTAACAGTTTATATTGTTCCTTAAAGGCTCTTTGACTTTTATTTCCCGATCTGCAGGTGGTGAAAGACAGACTACTGGATTTACTGAGCAGAGAGGAGGAGGAGGAGAGTCATGGAGAGGATGTGGTAAGGGCGGCCTTTAACCCCTCACCTGTCAATCTTCTTCACAGAGTGCAGCGTTGAGTGTAATTTCATGCACTCTGACCATGCATATGAAACCTTATCCTATCCTTACCCCTCCACACAAGCATGTAGAAAGAGCAGCCCAGCAAATCTAAGACTGTGTACACACCGACGGTAGCATGCCAATTTGGCAGAAAAAGCTCTGCTCTTTGAAGGAGCTCTCAAAGAATCCGAATGGCAACGAGGACTCTGCCGGGAGCAGCAGATCACCCCGTTAACAAACACGTGCATGAACATCAAATCTTAGTTAAATCAACAATACCAACAGCTGGAGGGTATCTGCAGGGCAGTCAGGTAGAAGTGTCAGGTTATAATGGTGAAAGTATTCAGCTGGTAGCCAGGCAGCAGTGAAAAAGCCACTGATTATCAGTGGCAGCAACCTGCACCCTGCTGAATAAGTATGAATAAATAAATAAACCTGGCGTGCTTTTCCCTTCCAAAGAACCAAAGTAAATTCAAAGTGAATCACTGAGATCAGTAGATTTGTTTGTGCAAAGGTTTCACATTGAGCTTTAGTTAACTTTGACCACTTTGATTTAATTTGTTGTACAACTACAAACCTTAGAGAGGCAGAGAGTCTAAAATGCAAGACGTCATGTTACTGTAGCAGCATATTAAATGGTAAATGGACTTTTGAAAAGTCTTCCAACCACTCAAAGCTCTTTACACTACATGTCAGCATTCAGCCATTCACACACACTTTCATACACTGATAGCGGAGGCTGCCATGCAAGGTGCCAACCTGCCCATCAGGATCTAATCTAAATACTCTTTGACACACCGATGGCACAGCCTTCGGGAGCAATTTGGGGTTCAGTATGTGCTGCAGCAGGGGATCGAACTGCAGCCCTTCCGATTGCTGGGCTACCATGCTGGGCTCTTCTCTCAGCCACAGCTGCCCCGATATTAGTAGAGTATAGTGTGTAAACTGCTCCATTACAGTCATGGTGTACAGAAGTCGATGGTAAAAGACACATCTTTTGAATAAAACATGTTAACTTATTGTCCTGTTAATGACTTTAGGAGCCTAAATGCAGTTTATTGATGTTTGATTAAGTAGCAATTAGCCTCACGTCGCCTTTGTCTTGGCCAAAAAGTTGCACTCGAACACACCGCAGAGTGCTTGAGATGAAATAACTCTCCGTTCAACATGCTGAATCGGCCGAAAATCGTAGACACGGGCAGACTAGAGCAGACGTGCGGGACACACCGAGCACTAAGTACTTGGTTAGGTTTAGGAAAAGATCATGGTTTGAGTTTAAATAATCCCTTTCTGGCAGAAAGCCCTGAAGGCAAACTCCTCCCATGTGCGCACTAAGAATCTTTCAATCTTTTTTTTCCCAGAGTTCCTGTGACCCGGTGGCGAACCACTCGGAGTCCATCAGCCACACTGTGACAGTCCCCCTGCAGACGACGCTGGGCACCCTGGAGGAGATTGCCTGCTGAGGCCCTCCCCCTCAGAGCCACACACATCCAGAGGCTGCCTCCACTGGGTGGCGCTACATCCTCTGTTAGGGCATCCTGCGGGACCCTAACAGGGGAGGGGAGGACAAGAACAGGGATTGGCCTAAAGACAGCGCTGCGCTCTGTCACACCGCCCTGTCTGAGGCACTAATGGGGATTAAGGAGCTGTCGGCTGGACTTATCAGCCCTCTCTGTCACCCTGCACTGTACTGTGGTGGGAGGGAGGCCTCCGCTGTGCCAGACCTGCAGTGGGTCTGCGTCTCCACATACACGCACACAGAAAATCAGAGACTGGGTGGGACAACCACCCATAAAGGGGGGCTCACCCCTGTGCAGCATATCTATGTAACAAACACATTCATATGTCGCTCACTGCCAAATGAACTGTACAAACTTGGTTTCGAACTGCATGCGTCAACCTATCTTGCTCTCTTTGCTGATGCATACGCTGGACTGCAGCTTTACTGTACATGTGTGCCATTTGTCTCTCTCTCTCTCTCTCTCTATCTGAAGGAGAGGCCTGTGACGAGGGCCCGGGTGAGATATCAAACTTCGAATGTACAGATTGAACGTATGGTTGTTTAAAATCATAGTTCAGATGAGACCAATCCTTCGCAAATCTATTCTAATGAGTAATCTATCATTTCTAAGTTAATTACCTTGAAGGGGAAGATGGTTGTGGATGTATGAGTATTACTGAGGAAAAAAAAAAAAAACACCTTTGTTCACTGAAAACAGTGAAATCTGAACATTTTGCATATTTTTTTCACCTGTCAGTTCCAGTTTAGTCAGTTTACTAAAAGGCATGTTTGCGACGTGACTCCCGGGGCGTTAAGCTGTTCCCTACAGACATCTTTAAAGGGATGTCATACTCGTACTGTTAATTTATCCGAACAAATGACTGGCTTCTAGCTGCTGCACCTCACAACAGCACCCAGCTAAGAGGCAGAATATGAATTTATTTGCCTGCCAGACAGCAAGTCGTGTACAAAACGCTGCAAATGTGCCCAGAGTGTTGTTGAACCATTATTTCATTAAGAGAATATCAGGTTGATATTTCAGACAGCTATTATCACTTTATCAAGGGTGGCATCATTTTGTCCTTCGCCAAAAGAAAATGAATCCCCAGGCTCGATGATTTCAAACAATTTTCATGATTATATAAATGATTACAAAAGCACCGGGAGGGTTCAGACAGGATTTGTTTTTAGGATGCTGTGTCTGCAGTGATATGGTGTAAATAACTGTGGGTTTTCTTCTCATAAAAACGGGTACCACGCAGACATGCCTGACGCAGATTTAAAGTAGAAGAATTTCAGTAAAACATCAACTCCAAGGTCCAGAAGTGACTTGTCACATTGTTTCCTAAAGTTACTCTCAGTAGGTGAGACTGTTACGTGACGGGCAGTAGCATTTTGAGGGTAGCTGAATGTCTAAAAACGAAGGACACACTTTGTTATGAGCACCAGGCTTCCTTTCCAATACAGGTCCATCTGAACCTCCTCGGAAACAACAGTTGCATATATACGGCTTTACACCAAAAGCTTGTGTGAGACTACGTGAAAGATTTAGTGTATCTGAGTCCATGATCATCCTAGCTTGGTCTCTGTCATCATGGTAATGTACATTACAGGTAGGAATGAATTCAAGTGCTTTGTGAGACTATTTGAATTATGATTTCCCATCTGTGGCTCAACCTGCTGTCTGTGTGTACTATCTCATGTTGTGGCTTCAGACGAACACAATCCTCAGCCGACCTGAAGGGGTGCGAGACATGACACAACGTGTCTCGCCTCTCTCGGTGGCATCGACACTGGCTGATTCTTCTCTCTACTTTGGCTTCAATTGTTATCGCAGGACAGCGTTTTCTCATTTTGTGATGCAGCATACAGTGTGTGTTTTTAATGTGAAACAATTAAATTAAAAAGTTGTTTTGCAGCGGTGGTGTCGTGTTGTTGCAAGGCTGAGAAAGGCGAGTTTATTTGTATTGCACTTTTCAACAAGAAGGCAATTCAAACAGCTTTACATAAGACATCATGTAAAAGAAACACAATAACAAGACTAAGAGTCTACAGCAGTGGGCAACTCCGGGTCTGAGAAGTGAAGCCAATGCAGAAGTGCCTTAAACTTGCATTCTCTCTAACAGCCAGCAGGGGGCGACTCCTCTGGTTGCTAAAAGAAGTCTGATTGTATAGAAGTCTATGAGAAAATGACCCTACTTCTCACTTGATTTATTACCTCAGTAAACATTGTAAACATGAGTTTATGCCCTCAATCGCTAGTTTCAAGTCTTCTTCAATACAGCATGATGTTCATTTAGTAAATTATGGTCCCAGCTAGATACTAACAGGCTGATGTTTAGCAGGTAACATGTTTACCATGTTCACCATCTTAGATGATGGGAATGCCGTTAGTTTTGCTGTTATTTGGTCATTAACTAAAATATTGGACAAATCAAAAAAAGCCTCATGATGCCGGTAGATGAAAAGTCAGGGGATTACTAAAGTTATAATACTGTAATTCATCCAGGAAGAGACTCCAAACCACAAATGTCAACCTCATGGTGTTGCTACAGGAAAAGTCAGGGGATCTCCAGCAGGATTCATCCTTTGGGGACCATGAATGTCGCTACAATATTTCATGGCGATCCATTTAATAGTTATTTCAGTCTGGACCAAAAGTATTGGACTGACAGACAGAGCAGCATTACCTCCCTAGAGCCATGCTGCTAGCGTTGCCAAGTAAAAAGGAATGAAATAAAATGGAAGATATAAATAAGCTAATATTGAATAAAACTGAATAAGCAAAAAAAATAAATTAAAAAAGTTAGAGCATATGAATAAATAGTCCCAAATTTATTCTAACAAAACTCAGTGGTAAACTGAAGAGTTTTAAGCTTGAATGTAAAAGAACCGAGAGTTGGAGTCGTCCCAATATGTCATTTCTTGGGAGGTTTGGACAGTGAACTGTGAACTGACTCCGGGACATCAACTGTACAGAGAATGAGGCGGCACAAAGCGCCTGACAGCCCCTGCATAAAAAAAAGAGAATAACAAGCCACGCTGAATCAAACGAAAAGCGGCTTGGCAAGGTGCAATTTCACTCTGACATCCGTGCTGCATGCACTTAATATTGGCTGAAGTGTTCCCCCATTCAGCCTCAAATGATTACAGCAGCTTGGACAATGGAGGAGTCACGCCACAGCAGCGGAAAACTCAGCTTGAAACCTGATTTCGCCTGCTGGTCAGGTTTTATTAAGCTTTGCTACTTTTAAGAAAATCCAACAGTAGCAGCAGCAGCAGCAGCAGCAGTACTGGGCACTGGAACTCCGAGAACACTTTATCTATCCTTTCTCTGTGACTACACGTTTGTTTCATTAGTTCAGTCTAAAGCTTTCTCCTCCAGTTCAGACATGCACAAATCATATTACAGGAAAGAACGCGTGCTTTTAAAGCAGTGACTCTCAAAGCGGGGTCGATGGCACTCTGCCAGGGAGTACATGAAGAGTTTTTAGATTCATTCAATTAAATTATCACGACATAAAATTATTTTCTTACAAAAGGCTCCATAGTTCAACTAAAACTATTTAGATTTTGAAATCTATAATAGTTTATAGATTATGTTCTAATCTAACAAATCTATTAGAATCTGCAAATATGTTTAATACATGTTTAATATCTTTCTAATACATTTCTCTTGTGTTGTTTTTTCCAACAGGTTCGCGCTCCCAACTTGTTACATACAGACGCTTGGTACCCCTTGACGTCACGTTCTAACGCACTGGGTACCCCGTAGCATTATTTTTCAACATGCAGGATAGTCCAATCGGCGATAGACTTCACTACGTGCCTAATAGGGTTAATAGGTTAAAAGGTATCGGTACTCTATACCTTTTAAGGTATCAACCAAAACAACCCAGTACCAAGTAGTATCAAAACCAGTCACACAATACCTGCAATCGATCCTTTATGTGCCCAGATTTAGAAAAAGATGGCAGCTCGAACCACACCTCGCTGTCACGAGCAGCTCTTTTGGTGTAGATCTATTGCCGTCCGGGTGGAAACAGTAGGGCTAAGGGCACACTGTACAGTGCCAGAAACATGCTGAGATAATGAAAAGGAAAAAAAAGGTGCGAAAAATTTGCTGTAAATCGTGAAAAATGCAGGAGATTTTTGACCCCGTAAGGAAACTGGGAGAGGGAAATGAAAAACAGGAGTCTCCCGGAAAAATTGGGAGGGTTGGCAAGTGTGGATATGTGGAGCGTCATAGTTTGACACGTAGCGCCACTGATATAGCTGCAGTTACAGATTTTGAGATATCTATCGTAGAAAATGATCCCAGAGTTTTGGTATACTTCTATTAATATTCTACACATTGCTAGAGACTATTATCTGGGAGCTGCTGCAGGCGGGGGGTTCAGCTTCAGTTCAGTCTCAGTTCATTTAGCAGATATTTAGGCAGAGGAAATTGCCTGCAGGTCAGCCATAGTGCATCAGCAACTCATTGTAAAGGTGGAGAGTGTGGGGACTCACACACAGCAGAAGCCTCATGATTACTTAAAAGAGCACTGTGTAGAAACAATAAGGTCAAATAGTTTGAGTGTTTTATGAATTTAGAAGAGAAAAATGCTCAACCAAATACAAAAAGGGAGCTGGGGTGTGTAACTAATATCAAAGTCCAGCAAGTACCAAAAGAGTTCATTCATTAAAATCTCTCAGGATTCTCTTTTAATTCTATGTTTTAAGTTGTTGTGTTAAACACAGGAGCATGCACAGATTTTTTGGGTCTTTTTTCTTCAGTTTTCAATAGTTGTTTAGCAGAGGTATTCGTTAAAAGCTTTGGATTCATTAGCATTAAAGAAGCTCTTCTTAATTTGTATGGCTCTTAAGAAATGCTAGACCTCGTCTATAAAGGAGTAAAGTAAAGTTTGTAATTTGTGCTTTTGGAGAGATAAAAAACAACATCTTGCACAGCTTGGCCTTCAAGAGATGGGTTTATTTGTTCCTCTTGTCCTTTTTCCTCTATTCACAAGTCGCTTTGTGATGAAGAAAATGGAGAGGTGTTTTTTTTTAAAAAAGACCCTGAAGCTAAATGGCGAAGAATCGAAAAACTTTTATGCATGTTACTCCCCCGTGGTTACCATAGAAGCAAAAATTCAATTAAAAGAGCCCTTTTTTGTGATATTTTGGACACTAAAGCCAGAACACAAATATGAAGAAGAAAGTTAACTTCTAAACCTAAAGTGTTTGGACTATTTGTGTAGTCGTCCCTGAGAACATCATCCCTGTTTCTCTCACCGACTGTCAGAACTACTATCTACCAGCCTTAAGCCGTGACACCATGATAACTAAAACATCCATATGCGTTTGCAAGTCTGTCAACATGCATTTGATCTTAATTCATTACAATATGTTTCGATATATTAAATTCTCATAAAAAATTTCATAAAAACTGCCAAAATGTTGCATCATAATACAAAAACCAGTGCAAACTGGGGCTGCAGCTAACTATTATTTTCGTTTTCAATTAATTTGTCATTTGTTTTCTCGATTAATTTATGAATTTTTGGTCCATAAAATGTCTTCAAAATCTTCAAAACTCAAAGATATATGTTTTAATATCATAGAGGACACATAAAACCCAGCAAAGATTCACATTGTAGTAGCTGGAACCTGTATTTATTAAAAAAAAAGATATAATATATATTTTTTTTTATATATAAGACTAGAATATGTTTTTGAGAGCATTTGAGGCGTGAAATAGGCATTACAGTAACTGAATCTTTATACATTTGATCAGGGCTGCCTAGTTTTACAGTTTGATCAAAGTTTGCAATTTACTCGAGCAGTGATTGACAGCTGCTTTAGAGACTGCTCGGCTCTGATTGGTTCTTTTCCTTCGGGCAATGAAATCCTGCAAATGCTATTAGCGCCGCAGGACACAGAGGAACAGGATTTTCACAGATCATCTGTCTCATGAACTTCTGTCAGGATATAGTAACTTTTTATAATAACTTTTTAACGTATTTGCTCCAGTTGCGGACTGCAGCTTTAACCACAATTGCTGCATCATGAGGCTTTAGTCTTTTTACAATTAGACTATCTTAATGATCTCCCTCCATAAGTACCAACAGCATGTTCGTCAGTAAAAGAACAGAACATCCAGCTGGATTTGAAGTCTGTTTGATTTAATCTTCTCAACATTCGCAGTTAATCAGGCATCACATGCTCACACTCTTCATTCATGTCGGAGAGAGAAACACAGTTAGTGAGCAGATTAAAGAGAAAATGAGAGATAATTGGAGTTTGAACAAAGAGAAAGCCGTACACTGACAGTAAGAGAGACGCTGAATGAAGAAAGTACAGAACGTGTCAGGGAGAAAGACTAAATTGGGGGCTTCATTTCCTCTTTTTCACCAGTCGTGCCAGTCAGTGGATTTTCCATTTAATTCTCCATCCTCTAAAACAGTCCCACAGAAGCTATTTCCAACCTGAGTTCTGGAAACCTTCACCTCAGTCAGGCCGCATTGAGGACAGTGCTGTTAACCTTGACGTCTATTATTAATGAACCTGCAAATTTGATGTCACAAAAGCAAAATTGGCAACATAATTGAATTTTCAACTCCAAACAAACACCAGAGATGAAGAGCTGTTGACTTCATCTTACTGCATATGACCTGTGTTAGCACTGATAGATTCTATTGACTAAATGAAATTAGAAAATAGTTATCTTAGTGAATAGCAGGTGACCTTAAAATACTCACCCAGGCCTCAGCATCAGGAATGACAGAATGCGTTATTTTATTTCACGTATACACTCACTGGCTATTACCTGGGGCTGAATTATATTTAATTACCTGTTGCCGTGTTTATTGCTTAGAGAGTTGATTACTAATTTAATCACAAGCCGCAGACTAAATGGGGCGCTCTTTTCTTGTGCTCCTAACGAGCTCCTGGGAAATCATTTGTAATAGTTAACTTGGCTAATAATCCATTCAGCTAATGAAACGACACCTGACCGACTGTTGTGTGTCAACATTCCTGAGATCCTTCAGGACAGTTTATCTCTCTGCACCATGATAATTACTGGAACAAGGCTGCAAACATCCCACATGCCTCTCAAACCGTCATGGCCTGATGAGCTAAAGCCCCGTACAATTTCCCTATGAAGAGACTTTGAAACTGAAGTTATAAAGCGACGTGTGTTGGGTCGTGTTCATGTGCACAATAAAAGCGAACCTTCAGATTTCGACTTTAACTTGTCTCATTTTTTATAAGATCTGGTTGGTCAGATTAAGAAAGACAAACTTGTGGCATTTGCGGTGAACCCAACAGACGGATTTAAAATCAAAGTTGTCGACATGATTCCTCAGACTGATTTGACAAACATGTCATGGTATTATGGCCGACTTTGTCATGAACCCTTCAAATTGTTCATAGCATCTTTTGAGTCAAGGCTGCACCCTGAACCATGGTGGAACAAGTATTCAGATCCCTTCTGAAGTAGAAGTACCAACCAGTAATGTAAAAATACTCCATTACAAGTAAGAGTCATGCATTCAAAATCCTACTTGAGTAAAGTACAGAAGTATTATCCGCAAAATGTATATGTATGTAATATCTGACATTATTAGATTGTTAATATGATGCATATGCAGTATTTTACTGTTGTAGCTGCTCGAGGTGGAGCTGGTTTTAACTACTTTATATACAGTTAGCTAGTTTATATGAGGTCTTTGCATAATGAGGCAGAAATGCATCAAGAAATGTGTAAATAAAAAAATAAAGAAACACACAAAGAAATATATCCATTTAAAAATAAACCTAAAATAAATAAATAAATAAAAATAAATACATGTAAAAAAGAAAATTTGATAAATACATAAATAAATAAAGGGGAAAATTAAACGAGTAAATAAAAAGGGAATTAATTACAAAGATAAATAAATAAAGAAGCAAATTAAAACAGAAATATCAATTTATGTGACATTTTACCAATTAATTAACGGCTACATTTATTTTTATATTATTTTTGCTACATTTAATTACTTTTTTTTTTTGAGTCATTTATTTATTTATTTTGGATTTTGACAGGTTCTGTCCTCCAAAACTTTAGGCCACTGGTTCCCAACCGAGGGGTCGGGCACTCTCCTCAGGGTCACAGGTTAGAGATGATTTTATCAAATCTTTGTTTTTCGTGAAATAATAGATAATAATAATGCTTCTTTTGTAAGAGGTCACAAGCTAAAAAGGTTGTGAGCCACTGATTTAATCTAAAGTCCTTTCATTTTATTTATGCTCATTATACATTTGAAAAGTAACTAGTAACTATAGCTGTGAAATAAATGTAGTGGAATAAAAAGTACAATATTTGCATCTAAAATGTAGTGGAATAGAAGTATAAAGCATAAAATGGAAATATTCAAGTAAAGTGCAAGTACCTCGATTTACTTAAGCACAGTACTTTAGTTTCTATTCACCACTGCCCTGAACTAATGTCAAGATTTAAGAGATTCAAGAAAGCTGTTTTTGTTGTCACTGACAACCTAATTATAGTTGCAACTCTAATCGATGCTAGTTCACCCAATAAATGAGAAAAATACCTAATATAAGAAGATGTCAAGTTCTCTTACCTGCACACAGTCAGTTGATTAAAAACAATTTAAGATGTAATTCAACTAAAGAAAAGTTTGGGAACGAAGTAACTTCCCCTTCCCTGAACTAACAGAAATAATAATGGAAATGAAGATAATGACCTTTTAGTGTACAGCCATGCAGCTGCTCTGTGAGGCTGCACATCAGCATGCCAACATGATCACATTGACAATGCTAATATTCTGATATTTAGCAGAAATAATGTTTACCATATTATCTTAGTTTTGCTGTTAGGATGCTAAAAAAATTGCTTATAGCATCAAACACAAGTTTTGATCATAAACTAAAGTATCGGACAAAGTTTTGACCTGATGGTGGTGCTAGATGAAAAGTTAAGGGATCACCAAAGATATAACAAGTCATTGTGAAGGAAACTTGAATGTCTGTACCAAATTGTATGCCAATCCATCTGGTAGATGTGGAGATATTTAACAGAATAAGTAGAAAGTTTGACCTGCTGGTGGCGCTGGATGAAAAGTCAGGGGATCATCATATGTAGTCAACAGGCTTCGTCCTCTGAGGGACAATGAACATTGATATAATAGTCTAGTTGTTGAGATATTAATATCTGGAGCTACGCCACTTGCTTGGCTAAAAATACCAAATGTTACCAAGAAAGACTGCCTGTGCACTTTAACTGAAGTGGGAAAGAAATTACTCATTTATTTTCCCTGAAATAACACAAGTAAGAGTGTGAATGAAGATATTGATCGTCTTTACATCAAAACCTTCATTTCGAGAAGAAAGAAAATCCTCACACACACTTTTCTAGTGACGCCACAGCACAGGTTGCAGAGCTCACACATTTCTTATTCACGTTATTTTAAACTACTAGATACACAAAACTTTCTCAATCTTGCCAATGCAACTAAAATTTTGATTTAAATTAAAATTGGAGAAATTAATAATAAAAAAAATCAGGATGGAGGAACAGGTGTGTGTTATTGTGTGTGTGCGTGCTCCTCAGTAATATGTATTGTGCCAAACAGTGATAGATAACACTGCCTGTGGGGGGAGATCTGGGCCGAAGCAATGAAAGCAAGGACACCATGGAAACCTTTAGAAAAGAGCCTCCACTATTGCAATCATTTGTTCTCTGACTCATCCATCATGGAGAAAATCTACTTGCAGCAAGTTACATTATGAAAAAAGTCATCTGGGGAGATTAGTGTGTGGCCTTCTTGCTGTACAGCACCTAAGAGGCAGCACAGATTAGATTAGGCCGTCTGATAGTGGAGAAGCAGACCACCGCTGTGTGTTATCATGACCAGATGTTGAGTTGTGATTCAATAACAAGTGGTCTTTTATCAGTATCACTCCAGAGAAATATATATTTATCAGCTTTTTATTTCATCTCATATCTCACAGCGCAAGAGTGAGTAAACAAAGTTGAGTGTGACATGGCTCTGGGTGCCGGGAGGCAATTAGAATTAGGATGTTTACATTATCATAACAAAACTATTTCAGGGTGGAAACATCTTTAACACCGTCTCCTGCCAAAAATATCTGTTCCAAACTGGGCTGCCTCATGTTCTGCTTGTGCCATCTAGTGGTGATATAGTAGCTTTCTTGATTATATTCTCCACTGTCTCCTTTATAGCTCTGATGGCATTATAAAGAGGCCATATACACATGCATAATCATTAATGATAGGGTCAGCTTGGTGATAAAAAGAGATGTCTTTTGTGTAGCAAGCACCACACCTCATGTGAAGTGTCTCCCAGTTTGATTTTCGGTTATTAAATATGGTCAAAAGTATGTAGACACCCACACATTCCCCCATACGTGATTGTTGAGCATCTCATTCCAAAACTATGGGGAGCAATAACATCCTCCGCTCTTCTTTGAAGTGTACTGGCTCCTATCTTTTGAATTTTGAATCCAATGCGGGAATAGATCCCTTTACATGCAATTTATTGGCACTTCTTAGTTAGTGATGTCTGGAACTTAAAGCGAGCTACAGTGTGTGGAATGGCGGACCCAGACACTGACAATAACAATTTTATATAGAGAAAAAACAACTTTCTATCGAGACATTATATTGAGAGGTAACCAATGATTGTAAATAAATACATTTAATGACTATAACACCTCTTCCTAACTGGATGCGAACATCAGATTGTTTTAGTTTTTCCCAATGAAGATGCCTTTACCTACATGCCTCAGCGAAACAGGCTAAGCAACGTGTTGCTCGTTTGAAAAAAACGGTCAACAACGAAGCTGACAGTAAAGGACATAAATCAATGTCACTCTCTCTATAGTTACATCGCTCGTAGTATATCTGGACAATTTTCCCACTCCATTTGCCAGAGTTCACTCGCTCGCTCACTCATGTTAGGAAGGTGGTGTAATTGACAGACAAAATGCCAACCTTAAATAGTGTCCAAAATTGGTTTTATATGATGAAAATCTTAACTTTATTACTTTAAAACAGCCCTAGACCAAAACTACACAAAAATATGTGGATGTCCCAATACTTACCACTATTACAACTGGCCATATTGTGGATTTGCAATTGCTTTACTTTAAAGATCCCATATTATAAAAAAGTGAGATTTTCATGTTTTTTTTTAATTATAAAGTAGGCTTAAGTCCTATATAAATACTGTGAAAGTATCGAAACACTCAATCCACAGGGAAATACACACAGCCCGTATTCAGAAACTCTGCATTTGAAACAAGCTGTCAGGATTTCTGCCCATTTGTGATGTCACGAATATACAATATTTAGACCCTTGACACAATTTTAAACTTAAACATTCTAAATGTGTCCCAGTTTATTCCTGGTTGCAGTGTATGTGAATGTCATCAGCTGACAGGAAGTAAACATGGACCCAAGCTGTTGCCTAGCAACGCAATTCTGTTGCAATTCCGTCAAAATGCACTAAAACGGAGCGTTTCAGACAGACGGTAAATACAGGCATATTCAGGCTAACAGTATGAGGAAAATAAAGTTTTTTTTTTAACATTACAGCATGTAAGCATGTTCTAGTAGAAACACAAAATACAAGTAGGAAACTGAAAATGAGCATAATATGGGACCTTTAATGTTTTCTGCTGTTACTATGTATAGGCTACTGTCATTTTGAAATAAAAAAATAAAAAGAAAGAAAGCTCTGTAACACCAATAACGCTTCAATTTAACTGTAAGTAACAGATTTCACTTTGTTCGGTGTAAACATATATTTTGTCTTAATTCAGACTTTGATTTTCGCAAACCGTCGTTTTTGGTCACATGAGGATGGCACGGGGTTGCCATGGTCACACATCCCCAGCCGTCAAGGAGGCTCTCAGGAAGTGATGACGTAAATTACTGCTCAGTGTATCCAAATGGTCCGAAAAGATACATAGCCTACTACTGTTCATTCACACAAAAGTATGTTGAACTATAGTACACATATTGAGTATGAAGGGCATAGTATCATGCATAGTATGCGATTTCGGACGAATATACTGCCTTTCATTGCCATTCTGTTGCTACGGCAACAACTCTGGTTCAAGTTTACTTCCTGTCAGCTAGTGCATTACCAAACATTACAACAGGGAATACAACGGGGCCCAGTCCATTGAGACTGTTTATGTTGTCAAGATTGTCAAGGTCTATAGATTATAAACGTTTTAATATAATAACAGCATCTGGCAGCAGCTCTGGAGTCTCTGGACTGACTCAGTCTGTAGCTGACTAATCAACTCATTGATCAACACCTGGCTGCCACTGAGCTTCAGTTCACACTGAACAAACCCACACAGCAGGAGATGGATTATGGCTTGATTTATGACATATTATCACGGTTTACACGCAACAAATGAAACAACAAACATAACAGGTAAGATGAGACTTTGTTTGTACTTTAGATAAATGTTTACAGAGCATGACGGCATGACCGCGGCTCGGAGCTAACGGTGCTAACGGTGCTAATGGTGCTAACAATGTAAACAAAGGCAACACTGCTGACTGAGCTAACAGTAACCTGCGGCGTCATGGTATATGTTGTGTGAGCAACCTCTAAGCCTGTGTTTTTAAACTTGAAGCAGACAGCAGTTGGATCTCCATCTAACGCAATGATCTCTTGGCGGAAACATGCTAAAACACTGAGAAACTGGGATTACAGCTAACACACAGAGCCAGAGGGGGGTCGACTTCATTCTCAGGTAGACATTACTAGAATCACCTCAAATCTTCCTGCAATAATGTTTAGGCTAATGGTCAATTTGAGAGGCTAATTGTAAACTAAATAATTTTTTTTTGTATGTTAAAGGGAGCAATTAAGTCCAGATCTGTTGCAGACAGCCTGATTCTTGCCATCATTTAAGTCATTTTTGTATTTATGATACAAATGTGTATGAGAGGTTATTTTACATTATCCTCACCATCACACCATGAACAACCTCCATTTATTCCCTTAGGCCAGGGGTCAGCAGCCTTTACTATCAAAAGAGCCATTTAGCAAAAAAAAATTAAAAAATCTGTATGGAGCTGCAAAACATTTGAGCATTGTGATGAAGGTAACACAGTTTATAGTCTAAGTATATAGTATATAAGTCTAATGCAGTGAGGGCCAAAGTGCATATGTACTACGGAGTATTAGGGCCACATCGAGGGAAAAAACATCTGAGATTTACAGAATAAAGTCATAATATTACAAGAAAAAAAATTGTAATATTACTAGAATAAAATCATACCTTTACGAGAAAAAAGTCGTAATATTACGAGAATAAAATCATACCTTTACGAGAGAAAAAAGTCGTAATATTACGAGAATAAAATAATTACTTAATGAGAAAAAAAGTTGTAATATTACGAGAATAAAATAATAACTTAATGAGAAAAAAAGTTGTAATATTACGAGAATAAAATAATAACTTTACGAGAAAAAAAGTCGTAATATTACGAGTATAAAATTATAACTTTACGAGGAAAAAAAGAAAATAACACGTAAAATAACTACCTTATAATATTATGACTTTATTCTCATAATACTACGACTTTTTTCTCTTAAACTTCTGACCTTATTCTCGAAATCTCAGATTTTATTTTTTTTTCCTCAATGTGGCCGTAATACTCCGTCGTACCATAGACCTACAACAATGATAAATAAAAATGAAAATGTAAACAAAAAAAAGTTATTCATTTCCCTTTTTAAAAATCCACAGGGAGCCACTGGCTAGGGGTTAAAGAGCCGCAGGTTGCGGACTCCTGCCTTAGCACATTAATAGTGATTCCAGAGAGGGTCACATTTTTACCTTTATATAATAATAATAATAAAAGACTGTTTTAGAATCACTTTCAGTTTTGCTTTTACAGAATGTACATTGTCATAGATAGCAGGATTATTATAGTGTACAAAAACGGTCACACTTAACAATGTCAAATAAAATGTCATGTTTTATTTTTTCATATTACATGTCTGTGTAACTTCTAACCCTGTGTTTTGAAACTTGAAGCAGACAGCAGCAGCAGGGATGGGCCAGGAGGGAGGGCTACTGTGACTACATACCAGTCGGACCTCCATTTAACGCAGTGACCTCTTGTCGTGTGCCCGGCTATGTCTACAAAGCACGGAGAAACTCTAACCAACACACACAGAGGGAGAGCGACTTCATTCTCTGCTCAGGTAAACATTACTCCTCTATATCTTTACAGTGCAAATTGTATTGTTATTTGATGCTATAATAATGCTCTGATAGAGCATCTTTCAAATCTTCCTGCAATCATTTATAGGCTAGAGGTCAACTTTTGTTCGAAATTAAAAGAGGCGTTCATGCTTTAGTTGACAAACACTTTTATTTCTGAGTGATTTGCATCCTACCCCATAATTCAAACAGAAAAATGAGCGAGAAGTTCACCCTCTTAAATCTTGAAGGTCATCTCATTCATCTACAGAAAAAGCTCTCAGATGAGAGCCAATCTATAAATTCCACTATATCTTCTACCGGCGTCCTGAAGCTGAATTACATCCAGTCTGCCTCACACAGAGGGGCTGCTCTGCCAAACACCATATACCTGTAATTGAATTCGGATTCAATTATAGCTCAATATATCATCGTCATTATAGCCGCCTCCAAGGCCGTAATGAGTTCAATGGCTCGCCTCAGGTTCATGTTCATCTTTTTTTTATTATTTATCTGCTATCCATGCCTCAGAACACACTCTATCACTAATTTAGTCACTCTATTACAAAATGTTGATGTCTTAAACCACCGTTATATTGCCTTCTGCCCTCAGTTAATTAGGTTTAAAATGTTAAATCTTCTAAAAAGCCCCATTATGAGCAGACAGAGAGAATCCAAACCCTATCTGAAACTATTAGAAAATACCATTAATCATTAAATGAAAATAAACACACAACTAATTACAATTCTCTGCATGGTTCCACTCTGTACTTTAACTATTTTTGTATTTGACCTCTCGTTTTGTTTTGTCCTTGAGGAAATCTTAGTAGATGCTCTCAGCGTGCACAAGAACTGCAAACAATCATTTTCTGTTAGCTAAGAATCTGATTTATCTAATATCTAGATTGAGTAGTCTTTCCTTTTGAGTTGACACAACTGCATTAACACAGCCTCTTTAAGCTAAAGTCTCAATAGCAAAATGAGTGTAGATATAGATATGACAAATAAAGATTCAAGAACATTATTGTCATTATGCAAGCATAACGGAATTGCATTTGTCCTCAAATGGTGCATTTTATTAAAAAAAAAGAAAGACTACCCACATATTTACAAGGAATAAATAAGGCATGAACGAGATAAAAGATTGTTAGTAAATATCATCAATAAAAGGTGTAGCATCATGTGCAAAATAGATGATGATAATAATAATATATTTTCACAACAAGATTGTTAAAAACATGAATACACATCTTTTAAGGTGTCCAAAACGCAGCCAACAGACTTTTAACCAAATCACAAAAGCATGATCACGTCTCCCCTATTTTAGCTTCCACTGGCCGTCTGGCCATTTTAGAATTGATTTCAACATTTTAGTTTTGACTTTTAAGGTCCTGCATGGTAAGGCACCGAGTTGCCTGGCTGAGCTTTCATTACTCACCAGCCATAGCCTGAGGTCCTTTGACAAGGCCCTGTTAGCTATTCTCCGGTCAAGGATGAAGAAGGGTGACATGGCGTTTGCTGTTAGAGCTCCAACCCTTTGGAATAGCTTACCTGAGCAACTTCGAATATGCTTTTGTATTTAATTGTTCTCCTCCTTTCTTTTATTTGTCCTTGTTTGTAAAGCACTCTGTAACGGTAGTTTTGAAAGGTGCTATATTAAAATAAGTTATGATTATTTAATTTTATTAAGTGAAAAGACTGCAAAGCCATTAAACTGTAAATTACACAAAGGCTCACAGGGCTAGTTCCCAATTTCAGGAATTTTGGAAAAAAAGAATTTGACATACTATACTATGACTTGTTAAAAAAAAAGTTTCGACATGCTTTACTATGACTTTTTAAACTATTTTTTGACATACTATCCTATGATTTTTTTTCGACATACTTTGCTATGACTTGTTAAAAAAAAAAAGTATTCGACACATTATACTATGACTTTTTTTTTTTTATTTCGACATTCTATATACTATGACTTTTTTTGGACATGCTATACTATGACTTTTTTTTTTTTTTTTTTTAATTTTGACATACTATGCTATGACTTTTTGTCCACATACAATAATATGACTTTTTTTCGACATACTATACTATGACCTGTTTTGGACATGCTATACTATGACTTTTTCTTTTTAAAATTTCGACATACTATACTATGACTTGTTAAAAAATATATATATATTTGACATACTATACTATGACTTGTTAAAAAATATATATATATATATTTGACATACTATACTATGACTTGTTAAAAAATATATATATATATATTTGACATACTATACTATGACTTGTTAAAAAATATATATATATATATTTGACATACTATACTATGACTTTTTAAAAAAAAATGTCGACATACTATACTATGACTTTTTTTGACATATTATACTATGACTTTTTTTTGACATATTATACTATGACTTTTTTGGACATACTATCCTATGACTTTTTTTCGACATACTATACTATGACTTTTTTTAATTTTTTGTTCAACATACTATGCTTTGACTTTTTAAAAAAAAAATCTACATACTATACTATGACTTTTTTTCAACATACTATACTATTACTTTTTTTCGACATACTATACACATGAATCATAGCATATTTTGTTTGTCCATAATGAACGTCAGTGGTTCTGTGTGCAGCCTCAGCACATCTTCACACTAACATAGTTTAATTTTCTCAGCGGAGCTGCTTCACTAATTAGAATGATTGTTACCCAGTTCAATTGGTTCTGTCAGCAGCAGTCTCAGGAGTCACAGGAGGTAATTGCATATGAGACAGAGAAAGAGAGTTGATGATGAACCCCCACAAAACTTAGTGAAAACCTGCGCTCCACAGGCAGAATAATGGGCTTCCTATCTTTTTTCAATTACAGAAACTGAATGGGGACCGTAATAAAGAGAATTAGTGCAAAGTCCAAAAAGGTGTTTATTACAGGAAAGTCTTAAAAAGGCAATACGTTTTAGACTCCACAGGTAATTATTCTAATCATGATAACCAGCTATATACATCAAGCTTGTCGTCATGTTTATTATCTTTTTATATTAAATATAATATTTAGATTCATCTCAAAGAAAAACAGTGATCCATGTAGCACATTTCAAAACAAAGGATTGGAATCTGCTGTGATACCTCTTAAGTCTTTTGATACATGGACTACCACTAGACACCTGTATATTTCAATGATGATGAGCTGAACAACACAGAACTGATTGTTATTGATCTTTAAGGCAAACTCTTTTTCAATTTAGGCTTTCCTTGTATTAAAGGGAAGATTTCTACATAAACAGTAAAAGTCCTGCATTGAAAATGTTGCTTCAGTAAAAGTATGTAAGTATAATCTAGAAAAATATACTTGAAGTACTCAATGCAGACCTGTGATGGTTATACTATATTATATCATGAGATTATTACTCATGCATTAATGTAAAAGAAGGATTTTACTGTTTTTTTTACTGTCGTTGAAGTGGAGCTCATTTTGAATAATTTTGTATAAGACTGCAACTAATGATTATTTTCATTATGGAATAATATGCTGATTACTTTCTCCATTAATCGATTGCTTGGTTTGTAAAAATTCTGAAAATAATAAGAAATGCTGTCACAATATCCCAGAGTCCAGAGTGACACCTTCATCCATGGTTCCAGCTTCTCAAATTTGAAGATTAGCTGCTTCTGATAAAATGATTATAAAAAATAATGTCCAAATTGGCTAACTTTCTGTCAATCAACTAATCATTTCAGCTGTATATACTGTCAGGTAGTTTAATTTCTAACAAAACTTTTATGAGGTCTTTGTATGTTTTGTGCGCAAAAATCTTAATTTCTAAATTAAAGCTGTGAGTAAAAGGTACAATATTTCCCTCTGAAATGTAGTAGAGTAGAACGTGACATGAAAGGACTTCTTTACATATTTATGTGAGTAATATATTTAGCAGAGGTGTAAATCACAAGACGATATTATATTGATTCTTTGGGGAACAATGTGATATTTGCTGATATTATAAATCCTGCCACGATAAGATTTCAATTCAGTTCAGGGACCTGCGATTGATATGACATAATATCATTATGCGTATTTAACACAATCTGTTAAATTTTATATAAAATCACAAAAATCTTATTTGACAATTTTATTACTTAGCTGTTTCAGACTATTTAATAAAAATAATAAATATCAAGTGGGAATTTAAAAATAAAGGCGTATCTTAAAGATGATATGTATTGATATTTTCACTTTGCATCGATGATTTTGGATTGTTGATCATTGAATCGATCCAGATCAATGTATCGTTACACCCCTAGTATTTAGTATATATATTTTTAAGTATTTTGTCAGTATTTTACCACAGTGAAGAAATTTAATAGTTTGAAGCTCTGTTTCCTCTGAAGTACATTTAAATTCTTTCCAGAGCTTCGACTTGTTTTCGACTAATCTATCACTGTGACAATCTCTCCCCGGTGCAGACCACCTGGAAAACAACGCTGATCGAGATGTGATGTGCGGAGTGCTCTCGTGGAAACAAGCCGAGCTTTAGATGCACTTAATGAACTGCGCTGAAGCCAAGAACAGCTGAGAGGTAAACACACACACATTAAACATTTTGACATTAAAGTGTTAGAGGAAACTGCAGGCGTTACGTAGGAGGGACAAACATTATGAAGCAAAAACTCAAAAAAGAATGATTCTTTTGACTCAGCTAGCTTTTATTATGGCACTTTGTACAGGTCACGTTACAAACTCGACATCCTGGGTTTCATACAGAACATGAAGAGATCAAGATAACATTGCATGTTTAAAAAAAGACGAGATCTGTAAGCTACTCCATTTTAACCACAGACAATGAAAATGTCAGTGTAGAATAGATAGTTTATCCAAACTTTAATAAAGTCACATAGATTATTAGCTTTGTCATTAAACCAATTCAAATCTATCTTGATACTCGCATGCCAATATATATACCTTGAAGGAGCTTTTGGTCTCTGTAATAATTTCTTCTCTCCATGCTGGCTGATAAGTGATTTCAGTCATAAGTGATGGGGGACAAAATCCTCGTTCTGTGTAAAAATGACTTCTTAAAGGTCGTCTATTCTACGAAATTCAGAGCATTTCTATTGCCTCCGCATGGCTCGCAGCTTAAAGTGCTAACAGTGGAAACAACAGCAACAGAGCTAACCGTGTTTACCTGAGGGGGAACCACGCCGATGTAATCGCTGTATGAGCGCAGTGCAGAGCTAGCCAGTGGCAGTGTTAATCTTGGCAGCTATTTTAGATTTAGTCTTAGTCTTAAAATGAAAATGCTTATTAGTTTAGTCACATTTTTAGTCATTTTTATCCTTCAGTTTTAGTGACTGAAAAGTCATTAGATTTTAGTCAAACTTATTTCACATAAATTATTATTAAATTATTGTATCTTATCATCTGATGAAAAACGCAGGTTTAATGATTAAGAATGCAGCTTTGCAGTTAGTTTGAGTCCTTCTGACTGCGCTCATTACTGATGCACGGTTCAGTTGCACCCAGCGGTCCATTGTGAGAGCCAATCCGCCCACCCAATATGTAAAAATATGTGTTACTCAACCACCCAAACTGACCCGACCCACAAACCACCAACTTTACATTATAGTATCACAATTGTCAGGGCTGAGGACTGAAACAAGGACAGAGCCTTTACTTTATTTTGTGCTTAGTTTATAATCAAATAACTTTATGACATTATGCACAAAACTGTTATTACGTTATGCGCTCATGGTTTTCATACATTATGTGCTGATTATCACATTATGCGCAGTTATAAAATTATGAGTTGCTACATGCGTTTTTACACAGAATGAGAACTGTGTATTTTGTCCCCAATCCCTTTCATTAAAATTGCGTTAAGGACGTTTTTACAACCAGTAGAGAGAATAGAACAATCATTATGACCAAGATCTTTAACCTAAATCCAAAGTATTTTGCAACTGTTAAAGCAAATATGACATCAAACATATATTGTATATCATCTCAATGTCAGGCCTTTAATTTGCAATAGAGCTGCAACAAAAAAAAAATGATTGTTTAATTGATACTTATTTTCACTATAAAATGTCAAAATAGTGATAAATGTCCATTACAATCTTCTTAAAACCCAAGGTGATGTCTTCAAATTGTTTTATTCGACTAACACTCTTAATTATGGAGCCCAGGAGTGGCTTTAGAAAGAAATATATATAGATATATTGAGGCCACAATTTTCTAATTTGTGCACAAGATATAATTTGTTCCGTCAATTTAATTAAAACGTGTGCACACGAGATAAGTGTACAGAAAGCCAGCTGTCAAGCCACAATTACGCACAGCAGATCCGCTGGTTTATGCAACCAGTTTGTACACACCTGTTGATGTGCAGAAGAATCTGTGTAGAATAATGAATCAAAATGACATGTTTAATGTGCACAGTAGCATGGGGGGGGGTTCTGTGGTTATTTTGTAATAGTCTGATGCTGGTTGCATTATGGGTAACCAGCTGGTTTGCTGTGCGCTTTTGTGGCTTGACAGCATGCAACATCACTCCAGTTAGAGACTGCAGCGGGGTGCTGCTGGCTCTCTGTATGTACACTAACCTCTGCGCACAAATTAATTAAATTGAAAGAACAAATTATATCTTGTGTGCACAAATGAGTAAATTGTGGCCTCAAAAAAAAAAAATATATATATATATATGTATATATATATATATAATCTCTATGGCCACTCCGGAGTCCGTACATTTCCGACTTTCAATTTACCATCACAAAATAAGAAATCCTTGCCCTTAAGGGTAACATTTTATAATAACAATCATTTATAAATGGTAAATTGATAGTTAATTGAAATTAGTTAATACTAATTATTAAGAATTTATAGTTTCTGTTATTATTGTTGCACATAACATCTTATATACAATATATAAGTATTTGTTAATGATTAAAATATTTGTAAAGAAATTGTTTGTGAAACATATATAGGTATAGATATATATTTTGTAACACTTTGTTAATTGGTTTGTAAACCGTATTAAAAGGTTCATAAATACTTTGTAAAGAGTCTATAAACAATATTAAAATAGATGGTTAATAATTGGTTTATGGCCCATCTACCTATGTAATGTTTATAGATGTTTTACAAATCATTTGGTAATCCCTAATAAATACATTATATAGCATATCAGATGTTATGTGTACAACAATAGTTTACTAATCCGAATGTAATTGTTAAAATCTCTTATCAGCCGTGATACAATATAGAATTTATAAGCTAATGATAAAATAACAAATTATAACATTACTATTGATTAGTAAACATTGTTTGTTGACAGTAAATAAACTATTAACTTGTTTTAATTAACTATGAATTTACCATTTATAAATGATGGTTATTATGAAGTTTTACCAAAATATTTGCAAATAGTTGCCAATTAATTTATTGACAAATTGTTTAAGTTGTAATTTAAAATCTGTGGATATCACGTCTCACGTCTCCACACTTTTTCTGACATCAACAAAGCAAAACCCTGATTATCAAAGAAAACAAGACATCTAGTACCCGCCTCTACTTCTGTAGACAAAAATACAGATATGTGCAAGGAAACTATACAAACCCCATTCCTGTATGTGAACATACACCGTGACATCCATCCACACACTAACAGATTCGGGTTCCCAGGGATCGAAGGTAAACAGGTTGCATTTAAGTGCTACGAGATCTTTCGTTGGCACACGAGGAGTTAACATTTACAATATTTACATCAGATTAAATAATCAGTTTTCATGCATTGCCTAAAAACAAACTGTTTTGTAGAAAATAAAATTCTCACATTCCATTTGGATATCGTTTAGTTTCTGTCCATGTGTGGAAATTATATCTAGCAAAAAAGAGCACAGTTTGAAATGGCATTCACTTAACTTTATATATCAATTTGTCCTGTTCTGCTGAATGTATGATTGATTCTTATACTGTACAGGATGCATGAGCAGTAAGAATTAACAGGAAGCATTCTGCGATTGGCATTGAGTTGAATAAAACTGTAAACCTAAAAAACCATGCTACTAAAGTTACTCCAACAAGAGTCACAATAAAGCTGACTGACTGAGCAATCCTCTGAGTGGGATCCCAAACCTGCCACACTCTGGTGAACAACGCAGCTAGAAAGAGTGACAGTGTGAGGAATAAAACACTTCGTCTGTTCCCCGTTTTTAAATCAATAAATAACTTAAAACCATACCTGAATAAATATAACTTGAAGTGACAGTAAGACTGTGATTTCTGGGCCAACACCCCAGACGACGACGTATTCCTCAGACAACATCCTCTTCCTCTGGTGCCTCAGTTTGTGGCTGTCTGACCAGCCCTGCATCAGTCAGAGGGAGTTCAGCAGACTCCCAGGCTGGCCAGCAGGCCTTTTTGGGGGGAAAAGGGGATCAGTAGGAGAGGACCGGTGCAGGATTTGGGTGGGTTGGCTGTGAAGTTCTTCTGGAAGATGCAGGGGGGGCAAGTTTAGGTCCGCACCCAGCAGACAGGCACCCAGAAGGACTCTCGCTCCAGCCTTTCCAAGATACCTCGAAGTTCTGCACAGGCACTGGCTGAGTCCTCCTTGATCAGGATCCGGTCCACCAGATGTCCATACTGCTGATCAATCTGAATGGCAGACTGACGCATCTCTTGGAGGTCCTCGTCCTGTTGCAGAAAGTGAGACACATACAGGAAACCAGCCCTTGTCAGAACTGCAAGTGGTGGAAGAAGTATTCAGATGATTTACTTAAGTAAAAGTAGGTAAGTAGCATCAACATAATGTACTTAAAGAGAGAGGTATAGGTAGAGATAGAGAGTGAGAGAAAGATATAGGGAGAGAGAGAGAGATAGATATAGGTAAAGCTAGGTAGATAGAGACATAAATATAGATAGTGTGTGTGTGTGTGTATATGTATATACATAAACATACACTGTCTATTCCTATCATCCTGTAAATTGTTCCATGTCAGTAAATTGAGAGCTACTTAAAACTGGAATCAAATTCCTTGTGTGTGTACAATACTTGGCCAATAAAGCTGATTCTGAATCATGTGACTGCTCCATTAAACATTATAGAATATTTACTGGTGCACAATATTAAGAACTACAAAACTTATATAAGTACTCTACTCCTTCTAAGCCACTGAATTTGGGACACAACGATTATAGCCAAGAGAAAACGTAGGACTCACTGTAGTGCGGCCGTGCTCTCCCCCACCTGGTGAAGTGGCAGCACTGCGGCGACGTCTGCTATCAGGAACACGAGGTTTGACAAATATTACATAGGGCTTGAACTCTGCTGTCCGCAGCCTCTTCAGGGCCTGGAGTGATGGAGGAGTTACATACAATAGAGCAAACAGAGGTCACAGATCAGACATGATAGGAGAGAGTCCACAGTGATACATCAGACACTCAACATGGTGAGCAGATCTCATGTGACTTCCTGCCCTCATCTACACTCTGCAGGATCTGTAGCTCATGATATGTTATGATTAGGGCCGTCAAAGTAAATTTCTTTAACGTAACTTGTGATTTTTAGGTGGTAGCGGCCTCCGTTTTAAAGGTAGGGTGAAGATACTGGCATCATATGAAACTAGAAAACCTAAGGAATCCATTGGTACCAACCATGTCATACTAGCTTGTCATGAAGGATGCTAAATAACGCTTACACTAAATTTTGGTGAGGAAAAACTGGCATGACCATTTTCAATGGGGTCCCTTGACCTCTGACCTCAAGATATGTGAATAAAAATGGGTTCTATGGGTACCCACGAGTCAGTTGCAGTTTTGGGCAAGTCATAGTCAAATCAACACACTGACAGTTGTTGTTGCCTGTTGGGTTTGAGTTTGCCATGTTATGATTTGAGCATATTTCTTTATGCTAAATGCAGTACCTGTGAGGGTTTCTGTCATTGTTTTTTGTTGTTAATTGATTTCCAATAATAAATATATGCATCCGTTTGCATAAAGCAGCATATTTGCCCACTCCTACGTTGAAAAATCTCCCTATTAGGTACATTTTGAACAGATGAAAAGTTGTGTGATTAATCAAAATTAACTATGTACCATCATGCGATTAATCATGATTAAATATTTGAATTGATTGACAGCCCTAGTTTTGATGGTGTGATACATCTGGATGTGCATTAAACAAGATGCTCAGTGGTTGTAACATGACACCTACCTCAGGCTGCACATCCACTACACACATCTTATTCTTGGCCTGTACAGAGCGGATAGCCTCTATACTTGTGCCATACTGGTTCTCCTTGTATTCCCCGTGCTCTATGAACCTGCAGAGAAACAACAAAACTTTAACATCAGCAGCAGGGAATAAATCATGGATGTTTACTAGAGTTGTTCCGATGCTGATACCAGTATCGGAAATGTGTCAGATTCTGCTCAACATTCGGTATTGGGTATCGGCGTGTACGCCAGTCTATGCACCGATTCAGTACCACAATTTAAAACTTGAACCGGAAATCAATTCTTCTTCGCCGCTCCAAAACGGTAGCCTTCACTGTGCTGTCACCCTGGATGTGTCATGGCTGCCACTGGCAACTATTGTTTTAAAGCAGCGAAGAAGAACTGATTGCAGGTAGTTTGTTACGTGACGATAGCAAACAGCAACAGTGTTGTTCATGTTTTAAAAAAGGTTTTACCCTGAGCCAGGCCAAACAACAAAGATAGTAATCATATCACATCCATACATGGTCAGAAGTAAACAGCTGTTTAATAATAATAATAATAATAACTATTTGTTTTAATGGCTGGTATCGGATCGGTACTCAGTATCAGGAAGGAAGAAATGGTACCAGAACATCTCAGCAACACGGCATCAGTGTAAACATACTTGTTGTTTAAAGCATCTGCGTCAAATTGCTGTTTGGTGACAAAGTGGTACTCGACACCCTCCTTCTCTTGAGGCTTCTTGGGCCGGGTGGTATCTGTGGGAACACAAGAGAGGAATTTACTTGTATTTGTAGTGTAATGTTGGTTCATTGATAAGTACAGCGTGTATAACTTATGACTCACGTGGTACAGCCACTGCAAAACGATGTGGGTTTTCAGCAATCACCCGCTGTTTGAGTTCATTGATTCGTGCTCCGAGAGATCCTTTGCAAGATTGCAAAAGGAGAGAAAAAATTAACTTGACATACATCATCATGTTGAAAAAGCTGCAAGAAATGGGTCATCAATAGGTTGTAACACATGCTCTGATCCACTAGGTGTCACTATCATCACAGGAGAACATGTGTGCCTCTCAGTCTCACCGATCAGAACCACCAGACGGGGCCTCTCGTTGGATCTCTGCTGGTAGCGGGTCACCTCCTCATAAGTCAGGAAGTCGGGGTCTCCAGGATCAGAGCCCTCTCCGGAGGATCCTTGCCTGTCCTTGCGACTCAGCCGGAAGCTCCTCCGTAAACCAGCTACAGCGAGGCCAGAGATGGGAGGGAAGAAGGAGCAGAAACAAAACACGTCTTTCGTCAGATGTCATGAACCCTAAAACTATTTACACAAGATAACATGAGCACACTACTTAACTTCCATGATGCAGATACGATCTCTTTGTGTTTCAAAATTAGATAAGTGCAGTGAGCAAATGCAAAAGCAATGTTTCTGATAAAGTCAAGACCAACCCATTTATAAGCATGCATTAAAAACCTTTGTGCACAGGGATGAAAATAGCTCACTCTTATCTAGAGTGTAAATACTTGATAGTGTGAGATATTAGCTGAACTCAGAGCCAATTAGACGTCATGCTTCGACTAAAAATTACATTACATGCATAGTAAACAGGTGAAGCAGACTGTTTTAAGCAAACCATTCATTACATTCATTTTTAAAAGAGATTAAAACACTTTCAGAAGTTCAAAAAACAGATCTCGTGACCGAAATTAGACATAATTTTCCAACATTGTGTTCCAAACAAGGCATGCTGCTCTGACCGAGATTACAGTGCTGAGGCAGGACAGACAGGACAGCCTGGCCCTGAGAAACACCACGTCAACAGCAGAGAGTGACTGCAAATCTGGGTCTCCCACGGCCAGGACTGTCTGTATCCCCCGTCAGTGGTAGTCAGTGTACCTGAGGGAATGAGCCGGGCACTGTACCTGAATAAAATTCCCAGGAAAACACCTGGCCACAGGAGGGCGCCACTGCTTTACACTTAGGAGAGACTATAACTGGCGTTAGAGCATCACACAACCCAGCCTCACACCTCCACACAGGGTGAACGAGCAGCAAACGTGCCTGGTTGAGTGTGCAATGCGTCCAACGCAGCAGGGCCCTCATGAAGGGGGGGCGGGGAGGGTTTTTCGGGGAAGGGGGGGAAGCAGTGCACTGGCCACAGCACAGCAGCAGTTAGTTAGATGCAGGGCGGGAGGGAGGGAGGTTTAGGAGAATCCAAACACTGCAAGGTAGAGGAGGGCGGGCGGAGGGATGGAGGGGAGGGTTTTACAGCTCCAAGCAAAGTGCATGAGAGGAAGCACAAATACTGTTTTAATAATGTGGTTTTGTGTTACGGGGGGGAAGGTGCTGATAAGCTTTCGGCTGTGTTTAGATCGCTCCTTGTGCTCATCATCATTCCCTAAGCAGCTCGCAGGATGTGGGAGTAAATGGGGGTCAGGTTGGGCTGAAGAAGGGTGAGGGAGGGGAGGCCAGTGGAAGGCTAGAGAGGGGTTGAGGATAAAGGGGACCAATGTATTCCCTCCACTCCCGTTTGAATTTAAAGCATGTTATTGCAACATAAAATGCCTGGATACCTATTTAAACGCAATAAATACCAACATTTCCTGTAATGTTTTGTTTAACAGGTCTGTACTTAATGCACCTAATGATTTACAAGAAAGTTTCCTGGAATAATCTTGAAAGAACAGCCTCGTGGGTACGCAGAGAACCCATTTTCATTCACATATCTTGAGGTCAGAGGTCAAGGGACCACTTTGAAAATGGCCATGGCAGTTTTTCCTTGCCAAAATTTAGCGTAGGTTTGGAGCATTATTTAGCATTGTTCGCGACAAGCTAGTATGACATGGTTGGTACCAATGGATTCCTTAGGTTTTGTAGCTTCATATGATACCAGTATCTGCACTCCAGGTTTAAAACTGAGCCCGCTACGACCTAAAAATCGGCAAGTTGCGTTAAAGAAATTAGTGGCGTTAAAACAAATTTGCGTTTAACTTTGACAACCCTATTTCATATTCATACTGTGCACTGACTAAAAGACTCTTTATGCTCGCAATTATTTGGAATTTATTGTACTACATGTACAAATGAAGCGTACTAACTGTCTCTCTTTACCCTATAAGTAGACAGAGTTCTTTGCAGGAAAGTTACTAAGAAATTATTAGAAAATTATAGACCAATAACCAGCACAAATTCTGTACTAATCAAATCCATCATCGCTTTGTTTTTGATTTAATATATTCTAAGTTTGTTTTGCTTCTTTAATATAGTATCTGACACTTTTGACGCATCTCTAAACTATCTGTTCACTCTAAATATGCACTGGAGTCTCTGATGAGGCAGATCCGTTACTGGCACCTTCAGAAGTGTGAGACGATACTTCATACACATTTTTTTTCATTGCTTTCCTTTTCACGTTTGATACTAACACTTGTCATGTTTCTTCTACACCTGCACACATCTTCCCTTCACCCAAATAAATCAGACACCCTCATCCATCTTCCTTCCTCTGGCATCGTCTTTGACCCCGTCTCTTGACCCTTCCAAACCTTCAACCCCTTCCTCTTACCCCTCAACCCCCCGGCCCCAGACAGGTCAACCCTACACAAGCAGTCGTTTTGACCCCCCCCCCCCCAGCCCGGAAGCACCCAGGGAACCAGCGCACAGCCAGGCTGCAGCAGGCAAACAGCAGATAGGGAGGAGGAGGAGGTGGAGAAAGATGTGCACGCTCTCACCTATGTACTGTCCATTGAAATAGCCCTCACAGTCACAGTCCTCTGTAGGGAGGCAAGCAGGGAAAAGAGGGGGTAAGCACAGGGTAAGAGACCTGGAAGAGTTAAGGAGTAGGGGGAGTTGGAGGAGTTAAAGAGGAGAGGGGGGGCGGGCCACGGGGCGTTGGAGAGGGCAGGCGGGTCAGACAGGCAGCAGGCAGGCAGACAGCAGGAGGCGAGAGTGGAGGAGCAGCCAAGAGATAATGAAGGAACGTTGTCGGAGGCCAATAACGAAGGCTTGATGAAGAGATTTGACATTACGAGAGAGAGAGGAGAGGAGAGGAGAGGAGAGAAACGGCTCTCCTTCATCTGAAAAGGAGCCGAGTCTCTGTGACCCAAACACACATGTAAACAAGCCTCGCCTCCCCAAAGATTCACAGCTGAGGTACAAACTGTCTCACATACAGAAACCTACAAAACAAAAGACTTTTATGCATCTATATCTGAAGTTTGTCCTTTCATCAAATCTAATGTATGACGATATGCACTGATTTTAGAACATCGAAAAAAAAGCATCAGCTCAAACTGCAGCAGAGTAAAAGATGAGGAGGGAAAAAACAGAACAAAAGATAATAGGGGCTGAGGAGGATGACGCAAAAGAAAAGAGGAGCTATTGTTATCTTTAACAACCTCTGCTTGGATGGGCTAAAGTCTCCAGGGATGCTTCTTCTGCCTGCACATCACCTGGCACAACACACACACACACACATACAAATAAGCAAGGCAAAGAATCTCTATTCTAGTCTGGTGCTCTAACAGCAGGAGGGGAGGAATTAAGCTGGAAGCAGTAGAAATCCCAAATGGACACCCTTCTAGCACACATGCATGCTCTCCACACACGCACACGTACTGTCTTTGAGGCCTGTTTCGAGTGAGGCTGTGTCTATGTATTGTAGATAAATAATGTTTGTTGCTGCACATGTACCCACCTTTATCACATCCTTGATCATCTGATATAGTTTGCGACGAGGAGAAACAGAGTGTCAAACATTAGAGTAGGTAAAAGGTCATTTTGGGTGTAGATGGCAGATAAGAGAATGAAATTTATGAAATGAGGATTCAACATTTTGAAGAGATTTATCGCCGTCGTCAATGACGTCACAGACAAAGAGGGCCCCTGCTGGGATTTAGGGGGAATTAATCAAAGAGCTGGAGGAGCAGTGGAGGGAGGCCGAGACAGAAGAGTCTCCGCAGGCTCGCTGCTGCGTGGCGTAGCAGGGCTAGCTGCCATACTGCTAAGCTCTTGTTGTCTCCCCGTGGCTCAGGCCTAATCGGATCGCCTGCAGCTTACGCGCCACGAAGAGCCACCACTCACATTACCCACTCACCTGGCGGGTTACATGCCACGTCTATAGTATCAAGTGAGAAAGTGAGAAGTGTAATGTATTGTTGGGGCTTTGTTTCTCAGTGGGCGCAGCTTGTAACGCTGTCTGGATCTACTTAAGCTGCTCGCTGGCCAGATGGACCGAACATGAAAGAGATTAATTCATATCTGTGATCCCTCCCTCCGTCTATGTGCCCCTCCATCTCTCTCTCTCATCCCTTTTTAGAACATGTCCACATAGCAGCATGGAGAGGACGGACAATGAATACTAATGCCTCTGAGAACGCCAATTACCAGCACAAAAGGTCAATAAATGTCAATGAAAACATTGTTGCATTTATCCAGCGGGGATATTATTGTCCTATAATGACAGTGACCGAGTACATTAGTAGAGAAAGAAGAGCTGATGGTGAGAGATGCTGCAGGTAGTAAACTGTAATTATGAAATGATGCAGTGGAATCCAGGGAAGCAGAAACTTACAGACAGGCTTTTTAGGGGATTTTGGATTCGGGAGAGTGCCCATTTTCATCCTGTAGGCCAGTCGCCTGGAGAAATGTGCAGCAGAACAAAGAGCCAGAGAGGATGGAGGCAGGAAGAGAATCATCAGGTCAGAAAAAAACACAGTAAGCAAAAGGTGAGGAGGGAACGTCAGAGAGGTGGAGCAAAAGAGAGAGGAACATGCAGCACTTATGAACAGATTATGAGACAACGGGCCTCTGGACACAAACATGTAAAAGGCTTCCTACGCCTCCTACATAAGAGGAAGACACCCAAACAGAGCTCACATTGCACCCGACCCCAATGCCGATCCCTACGACCACCAAACGCTTGCTCGTCTCCATCTATTTGTGGTCTTTTTATGCCTCTTTGTTGTCATTTTGCGTCGCTTCGCACTGGTTTTGAGTCTCTTCACGGCGGTTTTATGTCTTTCTGTGGTAGTTTTGCATCTCTGTAGTTGTTTTGAGTCTCTTTTTGATTGACTTTTAACAATAAATAAAAACACTTCAAGCAGAGGCTCTGTAAGCGGTAGACCCGTTCAGTAATCCATCCATGACAACATGTTGCCTGTCATTAAGCAGACCTGAGCTACTTTTGTTGAGCCATTTTAAGACGTTTTTCTCATTCATCATTGTTTTAGCCCATATTGCAGCAGAAATCCACAGCATCAGCAGAAAAACACTTATTTCACCATTAACATTTTTTTATTTAACCTACAAAACACAGCATGGAGGCTTTTCAGTGCTCAGATACCCCTCTGACCTGCGTCTTTCTCTGTGTTTAAGCTGTGGTTATTAATCCAACAGACGCTGCAGTGTTTGGCAGCGATCTCCCAGCCAGCTGAGATCATCTTCTTGGATTATGACACTAACACTATCAGCATGCGCCCATTCAAGGCTGCGTGTGTGTTTCGATTTATTTTTTTCCATGCTGCTTTGATGCTCCATCTAATCATAGTTGACCCTTCAAAGTGGAACACATGAATGTGGATTTGACAGATTACAAATGGCTGGATAAAATAAATACCAGCACAGTGTGGGTGAACCGTACAGTCCTGGCACTGATCAGTTTACCACACCACAGGTTGCACACGATGTCTGCTGGGTGCTCTCACCTCTCCTGGAACTGTTTGGATGGGACAAGTCCGGCCCGCAGGTTGCTGTCTCCCACGCGCTTGGCCTGCCACCACGTGTGGTCGTCTTGGGTCACGACCTGCAGGATGTCTCCCCGCTTGAAGGGAAGTCCCGCTTCTTGGCAAGGTGTCGCCTTGTCTTCCAACGGGATGTAGTCAAACAACGCTCTCACGTACACCTGGAATCAAAAAACAAGAAGCACCAGATTTGGATATTTCTTATCGTCAAAAAACATGGGACAAAGTTGTCAACCTGGAATAAACTATTTTTAATCAATGGATTACGTCTTTTAAGGAATAAATAATCTGGAATGCCACTGAAAAATGCAGGAAAAAAACAGACAACTAGTCTTCTTTTCTTTCAAACTATCACTTCATCTCACCTTGCTGTCCTTCAGTCGGTCCTCTTCTTTAATGGCAGGGATTATCTTCAGAGTGATGGAGCCCTGGGACTGAGACTAGATCACAAGAGGAAGTAGGGGTGAGAGGAGTGAGACTGCAGCCTCAAATTAAAGACAAACACTCAGCGTACTTCCCTTAAAAGGCTCCCGGAGGTGGATTTGACTTTTAATGGACTATCGGTGCACGCCTTTTGTAAATAAATAAAAGATGGACAGAACATTTTAGGTGATGAATCACTTCTATCATGATCCTAAAGACTCTTTTGAGTTTATAGTTTACCCAACACTATATTTACCACTGCTTCTGTCTGGGGCAAATAAATAAACTCAACATGGGCAGAGCATTTTGTCTCTCTATCCTAAAGAAAAGTTATATATTGTGCAATTAAATCAACATATTTAATATACTGCCATGCAGTTAAAAATACTGTATCATAGCAAATACATCTAGTGTAAGAAGTTATTTTCTGAATATCTCGTTGATTTTGACCATATATTTGTATTTGTTTGCCTTATGATGATCACTGACTTGAGTTTCTCTCTTGCACAACATTATATTTGCTAATACAGTACATCTCTGGTTGTGTTGACTTAGAAATCTGTCAACACACAGACAAAAATATAATTTTATTATATAAAAAATTGTAGATCAAAAGAAGCAAAAAAGGAAGGTCTAAAACTTTAGCACAAATGATACATATTTATTGAGAAAATGGATATACATATTTAATCAGGAAAACCTGTGTCTTATCTTATTTATTTTTGATTTGAGTATTTCTATGTTGCAGATTTATACGAGCATTACTTTAAATCTACAGCAGATCTGTCCGTCCGTCTTACCAGCAGCTGACTGATCTCATCAGGCCTCTTGTGGATCACAGAGACTCCGTTGACCTCCCTGAGTTCATCTCCTACATGGACCAAACCTGTGAGGACGAGAGACAGTATGAAGACTCAGAAACGCCAGTGACAAGCAACACGTCTTCACTGGGTCTTTGGGGGTTTATGATTCATATCATAACATCAGTATTGCTGTCAGATCCACAGACACCAGCTGCGTCGATCATCAGCTGTGATCTATTTAGCTGCAGCCACAACAATGAAATCAAAGGCTGAGAGAAGTCAGATCAATACGCTTTCCCCTCAGGACAGAGAGGCACATAGCAGACACACTACTGTTCAATCCTACTCGTATAATGTATGCATTTACAAAGAGACCTGAGGTTAAAATATCTCTACAGCTTCTGTCTCCACACTGACGAGAGCTTTTTCCATCACTTGACGCAGCAAGAAAACAGAGGAAGACATAAATGATTAATGGATGCAAACACTGATTGGTTTACTTTCCCAGCATGCATGTTTCCAATGCCGGCACACACACACACAGACACACACACACACACACACACACATACACCTGCATGTGGCTGATATTTCCATGGTAACGGACATGAAAGGATCTCTGCTGAGTCTATATGGTGTGATTGACTCTCTGGGGACTTGTGGAGAGATTTGGGTTTCAGCAACAACCGCACTATCCATCTCATTTTTCTCCTCCTCCTGCTGCTGCATGTCTCTCACTCTGCCTTTGATCTCAGTCATTACAGCATCAGGTTTTGGTTTGTTGTCCTATACATACAGTATATGCATAATTTTCACTGGTTGCAAGAAGACAAATGCCATCACACTGCTGTAGAAATCAGGAGCCTCCTGAGGCGTCCTGGTAGCTCAGCTTCCTGAGGGCTGTGCTACATTACTGCAATGTCCTGGCTGTCTTCCATGCGGGGAACTGTTTTGCATGTCATCCCTGAGTCGTTCCCATTTCTTTAACTATTCCGCAATAGCAAAAATGTCCCAAAAAGCTATCTTTAACATTACCAAGTTCTCATTTCACGACCCCTCATCTGCGTTCCAGCTCCCAGTTTGGGAATGACAGGTAGTGGTAGTCTAGTGGTGTGGGGAGAAGAAGGAGAAGAAGAAGCACAACTTACCGCTTCGGTCGGCTGCACCTCCTCTCATGATCCGAGCCACGATCACCATCCCAGTGGCTTCATCCCGCCTGATGGTGGCTCCCTAGAGTATAGGCAGATAACATAAGATCATTAACAGAAAAGAGCACACAGTCTCATAATCTCTTCCTCTTTCATCCAGTTCTCCTGCAGGCTCTCATGTTCTCAGCTCTCATCCTTCACAACTCACCAGAGGCTCCTTGTTCTTCACCAGCCTGACGATCTTCACCGACTCTTCCTCCAGCTCGTCCTCAAAGTCATCCGGCAGCGGCGGCAGCACGGGATCAAAGTTCTTCTGTGCCACGGTGTCGTGCACCGAGAGAACGGCCTGATGGGACAGAAAACAGACATGCTGAGCGTACAGCGCTGACGTTGAGCTGCACAGAGAGCAGCCTGATGTCTGCCACAATCTGTGAACAGCTTCAGAGATGAATTTCAGGGCAAAAAAAAAGAAAAATGTCCTCATGAATATACACTAGTGCAACATCTCCTCCCGATTATACTATTGTAAGGCCAAAAAACAAATTACAAGTGTTTACCTTGAGATGCGGTGACGTCAGCAGGTGCAGCAGCTCCTTCTCCTCGGTGCTCATCGGTCCGCTCTGCAGCTCCTCCGCCACCTGCCGATCACAAAACACACATGACCCGGTATGAACCCGTGCTGCATGTGTATAACGGTAATGCACGCTGCAGTTTACTGTAGAATAAATGCAGACAGATACACAACAGACATGCATGCAGGAAGGGTAGATAAGTAGCAAGCAGCTAAGGTCAGCAGTTTCCCCCGCTGATAACTGGTGAGAGCGAGAGAGCAGCAGGATATGGAGTTTCATTAGATGAGCATCGGGATGATTCAGCACTTTGAGAACATTAAAATTCACTTCTGATACCTGCGTTGCTTCTCTGTCGGAGCTAACTCATTGTGACTGACTGCTGTGCCCAAGTGGAAAAGTAATTTAGGGTGTGTGTGTGTGATGAACTTACATCCTCTGCCAAAGACGAGGCACTGTGGAGGACGGGTGTTGGACTCTGTCTCTCATACTGTCTCAACTTCTCATGAATCTGCAACACAAAGACATGTAGATTATTAGAGGAGAGGGTTTCAAGAAGGAACGCACAGTATGGGGAAAAAGCTGAAGGTTAAAGGAGCCTTCAGGAATTTTCTTGTAAACACAAAAAAGGTCTTCAAATCCTTGAGGTCTAAAAAATCCTGCATTGTTTACATTCATGTTTACTAGCTAGCGGTCTTCTGCTCCGTCTTCGGACGGAGAACCCGAAAACAGAAAAAGCATTTTCAAGACTCTTTATAATAAAGGATAAAATCCACTGTTCCTTTTGCAAAGACACCTTTTTTGTGAGAATATTCTAAAAATGTGTACATAAATCCAACGTGTGCGTAGCTGCATATTACATCTAAATGTAAATAAATAAATAACGGTGTTACTTGTGGAATCATAATAAGAGTTTCTCACCTTCATGAGGTATCCCAAGCTCCGCTCACTGAAGACGTCTTTGAGGAAGACCATGTCCTCTTTGTGATTGGCATCGGGCCGTAGCTGAGAGGTCAGCAGGGCCAACGTTTCGTGTAGCCCTACAGACAAGAGGAGTAGGAAAAACCAGCATGTATATTAAAATGAACAGATGGAGCACAGCACGCTTCAAGCCGTTCGGGACAGTATGTGTTGAGCATCTGTGCCAACTCAGCTCACCCGCTCCTGCTGTGAGGACCGGCATGGCTTCTTTCATGGGTCAGTGAGGTGAGGAGGGGAGGAAACCTGGGGAGGAGGAGAGAGATAAATTACCATCAACATATCCATTCAGATGTTATCAGTTTCTGAGAGGATATTCTCACAAAAACACAGAAGGGTAATGGTGTTTTTTGTGAGCGTGTGAGCGTGTACAACTGATGTAAAGGCTTCCGGAGACCCATGTGCAGTAATTATAGCCGTATATCATCTCCTCTAGGCTTCATGCTGTAAATCTAGGCTACATTTCTTTCCATTTTGCAGTGCAGTTACCTCTTCTGCGAACATGTAGGTGTGTATGTGTAAGTCTGCTGACATTATAGAGCCGTACAAGTTTGATAAACAGCTACTGCTGGTAATATTAATCACACTAAGTCTCACTGGGCTCTGTGAGCTTTGTGTTGGTGTGTAAGAGAGCAGGAGGGTGAGATCATCTGGCACAAACCTGTATGAACCTGTATGAGTGCATGCTCATGGGGGATCTGTTGTTGCATCTCTAAATTATAGAGTACAATCTAGACCTGCTCTATATGGATAGATGCAAATTTATGTTTATATTTATTATTGGAAACTCAATTAACAACACAAAACAATCACAAATATTGTCCAGAAACCCTCACAGGTACTGCATTTAGCATAACAAATATGCTCAAATCATAACATGGCAAACAGCTGTCAGTGTGTCAGTGTGCTGACTTGACTATGACTTGCCCCAAACTGCATGTGATTATCATAAAGTGGGCATGTCTGTAAAGGGGAGACTCGTGGGTACCCATAGAACCCATTTTCATTCACATATCTTGAGGTCAGAGGTCAAGGGACCCTTTTGAAAATGGACATGACAGTTTTTCCTCGTCACAATTTAGCGCAAGTTTGGAGCGTTATTTAGCGTTCTTCACGACAAGCTAGTATGACATGGTTTTCTAGTTTCATATGATGCCAGTATATTCACTCTAGCTTTAAAAATGAGCCCGCTACAACCTAAAAATCGCAAGTTGCGTTAAAGCGTTAAAGAAATTGGTTGCGTTAAAATTAATTTGCGTTAACGCATTATCATCACGTTAACTTTCACAGCCCTAGAACATGCTGTACATAATCATCCAGTCCATGTTTATCCATCCAGTATTTGTTTCTTTGCACTATTTGTATTGTTTACAACTTCCAGAACACTTGACTTGTATATAGACATTTTATTTTTACTATTGTATTCCTATTTTATTGTTGGTCATTATTGTTCCTAGCTGTTATTTCACTTTCTGTGTAAGTAAATTGAGAGCTGCATAAAACCGCAGTCAAATTCCATGTATGTATATACTTTGCAAAATAAACCTGATTCTGATTTAATATTCTTCTCTATGCTGACAGATCTACAAGTGACTCAAAGATACAGTCGGCTGAAGTACTGCACAGACTGCTGGATTATTGCAGCCCCGACCGATCAATATCTCTGTCACTCCACTCAATATTCTCCATACTTCCTGCCACTGGAAACACAAGTCAATAACATAAACTACAGACTCCATCAGATCACACTACGATCCGATAATCAAAACAGCAGAAAAATGCAGCAAAATGCAACACAAAGCTGCAATGAAGAGTATTAGCATGTTCACATAAGTTATATAAACATTAACAAACACTAAAAATGAACAGGACATTAGCGGCAGGGGTGTCAGATAGTGTGACTTTCAGTTTGGCTTCTTTAGGCTGTGTCAGGAAACATAAGTAGGTAAATATGGGCTTGTTAAAGATCATTTTTCAAAGATATGACATCTACGTACTGCGTTACATAATCATACACCACTGATGTATTTACTCTGGTGAAATATTGACTAAAATAGTATTCAGACTGTTTAGAAAAGAGGTTGAACCTGTCTGGCAGTAGTGTGCTTGTCTGCTTTGTATGTGTAAAATAAACATAAGCTTTATAAGGGATGCATTCAGCACAGGGCTGTTCAGGTCACTGTGTCTACCGTCCTGTGGAGGCCTGCCATGATGACGCATCTCATCCTGGTGTATTACCTCGCACAGAGACTGTAGAGTTTATATCAAAAATTATTTTTTACAAACGTGGAGATTTTTAGTGTTGAGTGGGCACTTTTTGAGCAGTTATTTCGGGAACATAGCAAATCAATCTAGAAACGGCAAGGAGCTGCAAAAAAAGGAGAATGGACAGCGATTGTAAAGGAAATATATGATATGGAGAAACTGACCTTTATTCTAAAACTTTAAGTATCGGCCAAAATGGTTATACAGACAGATATTACATAGGAAGAAAGAAATACTTGGTATTGTTGTTTTTTGTGGTTTACCAGTATTATCACATTAACAATTATTTCCTAATTTCTTTTCTGTGATTTATCTGCTTTGTAATCGATAAATGTTGTAAGTATTGATCACTGGTTGGACTGATCTGGACTTACTTGATGCCATGCTGGTGTTTCCTTTTTTATGCCTCTCTTTCTTCATGGGACTTTTGGGAAAGTAACTCTTAACACAAAGCTAACTACTAATAAAATATGAGCTGTATTGTATCGTTCCTGGCGACACATCTGTTTAGTTCTCCTGTGCATTTGTGTTCCACTACAACAAAATCTACAAAAACAAAGTAATGAAAACGCGTTAACGCAAATTCGGTTAAACGACACAAATTTCTTAAACACATTAACACAACTTTCAATTTTTAGGTTGTAGCGGGCTCAATTTTTAAGCTAGACTGAAGATACTGGCATCATATGAAGCTAGAAAACCTAAGGAATCTATTGGTACCAACCATGTCATACTAGCTTGTCACAAAGGAGGTTAAATAACGCTCAATTTACGCTAAATTATGGCGAGGAAAAATTGGCAAGAGCCATTTTCAAAGGGGTCCCTTGACCTCTGACCTCAAGATATGTGAATGTAAATGGGTTCTATGGGTACCCACGAGTCTCCCCTTTACAGACATGCCCACTTTATGATAATCACATGCAGATTGGGGCAAGTCATAGTCAAGTCAGCACACTGACACACTGACAGCTGTTGTTGCCTGTTGGGCTGCAGTTTGCCATGTTATGATTTGAGCATATTTTTTATGCTAAATGCAGTACCTGTGAGGGTGAGACCAAAAAAAAAAACTCAATGCAACACCGAACTGGCTTGAGAACTGTTCAAATAGCAAACTAACCAGTGTTTATTATTACAAGCTATGGACTAATGTGCAGACTGCAGAAACAGGTGTATATCAGTGGGTTTAGAAATGCAGAAAAACTAAACAAAAAGGGGAGAGGAGTCAGAAGAGGAGGACAGTAGGGCTATGCAATACAGACAAAATCAAATATCACATTATTTTTTACCAAATACCTCGATATCAATAGTGTAGGGTTGACTATTGGTGCTTTCACAAAATATTTACACATTGAGATTTTTGATAAATAATCATCAGTAATGTGGATTAAAGGACTAAGAGGGTAAAGACAAATAATAGAAGAGCTAGAACAGTCAGAAAATTACATCATTTTATTGTAATGTAGCCTTTGAAACCAAGAAAAGACAACACTTTTGCTATACTACGATATTACGATATCCAAAATCTAAGGCAATATCTAGTCTCTTATCACGATATCGATATAATATTGATATATTGCCCAGCCCTAGGACTGAGTAATGTTTCTATATTGCAAGATTGCAATTCTTCTCCCTCCTCCTAAAGCATTTCTAAAACGTAGCCTCGTGCTTTGACGGTACATAATCAGAATATGATTAACGGCAGCAGAGACAGACAGAGACGGCGATGAGAGCTCATGAATAATGAACAGAGAGGATATTACAGAGTCAGAAAGAGGGATGAGGAGAAGATGAGGAGGGAGGCAGCACTGTTCTGTGAGGAGAATCAGTGGGTTCAACACACAAGAGACAGTCTCTTTATTCTCAAGTGTGTCAGCTGGGATTTTCTCCATATAACCTCACTATATTTAACTCAGAGAAACAGGAAAAAAACATCATTATCACTACAGCGTCTCTGGTAAGGAGCTTCACTCTGAATATCAATATTCTCTTTTCACTGATGTTTCATGTCACCAACGACCATCTTCAGCAAAGAAACCCTTTTTAAAGTTTCCTCCCATCTTCTCCCACCCATCTTGTGAACTTGTAGAGTAGAATTAATGGGAAAATACGAATTTAATGTCTCATTCTGTAATGTGCAGATTTATATTACAGCAAAGACACAGTGTGAATGGATTGAACTTCACAATGGACGACTGTACAGAAATGCAACGTTATTAAAAAAACTGGACTTTTACATGTCTTTCTTTGTCATTTTTTATTCTAATTTCCACTTTTCTTCTTTATTTTTAACAACTATTAAAGTGTGTAAAGTGTTTTCTAAATGTGTTCATCGTTTTTTATTAATAAAAGGAATTATATCGCAAATTAACATCCATAAATCCGCTTAGAAATCACAGAAAAAAGATGCTCCTTATAACTCCAGAACTTGCCTGAGAATTATATAGTTAGATAGTTGTCTGTACATCCATGGGAACATTGCAACCAGGAACTGCTAATAGCTAATTCAGCACATTTTTAAAAGGGGCCAATTTGTCAAAATGTCAACAAATTTAGGCCGAAAAAACGTTGTAGCCCACAGCATAACTCACTGAATCCATGGCAGCAGTACACGGTAATATACTTCAATGTACTCTAATCTATAGTTAGGTCTCTAATAACTAACTAATGCACACAGACTGAATATTGAAGAATCTGATTTTTGTGGTTTATGAGAAGAATTTACACGAACCAGTGAAGAGATATGGGACCAACCTTTCCTTTTTTTTCTGGAGACAATTTAGAAGAACCAAAGAGATTCTCAAAATTGTAGAAATAAATTTGTCTATTCAGAATTAAATTGTGACTTAAGGACATCTGGATGCCTGACTGAATAATTCTGAATAATTAAACTGGAGATGGGTGCGTTTACAACTTTTAAACTAGAGATCTTCTTGCGATGGGAACACACCAGCTCAAAGCTAAAGCTGGCCAACGGGTGTAAAGTGTAGGGGGGACAATGGCCCAATATACCTGGCGAAGCACTCAAAACCAATTATGTGGTAGTTCCATCTACTGTAGGTGTCTCCAGGACCACATTCATGACACACACAGTCTCACAAGGTGAAAACAATACCAGCTTTGCCATCGCGGAAACGTAACAATCAAGAGCGTGTGATTCATTACATCTCCCTCTGCAGCAGTTGAGTCAGTTAACAGTCCTGGGAGAATGACATCATCCTCTGAGCTGCTCTTACATCGACGTGGTGAGGTAATCAGAGAGAGGCATTGTGGGAGCACCTCTAAGTAGCACCCATGGGGGGTTGTGGGGGATCAAAGGAAGAAGGGGGTGGATTTGGGTAGGAGTGACTCTTTTAACTGGGGGAAAAAAGTAAATTTAATTTATGCAAAGTTTTAAAATTTTAATAATCTGCAGTGATTTTCCAAAGTCGCCAAATCTCTATTGTAGCTTTTAATGTAGCAGAGCAGGGTTATATATAGTTGGATGGTTGGAATGGGTAACGGAGTCGCCAGGGTTTGACAAGGAGGAAGAATGCGTGGAATAAAAAGGACAAAACTTTTTATTCTGCTGAAACAATTTTGATCCTTTCTTTTAAACTGTCCATCATGAGTCCATTAATATTACGGGAGTGCAATGCAAAATCAGTATCCATTTTATTTTGGTCTGAAATGACTTGATTGAAAAAGCATAGATGTAATCATTTCCAAAATTCAAGACAAGTTTTTATCTAAGGAAATATTCTGCTTCAATCCATATGTGTTGCCATTTAGCCTTTCAAAAACAACAGCAGTAATCTAACAGCTTACATTTATATAAACACAATAACAGAAAAATTATATTTTTCCAATTTTTTTAGGGTGATGACATCATAAAATATGATGACAGACATTCAAAGCTTCATTTGAAAACCTCAATAAAAGCTTAGACATTCGGTACAGCCCGAGTTTACACATTTTAAATGTAGGTAATAATGGTTAATTATGCGTACTCTGCAAAAATATTAAAGTATTAACACTGACTCTATTGAAAACATCTGATAGTGAGTATTAAGTAGAGTAATGAAGCTCCATTAGAAATATTTTTGTTGACAGAATGACAAAGCTTAATACTCATCCCACCGAGAATCAACACCACAGATAGCTGTTAGTGTTTTAGTTTGGTCTCCGTATGCTTGACCACCAGCAGCTCTCACTGACTGTGCCTATAAACTATGAACAGATGCTTTCTGAAGGCCTGTGTGAGATGGTAAGCACCACACTCCCGCTACCTCGCATCACTGCAAAAACACGACTACAAACATCAAATCACCAAAACGTCACTGATCCAGAAATAGACTCAGGCATCACACTTTTTTGCATTTCATCCCAGCAAAAGATGACATTTTCAGTTCAAATCTAGTTAAGAGCTTAGCTGCAGATCACACAAACATGATGGAGCCCCTGTGAGGTCAGAAGAAGTCAGCTGATCAGATGACAGCCTTGGTCATATAATGTTCATCTAGACACATTTAGCTCAAATGCAGACGGATCAGCCGTTGGTACCGCTGCCACTGCATTAACAACATGATCCTGTGTTAAATAAGAGATTTGTAAATCAAAATAACACTGAATGTAATTCTCAGTGTTGTTCATTCATACATAGATAGATAGTTTAGACTCACATGAACACACAACCAACAGACTTCATCCTACTCTCTCTCTCCCCCCCCTCTCCTCTCTGTTTCTATTCAGTCTTTTATTGTTCCTGATTTATCTTTTTCTTTGTCACACTCACACAAGTTCTATTCTTCTGCTTTTCAGCCACGAGTGCAGGAGGTGGTGTGACGTCAGCAGGTTTAGCGAGGCATCGGCCAGCCCTCACAGCGATCAACACACTGCCAAGAGTTTCATCAGGTCTCTTTGATGCCTCATCCAGTAAAACCTGAGCCCTAAGAGCTTCTGAGGAAACTACAGAGCAGCCACTGCTACTGTATATGCTGAAACTGAGCTAGTATGTGGGTTTTCCTTTTTCCTCAAAGAATCATGTTAGCTCCAGGGCAGCAATTAATGATCCTTCTCATCATCAATCTGTGTAATTAACCGATTAATTTTATATGTATTATAATGTCAGAAAATTGTGGAAAATGTCCGATTTCAAATATATTCAATTTACAATTATATAAAAAATGTGTGACCTTTTAATTTGATAAAGAACTTAAATTATCAAGTGATTATTATCAAAATAGTTTGATTCATTTTCTGGAAATTGAGTAATTCAGTGATTCCCAATCACAGGTTCTTGTACCCCAGGGGCTACTTCTACAGTTGCCAGGGATTATGTGGCAAGATGGTGAAGTAGCTCAACTAATTAAAAAAGAAATTACGATTTAGAAATAAATCCATGTGTTGAGAGCCGAGTAAGGGTTAAATCAGCAGCAACTGTACTTGGTTGAGAGTGTATGCAACCTAGTTTGCAGAGGTCCAAACAGTTAGCTGTCTATTTCAATCATTTTTTATTACTTTTGACCTTTCACTGTCTGTTGGTTAGAAACAGGAAACGAACAGCAGTATCCCACGTTAAAGTGAAATATTTTGTTGTGGCTCTATAATACCATAACCTAAGTTCTTCCTTTTCTCCCATTATAGTCACTACAGCTGCTAGAAGGCTTTGTCACTTAAGCTGAGCATACACTGTACGATTTTAGTCCGTTTCTGGCCCATTTTTGGAGCCGTAGAACTCATTTTAGAGTCGGACCGAATTTCAACTTCGACGGGCGTTGTTTGCCGTGTAGTGTACCCCCCTGCTCCGATTCTCTCTGCACAATGAACAAGCCATACTGTCCACGTCTTCCTAGCCACCTGCGAGTCCATATACGCTGGCACCTCTTTTTTTTTAGACATTTCAGCAGACAGGATGGCACAGATGATTAAGGCGGCAGGTTTCTGCCTTGTTAGCATTGTGACCTGTACAGATCTCTGCTAGCAAATAAACTTTACCTGCCTCGGACCTTTCAAACAAATCTTTATTCACAACTGTCAACAGCCTGAACGGCCCTCAGGGGCCAATGGGCAGTGTTTTTTTCTTTTTCACACGTACAGTGTGAGCACTCAGGTTGTGATTGACGATCGGACCGTACAGTGTGAGCACATAAATCGTGAGCTTTGGCTTTACATCGCAAACCATCTACTCGTACAGTAAGAGTAGGAATTACACAACAACATTTCTAAAGTCGTACAGTGTATGCCCAGCTTTACACATACACATATGTTTTTTTTAGTGAACCGTGTGTCGTTATTCTTGGGAGGACTGTCTCCATTGTTTATGTGCTGCTAGAATATGCCTCAACCCTCTATGTATCTGAAAGATGTTTCAACACAATGTGCCATCTGGCGTGGTTGTCGTGATGCCTGTAAGGGTATAAGGATCATCACAAACACCCTCTCAATCATAACAGCTCTTTATGAAACCGCATCGTCTACAATGCTGTGAAAATGCCTTGGCATCGAGACGCTACAACAACAAATGCTTGGTCAAGCTGTTCTAAGCAGACTGCCGCCTTTCAGAGACTATTTCACTTTGCCAGATGAGACGAGGGTCGACTCTGCTCCTGTCTGAGCGACATGCTTTTACAATATGGTGGAGGATATTATTTCTGTATCAAATATTTTTTTACCGAGGATGATGCCAGGAGCAGAAAGCAGGATGAGTATTTAGCACTGCAGCCTCGTGTACTAAAGCATTGTTCACATGTACTAACACAACACACACACGCCTCTATATCTACATATGTATCCACACACACGCAGCTGAGAGTGACTACATCTCGGTCGGTACGTGATCGAGCGTCTTGGCCCGACTCCTCGAGGATGGATGCTGCTCACACACAGCTAATCCACTGCCCTGACAATAATGGGAGGCAACACTAAGCATGTTTGGCCAGCATCCAACATGCCTTTCACTCTCTCACACACACACACACATTTCCCAGACACACATCCTCACCAGATGCAAGCACAAAACCACCCATCATATAATCTCAGAGGGTGTGGTCCGACCAAAACTTAAATCACCTCCAACATGGAGGGAAAACTAGTGATGTTGACAGATGACACACTCCTGTACGCTGTCACTCAAATGGTACACCCCCCTATCCCCAATCCCCATACACCGCTACACAGCAAAGCACAGGCAGATGTTTATCCCCTTCCTCTCTTTCTCCCTATTTTTACTTCCTCATAAAGCATAATGCCGGCGCTCCATCCCTCCCCTCCCTCTTTCGCTCTCCTCCATCTCTCTGCATCTCTCTGCATCCCTCTGCAGTGCTACGGCGCTCTGCTCTCGCCACATACAGCATGCCGTCAGCTGGCAGACGAAGATGAAACACACACTAGATAGCAGCGCATCCGACACCTCTTGTTCACACTGGAAACAAAGGCGTTAAACAGGCGAATGTGTCCGTCTTACCTTCTCTCTGTATCTCCTCCTCTCTCTCTCTCTCTCTCTCTCTCTCTCTCTCAGTGTTTGTGTCCCTCCTGACTGCAGCCACACTGTTTCTCTCGCTCTGATTCCTCCTCCTCCTCCTTCCTTCTTCCTCCTCCTCCTCTGTTATGCTGCTCTCACAAACCTGCTGCCGCTGAGTGTCCGCCTCTTCCCCTCTTCTCTTTCTCCCTCTCTCAGCCCCTCCCCTAACCACCACCCTCCTCCTCCTCCCTTTACATCTCTGATGCTCTCTCAGGCCACAGCATCACTAGATGAAGATAGAAGGGCTGAGATTTAGTATTTTCTTGCCTATGAGATGCTGCAGCCCCAGATTGTGCATCTCGTGTATCATTAAATGTAAGTCACAGATTATTATTATTTTTTTAAATAAATCTCTAAATCTTTTGGAAACCTAATTATCCTGTTATTATGAATGAAAATATACCACGACTGTCCAACTTAATGCGATAATAACGTGTTAACGCAAATTTGTTTTAACGCCACTAATTTCTTTAATACAATCGATCTTACAGAGGTTGTACCGGCCTAGTTTAAAAGCTAGGGTGAAGATACTGGTATCATATGAAACTAGAGGATTCCTAAGGAATCTATTGGTACCAACCATGACATACTAGCATGCCGCAAAGGAAGTTCAATAACGCTACAAACCTACGCTAAATTATGGCGAGGAAAAATTGGCATGGGCCATTTTCAAAGGGGTCCCTTGACCTCTGACCTCAAGATATGTGAATGTAAATGGGTTCTCTGGGTACCCACGAGTCTCTCCTTAACAGACATGTCCACTTTATGATAATCACATGCAGTTTGGGGCAAGTCATAGTCAAGTCAGCACTCTGACACACTGACATCTGTTGTTGTCTGTTGGGCTGCAGTTTGCCATGTTATGATTTGAGCATATTTTTTATGCTACATGCAGTACCTCTGAGGGTTTCTGGACAATATTTGTCATTGTTTTGTGTTGTTAACTGATTTCCAATAATAAATATATACATACATTTGCATAAAGCAAGCATATTTGCCCACTCCCATGTTAATAAGAGTATTAATTACTTGACAGAAACACCCCTCAGTTCAATTGCAGCACAAACTACATCCTGAACAGTTGTACACAACAATGAAAAACAACATTAAAGCTGCACTAATCAATATTTTTATATTAATAATGGATCAAATGACTGCAGGGGGTCACTCGTGGAGATAGATTACCTGTTTCCTTATCTCTACTGAGCATTTTAGCATCTTTTAGCAAGTGTTTTGGTTTTCCAGCTCGCAACTTTACCGTGTTTGGTTCGCTCTCGCATCAACTTAATTTTTCAGCCCCAGCAGGCAGCTGTTTTCAATGAAGAAGCTCTGATAAACCATCTGCACACCACCTGACCAGCACCAAAGAACAGACAAAGTTAGTGAGCGATTAGCATTTAGCTGCTAAAGAGAAAGATATAGCTTCTCAGGAGCTGGTGGAGACCAAAACAGAGCTGCAAAGAGTGAAAATAGAGTGCTGCAGTGATGACGTATTTTTGTAGGCCAACCAGGAAGTTAGCATGGCCCTAGGTTCCCTCAACAAAAAGCCAATGGGATGTTTCCATTGGGTTTTGTGTTAACCACAGACCTTATTTCAGGTATATAACTAAAAACCCATTCAAAAAACCCATTGATTTCAAGACGAGGGAACCAGAAGTGCTAAAATGATAATTCATTTCTGGGTTTTAGGACTTTATACTGCACTTACATCCGTCAGGTGGACAGAAACATGACTCAAACATGATAGTAAATGTTGCTCTGTGTCTGTGTGATTAGTAAATATGCAACTGTTTACTAATATATTTGCCACTTTATAAGGTGGTAATAGATCACTGTTGTGCTTAAAGCTTGTTGTGTTGCCCCCCCAAGTGGCCAGAAAAAAACTATTAATACTACTTTAATATCAAACATCTCTGGTTATGGTCTTTATATGTATTTGTTTATTTAATAGGGACAGAGCATGTTAATGAACATCAGTATACAATACAAGATGTAACATCCGTAGTCCTTAGGCAGGTAAAGTTGCAGCTTTGAAAACAGGTTCAACATTTTATTTTTTAATTCAGATGGTTAAATGCTGGAACAGTCTTCCTGGTTTTTCAAAGATCTCCAGGGATTTAACTTGAAGAGAAACGGACTGTTAGCTCTGTAACTCAAATGTAATGATAACGGGCACAAACTGGGACTAAAAGACGATGTAGAAATGGTCACCACTGTTAGTGAAAGCCGTAGCTTCTCTTTTTGGCTCGATTCTACTCCAACATGTTGTGATGGCTTATTGGATCCGATAGGCTGCCTCTCTGATATACAGAGTTCCCCTCCCCCTCCTCACTGAGCCTGGCAGGACTGACGCTGAGGTTGTGGCAGCCCACCGCCAGATACACAGCGGCTGCTCGCTCTTTGTCTGCCTGCATGTCGCTCATGCAGCGGACACACAGCATCTTAATGATGGGTTAACCCCCCTACAGACACACATACACACACATGCATCTTCACCCCTTCATTCACATGGTAATTGTGGGCGTTTCCAGTCCGTCTCGGTGCCTCGGTGCTCCCTCATTTACGATACAAAGACGTGAACTGCACACGCAAACATGCAGAAACATGAGATTTCATTCAATTTAAATTCAAAGGCGATCCATGTGTTGTTCTTCATATTGATGTGTTTGCACATGCTAGAGTCAAATCAAAGGTAAAATAAGGAAAGTCAAGTGAAACTGGTCAGGTGATGGCTTTGTGGAAAATGTACCATTATTTTTGGTTATTTCTTTGAGGTAGCGGGTTACATCATTTGGTGCAGTTATAAATATCGACATAAACAGGTCTTATAAAGAGGTTAAACATTTTGTAAAAAAAAAATCTCTCTGAACAAATTCCTAAAAATAACATGAAAATAATGTTTTTGAACCATTAGTTGATTTTCTTATTGATGATCACCATATTGTATTTCTATCATTGGAAGTCAGATTTTCACTGGTCATCTATAATGGAGATTATGACAACATATAAACATGAAAAGATTCTTACTTATTATTAATTGATTATTTTTTTCATGCATCTCAGGTTCAGTTAGAGATGTTTTTTTTACATTTATTGAAATGCTGATAATTATATTCTGTCCATGTAAAATAAACGTATCAAATAGTAGGGTTGTCCATCGATTAAAATAGTTAATCGTAATTAATTGCAAATTAATCACACATTTTTTATCCGTGCAAAATGTACCTTAAAGGGAGATCTGTCAAGTATTTAATACTCTTATCAATATGGGAGTGGACAAATATGCTTGCTTTATGCAAATGTATGTATATATTTATTATTGGAAATCAATTAACAACACAAAACAATGAGAAATTTTGTCCAGAAACCCTCACAGGTACTGCATTCAGCATAAAAATACACTAAAATCAAAACATAGCAAACTCAAGCCCAACAGGCAACAACAGCTGTCAGTGTGTCAGTGTGCTGACTTGACTATGGCTTTGAACTGCATGTGATTATCAGAAAGTGGGCATGTCTGTAAAGGGGAGATTCGTGGGTACCCATAGAACCCATTTGCATTCACATATCTTGAGGTCAGAGGCCATGCCAGTTTTTCCTCACCAAAATTTAGCGTAACTTTGGAGCGTTATTTAGCCTCCTTTTGCGACAAACTAGTATAACATGGTTTCATATGATGCCAGTATCTTCACTGTAGCTTTAAATCTGAGCCCGCTACAACCTAAAAATTGCAAGTTGCATTTATCGCCTTAACTTTAACAGCCCTAATAAATAGAAAACCTTTGAGTCCTGACCCGCTACAGCCATGGCAGCACAGTGACAGCGGTGCTCTCTGTATGTCAGCTGGACAGAGCGAGTATCTACGCTCCAAACATCCCCACTAATTACAGCAGAGGTCGTTACGGGTCTTTGGCCAAATTGATTCAGAGGCATCTGCTAACCTCCTCCTCTGGGGAGCCTGATGGCCACGGTGAGGGGTGGAGCGGGAGGTCCAAGCTGTCTTCTGACCCCACAAATAGGTCATAAACTGTGTGTGTGTGTGTGTGTGTGTGTGTGTGTGTGTGTGTGTGTGTGTGTGTGTGTGTGTGCGTTCAGTTAGCTCCAGAGGGACGGAGCTGGATATACTGGGGGCCATTATTCTAAAGATGTGTTGTACTACAAAATGGTGCTGTATCACGGAATGATGAAGCCAAGTATTTACTTACTGTTAACAGTGCAGCAGAAGCCAGACATGGCCAGTGGCGAAGTAAGTCTGCCTCATTAACTTTGTTTCATGTCAGGCATCTCTTCTCTCATTTATCCTGTAAGCAGAACAACAAAACAGAAATGTAATTATTTTGTGTTTTTAAAAAAAATCCCACCCTATTTTTTCCTCCACACTCCATTGTGTTTATATCAGAGTCTGGATCATAGACTGTATAAAAGGAGTGGACGTAGTCACTGTGACGTCACCCATTGATTTGTGGACTGCCGTTTCTCATAGACTTCTATACAATCAGACTTCTTTTTGCAACCAGAGGAGTCGCCCCCTGCTGGCTATTAGAAAGAATGCAAGTTTAAGGCACTTCTGCATTGGCTTCACTTTTCAGATCCGGAGGTAGTCCACTGGTTTGGACATTCATTATTGTAAAATAGAGCAGAGCTGATCATAGATAAAGGAACACATACTTAAGCTACTGGGCAAATGCAATCATCTCTCTGCAAATGTGTACAGAATAAACCCTGTGATACAGCTTTATGTCCCATTCAGAGAGCATAAAGCAAAGGGCAATAGGCAAAAAGTGCCCAGATAATGCCAAAACCAAACCCAGTTGGTGAGCCAAATATACAGGCACTATTAGACAATATTATTTATGGGACAGATAAAAAGATAATAGCCTTTTAGAGGATATACTGTGTACTCTTAAGATTTTTTTTTCATCCTGTGATGGCAATTTATCCTACTCATTAGAGGAGCTTTTTAATCACAGTGACCGCTAATTAGTGCATCAGCAGCCACACGTCTTACGAGAACAAATTGTCCGCAAGCAAGACAGTTAAAGTCTCAACCTGCTCTCTCATGATGTGTACAAGTGTCTGCAAAGAAATGTCAGTTTAAGGGATGATTAAGTTTGTATAAATTAACTAAATATTACATTTAATACCAAACAGTGCGGGCAAAAACTATGCTTTAATATGAGTTGCACATTAGACAACTCTAATTCACAATCAGTGTCTTTAAATAACGAATACATAAAGCAAAGTGATGCATTAAAACAACATTTAGAAACACAATAAAGAGGAAAATGTTATCAAATTTAGTAGTAGAATAGAATGAAATAAAATAAAGACTTAAAAAGAAAATAATTAATTAATAAAATTCTCCTTTAGGTCCATCTATACTTTGATGAATAAAGGAAAAAAACTTCTGCTGAGGATTTTGTGGATTTTTAGGGGTCAGCTCGACCTGCAGGTGGAGGAGGATTAACAGAGAGAGAAGAACATATCACCTATTTGCATGATACTATCTGCAATCATATTTACTGTTCTCCCTTTCATCAGATTGTTGGTGTTTTACTGTAAGTAGAAGGCTTAATGTCCTCTCAGACTAATGTCCGCCTGGCGCCAAGACTTTCTCACCATTCTCTCAGCCTCCAGGAGTCATCAATAAGATCAACTGTCTGGCCTTCACTGCATTATCTGCTGGCACTCAGACTCCTCCAAGGCCTCCGACTGCTCTCTCCTCTCCATCGTCTGAGATCATGAGGTGGAGATGGGAGGATAACTAATCACGTTGTAGCCAATCAGATTACAGACAGATGTAAGGTGAAGTAAGGTATCGAAAACAAGCGCGAGTCCACATTTCTGGAACGGTTTAGCTAGCTTCTTACTTCATATAATGATGATATTTTAACAATATAAATGTAAGGCAGTCCCATGAGCAAAGGAGGTGCCAAAGACATGCAAAAGGACCACAAGAGATGCAAAATGACCACAAAGTGATGCAAAAGGACCACAAAGAGTGACATACTGACCACAAAGAGACACAAAACAATCACAAAGACATGCAGAAGGACCACAAGAGACGCAAAACAACCACAAAGAGACACAAAATGACCACAAAGACTAAAACACACAACTAAAACAACCACAAAGAGATGCAATACGAACACAAAGTCAAAAAGACATACACAATGACCAAAGGAGACACAAAATGACCACTAAGACACGCAAAATGACCACAAAGACACGCAAAATGACCACTAAGAGACGCAAAATGACCACAAAGACACGCAAAATGACCACTAAGACACGCAAAATGACCACAAAGACACGCAAAATGACCACTAAGAGACGCAAAATGACCACAAAGACACGGAAAATGACCACTAAGACACGCAAAATGACCACAAAGACACGGAAAATGACCACAAAGACACGCAAAATGACCACTAAGAGACGCAAAATGGCCACTAAGAGATGCGCAAAATGACCACAAATAGACGAAAATGACCACTAAGAGATGCAAAATGACCACAAGGATACGCAAAACAACCAGAGAGATGCAAAATGACCAACAAGAGCTGCAAAAATGACCACAGGGAGACACAAAAGTACTAAACAGCATGGCATACTCCAAAAGATGAGCAACAATCAGTTACGTCACAATTTTGCATTCATGTATACGTACAAAAAAAAGCACATTATAAAGACCAAAATGTGATCATAATTTCAGAAAAACACATTAATTCTCTTCCTCTCGTATAGTCAAAAGTCCTATTTAAATGTCCAGTCATTGACACTGTTTAAAAATGACTTCATTTATTCTATATGACTCTCTATGACAGATAAATAAAAATGATTGGTAAGCTGAGTTTAAATGGCTTCGCCCTTCATTACATCTCTGGTTAATAATAATTCTATGGAGGAGGTGTCGGGCCTATGAAGTCTGTGGAGGGTTTATTTTTGAGCGGCTGTTACTTGAGATCTATAAGGTTGCTGGGAAATGTTTGATAATTTTCTGTACTTCACTGGCTGCTGCAGAGCGGCATTAGTGAAAGTGAATTACAGCGTGCTGTGTGACTTAATAGAGAGAGAAGAAGGAGAAAGGCAAGGAGAACGATGCCGGCGTGTTTCCTCTCATTCACAGCAGTGAAACAGTAGAGCAGGTGGCTCCGGCTTCCTTTGTGGGCCTTTTGGCAGGAATTTATTATAAGATTGTTTTGTTGGCTGGATTATAAACTTAAGTGTTTGTGAACTATCGTCTCCATCTGCTGCAGTTATGAGGGTCTCTAATCTTTGTCTCAGACGGCTTCATATGCTGCAGTCTGTCTGCTGTTTGGTCCGGATGTCCCAGAACGAAGCATCACGACTATATGTAACATCACAGACTTAACTCATTAATATTCAATGTTATGAGTAGATGTTGAACTTTTGAGACAGATTAACTGATTATGAATAAAGTCATTCATTCTTCTTCTTTGAGAGTAATTTTGTGAAAACCATTCAAAATATCAACGTTGTATTAACTGAGACAAACGGCCTTAATCTAAAGCTTTGTGACGATGCAGTTTTTAAGAATTTAATCACTTTTGTTTCGTCAACACAAAAAGAGAATCATATATTTGAATCTGTAGCTGAATTAATTAAAATCTTTTTTTACAGTTTGGTTGCGGCAGAACTGGCAGTAAACACAAAGTTGTTACGTGTGAGCAAACTGTTTTCTATTTACATATCCAGCAGACGCAGAGCAACATTAGCATTCATTTCAACCAACTCCTGAGAGAAATATCTGGCTGCTAGATATTCACCAACTCTCTCCGTCTCTAGCGTTGCTTGTTTGTTGTTTGGTGCTGAGCAGGTTGTGTACAGTGCAGGGTTTTTTGGGGTGGAAACAGCTGCGAGCTTAAAGATGTTAAATAGCTCCATAAAGCTGAGAGGAACTGCACAGCTGGGTGATACTTTCACATTATACTTTGTCATTTGTTAATAGAGAAATATTGATTAGGGCACCTTGAGAAAGCACCAACACTGCAGGAAAATGCTTTTCACTATACTACAATATATAATATTGTGTATTATATATGTGAAACAAATGATTGGCCCAGTTCTTTCAAGTTTTAAGTTACTTCTTGCCAGGAAACTTAATTTCTGAGTGACATTTTTAGTTTTACTTTTTAACATTTGGTCTCAAATTACCAACTCCATCGTGAGTTGTTTCAGGTGTATGCTGGCCAAAATACCATATAGTATACAATAAGTTTAAATTGTGATATACAGAATGAAAGATACGTCCCTGTCTTTCCCTGAACTTGTTATGAAGAATTGGATTTTGGAATTATTTCAGATGTCTTTATTGGGCCGTTTCTTTATTAAGATGGAGGCAGAATCAATATCTCATTGAGGATCCACATCTTTATCTCACCATGAGTGTGTGACGATAGTAGAAACAGGTCTGATCTGCAGCAGAGCACGATATCCTCCCAACAGCCTCTCAGGGAGGAGGAAGTTCCTCCAGTTGGCGGTCCAGCTCGCTTGTCTCATTGGCTCGATGCTTATTGGATTGCGTGGCCATTCCCACAGCTCCAGCGGGTCAAATGACTGGGATGTGTAGCTCACGGCCGCTAAGTGGTCTATCGATCAGTCAGCTGAGCCTGTGGGCTGATGGGATGTGCTGCAGCAGACGGAGCCAGGAGTTGGCAGGTTGGTAATGGGAACAAAATACGATGCATTCCTCCACAGCTGAGAAGAGCCGCTGCCTGGGCCGACAGAGAGACGAGTCCATTACACACAGAGCAGGAAATCAAGTGTTCAGTATAAATCAAGTTAATGAAGGATTCTGTTCTTCACACAGTTTATACATTTACATTTATCTGCTGTCTGGAAATCTGAAAATACTGCTTTGTTTTGATCTTGACCTATGTTTTATGTTTGGGTTTTGAGAGAGTTTGAAGGGTATAATATAGAGCTGCAATGATTAATCGATTAGTTGTCAATTATTAAATTAATCGCCAACTATTTTGATAATCGATTCATCGGTTTGAGTAATCTTTTAAGAAAAAAAAGTTAAAATTCTCTGATTCCAGTTTCTTAAATATGAATATTTTCTGGTTTCTTTACTCCTCTATGACAGTAAAGTGAATATTTTTGAGTTGAGGACAAAACAAGACATCTGAGGACGTCATTTTGGGCTTTGGGAAACACTGATCAACATTTTTCACCATTTTATAGACCAAACAACTAATCGATTAATCGCGAAAATAATCAACAGATTAATCAACACCGAAAATAATCGTTAGTTGCAGCCCTAATATAATATTTGGCGATATCCCACTGAGGTCCACTAAAGGTAAAAGAGGAAATTTAACAGAAGAGAAAAAAGTTTTCAGAATATATTTCTCTTCTGCAATTTGTACCAAAGCCAGAGATCTTAATGAACACTAGTAGTTTATCCAGTTCATCTATTATATCAGTAACATGTTCATCTGCTCCTTGAGTCCATTGTTCAGTCTAGTTGTACTGTAATAATTCTGCCAAAATGCATCAATATCCAGCACTTTCAACTAGGGCTGTCCTCGACTAAATAAATTCTTAGTCGACTAAAACTTGTACGAATCGACAGATCTGTAAAACTGAGTTTTCTCCGCAAAGAATCACACAAAAGCACCACTTTAAATCCTGTGTTTACCAGAGATGTGCTCATATGTTTATTGAAAATAATATTCAGCATGAAAAATTACTAATCGACAAAAGAAATCTGAGTCGACTGAGACCAAAACAATCAATTTGTTTACTACTGGACTAAGAGGGGGCAGCCCTATCTATCTCAACTGCTGCTAATAACAGAAGACAAACAAGCAAGAAGATGAATCCCATAACTGTTATAATTACATTAGGAGTATGAATAGGTCAATTATATTACTTGAAAATTATCTTATTATTATATAACCAACACTGAGAGCAGCTGCAGGACTGAAGCCAAACTTAGACAATGATAAATGGTTAATAATAATTGGTGGAAAATCTTTGCAGGAACAACGTGATTTATTTAGAAAAATATCAGAGAATGATCTTCAATATCCTTCATCATAACGCCAAAACTTCACCAGTTTAATCAATGCAGGGGGTTAAATAGATCACACAGACATTGCAGCTTAAGCCAGATTTCCTCAATGCACAAAGTCAAACACCACGTCCCCTCTTTTCTGTGATGTTTCTCTTAATTTGTGTCATTGTAACTCACACACCAGTGTTAAAATCCAGCCCTGCAGCTGGCATTAATATTAATCTACAGATCAGGATGCTACGTAAACACACATGTTCTCTCTATACATGCAAATTACACACATGTGCATCTGATTTGTACCCCCCGTATTCCAGTCACAGTGTGCTCCAGTGACCCAGTGCCCGAGATTAAGGCCTGGCAAAGCCAGATTTAGCCTCCAAATCCCAGCAAACCAAATCCCAGTTTTTCAGAGCCAGCGAGGAGCAGCTCTTGGACTGCATGATGCCAACACACTGCCAGCCAAAGTCTTCCTACACAAACAGCAACATAAAACTTGTGAGGCCTTCAAACACCTCGTCATTCAGGGTGACAGAGCGCTGCACTGCTGCAGACAGGAAAGATGGAGGATTTCTGGGTAAAATGCACAGTCAACATCAACCTCCACCTCCAGGAATAATCTCATTAACACTGTGATTCATGTGGCCATCCATTTAGCTCCTTCTGTCCTCACACCAACACATTTTGGAAGGATGTGTCTTGTTATGTTACTGTTAATATTGACTCTTTTTTGGTTGTACTGGCATAATTCATACTGTGCAATATAATTCAGGTGTAATTTCATTTCATTTTCCACTTGTGCAATTTTGTTAATAGTCTGTTTATTGCCAATACTGTATATGCTGCTCCTATTTTTATACTCTATTTAAATGGTTCATATTTTGTTACACTTTGTTTTGCTCTTTTTTTTTTTTTTTTTACTGTGTTAGCTGATGCATCTTGTTTTTTGCACTATCCCCTTTGCTGCTGTACACTGCAAATGTCCCCACTGCGGGACTAATTAAGGAATATCTTATCTTATTTTATCTTAATGTACTGTTTGGTTTCTAAAATAACAATATGAAAAAAAAATTACAATAATTAAATATAATAAATTTGATCATAATATTAGCAAGATTTTACATCCATAAATTCAAATCTAGCCACTCTTAACTCTTATTTATAATATTTTGAAATTAAACAGTACATTAAAACCATTTATAATTAAAAAAAAAATCTACGAATACAATTTATGTGTGCTTTTTGTTTAATATTTGTATTTCAAAGTTTCCCCTGGCTCTGACATTGTTTGCCTGTATTAATGACTTAGTAACATTCATAATGTACTGTGCCATTATTCGGTTTAAATGAGACTGGTGTTTGCAAAGGCTTGTATGGATTTTGCAAACAAATGTTGAATTTTTGAATATGCAGATTTTCAGACATATTGATTTAAAGAAACGCTATTTATATTAAGGTTTAGTAAATATATAAATAAATGAAGAAATTCGCATAAAGAGACAAATAAAGATGTCCTAAAACACACCTCACCCAGCACCGCGTTAACTGACCTGTGACGCCTTTAATTAGTCAGAGCGCAGTTTTGTTGTTAACCAGCTTCAGTTGTGTTTACATTCATTGTTACTCACCAAATCACGTTGTGTTTGTCCGTGACGTCTAACAAACGTGTTGGGAGTATTTCTGTCCACGTAAAACATTTGTAAAAACCAATTTTTAAAGTATTTTTAATCCAGAATTGTTTGCGTCCACGTTGCTAGTATTCTTCTTCTTCGATGTCTTTACTAGTAGAATACTTTGGCGCGTTGCCGCCACCTGTTGGTTAGGTAGCCAGGTGTATCGCATGTGCGTCCTCGTGCGCGCACAATAAGATGAATGCCCACTCAGAGTAACACTAAAGAGTATACAGGTAACACTATTAGGGCCACATTAAGGGAAAAAAATAAATATGAGATTACGAGAATAAAGTCATAAATTTATGAGGAAAAAAAAGTCGTAATATTATGAGAATAAAGTCATAAGTTTACAAGAAAAAAAGTTGTAATATTATGAGAATAAAGTCATAAGTTTATGAGGAAATATTATGAGAATAAAGTCATAAGTTTACAAGAAAAAAAGTTGTAATACTGATATGTTTTATACGGTATATGGACTTTACAGGAACGAATATTTTCATTTTGTTGGCCAAAACGTCATTCACAGACAAAAAAAATGTAAAAGTAAAAAAAGTAATGCATCATTTTCTATGGTGGATTTCTGAAACATGTCATCAGTTCAAAATTATATTAACCAGATAATCTCATTGGAAAAGTCATGAAGTATCAAGCCAATAAAACAATGTTAAGTATGTTTTTGAGCTGTTGAAGACAGACTGTGGTCTCCAGGAACTCAAATTAGGGCTGCAACTATTATTTTCATTGTTGTTTAATCTGTTGATTATTTTCCTCAATTAATCAATTAGTTGTTTGGACTATAAAATGGTGAAAAATGTGTTTTCCAAAGCCCAAGATGACGTCCTTAAATGTCTTATTTTGTCCACAACTGTAAGATATTCAGTTTACTGTCATAGAGGAGGAAATAAACCAGAACATTTTCACATTTAAGAAGCTGGGATCAGAGAATTTTGACTCTTTTTAGTGACACAAAACGGGTGTAAAAGAGTCATAGCACAAAGGTTTGAATTATGGGGCGATAAAGCTGTTTAAGTACTTATAAAGGGCAGTTATACTGACTACATCCATCAATGATAACAAACAAAAGACTGTTTAAATTAATTTATTTCCATTGCACACAAACACACATTCAGTGCCAAAAGATCTTCAATTATTTACAAAACCTTTACACACATATAAAATAGTGCACTGTCTCAGACACACAAGGATAAATATATATATGAGAGTTTTAAAAAGAAATGTATACAAGTGATAATTGGCACATCCAGGAGACAGGCTTTATATATCACCAGCTTTGCATGTTTCCTGTTTGTCAAACAGACGATTAAAACAGGCACATTTTGCAAGTGCAGCTTCAACATACAAAGAGTACTCAGCTTTAGACGGCTACGATATAAATCCCTTTAAAAAACACCCTGAACCAGGGATCCAGCCCCTTTAGTCGTGCAAGATTTATTTATCTAAAAAAATAATCACACCCATAAGAAAAATATCTAGCAGCCCCTGAAAGCCCACATTCAATTTACCTTTTGATTTGAGAGGAAAACTGGTAGTAAACTTAACACACACTTTAGTGCAATTAGCAATATAAGAGACTACAGGATGATTTATTAATAGCATTAAAAAAAAGTAAAATCTACCTTGTAAAACAACAGGACAGTTATACTGAGCAACAGCAACATCTACTGGTTATGATCAGCAACAGACATGATGCACTGCACAAAAACAATTGTTCAAATGTTCTTGCTCGTATGAATGAATCTCTTTGGTGGCTGTTTCCCAGTTAAAAAAAGTGTTCTTTGTGATTTGTCATTAAATCCAAGCAAGTTCAACAATGTATAAATAACCTGGTCCTGCTGAGGAAATGTGCCTGTAGACTCAGCAATCAGTGGTTTCTTTTTGATCCTCATTTCTACCTGGATTTCATCAGTTTTTGCTGCCGTCTCCTGGTAAGAAGTAGGGGTTCTCGTGGCCTTGAACCAGGTAGGAGTAACGGGATGGATTTTTACCTGTGAAGGTGTTCATTGCTTCTGGGTTGAGATCGTACGATCCCTAATGAAATGTCAGCGGAAACAGTCAGCGTATTAGTATCTTTCACATGTAGAGACGTCAACCATTCCAACACCCACAAAAGCCAAGCACACGTACACGAGGAACCGCAGTCACCAACGTGCAGTGAAAATGACTACTACCAAACCACTAGCATCAGCTGAGCTTCGTTGAGCTTCCACCCGCTACATTTACATGTAGCTGAAAGCACACGGCTTTCCACAACAATCTGTCTCATGAAGCTCCCCATCACCCAGAAACACTTCCACCTTAATTCTCACTCTGGCCTGTAAATAAATCATCATCAGGACGGCATCACGGCAAATCAGAAACTAAAAGCAAAGCCATGCCTTACCTTTTTCCCTCCTTTCATCTTCGCCTGAAACCCCTAAAGCAACACACTAGGAGTCAGGCAAGCAGGGAGCATGGGAGGGAGCTACGTGATAGCACTATAGGTGTGTATACATTCTGGATGATTGGGTTCAACATACTGGTGTGCATAGGATTGAAAACATATCATCAAAGCATCTAATGTGTGTCTGAAATGATACAAGATGATTGTGTGGCCAGTGAGCGTGGGTTTGTTGATTTGCAGGTCAAATAAGTTCCAGGTGTCTGTCTAGGGTTAAAACTAAGCTAAATTTGGTTTAAAAAAAGATTTAAAAGACTCAGTTTTAGTGTTTAGCAGGTTCCAACTACACTACTTTTATTTGAATCCCCGCTTTTTTAACTTATTTTCCTTATTTATTTTAATTTTATTAGAATATTTTTAGGGCTGTCAAAGTTAACGCAATAATACCGCGTTTTGTTTTAACTTACGATTTTTAGGTTGTAGCGGGCTCATTTTTTAAAGCTAGAGTGAAGATGCTGGCATCATATGAAACTAGAAAACTTAACGAATCCATTGGTGCCAACCATGTCATACTACCTTGTCTTGAAGAAGGCTAAATAACGCTCCAAAGTTACGCTACATTTTGGCAAGGAAAACTTGGCATTCAAAGGGGTCCCTTGACCTCTGACCTCAAGATATGTGAATGAAAATGGGTTCTATGGGTACCCATGAGTCTCCCCTTTACAGACATGCCCACTTTATGATAATCACATGCAGTTTGGGGCAAGTCATAGTCAAGTCAGCACACTGACACACTGACAGCTGTTGTTGCCTGTTGGGCTTCAGTTTACCATGTTATGATTTGAGCATATTTTAATGCTAAATGCAGTACCTGTAAGGGTTTATGGACAATATTTGTCATTGTTTTGTGTTGATAATTTGTTTCCAGTGATGAATACATACATGCATTTGCATAAAGCAAGCATATTTGCCCACTCCCATGTTGATAAGAGTATTAAATAATTGACAAATCTCCCTTTAAGGTACATTTTGAACAGATAAAAAAATGAGCTATTAATTTGCGATTAATCGCGATTAACTATTTTAAGCGATTGACAGCCCTAGATTATTGTTGTTAAATTGTCTTTACATATGTGTGCATGTATGTTGGGATTAGTAAATATTGTACAATATAAAGAAAATAAATATAGTTGAAGAAAATGAAATGTAGTCATTGAAATGATGTTGAAACAGCTATAACAGTTATATGTAATCTAGATGTCTAAAAAAAATCTTTAACCTAATTTAGCCAGATTTTAACATTAAACCTAGATGTATTTTTCACCTGCAAATGATCAAATCCATGATTACTGGATGGGGTTAAGGTTAATAAGCAGTCGCAATGTGGGTGGGGCAACAATGAACAAACTAAAGGCCGATTTAGTGGATGATTGACACAATGCGAGACTGTGAGTGTGAGGATTAGTGGTGAGTAATTCGGACGGCAGAGGCGACAGAAGATAATATGCGATAACTCACCAATCCGTTGTTTTGCTGCTTTTTGTCCACCAGGGCACGAGTGCTGCCCCCTTCTGTCATCTCTATGGGAGGAGCTGCATCAAAGTTAGTGGAGGCCCGGGGGATGGGGGTGATGCCGGGGGGCCACGGCTGGTTTGCGTCACCTGATGAGTATGGACTGCTGTTGTAGTCTGGCTTGCCCTCTGAGCATCTCATCCTGATGTACAGACAACAGGGAATGTAAAATGAACATGCATATTATGAACATGGTCATTGTAGTTAATCTATCATAGCCATAAATACTCACTAACACATCAAATGATAGTAATCCACAGCAGAAAACAGTCCCCAACTCATGCCGTATTTACTCTTAGAAACACCAAAGCTACAGTGCCCAACTGGTGCCCAACTGGTGATTTGATCTCAATGTGAAACAGGTCTGAACTACACATTGAAATATAGGCAATAAAATGATGCTTCACTTAAAAAATTCACTTTCAACTTAAATGTAACCCTAGTTTTACATCTTTTGACCTGCAAATAATCAAAGCCACATATTTGCTAAATATTCACAGGGTTAACGTGGGTCAAAGTGTGAGCATAGGAGTTTTCTTTATATCCTCACCAGCAGCAGTATGCGAGCAAGGCCAGGACAATGATGAGAAGAACTCCTCCCAGTACACAGGAGATGACCACCACTGCCAGCAAAGCGGCTGTAAACACACACATAAAAGACATTTAGATTTTTATGGGTCAGCACATAGCTGTTACTACTGCTGCTGCATTATTTCAGCCTTTGAAAATAGTGTTGTTACTCACAGTCATTGCAGTTGAAGCCGGCATATCCGAATGCACATCTGAAGGACAAAACAGAGCGGTTAAACAACATGATATTTATATTTAAGCTGTGCCTTTGCATATTAATGGAGTTTAACATTGAATCCACATGGGGGAGCCAACTTCACGTCGACATGTAACCACACACACCACACCTGCACATGCAAGACTTACACTCCAAACACAATGAAAAGAGTGTGTACTCACGGTTGACACTTGTCTCCCGCTGCCCTCTGCCCACTTGGACACACTACAAAGAGAAACATGATAATTCAAACACACAAACACATACAATGTTTTGCATAAAGAGACTGAAATAAGAACATAAGAAGCTACAGTTTCAGACTCAGTCACGGTAAATGGAGACGTACAGCACGCCTGGTTGCACATGCAATAACAGCATGAGCACAATGAGAGCCTCTTCATATGGAGGCTGCATGATGACCATTACAAACAAGCTCATAATGGTACATTATGTATTTCCTGGGAAAGGAAGTGTATGCACCATTTGTCCCATTTGCTCTTCCTATAGCGGATCTCCTTGGTCACAACTCTCCACAAAGAGAGAGAGAAAGCTGCGATTCTTCCATGTGTTTCCAGGGAAACAAATGCCGTTAAAAAGAAATAAATTAGAGAGATAAATGAAGTAAGAGTCAAGGGTCGGCATGGAGAAAAGGCTACAGCTCTTGACCTTGTCCCGGAGTCTTGCTCCCTGTTGTTTCTCCCCCTCATTCTTACACACAAGTATTTCACTGAGGATAAGAAGCTTCTGTTACAGCTCTAACTGTAGATCAGCTGGAAACTTTGCTTGAGCTTGTTTCAGACGCTGTTGGTCTTCAGCTCTTATAGTCTATATGAGGCTTTAATAATCTGTTGTTATATGTTTTTTTTTGTTTTTATGAACATAGAACAGGTGAGGACTGGAACATTACAGCACAATCAATAATAATCATCAAAAAGTACAGATACAGTTGCATATAAAAAAGAAAATTCAGACAAAGGAAGAATTGTTTAGAGTCTACATGGTTATAACTATCCAATTTTTCCCAGTATTTATCCCCCTTCTCCTTTTGAATTCAAAGAGTGAAAGTCATTTTCTCCATTGAGCAGATGGAGTTGATTATGTTGATAAGAAGGGCAAAAGAGGGAGGCTTCCTTTGGAGCCAGCATTTAATAATAGTCTTCTTACTAGCAGCCGTAATAATCTTCAAAAGGTACATGTCACTTTTACGTTTTGGGGATTTCTGGTTGGGGGTAATAAAGAAACGTGCCAAATCTTTCCAGCAGACATCTCTCCAACACAAAGAGTTAGTGGAAGTAGACTGGGTTTCCCATACAAGAAGCCACATTTTCTCTGGTATTACTATGTTAGTTTCCAATTTCCCATTGCTGCCTTAGGGTAAAGCCCTTGTATAGTTTACCTATGGTGCCTTTAGTGTTTTTTTAATCATAAGCTTCAATGAATATCTAGGTTATTCTTAAGGGTTGAGCCGAATCATGGATCCTTATATATTTAGATCTGTATGCTCCGGTAAAAATCCTCCTTGCCCAGCTCATAAGACTGACGTACATCCTCAACATTATTAAGGTTTACATTTATCATTATTCAGCAAAAGGAGGTGATGCCCCGCTTGGCCAAGATTACACATTTTTTAATATAAAAGACAATACTAAAGACAAGCATGTTCTAGTCTGCTTATTCAAACCTAATACTAGTCTTGATAAATGAGATTCATAAATGTTAAATAGTCACTTTTACCTCTGCAGCTGGTGTTGGAGTACGGCATGGAGATGTAGCCCTCTTTACAGGAACATAAAACCCGGCCATTTGTATTTGCGCACGATGTAGTGAAGACATCACAGGGTAACGGCTTCTGAAAACACAGGTCTGTACCTAAGACAGAGAAGATGTAAAACAGGTGTATGAGAAAAAGCCTGTTGCTCATACATGTGAGGATCTCATCTAAAATCAATCAACGTTGCAGTACATACTTGTAAATGAAGCATTACCCAACAATCCAGTTTGTTGGCTGGTTATAGCCTGTTTAATCGCCTGATCAACAGATTCCTGAGTGGCGGTGGTATTTTCAAAGATGTTATTTACAGTTGCTTGCACACTTCCTGATCTAGAGAATTGTAGAGAAGCACCAAAAAGGGTTACAAAATATTTTGTACCATGTGGCATATTATCTTTCATCATCTTAATGCACTGTAATTCGTATGTATCCCATGAAATCAATTTGTTTCTAATCCACGTAATTGTGAACCAGGAAGTATAAAGAACGACAAAACGCCACATAGGGAGGAGGTCGGCGTGGATTTATGGGATTTGGCGTCATCTAGTGGTGTAGTTGCAGATTGCAACCAACTGAGTTCCTCTCCGCTCACTCCCCTTTCCAAGACTGCAGTAACGTGAGCTGTCGAGTACAAAACCATGGTAACACTGTTCGCCTCACTCAGAGGCCATCCTTACCATAATAACAAAACTTTCGGAACGGCAGCGGCTGGCGGTACCACGGTTTTGCACTCTGCGGCTCACGTTACTGCAGTTTCACAAGCTTGTCAGAGAACTACGGTGGCCTTCAGGTAACGTAAAAACGTGAAAGTCTCTCTCTAGAGCCAGTGTTTGGTTTGTCCATTCTGGGCTACTTTAGAAACATGGCGGACTCTGTGAAGAGGTCCCGCTCCCTTTGTAGATATGAAGGGCTCGTTCTAACAAAAACACAATGATTCTTAGTTTCAGGTGATTATACACTAATGAAAACATAGTTATAAATATTATATTCCATTTCTGCAAATAGATCCTCCGAAATGTTACACACTGTTCCTTTAAGTTACGACACGGTGCAGCGTAACCACTTTCGGTGTGGCCTAACTTAACTACGATCTTTTCCTAAACCTAACTATGTAGTTTTGTTACTAAATCCTGACCAAGTTGTTTCCTGTGAAGACGGAAGTTTATTTTGAAAAGACTGGAGTGGATTTTGCCGCTGGACATTCGTCGTGAAACGCACAAAAATTGAGGAATAACTTTTCGTAAGATATCATAGGAACCGTTGTATGAGGATACTTGGTATCTTTCTGCAGTAGGAAGAAGACAAAATACTCACTCAAGTCGTACAACATCAGACTGTTTATACCCCGGCTGATTTTTGAGGGCATCTCTGAGCTGTGAAACAGTATAAGGATGTGGTTTAGGGACAGAGCGAGAGAGGTGCATTTATTATAGAAATTCAAAATACTTGGCGATCTCACAACCTACCGCTGCTGAGATATCAGCTGCCGTACTCTGGAATATTTCTGAGGACCTGTTGCTCATTTGGTTTACAAATGTCAAGGAGGTGATATGAAGCTGGCCGGGGAACACTTGAGCTGAATGAAGAGGAGGACAGGAGAAATTAAGGCGAGAATAAGTTTCACCGCCACCACCCCGTTGTTATTTCTGTTATGGTAATTTCACATCTGACCAGACATAAAATGTTGTTTAATTTCCTACCGGGTACACAGCGGCCATCCACCAGGAAGCTACCAGAGATACACTGGCATGTGCCATCAAGACAGACGCTTTCAAGAGGGCACGGGACAGCAGGACACGCTGATGAGAGATAGGAGAAAAACGATGCGTTAAACAACTGGCCATCTGATTTTTTTTTCTCATGTGAACTGAATTTCTCAAACCTGCAATGACAGTTGTTTTTTTGCTACTTGAGAACAGCGGAAACAAGTTGTTAACATATCATCACCTTTTGAGTTGATAAAGCAAACTTGTTAGCAAACAGCTGCTTATTTACACATCCAGCAACATGATCATTCATTTGGAGTCGTGCAAATCCAATATCTCCTTTTAGCTTTGTTTTTGTCTCTACCAACTCCTGAGGGAAATGCATGGTAAACTTGAAACTTAAATATCAGGCTGTTTAGCTGCTAATTGCTGCACTATGTTCCCCAGCTAATCTCTAACTGCATCTGTCTGACGTTAGGTGCTGAGCAGGTAGTATACAGCGGGCTTGTCGGAGCTGTTTTGCTGAAAACTGCTGCCTGCTGCGGCCGAAGACGACGATATGAGAGCGGTGAGAGTGAACCAAAACAGTAAAGTTGAGAGCCGGACAGCTATAGAAACTCACTATAAAGCATCACTACAGAAGCAACCACTTTCACATTGTCACATTGTTTACATTATCATTTGATTAAGTTGTTGTAATTGTCATTATAAACCATTTTAGCACAAAAAAAACATGAAAGCAATTATCTCTCGCAATGTGGGTCCTCGTGTGCGCAAGATTTAAAGGTCTTATGGATAACATTTTTATGTAGACACATTTTTTTTTTTAAATAATACATCCACCGAGCTTTTAGAAAGGTGCCAAATAAAAGTATGGCTTTTCCATAAAATGTTATGATTGTGAATTAATCATTTTAAACATTTTGACGTGTTCAAAATGAATGTTTTGTTTATCTCTGTGGAAGATATCTGATGTTTGGTTCCCACTTGTAACAAGGCTATACCAACGTTGGTATCACGTGGTATCTCTGTGTCATCAGCGATCTAGTTGCCAGTTAGTGTAGAAAGAAACTGGAGTTTGACAGTAAGTGCCTGGCAACCACTTGTTGTGAAGTGAATGCAATGGAACGGCGACATCTAGTGGCTGAATGTGATCAATGTTATCAATAGAACCTTTAATATCTAACCAAGAAATCTGTTAAATTTTTCTGATGGAGTTGATCGATAAAGTCATTCACCTGAGAAATATGAACCTGTGGAGAAAGGTACGAACCTATGACTGGAGGGATGGGTGGGGCTGCTGTGGTGGAGTTGTTGGTAGTGATGTCTGTTGGTCGCTGGGTGGTACCAGTACTGATGGTGGTGGGGGAGATTGTAGCGGTGGTAGATGAGGCTGTTGTATTTCCACCAGCTGGTTTAGTTGAATGAGTCAAAGTGGTGTGGCCAGTCACTGTAAGATCAAAAATATGTAAAAATCTGTCCAAGAACAGAGAACGTCTACTAGAGCTAGTTAGCAAATGTTAGCACGCTAAACTAAGATGGTGAACTTGGTAAACATTATACCTTCTTAGCATCACCGTGTTAGCATCGGCATTGTGAGCATGCTGATGTTAGCATTGAGCTTAAAGCACTTCTATCTATCCCGGATACAGGAGCAGCATCTTGAGATTTTTACGTTATTTGGAGCCAGAGTCTGCGCAGTAGTGATCGGGCGGTGGAACCACAGTATCAAGGTCACCTGCCAGAAACAATTGCAAGCCGAGCACGGCCGCAGCTTGTCAGCGAGGGAGATTCACATCTGCCAATCATGATGTCTCTCCCCCTTTTTATAGCATGAAATAACTAATTAAAACCAAACTAATCAGAAAAATAAACACTTGAACATACATCAGCGTAATAAGAACTACCTAAAATGACAGAAGCTATCTTTGAGAAAAGTTTATTTGACATGTACTTTTACTTTTTACTTTGTCCCATCCACTAACATTGAGGGGCGGGCTTTATGACCTATACTGCAGCCAGCCACCAGGGGGCAATCGAGATGTTTTGGATTCATTTTTGGGGAGCTGTCATGTCGTCCATCTTTATATACAGTCTTATCCTGTAGACTCTGAGTCTTATTAAGGTCATATGAAGTTGTTTAAAGAAAAATGTGCACACTGACTTTGAATTTGCTTTTGAGGAATTGTGATTTGGACTTACTCCAAAATATTTCAAACAGCTCTGCATTTAGCATGCCACTTGTAAAATAGTCTGATGCAGCTTTAACTTATAGTCCTCGCTGAATTCCTACTCACCTGCATGTTTTAGTATATTATTTTGTAAGAACACACATCAACACTCATCATGTAGTTAGTCCTACCTCCTGTGGTTGTTGTTGAGGGACTAAGGGTGGTGATATTTCCAGTAGGGGATGCGGTGCTACTGCCTGGGGAGGTGTTTGTAGGGAGAGAGCTGGAGGTGGAGGTAGGTGAAGAGGTTGGGGGTCCAGCTGTGAGTGTTGTGTTAGTGGTGGGAGTGGAGGCTGAGGGTATGGTGGTGGACGTGGGGGTCTCAGGAGACGTGTTAGTAGAGTTTGTTAGTGTAGTTGTAGTTAGTACAGCTGTAGAGCTTTCCGGAGTTACTGTACTTGTACCTGCTGTGCTGTTGTTGGTTTGTGTAGTTGTTGTGATGTTTCCCGGCTGTGTTGTGACTGTAATGGTAGTCGTGTTGTTGCTTGTGGTTGGTGTAATGGTAGTCATGTTGTTGCTTGTGGTTGGTGTAATGGTAGTCATGTTGTTGCTTGTGGTTGGTGTAATGGTAGTCATGTTGTTGCTTGTGGTTGGTGTAATGGTAGTCATGTTGTTGCTCGTGGTTGGTGTAATGGTAGTCATGTTGTTGCTTGTTGTTGGTGTAACGGTAGTTGTGTCGTTGCTTATGGTTGGTGTAATGGTAGTCATGTTGTTGCTTGTGGTTGGTGTAATGGTAGTTGTGTCGTTGCTTGTGGTTGGTGTAATGGTAGTTGTGTCGTTGCTTGTGGTTGGTGTAATGGTTGTTGTGTCGTTGCTCGTGGTTGGTGTACTGGTAGTTGTGTCGTTGCTCGTGGTTGGTGTAATGGTAGTTGTGTCATTGTTTGTGGTTGGTGTCGTAGTAGTTGTGTCGTTGCTTGTGGTTGGTATAGTAGTAGTTGTGTCGTTGCTTGTGGTTGGTGTGGTAGTAGTTGTGTCGTTGCTTGTGGTTGGTGAAATGGTAGTTGTGTCGTTGCTTGTGGTTGGTGTGGTAGTAGTTGTGTCGTTGCTTGTCGTTGGTGTAGTAGTAGTTGTGTCGTTGCTCGTGGTTGGTGTAATGGTAGTTGTGTCGTTGCTTGTGGTTGGTGTAATGGTAGTTGTGTCGTTGCTTGTGGTTGGTGTAATGGTAGTCGTGTCGTTGCTTGTGGTTGGTGTAATGGTAGTTGTGTCATTGCTCGTGGTTGGTGTAGTTGTGTCGTTGCTTGTGGTTGGTGTAATGGTAGTCGTGTCATTGCTTGTGGTTGGTGTAGTAGTAGTTGTGTCGTTGCTGATGGTTGGTGTAATGGTAGTCATGTTGTTGCTTGTGGTTGGTGTAATGGTAGTCGTGTCATTGCTTGTGGTTGGTGTAGTAGTAGTTGTGTCGTTGCTGGTGGTTGGTGTAATGGTAGTCATGTTGTTGCTGGTGGTTGGTGTAATGGTAGTCGTGTCATTGCTTGTGGTTGGTGTAGTAGTAGTTGTGTCGTTGCTGGTGGTTGGTGTAATGGTAGTCGTGTCATTGCTCGTGGTTGGTGTAGTAGTAGTTGTGTTGTTGCTTGTGGTTGGTGTAGTAGTAGTTGTGTCGTTGCTTGTGGTTGGTGTAGTAGTAGTTGTGTCGTTGCTTGTGGTTGGTGTAGTAGTAGTTGTGTCGTTGCTTGTGGTTGGTGTAGTAGTAGTTGTGTCGTTGCTTGTGGTTGGTGAAATGGTAGTCGTGTCGTTGCTTGTGGTTGGTGTAGTAGTAGTTGTGTCGTTGCTTGTGGTTGGTCTAGTAGTAGTTGTGTCGTTGCTTGTGGTTGGTGAAATGGTAGTCGTGTCGTTGCTTGTGGTTGGTGTAGTAGTAGTTGTGTCGTTGCTTGTGGTTGGTCTAGTAGTAGTTGTGTCGTTGCTTGTGGTTGGTGAAATGGTAGTCGTGTCGTTGCTTGTGGTTGGTGTAGTAGTAGTTGTGTCGTTGCTTGTGGTTGGTGTAGTAGTAGTTGTGTCGTTGCTTGTGGTTGGTGTAATGGTAGTTGTGGTGGTTATATTTGTAGTCTCACTAGTGTTGGTGGGGGTTGTAGCGGTCAGCATTGTACCGCTGGTTGGAGCTGATGGAGAGTCGGTTGGGTGGCTGGTGGTGGAGTTACTGTTCTCAGTAACAGTGCCGTTGACTGGCGCTGTGGTGTTCAAGAACTCGGTGCTTGGCTGGGTGAAGGCCGTCTCTGAATGGGTGGCTGATGGTGTCATAGTTGTATATTCTGCTGTGGCATTTTCTGTAGTTGCCGTAGCTTCTGAGGATGGTGGTAAAGTTGTAAAACTGGTTGTTGAGTGATTGCCGATTGCAGGAGTGGTGGATGTGTCATTGGTGGTGACATTATGTGTGGTGGAATCAGTTGTTGTCATTCCTATAGTCAAAACAAAAGCACAAATATAATCAATGTGTGCTATACAGCAACATTAACATTCATTTGAAGTCAGATACATGTAAGTCCAGTATTCACTAGGGCAGGTGATATAAAGGTAGTTTATCACAGGTTTTTCACTGCCTGCTGCTGTTGGAAATAACACTGATGGTGAGAGTGAACCAAAACCACAAAGCTGAGGACCATAAAACCAAAAGTGTACTGTTTAGCTGTAAAATGAGAAAGTTTGCTCCAGCTGGTGGGCGGTGCTTGGTATTTCCTCAACTGATCTCAAAATGGCGGCCGGGTCACTAACTCTCTCATTTTACAGCTAAACAGTACACTACAAGATATTTCTGAAAACATTTTATGCGAGAAGTAGGCATTACAGTAACAGAATATTGATTCATATTTGATCAGCGCTGCCTAGTTTGAGCATTTGATCGGAGTTCGCGAATGATTGAGAGCTGCCTCTGTTGAATGAACAGCCAATAGGAACGCTCTCTCTCTGAAATGACCTGTGATTGGCCAGGGACGGCAAGGCTCCAGCTCGGCTCTGATTGGTTGTTTCCCTACGGTCTGTGAAATCTTGCAGATGCCATTAGGAGCACCGGAGGACACAGAGGCACACAATTTCTTTCAGATTAACTGTCTCATAGGCTATGGTCAGGATATAGTGACCGTTTTATAAAAATTAACTTTTTTTAATCATATTTGCTCCAATTCTGCCCACTGCTGCTTTGATATACAAGTACTGATTAGAGCAGCTTTAAGCTCTAAAATGTCCACATCACAGCTTATTAGCTTGATTATACATGCTAATTACTGAGGTAAAATAATGCATTAATTAACAAATATTTGCATGTCAATGTGCTTGTATTCATGTTCACATTCACAGCAAACAGGAGCTCTGAATATTAAGTCAGTGTTCAAAATCTAATTAGATCACCTACTTTCTACAGGAAGCTTGTTGTGTAAATGTGACATCTCTGTAATATTGTTCATTTCCAAAAATGTATCTACAAACAGACAAATGCCAACATAAAACAAGGTTCTGCACACTGTCCACCACAATGACAGGATAGTTTAAGCTGTAATTGCAGAGGTTGTGTCTTAAATAAACATTTAACATTGAGTGTGTAAAAAGTTGACAGAAGCTGTGACTCAGCAGATAACAATTACCGCAATTGACGGCTGTTTACAACACCAAGTTGTGTCAGTCGCAAGTGCTGCCAAATTCATTTGACCATCTTAAAGCAAAGAGCAACCTCCTAATTGTTCAGTGTGCTGTCGTGACGCCTGTTCCCGTTTAGCCTCTTCACTTTGTGTTTATGGGCGAACAGAGGAAGCGAGAGGGCAGCTTGAGGAGCGGTTCAAACAGTAGGAGGTCTTTGATAATGGCTTAGCCTGGTTACCTCAGCTCCTCATCTGTATGCATTGAATGATTACATTCAAAGCCCCTTTTCAGCAGCCAGAGTGGGAACATATTCCTGACGGGTGGACGCCTTGCACAAACAGTTTTTTCCAGTAAGTCATCTCAAGGAAATGGTTGAGAAAATCAAGACTAATATCAGATCCTGGGCGTGATTTGATTATTTTCTGTGTACAAGGCCTGTATGACCTAATGTCTTTATCGCTTGGTAACCAAGACTCATTTAGAAAAACCACAGGCTCCACACACCCAAGCTTTATGGATACGATGATCTTCATGTACACACACACACCTTCAAAAATGATGTATTCTGGGAGTGGGATAAGACATTAAGCAATGAACTATGATGGATGAGGAAGTGACGAAAGGTGGGAAAGACATATAAAGTCTCAGGTGACGGTTTTAATGGTCATAAAGTCAAAGAGTGGCCGAGCTAAGCAAGGCTAGATCCATAAGTGAAGTAGCGTAGCGTGAGATCATTGCTGTAAAACACACGTTTCAATTTTGACTGGCTCGTCTAGATTAAGATTTAAGGGCAATGGACTAATCTTACTGAGAGAGATTCAAGATTAATGAAAAACCTCTTAAATCAGATTCAGTCAACCCTGTCTTGATAAACCCTTTGTTACATTTTATATCAATTGTGTTTGTTGAACGACTGAGTCGAAGGTTAAGCATTTCACCTCATTCCTGCATACCTTACAGTCCGTAAAATCTCAAAAGGCCAACGTTTTATCTGCTTGTCCTCACATTTTACCCCCTTTTTCAGATTCCTATTGCTTTGTAGAAACTGGGCAGCCAGTTTCAGTATCCAGTAGATTAGTCAGGTGTGTGTGACTCTACTCCTCTACAGTATCTGGGTGCAATGCCAGTGTCAGAGCCAGCAGGTACGTCTGTGAGCTGAAGGAAAGGCAGTGGAAGTCCTTAACATTTTACAGTTTTTAACGCACACTACCATTCAACACACAATCACCACTGGGGCAGCTAAGAAGTAAAAGAGTACCATTAACTCTGATGGTGTGGACTCTTGTCAAAGGGCCTTATCAGCTGTGTGTGTGTGAAGAAACCGCTTTCTTATCAACATCTCCACATTAGTGTCAGAATGGAAAGTTTACAGTGTACCGGTCTCTCTCTGTGTCTTGACTAATGATACACTAAAACTAATCGTAGCGGAAGCATTCGTTAATCAAACACTGATGACATCATGACATCATAATTATCAGATGCGGTCGGAGTTTAAAAGAAGACATCAGAGAGAAAAGAAGTAGTTGCCATGATATGAGGAGATATCAAAATTGTCTCAGTTGTCAGCGCCAAATATTATATTCCCCCCCCCCCCCAGCCTCCGCTGTACTTTGTGTTTAGTGCTAATTAGCAAAGGTTAGCATGCTAAACTTGCTAAACGAAGATGTTTATGGATTGCCATGAAATTTGGTAATGAAAATTTTCAGTTCATGAAAGTTAATAGTAACCTGTTTGGTCGCCTAAAAATGTCTTATTCAGCGTTCAGCTGTGCTTATAGCTCCACCCTCTCGTGTCACCTCTGGTTGCAAAAAACCAAGATGGCAATGGCCAAATACCTAGACGGCAACGGCAAAAATGCCGAACTCGAGGCATCAAAACGGCAGTCAACAAACCAATGGGTGACGTCACGGTGACTACGTCCACTACGTTAAACAAGTAAAGGAGGAAAGAATCCTACAAACAGTTGTGACTCTTTTTTTTAAACAAGCGTATTGTGTTGTGGGACTTTAAGCTTCAAAGATGTTAACTTTCCCCCTAAAAAATACACCGCAAACTCTTTTCTCCCGGGCTACTTTAGTAGTACTACTACAATTAGGCCTAAAGTAGTAAAACAGAAGGTCTCGAAGGTTGGCAACCCTTATTTGCAAACCCAAGGTTGATCAAGGTCTAAATTAATGCCAGAGTTGGTAAGACATCAAATCCTGATCTCAGTTTGGACATTAGGTAATATAGAGATAAATATGTTGGCAGCAGTGGTGAGCTATAAAATCCAATGGTGTAATTTATAGGTCCCAATCAGGAAACTAATCTTAGCCTTATTACCTTTTACTCCTACAGCTGAGACGAATACAAGTAGAGCACAACGGAGAGGAAGAAAGGCTATTGTTTGGAGTCTCACCTGTCAGTTATGCCAGTGGAAAACAAATATGATGTGTGATGACATTTCTAAAGTTCCCTAGATTCTTATAATTCATCTAGTGCAAATTGTAATGAGATTAGCATTACAGCGTCGTTTACAATAACTCCGCATTACCAAACTGACCTTATAAAGGCTCCGTTTTTTTCCATGTAGCCTTCACATGTAATGATTATGGTCTGACGTTGCTAATGGGGTGAGGCTGAAAATGAGACCTTGAAAATGATATGATATTTACTTTAGGCTCATGACATGGTGAGATATTTCTGATATCTACCTACAAGTCATAAATAATCCAGATAAAGATATCAAAAAAATGTTATGGTCTCATCATAAAAATACCATCTATTTATGGCACACAGGGAAGTGATGAACAAAAGGGACATTGAAACAAACAAGAATTTGAGTATGTGCATGTCGTAACACGAACAAACAAAGCGGGGTTCCTCCTCCACTGTCATTTTCATACTTATGTTTGCTTCCACCTTCAAAGTTCAGCGCTGCTTCTCTATTTTCATTTACATGGAAATTTCAGCCATAAACAAAGTACAGAGAAACAACCGGGACAAGTTTCAAAGACAGATATATGACATCCGTGCCACAGACTGATGCAACAATAGCTGCAACAACGCATGTTTAAACTTCACCACAGACCACAGCATTTCCTTAACGACATGTTGGAAGCCCAACGCCTTTGTTTTTGTGACTTTGACAGGGTCTCTAGTCAATTACAAAAACTGGAAACGTTTATGAAACCCATATGAGACAATGTAAACTAGAGATGTTGTAAAGGGGAGACTCGTGGGTACCCATGTAACCCATTTTCATTCACATATCTTGAGGTCAGAGGTCACGGGACCTCTTTGAAAATGGCCATGCCAGTTTTTCCCCGCCAGAATTTTGTGCAAGTTTGGAGCGTTATTTAGCCTCCTTCCCAACAAGCTAGCATGACATGGTTGGTACCAATGATTTCCTTAGGTTTTTCTAGTTTCATATGATGCCATATGAGCCAGTTACAACGTCCGAAAGATTGATTGCGTTAAAAAAATTAGTGCCGTTAAAACAAATTTGTGTCAATGCATTATAATCACGTTAACTTTGACAGCTCTAGTTACCATACAATTGTTTCCTTCCCGATACCGTGTATCAATCAGCGTGATAAAAAAATATATATATAGTTGTGATTATCATTAAACAGCTGTTTACTACACTACTACATTTTCCTCGCCCTGACTACCGTTACACTCCACTAGCACCGCACTGTTGCTGTTTGCTATCGTCAAGTGATAAAGAACTTACAATTAGTTCTTCTTTGCTGCTCTAAAACAGTAGTTGCCAGTGGCAGCCATGATACATCCAGGGTGACAACACAGGGAATGCTACTACCGTTTTGGAGCGGCAAAGAAGAATTGTTTTCTGGTTAAACAAGTAACAATAATTTGTGGTATTGGATCAGTGCATAGACTGGCGCACTCGCTGATACCCAATCCCGAATTTTTGGGCAGTATCGGACGCATTTCCGATACTGGTATCAGCAACAGACAGTCAGTTAGTGTGATACACAATTAAGAGCCCACTCTGCGTTGCACGTCTAACAGAAAGCCTTGTCTCTAAGGATTTAACCTACAGCCGGATAATCCCCTGCAGACACAAAAGGGATGACTGGGTCAGGCAGAGTGGGTCTAAGGTCGGCCTGCGAGCACATATTCAGGAGGATGTGGATAAGAAGGTCCGGCTCTACCCACCGAGTCCTTTGGTTCAACCTGCTACTTAGTTTGACAAACTATAACTTGTGCGGTGTGGGAGTTGCCAAGGAGATGTCTGTTCCAGCTGTCGAAGCTTCGCCTCGATTCAAATCACTAACTAACATAAAACAGAGAGAGACGGACGTCAGTGCTTGTGTTTCAAGGCAGCGTTGCACTTCAGGGGATTTCTATTCATGCAGGACAATAGCACTCCTGTGAAGTACCTGCTCACAAACTGACCGCCAGATCCAGTTCCCCAAACGCACGTCCTCAACTTCCTGTCCACGCTGCCACTCCTCGAGAATAAATCTGTATTGATTACACACCGCATGGATTCCTGAGCGGTCCAGAGAGCTGCAGACAAAACTTTCTCCTGGTTTCTAAATGTTGCCGTGAAATATTTCCAGTTTGTTGTTGGGATTAGGGGAAAGTGCGTTCCTGAAATTGTTCTTTATCACTTCCAGCAGCGCTGCGACAAGGACGGCCCTGATTAAAGAATGCACACAGAGCAGGAGATGAACTGACAGGTTGTGATCCAACAGTCAGGAAGAGCCCGAGGCAGCATCTCATTAGGAGACCGAGGAGTCATGTGGAGAGCTGACCTATAGTGTGTGTTGCCTGTGTCTTAGGAATCATGCAGTATGACATGTGAAACAAGCTGATTAAAGACAAAAATGCCTGAGGCATACTGGACCACAGCTTACAGCTAATTACTGGTCGGACTTTGGGTCTAATGAGAGTCAACATGTCTTACATACTGCTTTATGACCTCCTGGTATTTAAAAGGTACCCATCCCTGCGTTACAGAAACCTCACGATACACTAACAGATAAACACACAGGATAGTTTCCTTTAGGGGAAAGCAGGCCTGAGGGCTGCCACATCAAAGCGACAGCCAGGTCACCAGGGGTGACCTCACAAGACCGACAGGAAGCTTTTATTTTCATCAACCAACAGTCCATCATCCTGCTGAGAGTCTTGTGTCAACAGTCCCGAACAGAGGATACACTGATGCCTCATACGGTGGAGGTGAAGGGCTGGGCAATATGGCAAAATATATATATTTTTTCAATAAGGATATATCAGCCCGTTCTCATTCCCACAGCGTCAAATAACGACACTTTGTCGCGGCCGTTGGCGTTAGATACCGATCCCTTCATACTTGCCAACCTCAACACCTTAAAAAAAGTGAGGATTTCAAAATAAAGGCGGGGGGTCTGGGAAAAATTTTAGTTCAGAGACTTGTTTCCTGCATTTTGGTGACTTTTAAACAATGGAAATAACAAAATAATTAGTACACCGCAACAGCATTTTTATGTTAATCTTTTAATTTTACTTTTAACTCTCAGAAAAGAAAGAAATTAGTAATTTCCCGACTTTGGGCGATGCACACTGTGATGTGCGGCGAGCGCAGCAGCGAGCGCAGCTCAAACATGTCGTCCGGGTCAAAACAGTAGAGCTTACACACGCTGTACAGTGCCAGAAACATGTTAAGTGTGGAAAATTTGTCTTAAATCAGGAGAAATACAGGAGAATTGTGACACCGGGAGGAAACTGAGATAGGGCAATGAAAAACGGGAGTCTCCAGGGAAAATCGAGAGGGTTGGCAAGTGTGGCACCTTATAGTGTCGGTATGGGGTATAATAAACGCTCAGGGAAAGTGCGCCGGGAGTGTGGTGACGTAGCTTTAAGAGCAAAAAGACACACATCGGGCAGGAGGGATGGGAGGTGGATGGGTCCAACAAACACAAGGCTTTCATCCAGGAGATCACTGTCCCTTATGTAATGTTACAATCAGCTGTTTGTTCGTGTCCCCTTAATTGTTCAGCTGACCTGCTGTGAAGGCTGTGTAGGCTGTGTAAGCAATTAAGTGTACCAATTAAACAATTTCTTTGGCTATAATTATTTAGAGGTCATTTCTGGGGAACGTCATAGAAAGTTATCAGGATTTTTTAGGAAATTATTAACATAAAGTGTGATGTGTAACTCCTTTATTAGATCATCACATGAGTTTCATGTGAGTCAGAAGTCGGTGAGATTATCTGATCTATTAATACAGGGACACGGTGGTGTGTATCATTAACAGATGAGTAATGAAGGTGATTGAGCAATCAAAGCCCCATACTCTTTGTCCTGCAAAGACTTTGCTCTCTATCACATCTGGACAAACTGGCTGAGACCGTCGGCTCTTCCTGCTGCTGATGAGATAGGCTCAATGCCAGACACACACACATGTGCAGCCCAACACACACACGGAAAAATCTCAGCATCTGGAAGGAACGCCAGGGTTGTTTCACAATTACTATTGCACAAGGACACACTGAGTAGCCCAGCAGACAAATTAAAAGAAGCTGAGCACATATCTCAGTCTCTATTTATTCCGGCTGATTATGTCACACTGTAGGTTCATCAGACGGTCTCCAGTTTAAGTCCTCAACAGGACAAGGCAGACAGAAATGAGCCCTCTGTATCAGAGCAAACAGAGCTCTTATACTGTAACTCGGAGGTAACAGATGGCTCCTTGAAGCAGGGCTCACTCGCAGGGCCTCTGCACATATCATATCCAATTAAAGCTCCGCCAGCACATGCTTTCCAATTACAGAGTGAGATTTACTGCCCCGGGGCAGGTCTAATCCAACAGGATGCAGCAGGGACGCAGCGACAGAGAGGGAGAAAAAGACTCAGCAACAAGTGTGCATGAGAACTAAACGCAAAGACAATAGAAGGTGAGAGATGAGGAAGATGAGATCAATTATCGATATTAAAGAGAAACCAGGAAAGGAGGAACTGACTGATACAAAAACAATACTGGTGTTCACCGAAACTGAGCTTTTCTTTGTACTTCTCCCACTGATAACAAAGAATAATTGCTCAAAATAAGGGTTGGTAATGTGCGTGACCTTCAACGATTCAGGCTGTTCTCATACACTGTTCGTAGCCATACCTATGAAAAGTAATGCACTGTAACTCATATTTAACCCAAACCGCAATCTTTTCCTAAACTTAACTAAGCAGTTTTGTTTCCTCAACCTAACTAAGTAGTTTGGTTGTTTCCCGTAAAGACAGAAGTTTATTTTGAAAAGACTGGGGCGGAAATTGACACTTGCGTCCCGTGTTGCTGGACATTCGTAGGAAAATGCACAAAAAACGTTTTGTAAGATATGTACGTTGAACGATTACTCGATTACTCGATTACTCGATTCATCTGGTAGCTGATTGCCAGAAAATTTAGCGCCAACTATTTTCATAATCAATTAATTGTTTACGGTCATTTTTCAAGCAAAAAAATTTAAATATTCTTTCAGTTCCAGCCTCTTTAGTGTGACGATTTGCAGATTTCACTGTCATTTATGGTAGTAGAATTGAATATCTTACAGCTTTAGATTGTTAGTCGGACAAAAAAAGCCAACTGGAGACATTACAATGGCCTCTTTTCATAGACTTTTTAATTAATCAAGAAAATAAAGCTCAGATTAAGAGATAGTAATACAAGGTTATATGTATAAATGTCACTACTTTTTCTATGGCTTTAAACAAGCTGCATGTCGTGTTTTATGTTTTTGTTCTGGTGTATTTTAGGAAGCCTTCTGTAAAACCTTGGCCAGGGACAACAGATGATAAATAGCCTTTTGGTTAATTCTGGTATTTTTATATCATGCGTATTTATTAATTTGCACTGTCCTTTCTCAAACAAACTAAACTAAGTAAAAATAATCATTAGTTGCAGCTCTACATGAGTCTGCGTCCTTTCACATTCCTACAACAGCCCGTTAACTCCTGAACAGACCTTTGCATGCTCTAATAATGACCTAACGATGACTAACCAGCAAAACCTGACACATGATCCTCTGCAGAGAGAGGAACCAGTAGCAGAGAGAGAGAAGAGAGAGCAGAGGAAGGCATTAAACATGCTCTTGCTCCTCTCTCTCTGGGAGATTTCTTACAGAGGGCACAAGAAAATGTGGCGCCAGACTCAGAGGAGGAGGATCACCACCCTCAGGAGGTCTTTTCATCTGGACCTCTTTACTGCTACTTCAGACAAACTGCCCCAAAGTGGAGCCTCCATCACCTCCCCACGTCTCTCTTCGACTCTGTGTTTTCTATACAAGAGGACACATGACATGAGGGGAACCACATAAAACGGCCTGCAGGCTAACAGCGAGGCTCCGGCACATGACAGTGACTGAATCTTCATACATGCAAAACACAGAGATGCCCTTCAGAATGGTCCAAAAATGATTTAAATTAAAAAAAGGGTGACCAATGGATTTAACTGTAACTAAGCTCGTGGAGTCGGTACAGTGGAGAGCTCATCAAAATTCCTCAGGGCAGCTTCACCACGCTGTCGAGGGGATCAGCTCATGCACACACAGAGTAAACTTTGTGTGAGGAGTGTGCTGCGCTTCAGGGAGCCGGCCGTTGTTCGACCGATGCCTCGTCACTGGCATCTGTCCACCCCCCAAAGACAGCTTTGAGTCACACCGAGGAGGCAGTGAGTCAGAGTTTAGGACTATTTGGGGGGGAAAACCCAATGAATGTGTAGAAACATAGAAGAAGAAAGAGCATTTTTCTTACATTAGTTGGATAAATGGAAGCTACTGTACCTTCCTTTTATGAAAGCTAAACAAAAGCTGCTATATAGTAATCATGCCATAACCGACTGTGGGTATGTTTTTTATGAGTTACTGAAATTTGCATCTTGGATATGTCACACAACCATATCCTTTGTTAGGTATTATCAAGGAAACTTTTTATTTGTTCATATGATATCATTTTTAGATCTTAATTACTTAATAACATGTTATGTAAAACATATGTTCATCTTGATAAAGGTTGGTGGATTCTGTAAACACTGGGGCCAACAATTGTAATAGGTTCAGATACTTTCTCACTCTATTCCTGACTAAGTCTGATATATTTTATTTTTATAAATATATTATAATATTGACAGTAAACCAAACCAAAAAAGACAAAGAATGACACAATCATCACGTTGTGAGTATTTGTGTATATTGCCAAATCATTGCTCTAAGATTTTCAAATATAATAAATTGTAATCTACCTGTATGTGATTTTATGTCACTAACTAATAATAAACTTGCACACATACATATATATAATAGGATATAATAGGAGATTTTTGCCAGTGAATAAAGTAAAATGTTGTGAGATATTAATTTCTATATTTCTATAACTACTTCTTAATTGGAACTTTTATTCTATTTTTATGAACTTATTTATTCCTTGTATTGTTTTTCTGCTGTGTGTTGTTTTTAATGCCATAACTCAAAACACTTTCTATGTGTGAAAGGTGCTTTGATTATTTGCCCTGCTGAACTGTATATGGGCTATAAGGGCCATGATTCACTCTAAAACTGAGAAAAAAAGAGGCCAAAAATGTATTTTGTACATGCACAAAATACCACTCATGTACATGGGAAATACCATTTTCTTACTGAGATATAGAAGTACCAGATATCACATCAATTTATATAAAATGTGATGCATTGTTACAGATTAAACCCAACTAATAATAATAATAATAATAATAATAATACTTTTAGGGGTAATTTATGCATAACTATTAACACTTTTGCTTAAGATATTTTAGTATATTTTGCTGATAATACCTCTGTACTTTTACTTAGCCTAAGTAACCCTTTGACTGCAGTACTTTTACTATAATTTAATAGTATTGCAAGTAAAGGACTACAAGCTCACAATATACATTAAATCTGTGCTGACTACAGTTAAACTACTAAAAAAGTAGCGTGAACATATATTACCAGGGTTCAACTAATACTACAACTCAAAAAGACGTGTTATATCAACATAAATAGCCAGTTAAACACAGTTTTCTGGTGTAATTAATTAGTAGTGTGGAGGTATGAACTCACCTTTAACGACAGCAGCCAGGAGAAACACGACAGGCAGATAACTGAGAAACATCTTTCAAGTCTTTGGTTGTAAAACAGCTGAACTGAGGAGGACCAGTCGGTTAAAGAAGCCCGGTGATTCTCCCGGTGTAACGGTGATATATAACGGTGCTGTAGTGTCGTTGTCTCCTCGCTGAGAGCTACAGGTGGCTCAGACTGAAAGCTGCAGCCTCCGACAGTATTAAAAGCTTTAGTCCCTCCTCTGATTGGTCGGCTGTCCTGTCAATCATCATTACTGTACTGGAGCTGCTGGGCTCTGCCTCCCACCCAGGAACCAGTGAGTCAAACCCTTTCATTAACAATACAGAAGTAAACTACTGAAGTAAACTACTGTACAAGAGGAATCTACTTATTTTAATTAAAGGGAAATACTTCCTTTTTCAAAATTCATACACGTTATTCCTATGGTCCAAAAAATATTAGCAAACATGAACAACTCTCTGTTGTGATGTCACATAGGGTGTAAAGTGTGGAGCTGCTCCGTAGACAATGAATGAGGAGAGATGTTCTAGATGACATTGAGAGCACCCAGGGCAGGGGTCAGCAACCTGCGGCTCTGGAGCCACATGTGGCTCTTCAGCTCCTCTCCAGTGGCTCCCTGTGGAATTTTAAAATGGAAATGAATAACTGTTATTTGTTTACATTTAATTTTTATTTATCATTGTTGTAGGTCTATGGTACAACGGCGTATTAGGGCCACATTTAGGAAAAAAAAAAAATCTGAGATTTCGAAAATAAAGTCGTAATATTATGAGAATAAAGTCATAGGTTTACGAGGAAAAAAAGTCGTAGTATTGTGAGAATAAAGTCATAATATTATAAAGTAGTAATTTTATGTGTTATTTTCTTTTTTCTCGTAAAGTTCTGACTTTATTCTCGTAATATTACGACTTTTTTTTCTCGTAAAGTTCTGACTTTATTCTTGTAATATTCCAATTATTTTTCTCGTAAAGTTATGAATTTTTTTCTTGTAAAGTTATGACTTCATTCTCGTAATATTACGACTTTTTTTTCTCGTAAAGTTATGACTTCATTTTCGTTATGTTACGACTTTTTTTCTCGTAAAGTTATGACTTTATTCTCGTAATATTACGACTTTTTTCTTGTAATATTAAAAAAAAAATTCTCATAAAGTTATGACTTCATTTTCGTTATGTTACGACTTTTTTTCTCGTAAAGTTCTGACTTTATTCTCGTAATATTCCGACTTTATTCTCGTAATATTCAAAAAAAAATTCTCATAAAATTATGAATTTTTTTCTTGTAAAGTTATGAATTTATTCTCGTTGTTACGACTTTTTTTCTCGTAAAGTTATGACTTTATTCTCGTAATGTTACGACTTTTTTGATAAAGTTATGACTTTATTCTCGTAATGTTACGACTTTTTTCATAAAGTTATGACTTTATTCTGGAAATCGCAGATTTTTTTTCCCTCAATGTGGCCCTAATACTTCGTAGTAAATTACATTTGCACTTGGGCCCTCACTGCATTTGACTTATATACTGTATACTTAGACTATAAACTGTGTTACCTTCATCACAATGCTCAAATGTTTTTGTGGCTCCAGACAGATTTTTTTTTTTTTCTTTTTGCCTAAAATAGCTCTTTTGATAGTAAAGGTTGCTGACCACTGACCCAGGGGAATGATCTGAGTATATTGGTACATTTTCTGTTTCACTACAATAGAATAAAGCTCATTTGGGTATAAAGAAGAAAACAATTTTTTATGGGTCCATAAAATCAGTCTCTCATTCATCGTCTATGGAGCAGCTCCAGACTTTATACCCCATGACATCACAAGTTTGAGACTCACTTCTCTGGCTTCTGGCTTTAAGAGAGAGTAGCTCCCAAATATTGATTGCACTTTACTAGGCCATGGAAATAACATATTGAAATTAATAATTAAGGTGGTGTCCCCCTTTTTAATCCACAAATGTCAACCTCTTGTTGATGTTATTAAAGGTTTAACCATAAAGAATGAGGTCACCATGAACTTACTGAAACATGTATTGAATGCTTGTAAAGCAGCTACAAATATCAATATTCCTCTGCTGCACACCAAGGAAATTCCACTCATATCTGACAGATGTTATCATATTTACTATGTTAATGAATAGTTTTTATAATGGACTTGATCACACAATGATCTACCCCCAATCATATAAAGCCTATCAAGAGTTATTTATTTACAAATATCCATTAAATGTATACCCTTAAACTGCAGACACACTTCTACATCACAACACATTTTATGTGAACTACCTCAATAAATAAATTCCCAGAATGTTACAGCACAATCATTTACTTATTTTGGTTTTAATATACTTGTAATTGCCTTGCTTTCTGCAGGGTCCAACAGCATCACCAAGCACTTAACAATGACCATGTCACATTGACTTTAAAATTAAATTTGAGCTCTGTGGAGTTCAAATCCAACTTAATGATTTATGGGATATATTTAGATAATCAAATAAGTGATGTTGTATGAAAATGTATTTTGGTTGGCAGTGAGAGGCAGTTGTGTATTTGTTTTACGGACAGAGTTTTGAAGACACACAGGTGTACGATGAGCTTATTTTTCAATCTTTTATAAAGTATGCCATCAATATCTGGAGTTTTATTTTTTTCTGATGGATTGTTGTTGTCCGAAAATGAGAACACGAAGAGTCCAATCTCATTAAAAAAGAAAACATAATAAACCTCTCCACAATGTCATCCCTTTTTCCTCATGTTGTTATTGAGGACTTCTAAATGGGCTCGGCCATTTCAGGCTAAATAGGCTTTGTTAGGAAATTCAAGGACAGCTCCTTAAAAAGCATTTTCAGTGGTTATGTAACCATTGAGACAATCTTACAAAGGAAACATGCAATTGCTGTTATTCGTCCCATATGAGTTGGATGCTTTAAAGTTCAGTTAATCCAAATCACAAACTTTTTTTTGTCCTATTTAACCTTAGTGGCATCTTGTCATCTACACACTGCAGTTTTTATTGTATTTGTTGAGGGTTTTCTCCACTGCTGACACAGTTTGTTGCACTGAAATTATAATAAATGACATTTGGAAAACTCAAATTCAGTGCAATCTAACCATATAAAAGTCTACAACTGTAGCATCAAAAATCCTAAATATAGTGAGTAAGGGCCAACATTTGTCTTTTTATAATCTGTCAATATGCGTTACATTAACACATATCTCTTTGGACTATTATCTCTGTACATTGCATATTTTTATTCTTAATACTGACAACCTTTGTACATCCTCTAGAATATATGTTTGTACATTCTTGCATCTCTTTCCCTTTTCAACAGTAACATTGTACATATTTTAATGTTTAACGTTTCTTGTCTATGCACCAATACACCAAAGAAAACTTCCTTGTATGTGTGTTGGCAATAAATCAGATTCTGATAAACAATCATTTACTGAGAATAATCCACAGACCTCTTTTCAAAACGTGGAAAAACGTCACAGGAGCTTCCAACAGACTGATCTACTTGAAGTACCGTGTATGATTCACATTCAACGTGGAAAGAATGAGAAAAATGTTGCATTAACATCTTTTAAAGGTACAGTACGTAGGATTTTGTGGCATCTAGTGGTGTGGTTGCAAATTGCAACCACCTGAAACTACTCCCAGGGCTGGAAATAAGCACCAGCCACGCTGCTAAAATATGCAAATGGCTGCTAGATTAGCTTCTCTCAGAAGCCAAACAAACAATGGTAATCTATTGAGTGGCAGGTGGACAAAAACAGTTGATTTCCAACCCAGTTTCGCTCACTCCTCCCTTTCCAAGATTGCGGTAAGGTGAGCCGCCAAGTGTAAAACCGTGGTAACGCCATTCGCCTCGCTCAGAGGCCATCCTTACCATAGCAACACTACTTTAGGAGCAACAGAAGTCAGACGGCGGCTAGCGGTACCAAGGTTTCCCACTCTGTGACTCACATTTCTGCAGTTTCGCAGGTGTATCGGAGAACTACGGTGGCCTTCAGGTAACGTAAAAACACAACAGGCCCTCTCTAGAGTCAGTGTTTGGTTTGTCTGTTCTGGGCTACTGTAGAAACATGGTGGAGTCTGTGAAGAGGACCCGCTCCCTATGTAGATATGAAGGGCTCATTCTAAGCTAACGAAAACAGTTTCAGGTGATTATACACTAAAGAAAACATTGTTATGAATATTATATTCCATGTCTGCTAATAGATCCCCCTAAATCCTACACACTGGCCCTTTAAGTGAGTAAGGCCGTGTCCATTAGGTGATATTGCATCAGTAATAACATGCTGTTCATTTGCTTTAAGGCTAATAAATTATGTCAATAGCTCTGCGGTTATATAACAAAAATATGGATAGCAAATACATTTTCTTATACAGTGGCACATCTAGACTCTAAAGCCTGTACTTAAGAAGAAAAATCAACAGATTTGTTTCTAGTAAAACTTCTACTTGCATCCCACATTGTACAGGCAGCCGGTACAAAGGGCTGATGTAAAGCATTAGTATAAAGTTAATAAGTAAATATCATCACCTGAGCTCTATCACAAGCACTTCAAACCTGTGCCAGCTTTTAATGACTAAAGAACAGCTGTGGTCAAAGATCCTGTTTTAACATCTGAGTCTGGACCTGCATAATGTTATCATATCTCAGCAAATTTCTGTTTTTCACACGTCAGATCCTATAGGAGCAACTTCAAGATCAGAACTAGAACTGTCGATTAAAGTCATAATACATCGATACTGAGCTCATTTATCATCTGTCTTTACAGCTATGTTTTATGTGCACTGTTCTCAACTCCCTATGTGCCGATATACATAAAGCAAACAGTTGGTCAGCGGCTGCTTTTAAAGGAAGAATCTTTCTTTGTGTGAGTTTATTGTCACTGTTTCATTACTCTGTTTTATTACATAATTGTTTTTACATTTGCTTAATTGTGGATGACACAACTGGGTATTACACATGTTGAACAAAAGCAAACAAATGAGATGAACAGTATAATATGTTTATCAGATGAAGCCTAAAGGATTTTGAAACAATACAGTTGAAAGCCCGATGGACGTCTCTGAACAACATCAAATAATCCTGACTGATTATCAGGGAAACATTTTCCTCTTGTTATCAAGATTGTTTGTTTTCTTCTTGAGCTGAGACGTAAGGATGATGGATTGTTTCACTAAGTGGATCAGTCAGTGTGTAGTGTTTGGGACACACTTCAAACATACTGGCAATCATATTAGGAACTGTTACTTCCTTATCATCACTAATATCTCCATCATATTTCTGACAGATTACTTTGCAGCTTATTGACTTAAAGAAATCTACACATTACACATTTTTTAAATTTTTAGCAGCATGTTTCATGATATATTTTGATTTACTATCAACAGTATATCTAGGCCTATATGTGCAGTGTTTTACAGAAAAACGCTACTATTAACTACTTTACTTACATAGCATTAAATTAAGGCTGTCAAAGTTAACGCGATAACGCGTTAAAGGAAATTTATTTTAACGCCACTGATTTCTTTAACTTATTGCGTTTTTTACCTCGTAGTGGACTCAATTTTAAAGCTAGAGTGAAAATACCGGCATCATATGAAACTAAAAAAACCTAAGGAATCCATGGGTACCAACCAACCAAAATTTCGGCGAGGAAAAACTGGCATTTTCAAAGGGGTCCCTTGACCTCTGACCTCAAGATATGTGAATGTAAATGGGTTCTATGGGTACCCACGAGTCTCCCCTTTACAGACATGCTCACTTTATGATAATCACATGCAGTTTGGGGCAAGTCATAGTCAAGTCAGCACACTGACACACTGACAGCTGTTGTTGCCTGTTGGTCTTGAGTTTGCCATGTTATGATCTCAGCATATTTTTTATGCTAAATGCAGTACCTGTGAGGGTTTCTGGACAATATTTGTAATTGTTTTGTGTTGTTAATTGATTTACAATAATAAATATATACATAGATTTGCATAAAGCAAGTATATTTGCCCACTCCCATGTTGATAAGAATATTAAATACTTGACAAATCTCCCTTTAAGGTACATTAAGAACTGATGAAAAATGTGTGATTAATTTGTTATTATTTATGGACAATCATGCGATTCATTGTGAAAGATAAATATTTAAATCAATTGACAGCCCTACATTAAATATCTTAAAAGTTAATGTTACAAAACTTGACAAATTATCAAGGAAGTATTTTCCCTCTGGAGCTGGTATATATGACAGCTTGTGTTATTGTTTAACTAAGGAGGGGACTTTATCTAGGCATAATAACATTAATGGTTAATTTCTCGCTGCAACTTTTCAGCTATTCAATATATTCATGTGAAACATTTCCAGGTAGATTGACTGACTATCTTTTTGCATTCTCCTTGTTGCCATAGTGCAGCTTTTATGGCTGTGCTGTGGGACGCTCCTTCATAAGAGACATCACAAATGTCCAGCATTGCATAAACACACATACTCTTCACCGACCTCACCCTTATCTCATGCAAATACTCCACTGCATTGCAACATGTTTCAATAGCTTGTGTTGATTTTCAGCATGGCAACCACCAAGAGTAGTGTGTCATATATCAGGACTGGATTCTGGGGAAAAGGTCTGCCGTGCTTAATATTGTACAAGGACGTTTTTCTTAGGTGACCTTTTATTTTCTGCTGTTGATGGATTAATTCATCATGAGTTGTTCCCTAAAGCAAATAGGATTGAGGATATGGTACTTTTTTGGACCAAAGAGCAAGAAAAAACTTGATAACATTAGTTAAAGATGACCAAACGCTCTACGTGGACCACAACAAAGTCCATTTTTAACATGTTATCCAGGTTTTTATCCATTATATGAAGGATAAAACATCACAAATGAACAAGATTAAGAGCTAACAGCTCTGTGAGGCTGTACTAAAGCACAGTCGAGCTTCTAGCAAAATGCTCAACATCCGCATGCTAACATGCTGCTGTTGAGCAGATACAGTATAATGGTCGCCATTGTAACCATCTTATTTTAGAATGTGAGCATGCTAACATATGTCTGTCAATCACTCGCAAACTCCGATCAAACGGTCAAACTAGGCAGCGCTGATCAAATATGAATCAATATCCTGTTACTGTAATGCCTATTTCTCTCCTCAAATGTGTTCAGAAACATCTTATAGTGTACTGTTTAGCTGTAAAATGATAACGTTTGCTCCGGCTGGTAGGCGGTGTTTGGTATTTCCTCAACTGATCTCAACATGGCTGCCCGGTCACAAACTTTCTCATTTGACATCTAAACAGTACACTACAAGATGTTCCTGAAAACATTTTAGGCGAGAAATAGGCATTACAGTAACAGAATATTGATTCATATTTGATCAGCGCTGCCTAGTTTGACCGTTTGATCGGAGTTTACGAGTGATTGACAGCTGCTCATAGACGGCAGGCTCCAGCTCAGCTCTGATTGGTTGTTTTCCTCCAGTCTGTGAAATCTTGCAGATACCATTAGGAGTTGGAGGACACCAGAGGACACAGAGGCACATGTTTTTTTTTTCAGATTACCTGTCTCATGCACTACTGTCAGGATATAGTGACCATTTTATAAAATCATATAATCATATTTGCTCCAATTCTACCCACTGCTGCTTTAATGCAAACCATCTGGTTTAGTCTAGTCTGTAGGATTCATCTTCTGGATATCTGCACAGAATTTCATGGCAATCCATCTAATAGTCATTGAGATATTTCAGTCTGGACCAAAGTTGTAGACTGACTGACCAGAAGACAAATATTGCCACAGAGCCAACAATAGTGTGACTAAAAAAAGACTTATTTGTACTTTTTATTCAGTTAATCTTACTCATGACTCAGGTTACAGCCTCATTGACTGGCTCACCTCTTTTATATTGCTGTTGCTCCCCGTTCACTATCTCTCTGTGTACACAACCCAATATGTAGCCTCTTCCCAGCTTTGAAGATAAGAACATCATTCACGTCACTCTTACATCCACTCTGTCAACAGACCTGCGTCCTCTGGAAGGAGAAACAAGAGACATTGGAAGCTCACTAGCTATCTAACTAATAGTTTAGCCGTCCTCTCAGAGAGTTAACTCGGCATCTGATGTGGTGTCTTCAGCCAAAAAACTCCTCTTTGACATTCAGCTACTGTTTTACTGCCTCCATACTGGGCAACACAACTCCTTGGTTACTTAATAAAATAACGTCACACTTTAGCAATTCTTGCTTTAACTTTTACGACCCCGATTTCTCATTTTCCAGTCAACAGTGAGTACAATGCACTTATCAATACTGACTCATGATGATGCACGGAAAGTTCTAAGTTTAGAAAAAAATCAACAGAAACTTGATCCCTATCATCATCATCACAACGTTCAATAGAAACACAGTCATTTATTAACTGAACGAGATGGGATTGGCACCGAATCACGTAGGTTTTGGGTGTGTCCAAAGGTACATATCGTGCTGGAACGATTTGCAAATTCATGTTTGCAAGCAAAACACACATGAAATGCTATTTTTTTTCCATGGCGACAGGAAGACAAACCACTTCTCTTTTTACTATAAGGAAGCGGTTTAATTCCCAGCACACACGCAAATAATGAAATGGAAATGAGAAAACATGTATACACTGATGTGTGTGATAAAGTTAAAGGTTATATTTATTTGTATGTAAAGTGGTGGCAGTGCTCATGAAGGTGTCTCTGGTTGGGACTGATTCTTGTAATATTTAGTCGCTTGCTCATTTATATTTCCTTAACATTGTCTCTGAAATATCTACATTTATCTAAGACGCCTGCTTTTCTGTTTCGTTTCTTCTCCCTTCTGTGTGTTTGCTCTTGATTTGTGAGCTCATAAGCAGTAGTACTGGAGGAATAATTCACTGAGACTCACCACGAGTTAATAATATATGTATTCACTTATTTTCCCAATGGTTTGCTTACATAACGTTTGTTTACATAACTACTAACATTTACTGTGTTAATCTTTAAATAAATAATTAAAAGAAAAAAAGAAGGGTGTACTCTGTGTGCTCTTAAAAACCTAGAAATGTACTTAACTGGAACAGGGAAAGACTAATTTGAAGAAGATGTTTTAGTATTTGTGCTTCATCCTGAAACACCGGCTAACAGACCAGTTTTATGAGGTGTGATGTGATTTTATGTGAGTGAATGTAAACCAGACGATCCATTAAGCCCTTATCTTTAAAAAGAAAGACTTGCTAGATTTGTTTTAATCCCAGAACGAGCTGTTGAATGAGCCAAGTGACTCACCTACAGTACCTTGCGATGGTATGGCATTTGAGGTTTTTCCCATTTTGTTGCAGTACAACGTGGAATTTAAATGGATTTTATGTCTTGGATCTACACAAATTGGTGAAGTGACATGAAAAAAAAAAAGTTTAAAAAAATTAAAAAAAATAAAAACTGAAAAGTGGTGCGTGCATATGCATTCACCTCCTTCGCTATGAAGACGCTAAATAAGATCTCTCCCGTGTGCCAAGTGTGTTGTAGAGCTACGGTGGCAGACGCCAAAATGCGAATTTCTCTCTAGAGCCATTTAGAGCAGAGCCAGTGCGTAGTGTGTGTGTGTACGTGGGAAGTGAGTGGTGAAGCAAGAGAGAGAGTGGCGGCAGCGGGAGCGAGTAACGTTATCATCTCCGGCCCAAGCAGGAAATGTTAACAGAGTTTGGTTTGTCCGTTCTGGGCTGCTGTAGAGACATGGCCGCGCAACATGGTGGACTCTGTGGAGAGGACCCGTTCCCTGTGTAGATATAAGGGCTCATTCTACAAATACATTTATTATCAGGTGACTAACACTAAAGAAAACATACTTATTAATATTCTATTCTATTTCCCCTTAATGGTTACACACTGTTCCTTTAAATAAAGTCCAACTGTGTGCAATCTTAGTATATATATATACCTGTTCTGAAAGGCCCCAGAGTCTGCAACACCTCTAAACAAGACCATGAAGACCAAGGAGCTCTCCACACAGATCAGGGATAAAGTTCTGGACCACAGTTGGGTTATAAAAATATATCCAAAACTTTTGCAAGGTACTGTATCTGTAAATCAGGCCTGCACTAGAAACTTATGAATTCAAGCCGACATGAAGTTAAAGCCCACGTTCTCCTGATCAATAAAATGTAGAGACGAAGCCAAACAACCAGTAAAAGGGAGTCATACTTATAGATAAGCACAAAAGCATATTTGAACTGCATTAGGTGTTAGAAGCAAACTTTTAGAAGAACACCATCGCCACCCAGTGGTGGAAATATATACAGCTACATTAAGCTTCAGTAAGCCCCCTGTGTGCTACCAAACACTAATATGCAGAGTAAATGAGCATAGACTGCCCACTATGGCGATGAATGGAAATCACATGCAGTCAACAGAAAGTGACGCATTTAAATTCAGTGTAAACCAGGGCCATTACAGTAAACTAAAACTGAAACTAAAATGAAAATAAGCAGTGAAAAATATTATTAGTAAACTGAAACTTAACTTAAAACTACATCCTTTGAGAAAAACTAAACTGAAATACTATTGCCTGGTTAAAAAAAAACTGGGAAAAAAATAAAATAAAAATAAATAAAAACGTAAATTAATTTCATATATATTTTTTTTATATATCACAACCAAAAAAAAAGACAGCATGAATTTCTGTCAACTCTCATGACACTGAACCACAGAAATTGAACAGACTTGACTTTCCAGGAGATGACGCTATGAGGTATTTGCTTCAGAGCGGACACAATTTTCGTCCCAGGAACAATTAGGACCTCAGACTCAATGTTTTCAAATCTAATCTAATCCTTTTAGCTTTCCCTTAGGGTTTTTATAATTACTATAATTTTACAAGATAAGATATTCCTTTATTAGGTATAGTAATTTTAGTTACTTTTAACTTGTGTCAGGAAATATTTTTTATATAATTTATTCATCGTATTTTGATGCTTTTATTTGCATGTTTCCTGTGTAAATGGTCTTAACATTGTACTGTGATTCTTTCACCCTTTGTGTGAAGAACCTTGAGATTTCACTGTGTTTTAAAGTGTGCTGTATAAATTAAATTCATCATCATCACTAAAGTAGCGCGAAGATTAAACTTAAACATTACAGCGATTCTTATACAGTTCTCCAACCATGTATTTTGTACATGGAGTTACATACTTCTAAGACATTATAGCTGGCGTTAACAAAAACAAACTGAAACTACTGTAAAACTAAATATATAAAAAACAAAACCTTTCTGAAAAACTAAACTAAAACTAGCAAACACACTCTGAAAACAAACTAAAATCAAAAAATCAAACTAAAATAAAATAAACTAATTGAAAATTCCACACTAACCTTGGTGTAAACATCCTGCATTTGACTAATGCATCAACATGTTTAACGCCTCCTCCCTCATAAAGGAAGACAGTAACAGCTCTTGATAACAGTATTTTTTTTTATTGTTTTCTCCCTAATCAGTTTTAAATTCATTGGACAAGTACAGTCTTGTGAAACACGTCACAAGAAGCTGGAAGAACATAAAAATGGAAGATATCATCAGCTACAAAAATTTGGCGGTGATAAAAAAAGGGAAAGAAATATAGTAAAATAAAATTTATACAGGGGTCAGAATTCAGTAAGTTATGTAGTGTTTTGTACATTTTTTTTGTAAACAACAAGCATATTGAAACAATATGGCAAATCAGACGTGGAGGAGGTCGAACTGAAGAGACTGAACACTGGTTGGCTTGAGACATTTACAGAAACCCTGAAGCAACGACGTCTTAGTGGGTCACGTAAATGTCATGTACACAAAACTAGTCACACAGAAACATGACATCTTTTTTTATACATACAACAGCATCTCTGCTACATACATCAATCCTTCACTCCGTTGTCCCTGGTTTACTGTGATATGAGGTATATGCGAGGCAGATTCTTGTCACCGCCTCAACCGTTCAGCATGGCAACGTATTATTTAAGATATTACAGCATTGCATTCACTCTGCCATGATTAATGATTGCTTAAAACAACAGGCCATTGGGGCGTAAAGGGGTTCATTCAGCAGAGTGATATCATCTCCAGCACACAAGGCCAGTTGGAGCTAATGGAAGACAGCGTAACTTATTGTTGTCTTTACAAAAAAATCGTACAGCATAAATACATTTAAAAAATCAGCAAGAAATTACATTTAACATTTACTAGACAATATCTTGCACCTGCACGTCTCAGGAATAGGCACCCAATTACTAAGGGGACGAATATGCTTGGTACTGCCAGCACACGTGAAATATCTAAATGCATACAAATTTTTTGGTCAGCCACTTTTTTTTGCTCATAATGCATATGGCTGCCTCTCAGTAATGCTGTGTTCAGACCAAGAGCGAAGACAATTTTCACCTCGCTTTACTTGTGTGAGTTGGACCATTTGTGTTCATTGCCGTTACTCGCTCTAGACGCACCGGAGAGGACAAGGGGGCTTGTCTTCATAGATTACAAAAACACTTTTCTTTCCACCATCAACCATGGAAGAAATAACCACTGTTGCTGCTTTGTTCATGTTGTGAAAGTCCCAGATATGTCAGAAAACCAAACGCTGTTGTGTGTGGGTTCAAAACATCAAGCTATATTTACATACAGTGTCATAGCACTGACTGTATCTAACACGTCGCTACTGTGGTATGAAACCCAAAATAAACACAAGTTATGCTGAAATAACTGCCAAATGCGAATTTGTAAAAAGTCTGAAATCATGCTTTGTCACGTCAGTCCGCAAGACGACAAGCAAATAACTTTTAAATTGCTTCTTTTCTGAGTGGAGTTTGGATCGATCAGTGCCAGGCTATGCGAACATTGTAGATGCTCAATCAACACTGAACATAATGCCATCTAGGCATAAATACGGTCGCAACGTTGTTATAAACGGATCAAAAGGATGCCGAAATAACTACATCATGATGCCGATTTGTAAAAAAGTCTGAATTCATGCTTTGTCAAGTCAGTTCGCAATACGACAATCAAACAACTTTTATAATGCTTGTTTTCTGAATGGAGTTTAGATCGATCAGCGCCAGGCCATGCAGCTGTTCCATCAACACTCAACATAATGTCACCCAGCCACATTGTTGTTTCTACCATAGACAGCCTGTGGTTTATACACATACATTTATAGACAGTTTCGTCTAGTCTCTGAACAGATATGATGTACTATCGTAGCTCCGGGTGCCCACAGACAGCTACAATATTTTTTCCCTCCATTTCTGATTCAACAATGTCAGGACGTCAGTGACGACAGCAGGAGAATCTCAATGCTGATAGGCTTTCGCGACACAATTCTGCGCGTTCGTGTCGCGACATTCGTGTCGCCCGGCACGAATTTGCATCTTTTCGCCCCTTTGCATTGACTTTGTATGTTATTGCGCCGCGCGAAACGTTTGCTTCGCTCTTGGTGGGAACACACCAAAACAGCTGAAGAAATACTTGATCACTAACACATTTGTCATCAAATTCAATAAGAAAGCAAAGCTTCTACGTTGGGTAACAAGTCAAAACTAAAACTAGAGGTTTGAATTACATTTACATTATCCCGATTAAATGTTACTGTATTTTAAAAGCCCCTCCCTCCCTCCCTCCCAATCTAAGCCCTCCCTAAAAGTATGGAGAAAGAGAAAATGTTAATGAAAAATCCCACTTTCACATATCAACCCTCCCTCCCGACGCCGCCCACCATCCCCATAGAAACCATGCTACCCTAACAAAGGGTATCCACATCATACACCCAGAATATGTTCAACCCAGAAACCCCGTCAGCATACGCCCAAAACAACGACACGTCTCTGTCAAAAAGCCAGTCCATTCCTGATGTTTGAGCTTCCTTGATCCGACGGGGTACAATGTAAGAAAAACGGCTCAAAGTGCTAATTGGATTCTTTTAAAGAAATAAGAGAACTGAGGAAGAAGAGGAGGGCAGGGAAAGGGGAAGGCCATTCTATCGCTGCCCAACAGCAACCTCTATCGGCCAAAGAAAAGCCCTAACGTCACTTTTGTTCTCCAAAAATATACCAAGGACAACATTTACCCCCCGAACCAGCCCTCATTCTTCCTCTACTTCAACTGGCAGTTCCCCAGAATGATTAAATCTGTTATTTTACATTAATATATATATTCTTATAAATATATATAGATATATATATATGGCCCTTATTGAAGAAAACATGAGTTTCACATTGACACGAAAGTACCATAATCTCTATATAGCCAAGTAGAAAGTGTTTTCAGTGCTCAAGTGAGCTGGCAGCAGTCTGTTTATGTCACACTCATTCAACAAGTAATAAAACATAAGAAAAATCCTCTTTGAAGTCACAAATTCACACCAGGCAACAGCGAAGTGTGGCTCGCCGCAATAATTACAGTTTTTTGCGGCCCCGGAAGCATATTAATGTTTTTCAAACGGAAAGAAATTCTTTGTAACGAAGGTCCTGTTCAGACCTTTTATTAACATGCGTACTGAGGGATCGGATCACGAGTGGACAGCTCTACGTACAGGTGTGAACGCACTCAAGACATTTCATAGACATTGCATGAAATTGCGACTTCGCTGCTGCTCTGGTGTGAATTCGGCGTAAAACTTCTGAAAAGAGCGCTCACCGCACCTCGTAGGCTTCTCCTTTTCCACTTTTTCCTGAGTAATACTTTAAACCTTGTAACAGACAATAACTTTTTTTTTTTTTTTTGCTATTTCACCTCTGGGCTATTCCCTGCCATCATGGTTATTTTCATTATTATTTTTTTTACAATTGTAAAGTTGATTGCTCAAACACCTCAGCTCATTGTAAAAAGAAATACGTCCGGTGCTACTCTACGCTTATTTAAAAAGTACTTTCAGTTCATGATTATTAAATGACCTGACCCTAATGCCACTATTATGACAAGAATAAACAGTAAATACATATTTAACTTAAAAATAACAGATACTTTAAAAAAATTGCATTTGCAGGAAGCCTTGCGGGGCTTATTGTGGGGAGAGGAGTGGGCACAAAAACGGAGCATAATTAAAAGAAAGATAAAAAAAATAATAATAATAATAACAATAACAATAATAATAATAAAATAGGAGCACTAAAAAATTAAACATGAACTTTAACGAGTGTTCTCTCCCTCTCAGGCTCTCATCTGTAGCTTTGGCTTGTTGTAGTTTTGGAACCTGTACTTACTGGCTCATTGACATCAGATAACAAACTACTATACCCTGAGAATTCAGACACAGAAGTCCGTATCCTGTGATCCACCTCCCCGCCGGAGTCAGTGCCATAAGACATGCCACGGCCGTGGGAGCCAAAGGCCTGGGCAAAGTTTTCTATCTGGTAGGAAGGCTTGGTGGAGTCCAGAGAGGACAGATCCTGCGAGGGGGCCAGAGGGTAGACCACTGTGCCGTTTTTCACCGGCGGATGGTCCTTCTGGCTACTCAGGTCAGACGGGCTGATCTGGTAGGAGGAAGGAGGGGTGGAGGAGTGCTGCTTCTCCATCTGGTCGGTGAGCTCCTGAGAAGGGGTGAGCTGCTGGTGTGTGGAGGCCTCCAGGCCGCTCAGGTGGAAGCTGTGCTGCGGCGAGGATCCCGTCAGCATCGCAAAGTGAGACTTTGGCACAGAGGAGGGCAACGAAGGCGAGGCCACCGACTGGCCAAACCCACACTCCAGTGGGGACGTAGTGTAGATGTTCTTGTCGGCGTAGAGGGGATTCCCCGGGTGGGAAGTGGTGAATGGTCCTGAGGCGGGAGGCCCGGGGCCCAGAGGGAAGCTGGCACTGTGGCTGGTGCGCTCCAAAGCCTGCAGCAGGAAGCGAGAGTACTCGTGCATCATGACGGTCTTGTCTCCACATGGGCTGGGGGTGTCGTTGTTGTGGCCGATGTCGGAGCCGGGGTGCAGCTCCACGTGATGGTCGCTGATGTCAAAATGAATGTCGTGGTGCGAGCCGTCGGGCTTCTGGGTGTAGTGGTCGAGGAGGCTCTGCAGCACCTCATCTGGGATCCCTGACTTATCGAGACTCAGAGGCGAGTCGCTGTCCATCACACTGGAAACGACACCCTGGATGACAGACTGCTGGGAAGACAAGTGACCAACGCCGACATCGTACTCACTGCTGGTTCCTCCAGCCACCACCGGCCCTGATGAGTTTGCATTGTTAGCTGCGTTAAGGTAGCGTCTTTTCTTGATGAACTGCATGGCGTCGTCGTAGTTGCTGCTGGTGGCCCCGACTTTAGCCCCGTTACCGTGCATGAGGCCAAGACCGTCCATGCCCGCACTCTGCTCCAACGAGCCTACTTTGGGCGGTCCCAGATCCGTTTTATCCAGGCTCTTACGGTTGGCCTTTTTAAATGCCATCTTTGGAGCTCGGCCGTGGTGGCCCTGCTGCATGCTGGGTCCTGGCTCAGTAGAGGAAGATACCGTTTGATTCTCCAGAGAGTAATCATGGATGCCGTACCCTCCAGGTACAGCCCCGTGAATATGCTGTACCCTCACCCCTCCTCCGTCCCCCTTCTTCTTCTTGCGCTCCCCTCCTTCTCCAGGATTTTTGGACCTTCCCCTCTTTCTCCCAGTGTTCCCAACATTTCCCTGAGTGATTCCATAGCTGCCATGTCCCAGGTCTACACAACCCAGGCCCATCATCCCGGGATCCAGCCCCTTCTTTATGGCTTCTCCACATGTACGCTTGTGCTTAAGCAATCGGTCTGTCCTAGAAAAATACTGAAGGGAATAACACAAAATGTTGTTTATTAAAGGAACTGTATGTAACTTTTTACGCGTTTAAATTGTTTTTTATTACCAATGTGTGAGCAGGTTGTATCCTAACCTAAAAAATTTGACTTTCTGGGTTTCCTCTATCAGCCTGTAGACTGCTTTTAATGTGAAGAACCACTGACCTGTTGGCATGTCTCACATCTGTACGGCTTTTCTCCGCTGTGAGTCCTCTTGTGCCTCTCCATGTGGTACTTCTGAATGAAACGCATGTTACACTGGTCACAGCTGAATGGCTTCTCTCCTGCATTACAGAAACAGCAAAGCTCAAGGTTAGTTGTCATTACAAGCACACAATGACTCGCAGGTTAAATCCGATACAATACGGATCACTCACCACTGTGGATTTTCTCGTGTCGCTGGAGAAGGTATTTCTGAATGAAACTCATGTTGCACTGATTGCATCTGAAGGGTCTTTCACCTGAAACGAAACCACAGAGATTTATACGCTTACAATGTTGCATACCGCAAATGGTCATTACCCTTCTTCTGTGATGTGGTTCACTTGTTCGGAAAATAACACAAGCACCTGTACAACGTAATGCGATCCAGTCACTTGGCCCACTCTTCACCAAAAGTAGTTGTTGTGTGGATATTGCAATGGATTGCATTCAGTGTTGTAAATTAGCACCAAAAATATGCAAGTGGCTGCTAGATTTGCTTCACTCACCAGCCTAAAAAACAATGGTAATCTATTGAGTGCCAGCAACAGTGGCAGGTAGACAAAAACAGTTAATTTCCAACCCTGATTGCATTGAATTTCACAGGCATTCAAGTGATTGTTTTCATCCCTTTAACTACATCAACACTGACTATACGGATACAGCTCATTATTTTGTCGAATGAAAAACTTTGAATGATTAAATCTATTCTAATCCAACATAGAAGTGTGAATTTAGAAAACCTTTTTCTCACAACATCACTGGCTGTAAAAGTGTTCTCATACAGTATTTAATACATTAACATTTGTCAAGAAGTTGTGAAAAGAGCACAAATTAAAATGGACCATACAGCAGATGCTTCATCATTCTGGAAGCCAAAAAATCTAAATAAATAAAGTGATCAATCACGCATGACCTCTAGCTGATATTCAACTTTTTAAATCGATTTTCTAAAATCACTGAACTGTGTACTCAAGCAGTTATCATGTAACAGCTAATCATTCTGAGACATTACACAAATGGGAAAGGCAAGACTTGCTTTGTAAAAGTTTACAGCTTGCTACGCTATTATCCTGAGATGCTCTGTGTACAACGACGCAGCAAAAAAAGTCTTCTCAAATGATGATCTGAATCAATGTTCAGGGGGCAGCCCTACTTCTGTGATGCTCAAGGCCAGGGATAATTTCAAGCAACCTAAATATTATGCACAAAACTGTGTTTACCTCAGAGCTCAGAAGTACCTGAAGATAATGTTGGATAAACTGTACAAGCAGTAATGATAATATTGGTTCGTCAGCTGGCATAATAAAGACAATGTTTTCTTTTTGTACCATTATCAAAAAAAAAGGTGATAAAACACGACATCAAGAAGCACATGAAGGAGAAAATATCAGCATCATGTTGGAAATTTGCACGCTACGATACCTGTGTGGATGAGGACGTGTCTGCGTAGGTGATAGGAGCTTCTGAAGGATGCAGCGCAGTGCTCACAGATGTGAGGCTTGTTTCCCGGCGACAGGCTGCTTCCATCTCCATCCAGCATCATTGATTGCTGTGGAACAATAACAGAGAAACACAGAGGTCAAATTCAGTCAGCTGCCTTCTGTAGGATTAGTTAATATTATTATTGATATGTATGATTAGCACTATTCAAGTTTTTAAAAATCATGCTAACATTTACAACAGAGTTAAGTAGACAAAATTACACATCAAGTATTTTTAGTGATTTTAGTGAAATTTGTATCATAAGAAACTAGAAAACCTGAAGAACCCGTTGGTACCAGCCATGTCATACTAGCTTGTCGCAAAGGAGGTTAAATAACACTTATTTTACGCTAAATTTTGGCCAGGAAAGACTGTCATGGCCCTTTTCAAAAGGGGTCCCTTGATCTCTGACTTCCAGATATGTGAATGAAAATGGGTTCTATGGGTACCCACGAGTCTCCCCTTTACAGACATGCCCACTTTATGATAATCACATGCAGTTTGGGGCAAGTCATAGTCAAGTCAGCACACTGACAGCTGTTGTTGTTTGTCGGGCTTGAGTTTGCCATGTTATGATTTGAGCATATTTTTTCTATGCTAAATGCAGTACCTGTGAGGGTTTCTGGACAATATTTGTAATTGTTTTGTGTTGTTAATTGATGTCCAATAATAAAAATAAACACACATTTGTAAAGCAAGCATATTATTCCACCCCCATGTCGATAAGAGTATTAAATATTTGACAAATCTCCCCTTAAAAGGTACATTTTGAACAGATAAAACGTGCAATTAATCACAATCAACTATGGACAACATTGCGATTAATTGCAATTAAATATTTTAAATCGCTGACAGCCCTGACTTATTTTGAATATTTAAAAAATACATTAACATACTTTTCTTTGTCTTCATAAGTAATTGCTTATTATGTGCAATAATGAATGCTTCTTTGTTAAGGACATAAAATGGAAAAACATGACTACACTCATATATATAAAATATATGACAAACCTTTGCCTCGCTTCTCTTCTTTCTTGGTTTACCCTCCTGTCCATCACCATTTGACCTTCGACCTTTTCTCCCAGTGGGCTCTTTTCCTAACTGACTCGGCAGCTGTGAGGATGACAAAGGGAGAGGGAGCGGGCCGTGAGAGTGGGACCACGAACGGGGAAATTACTTGATTGAAGGTTAAGGACCTTCAGTCTAAAAACTATCATGCAAATAAGTCCTACGTTTGTTGCTCATGCAAACAAACAAAACACTTGGAAAATGTCTGGTGATTGTCTGTTGGAAACTCACTGTGCAAGATGCGGTTCTAGTGGGCGAAATAACAATGCCTTAAATTTATTGCCTCTCTTTGCAAACGCAGCCTGTAATTTAATGTGAGCGTCTTTCAGCCTCTATTCTAACCAAAGAAATAGACAAACCGCTGACCTCACATACTATTCAGAAGTAAAGCTCTTCACTAAACTTTATCACAAACAATCTGTGTGGTGTTTTTATTCAAGAAGGAAGAAAATAGGTCCCCCGATTCCCCCCTTTTCATCTTTCTGTTTACTTTCCCTCTCTTTCCCAGTGAACATACTGCACTTCAGTGCCATATGGAGGCTGACAGGGTAAATGTGGGGTGCACCTGCTGTTCTCAAAATCAGCACAATGTTTGGGGTAAAAACAGGAGGAAGTCAGCCAAAATTAAATAACCAGTCCAACTTTGATTTTAGCGGTTTGGCTTTGCGTGTGAAAAACTGCCACTTTATCACAAAAAGTGGCATCAGCGTGAGAATAAGTGCAACAATTTGGGAGCACGACAAAAAAATACAGATTGTAGGGCTCATTTCAGCAACAATACTCTCCTAAGCATAAAATAAATAATCATGAGAATGTGTGGGCACCATATTGTGCGTAAAATAATATCCCATAGAGCTGCAACGATTAATCGATTAGTTAATTAATCGCCTACTATTTTGATAATTGATAAGAAAAAACAGTCTAAATTCTCTGATTCAAGCTTCTTAAATGTGAATATTTTGTGGTTTCTTTTTCCTCTATGACAGTAAACTGAATATCTTTGACTTGTGGATAAAACAAATCAGTTAAGGACGTCATCTTGTGCTTTGGGAAACACTGATCTACATTTTCTGACATTTTATTGACCAAGCAACTAATCTATTAATTGAGAAATTAATCAACAGATTAATTGACAATGAAAATAATCCCTAGTTGTAGCCTAGTTTTCGATGACTGGAAAACTGGTCAACTGTTTTCCAGGATGTGTGAGACCCCTGAAGAATGAGTTAATGATTAATGTTAGGTTACTGTTGAAAATTACCATCATTTTCACAATTAATTAATTTGTCGATTATTTTCTGGATGTTCAATTAGTCATTTGGTCAAAACAATGTTAGAAAATAGTAAAAATAAAATAAAAAAATAAAAATTGTTTTGTTTTTGTTCATTTTTCACCATTTTCTGACATGTTATAAACCAAACAACTAATCAATTAATCCAGAAAATAATCAACAGATTAATCAACAATGAAAATAATTGTTAGTTGCAGGCTTAATCCTAAACATAAATTGTCCTTGAGTAGACGATTTAAAATAAAATCTGGCCCAGTGAAGACAATAATTCATTGTTTTTCAACAAACTTGCATCTAGAGGCCTTGATGACCTCTGATGCCTGGCTATTGTTAGACGTGTGTGGTTGTGTGTATTTCTATTTGAATGAGCACAAAAGACGTCTGAAATGAAGTGCAAGCTCAAACAAGACAGCTGTGTCCTTGCCAGGACGTTTTCATTCATGCTGAGGCTGGATGACATCATCCTTCTACCCAGAAAGAGAAATAGAGGGAGGGGTGAGACGGGGGGCTCATTTATATTTTGCATCTGAAGCTGTCGGTAGATTTATGTCACCATAAACAGTTTCACACAAGCTCCTCCCCTGCAGCCGTCCTCTCTCAGGCTCCTCCCTCTCAGGCTTTTAAAATATCAGCTGCTTCACAACACAGCTCGGACAAACGTAGCGTAAAACCATTCAGAATTAAGTTGTTTTTTTTACTAATCTGGATGTATATTGCTCATATCTGACTCTATATTGGTCATGTTAACACATAACAAGTGCAGCTAATCAGACAATGCACAAAAGTAAAAGCCTATAACAGGGTTCATACAAATTCAAACACTTGATGAGCACATCTCTGGTAAACACAAGATTTAAAGTGGTGCTTTTGTGTGATTCTTTGTGGAGAAACTCGATTTTGCAGATCTGTCGATTAAATCAACTGTGAGTGTTAGTCAACTAAGAATTTCTTCAGTCGAGGACAACCCTAGTATGCTTTCACTTTGTTTATTTTACCAGCTGTTCATATTAGGTTTGCTTGTATGTTTGGATCACAATATGATATAGGACGACGGATCGTTTCATTTCAAATATTAAAACTAGACTTTTGGGTTTACATGAGTGATTGTGTAGATGAAACACAAGGTTATGTTGAAAATCAAGCATTTTTCAAGGAGTATATTCAAATCCATGCATATTCCTAATTGGACGAATATATCGGCTATCAGCGATATGTTTGTCATTTTATTTTGCGAAATCAATGGCCTGCCTACAAAGAACAAGAGCTGCTCAGTGGCTGCTCAGCAGGCAGAGAGAGAGACAGTGGGAGAAATCAACGTGCAGAGACGGCACATTTTCACACCTAACTCGGCGAAATAACGGTTTATTTCGACCAAACCAGAGTTGGTGATTGTTGGAAAGAATATATCGGTAATCGCTGATGTTGGGCTGACGATGATGGCTGGTTGAAAATGTTTTAACATATCACCCATCCCATAACTTAACATAACAACTTTCAAGACTCTGTATGAACATTTTCCAGGACTTTTCCAGGACTTTTTCAGTGATGATCTAGCTGGTATGACAGACACTAATCTGTCATCACAGTGTTTCCGAAACATAATCGAGAGCAGCCTATTGAAAATACTCTTGTCCATAAACCATTTGAACGTTAATATGATCCTGAATATAACTTAACTCAAAAATAGCTATAGAAATCTTGTTTTCTGCAACCAACAGCCAAAACCCAAAGATACTAATCAGATAGTTTTTGAGTGAAAATTAAATTTAACGATTAATGAATTATAAAGATATTTGGCGATTCATTTTCTGTCAATCGACTCATTGTTTTAGCTCTATATTCGAGCACAGACGTTTTTTTATCAGTTGTACTTACGTTGCCCATGTTGAGGTCATGCACCAGCAGGCTCTGGTTGTTACTGACTGTCACCTCCAGCAGCTCCGTGCTCTTCCCCAGCCCTCCAGGATAAACCGGCAGGCGATAATCGTGCTCTGACATCTTCTCCTGCTTGATGCCCATGGCGTGAACATAGTCTCCAACCCCGACACACCCCATGCGGCCACCCTGGGTGCCCATGCTGCAGTCAGGCGAGTCACGCTCCTTCTTCAAGATCATTTCTTGTGGTGGAAGGTCCTGCATGACGGAGTGGGCGGCCAGCCGGGTGAAGCTGGTCACCGGGGGGAGGTGGCTGAACATTATCATGCCAGGGCCGAAATTGGAGTCCATGCTCCCGTTGGAGCGCAGGTATTCATTGCCTAGTTTGTCTTGAATGATGTTCATGGTGGATGCCGGTGGGCAGGAAAACTATGGGGTGTCAATCAGTGTCATCCTGTGAGGAAAATACAGCAGTTAAAACAGTAATAGGTCACTTTTAGGGAGGCACTATCAATCTGTGACGATACACACAAATAATAGACAACAATTACGGAGCCAGTTAAGCTCAGTCTTCGGGAATCAGTGTCATGGCCTGTGATCTCACAACTGGGCGCTTAGTCGGATTAAAACTGCCGGTTTTGTGGGTCAAGAAAAGGGCTGCAGTCTGGCACAAACACAAGTGGAAACAAGCAAAACTGGAGCTACAGTGTACAAAAATTATCTCTGGTTGATTACAGTGTGTTTGTACACTATTTTTGTTTACAGGGCAAAAAGGTCACTGCGGCTGCAACGCTAGACACAACATGAGATGAGGAATGAGCGGATTGAAGTTGTGTGTTAATCTGTTTGATGGGCCTGTCTGACCCAGTCATCCTATTTGCATGAGCTTATCTGCCAATGAGAGTGCACACAGACAGACACGCATTAGAAAAAGACTGTGTAATTACGTGGCTGTTGCATAAACAAATGCATGTTTTGTAATGGCTCTCTGAGCCTGATGTTTAATGCAGATGCTATTAGCTATGATGAAGGTAGCCAAATGTTGAGATGGTGTCTCTTTAAAGCATAATTTCACATTTTCCTGCATTTTTCACTGTATCCTCCTGGGAACCGAGTAAAAACAGAGTCTTCTAATTACTTTTTTGTGTGATTTCCTTCCTATTTAGGGTTAAAAGAAAATCTTAAAATTTAGGCTTTTTAAACTTTATTTTTTATTTTACAGCATGTCCACTGTAGTGGACCACAGGACCATTTCAGTGTGAAAAGACAAAAAAAATGAACAGATTATGGCCGTAGAGTGATATTAAACGAAGAATACATTCAACTTGATTAAAAAAAAAACACATGTAATATCACTGGAAAGCCCATAATGTCCTTTTTAACAATACACCAGGGGGTTGATAGAGTGAGTCAAAAGAGTAAAAGGATATGCATGTGGACAAAATGTCCACTACAGAGGACACATGTCAATGGGCTGGGGTCTCAGGAGGTTAAGTTACATTAAAATGTATATTAAATAGTTACATGGGTTAACACGCATACACATATACATATGCTTGGAGGTGACCTGACGTTAAGGAGGATGCATGTGTGCCCATGTAAATTATATTTTTATTTATTTTTATTTTCTATTAACTTATTTGATTTAATTTATTATTACTCTCGTATTTTTGTATTATTATTGTTTTTTTTTGTTTGCTTTGTTGTTGTTGTTTTTTTAACTCTACTCTTTCTTTTTGTCATTATTATTATTGTTATTTCTTTTCTTGGTTTGGTTTCGGTTTTGAATGTTGAGGTTGTTTTTCTTTAGTGTACTTGATGGGTTTGTCTGTAAGCTTATCTACTTAATAGTTGGTTTATAGACTGTTGTAATTACAAACAGTGGATTGCATATATTATTGTTGTTGTTTTTTTGCTTTGTTGTTGTTGTTTTTTAACTCTACTCTTTCTTTTTGTCATTATTATTATTGTTATTTCTTTTCTTGGTTTGGTTTCGGTTTTGAATGTTGAGGTTGTTTTCTCTAGTGTACTTGATGGGTTTGTCTGTAAGCTTATCTACTTAATAGTTGGTTTATAGACTGTTGTAATTACAAACAGTGGATTGCATATATTATTGTTGTTTTTTTGCTTTGTTGTTTTGTTTTTTATACTCTACTCTTTCTTTTTGTCATTATTATTTTTTTTTCTTCTTGGTTTTGAATGTTGAGGTTGTTTTCTCTAGTGTATTTGATGGGTTTGTCTGTAAGCTTATCTACTTAATAGTTGGTTTATAGACTGTTGTAATTACAAACAGTGGATTGCATATATTATTGTTGTTGTTTTTTTGCTTTGTTGTTTTGTTTTTTTTACTCTACTCTTTCTTTTTGTCATTATTGTTATTTCTTTTCTTGGTTTTGAATGTTGAGGTTGTTTTCTCTAGTGTACTTGATGGGTTTGTCTGTAAGCTCATCTACTTAAAAGTTGGTTTATAGACTGTTGTAATTACTTAAAACAGTGGATTGCATATATTATTGTTGTTGTTTTTTTGTTTTTTATACTCTACTCTTTCTTTTTGTCATTATTATTATTTCTTTTCTTGGTTTTGTTTTGGTTTTGAATGTTGAGGTTGTTTTCTCTAGTGTACTTGATGGGTTTGTCTGTAAGCTCATCTACTTAAAAGTTGGTTTATAGACTGTTGTAATTACTTAAAACAGTGGTTTGCATATATGAAAACAATGAAAAAAGGTAAAAAATAAAGTATAAAAATAAAAAAAAATGAAATGTATATTAAATAATAACTACATGCTCTTACAGTCATCTTCAGCTACCGCATGAGAAACACATCTAAGCTAATGAGTGAGCTATGTGACTCTGATGCAGAGCTAGCACCAATAACCTCCTCAGCTAACACAAAGCCATCTTTATAATAAATTAAACAACACTTGAACCACTCAGACTGACTTCAGCCTTCTCAAACGTGTTTAAATAAACAAACACGTGTATTGAGAGGATGATTTAGGTGGTATTTGTGGGAAAAACTACCAAGCTATGCAATTAGCTCATAGCTAACCATGTTGGCTCAGCACTCACTCTTTGCAGGGCCCTTCTGCTTCTTCTTCTTTGTGATGCAGGATCAGCCAATAATTAATATGGCCATGCAATAACAGCAGCAGACGTGACGCTTGATTAACAACAATAAAGGAGCAAATATGTATAGAAAAAAACACCTAAATGATAAAAGGAAGTCTGTGCCTTTTTTAAGACATGTAAACAAAGTTAATTTTGTACTTTTTTAATGCTTAAATTAAAGAATAAGTGGAAAGATATCAGTCGCGTTACACAAGACTGGAGCTGATCATCAAGGACGAATGCTGCTGCTGGTTAGCGACTAAACAATACAACTAATTACTTATTCTTTGGCTTGTTTTCTGCTCTCGAGTTGTTCTGCTTTCGTTTGCTGGACTGGCTGTGAAGTGATGGAGCGACACAACACCGAGCATGACCCATAACAGACGGCCCATACACAACTCCTCCAGCGGAACAATGATGCTCGCTGCTAGCCGAGGCGGCTAACCTAGCAGCTAACCTAGCAGCTAACCTAGCAGCTAACGTTAGTACCCGCCGCGCTTTGTTGTCTGTGTGAGTCCGGGACGAGGTGGTTCAACCGCGACGGAGACCGCCGGGTCTGGACCGCCGGGGTTGGGTTTAGTGAATGGGTTTGTCTTACCGGTGCTGGACCATGACCTGCTGGTTCTGGCTCGCGTGGTTCGCCTCAGCGGTCCGTGTTTAATATCTAACGCTAGAGCCACAACATTGTTCTCCCGCAGCTGCTGGCTTCTTCCATCTTGCCTCGGCCGCAGAGCATTCTGGGTGCTGCAGGCAGGAGAGCGTCCTGAAGAGAGACACCAAGAAATAATAATAATAAAATTAATTAATTAATTAAATAAATAAGAAAATCTCATTATATATATATATATATATATTTCAGCAATCCTTAAAACATATATTGATTTATTTATAAAAATAAACTACATGTGTATAAACTCCGATATATATATACATATATATATATATATATGTATACATATATATATATATATATATATACATATATATATATAAAATATGTATATATATATATATAAATATGTATATGTATATATCAATTTATATATATACATAATATATATATTTTATATATATATTATGTATATATATATATATACATGTATATATATACATGTATATATATGTGCATATATGTATATATATATAAATATATATATGTGTATATTTATATGTATATATATAAAAATATATATGTGTATATATATATGATATATATATACATGTATATATGTATATATGTATAAATATATATATATTATATATATATATTTATAAATATATGTATACATATACATATATCAGAGTTTATTTATATACATGTAGTTTATTTTTATAAATAAATCAATATGTTTTAAGGATTGCTGAAATATATATATATATACATGTATATGTATATATATATACATATACATATATATATATATACATATTTCAGCAATCCTTAAAACATATTGATTTATTTATAAAAATGTGAATTTTTATTACACTATTTCATAGTTATTCAATGTGCTGTAATCCCTGCATTTATTGTAAGTCTTGCATTTTATCTGCTAAGTTTGGCATGTGAAGTGTGCAGTAGGGAGACAGAAAGCAACTTTACTTTCTTCAGATTCTAATATTTAATAGTATACAAAATAATTAAACAGGTCCTACAAATGTATTATTATTATTCATGCATTAACATGTAAGCAGTATTTTAATGTTGTAGCTGAATGAGACAAAGATAATTTTACACTTTACAGTGTCTTTAGAGTGTGGTCTAAAGACAGGGGGTGTCATATGCAGATTGACATAATATATGTGATAATATATTATAAAAAAACAACAACATTTAAATCTTAACATAGGTGTTAAAACTGTAGAGGAGTAAAAAGTAAAATACTTACATACTCTGAAATGTAGGGAAGTAGAAGTATAAAATAACAGAAAAGTACAAAATTATCAGTACGTTTTCAATTAAAGTAAAGTACTTCAGTAAATATACTTAATTACACCAGCAAGCACAAGTTACAGCAGATCAAATCCAGTCTAATGTATTTTGGCATATCTTTAGTGTTTAGTTTAGTCATGTTTATGTGGGAAAAATAACTTCTATCTTTTTGTTGTTTGTTCACTTTCAGCGAGTAACGTAGTGTAATTTCACTCATTAATGAAAGGAAGAAAAACCCACCTTGAATGGCCGTAGTGAATAAAGATCCATGAAATTCAAATGGCTGAAATGTTCATTCAGATCATCTTGACAGATGTATTCAGAAGTGAAGCTCTTAGATCTGCCGGATGAATGACTGTGTATACATCTAACAGCACATCAGAGTCAGGCCTCACGCCCTCACTCCTAATTGCCTTTGCTAATGAACCAATTAATTCAAAAAGCAGAGCATAATTGAAATGCAGACAGTAGAGTAATGCACAAAAAAGGGCAGCGAGTGCATTTTTGATGTCCCTGCTCCTTTCATATCCTCCGTGATGACAACCCACAAAGCAGCTGACAAGTAATATCTTTGAAATCACTCTCATCTTGGAGTGTTTAAATATGTATGACGGCTGCCTGATGAACTGGGTCGAGATGAAAATCAGTGATTAAAATTTGAGAATATGAATGTAGTTCGAGGTTAATCATGTTCTCTTTGAACGCAAACCAAGAACAGATTTTTTGTCAAATAATCATTATGGAGGGTTTGGGAATTTAGAGACTTTAGCATCATGGGAGATTTATATTCTACAATTAAAAAACTTGAATGGGATATGAAAGTTTGACCACCCGCTGGTGGTCATTTTGATGGATGTGAGTTTGTAATGGCTAAATATCCATACATCTATCACCACATCTGCCAAATTGGGTGCTTTTATCACCAAATGAGGAACTGTTATGATATGTTGAGCTACGCTGCCCCACTGTTGCCTATTTACTAGGGCTGTCAGAGATAACGCGATAACAACGCCACTAATTTCTTTATCGCATTAACGCAATTGATATTTCGGAGGTTGTAGCTGGCTCAGTTTGAAAGCTAGAGTGAAGATACTGGCATCATATGAAACTAGAAAACCTAAGGAATCTATTGGTATGTCCATATGTACCATATACCATACTGTATGTCATACTAGCTTGTCGCAAAGGAGGTTAAATAACGCTCCAAATGTGCGCTAAATTTTGGCGAGGAAAAACTGTCATGGCCATTTTTAAAGGGTCCCTTGACCTCTGACCTCAAGATATGTGAATTAAAATGGGTTCTATGGGTACCCACGAGTCTCCCCTTTACAGACATGCCCATTTTATGATAATCACATGCAGTTAGTTAGTTATTAGTCAGTTCAGACTTGAAGTAAAATTCTGTCAAGATTGAGCACAAACACACAAAAGCACATAAACTAACAGACACAAAGACGGGACATCCTGTAAGTGTTATTTCAGCGTCCTGTTCTGAGTCTATATGTCAATCTAAGGTTAGGAAATGTCACCGTGTGGCTCAACTTTCCATCAGTCCCTACTATCAGCTAAGCGTTTGGGACATTAAGGTCAGAGACATTACGACTCCTGCTCTTTGAGTCACGTCATACAATACCACTGACTCCACTTTGCATAAAGTAATCTGCCTTCATAGCGAAGGGGACAGAGGAGCGAGCATGTCTGCACCTGCACACAGACCACAGCTATGAAGGATGACGAGCATGAAAAACAGTCTGATATTTTCACGTCTGGAATCTTTGGTAATGTGTGTATCATATAACACAGATGGTTATCAATTCTAACTCCTCATTAATAATTCAGCCTGTGCAGCATGTCTTTGTTCACACTCCATCCTCCCCTGAATCCATCCAAGCCTCACACAACACAAATAATTTGGATGTGAACGCTGAATTTCCTTCCTCATCTAATGTTGGAGGCCAAGAAAACTGTGAACAGTTGAGAGCCAAGCTTCACTGGTTGCCTGTGTGTGTGTGTGTGTGTGCTGATTTGGATTCCTCTCACTGGGAAAGCCTGATGCCTACACATAACAGATGGCGACCCTGGCCGTCTACGCTCTAATCCTCAATTGTCAGGAGGATCACAGCCGTGTATGAGTTCCCTCTGCTGAGATAGAAGTCCCTTGTCATTTATTAGAAACCTGTGCGATGGTGAGATGTGTGCTGTGGGGATAAAATAACATTTGGATGATTCTATTTTGTTCACCGATATCTGATGTTTGGTGGCACATGCTTCGAATCAGACACTCGGTCAATACTACTCCCATTTATTAGGCGCTATAGAGACTGGTAAACTTATTTTGTGGTCACGGTTCTACCTCAACAGATCGAACAGCCTGCTCATTCATCTTCTAGCTCATTATGTCTGACTGGGCTTACAACTTTTGTAACCAAATTCAAAGTTTTGGTTCCACTTTTCTGTTACAAGACATTTAATTGACGCAGAAAAGAGATTAAACAAGACTCGGTCAAAACCGAGTATATGGCTGGACCGTGTATGGTCAGTCTGTGGTCAGGTCTATAATGTTAAATGCAGCAGTACATGTCCACCAGGTCCGGTGAGCACACACGGGCAAAAAAGATGTATATTGCCAAGAAGTGAAGGTCAATTGTTCGTCCACCAGAGGACAGCGTGTCAGTGTCACATTTTGCCACGCAGAGACTTGAATAGTACACACCTGTATTAACCTGCAGTACCAGCATGGGGTAACAAAACCTCTGACTTAGGTTCAGCCAAGAAAACCACTTAGTTCGGTTAAGCAAAAATGTCATAGTTGGCCTTAAAATAAGTAGACTAAGTCAAACATGTATGGAAACAACGTAGCGCCATTGCGTTAAACACGTGACAAATGTCATTAACATAACTTAATATTAGTCTTGAACACCGATCTCCCGGTTGAAAGTCCGGTGTTTGTTGGACCCATCCACCTCACCCACCGCACACCATAAGTGGTCCTTCTCACTTTGTATACTATGTCACTACCTCGGAGCTTACAGAGTATGGAAAACACGTTACAAACGTTACATGACAACCGTCATTTTTAAACTTGTAGTCTTCAGCTCCAACTGACGCTGACTCAAGTGACATCACTTGAGGCAATTTATCAGATTTTCTTCAGCTTTATCTGGAGCCACAAAATACTTTATGAAACTTTTTTCACATATGCAGTAGTACTTCCTAACACCATTTCACCAGTTCATAGCGAAAAATCCTAAGAAAAGCATCCAAGAAAAGTTTCTGGAGTGGATGCTCCAGATAAAAAAGAAACTCAGCATTCAGAGGAAGGATTAAACAGAAAAAAATTGCACAGGAAGACTTAAAGAAAGCGTCCCTGGGGGAGAGCTCACTTGCAGCCATAAGTCATAAGCACGTGTGGACAGTGTTTGTGTAATTACTCTCATTGCCAAAGGAGGGAGACAAAAGTTCCACACTGCTGGTTTATCACGGAAAAAGTATTAAATCTACAGGCAGGTGATATAAGAAAAATATTGCAGACTAATCACGTTAACATTCTGGAAAAATGTACTTATATGAGAAGAGTACTCTGTCAAATTAATTATGTGGTAGTATGAAGCCTGACTGTACAACCTGTATCTTTTCTTACTTTAAATAATCAAAGCTCAAATAAACAAGGTAGGCCTTAAAGCCGCTATACACCAAGGTACACCTACAACACAGGTATTACTTCCTCTCTATATGAAGTTTAGTTTATTTTAAATTGCAAATAATAGAGGAAAATACACTTTAAAGCCAGGCATGCACTCTAGTAAATCATTGCTTTATACTGACAGGTGTTTTTATTATTTTGTCCACCCCATTTATATTAGGGACAGTAGGCTAATTAACGGAGTTATTTAAGTTTAATCAACACCTCTCTAAAACAATTTAAACACAAACTTAACATTATAACCATCATGAAGGCAGGGTTTACTGCAGGGCTGTTGGATTAGACTGCATTAGTTTTGGCTTTTGTTTTTTTATTTGTTAGTTTTCAAATTGTGTACAAACTTACACTTTATACCTGTTGCTTTACTAAACTTTTGCTGGCATGTTGCCTCCCCAAAACAGCAACTAAAAACGGTACACAGCTGACACTCTTGATCCAAATCAGTTCAGCACATCATTTATTGATTAAGTGCTCGAAATATCTTGAAAGATATTAAAAGCACTTCATCAATAAATGACGTAACTTGTAAAGATTTTGGATCGTGTTTTTTTCTGAGAGCGCAGGCGTCTTTCATGACAGAAACACTCCTGCAGGGTCTCAACAAATTAAGGGTCTGAGGCAAAAGCACTTGAGAAAAGGGTCACCTGATTAGATCAGTAGAGGGCTTCTTCATCCCACCTGTGTGATTGAACCTTTAATTATGCATTAGTTAATAATACTTACATGAGATGCAGACGTTTTGTGTTCTGCCTGATTGAAACGAGGCCAAGGAGAACCAAGGACGTAGCATCCTTTTTAGGACTGTCCTTTGGGAGAATCCTTGTCCAGGAAATCCTCCCCTCTAGTAGCCATCCAGTGTCTAAATCAATAAGAAGGCTGCACAGGGAAGAGGAGAAGCACAGATTAAATGTCAGACTTAAAATGAGCAAAGCTTTTAGACAGATTTTGGAAAAATACTGTTTACTTTATGCTATTACTTCAATTTAATAAGCTTTAGTAATATATCACAGGTTAACAGAAGCACAAAGAATTACTGTATCTGCAATTCAATTAGTCAATATCTCTGATATAGCTCATGTGCCTGTATATTAGATCAAATATGCACATAGATCATCCTTCCAGTAGATGGCACAGTTTAACTTGAAAGCACAAAGATCCTCCAATTTCATCACTCAGGATTTGTGTGACCCCTCCATGCTGTTAATCACACAGAGGATCAGCTACAGCATAAAGACAATGTATGAGGAATGAATGAATAAATTAATCAGCTAATGAATTAATATATAAATTAAGTCCTACACTGATTTAATTGACCAAATGAACCACACAGAAGAGTCAAATTGTCCACACTGTAAACAATTGCTGTTAATTAACAGCAGGATTTCAACAGTATTAACGTGTTATTGTTAAAAACAGTGCTTTACTGTTAATACAAAAGAAAACCTGTTAAATTAGGCTCATAGGCCGTTTTTTAACTGAACTATAATGCATTCTTAAAAAACATCACTTTACTGCTGATCAACTGTCTAAAGTATCATCAGTAACAGTTTCATGCAGTATTTCTTTAATTCTGGGACCTGATCTGCACATGTGAGGCTTGTACATTGTACATGATTGTAAAATCAGTGAATTAGCTTTATTGTTCTTCTCTCACATGTTGTTCTGGTTTGCATTCTGTGCTTGTAGCCAGCTATAGACAGACATTTTGGGAAAAGTGTCAACAAGTCTATTATATCCTTTTTCCTAACAAGTGCCTTTAATTGTATTTAGTGTGACTATTCCTATGTCTGTAACCTGCTAAGTCTATTCATCTAGGCAAAAAATAATGTTTATTAAAATGTATATACAACCTAAATAGTGCATTAAAACAAATCAGTAAGATAATGTAAAAGAAAGGTGAAAAACAGCTATATAATGTATCTTTAAACAGTAAATTAACTGTAAAATACTATGAAATTAATAAAAAACAACCAGTTCAAACTGTATTTTTCATTAACAATACAAAGCTGTAAATTTCAGCGACAGTATAATAATGTTAATTTTACAGTAACATAAAGGCAACCCTGCTGCCAGTTCTTTACTGTTATTTTACTGGGAGATTCTTAACAGTGCACCTCTCTCTCTCTCTCTTTACACACAAATGCAGTCTTGTGTAACTCCCCCCTCATCTTCCCTCCCTCTCCTTGCATCTCTTCCTCACTCACACTCCCCTCTTCATCCTCCACAGCCCACCAGAAGCTGTGAATGGTAGACAGCTCCTCGTATCTGATGAGCGCCACGCCAGTCAGAGTGAGTGGAGACTGAGCAGAGCGCACATCAGCTACAGTCAGCCATCCTCTGATGTCATGTGAAATAAGCGACATAGTAATTGTGACAGAGCAGAAGTGGAATCTTTTCCCTTAAACTTAACGAAGTGGTTTTGTTGCGTAAACCTAAAAAAAAGCCTTTTTGTTTGTGTTCAAATATAACGTTACATTCAGTTATACAACATGTTAGAACGTGTTGCTTTTAAGTTTCACTTTTACAACCTAGTAGGCCTAGTAGGCCTTTATTGACCCACATCTATGAGGCTTATAGCGACCGATAACGCACATTTAATGGCCTGATAACAGAAATAGAAATCCCATCATTCAGACAGCGCCTAGCCTTAGACACAGCCTGCTGTGTCCTGGAGTATCAGCATAAAGACAATGTATGAGGAATGAATGAATAAATTAATCAGCTAATGAATTAATATATAAATTAAGTCCTACATTGATTTAATTGACTAAATGAACCACACAGAAGAGTCAAACTGCCCACCTCTCCATCCCTCTCTCTCTTTCTCTCTCTCTCTTTACACACAAATGCAGTCTTGTGTAACTCCCCCCTCATCTCTTCCCTCCCTCTCCTCGCATCTCTTCCTCACTCACACTCCCCTCTTCATCCTCCACAGCCCACCAGAAGCTGTGAATGGTAGACAGCTCCTAGGATCTGTGTGGTGAGACAGTGAGTGGAGACTGGAGCAGAGCGCACAGCTACAGACACAGATCCTCTGATGTCAAATGATGTAAAATAACTGGAAGAGAATTGAGGATATTTTTTTTTTTTTTGAAATAACAAACGGATAACACCAGTGCTTAATAAGCGCACTCACATACGCGTGATATATTTTTTTATTCTAAGGAATTTACGCGCGCTAAAGAAGTGGCCATGGCGCATTTTACGCACTGCAGAAACAGACTTTCGGAGACTTTTTTGGATTAAACAGAAAGTAATTTTGCTTTTTTTACATCAGAAGAAGAGCTCAAATGGCGGCACTTCGTAGGAAATTTGGCGAAGACTACCAGGTGGTTAACACCAATAGGGCTACTGCTTTTACTGCTGCTCCGGTGAAGAAGAAACGCCAGCGCTTCGTGGATAAGAACGGTCGCTGCAACGTGCAGCACGGAAACCTCGGAGGAGAAACCAGCAGGTATCTCTCTGACCTCTTCACCACTTTGGTTGACCTCAAGTGGAGATGGAACATGCTCATCTTCATCCTCACGTACACGATCGCTTGGCTGGTCATGGCATCGATGTGGTGGATCATCGCGTATATCCGAGGAGACCTGACTCACGGTGGACACGACGCGTCCTACACTCCCTGCGTGGCCAATGTTTACAACTTCCCCTCGGCTTTTCTGTTCTTCATCGAGACCGAAGCCACGATCGGTTACGGTTATCGGTACATTACGGAGAAGTGTCCCGAGGGCATCATCCTCTTCTTGTTCCAGTCGCTGATGGGCTCCATAGTGGACGCTTTTCTCATCGGCTGCATGTTCATTAAGATGTCCCAGCCTAAGAAACGCGCAGAGACGCTCATGTTCAGTCAGGACGCGGTGATCTCTCAGAGAGACGGGAAACTGTGCCTCATGTTCCGGGTGGGAAACCTGAGGAACAGCCACATGGTGTCCGCTCAGATCAGGTGCAAACTCATAAAGGTAAGAAAAACAACACCACAAACTCTCTGATGATAACAACTAAGTGAAAACTAACTGAGGCGTTGGAGCTGAGTTGGAGTTAAGATGCACATGCTGTGCATAGATCACACCTTCTTTAAGCAATAAAACAACAAGATAAAGGAATTTTATCAGGTAACATGTAGTAAATAAACATGGAGTATATTTTTTAATTTTATTTTTATTTTAAAAAAAAAATAATAATTTTAAAGGGACTATTTGTAACTTTCAGAAATGCTTGTTAACAGTGACACATCAGGCTGTTAAGTCAACGAAAGTCAGTGCTTGCTCGCTCTACATAGACATGAACAAGCATCGCTCAAAACAGTGAGGCGACACACGTCAGCTAAAACCACAATATCACTCTATATTTCACCTGCTTGGCAGTAATGTTAGCTGACCAGACGAAGGTCTCTCCATGAATCAATGCTGATCCTAGTGTTGGCACCGCGCTTTTCCTGCTTCAGCCCTGGAGGCTGAAGCAGGAAAAGCGGGTCGGTGCCGGCGCTGAAGCAGGAAGAGAAACGTTATTGCCTCCCGACTGCGCCTGGTCGGAGACGATAACATTACTCGCTGCGGAGCCCCGTCACTTCACAAGACACAGGAAACCTCTGTTGGTCTGGAGGAGCTGCAGCATTTATTTCTGCACAAACGTCACTAGATATTGTCAGAGCTAAACTAACTCTCCTGCAGTGTCTAGTGAGCGCACATGCACGTCTAGAGGTGGAGCGAGACAGCGAGAATGCGCACGGTGTGTTAGTGAAGGTAGGCAAGCAGCCGACCCAGTAGATTTATACGCTTAAAAAGTTACAAACAGTCCCTTTAAGGTTAAAGGAATACATACGCATACTTGTAAATGAACATACAGACAGCAACAACAACATATATAAAACAAACAAAAAAGAAACATAAGAAAAAAAAGAAAAGTACTACCTGTTGTAATAGTGCATTGTCAAGAGATAACATGGAGTATATTAACTTATCATAACTTGTAAAACTCCCTGCTGTTGCATTGGATGACTGACAGCTGGTGTCTCTGAAGAATCTTTATTCCCTTTCCTCTCATCTGAGCCCATATGGAAAAGAAATAGTTGCATATTCAATGGTGAGCAGCAGGTCCCGCACAATATACACCTTGTTAAACAAAACAGGCTTAAGGTAGTATTACCATAATCCTGTAGGATGGTGAGGCTGAGTGGTGCTGAGATGAGACAGTAAAGGCTGTTGGTCTTTGTGGAAGGCGCCGCTGCGGTGTAGATGGTCGACATGGCGTCCAGCATCAGTGGTGCCACCTGGACAGATCAGTAAGCGGATGTGGCCCCCTGAGGAAGGAAGTTATGCTCAGTGAATCAGCAGTGAGAGGGAGCTTCACACACTACCACAGATCAGTGGAGTCAGTAAAACAGCACTCCTGGGAGAGAGCATGCAGACATAAAGAGAATTTATGGCAGACATAAAGAAATGCATTACCGCCTTTCTTTTCTTTAGGGTTTTTTTATTTTATTTCTCCTCCCTGGGATGTAAAGTGATCAAAAATCACCAAAAAGGTCAATAAACTCTGTTTTTTGTCACAATGTTGGTTATCCACTAATGAAGAGTTAAGCAGATTTTAGGGGAATAATAAACCTCACACTCTGAAAAACAAGCAACAACGCAGAAAATGACCACGAATGGAAGCAACTGGTCGCCTGGCTCCTCTTTTAATTATCGTAATAGTGATCCTTTCAGCCACATCCATGTTCAATGTGCAAAATGGGCCATAAAGAAGACAAACAGCATTAGTGAGGTGCTTGGAGCTTGTTTATGTCTGCGTTCTCCGCTGCACAGCCACATCGAGCACAGCGTCGGTCAGCTTAATGATGCATGCAGGCAGGCAGGCAGGCAGGCAGGCAGGCAGGCAGGGAGGACCGAGCTACTCCACAGTTACAAGCACGGAGGAAGTGAACAGCCCCATAGGCACAGAGTACAATCACACATGTCTGCGTCGACTTCCCTCGTCTCTCCTGTGAGACTTAAGCTCTCAGCATATCAATCACACTGTCTCCATCTGTGCAACACACCTATGAGATTGTGAATTGGAGTTTATCAGCACACAGGAGCTTATAGTTATAGGATCGTGCAGGATTTTTTTTAAGCAATGGCACCCAGAAGTAGAAGAAAAATAAAAAAGGCTTGCATCGCATCCAAATAGTAACTGAGGCTCAGGTTTTTTATACTGTAGAGCTACTCTCCTTTTACCTTTCCTTCTGGACTGCAAGGAATACTATCAGTATAAATTCTACGACCTCTCAGCCAACCTCACGTCTTTTTTACACTCCCTCTCTGTGAAATACAATAAATACAGCATCCACTGTGTGCTGCTTAGTGTTTTTTTTTTCAGTTTTGCTCCAGGGCATTAACCTTATTCTTTCGCTTCAAAGACTCTCCTACCGAGACAGTATTTTTTCAGCAGCTCTGCCAGAGCACATAACACGAAAACCTAAATGAGTCATTGTGCGTGAACAAAGGCGTTGTTTAGATATTCCACATCTCATGCAATGTTTAAAAACCCACAAATAAAAAACGTAAGTATTTTAGACTGAATGCTTTCAGTGCAGTCCCCGTATAGAGATGTTGGTGGTGCTGTTGAACTGCAACCTGCTTTGAGAAGTCATACCTCATCAAATACTCAGGCATTACTGGGAGAGGATGCTTCTTTAACTTGTATATTAACTCTGTGTTTGTGAGAGTTTATGAAAAGGTTTTTATGATGACCTGTACATCAAGCTGCATCAAAAACAGAGTGAATGAACAGCTCTCTGACATCAAATCTAACCAGATGCACCCAAACTCTTCTACAATCAGACTTATTTCTTTGCCACCACCTCATGATATGAAAGCTCAAATGAATCGCAGTACCCGAGCATACGCACCAGCGTTCGTTTTAACCAAACCAACATGTTAGGTGTGAAAGCACCGTTACTCTCGACCCCATCCGTGTAGTTGGGGGATGTTGACACAAAATGGTTTTCAGTGCAGTGCAGCGTAAGATAAAGGTACCAATCTTTCACTCCCCAAGTGCTCCTCCTGGTGCAATGCATAGACCTACTGACCTCTGGTTAGAAGTGAGCCACAACTCAACCCTGTCTCCTACAAAATTACGTTCCCATACAACTAAACTGCATTCTCAATTACGTTTTGAGGGAAACTTATTTTCTCCTGGTCACGGTCTCAGTTTTAAACAGTTTTAAACATGTTTGGCTTAAAATGACTACGTTTGTTACATTATTAAGCTACAGACATTTTTTTTTTTAATTAAAATAAATTAACTTTGGCTTTGAGTTTCACACGGGACACTAACAGCGGTCTCCTGGGTGAAAGTCCTGTGTTTGTGTTTGTTTGACCCATCCACCACCCTGACCTCCTCCCTATGTGGGCCATCCTTACAAACGTATTTGAGATACGTCAAAAATGTACGTAATCCGCAACAAATTAAGTTTCCCTCGAGACGTAATACACATTGCAGTTTTGTTGTATGGGAACGTAACAACCAGGTACAGAGTTTGGATCTTTCCTTTCTCTCTGGTTTTTGCTAGCTAGGGCCTCACTGGTCACTAAGCTCTGTTCTGGGGTCAGCCAAAGCTGTTCTGAGGTCAGTCGAAGCTCTGTTCTGGGGTCAGTTGGCCTGCAATGGAGGGACAGGAGACTGCTTCTAGTTGTCCAAGTCAGTAGTGACAGAAATAAAAGACAAGTCCTTCATATCTGCACCAAGAAGAATGTCATCAATATCAACCAATTAGACTGTTCTCAGGTCATTAAATGTGGTTATCAGTGGTTATAAGCCCCATAGATGTGGGTCAACAGAGGCCTACTACACCCAATAGTAGGTTTTATCATCTATTCACATGGTCGATCACTGAAAGAAGAGGACAGAGACCTCTAGCGACCGTAGTAATTGTGACAGGAGCAGAAGTGGAATCTTTTCCCCTAAACTTAACGAAGTGGTTTTGTTGCATAAACCTAAAAAAAGGCTTTTTGTTTGTGTTCAAATGTAACGTTACATACAGTTTTACAACATGTTAGAACGTGTTGCTTTTAAGTTTCACTTTCACTTTTACAACGTAGTAGGCCCAGTAGGCCTCTATTGACCCACATCTATGAGGCTTATAGCTACCGATAACGCACATTTAATGGCCTGATAACAGAAATAGAAATCCCATCATTCAGACAGTGCCTTGCAGTACACCCAGCCTGTTGTGTCCTGGATACATGTGTGAATAGGCACACATGGCCGCCGTCAATCAGACAAGGTGACAAAGTAACAGCTGTAGATATAGAATTGAGTGCTGAGATGAAGCTCTCATTTTGTCCAGTCTGAGTTGCAACATACCATAAACTGAAATCTCCAGAGCCCTGTCAGATGACAAAGCCTGTTGAAATTGGAGCCACTTGTTGGCGCTGCATGTGTTTGGACACCAGAGCTCCGCCGAACTGTCGTGGGTGATTACTGGGTGACAGCAGACAGCACAGAGCAGAGAGAAGGGAGAGACAGACCAATGGAAGCTGTCATACAGACTCCCACCATAAGCAGTTGAAATGCAGCTTTGCAGCGCGTCCACGACAGCCTCAGAGGGCATCCTGGTGGAACATCCTTGCTGAAAATATGACTCTGGTATTACCGGGAGGGAGGAGAGAGCGAAGGAATTGATTGAAAGTGATGGAAAGTGGTGAAAGAGCTGGAGAGAGGCTCGCAATAAGAAAAGGGAGGCATAAAAAGAATTGCCACAGATTTTTCTCTTAATATTTTCATTGCGTGAATCTATTTCAGAGACATACGAGGGAGAGAAATCCTCTCGGCTGTATATTCTCCTCAGAGGATTGCAGGATGGGCTATATACACTAGTCACTAGAACTGGAATTGATTTCCATTTCTTATCTAATAAGAATGGAGATGCAATTATACTATCAGGTTGTGGAGGGCTGGAGAAAGAAGGGGCCTTGCAGTCATTGATTAGTGAGCCTCAGAGCCAGAACACCTTAAGACTCTGGACTGCTCCTGCTCTGCTCTCCTTTTTATGCTCTACTTGAATAATTCAGAGTCACACAGTTGTAGAGGATGTTTTTCTGTGCAGAAATCATAGATTGTATATAAGAAGTGGACGTTGTCACCGTGACGTCACCCATTGGTTTGTGGACTGCCGTTTTGAAGCCTTGAGTTTTTGGCCGTCACCATCTTGTTTTTTTGCAACCAGAAGTGACACGAGAGGGTGGAGCTAAGTACAACCGAACACTGAATAAGACATTTTTAGGCAACCAAAATGGTTATAATTAACTTTCATGAATTGAAAACACAATGTGAAAGGGTTAAAGTTAAAGTTGTCAATCACAAGGTAGACACGTCCTATAGCATACCCTGCTTTATGGTCTATTTGACTCTAAATGGGATCATAATTGACTAAATGAACATCATGCTGTATTGAAGAAGACTTGAAACTAGAGATTGAGACCATAAACTCATGTTTACAATGTTTACTGAGGTAATGAATCAAGACAGAAGTAGGGTCATTTTCTCATAGACTTCTATACAATCAGACTTCTTTTTGCAACCAGAGGAGTCGCCCCCTGCTGGCTATGAGAAAGTCTGCAAGTTTAAGGCACTTCTGCATTGGCTTCACTTTTTAGACTGGGAGATTGTCAACTGGCAAAAAATCACGCACACATATAGAGACAAAATCTTCTCAAAAGAAGGCATGTGGGCGGTGGAGTGTGTATAATTTGTAATGTCTGAGCCAGTAGACTGAAGTCAGAAATAATGCATTATTATTTTTGAATAAACATCTTCAGGCTCCTGACTATAATAATGTATGAGCCTTGTTACAGTATTTTCTGCACCCAAGTAGAAATCAGAGGCAGCACAGTCACAACAAAACACATTTTGGAACAAGAACATTGTGACACCGTCTCTGCCACAACAACCGCTAAAGTCACGAAGTGTCACATTGAGGGTTAACACTTTCCAAGGAAGGAAACGAAACCAGAGTATGAGACATAAAGAGTACATTTCAGGCATAGTATCTCCATACAACATCTAATACCAGTTTTGTCTTGGTTTGACTGGCCTGATAAGCAGCCAGTAAGTCTCTACAGCCATAAAAATCAGTATGACTTTACATGCATCCTCAACACATTCACAATCAAATCTAGCAGCTTTTCACCATCCTGCGAATCAGTATTTTCAGAGCAGCCCAGTACCCATAAAAAGACCTTCATATTACAATTCTGCTGCAGACAATTTATGTAATATCTCGCCCTTGATATAAAGCAAGGTGGGAAGTTAGAGTGTGGAGGTTGAAGAGGTGGATGGGCTTGAAGTTTGCATCTAATTACTGACAACAATTAGTGTTGCACAGTGTACCCTTCAGTTGACAAACCTTAACCTTAAAATAATTTCCATGTGCACATATTGCAGGAATAAATAAGTGAAATAATATTAGTACTAAAAATGTTGTTATCCAAAATCAATGTGAATTTGGGCGAAAAGGTGTTTTTTCCTAAACTTTAGATGGACCATCTTTGTCAGCTTAGTGAGTTCTGTTTTTAGTGAATTGGAAATGTGAACAGTAATTGGTCATTCAAAATTTGGAAGGTCCATGATGCAGACGTTTGCCCAGCAGCAGAGAAGAAGAGATGCAGCAGAAGACTCAATAATGTGTGTGAACAGCTCATTATTACACACATAAACCTGAGAAAAACAGCTAGCAGACATTTTTTCATGGGTTTGCCCTCAGCTTTCTGTCTGTGTTATTGTGTGAAAGGATAATGAACAACAGAAATATCCAGTTCTAAGTAAAAGTAACTTAAACCACGTCCACATTGACTCGGTGAAATCTTTTATTTTCATTTCGGCCCTCTAAGCTGACGTTTTCATCCCACTTTACACCCTTGGTCCAATTTGGCGTCGCGGTTGGTGTGATCCCATCGCAAGATGGTCTCTAGTTAGGCTGTAGTTTGGTTTATTACGTCAAATAATAGTGAATTGTAGCAGCAGAGGAATTGTTGTTCACCTGGTTAACAGGTGGCTTTTATGTGCTGCAATCAAATCTTTACCTTATGGCTGTTCAGTTGTCTGACAATAGAAACGGAAAAATGTAAAATTATAACTAATATGTGAGATTGTTTGTATTAAAATACAGTGTGTAAGTGACCGTGGATCAAAAGAGAGGACACAGTAGAGGTTTAACCAGCTGTGACAGAGCAGGCTGTCTTTGATGTTGACTGTGATGCACAATGTTGTTTTGTTTTTAACCAAAAGAAGCAGGAAGAAGAGATTTAAATCATTTCCGATGTGGACACATAATTTTCCAGTTTCCAGATTTAACCAATTTAGTGTGAAAATACACTCTGTTTTCCATTACTTTTTCCAAACTACTTTTAAGCTAACTGAACCTCTCTGCTCGCTTGCTAATTAGTTTTTATGCACTCTCAACACGAGGTGTTACAGCTGACTCAACATGTGGATATACTGTACAGATGTGTACCTCATAAACTGGCAGTTTAATACAACAGTCCTGCAACAACATCCTACCTTCATGAAAGTTATAATGTTTTTTGTTGAAACTGTTTTAGAGACCCTTTATGATCATGTAGCACTCTATAGCACTGGGAATTAACGGCCTGTTTTTAGATGGAACTGAACAGGGTGAAATAAAAACATATGATTGGTTGACGCTTCACCGCGTCATTGGAGCGCTGAAAAAAAGTTGAGACCAGCTCAACTTTATTTGTAGCATGTCACGCAGCGACAAGTCAGTTTGTGGCTTCATGTCATCGGCTTCCATTGAAAATGACTTGTAGCCTGTTGCTGTGTCGCTCGTAGCTTTAGTGTCTTTGACACATGTACATGTTTACATATTCCCAGTTTATGAGGCCAGATGAATACTGAGCAGTCCGTCCCACGTTGGACTGTCCAATTCATTTGAGTCTTGATTTGATTTGAACAATTCATCCCAATCAGTCTTGACTGAATTGGGTGAAATGTTAGATGGCCCAACCTTTCTAAACATATCGAGTAGGCAGACGGTATCTGGCAGAGGAGAAGCCTGTGTGATTCGGCTGGCTTGTCAGTCGACCTGATTGCCTACAAGTTCCCCCAACCCCCTCTCAGGCTGCTGATTGATGAGGGCCCGGCAGAGCATGGAGTGGAGTTGGGTAGGAAGGAAGATCAGGCCACTTTAGGTCTAATCAATTTCATTTATCACCTGTCTTCATCCATGAGCATCATTCACGCCACTGACACCTCCTTTTGTGAGCATAAAACAAAACCACACTGCCTTTCTAATGATAATGAGCAGCTGAGAGGTTGACAGGGTAGATGTGTTTGTGTGCACGTCTAGTGTTTTTTTGCAGCACAATTTCCCCAAAAGCATCGTTGAAAATGAATTTAAAGAAGTCCCTGTTGTGATACGTCAGACCTCGGGGAGAGAGATGTGTTCATTTGTAGGAGTGTGGGATTTACATGAAGAAAAAAACGGTAGACAAGCTCAGCTATCTCAGGATCTTTGTGCAGGGAGAAGCGTAAGAGAGTGCCAACGGGGTCTGTGTAAGGAGCTTTGCCTGTTTGCGTACAGTCGTCCATCATTTTAATCTTCAGTGGCAATGACAGAAAGTGAAATTTCCCTTAGCCAGCATGGGATAACCCACATCCACCCAAACAGTATTCAGTGGCCCGTAAGCACCTGAACAATGCCCCCCCCTGACATCAAAGTGGTTCTCCAACATAAATCCAGAAGAGCAGCTCATTGATATTCAGAGCAGATAGAAACAGAGAGCAATGTTTTCTGGCAATGCAAAGTGTGTTTACTCACACTTCATTCACAGTTAGCTTCTCGGAGGGATAAACTATAAGGCAATGTCAACGCGAGGTCAGGATGAAGTTGGGCTCTGACTGGTGGCTGCTATAGTGCAGGAGTAGTTTGAAGAGATGTAGTAAAACCCAATTTATTTATGAATGGAAATGCCCATACTTTTAAAAACTGTTAACTCTGTAAATATGATGCCATGAAGCACATTTTATGAAATTGGAGCATATATATTCTGATATTAGTTTACAACAGTTGTTTTAATGTTATTATAGTCAACTTCTGCTCATGTATGTGTTTTTTCTTCAACTTTCTGTACGTTGCCATCCATTGTCCAAAAACCACCAAGAGCAAAGTATAAGTAATGGATTAAACAGTGTGTCTACTCTAACATACAGTAGGCTATACTGCATTTGTTAGCATGTCTGGCTAACTAGCTTTCCACCTACAGAAATAACATAATCCAAGGCCAATGAGCACATAATTAACTATAGTTTATAGGTTACGATTTTAAAAAAAAAGTCTTGTTCACAACTAGCTCATACACTGTGAAGTAACGTTATCTCTCCTCTGTGTATAAGCCCGTCCTGTTTGCTATCAGAGTTTAGAATAAAGTTATGGCATGGTAGTCATGTCCTAAAACATACCCTGCTTTTTTGACTCTAAATGGGACCATTATTTACTAAATGAACATCATGCTGTATTGAAGAAGACTTGGAACTAGCGATTGAGACCATAAACTCATGTTTACAATGTTTACTGAGGTAATAAATCAAGAGAGAAGTAGGCTCATTTTCTCATAGACTTCTATACAATCTGACTTCTCTTTGCAACCAGAGGAGTCGCCCCCTGCTGGCTATTAGAGAGAATGCAAGTTTAAGGCACTTCTGCATTGGCTTCACTTTTCAGACCGGACGTTGCCCACTGGTTTTCAACCATCTCATTGAGCTAGTGTTAACTTAATTAACTAGCTAACTACATCTGATAAAATGTGGCGTGCCAACTTTAACTATGGGGAGCTTGGATAGGTACAGTAATACCAATCTGATGTAACTAATGTAAGTAACAGTGTGCTGAAGTCAAAGATTTTTCACTTTTCTATTTTATTATCATCACATTTTGGAATAACAGATCTAGATGACACTGACTCAGTGATAAAGGCTGAAAGAGGAAACTGCCTTTGTGGAAATAATGTGTCGATTATTGTAGGATTAACATGAACAAAAGATCCAGAAATGGCAGAAATAGTTGTAGAGAAGGGGGTGGGACTGTGTGTAACTGTGTGGGAGATCACTATGAAGCTGTGTGTGGTGGAGGAATAGTGTGTGTGTGTGTGTGTATGTGTGTGTGTGTGTGTGTGTATGTGTGGGTGGGTGATGGGGAGCTGGTGCCAAATTATTGGTTGGAGGTGAAACAATGTAGAAAAAGAGAAAAGAGTATGAAAATGGCTTTTGTTATGAAATTCTTTATGAGAAAATCTACTTGACACTGATTTTTTTGTTGTTGTTATTTTAATGTTAACTTTAATAGAACGTTTCCCAAGCATGCAGAACTGTTGTGATACTATTTTAACCCTCTGAGACCCACAATAGACCAGTTTTTGTCTTTTTTAGGAGGGTACAGGGGGTCTTTAGGGGGAGATAGCAGGTCAACAGTAGATGTCACATAGAAGTGGTGTACATCATCTGAAAGCTGGGAACCTGAAGATTAATTTGAGATGCAGCTCAGCACTGTGTGTCAAGTTGATCTAGTCATAAATCAGAAATAAACATGAATGAATGAATTATTCAAAATAAATTGTAAAAGTGTATAAGGTTTTAGCAGCCCTTTGTAGCAATTTTTGGGTTGATACCATTTGTTACACCGATTTTCTGCTAAATTTAACTATTTTTACAACTAGAGAATTGATAAAAAATTATCACTAATCTCCAAAATACAACATTAAGACATCAAGACCTTGAGAAACACCTTAGAAAAAGTCATGCTGTGATTGAGTATCAAGAACTTTTGATATTTGGAGATTTCTGCAAGAATTTCATTTTTCGGGGATTGGATGGCGAACACTTCTGTTATGGAAACTGCTCAGAAACCACCTTATGTCAATCTAGCTAGGAAAGCCATCCATCCTCTGAATGGTCTAGGTCTCTAGTTTGTGGCTGTAAAGTTTCATGAGGCTGTGATTATCCTAGAGGTCACCACAGGTCAGTTTATACAGTGAAGTCAAATTTAAAAACAAATGGTCTCACTACAGTGAAATGGCTCCTATGGGGACTAACATCATCACACATGAATACAACTGGGCTCATTGGATCCACAAGAGTCTCAGCTTTACAGTGATACCCAATTTATGTAATTCCAAGACTGTTTAGGGACCCCAGTATGCAGAAATATTCAAATACATCATTTTATAATAGGCGAAAATAACATATTTATACTGCATGCAAAAAAAAAACCTGCATGGTTTTTGCCCAAAAGTGCATGTGATTATCATAAAGTGGGCATGTCTGTAAAGGGGAGACTCAAGGGTATCCATAGAAACCCCATTAAACTGAACCGGCTACAGCCTCTGAAAGACAGTAAAGTCGGTCGGGATCGCCCGCGGGTTAAGTAGAAAAGAAAGAATGAAGCGTCTTATCTCACCACAATGGAAATCTACCCTACTCCTCATTATCTCATATGTGGTGATTTGCAAAGATAATGTTAACCTTTGAAGGTCAGATGTTTTCTCTTAAATGACATGGAAATACTTTTTCAGCCGGGTTGGCTTCAAGTTTTTATATTGAAATATAGCTGCTTTTGAGTTGCAAGCCTCTTTTCTGACAGCAGGATGTAAGAAAATGGACAAAAAGGTAACACAGACAGATGCTAAGTGAGGGAAGCAAATGAGAAGAGAAAAGGTGAACAGATTGATTAGACAGATTAAGACAGGAAAGGAGAAAATACATCCAGGAACTTGGTGCTGAGCTCGTCATCTGGGCAATTAAATGCTTCCGCACCAGTTAACACTCTGTGGGCAAGTCCTGTCCAAACACGGCTGTCTCATACGTCCGCCTGCAACTTCTTCTAGAAATCAATGTGGAGCGCCAAGTCTGTGGCCACTGCAAGCAGGGCACCGATGGAGATAGACGGGGAGAGAAAACATCTTACATCACCTTTCCAGGAGCGTGATATATACAGTATGTCTAATTTTAGAGAATCACCGCATCACCTTTAGACTGAATGTTGAGGTACTACTTGTACTACTGTAGTCCTATCTTCTGCTTCCTTATACTTTAAAAAAACATTGCATAAAAAATCCAATGCACTGTTACAGTATATCCAGTGGCTTACAAAGAAAGCATGTGTCTAGTTGGGGATCCTTGTCACCTTTCAGATGTCTATGAGTTGCACTACCACCGAGATGCACTACAGAGCGCCACAGGAAGTCATTCCTGCCTCTGGCCATCAAACTTCACAACTCCTCCCTCTGAGTGTCACACACTCTGAGTCAATAGACTGGACCTGGACTTATTTCACCCATCAGCTGCTTTATACAATACTGACTTAACGGTACAATAATTTATGCAATAATTCAACTGTGCAATACTGTCATTAATATTGCATTTATACCGTACATTCAAGAAATATTATTATTCAGTTCTTATTTATACCATTTTGGCATTTATATATTTAACTCAATTAATAGATCCCACTTCTCAGCATTGTATTGTATTTGTATTGTACTTGTATATACTTTTTTGCACTGTGGTTATATTCTATATATTGCACGCCTTAATGCAAGTATTTGTACATATTTCATATTTTCTCATTCTAAGGTAACGATTCTAAGTTTCAGGTGATTATACACTAATGAAAACATATTTCTAAGTATTATATTCCATTTCTGCTAATAGATCCCCTGAAATGCTACACACTGTTCCTTTAAATAAAAGATCTTGTTACTAAACTGGATTTGTGTCCTCTTTCGTTAAATAAAAGGAAGACAAACAGCGCCAGAACAAGAATCGTCTAATTTGCAACAACATGCATCTAATCTTCTCTTTCCTGTCTCTTTTCTATCTTTCTTGGCTTTCCCTTCTGTGTTTGTCCACTTGTGTCTCTCTATCTCTTGACCGTCTTTCAGTCTCGTCAGACACCCGAGGGCGAGTTCCTGCCTCTGGACCAGTGTGAGCTGGATGTTGGTTTTGGGACGGGTGCAGACCAGCTCTTCTTGGTGTCCCCTCTCACCATTTGCCACGAAATCAATCCCAAGAGCCCCTTTTTCGACTTATCTCAGCGCTCTCTCTCGAACGAACAGTTTGAGATTGTCGTCATCCTCGAGGGCATCGTGGAGACCACTGGTGAGGGATTCCTCCTGAATTAAACTCCTTTTCCCATCACTTCTTTCGTTTTTGTATCCACTTCCATCCCAATCTCATCTCTTCCTTTCTTCACTCTTCTCACTCTCAATCTAAATGTAAATTCCTGTATTAATATGAACCCACATAACATTCCTGTCTAATAGATACTCGTAATCTAAACTCTGTGAAATCTCATTTCGGCGCCTTTACAGTTTTGCATATGAAGAAAGCATGAGAATGAGAACAACACATGAGACTGACACCCTGATTGAATTATGAGGGATATTTTCTTTCTGCAGAATCGGTTTATGCCCAACCTTTGCATAATAAAAGCCTGTGGTCATAGATGCGTGCGTCTCTTTGATGAATGACCCGGGCTTTAGTCGAAGTTCCACTCCATTTTTCAGATGACAGCTGAGAGCAGAGGTAATTCAGAGCCTGTGAGACGTTGTTCTAGAGCCACCGCTGTAAACTAAAGGCAGCCATGCTGGAGTACTCTCCAGTCACAACACTGCTCTCTCTTTTGCATATGCAACAGAACGATTCTTCCCTCAAGTCCAACACAAATAAATCCATCTCCCTCTTTTCTTTTTAGCTCTGCTTCTAACCATCCCCCATAACCCTCACTTTGCCGCCGCTGTAGAAGAGAGCTGAATAGGCTTAGAGCAGGAGGGACGGATCAGCAGGGAAGCGTAGAGGCATCCAGGCAACATGGTCTGTGCTCCGCTGATAATACCATTAAATCAGGTTGCAGCCACAAGTTTAGCGTCGCAGTGCTGTGGCACTCAGAGCTGAGAAGTCAAAAGAGGGAAGCCCCGGCAGTGTCACCTTCAATGGCCACGATATCTCGTCATCATCACACTGACAGGCATCCCATTAACCCGAACACATTAAGAGGTATCCCCCTCACATGCAGTCGCTGCTGACACAGCTGTTCAGCTGGTTGATTGTCTCCCTAACTCATTCCTATTATGTTTCAACCACACAGATTATAATGCAGTCTTAGAGGCAGCATTGATTCTGTTTTTAAATGTCAGAAAATGAATGTGAATGAATGAATGAGAATGTGTTCTCCTCAAAACTGAAGGATTTTCTGTCAGGTGTGAAACAGTGTGTGACCCTGAACCGGTGTAAGCAGCTAAAGAGAATGAAATGAACAATTTTCTAAAGGCCAAGGTGATGTCTTTAAATGTCCTGTTTTGTCCAAATCCCAAAGATATTCATTTTAATATGATGAAGACAGAGAGAAGCAGGAAATCTCAATTTTTGAGAGGCTGAAAACAAATGTTTTCTGCCATTTTTGCATGAAAAATTAATCGAATTAACGATTATCAAAATATTGGGCAATAATTTTTCTGTCGATTCGTCGACTAATCATCGCCGCTCTAGTACCATGGTACAAACCTATGCAAACCTTTAAGTATTGGGTAGTCAACATGTTTGATGTAAGTCCCTTCACTCTTTTTTGCTCTGGCATTTCAACTCCATCTGTAGGTTTCACTAATATGCAGATGACACACACCTCTCTGCAAGAGGTGTTCATTTAAATTCTTGCAGTGGCCAGGTTCAAATAGAGTCTCACAAAAAAGGCAGAGCATCACAATGAGCTCTGTAAACAGTCCCAGTGAAGGCTACTGCCAGGAATTTTACATAAAATGTTCTTCAGGGACGCCCTTCTCGCTGTCTGCCAAGTGTTTGCATAGTTGTGCTGAGGGCTTTTATCTTTATGCAAGATGCAGTACACATTAACCAGCTGGTTGAATACCCATATGACGCCTGGATGATGAAACAAAACTGGCATGCCCGTCAGGCTCTAAACCCACAAGCTTCCACTGCACCGGTATTACTGCTGTCTTATGTATCTACCGTCAGTATTAATACAGTCATTCTCCTGGTGAGAGAGGAGAATACAGCTGGTAAATTATCCTGGACTCACCCTTGTGATTAAAGCCAAGCCCCTGGGCTAATTAAGAATAAAAATGACCTTTGTGTAAATGTAGAACTGACTTCTCTGTGGATAAAGATGAGTAGTGAGCCTGGAATAGCATCATCGGGCTATGACATAACACTGCACATATCATCCCTCAGGTCGGGCTCAGACTCCTACTCTACTGCTAACTGTAGTGTTTAACAGAGAAGCTCAGGTGGAAGCAGAGCCACTGGATCAGAAAGAATATGGACCTAGTGCTTATTGATCAAGAACAACCTCCAACAAGCATCCAAATGTCAAGAAAATTATTTTTACAAGAGGTCAAAATGGAATAAATGTGTTTAAGATGTTTGCAAGCTGTTATAATCCTGTACACCAGTGATTCTCAAAGTGGGGTCCAGGGACCTGCAGGGGTCCGTGGCACTCTGTCAGGAGGTCCATGAAATAACTTGCTATAAATTATAAAATTGTGCTGTATCATTAAAAAGTACATATCTACAGACGGGAACTATTTGTGCCAATATAACAAGCATATTGTGTCCGTTACTAACACCAACGTTAGCTTTGGGCCGATAGAAACTATGACTGTGACACATCAATCTGCCATGAATCAGTCACTTCACTCAAGGCGCAACGAACCGTTCCTGCTGCTGCTTAGCTGGCTTCTTACACGGCTTTGTTGAATGCTCAATTCTGATTGGTCTATCACGGCGTTCTCAGGTCTGTTATTTCTTTATAGCAGACCGTTTCTATGTATAACAGACCGTTAGTATGGACGCAGTTCTGATGTCGGACTCTGGCAGACCATTTTTGTGTCAAATTATTGATTTCTTAGTAAGTAGCCGTGTGATAAGCAGGATAATGTACAGCTACCGGGTCATTGTTGTGAAATAAACCCCTTCAGGGCGATGCAAGATGGGGTTTATTTCACAATAATGACCGGCTCGCTGTACATTATCCCTTAGTTATTAGCCAGCTAACTAGCTGGTGAGCATGGAGAAATATTTGAGTCAGTCCACATCGTCAAGTGACGCTAAGAAAATATGACGACAGTTATATCAGGCAACAGCGACAGGAGACCAAAATAAGTCATGTGTCTTCAGGTGCTCGCGAATGAAGCCATGAAGCCGGCCAAGCTAAAGCGACATCTGATTACAAAGCACGATCAGGTCAAAATAAAGTGGTGATAACATGATTCAAATTGAAATGTGTTTCTGTTTATCATTATCAATCAGGTCTGAAGTATTTAGGTTGAAAAGTTTAAGAATACAAATAGTCCCAATGACATCCAAGAGTATAAATGGTAGTAAGCATTATGCTTAATCTGTGTTACGATTATGAGGGGGTCCTTGGAAACCCCTTTAAGGGGTCCCTGAGCCCAAAACGTTTGAGAACCCCTGCTGTATACAGCAGACACACAGGCACTAACATTGCTATAAAAACCTTGAATTATGGACAAATAATTAACAACTGCCAAAAGAGCGTGACTTCAGTTTGTCAATAGATGATTGTCTTTGAGATAAACAGAGATTCAGGCCAGCACAATCCACAATCAGCACCACAGGTTACAATAAATGCATGTTCAGACAGGACCCATGGCTCTTGACATTGATGTATTGATGTGCGAATTGCGTTGGGGGACTGCTTATTATGTTGACCGGATTTAAACTGGCAATTATCACGACCAACACAAGCCACACTAATAACAGGCATCTCTCACATCTCTCCCATATTACCAGCACACAACAACGGGAATCGCTCAGCATTGCATGGAGACAAACAAGTACTGCTTTGACCTCCACAAAGGAATATTTAAAGACAGATAAATGCCACTTTCTAAAATGGTACATAAAGATGTCCTTTATCTCATATCATAGTTATTCATATATTTCAGTACATTATAGAGGACATGCTTAGAATATGAAAAGACGTGAAAAGTAGTGATAATAGTCAATAGTAATAACTGTTTAGCAGCTTTTTATGAACCATTTAGGAAATGGCAAGAATCCTTACTGTACCACGCAGTAAATTACTGTATTCAATCTCCAGTATGTGACTAAATTGGACTATAGATCGTATAGGAAGAAGCATGAAGCGGTGATTCCATAAGCAATAAAGAAGAGCAGAGCGGAAAAAGAGATAATGGGAGGGAACGGTGCCCTTTCACGTTCCTCCTTATCAGCCATAATTGTTTTGCTGGAACTGAACTCCATGTATTATCTAATATTACTGCCCTGTCACTCTCTTATAGGTATGACATGCCAGGCACGGACGTCATATACCGAGGATGAGGTTTTATGGGGTCATCGCTTCCTGCCGGTGATGTCCCTGGAGGAGGGCTTTTTCAGGGTAGACTACTCTCAGTTTCACAGCACGTTCGAGGTGCCGACACCACCGCACAGCGTCAAGGAGCATGAAGAGAAGAATTCGCTGCCCTCGCCTCTATCCACTCCCACCCCCGCACTGACTGAGAGCTTCGGCGCCCGGCGTGCCCGGGTGTTTTCCGTGGATTGCATCAACGCATCAGACGATAGGAGGGGTCGACTGCCGAGCAAGCTGCAGAGGATGAGTTCATCCGGGAAGGAAGACCTGCAGAGGAAGGTGCTTTTGCTCAGCTCCCAGCATTCGGAGAAGGCCTGCAGCACAGGAGACCTGCCCCTAAAGCTGCAGCGCCTCGGCTCCTCGCAAGGGCCCGAAGCGGAGAATCGACTGCAACTCAAGTCCCTCAAGGTGGGCTTTGAACCCATGACCCAGTCTACTGGAGACCTGTACCAGCACAGCCTAACGCCCACACTGTCCCCTGCTCCGGTCCCCATGCATAGCCCCCTGCTCTCAGCTGGAGGGAGGCCGGAGGACAACCTGCCAGCGAAGCTACGGAGAATGAACGCCGACCGCTGAAACCCGGACAGACCGGAGGACACACGCATGGAAACAGACTCAGACTTTACCTTACCTTTGGAGGCTGTGATAGCAAAAAAAAACAGTTTACTGTCAGTTTAATGATTTGTTATTGTTTTTTTTCTTGAGACACAACCTTTACTGGAATTACTGTGATTTTTTGTGTTTCATAGCGCAGGCATTCATGCAGGCTTTGTTACACACAAGACAAGAAGAAAACACAAACTTCATGCTTAATGCGAACTTGATCATTCTGCAAGAGTTGTGCATGTATACACTAAATCCATGTATGCACCACTTAATAGTCAATCTTAGTTTTATCTATATATAAATTATATAAAGATGATAATAAATGCTGTTTGATCTTTCTCTTCCTTGTGTTTTCATTGTTGTCACACCCAAAAAAAAAGTTAGTGCAACAGTTTTGCTAGATGTCAATAAGTAATCCAGCAGTGCCATGCAATGCAGTTTTAATAGGCTGTTGTTAATGCTCTAATTTTGTCCCCTTGGCAAGCGACACTTTTCTCAGTAGATTAAGTGCATATGAGAGAGAGAGGATAATGAGCTACGCTACTGCTGAGAGAGAAATATGAAGTGTGTTTATGGGAGAATGGAGGCTGATTATAGTCAACCCATCGGTCCAGAGAGGGAGGTAATGTGGCGTCATGTCTGACAAACAATGGATTATGTGGTCTTATCTCCAATGTATTTCCGAGCACACAACCACAATCTTTGCTTAATATCCATTTATCCAGGTATGTACATAGAAATTTTATTTTAAGTCATATTTGTTCAGCTCTTGTATTAACAGCCAGTGTCCCATGTCCCCTGACCAGTATGGAGGACAGAACCTGACAAAATAAAAAATAAATGAATAAATAAATAATTAAATGACTTGATAAATAAATATGTCATTAGATGTAGCTAAAGTAATATTAAAAATAAATGTAGCCATAATTAATTGATAAAATGTGACATAAATGGATGTTTCTGTTTTAATTTGCTTCTTCATTTATTTATCTTTGTATTAATTTCCTTATTTATTTACTCTTCTGTTTAATTTCCCCTTTATGTATTTGTGTATTTATTTTTATTAATTTATAAATGTATTTATTTGTTTTTGCATTTTTATTTATTCATTTTATTTTTGAATTTATTTTTTATTTAAATGTATGTATTTATTTATATATTTATGCATTTATTTATTTATGCACGATTTTACCTTTGCATTTCACCCCTTATTTATTTCCCCAAACCTATTTGTTATATTACAATATTTTTTTCATTACACATTTTTTTATGCATGTCTACCTCATTAAGCAAATGAGGGGGTTGTCACTCAACACGTGTATTTATTCATTTATTTTGTCAGGTTTCGTCCTCCATACACCAGAACCGTAATGTCTTCTAACTGTTTAAAAGAACAAACCGAGCTTAGAGCAACAGACACAGGTCTAAACTAAATCCAGGTATAAACACACCACGCTGTACAAATGTAACCCCAACAAAAAGCTTATTCAGCACCACGGGGTCAGCGGATCTGGTGCACTTAAAACATCTAAGCCTTAATTTCACCACTACGGCAGCACAAAGACGGAAAATCAATGCTTCAACTGCACACTGGCAGAGACCCTCCCCCTCTCATTATGCACCTGCAGCGTCGACCACCCTCTCAGCTTACACAGAACTGCTCCGTGCACTCGATTCCTCTAATTTAACCTCCTGCGTGTGTTTGCACACAACACACGTGGGTTGTCTCTGTTCTCATGCTGCGTATGATTGGCCAAATTACACAACGCTGAATAGAAATAGGCTCATTACAAGACATGGAACACAGTTAATAATGAAACTGAGTATGATGATGAGACTGACCGACGCATCTACCGAAAGTTAATTATTGCTTTCATTACGTGACCTACAGATTCAATTAATCAATAAAGGTGAAGCAGCAAAGTCTTACTCTATTCATATACTTATTTTTTAACTGTCACACATTGTGCCGTTATTATTAAAGGGATAGTTCAGGTGTTTTGAAGTGAGGTTGTATGAGGTACTTATGCGTAGTAGGTGTATTACTTACAGTAGATGATGGTACGCCCCTAGTTTGGAGAAGCAGACAGGACACCGGAGCAAAGCAATACAGTGGACGAGGCCGGCAGAAAAACTTGTTTTAACCACCTAAAAGAAAGACCCACCTAAAAATATCAATATCTGTTTAAGTGTACGCTATGTTTAGAATATTTTCACAACTTTATCTTGCCGTCAGACAGCCTTTTCCTTCTCCTTTCTGACAGGTAACTGAACTGAAAGTGGAACTTATCTATGCTTTCTCCAAAGCCAGCAGGTTCAGCTGAAAAAAACAGTATGGAAATATTTCACTTTCAGTTCAGTTCGCCATCGGAAAATATTCTAAATACAGCGTACACTTAAACGGATATACGTTTTTGTATGTGAGCCTTTCTTTTAGGTGGTTAAAATACGTTTTTCTACTGGCCCCGTCCACAGCACTGTATTGCTTTGCTCCTGTCTGTTTCTCCAAGCTGGGCATGCCGACCGTCATCTGAGCTACCCCTTTAAAATCAGGAGGTAGCAGTTCAAAACACTTTTATATCTGTCACATTTAATGTAAAATAATCGAAAACATGCCAATCCAGTGTACCTCAATTCCACCACACATTCACATAGAGCCGTAAAAGTCATCATGCTTAAGAAAAGCTGATGTATAGACAAACAGATAAACAGCACTTACCAGTAATGACACTCTGACACATAGCTTTTCATGTGATTGATGTATGTTCACTTACTAACTACTTCACAATGATCATGCTGATCATTCTGACGAGGGGTCGGTGGGGGTATTTTGTTTTGCCCCAACCAGACAAAAGGAGGGAAATATCTCTCCCACAGACGTCACTTTCAGTTGAGATGGAAGCTGCGTTAGCGGTTGCTTAGAGCAGATAATGTACATTTATTTAAGATGTATTTTGATTTAAGGGTACTTCAATATGTGGGCTTACAACAGCCTGTAAAACTGTGTCGATCTCACACGCTTGTTGCCATTTTAGGCAATTATTTGCTCCGGCACACACTCTCTGATCGGCCCAGTTGTTTTTAAGCAGGTCAAACAACCATGAAACCAGATCTATTTTATAATAGCTGAAAATACACATAGATGTGGGCAGCAAACTGGCCAGAACAGCTCACGTTTTTCTCGCGCGACTTGGCAGAGATTGAAAGCAGTGACTGTGTCTTAAGTCCCCCATCCCCCAAAACCCCACCCGAGTCTCCACCTTCACTGGCCAAAACAGGAGCTCAGAGCCATTTGAACTGCTATCTCAATGTTAACTTAAGCTTGGGACAAACCTGAGGACAAGATGAAACCTAAAAAGAAGATTGTTTCCACCAATTTGCACAGATTATTTAGTCTTTGACAGTCATTGATTGCTGTATTTTGTGGTGTGGGGGGTGGAGATGTTGAAGCCCCAGGCGCCAACACATTCTCATCCCAACTCATCACATCGTCACTATTCGCTCGCAGTAAACACATGCTTTATGTGAATTAAACAAAACCACTTGCTTAGGTTTAGGGGAAAAAAAACATGGTTTAAAATGACTCTGTTTGTACAGTGGAAATGTGACTTGCATGTGAACACGGGACACGGATGAACAGCTGATTGTAAAGTGAAAGTGAAACGTAACGCACAGGACACGAGCAGCGGTCTCCTGGATGAAAGTATTGTGTTTGATGGACCCAACCACCACCCCTCCTGCCCGCCCTGTGTGTCTTTCGCTCTATAAACTACGTCACCACAGCACTTTCCCTGAGCATTTACTGTTGCCACGGATGGGTTTACATTGTAGTTAATGGAAAGCCCGGTGCATCTCCTATTGCCGCGAAAGGCTGCCTTGTGCGGTGGTAACGGGCTGGAGGTGACTTTGCTTCGTAGCGGACAGAGCGACTGGATTTTCTCTGGAAAAAGGAAAATAAAGTCTGTCGCCACAAACACTATCAAATTGGGACTAGGATCAACAGATGGTGTAATAAGGTGACTGTACAAGTAATGTTAAGTTACTCTTTAAACATGACATCACCTTTCTCTAACTGTAACCAAGTCATTTTGTGAAGACACTAATAAATGGTGTTATCCTGCAGATAGACTCATCAACTCAGCTCATGCTCATATCAGTGTTTGTAGTGAGGTAGCTATCCCTTTAATATCTGATTGTATTAGATATTGATAGCAAAGTTACACATCTATAATCAGGACTGCATTACATTATCGGATTTAGAGGATTCTACAGCGATGTGATGACACAGCTTGATTTATCAGGCATTTAATTTGCTTGATTTGCTCAAAACAGCATTACTTGGTCATATATACAGTATATATTTATATATTTATATATATATATAAACATTAGGGCTGTCAATAAATTGCATGATTATCCATAGTTAATCTTGATTAATCGCAAATTAATCTGACCTTTTTTATCTGTTAGTATTACTCTTATCAACATGGGAGTGGGAAAAATGCTTTCTTTATGCAAATGTATGTATATATTTAATATTGGAAACTGCATGTGATTATTATAAAGTGGGCATGTCTGTAAAGGGGAGACTCTTGGGTACCCGCAGGATCCATCTTCATTCACATATCTTGAGGTCAGAGGTTAAGGGACCCCTTTGAAATGGCCATGCCAGTTTTTCTTTGCCAAAATTTAGTGTAAGTTTGGAGCGTTATTTAGCCTCCTTCAAGACAAGCTAGTATGACATGTTTGGTACCAATGGATTCTTTAGGTTTTGTAGTTTCATATGATGCCATATCTTCACTGTAGCTTTAAATCTGAGCCTTAAAAACTTTAAAATGTACTATATCACAGTATATGTCAATATCCCTACATAAAATGAAATAGTGTAATCAATAGTGGCCCATAACTCATTTCTGCCCAGGGCCCTTAAGCACTTTAATCCAGCCATGCTCACAATTACCTTCCTGCTCGTGTGAATAAATCCTTCTATTATTTTAATTGAAGTGATTAACCACACCTATGTGTCAAGTCTTACCAGAGGACAAAAAGCAATCAGACGATCCACATGACCGATGTACTTTCTTAATAATTTCACGACCTCATCCTACTTACATCCCAAGAAATTGGCCTCATATATACGCTGACGACACCCATCACCACAGAATTAATGTCATTACTCTCCACGCGGCGATGCAGTTATGCAGCAATGACCATTAGTGTGTGACAACAGGAATTATCATTTCCAGCAATGGAGCCGACACGGACGTGTTCGCTGCAGGGGAGGGCTGAGCCGGGCAGCGCTGGGAGGAGACCGAACAAATGCAATTTAGGTCCTAAGAAATTCTCCCCTGAAAAGCCAATCATGTCTCTGTAGGGAAGACAGGGTGATAAGGGTCATTTTGTTCTTTCTAATGGAACGGCAGAACGACTGCGTGTAATGACGGGGTCTCTTCTTATTCTCCTGGCCTTCACTCACTGCCCACATCGCTGTCACACTTCTCTCCTCATCCCTTCAGTGCAATACAGTACACTGCTGGAAGAGAGCTTGATTAAAAAGTGAAATACTTTTCAGTGTCTAAAGATGGATTTCAAATAAAGTCTCAGAAAAAGTTGCATTTGCTGAGGGCCGTGAAGTGAGGAATTGGAAAGTTGGAAACACGAGGAGTGGGGGGGTGGGGGAGGGGTGGGATCGCTCTCTTTTGCAGTTGAGCCTCTGATGTCGAAATGTGTGTGCGTTTGAATTTGTGCGATCATATTTCGCCAAAATGCACGCCGGCGTGTGACAAGTACAATTTCACAGAAGAGGTAGCGTCAGACAAACGATATGTCCGGGGAGGAAAAGTGCTTATCGGGCACAATGTAGCCAGGAGAACGCAGCCGTGAAACAGCAGTAAAAGAACCAGAAAGAAATGAATGGAAAAGGAGGAGAAAATAGATAAATGGAGCACAGAGGAAAGCCATTATTCATGTTTACAGGTTTGAGACTCCAGGTTTTCATTTAGAGAAGAGGAAACGCTCGGTGTAATGTAATGATGGTGGAGCAGTGAATGGATTTACTCCTGACAGGAAGTGTGTGTGTCCATTTGATGCTTTGACACACACACACACACAGTTTGTTGTCAAGCATCTCATTATTACTCATTTAGTCCCGTGGGATTGTGTCCTAAAAACACTGCAAAGATCTGTGATTGTGTGTGTGTATGTGTGTGTGTGTTTGTGAGAGAGGTTAACGGTGCCATTTATTGCGTGCTTCCTAATTGTGCTTTAATGATGCTGTTGGTTTGAACTTTTATTAGTAAACACACCTCCAACAGTTGCTTTAGAATCTCATACACGCTGAAGACTCAGACTCAGGATATTCATTATACAGAAATACAGTATAAGCCTTCAATTCAATTTTCACGCTGTATCCAGTTCTCTTAATTCATCGATGGTCAGAACGTTTAGCCTCGACGAGGCGCGCATATTACACGCGTGTGTGAAGGTGCAGTACCAGTAGGGGGCAACAAAACCCCTTAGTTAGGTTTAGGAAAAACATCATGGTTGGGCTAAAAATAAGTATGTAAACTAAGTAAAATACATAGGGAAGCGTCACTACAACATACATGATAAACATCACTAACATAACTTAAAACAAAACACCGGTCTCCTGGTTAAAAGTCCTGTGTTTGTTGGACCCAACCACTTCACCTCCTGCCCACAATAAGTGGTCTTTCTCACCTTTCATTTTATGTCATGACATTACTGTCAATACAGACTACATGGCATGAAAATGACACGCCTAAAGCAAGAACGGTGTTCTTATTGCACGCTTTTGCCACGCGCATTGCGTATCATTCACACGCCTTCTCCTGTGACTGGGCTGTTTTTTGTAATGGATGCACTGGATTGGTCTTTCCCATGCAAAATGATTAAGAGATGTGTTTAACATTTTCAGTTTGTGTGGAGTAAATGAAAGATGCGTAGATAGTGCAGTGATGAGCGGTGAGATATGAGAAGAGTGCAACCTGTGATGATTGCATAAATTGCTATATCTCTACATGAATATTGGAAAAAATATTCTTATTGATAGCATGACATTGATTTCAGCTCTGTGTGCACAGTCCTTCGGCCCATTATGATTACATGCACAGCCTCTGAATCTGACAGGTGTATAACTGGAAACAAAGCAGACTGAATATTATACTTTGCAGCCATTAGACCTTGCTGCTAGCTGAGCAGAGAGATGTTGAATTCCTTCTCTTTGATAACCACACACAGGAGGAGCAAATCAGATCACAGCTACAAGCCAATCTGTGATGACATAACCGACAACAGAGCACAATTTTATTTATTCAAATAAAATGCACATCCCCGCTGTTTGTCTGAGAATGAATGTCTACGAGGCAAATAGTACATTTGTGTGTGTCTGTGTGATGAATAGAGCTCACAGCTATTGATTTCTCATGAGGGGACATCAGGTCATTGTGCTAGGCTTTGCACCAAACCTATAGATGGACCTCCATCTTCCAATCCCTCCTGACACCAGCTGTCCCCACAGAGACGAGTGATTATCTCAGCCTCTAGGCATCGCGTTGCGTCGCAGGTCACGGGTAGGTTTGCAGCAGCGAGAGAGGTAATGATCGGTCCTTCGATCTTTAGCCTGGTTACGTTATGGCGGAGCAATGACAGCGACGTCCCCAGAGGATGCTCGGACTGCGCTTCATTCCAGCACTTCAGTCCAGTTACAGATGCTAGCTTTAAAGAACCAATATTTACGTACTCCCCACACACGGCCCACGGGCGAGTATTATGGTAATATATGCATGGAAAAATCAATGCAGTCTGCCATTCGTTATTTTCAAAGCGTGTAAAGAGTGGTTGTCTCCGCTGTAAAGCAGAAACACGTGGAAATTAAAAGGCTTCACAGAAAGATGAGTGCTGATGTTATTTTATATCTTTCTTTTCCCCCCTGCTTCCCACAGGCTTGCTCTGCATGGATAAGAAGGAATAAATCATCGATGACACGCTTGATATCTGCAGTTTAGATCAGCGGTCCAACTCGTCTGCACACAGCTCTACCGAGACACAAACACACACACACTTATATTTCAAATTTGAATTGGCTAAATGAGATTGGGCAAAAGAGAGAGCACATATTCACCTAAGCTGTATGCTTAGACCCGACTGCAAAGAGACTCGCATGTTGCCGTGGTGACAGTGGTGCGGAGAAGTGGCTTACGCTTGATTGACGGCTGCTGCCTGTTTGTTATGTGTGTGTGTGTGTGTGTCGGTAAGGTGGTTCAGTCAGGCACAGTTCCCTTTTAGACACCACAAGTGGCCTAATTAGCCATTCATTCACAGTTGGTGCAACACACAGAAATGTCTCACTGTGGCTTATAAATGAATCAGCTATACATCAAACATCCCCAAATCTTTCTATCAGATGGGAGAGAATGGGAAACTAATGCTTTTTCTCTCTTTTTTGTAGACAGAGATCTTTGTCATTTAGAACTTTTTAAACTCCCTCATTTTGGAGCTGATATTAACATGTCAAAGGCGGATGTGAGTTGGAGGACAGCGAGGGGAAGTCAGCGAGACGGGCTCCTAATGAGCCTCTCCGAGCCTTGTCTTGTTATTAAGTATTCATGTTCCAGGTATTTTTAACCTGCGGAGACATCAGTGCCAGGGTCTCATAGCGGAGGCTGAAACCCTCCGAAAACACCTCAGACAGGAGCTGACTCCCTCTAAAACTGAGGAAAGTGGTGTCACGAAGGTCCGCATGGTCGTTAGTTTAAGTAAGCAGAGGAAGCGACAGCGTTGTCACCGTGGGAGTGTTTCTAGCATTGGTCGCAAATATAAAGGTATTGAGTGGCGTCAGGTAAACAACATTCTCTCAGTGAGTAATCATTATCTGGTCTGCAGAAGTTTGGTGGTTAAAACTCCCTCAATGTTTGCCAAACTTGGTAGAGTAAGAGTAAAAAATGTGCACACATATGTATTTTTTTCACAAATAAATAGCGATATAGTTCCCATTTACCAGAGAACCTCACTAACATTCAATCCCATTTGGTTGTTAGGAGATTTTCCAACTTAAAATGAAACTGGGTCATTTTGTTGACACCCAGATGTGAAAGGATTTTGAAATCAATTTGTATTTTTTGCAATTTTTTTTTTAGAAGATTTAATTGGAAATGACTGTCATTCTCATAATAACATGTATAAAACAATTTTTTTGATGTATTTGAATTCATGGCTTTATTCCTTGATATATATTTCAATGTATTTGTTGCTGATTTTACCTCTGATTTTGTTTACAATGTTTACAGGTTTAAGTTTAAACCATGCTTCTCTTGAATTTTACTCACCTAACTTACTTTAATCTAATCATGTCTGAAGGAAGGGTTCATATACTGACTTTAATTACTGTATGTCGGCTGAACACATTTTCTTTGTTTTTTCCTGTAGACTCTACTTAAAGGCAGGGTCGCAAGAGCACACTTGATTTTTAAAAGTGATCAAACCAAAAAATCCATCCCAGTTTTTCCAACTCTTTTCATATGAAAGCAGCACTAGCTCCAAAAGTCTCTAAATCTAGAGAGAAGGTCGCCAAGTTGGCAACAATGTCAGTCCATCCGACAAACATGGCTATTGTTAGTACTGACAGCTGTCAAGCTAGCAGCTTGTGGAAGACTCCAGTGATGCGAAATGAGTGCACGGACAGAGTGCACGCAGGTAAGTACAGGCAGGTAGGCATCCAATCATTACATTTGGGGCAAATAAAATAATTGGACGGGTTTATTATAGTCCTGCGACAGCCACAGATTTTTTTTTTTTTTTGTCAGAGCATTTGATTTATTGATTGTTGTCGGGATATAATGACAACTTCATTAAATATAACAAAAAAAAATTCTAAAATCTTTACCAACCCTACCTTTAATATACAGTAATGTCTTAAAATATATTTTAGAGTTTTCCTCAAAATACCAAGAGGTGCAATAAACTTATAAAAACAAGCTTGGGAAATGTTGCCTCAATGTTTTTGAGTTTGATCTAAGTCACAGTTTAATGTCTAATTTGAGTCACCGCTCATGCAAAGATCATCTCTATTCATTAGTAATGAGGACGTGTGGTTCCACCAAAATAACAACCTAATCTAAATAAGTCAACCGGTGATAAAGAGGCTGACTTATTCACAGCTCTCCTCACACTCTCTCTTGAATATTGAATCATTATTTTCACGAAGCCTCTCTTCTCTGGCCTTTTATGTCACGACTTAATTACTTTAAACTTTATTGGAAAATTGTCTTTGCCTTCATTACCGACCCTAACTTAAATCCTAACCTTAACCCTTACGGGGGACTGTGCAAATCGAGGTTGAATACAAACTAGTCATACAACTTTCCACATTGTGGAAAATAAAGTTTAAAGTAAGTAAGTCATTAGATATGAGTCTAGATGGCCACACCTGATGTTCACTCTCTTCCCTCTGTCTCCCAGGCTTTGATATGTAAAATCTGTCCCCTGTCTGCCCGCCTGACCGAGACACTACACACCGGTTGCACAGCTTGCGTTGCTCCTAATCTCCATCACATCGTGTCTGCTTAAAAAGCAGCCAAACACAGCAGCCTCCTCTTCACAAAAGAAGAATGCACTCTCTGTTTGAACATCTGCCCGTCTGTCAGCGTGCCAACTCGTCTGTTAAAGGAGCCACGGACATTTTCAGGCATTTCACACCGACAGAGTGATTAAATCTCACCGGCCTTTTCATAGTGGGCTCTGCAGCATCAGGACCACAGGCTCCCCACTTAATGCTTTGGTAAACATGCACAGATTCAGCGGGATGTAACTGCAGAGAGTAAAGTGTAGTGAAATGGTGTGCCTGTTATTGTCTGGTAGCCCCTCTCTGAAGGTGTGAACCATTATCCCCATTTGTACAATTCTTTGCGTCGAGATTACAAAGACAAAACCAGGGCTGCAGCTGGAACAGGATCTGGGACCTTCATAGTACTGAAACAGAGCAGAGATGGATAGACAGACAGAAAACAGCAGCTCCTGGGGAGCTGAGTGGACAGCGGCTGGCTAACCTGCCTTCACCAAACTGACTGACTGACAGCAGAAATTTACAGAACCAAAATAGATTTCATGTCGGCTCCTTGGGAAGAAATCCACAGTGTTTATGTGTATTGATTCACTGATTTTATTTTCCCGCCCACCGTAGCGATCTGCCTGTCAATGAGGGCCTACTACACCCATTAGTTGGTTTGACATTATAGCCGTACTCCTGAAAATATACTCACACAGGTCAATGTTTTTAGCTATTGCAACTCATGCTCTTCTTTGATTTTATTCTCTCAAATCAAATGGTATTTTGAGCATGCTCTAGATTTGTTAAAATCATAGTTAACTCAGCATGCCCTCATTTCGACTGCTAGTACTATGATAAGTTACATACGGTACATATGAACATAATTTATGAATGTATAGTCTAGACTGTAGTTGTTTCAGTCACTGCAGTCAGATCACTGAGGCATAAATGCATGGCAGATATACAACTTGATATTTAATATGGTGTCTAAAGGCGGTTGGGTGTTCATCACTGAATAGGATATAATTTATTGATAGTAAAATGTCCAGAAATACCCTCAAGTCCCCGTAGAGAAGTCCAGAGTTAGACTTCCATTTTGAGATTTTTAGGAACATCTCTGTGCAGCTCTGGCTTCTCCTAAAACCTGCGACATCATGACTCAGCCTTCAGTCCAGTCCAGTGATCTGTCAACCATTTAGATCAGAGCCGCAGGGCTTTAAACCACAGACATGACACACAAGACAGAAAACAGAAAGGGGACCATTGACAGGAGAGTAGAACCTTTCTGTCTCTCTATATCAGTCTGTGTTGTAATCTCTCCTCTCATTGACACATTACTACACAGCAAACATACTGTGTTGACACCACTGATAAAATATGTCAGCAGCATGTCAGTAAAACATGTCAGCCTGGTTGGTGACACACTGCGTGATGTCTGATACTCTCTAATTATCCTCCTCTCATACCTTGTGACTTCCTGTCACCAGCACCGATAAGTAAAATGTTTACAAAGGAAATACAGCGTATCATTCTTTGTATTGTTCTCTCTACATGTGCACCTTTTATATCTTTGCCTCTGCTGTCATCTCAGCAGCATGTTTGACACAGGTTTGGGGGAGGGAAACAATATTCTGTGGAAGCACAGTACAGATCCCTGCAGGGGGATTCGCCTGCTTACACTTTCTTATTATTATGTATGAGATATGATTATATAAAATGAAACAGTACAAAAAGTGGCCTGATGGCAATTAGATTTCACTTTAGATGCTTTATCAGATATCACAGGCCAACCGGTGTTTATATCATACTCATTTCACAGGATTTAAGCATTTCATTTTCTCCAAAAATCTTTCTATTTTCTCTTGGCAGTCATTTTTAGCATAAAACCGTTAAAGAGATAGTTTTTAGGAAACAACATTATTCACTTTGTTGCCAAGAGTTAGATGAGAACATTAATATCATTCACATATTTTTGCGGTAAATATAAAGTAGCCGGTTATCTTAGCTTAGCACAAAGACTGGAAACAGAGGGCAATGGCCTACTTTCACCACTGTGACATCATCCCCTGCTTTATGGTCTATTTGACTCTAAATGGGACCATAATTTACTAAATGAACATCATGCTGTAGTGAAGAAGACTTGAAACTAGCGATTGAGACCATAAACTCATGTTTACAATGTTTACTGAGGTAATAAATCAAGTGAGAAGTAGGCTCATTTTCTTATAGACTTCCATACAATCAGACTTCTTTTTTGCAACCAGAGGAGTCGCCCCCTGCTGGCTGTTAGAAAGAATGCAAGTTTAAGGCGCTCCAGCATTGGTTTCACTGCTCAGACCCGGAGGTGGGCCACTGCTTAGGACGGAATCAGGCTAGCAGTTTCTCACTGTTTCCAGTCTTTGTGCTGAGCTAAACTAACCGGCTGCTGGCTGCAGCTTTCTATTAGCCATACAGATGTGAGAGTGGCATCGATCTTCTCACATATTAATCAGAGTAGACTTTAAGTATCTGATAGTTTTTAAAAGATGCTGCAGGACAAACCAGGTTTAAAGACAAAGATGCAAAGTTTCACTTTGACATTCAGGGTTTATAAAGTCTCTGAGCTGAATGAGAAATAAATGCCGTTAGTGGACAAAACACCTCCTGATTAAATCCTCATGCTACCCGAAGCAAAACAAGCAGAGGCAGAAAGGGTGAGAGTGAATGTCGAGTCACAACTTTAATCTTTCTAGAGCTATTTTCCTTCCGGTTAGTTCCACATCTACAAAAGAAGAAATGCTTTTCTTCCTGTTTGAAGGGAAAATAAAGTAAAAACCGTGGAATGTGATGATGGGGTTCGACCTCGCTCAGCCCGGAAACATAGTCTTTTGATTATTTTGGTGTTTTACACAGACAAGAAAACATTTTCTGTCTGACAGACAGACAGATGGCTCTCCAGACGATTCATTTTCTGTGCCAGACATTTACCAGCAGGGACACAAACACAAACTCATGCAGCACACGCTCACATGCACACACACCTGTCCTAATATCTAATGAGCCCCTAGAAGAATAGGTGTTCATACTGCAATGAATACCAAACAAACTTTCTTTTAGTTTCATAAAGCAGTCGATTAGAGATAATACTGAACCTCTGAGCTACACTGCTGAGAAAGCTGATTTTCCCTGTTATCTCTCTCACATCAAAACTGAATGTTCCCGTCAAAATAATGGAAGCAGCAACGAAAGTGATGTGACAAAAAAATGTGGTGAAAGTGTGATTGAGCTCTGCTGTAGCTTTGTAATGGCCTGCCTGAGGATGTGACATTAACCTGATCACTACATTCTTCTAAAACTCCTTTTCAAACGTGCCTTTATAGACTTTCTTTGCTTTGAATGAAATAATTAAAGCTGCTCATGAATATGTGGGAAGTGAATCAGTGGTGGCTCAAAGACAGTTCAAACATGAGCCGTGTTTGACTATTACGCTCATCAAACAATTTAGTGACCACTTTGATTGTGTAAATGGAAACATTGTGGAGAAGGCGAGTCCCATCAGGATTAATACGCTGAAGCTTGAGAGCAGGCAGGATGGATTTCTGTATATTGGCGTTAATCTTTGCCTCTGATGAGTTGACAGACTCTAATTAATGATAAGTAATTAATCATGAATGAATATGACTGCTGTCAGCTTACATTTGCGGAGGTTAATTGCTGCTGGTGGCCTTTGTTAGCAATTGCTTTAGGGATGCTTCTGTGAAAGGCTGAGCAGAAATGCAAACACAGACAGATTAATTAGACATTTTGGCTTCTTGTCTATAAATTGGCAGGTTGTTGGGGGCTCACACATTTGTAAAACATGCTGGCATTGATAATTAAGAGCAAAGATGAATATTGACCTGAATTTACTGATTTAATTATAGGACAGAGTTTCATCGTGGAGGTGGGCCACCTCGCCTGAAACAAAGACCACTTCCGCTCACACAGCCCGTTCTCATTCCCAGGGCAACATTTTGTCATCGTCGGCGTGTGATGATGATTCACAAGGCACCCTTTAGCCACCGTATAAGACGCACCAGGCTTTCAATTTACTACAATGTAAACCCAACCGCATCAATATTAAACAGAGGGGGTGGTGGATGGGTCCAACAAACACAGGGATCGTCATCCAAGAGACCGCTGTTCGTGTCCTGTGTGTTAAAGTTTCACTTTCACGCTACAATCGGCTGTTCGTTTGTGTCTTGTGTTCTCAACGTTAAGTTTCATTTGCACTGTCCATTTATTTAATTCACAATGTTAAGCACATGTTTACTGTGTACTATAAAGTGACGCCGAGTGGTCTGACAAAGCATGAGCAAGTTGGGATGAGAACGTGTTGACTCACATGATAAAAAAAACGATACGAGAGCTTGTCACTAAAATGAGAATAACTGGTCCACGTTAACATCTTAAAAATACATAAAACCTGACGCCTAGGCCCGGCGGTGAGTCAGCTCTAGGACAAGCAGTCTGCCTGGCTTGCAATATTTCAGTTTAGTTAAATATTTCAAATGTGCAAAAAGTGGTGTGCAAATACACAATTTTTTTGGCAGCTTTTGCATTTCATTGAATTTTCTTTGGGCCACTTGGAGGCAATTAAGTAAATAAAACATTGACACATTACTGTCTTATAAAGTTATTATGGTGATCAAGTTAGAGAACAGTTGCATCCATATACATGATCATCCTAGAGTAACGTTTGTCACACCTGATGAATTTATGTCCAATATTCTCTCTTTTAACTCTGTTTTGGTCTCCACCATCTACTGAAGGAAATGTCAGGCTCCTTGGCTGCTAAATGCTTCATTATGTTCAAGGTGACCTTATTTGTTTAGGTTGCATTGCACTGATATGCCAGATGAATGGATTTTTGCATAATTTGAATTAGATCTTGGAATAGATATGCTGCACATCTCTTCACTTAACCGATATACACCTGACATTTTGAACCAAACAAATCCTCAAGTTTTGGAGCAACTTTCCATAAGTATAAAAACAGTAATAACGTTTTCAGAACCACAAGCAGGTCTGTTTCCTGCACACCTCCACGGGGTTCAGTGAGGGCACGCTGGAGAATACTCTGAGCTGACTGGAGAGCACGTTTCCGAGGTCTGAGGGTCTTCACATTCGGCATCAAACTATGCTTTTTCTATTCTGTCTCAGGAAGGCACCACTGTGAATATCTCAGACTCATTAGTGAATAGAGTGCCTTTTTCCATTCCTTCTACACTGATAGATGTGTGTCTAAAGGGAGTAAAATATGCACGGGTCCAATTTGTTTCCATCAGGTAGATCTGTCGCATCGGAACAAGGACAACTTTAATCAGATCTGTTTAGCAAAGTGAGCCTCGGATAACAAGCTCTGCCTCGGTTTGCCTGATTAAAGCAAACAAACTATTCATTTATAGTATGCGTCTTTTTCGAGGAATGTAATTTGGCAGAAGGCTTCCTTTGGGAGCACAATCCAAATGCAGCGTTTGAGACTCTGACAAGGCGTCTCGCTGCAAACCAGAGGCAGCTTCCAAATGATGCTGACAAGTCCGTGTGAGAAGAGGCAAAACCACAGGTCTCCTGCTTTTAGTGCTGTCAAACACAGTAAATACACTGTGTGCAGACGCCTTCCCCTGCTGCTGACTGTGTCAGGCATCAGGGGAAGATGCCTGGAAAAAACAGTGTAAATACCAATTAAGTTTATATTCTACCAACTCTAGATGTAGTCATGATATCAGTTCCAAATGTTCTTTAGTAAAATGCATACTAGTGTGTATTGTTATGCAGATCAGGGGTCCAGAGACCCCTTACACAGGAGAATATTTCCCAAGGAAAACCCCCAAAAGGCACCACTAGACCACACTGTCAACCATCATACCAAATTTGAAGTTCCTAAGTTATATAGTTTCCGAGTTCTACTCCGGAAATGAAAGTGTGTTTACGCGAACGCACGGATGGACGAAAGGACGAACACCCGGAGCGCCATATACCCCGACTATGTTGTCGCGGGGGTATAATTACTGGATTAAAGTGGCGGGACACAGTTCAGTATGACTCCTGCAATATTCATGGCCTAAGCATTCATTAAAGTTTGACGGATACAAATGAGACATTGAGGCACCTCTCACAATTTGGACCGTATTAAGAGAGAGCGATTAGGAGGAAGAAACTCAAAGTATAGGCATGAATTTGTGAGGCTGCACAGCAGAGCAGGGGGAGAGATAAAAGCTGCTTTTTACTAAACGTAGTCCCACGCAGCTTATTATCTCTAGCTTACCACACATATGACTACAGTGTACCGTATTTGTCTCTAGCTTTCTTTTGTAATTGGCTTATTTGGCCTCAAGAACAAATAATGTCCCTTCTTCCTCAAAGCAATTATATCTTTTACAGTTCAAAGGGAGCCGGGTCAACAAAATGTTCCTGTTGCGAAGGACTCCATGTTGCTGCATTCATACAAAAACAACAATAACAATACTCAATGTATCAGACATAACCAATGTTTACCAGACACAGCAACCAGATAACAACAGGACTGAGGACTCTCACCTTTAATCACCGACTCCACCACTTCAGGAGGAAGTGGAGGAGGATGAAGAGGAGGGACATCTTACCATCGGGTTCAGGCCACATATGTAACTTTGGTAGTGGAGAAAGCTATCATTGATGTTGGGGACATTGCTAAAAAACAAAATACACACCTCTAAGCCGTGGTACGCCAGCTGCTTTTATAACATCAAAGAGCCCCAAACTGATCAAACTTTATTACATGTCATTTTGGACACACCTCAAAGTGCAGGATGATCGGTGCTGCATTTTTAGATGGAAAAAGGAAAACAATGGCACAATATCAAGCTAGAGAAGAGCAGGACACACCAACCAGAATTCATACAATTTTCCATGAATTACATTGGGTGATGATAACACAAACATGATACTATTTAATTTAAAAAGGTACCAAACGTTAAAAACAGCTTTTGTTTGGATTAAAGTTTTTTTTAAGACAGGAACTACATGTCAAATCCGACGATCTAAAAAACACAAAATAAGATCTAAAGATATCTGAGCCCTGTTCTTTAAATGTGGCTGAACTAATTCAGTCCAACGTGCTAAAATAATGAATTTCAGCTAATTTGCTTCGTTGAAAGCATTTTGGGGATTGATTTGAGAATCCTGGATGAAGTTATCTTGAATAACAGTGAACTCTTATTTTGAAATAAAAGCTAAATGAGTAGAGAGTTGAAACCATAAACTGTATATAAACATGGCTGATGCGTCTCCACTTCCTCCCACTGTACAGAATTGAAGCCAAAATATCCCGGATACAGGAGCTGCCATCTTGAGATTTTGACGTCATTTGGAGCCAGAGTCTGCGCAGTAGTGATCAGACGGTGGAGCCGTGGTATCAAGGTCACCAACCCGAACCAATCACAAGCCGAGCACGGCCGCTGCTTGTTAGCGAGAGAGACTCACAGCTGCCAATCATGACGTCTTGTCCCCTTTTTATAGCATCAAATAACTAATTAAAACCAAACTTAACGAACAGTTTTCAGCAAAGTGAATTCTGCAGTTAATCATTTAAAAAATAAAGTTTTAGTGTTCAAATGCCAAACTCAACTTAACTAGATCCTGATTGTAAAAGGTCATTGGAGCCAAATGGGATTTATGTCCTTTTGCTCAAAGTAAATTTAATTTGATTATTTTTTAGCTTATAAACTCTTATTTAGTTTTACATTTGATCATACTATTACACAACGATTTTACAGTAACCTTCATGTTCACATCTAAAATCATAATTAGATCAACAGTTTCATTATAAATCAAAGGAGTCATTTCTATCTGAAATGCTAAATGTCAATAAGCCTGCACTTTGGCAGGTTTTGGTTTAAGGACGAGTTGCTCTGACAACCGTTCCAGATGAATTTTAAACCATCTTTGAAAAACCAAAAAATCAGAAATAGGTATAGTACTACTGGCCTTATCTAACATGTATTCATAGAAACAGAGATACTCAAGTTTGCAGTATAAGTGAGGAAAGCAGGAAGGGCTAGGGGAAACGTTATTTCTGTCAGAATATTGTAGCTCGGTTGTGGATACAGGCTTCAGAGAGAGACTGAGACACTAAAGGAAAGACAGAGATAGAGAGCACCTCCGGCAGAGAGGTGGGAAATAGCTGAATGTTATCAAAAGCTTGTCATATTTGCACAGATTCTTTCTCTTGGCGTGAAGTTTTCAGCGTGTCACGGTGGTTGGCGATACAGAGAGAACAGAAGAAACACATCCAGACTGTGAAATGTGGTTTTATATCAAGCAACGGTACCGCCTGTGGTTGGAGCATTGTTTGCAACGTCCCTGCTGGAAACTCATGTCAATCTCATCTAAACATGCTTGTCAACAGGATGATATCGACTGATGACGAATGCATCAACAAATTAAATATTTAGTGTTTCCACTAGGGCTGCCAAAGTTGACACGATAATAACGCAAATTCATTTTAAGGCCTTTAACGCATTAACACAATCTTTCGGAAGTTGTAACGGGCTCAGTTTTAAAGCTAGATTGAAGCTACTGGTATCATATGAAACTACAAAAACTAAAGAATCCATTAGTACCAACAATGTAATACTAATTTGTAGAGAAAAAGGCTAAATAACGCTCCAAAATTATGCTAAATTTTGGCGAGGAAAAACTGGAATGGCCATTTTCAAAGGGATCCCTTGACCTCTGACCGCAAGATATGTGAATGAAAATGGGTTCTCTGGGTACCCACGAGTCTCCCCTTTACAGACATGCCCACTTTATGATAATCACATGCAGTTTGGGGCAAGCCATAGTCAAATCAGCACACTGACACACTGACAGCTGTTGTTGCCTGTTGGGCTGCAGTTTGCCATGTTATGATTTGAGCATATTGTTCATGCTAAATGCAGTACCTGTGAGGGTTTCTGGACAATATTTGTCATTTTTTTTGTGTTGTTAATTGATTTCCAATAATAAATATATACACACATTTGTAAAGCAAGCACATAACACTCCCATGTTGATAAGATTATTGACAAATCTCCCTTTAAGGTACAATTTGAGCAGATAAAAAATGTGCGATTAATTTGAGATTAATCACGTAAAGTATTTTAATCGATTGCCAGCCGTAGTTTCTGTTCTTCTATTTTACCAATATGTTTACGACAATATTTCAGCTACATTTTATTAATGGAAATACTGTAGAGACAAATATTGGGTAGAAATCAAGGGAATTAAAATATAAGTTTTGTTGAAGGAGGGCTGGCACCAAGACCCTAAAATGTGTCCGTGCTAATCAAACCTACAGAACGCTCAGAGGTTAGAGTTTGGTGATGAAGTGTATAAAAAGTTTAACTCTTCGTAAAAGAAAAGAATCACAAAATCACCAGATTTGAAGGCAAAAACTCACATCCATCCACCTCCCTGAACACAATGCTTTATCTGTGTCAGAATATATCCTCCTTCCTTGGTGGGACAACTTATTTCTCTCTCTATGTGCACATGGTTCATATCTTTACATTTTAAGACACCGCGCTCATTTCCCCAAACTTCAGTCGAGCAGGAGTGACTGATGTAAGCCTGTATTTGGGTCAGTGGGAGGAAGTGCTGGATCTGATCTGATCTGTGTCTGTTTATCTGCTCCGCTGTGTAGCGTATGTGTGTGCGTGTGTGTTGTGTGCACCCAGGAGAAGCTCCAGTCCTTTCACATCTCCAGTTCCTGAACTGGAGCAGAGCAACTGGGAAGCATCATACAGTGCGTTGTGGGCCGCCCATCACTCAGAGAAAACCCCGGGGCTCTGTCCCAAATACTGAAAAGACATTTCACCCCTTAAACTTACAGTAGCGATCAGGTGAGTATTGACATCCGTTTCTTGGTTGGATAATATGTCATCTAATATATTATCAATCTGGTTTAGTTGGTTAATGCATTGGCTCTATTCCTAATGGGTTTTTAATTAAAACATCTCTCCTGGTTGGTTGCTTGTTTCCTTCAGTTTCTAATCATAGTTTTCTCTAAGGTCCATTACATGAATGAACAATCTTTACCTCCAAATCCTTAAAGGTTCTAAATTCGATATCCAGAGCATTAATATAGCAGCAAACAACTATGAACTAAATTTTCATGGCTTCCTCTCTGATGCATGTTAATGATCTGGCACCTGGTCGCTACGTTTTTATAGAGGTTGACGCCCAGAAATGTGACAAATACAGCAAAATAAGACAATACAGACAGAGGGCTGCAGGGTCTCTGCAGATACAGACACCATCTCACACTTCTAGTGGGTCATAAGTGATGATTGAGAGGGATTACTTTTGTATCAGTGCATACATAGATTTTTAGGAAAATCCTATTCATTCTGCCTTTAAGCTGAACTGAGCGTATTGAATCTTATCTTTTTGCATAAAACTCACTCAAGCTTTTGTCAGCGGTGATATACTGAACGTTACATCCTTGTTAAAAGCTTACTGAGAGATTGTGAAAGCCACAGAAAAACCAAGGCAAAAGTGAGCTTGGCTCAGATACCCCCGCTCACTGCTTGACCCCCTCCTAAAGTAGGGCCAAAGGTTTTGCCCTTTTGGAACAAATAGAACAAGTTCTACTCCGGAAACTAAATTGAAGTCGAAAAAAGATCACAGTTTTTGGCCAAAATTTCAAAACTTTTGGGCACCCTCGACTTCTAACCCCCAAAAGCCACAACTAGACCACACTGTCAACCATCAGAAGTTCCTAACTTAAATAGTTTCCAAGTTCAGCTCCGGAAACGAAAGTGTGACAAGTGAACGGACGGAAAGATGGACAGACAGAAGGACGGACATCATGATGCGACAATTCTCTGTTACAGATTATAACAATTATACTTTTCTATTCACCTCTTAATTACAATCCAAGACCTGATTTAAGACAGTCAGTTGAACTGAACTGAACAAAATGATTTGAATCAGTAAAGTGTTTCATAATTTCCACTTTCATCCCCCTGGGTCTAGATGTAAAAGATAAAAAAAGTGACTTCCAAATACAGTTTATTGTTTTATTAAAGTTTAGTTCTTAGTTGTGAATCTACACAGAGCTTTATGCGTCTGGCCCATGAGGAAAGAAGTGATTAATTGTTTGTTTTTGTTTGTATTACATATTCTCCTGCCTGTCTTACTGTATAATAGGTATAATGGGATGTCATAAAGTCATTGTACAGTTAAAGCCTAAACAAAGAGCTTGGTGTAATTAACTGGCCTGACAGCGCTTTGTTTGTTTTCTCCTGCTAATAACAAAGTGGTTTTGACTACTGTGTGGTATGTTAGAAGTTGTTTCATTCTTTTATTTTTGCTGATCTGTTGGGTCTCTCCTCTTTGTCCCTTCTGTCTGTATGTTCTCTTTGTGAATGCAATCATGGCTTTGCACTTTGTAGATAAGTTATGCAGGAAAACTGTAAAAACAGAGCTCTGAACCAATGAGCGTCTGGGCTGTTGTTCTGATTTGGTGCTTTAAACATCCTCGGCTCCTTATCCCCGTCTGTCATAGATCCCCTGGACATAATTTCAAATGATGTCTGACAAGCAACCAGCAAGCAAAGCAGCTAAATAAGATGGGATATAAATAAATCCCACACATCTGCCTCAATCAGTCACTTCCTGTCTGCGAGAGACAGGCACTAATGGACAGAGTTAATGCAGCCAGTTATCCTTGATGCGTCTGTGTAGGAGTCAGTGATGCCCCGTCCTCTGCTTACTGTCTGCTCGGCTCTTCCTGTCAGACTCTCGAGCCTCCAGACAACCTGGAACACACTGTCCTGGGCCGCCATTGGCTGCCACGGACCGACACAGTCTGACCTTACTGCTAATAATAACAGAAAGGTCATCACCCTTCTAAACTCTGCTGACTGTTGGTGAAGGAGAAGTGATGTTGAGTGATATGATGATGAGACAGAAGCATACAAAAAGGTAAAAATAACAGCGCAGACTGACACAGTAATTGTGAGTGTTTCTGCTGTGTATAGGTGATTATAAACACAAGTTGTGTGTTTGTTGTGCTCCATTTCCATCCAATTTCTGCATGAATGCCAAAAGATAAGGTTGAACGATATGTTCAAATTTCCCAACCGGCCATCGTCAGCCAAACAACCGACGATTTCTGATTTATTCGTGCAGGTATGTCACCTGTTGAGATTGGCTGTTCTAGCGGCGGAGGAGCTTCGTAAAACACACTTCATTCAACCTCGACAGAAACTAAATACAACTCAACAAAACCATCTGGGTTAGTCTCTCCAACAATCACCAACTCTGGTTTGTTTGAAATTAACCCTCATTTCACAGAGTTCGATATGAAAATATGCCAACTCTGCATGTTGTTTCCCCCCGCTGTATCTCTCTCTGCCCACTGAGCAGCGGCTGAGGGGCTTTTTTTCTTCAGACGCAGACCATTAACTTAGCAAAATAAAAAATGACAAACATCACCCAAGCAATTGCCCCCCAATAAAACGGCAATGTACTCAGCCAATCACCAATAGTCGATATATTCATCCAATCGCCCAACCCTACCAAGAGATGTAACAATCAAACAAAAAGAGAAGTGTGATGCAAGCACTTGAAGATGGGAGATTTGATTGATTCAATTCAGTAATGAACGAAACAATAATCGTCCTTTCGTGTAGACAAGAGAGGAGATGTGTGTGCCTCAGTTCAAGGAACAGTTTGAATAAACTCTTATTATGATGTTTAAAACCTCAAACCACTTTTGCTTTTTAGTGAACGCATACAAGAATTCTGTATTAGTGATTTCGTTCAATAATAACATTCAGTACCCATGTCAGATATGCTGAAGAAAAACATGGCTTTATGAATGTATTCTGGTAATGGAAAATGGGCACGGACAAGTGCCACCTCTTTTACACACAGGATCAAGGTTCATTTTTGGAGACAAACGGGGTGTAAAAGGTTCATATCCAAAAAACGTTTACAAGAGCTGATTCAAAAACTTAAACTGAAGGCAGATTCCAGACAAAAGATCCTGTACTCAAAGCTCAAACTAAGTTCAAATCCCGATGATACCATACCAGATGCATACTATAACACCACATAATATCTGTCAAAATAAACCAGACATGCATTATTTAAGCCGAGCGGGCACTTAGACTGCTGAATGGCCCTCTAGTGTGACATTAGGTCAGAAATAAAGCATAGAAGTGTCTCATCAGGCATATTCTGGTTAAATAAAGCTTTCACAAAGGGCACTCTGGTGCACCACTGTGTGAACATAATTCATGGGAATTAAGGTTGATATAGATGCATTTGAAAGTACAATTTATTGTGTTCTCTGTAAGGGCTTTCCACACTGTGATTAACCCCAGGCTGAGGGAGCTTTTAGCTCGGGGCTAAGAAAGCTTTCACACTGGCACAATCGTGGAACATAAAGTGGGCTAACTCAACTTTAGCCCAGGGCTTGCTGGCCCCTATGGAGCAGGGTTAGCACTGATTTTACGGGGTTATACCCTGAAAATCAAGTAAACACAGGACTAAAAGTTGAAAGCCTGAAACAGGGCTTTGGTTAATAATATGTGTGTGAAAAGGGGCTAAGTTTCCCCAGGCCTATTCTTCCATTAAATAATACGTTACTCGTTATGAAGACACAAAACTACCCATTGAGAATCACCCAGTGTCAACTCCCCGGCTTGTTAACCCAACACTTGCTCTTGAACTGAGAGGTGCAGTCGGACAACATATCTATTAGGGTTGTGTATTGGCAAGAATCTGGCGATACGATACGCATCATGATACAGGGGTTACAATTCAATATATTGCGATATATTGCAATTTCTTTTAATCCAATTTTTAGGAAAACTGTCAAAGAACACACCACCACATGTATAAAATTTGAGTAAAACAAGTTAGTTAATCTTTGCATTTAAACTATTAATTAAAAACCGATAGTGATTTTGAGAATTACTAGAGTATAACAAAACATAACATCAAGATACTTAACATTTTGTATATTTTCTTTCACCCCTAATATCAATAACTCTAACGTGTTGTTATAGCGGTCCAAGACAAATGTGTACATCAAAGTTTGGTTGCTGCGTCCCCTTAATGGAGGAAGACGCTGAAAAGAATTCACTAGTTGTTCATGTTTTGATGTTTCAGAAGTCAGAAAAGATTGACTTGGGTAAAACCTTAATAAAAGTTACTTTAAGTCAATGAATTCTCCTTTATTTATCAGTTATGATGCTGTTTTAAGTCCATAGCTGCTGGCAGATTCATCAAAAACCTCACAGATATCGCTGATTAGTTGGATTACTGTTTTATAATCAACTCTCATTTGGCACCTTCAGAATTCTCATAAAATACAACAGAAAGTTTAATCCATCATAAATCTTGAATGTAATTATTAACATCAAATAAGCCTGGTTATCCTAAGAAAATGTATAATACATCCACATTTGAAGCTAATAAGCGCATTAAACTAGAATGAAATATTTCCAAAAACAGCCAAATTGAATTTCTGAAGTCACGTTCAAGGTAGTAGAGATAAAGTAACATCCCACACCTCAATAGGCATTAACACATGATGTACAAATTGTGATTATAATGATTGAGTCTGTGAACAAATGTGTGATTTGGAGACAAAATTGCATTTACACGTGTTCATTAAATTAGCCAGATGTGTCTCTGACCACCCCTGGACATGATGGATAATCACATCATCAGACGTGATTTTATGCCTGAATTTAAGACGGTAAGAGGTTCGTGTGATTATAATCTAATCACCCAGGATGGATATTAACAGCAGGTGAAGTCACGGCTCATTGCCCGTCTCAGGCGCTGCCGGAGGAATCCGTGTAATAATATGGTGGGAAAGTCTGTCCACCCTTAACCTCCCTGACAACTGCTATCTTAGCACCCTCTGCTTCTCTGAGCGTCACACTCCCACCGAGCGATCAGCTGTCAACACTCCCGCCAGTGACGGCTTTGTAATAAGTGTGAGGACTCTTAAAAGTAATCTCGCTTCCCCGACGCCTTCAAGAGCCAACAAATAGCACGACCACCGTCGGAAGCATGAGATAGTTTCCCTATCAGACGGCACTGACCGGAGCCCCTCTGCTCTCTCCTGCAACCAAGACGATAAGGCTGCTTTACTAATCACACAAACACACGGAGCTGCGAGGAGGAATCATTTAACCCCATGTCATTTCAACATTGTGTCTGTAAAGTACAGATGCTTGGATTGCAATTCTACTAAAAAAAAATACTACACTTGTAAATTGTTAAATTTCATCTCAACAGCAGTCATCTCAGACTGTGAATTCTTTTTGTCATTTTTGACATATACAGCATAATGTCATTTTAGTTTTCTTATTTTTCTACAGTTTTTAATCTCCACAGCAGCAGGTGGTAATGGATTTGTATTGTTCAATAAATAAGCAAAGATAATGACAGTTTGCTTCCCATAAAAAGCAGCTTGTTGTCAAAAGATAAGACATGTGAAAGACAATAATTGCTATTCGCGACTGTATTTGCAAAATATCTTTGATAGGAGAAGAAAGGAGTGCTGTAAATGATTTCACTTTAGAGTGAATTGGAGCTACCCATAGACTGTTGGTGTCTTCAAATGAAACTCGTGAGCTTGTGTTTACAACATCGGAAGTCGTGTAAATGATATGCTTGGCGTTCAAGTGGTTAAGTCGTGAGAACGCCGCTGCTAAGCAACGGCAATATTAACGTTACTGACGCCATCTAGAAGCCACAGAGGCTTTGGCAAGCTAGCAAGTGGGTAACATATTGCAGGAAATGCAAAGGCATAATGACAGAGGAAAAAGATGAGGCCGTTGGGAATATCAACATTTTCCTCAGACATATGATAAAATTACAAAGAAAAACAATGTACGACAAAAATTACAATATATTCACTTATACCGAAAAATTTACTTCCATGGCCTCCAAGGTTAAAGTTCTAGGACGAAAACACGGTCAACTCCCAGACCGGACAACGCCGTGGTAGTGACCTGTCAATCACAAGGTAGCCACGCCCTAAAGCATCCCCTGCTTTATGGTTTATTTGACTCTAAATGGGACCATAATTTACTGGATGAACATCATGCTGTATTGAAGAAGACTTGAAACTAGAGATTGAGACCATAAACTCATGTTTACATGTTTACTGAGGTAATAAATCAAGTGAGAAGTAGGCTCATTTTCTCATAGACTTCTATACAATCAGACTTCTTTTTGTAACCAGAGGAGTCGCCCCCTGCTGGCTGTTAGAAAGAATGAGAGTTTAAGGCAATTCCACATTGGCTTCACTTTTCAGACCCGGAGGTTCACTGGAGCTACCAGAAGCATTTTCTGTGCTTTTCCCCACATTAACTAATGCTGACTTAATCATGAGACCCTTTAACCAGTAATAGAAAAAGCCAATTCACATAAGCTCTCAAAGGACCTCGCAGGTGTTTCTCCATTATAAGGAAATAATGAAGAGGCCACTTTTGATCCTGCTGCATTAGTTTGAATTAAAGCTTATTTGAAGTGTTTTACTGCTTTACTGGTTTCTATGCTCTGTTTCATGTTTTTCTAAATGTTTCTTTGCTCTCTCTTTCTGTATTTCTTTCTTTCCTTTTTTTGGTGATGACATCCAAATGGACTGGAAAGTGCTGTCATTGAGTGCAGCTTTTCCCCAAACTCACAGATCATTCCCAAAGAAAAGTATTTTAAAAGGATGCCGGGGCCTCTAGTGAGACATTTTCCAATTCACAGCTCCCACTGACGAGAAGAAAAATAAATGGAAAGACAAGCAGAGCGTCTTCTCAGTGACCCTAGGGTGCCAACATGTGTATATGAATGTGTGTGTGTTTGCAACCTGTGTGTACAGTTTTGCACTCATCTCAGGACATGTTGGAGTGGTGTCGTTGGTGCACTTAACGTTCCTCCCGGACAGTAGCCCGTGCCGCACTCAGCGGGGTGTCAGGACTTCACACATTTGTAAAGCAGGAGGTACAGAAGGTGACGGTGAGGCAGAAGAGCTAATGCTGATGTGCTGCTACAGGAAGAAGAGCTTCAGGACATCAGCCGCTCTCAACAGACACTATACAGGCTGGTTTGCCACATCTGGCCACATGAAATACACTTTAATTAGAAGCAAAAGGTCAGGTTAGCACATTTTAGCCCATCAGCAACGCCCCAGGTGACCGCTGGCCATGATATTACGAGAGTGCCAAGTTGCCCAGAGGTGTCCACCCGGACCAGTGTTCCCTCAGGCTCTCAGCGGTATGGCATAGTTGAAATTCAAGGCCAGTCCTCTGGCCAGCTGAACATGGGTAAACTTGCATCTGATGGAGCTTTGTTGTTAAGCACATGAAGAGTGACAGAGATCTTTAAATGCCACTCTCTGGCAACGTGTGCACTATTAGGGGTGTAACACAAAGCTACTGCTATCTCTAATGTGTTCATTTCACAAAAATATCTGTATTTGGATTTATACCAGAAAGGGCTTACAGTAGAAGTTGTTAGAAACAGTCATAATTGCGCACTTTTCTGTACAACACAATACACAAAATAACATATTTTATACCATGTACCTGAAGTAAAGTTCACCTCCACTCAAAAATGTGCTTTGCTTATTGTTACTTCACTTGGATGTTTGACCTTTACTGTGCAGACAACAACTGCTACAGCCAGTATGTTCTCCTTTGAAATTTCCATTCTGGTGAGTTTTTGGTTTGGCCGGTGTGATCCCATCCTCTGCCCATTTCAACACCCCGTTGCCACGATATGAAACAAACTGGCACGTAAACACAGCCTTCTGCAGCCATGAAAGCAAGCAGAAGAACTGGATCAACAGAGATATCGTTAAGTCACAAGCAACCAAGCATATAAAGTAATTAAAAATAGCTCCACCTTTACCAGCTTTACACATTAATGCATTTTTACTTTTGGTACTTTAAGTATACTTTGATGCTAATACTTTTGTACATTCATTTGAATAATACACTGGTACTGCTACTTTTACATAAGTAAAAGATCTGAGTACTTCTTTCACCACTAATAGGTCTGGACATGATTTGGTGACATCACAACTATTTTTTTCAAAGTTTTTCAATTTAGTTTTTTTGTATTTGAACTCTACCTCCAAAATGGTCCGGTGGAAATTAATAATGTAAATAGATCAGAAGGTTTTTGGGTCATATTGCATGATTTTTTTTAAAGGGGACATTTAAAAAAATGCTCATTTCCAGGTTCATACTTGTATTTTGGGTATCTACTAGAACATGTTTACATGCTTTAATGTTAAAAAAAGCACGTTATTTTTCTCATACTGTCTAAATATACCTGTATTCACCCTCTGTCTGAAATGCTCCGTTTTAGCGTCTGTCTCTTTAAGCCCTCCTCCAGAAAAAGCCCAGTCTGCTCTGATTGTCTTGCGAGAAAAATATGGTGCACCTTTGCAAAGGTAGTTCTCAAGATGTGGGCGATATATTTTAATGAGCCTGCATGTGACACAGGAAGGTGAGCCAAATCTGAATGGCTTGTTGAATCACCTGTTTTCTGATAATAAAAAAAAACGGACTGGGTTGTGTTATTACACAGTTTGTGGGTTGGTAGGCACTCCAGATACCAAAATGTATGAGCACAAGCACTGAAAAAGTGATTTTTTTTATGGTATGTCCCCTTTAAAAACAGGAGGTTGTGTTTATAATGGGAAGAAATCTGGATGAAAATAAATTTGGTTTGAAGTGTCTATTAAAAAAAAGAGAAAACTACTGACTCTTTTGGTCATTCATAAGCACTTTTTGGACTAACTTCTGTTTGTATATAGTATGTTCAGAGCACATTATCTGTTCATATCCAAATGATGCATTTGTATTTGTTTCCCTAGTGTGTACCGACCTCTGGCAGACACTAGATTAGTCTACACACTACACCCACAGCCCACAGAAATCCATTAAAACTGATCGGTCTTTCTCTACCCACTATTCTCACTAGCTCTGCCATTCGTGCCTCCGCACAGTAAGACGGTCAGGCCACCTCCCACACTGACAGATGAAGAAATGCATGAAGCTATATTGCATCCCAGCCTGCCCCGACATGGCACTGAGCCGTGCCATCCGAAAGCAAGCCAGGAGCTGCAGGAAAGGATGTGGGGCACAAAATCAATTTCCTTTGTCGCCTCACCAGGACCGGCTGCTCCCCTGGACCAAATCAAATGCAATCCTGCCATGACTCCTCAATTAAAATAAACTCTTAAAAAAGTATATTACCCTCTGTGACTTCTCTCTATCATTTTCAAAAGGAGATTAGCCTCGGAAATGACTTCTTGACAATAATAGAAATGTTATTAAAAACGAGAAGAGAGACGATTCAGGACATTTTGGTCTTTCCTCTGCTGCCAGTGGGCGAGCTTCTTGTCAGTGACAGGCAGACTGTGAAAGTTGAAAAGATGTTTCAAATGAATTTTGTGTGCGTGGTTACAGACTTGATCTCATTAAGTAATAATAGCAGGTTGTCTGGTGACATCCAGGTGGATTTTAAAACATGTCTGCAGCTAAACAGCCGTAGCATAATTAAATAGCTACAGGCAAAGTATAAATAATAAAACACTTTAATAAACAAAATGTATGAGTGGAAAATGAGATCAAATTATTCTTTGTTAACCGTCTCCTTCTGAGATGCAAAACACATATTTTCAAGGGGGAAGCAAGTACGTGCTGTTCCTCCGGGAATGACAGCAGAGATGGGAAATGGAGTTGAGTGAGGAGAGGGGAGAAGGTGTAAATGAAAACTTGTCAGTCACGTAATCTCCTGAAGCTATAGATGACGCCCGACCTCTGACCTCTCTTCAGAGACTCAAACATGCGGCTGAGCTCCTCGGGATGATGAGAGAGGGAAGAAGATGACAGCTCTCAGATGCGTTTCGCTGTCACAAAACTCCTCGACTTACTGAGAGCAACGAGGAAAGTGGACGGAAATGAGAGGGGACGGGAGAGGTTGATGACCTGTGAAGAATAAAGGAAGAAAACAAAGCGAAAGCGAGGAACATTTTGAGGAGGTGAGAGAAGGACAGAGAAGGCAATCAAGAAAAGTGTCATTATATAACAAGAAGGATGTGCTGGTTTCTTATTCATAGATTCATGGTGCTGCTTCATGTGAGGGGCTCATGACTGAGAAATGATCATCAATCCAATAATGGAGGACAGGGACTGTTGCAACATTTAAAAAGCATATACGCTTTGTATAAATATTTCAGTGATAAGTATGGCACAGACGGTGACGATGTCAAACATGCAATAACGTTGACGAAAAAAAAACAAGAATAAAATGTAGTTTAAAAAACAAAAAGCGGCGGCAGCGCTCTGTCTGTTGTCTTTGCCACGTCTCAGACCTCAGCACTGACAGTTGTGTCACTATAATGCACAAAGTTGGCAGTTTGTTGGTCGGGTTTGAGTGGTTGGTTCATGCATATTTTTGCACGTTGGCAATGCAGATTGGCTCTCATAACCGACCGGAGGGTGCGACTGAACCGCGCATCACTAATGAGCTCAGTCAGGAGGACTCTGAGTAACTGCAAAGCTGCATTCTTAATCATTCAACCTGTGCTTTTCATCAGATTATGATAAGATTAATAAAATAATAATAATAATAATAATAATAATAATAATAATAATAATAATAATAAATAAATAAAATTAATAGAATAAATAAAATAAATGTAATAAAATCTTATGTGAAATAAGATGGACTAAAATTATTGGTTTGGATAGACTAGATTGACTAAAATGTTCAATATAATCTGATGACTAAAAAAGGACATTTGACAATGGATTTAGGCAAAGACAGAAAAAAATAGCAGACAAAATTAAGTGAGAAAACATTTTGACTAAAATCAAATTACTTTTCAGTGACTGAAACAGTTTGAGTTGTTGTCGACTAAAGCTAGACTAAAACTATGAAGGTTAAAAATGACTAAAATGTGACTAAAACTAATTAGCATTTTCGTTTTGAGACTTAAGGTCACACCAAGTCCGTATTTTTCACGTTTTTTTTAATCCGTCATCCGATAAAAAACTTTACGCACAGAAACCTTGCACACTGAGTCCGATGCGTTTTATTATTCTATTTGTTGCAAAAATTCGCAACACAAGATAGAACTCAATTAATTACATGGGTGCAATGGAAAGAGCTCGTCCCAAATGGGGCTAATGAATGAATGACATTAGCAAGAAGCCATCGTTTAGCTGCCTAGAGCACAATCACTACTGTCTCATCTTTTGTACATTCTTTGTTTTGTGATTATCCCCGATTACAAGCTGTTCTGCCAAAAAATATCGTTAAATTCAACACCTCTGTATTCTTTTACTTATTTATAGTAAAGTGATTTGTGCTGGGAGACGAAGTGATTGCGGTGAATGTGCTCAGGATTTATAATCAATCTCAGAAAATTGATTTTAATTAGGTATTTACTGTATGCTTGGTATTAGAAGTTTCCTCGTCAGCAGTCCTTACAGCATTTCACGCTCTTCGTGCTGCTGTCGGGAATGATTTTGTGCATTTGTGCTGTTATAAAGATGTGTGGGCCTCCGAGGCACAGTGTGAATGAGTAATCCTCTTCTTGACCTTACACTCTCCCCACTGTTTGAACAGCCCCACCTCACAGCCTCTGGTAAATGTTGGCATTAGCATTTTGGCATTTCCACTGTTTGTACTTTTTTTTTGCATGTGTGTTTCGTGTTGAGCTTCAGCTGGAGTGTGCAGCCGGCGCTCTGTATTACTGTGGTGTTGCCAGTGAGACATTTTTCACAGTTTTATTCGAGGAAAAAAACCTCTGCCTGTCATGAATTCGGACGGACTGTGTCTTGAACAGGAGGGCAGAAATCTTAGAAGATATTCTCAACATGCTGTCTGCCCTTTTCACAGGGTCAAAAGCTCACTTTTCACTGATCTCATTACAGACAGTGGCATTTCATTAGCCAGGATCTATCATAAAGCACCATTATCTCTCCATCTGATGGAGTCTGCTCTTCACAGCCTCCCAGGCCTGCTATAAATGATAGCTAATCTAATCCTGGAGCTCAGTGAGTCCCGAGTGAGGAGAGGAGAGAAAAAAAAGCGGGGATAGAGGAAAAGTGAAGCCAAACTATAGGGCTAAAACATTACGAAGCATGAGAAAGTAGAGTTGGACTTATTCCTTATATCCTCCTGTTTGGCTGTTACCATGGGAGCCTGCAGGAATCAAACATTGGATAAATTTGCAAGCTTCAAACATTCAATATTTCTTAGCTTCTATTTCGATGTTTTGTAGCTTTAAAGGGAAAATTTGCCACCTTTTATGTGGATGTCCAATCAGTGTTGATGGTAAATGTAGTCGATCGAAGCAATTAATTCCTCAGTGCGTGTTATATTGATGGAGAAAGCTGAGTTCACAGCTGTTGTTCTTTCTGCATCCAGCACCGTCATTTGGCGTAATAGTTCAGGCTGTTCTCATACACCATTCATATCTATACCTATGAAAAGAGATGCATTGTAATTCATATGTATCCCACAAAATCGATTTGTTTATAATCCACCAATTTTTATATTTTACAGTGTTTGGGCTGACTCTGATATTCAGCCATATTTATTCGAGCCAGAGTATAAAGCCAAAGAAATGCAGCAGAAAGAGGTCGAGGCTGTAGTAGCCATGCAAGAGGATATGGCAGGTGGGGCAGGGATGGAAATTAACTTTTTGTAAACCTGCCACTGCCTGACACTCAATAGATTACTATTGTTTAATATTTTTGGCTGGTGAGTGAAGCAAATCCAGCAGCCACTTTACCAGCATTTGTTTGTTGGCTGGTGCTAATTTCCAACCCTGACCCTGGGCGTCAGAAACTTGCATGCAATGCATCCTGGTTCATGTAGGCAGTGCCAGCATGGCTCCGCAAGCAGGAGAAGAACTCCGTAACCGTAGCACGCACAGAAGAATTCATTGCGTCAATCAACTACATTTACACTGATTGGACATCCATCAAAAAAAGTTGGTGAATTTTCCCTTTAAGGTCAATTCTACATAGTCAATCCAATGTTTTCCTTAATTGTGCTGGTTCATTCCCACGCTCACAGACCTGAACTAAAAAGGTTTTCAATTCATTCAGCCACAGTTACGTCTTCTGCCGCCTTAGCAGCCCTCTCCAGGGAGCTCTCCATGACGGCAATGTAGGCGGCTTGACCTTTCGACCCCTCTATGTGTGGGAGGCATGTTAACAGTCGAGCTACCAGCGGTAATTAACTCAATTACAGTGAACTGTGCCATGGCATTATGTTATAGGCTTTAATTAACAGCGGAAAAGTGACCCGGCCCTCCTAATTTATGAGTCCTTGAAATAATAGGAGGCTCGATGTATTGATATCACAGCTGTATGTTTTCAGCCCGCCGGCGCCATTGCAAGCTTTCTGCTTGTGACTCACAGTTCGAAAAGATGAGAAAAGAAAAACAGACACGCTTGAATTCATCTGCTTTTCGGCGAAGACTTATTTTTGGGGCGATTTGTGTGTGAAATCCTGTCAAAGACGGCGTTGCTCGGTTGTCGTATACGCTGTCACAGACGGGCTGAAGTGGCTCTCAGCTACCGGCTGTCAGCCGAGTGACAGCCGATCTATGAAAGCCTTTGAAGTGTAAAGCACCAGAGCTCTGTTATGTTCAATTACGTTTAAATGTTTCTGTTGATATGGACACTGCCGAGTGTCACCAATTCAATATTGACTAAATTGGAGGAGATAAAAGCCTTGAAGATTCACAGAGCGATAACTGATTAATCACGAGGGCCTTATGGAAAACTATATGAACAGAAAACTATCAGAGAATCATAAAGCCAAAGAGATTAAAAAGCAGAGTTAGCGTGATCTGTCCTTTGACTTAAAGCTGGATATCAGTGTTGCCTTCTGCTGCATCATAAAAAGTAAAGATTACAGTAGTACAGTTCATTTGTGTGAGAATGGTGTAAGCAGAATGATCAATAGATTTAATATCATATGTAGTCTTGGTTAAGAAAATATGTGAAAAAATAAGCTAAAGATATGTATGAAGTACAGTCTTTATTTCTTCACATGAAGTATTTCTTATATATATGGTCAACATATCCTCGACAACAAAATCATCTGAAATAATGTCAACAAAATTACAAATTTACATTTACATTACTATTTTATATTTACTTATGTTTATATTTATTTTAACTGCACTATTTTATGCCATATATTATCATTTTGCTTTTACATTTACTTGTGTGATTTCCCCCTTTGTTTATACATATTTTATGAGCTTTGTTGAAGGAACCTAAGACCAAAGATTTTCATTGCCAATGACTGCTTTGCTGGAATTGACAAATGACAAATAAAGAAACTTGAGCTTGCCTTGAAAACGTATTTTGTAATTTTTCACGCTTTTTCCTACGAATGTTCAGCAACACGTGACGCATTTGTCAATTTCCAAATTTTTCTTTTCATAATAAACTTCCGTCTTCACAGGAAACAACTTGGTTAGGTTAAGGTAACAAAACTACTTGGTTAGGTTCAGGAAAAGATCATGGTTTGGATTAAAATAACTCAGGAAGTATGGGAGTTACGTGAGAAATAAATCAACGTTGACTTCTGGTTTCACACGTAGTACAAACACCGGTCTCCTGGGCGAAAGTCTGGTGTTTTTGGACCCATTAATCCACCCCAACCCCTTTTGACCTGAGTATGGCGCTAGATGAAAAGTCAGGTAATCTCATCTGAGAAGCATGAATGTCTATACATGATGTCATGGCAATCAAGTAGTTGATGAGAGAAGTACTACTGTGAGGTTAATAACCAACACATATATATAACATATTACTTTAAAAGCAACCATCAAACATTATTAAAACACAAGTGTGAGTGAGTGTTTGTGTGTGTGTAAATGAGAGGAAAAGGTGGAGAGGAAAAAGCTCTTTGTGCATCTCTCTGCTTAATAGAATAGATAATGAGCACTTAATAGGATTTTCCGTCAGTACGTGGATACCCATAATTCCCGTAATCCCAGTGCCCAATAACACTAAGTACAGTTAACCATCAACATGGCAGTTGTTTCACGATCTCCTTCCACCCACTCGCCACCACCAGCACCATTTTCTTGTTTAATAGGAGAGCTGGATATTAATCCCTCGCTGATATTAGCTTCATCTAGAGTATCAGTGAGGGAGCACAATGTGATTAACAGAGTGGAGTCAGCTGCCATGAATAAGCCCTGTTGAATCCCTTTTCATTGCTTTTTGTAATCTCCTTTGTGCCTATAAAGACATCTTTTCATGCCTTTTACAGGTGACAGAGTACATGATACTTCACTGTTTTTCATTACGTGGGCAGCACAGAGATGAGTGAGGCCTTCAGTAAAATGGTTTCTGTTTCAGTCTGTGACTGGTTTATAGTTAGTGGTTAATGTTTTGCAGAGTCCAGCTTTCTCTTCACAGAGTGCTCATTAATTTTTGTTTGGGAGACCGCCTAGAGTTCGAACTCAGCTCTGTCAGTTAGTGGGGATAGGTTGTTGTTTTATTATTGTCTCTCCTCTATCTCCACTTGGTTATTCATGCTGATGGAGGATGTAAAGTTTAACAGAAAAACTTTGCCTAGTTTCAGTTTTACCAGTCAAGTATGTTACTTTCCTTCAAGAATAAGTCTGGCGAAATTCTATATTTTGATTATTGTCAACAAAATAAACGAAATATTGATCCTACTAACAAATATTGTCTGTGCAGCCAAGGCCTGATGTATCTTACTCTTCTGTGCCATCGAGCTCTGCTGTTGTATAAAACCTATTATAAACACATCAGTGAGCCCATCTGTGTTCCTTTATTATGATGAACAAACACACTGTAGTTTATTTTGATCCAACATAGGAGTTACTAGAGCTCCATATCTGTATTATCATGTTTGCGAAAAACTACAGTGCCCTGCTGTTTTAGGAAATTAAAGTCTTACATGACATTTTGTTGTTTTTACAGATTTTATAGAGACAGTGATCTTGGGGTCACAAACAGAGTAGAGAAGTTGGAAACCCAATGAGACCCACGTGGTTGCGGGCGATCTCGACCAACTTTATTGTTTTTCAGAGGCTGTAGCAGGTTCAGTTTTGGAGCTAGAGCGAAGGTACAAATATCATATGAAACTAAAATATACTAATATAATAAATATACTAATATATATACTAATATACTAAAACCTAAAGAATCCATTGGTAACAACCATGTTATGCTAGTTTGTCGAGAAGGAGGGTCAGTGACGCTCCAAATTTAGGCTAAATTTTGGCGAGGAAAAACTGGCATGGCCATTTTCAAAGGGGTCCCTTGACCGCTGACCTCAAGATATGTGAATGAAAATGGGTTCTATGGGTACCCACGAGTCTCCCCTTTACAAACATGCCAACTTTATGATAATCACATGCAGTTTGGGGCCAAAACCATGCATGTGTTATTTTCGCCTATACTAAAAATAATGTGTTTCAATATTTCTGCATACCAGAGTCCCTAAACAGTGTTGGGAGTACTTGGAAATACATAAATTGGGTATGACTGTAAAACTGAGACTCTTGTGGATCCAATGAGCCAAATTGTATTCTTGTATGATGATGTTAATCCCCATTGTAGTCATTTCATTGTAGTGAGACCATTTGTCTTTCCTAGGTAGATTGACAATAAGGGGGTTTCTGAGCAGTTTCCAGAACAGAAGTGTTCGCCATCCAATCGCCAAAAAATGATTTCTTGCAGAAATCTACAAATGTCAAAGGTTTTTATACCAAATCACAGCATCTATGGTGTTCCTCAAGGTCTTGATGTCTTAATGGGGGATTTTGGAGGGATTCTTTATCTTTTTTTTTTCGTTTCTTGAAAGGTAAAAAATGGCACCAAATCTGTGTAACAAAAGCTATCAACCCAATTGCTGCAACAACTTATGAGACATATTAGAGCATGAGATCATACTGTTCTAAACCCTTATAGACTTTTACAATTTATTTTAATAAATTATTTCATTCATTCATGTTTATTTCTGATTCATGCGTCCCCCTAAATACCCCCTGTACCCCCCTAAAAAACACAAAAACTAGTTTATTGTGGGTCTCAGAGGGTTAACAGACGGATTCGTTGTTACGGCCTCATCCTTTAAAGGCAAATTTGGCCTATTTTCCACAAGTCTTGTTTTTGTAGATTTTGCATCCTCTTAATTACATATTTTGCCCGCCAACTTAAAGGCTGAGATCTGGGGATGCGGCCAACACTGCAGCCTTCTCTTCCAAATAATTTGGTTTACAAAATACGGATGGGAAGTGTGAATTTGTTAACAGCCTGTCTGATCATCTTGACTATCGTGGTGCTTGGCCCACTGGACGTGGTTGTAGTGTTATGTTTATTATTATTATTATTAGACACAACACAATACTCATCTAATCAAAATGCTTTGCAGGAAATACAGCCGCACAGAAAATAAGTGAGTGACACCTGACTGGTGTGTAGAGATGAAACAATTAATAGATAGCTGTCAATTATTACTAATATAACTACTATAATTATAACTAATTATTACTATTAAATTAATCGCCAACTATTTTGATAATCGATTAATCAGTTTGAGTCATTTTTCAAGAAAGAAATGTCAAAACTCTCTGATTCCAGCTTCTTAAATGTGAATATTTTCTGGTTTCTTTACTCCTCTATGACAGTAAACTGAATATCTTTGAGTTGTGGACAAAAAAAGACATTAACAATGAAAGACTTGTTAACACAAGTGGCCAACAACAACTCTGAACTTCCAGCCAACAGTCAGGATAGTGCTGCTGTAGTAATGTTAATGTCTCCAGATCAGTGTTAAAATAACCAAACAAATAACAGAACTATGATATAAGACCCAGACTTTTAAAAAAACATGCCTACTTTTCGTTAAGTTTTGTTCTCAGGAGTTGTCGCTGTAATTCCCTGTAATGATGAAACACCCACACATGCACAGAGAAAGCACTACAATCTGTTTTGTAGGGATTGCATCACACTTAAGAGAGTTCAGAGTCTGCAGTACAAAAAAGACATCAAAAGCAGTCTGGTGGTTAGAAGGGGGGAAGACCTAACTGCCCTGCCAGGGTCTCAGTCGGCAGTGTGCTTCAAAGGTACAAAGCGCATCCTCACACAGCAAAACACAAAGAACAGAAACACCTCTCTGAGACTTCACTCTCCTCTGCGAAGCCTGAATTCCTGCGTTTGTCTGAGCCAGGTTCCAGTCTGCTTTGTGCCGTCTCTCGCACTCTAGTTACCCCTGATTGGCAATTAGGGACTCCTGACGCTTCCTCGCCTCCAGCAAGAGCAGAAAGAAGATGACAGATGTGATTTGGTGATTAGGTCTCATCCTTCAACCTGCTGTTACAGATACAGGCGGGGTTGTTGTGTTGCTAACCTCATCACTGCCATATTAGCATCTGTAGCGGAGGAGAGCCCAGCCACAGGTGAAGCTAATGATGATCCCACCGGGATCGTGATTAGTTGAGGGCCTGGGCAGCGTTGTTACTTATCGGGGACTTGATGAATAAAACATAAACTGTCAAGCGATGATAATGACATCCGCTTATACAAAAACACACGGTAGGAAGGAACTGGGAGGGCGAGCACAAACTCAAATACATTGTGACAACAGATGCAGTTTTGCTCAGTAAATATGCCATCGACTCAGAGTTTAATACCTCCAGTTGTAATATTAGGGGCCAGTGGTTCCCTACTTGGGAGTCTCGGTCCCCCTGAATGCCCAAATTGGAGGTCATGAGACAAATAACATGTTAGGAAAGCAGGAAGAAATATCCCAAGTTCCTCTCATCTTTGCCTTTTCTTTCCTGTGAATAACACAGGAACAACTTTGCACAACTTTAGCTGCTCAGGGCTCTGGACATTATTCAAATAAAACAGGTTGATTGATGATCACGAGTAGATCATTTTAAGGGGCCATAAGCCAAAAAGTTTGGTGGAGAATTGAATTTGGCCAAATTACTGAGCTGCTTTATGGTAATATTGGATTTAGAGGATTTTTAATGAAGTTTTTAATGAACTGGATAATCCAATAACAGACAATTCATTCTCCGTGATTGAATTTCCCCCAAAATACAGTACTATGTCACGATAGGAGTGGGCATTAACAATACAACATAATACATTAGGTGTTTACTTTTGGCCTGTGACCCACCATTGAGTTCCAAGGGAAAAAGGCACCCCTGCTTTAAAGGGACACATTTATATCTCACCATATATTTCTTTATATCATCTACATGTACATTATGATATATTCTGCTATTGTAGCACAAAATGGCATAAACCATGATAAAAGATCCATGTCTTTCACCTCTAGCAGTAACAAAAACTCCCTGCAAAGGTGGCAAGGCTGCACACTCCCCCGTGCCTGTTCAGTGCCATGTTAGAGTACAGTAGCAGTGATTCATGCAGAATGATCCACTGTGGGCAGCTTAATTCATCACCCGATGTGTCGGTGGGAAGAGCAGAAGAGCTGATAAATGGAGGTGAAGGGGAAACGGAACAATGAAGATTAGAGATCTGAAGAGAGAAAGACGCTACACGGCGTCCTTGACCCTGAGGAAATACACCGATCCGTGTTGAACCTCAGAGCCAACTCACCTTCTCTGTATTCATGGGAAATATGAGCTATGGGCTGCCGTATACTACTTCATGAAATGCACGGTTGTGCTCTCTCATGCTTTACCAGTCCAATCGTTTGACCTCATTTAGGTTGCGTGTCGGTGCACAAACAATAAATGAATTCTGTTCTGCACCATATGGAGCTTGGTAATACACCGTAGAGGAAAGAGCGGCACAACTCTCCGGGCAATGAGCCTACAGTACAGTGTAATGTTTTCCAACCACTCCACTTCACTGAGTCTGTCACCAGTGTTATCAAGCAAAGCTCCCATGGACTCTCCTTTTATCTATCTGCTGAGCTCAATGCAATTACTACAGCAGTTCATTCCCCGACTATCACAGTATCCATTCACCAGCCTTTACAGTACATACCTACATGCATCAGTGCACACACAACGCACCAGCACACAAACAATATAAACACACAGAGTCAGTTCAGAATACATTAATGCAGGAAGATAGGGGGGATGCTTCACACCAGTCACCACCACCATCACTTCCCTTTCCCATCCATCCGCAGTACATGATGAGGCATTACACAAACAATCACATATACAAAGCCTGAATACAAGCTCCTCTAGGTTGAGGCAAGAAATAACAAGGAACCTGGAGTAATGCAGGCCGTTCTGGCCTCACGCAAAGAAAAGAAGAGTGACAGTTGATCTCTGATATTTGTTCCCAAAATCTGCACTACGACTAGAAAGTATGCACTATACACAAGTTTTGGTTGTTAGTACAATATATGAGGAATGTATTTACTTTACTGTTGTGTACTGGCAAACAATGCTGCAAGACATGAGCAGAGGGATGTCAATCAAACTGACACTTGGGGAAAAAATGCTGCTGATGTCAAATTTGAAAAGTTAACAAAGAGAAAAACAAATGTCTGTGCAAAGATTTAATAATGTATTTTTTTGTTTTCCTAGAGATGTCTCGCCAATGCCCACAATAACTTTAAGAAATCCAACTGTGAGTACCTCCCTCATTACTTATTTAGCCTATATTGTGCAACAGTTGTGTCCATCAACAGCACCCTAATTTTATTAATCTTTAGAGGGGTTTGGTTGCTCATGCACATTAAAAAAAAGAGGTTCAAGTCAGACAGCTGACAAGTTAGAAAATAAAAACTATAATTACAATTGATCTATTATTAAAAAGAAAATCATAGGTGATGCACCCAAGATCAAAACCAATAAAAAAGACGATATTAAACCTGCAATAACTGAGTTTTTTGGCCACATAGGAGCAGCGGAAACAAGTTGTGAACACATCACTGACAAATAATCTCCTTTTATATTGATAAGATGAACTTGTTAGCAAACAACAACATTAACAGCAACATTATAACTCATTTGAAGTCATGTTTGTGTCCACCTGATGAATGTAAGTCCAATATTTAATCTCTTTTAGTTCTGTTTTTGGTCTTTACCGACTGCTGAGGGAAATATAACACTATAAAACTCCATAAAGCCAAGGGGAGCTGTAGATTCTGGTGAAAATTATCTATAATCACTGTGTTATAAAAATATATATATAATTTCAGTTTTAAACTAAACTTTTAAATGGTCAAAAATACACCCAGTATCACAGAAAACAAGCAAATAGGGGTTACGACGCCAACAATGAACTGAAAGTGAGTACAAAGGGGCAGAAACATGAGCAGTAAATTGATTAGACAGATTGTAAACAGACCCTTTTGTAAATGTGTCCTGTGCAATGAGTTTTATCTCCAAAATAATTGGTTTAGAAATCTGCCTCAACTGTTGACCAGTGGCGCAGACACACAAGACCAATCGGGCTACGTAATATGTTCTCATATGTTAACCAAAATAGGCCGTTACAACTATACTTGCCTGAATGCACCACAGTTTAATCCTACAAGCCTTAAGCCTATTTTAGGCCTACGCATCATCAGAGGTTGCGTTATGTTAAAGGAACCAACAAGACGAACACTAACAGCATCTCATAGTCTGGCATGGCTGCCACATATTCACACACACACAGCTGACAAACACAACAGCATGCCCAGTAACGTTAAGAAATTACACTTTAACACAGCCTGGCACGGCGGCCACATAAACCACATGCACACACACACAGACGGCAGACGCAGCAACATCAGCATTAAATCCAATTGTACACCCAACAAAAACTACACCCAATAAACATAATATTGAAATAGGCCACTACACCAACAAAAATGTAAATGAGCTTACTTTTGATGATCACAGCAGAAGACGACGGGGCTCGGTGTTGAACACTGAAACGGAGGGCAATGACAAAGAGTTCAGTCTGATATGATGACCTGATGCCGGTTTTTATCAGACAGTTGAAAACAGTCTTTCAGCAGTAGAGCTTGTTAAGGGTAAGATGAAGAGAGGCCACAACGTGTCGTTATTACTGGGCACTTGTTAAGAAGAAACTGGCACAAGAGATCGATGGCTGAACTTGAGCTGAATTCTCTTCCTTCTGCTCCTCACGACCTCTTTGTTTGCTTTGTTTCACCATGATTTTGATCTTAACCTACATTAAAAGCAGCTGGTGGAAAGCAAGCTTCTGTTCCTCTGTGCAATGCGCCGGTGTTTCGGTTTAATGAGTGACTGTGTTATCTGATGACTTTCATTAATTTATTCCTTTCTATATATTTACTCCCGTATTTATTTATTAGTTGTGTACAGTATAGAGTCGATACAACTCAGCAACATGCAATATCTTACTGTTTTTATAGGTCAAGCAAATATATGTGTCTGCACAGTCAGGATTGCTATTTTATTTCGTTGTGCAATGACCATAAAGGACTTCTTTTTTATTCTACCTGTCTGATCGTGTTCCTCAGCAATAACTTTAACGAGTACAATGTTATCAAAACTGACAGACACGACGGCCGGAACTATAAAAATAAGATCCATTTCATAATGAACTGTAATTATCCTCCGAGGAGCTTGATTACAAGCCTATAGATTCATACTGTGCCGATCACAACAGCAATGAATGATCATTCTGTCAAAAACAGAAGATGAAGAGAGAGAGAGGGGTTAGTAATAAGAGGCTGCAGCGATACATTCACATGCAGAGATATAGAAAGAAGTCATTGAGATTAAAATGGAAATAGGTAGGAGTGTGAGAGCCACCGGAGGAGGACGGAGAGTGTGAAAAGTGGGCGTGAATGAGGGCCGCGGATACAAGATAGAAGGTGAGAATGAATCGGGGCCAGACAGAGGGCATAAGGGGGCGATCAGCTCCCCGGACTGGATGTGTGAACAGGCGCTGGACAGATGATTAGCAGATGTCACCTCTCGATCTCGGCCCTGCGTGACATGTTATCTGAATGAGACAATTAAAAGGCCTGTCACATTGGCTGCAGCAGGCAGAGGGAGAGGAATCACTCTGCTCCATTTAAGGCCCTGCTGCCAGTGGAACGACGTGTTCTGAGATTGTAAACGATCAGCAGTGCCATGTATAATTTAAATCCAGTTATATACCCTGAGTTATCACTGGGAAACAAAAGATCCAGAGCGATTCACCTCACCGTCACTGCTTGTGATAATATCAATCAATCCAGTTTGCATTGACATCTTTACAGTGTCAGCCTGATAATGTGTTGTTGTTTCTGGGAGCTGGCAGGTTGCCTGGCCGGAGTGTTGCTTATAAAACAGGAGGTGTGGATGTATTAAAACCACAAAAGTCACTTCTTAAACCACCTCTGTCCTGTCTTAAACAAGCTGTCTTGCACCATCTATGTTGTTTGTATCGACTGATTATGGTCAAAGCAAAGGAATCCTTAGTAAACAAATACATAGCTTTGTGCAACTGTTTAAATATTGAGGGTTGACATGCTATGGTATCATACTATAAACACTAGATTGTTGCAATATAAATGGATCATGTGCATATCTAATCCGTCCAGACACTCAGAGGAGGGGACAGAATGTATCTGAAATAGTTTCTTTTGCATCTTGGGTGTCTTTCCTAATGATATAAAAGTATCTATCAGGCAAAATATTTTATTGCTCTTCAATGGAAAGAACCACCAACTGTTAATCAGTGGCTGAAAAGCCTCTCAAGCTGCCTGGCTGTGGAAAAGCTGACATATGCTACAAAAGGCCACCTACTGCATGGAGATGCTTTATGCACGACTGGGAGACCAAGTTACCAAACGACTCTGTACTTTCTGACGAAGAAATGTAGCTTATGCATGTCAAAAATGAACTAATGAACTATTTACATAGTGTTTTTGTTGTTGTTGTTGCTTGTTTGTTTCCGTAACATTGTGTGTATTTATATGTTTATATTACACGGCTGTGTTGGATACTCAATTCCTATTGGTCAATCACGGCGTTCTGGGGTCTGTTATTTCTTTATAGCAGACCGTTGCTATGGGCGCAGTTCTGATGTCAGACTCTGGCGGACCATTTTTGTGTTGAATTATTGATTTCTTCAGTAAGTAGCCGTGTAATAAGCGGGATAGTGAACAGCTAGCGAGTCATGAAAGAAACCCCTTCAGGGCGATGAGAGACCCCTCCGCTCTGCATGGGGTTCGGCAACGCCTTGTCGAGGTTTCTTTCACAACATGACCCGCTACCGCTAGCTGTACATTATCCCTTACTTATAGATTGTTTCACCTTTTGTGTCTCTATTTAGTGTGGTAAAATATGAAAACCAATAAATATATAATCGACCATGAGGAGGTGTAGCTCATTACGTTTAACATTCAGTCTACAAGCAGACATTTTAGGGAAATTAGAGCGATCGTTTATCTGAGTTGTCCTCTGGAATTACACTTCCAACCCATAAAAATGACATTACAGGCTAAACTCGCGCTGGAATCAAACGATGAAGCAATTAGGAGTTTAATCTCAGCAAAAAAAATGTTAAAACGCAGCACCGTTCCACTTTGACTATATAATTAAGTGAGTTTTTTCCTGGCTAAAACCGAACCCTACAGTAGCTTCCCTAACACACAATAATGATGGATGTGGTGATAATGGCGGTCCAGATCCCAAAGGGAGTTATAAGGGGAAAAGCCAATAGGGGTCGTGAGGGGGGCAACACGTAAACACACAGGCTGCTAGAGTAAAGTGCCAGTGTGCATTTAAAGCAGGAGCGAGTGAGCAGAATGCATAATGTTGGCATAAACTCAAACAGGCTATTTGCTTATTCCACACCAGCCCTGCCATGATTTAATAAACTCCTTTTCAGATTAAAGCTGCTTCCTCATGTATGGGACACACATTACTGTAAGCAGTTGTTATATCAGCATCAAGGTGTTAAGAGGGGAAATATATCGGATAGAGGATGGAACATTACCCATCAGTTATTTACATTTTGACTGCTATTAAAATGCTTCTGCAGACACAGACACGCACACATAGATGAAAACATGGAAATTTACATACTGGATGATGCCTGGGAATGTAATTTTTCATGTAAGTGGCGTAAGGAGAGGGGAAGAGAGAAAAAAATAGCAATTAGTCTTTTTGAAAGCATGATTTATTGTTCATATTTAATCACATGGTGCTCGGCAGGGAATGGGTTGGGCTGCTTTCATGTACAGTTCACTGGTTATCATGGGAATAGGGCTTGACTAATTGAATTGCCGTGTTGTGTGCGCTGTAACAGATCTTAATCAAGCGAGAGTGTCAGCACACAGACAGACAGCAGGCCCATACATCTCCAGGCCTGACATCTGATCGCTGGAGGAACAATTATAAACCGATGCACTGGAGCGCTTTAGTTGATAAAAAAAATATATAGCTGGTAAAAAAACATTGTTTGAGCTTTTAAGATTTCTTCTGTTTCCTGCTCATTTGCAATCTAAATATTCCAATCAGGGTTTGAGGGGTTATTCAGACCCTCCATAATCAAGAAGCCTTTCAAGAAAAACAAGAGTTAGGTGTTGATATGGTACTCAGGACCACTTCAGGGGAATGTACTCCGCATATAAATGCTATTTAACACAGAGCACTCTAACAGTCAAATCACAAGAGGGGTCACGCTAAGAGCTAATGCTTGAGCATAAATATGATTGGATGTGTGTGTTTGTTCACGTATATATACTCAGGCTGTCAAAGTTAACGCGATAATTAACAACACTAATTTCTTTAACACATTAATGCAATTGATCTTTTGGAGGTTGTAGCGGGCTCGGTTTTAAAGCTAGAAACTAGAAAACAAAACAACAAAAGTAATCCACTGGCAGCTGTTGTTGCCTGTTGGGCTCGAGTGTGCCATGTTATGATTTGAGCATATTTTTTTATGCTAAATGCAGTACCTGTGAGGGTTTTTGGACAATATTTGTCATTGTTTTGTGTTGTTAATTGATTTCCAATAATACATATATACATACATTTGCATAAAGCAGCATATTTGTCCACTCCCATGTTGATAAGAGTATTAAATACTTGACAAACCAATTAAGGTACATTTTGAACAGACAACAAAAGTGTGATTAATTTGCGATTAATCACAATTAACTATGGACAACCATGTGATTAATCGCAATTAAATATTTGAATCAATTGACAGCCCTTGGTTTGATAAATGAATGTCTGGATGCAATTCAGTATCTGTGGAGTTACTGCATCAGTGGTGGAGTAAATATTCAGATCTTGCACTTAAAGGTACAGTGTGTAGGACTTGGTGACATCTAGCGGTGAGGTTGCAGATGAACGGCGCCCCTTTGCCGGGGCTCCTCGTTCTTTCGCCCGGTAGCGGCATGAAGGGAGACGGGTGCCGGTCTGCATGAGCTGCCGCAGAGCCGGTTGAGGATCGGCAAAGTTTAAATTTGCTGGCATTACGTGACCAGGCATTATTAATCCACTTGACGAAGGCGGCTTCAACCACAGATGCTTTCCCCGTGCACATTCGTTTTTTATTTACTTTCTTTTTCCCATTATGATATCGATGTGCACGCAGCATCAGAGTAAAGTAAAAAAACAAAACAAAAATTCAATTAACGTAAGCCTAACATTTAAAATGTTTTTCCGTATGTTGTCATGTATGAAAAGACCCAAAATGAACCCTGTAAGCGGACTACTTGATTGCTATAAGCAAATTATTTAAACAGCGTTTGTATAGGAATGATTCCATCCCAAACTTTTTGATCCATATCAGTGGTTGATCACTGTAAGCGGTTTCCATTGTATTTATATTATATTCCATTTCTGCCAATAGATCCCCCTAAATGTTACACACTGTTCCTTTCAGTAACCACAGCCATACCACAGAGTACAAATACTCCTGCAGATAGAGCCTTTTATTTTCTAATTTTCTCTGTTTTAAAAGTAAATTTCATTATGTATGAATTCACTGTTTTCTGATCCGCTCCCATCTTAATTGGCTGGTGATGATGCTGTTTGCTGGTAATACCGAATCAACACGTCTTTCATGTTCACCTGCTGTCTTAATTAATTCAGAATAACGCAGATATTCACCGCTCTGCTGCTCTCATTAAAAATAAAAGCATTCATTAAGCAGAATGGCTCCTTTAGAGTTAAGTTGTAACATTTTATTCTATTTTATTGTTAATTTATTATCATGATTTTTATTTCACGCTGTTTTACTACTAATATTGTTATTAAAGCTTTTAATTCTATTTCATTACTTTGCATTTCTGCTTTATTTGATAGTCAGAGACAGACAGTAAAGGCAGAGGAGAGAGAGAGGGGATGACATGCAGCAAAGGGCCCTTGGTCGGACGCGAGACCGGGCCGCTGTGCTAAAGACTCAGCCTTAAAGGGATTGTTTGGGGTAACCACGAGTCTCCCCTTTACAGACATGCCCACTTTATGATAATCACATGCAGTTTGGGGCAAGTCATAGTCAAGTCAGCACACTGACACACTGACAGCTGTTGTTGCCTGTTGGGCTGCAGATTGACATGTTATGATTTGAGCATATTTTTTATGCTAAATGCAGTACCTGTGAGGGTTTCTGGACAATATCTGTTATTGTTTTGTGTTGTTAATTGATTTACAATAATAAATATATACATACATTTGCACAAAGCAAGCATATTTGTCCACTCCCATGTTGATAAGAGTATTAAATACTTGACAGATCTCCTTTTTAAGGTACATTTAATTAACTTGCACATTTGATTAATTTGCCATTAATCACGATTAAATATTTTAATCAAATGACAGCCCTATAAAATACATAACATTTCCTTCTGAAATGTAGTGGGGTAAAAATATAAAGAAGCAAAAATGGAAATACTGAAGAGCAAGAACCATAAAAATACTCAGCACTAGAGTGAATGAATTTATTTATCCAGCCTGCAGCTTTCCCACAATCTTTCTCAGGGAAAGTGTGGGAATATCCTCCTCAACTAGATGGATTTCGTTCAACCCTGGACTCCCTGCTACTGATCCAGCTGAAACACCATTACTCTGCCTTTATCACCACTCTCTCCACTCACACCGGCCTACCCGCTCTGAAAACGCTACCTATCTGTCCATCTCTGGCTGGATTTAAAATTGCTTTAGCTATCTATCTTCTACGGAGGTGTAAAAAGTATTCACCGTGCAGCTCCAGTGAGAGTAAAACACCCGCCCGTTGCCAAAATCCCTGACAATAACAAAACACCCGTTGCGTTAGCTGCACTGATGAGAGGAGCAAAGCTTTCCGGTGCCGTGCATCACGGCTCTGTGAAACCTGTATTCAAAACACAGCCTTTGTCCTGCTGAATCTCCCTGTGAAATGTGAGGTGTATTTGTTGAGGAGGTGGGTGTCCCTGGCAATGGAGGGCTCCATATGTTCCACATTTGTTTACCCAGTCATTACAGGCCTCTCCACCCTGTGTGACTGCACTGTTGTCTTAGCATGAGCCTGGCTGTCAACCTCCCCCCACCCCTCCTTCCTTTCTTCTTCTTCATCTCCATCGTCACGGGAACAGCAGCCACAGGGGAGAGCCGGGTCCACAGGAAATTAGGAGTGTGACAAGATAAGACCCAGCGTTCATCTGATACTGTTCCCTGGCAACCAGCAAGAGCAGCGGAGAATAACAAAAAAACAGCACAATGTGTAGGAAAAGGTACGTGTCATTAAATTCACATACGGACTGCGAATGCATCACGACAAACCAAGCCACCAACACTCTTACTTTCCTATAACTCATACATAAGTAACTCTATCTATCTAGTTGCCTGCGGTGACTGTCTGGTTGGTGAGATATTTTACTATCCCAGAATGATGTGTGACTGTATCTCACATTGTGCTTTATTGCTTTCCACATCAGTATGTGCTGATAAAGCCTTATTGAAGTAGCTTTCCCAACCAAGAGAGTCACAATAAAACTCAGAAAAAAACTTCCTCAGTTACACGAAATCTGCTGGTTCTAATCGAATGGAAGATAATGAAAAAGTGTCAGATGTAAAATGGAGCGAGTACAAATGAATCAACTTCTGACACCGAGCACGCTGTGAGCAGGACTGAGCATTTCACAGGTCTGTGTTGTGGCTCCACAGATGTCAGCAGTTTGGACGTCGGGCGGCAAATTGACCGCCAATTTCTGTGTCTGCCATCTTATCACATTCAATCTAAATTGCCCCGATGTGATGAATCCTGCTCTTTCAACCGTCTCTGCAGATTAAAATGAACACATTTTCACAAAGCACTGCTCGCCCGATGGCAGAGAGCAGGAAAATGTTTTCATTCATGTCATGATTCGGCTGCTTACATAAACTCCTGTCTTTGTTGTTCCTTGTATTTCAGGTTCACTGTGAGTCACAGTCCAGCTCCAGTCCAGCAGTTAGACCATCCAAACCCACGCAGTGTGCATGCATCCCCTCACTGTTCAACCACTGAGCGTTCACCGCCTCAGTACTCCCTCACATACACACACATACACACACAGCAAGAAAAAGGTGATGTGTGTGCAAGGATAGCAACAGTTAAAGGGACTCTATGTAAGAATTAGGGATGTGCATTACGAGCAAAAATACTACTGGAAAATCATTTGGAGTTATTTGATTATTATGGTGTGATTGCACATAGTTGCACATGAGTTTTCAGTTACATTTACTGTTTGGAACGAATAAACACACACTTCAAAAACACTCCAGTTGTAAATTTGTGCAAATAACACAAGGCTAAAAGAGCCTCCAGAGCCCTGTGACGGTCCTCAGTATTTTAACATCCTGGCTACAGCACTGATGTACTGGTAGTAAACAAGCCATTTGTAAGTCCCAATGCTTTTGTTTTAACCAGTTTACATAAAAAAAAATAGCGTGATTTTTCAAAAGGAGAGGATTGGATGCTCTAAACTGATTCTCACCCAGATCTTATGACCCCACACAACCGCAAATTGTTGCTTCCTGCTACAAGATGAATGTGGGCATCTTGAAACGCCACGGTTTAAGGCACCAGTTGAGGTTGAGTGGTTGACATCTACCATCTTATCTCGGAAAAACTGCAGTGTCAACCAGATCTTTGTAGGCTGGATCAAACATGAGCGTGTCATGTTTCTGAGCCAGAGCCAGAAGAAAAGAAAGATTGCCACAAAAATGTCAACAAGCATGCAAAAGTAGGTATTAAATTAGCATATTTCTTCAATTTGTGTCTACTAAAACAACAGTGTAGATGGGTACATAAGTCACTACTGATTGGCCAGTGTGAAATACCAGCTCTGAGTCACTCTCAGTAAGTAAGAAGGATTTTGAAATACATTTTCATATGAACACCTGTACATTTCTGGATTTTCCGTTATAAAAAAAAGGAAAATAATGAGCTGTATTCATCTGGGACCGTCTACTTCCTCATGTTATCAGTCAGGTTTAGCAGCAACACATCCCACACAGACACAACAACACATGTAACTCATCCCTCATCTGGTCTCACAGTTTGTCCATTACACTCTGATAATGGTCATCAAGCCCCCGCAGGCACTCTGCAACCCCTCCATCCTCAGGCTCAGCCATCAATCTGCTCTCCATCACAGCTTCAGATTCACTTTTATCCACCTGCTGACCTACACCATTACTGCTGAGGTCACATCTCCACAGCTTCACTGACTTCATTAAACATTATGCGCTCTCACATACGATTCATTGATTTACTGCCTCTCCTTCAGAGAATTAAGAGAAAAGTCTTCTTCAATTTCAGTCAGTCAACTCCAGCAGTGGAAGAAGTATTCAGATCCTTTACTTCAGTAAAAGTACTAACACCACAATATGAAAACACTCTACTACAAGTAAAAGTCCTGCATTCAAAACCTTACTTATGTATCATCAGCAACATTTACTCTAAGTATCACACGTAAATGATTACGGTTGTGCTAATTTTAACGACTTTATATACTGTTTGGTAGTTTAATCTACGGCAATGCTTCATATGTTTGTAGCCTCGCTGTCCTGTGAGAACCACATACGTAACACTAAAAAGTCAACTTTTCATGAGCTCAGAAAAACAGCCCTGTTTTCAGCTTTGTGACGATGCATTTAGAAGAATATCTTTATTGTCATTGTACAAGTACAACGAGATTAAGTTAGCAACTTCCATACGATGCTAGAGGGAAGGGACCTAAAAAAACCTAGGGAATCGATTGGTACCAACCATGTCATGTTAATAATGTGAAATAACGCTCAAAAGTTACGCTAAATTTTGGTGAGGAAAATCTGGCATGGCCATTTTCAAAGGGGTCCCTTGACCTCTGACCTCATGATATGTGAGTGAAAACTGAGATGAACAGAGTGAAAACTATCTTTTTAGATTAAACAGATGTTGACAATCTACATAATTTGCAGTTGAAAAATAATATCGCAATATATCTTATCGCAATAGTATCGTGATAATATTGTGTCGTGGGGCCTCTAGTGAGTCCCACCCTTATTAAGTACTTGAGTAAATGTACTTAGTTACTTCTACCAGATGTCAACTCGAGTTTGAACATGTGTGAGAGACCGAATTTGTTCTCGTTGTTGTTGCTGCTGTGATTTGCCAAAATAAGAGTCCACTAAAAGCAACCTTGAGGGCCGATGCAAATTGGTGTCTCAGCCGGGCCGAGGGCTGTGCGTTTATGTGCCTCCGTATTCAGCACAGGTGGTTGACGAGCAACCAAAACCAGATAACCAGCATGTGTAAAGAAATCTGTGCCAGGTGTCATTTTTAATTACGACACAACGACGAGCTGAAGAATCCATCGCTCAAAGGCAGCGAGATAAATCACTCTGACGGGTGATTTTTTTTCTAGTTAGTGGACATGCTGGAGAAAGTGAGCATCTGTTCACATACATGGGCTGCCATAAACGACTATTTCTGGATGTGTTTTTATACGTGCAGGATGGAGAAAGTAGGACATCACCATGATTATCAAAGGCTCGAATGAGCTTGTATACACTACAATTTATGTTGTTAATAATACAGGTAAAGTCATGCAGCCACTTCTTGTTCTCATCATTCAACATTTTAATCTCTGACCTTCTAACGGAAAATGTTTTTGACTATTAAATTGATCGGCGGTGAAATCACACAGCGGGAGAGCCTCTTAGTGGAGAAGGAGAGACAGACATTGCAGGTGCACTTAGGTAAAAAAAGGGACAGGAGTTACTGAAAATAGATCACAAACACACTCAAACTAAACAGAAACACTGACCTTCAGTGTGCCTCTCAGACAACAGAGCCTCCCAGTTGGGAACCAATAAGGAACATGTGACAAAAACGATCAGACAGCGAGACATTTAGATTTTACATTTAACATTTCCTCTCGCCATCACGGTGACAGCAGGAGCATTTAGGAGAGCGGCTGCCAATGTTTGCCATTCAAAGTTCAATAGCTTTTATATGCAATTTTAGATTGCGAGTGTGACCAACACCAGCTATCATCTCTTCTGTCGTCAGCAAAACAAAACAAATCTGAGCATGAAAAAGGGATGTGAGGAACTCTTTCTACACAGTGTGCTGTCACTACATATCAAGAATATTCAAGAGGAAATGAAAAACACAACCGCTTCATCACAGCTTCATAAAAGTGTTTATTGTTTAAAAAGTGTATATTTGTTATTGTTTGATAGTGTGGGAAAAACAGGTATTTAATAAATGAAGATTATGCTAAAAGAGATAAATATATAACCAGCTCTCAGGCTGCTTTCCATTATGAATCACTTGGTACAAGTGGAGAGATAAAGGAAGTTATAGTCACAGAGATATCCTGTATTTGATGGCCTTACTACAAATTGAAAAACAAGATAACATTAAACAGGGCAGCTGGGAGAGAGATAAGTGCTGAGTGTTCTGGCGACGAGCCCTCATCGTCTTCCTCTGCCAGCCCAGTTTCAGTTTCTTAAACCAGACGTCTTGTGTTCACAGCAGGGAGTCAGGCTCACCGATGGGTGCTGCCACTACAGCTCCGTCACTTAAAAGCTACCCGTCAGTCCACATTACGTATTAGATCTTCTTCTCCACATGAAGCCTCGTCACACATATCTTGTTTCTCTTTCTACTCCCTCCATTCCTTCAGTGTTTAAACACACAGGTTCAGGCTCTTGTTTTAGTCAGTTATATATCCTACTGCCCTTGAGCAAGGCACTGTGCAAGCATTTAAAGTCATTACATACAGTATAGGTAAGGTTATGGAAAGATCACAGCTATGGCAAATAAACTATGGGTAAGGTATAGTTAAGGTTTGGCACCTAGTGGTGGAAGAAGTACTCAGATCTCAGCATAGATCTCAGAATACACTGTATATAAGAAGTGGACGTAGTCACAATGACGTCACCCATTTGTTTGTGGACTACAGTTTTGAAGCCTTGACCATCTTGTTTTTTTTGCAACCTGTGACACGAGAGGGTGGAGCTAAGTACAAAGCGGTATGACCAGCGGAGCAGCGAAGCGGGCTGAAGGAGTTTCTGGTGAACCTGCATGATTTTGGACCCGGTGGCACCGATGACAAGCATTAAGAATAGCTATATAGAAATAAACAATATCCTCGCTGATGGTCTGATTTACTTATGTAGGTCATATAGAGGCATCAGTATTAAAGTGAGACTGATTCATAACCACTTAAAAACTCTTTGTAGTAACTTACAGTGAAAGTAGCAATACCACTGTCTGTGTAGAAATACTCTGCTCCAAGAAAAAGTCTTGCATTAAAATGTTTACCCAAGCAAAAGACTAAAAGTACTGGCATCAAAATATACCTAATTTACCAAAAGGAAAAGTTGTCATTATGTAGAAAAATGGGCATTTTTCTACATAATAACAACTTTTACCTTCATAATTTTATATTATAATATCAGAATATTATCACTGATCCATTATTGTGTGAGCAGCATTTTAATTGTGCATAATAAAGTACAAATATAAAGTATAAAGCAGCATAAAATACAACACACTACTCACGTAAATTACAAATACCTCAAAATTGTACTAAGTAAATGTACTTCTGCGTACCTGAACACATTTCCTAGTGATTATGCATACGTTGTAGACAAGGAGAATAAATGCATGCACACTTGCACATACTCCTCCCCTGCTCACCCCAGCAGTCACGTGTTCATTGCTTTCATACAACCCCTGACCTCAACATTAGTATGTGAAAGTCAGTACACTTAGCGTGTCCACAGGCAGGCAGGCAGGCAGACAGGCTGTCAACTCCCATCAGCCATGCTGCTCAGCTGTGATTCAGCAGCTGGATGTGCATCCAGGGGGGTAAAGAAGAGAGGGAGGTGGGGGAAGACGAGCCTGATGTTGGGTACATGCAAGGGCTGGCCCTCTGTCAACCTCAGTCATCCAGAGCCCTTCCTCGGCTTCCCACCGGGCCTTTAGGACGTCAGGATGACGGGATGACAAGGAGACATGAAGTCACAGGCAAACAGGTTAATGGAGGCCCAGATTTAACAGGAACGCTCGGTCACCTCCCCGTCGGACCCTGCTGACTTTTACTAATCACATAAAGTCGCTCATGCAATGCCCGATTCTGCACCGCCATCATCATAACACCTTTTGAGGCTACAACGTGCGTGTGTAGTTTACTGTACATGGTTATAACTCCAGGCTGTGTGATTAAAACATTACTCTGTCTCTCCTTTCCGTTTGACAAGGTTTCACTCTGACGTCTGAGGTCCTGTGAGTCACACTAGAGCCCGCTGGATTGATGGCAAAATGACATGAATGCAAGATTTGACTCAACAAATATACTGCATAGAAAGTAGAAGGGTTTCTCTTTGTGGAGGAATTCATAGGAGTTATTGATGGTGACTTCATGCCAAACTGAAATAGATGCTTTCAATTTCGATAAAGTTAATATCTGGTTGTCAGCTTGTTACTTATCGCAGGTATAACCCTTCACACGGATGAGAAAGAGGATCGACAAATACCTGTGGCAGTTTCACAAACCCAACAAAATGAAAGCTCTTAAATTGTATTTATAGTGACAGCAACATGGCTGCCAGGTATAGCTGCCTTTCTACATCCTTCTCTCTGCTTCTTGTTTTGTCAGTAAGTCTCCCTTTGTAGTTTCCTGCTTGTCTGCCATCTATGGAAACCTAGATTTAACTTCAACATAATATACAACATCCTCTGTTCTGGAGAAACAACTAGAAATATATTAGGTGGATAATAACTATAATAAACATGCACAATATAAAGAATATCTTGCATGGTAAAAAGATCTATCCTGGGTCAACAACTCTAAATTGCTGCCCACTATCTCCGATTCATTTAGGGATTCAAATAAGTATGGTGCTCATTTAAACACTCTTTGAAATTTAGTTTATGTTTTTTTTAACTACTTAATGGTTCTACCAATTCTTTTTTTTTTTTTTCAAAAAGTCTTTCATTCTCTATTTTACAACATTACATTTGAACACATCATGACAACGTTATAATTTACCTTCTCCCAATGGTCATTCTTCCCCATGGTCGAGTTTGAACACCTCATAATAATAACTCAATGGCACCTCCGTTAATGTTATAGCTCCGCTATTTATCCAAGCAGGACTGTGCTGCCCACCAGCTTCCAACAAGTAACGTTACTAACTCTGCTCCTGCTGATTTCAACACAGATTTGTTGTTCACAGTGTTGAATTATCAGGGAAAAATAGGGTGCATCTCCTCAGGTTTAGTAGCGCCATGCTTTTGAGTGCTTTTTTCTCTCCGCTGTGTCTCCGGTCCAAAACAAACTGAACCATGACACAGCGTGCATATGGAAACATCAATAAGAGGAATCGATAGTCACGGAGGCATGACATGCCAAGGTATCGGACAGCTAAGGTTCTCTATTCCCATCCCTAGCTTTTTCCCTGTCTGCCAAAGAGTTGGATGGCCTGACGATTTTACCCGCCACAGCACACAATTTACCCGCATTTGGCGGGTGGCGGGTGCTAATTTCATACGCTGCATCAAATATTCTAGATCTCTTGAGTATCATTTAGCCACATTTCCCCAACAAAACTGAAGTGTTAACTGGAAATTACACTACAATAACACTACAGTGCAATATAGGCACTACAACAACTACATGCCCTTTGCACAGTATAAAGCCAGTACTGCGTAAAGTGTCTCTATAAACCTCCATAAATGTAGTCAATAAGCTCTTTACTGCTGTGGTCAGCCCGTCTGAGAGGAGAGGGGATGCTTCTGCTGCCATGTAGGAAACACTAACACTCATCCACGGTGGATGTGGTCTCACTGATCGTCTCTCACTCTCTCCCCTGCTGGTTTAATTACTGCAACCCCAAGGATTATTTGTGTGGTGGTGGAAAAATTTCCACTCAGTGGGGAGTTTAAACAAGATTAAACCCTTGACAGAGCTCCCCAAAATCAGTCGGATGTAGAAGTGTTTGTTTGTAATGAACTTTTCTGATCATTTCGCAGTGTGACTCACCACCGAGTATAAGTATAAAGGGAATGATACGTTTCCTCTGTAAATACATGACACTTCAAACGTCATAGCACAGATATTTTCTCAGCTGTCATCATATGGAGCATTAACCAGGGCTGGTGCACGTGAAATGCTCAGCTGAGAGGAGAAAACTCCACGTGTGACGCCCATTAAAACACATTCATCTAATGCTACCCGGCCACATGAAAGAGATTCTGATATTGACTTTAAGATTCAGACACTCAGCTCCTCTTGTATTAGCATCAGCAAAGTCGTTTCATCTGCAGATTTCAATGAGGTATTCAGCCCATCCAAGATAACGTGAGACCGATATCTTTGATGATGTTTAGAAATTCAAGGACTGTAAAGTGAGGTAGACAGGCTATAGGCAAAAACATCATGGTGCGCCTGCATGAAGCCGGGCTGTCTGCTTCCAACTGGGTTATCAAATGTGATTCACAGATAAATGTGATCTGTCTCTCAAAGACAGCAGCCTACATGAAACTAGCACGACATGAGATATGAATTCCCCCTCCCCTCTCACAGTCCAACAACTAACTACCTAAGTAGCCCTACCACATCTACTGGCATCAAAACAAGAAGGAAGTGGTAAAGTAGTAAAGCCCACCTCTTCCAAGAGATAGTAACTACTGGAAATGATTGGAGGAAGTTTTGTATTTGTAAAACCAGCAAACCATAAATATTATATGAGATATATGATCAAAGGAGGAAAAGAAAATCCTGCGTGTCAACGGTTCGGGTAAACAGAACTCAGCCACTATTTGAGAATGTATGTGCACGTTATAAAATCTTTCCGCAGCCTTCACTGCCTCAACATACTGTCATGCAGATGAGCAGAATGTGTGCAAAAATATAAACACCATTGCCATCAGAATCTCAGCAAGTTTGACAATAAACAATACGTCAAGTAAACAGTGTAGAGAGAAGTGAGAAGAGTGTCTGTATGTGTGTGTCACCAGGCATCACCTCACGAGGTGAAAGGTGCACTGAGGCTACATGGTGATTGTGCATATATTAATCATGCCTTTTAGTGCCTGTCTACTTCCACCTGGAGAATTCAGCTTCAGCACCATGCACACACAAGCACACACACTTTCTCCGCATTTTCCAGCTACTTGAAAGCAACATTTAATTTATGCAACAATCTGAATGGAACAATGAAGCGGCGGTTAAGCTTTTAAGTCTTCATTTGTCAACACTGTCGATGTGCTGAGAACATCAAATCATTTATTCCTACACATATGCATGTCTCTCTCTCTCTCTCTTTCTTTCTCTCTCTCTGTCTGTCTTTTGTTGTTTCATCTATTTGTCTTTTTCCCCCATCCCCACCCTGCTCTCTGTTTAGATCAGGCTACTCTTTGCTTTCACGTTGTCACTTTCATAACAAAACTACAGTGTTATTATTCACTGTAGCAGTCAATATTTTATTTCTGTCTTTTGAAAATACATAAAATACATTTCCTGGGAAGCATCAGATCAGTGGCTGAGAAGAAAACCCTCTAATCTAAGAATCTGATTCGAATCCTGATGAAATGAGTCACCAGGAAACCAAGCTCTTTGACATCGAAGGCGGCCAACACGATGCACGATTTCAGATTGAATGAACCTAATCTGACAGTTAATCTAATTCAACACATCTAAAGCAAAACAATAATCTGCCATGTTCAATGACTGTTAACAGAATACTATTGAAGAAATAAACCCTGCATAATTGAACTGTGTTTATTTTAATTACTTGCCAACACTTTGAGGGAGTCCTTTGTATCAGCAGACAAACATTAGACACCAATAATTGAGTGAATTCTGTTGGTCGGTTAGATAATTGTACTTTAGAGGACCGGAGATGTTTCAGAGAAATTGATTTCTTTTTGTGGCACTCTTAGATGAAAATTTAATGATTCCCTTGAGGAAACTGGGCTGTTACTGCAGAAAAGAAAACGTATGGTGTGAATGAGAATTGACTGAATGGGGTGAAGAGGACGGAAATTAAATGCAATTTAAATCACAGCGTGTGACAAAACAACAGCAGTAAGACACGATAAGGCACAAAACAAGATGAAAATATGCATATCAAAAGTCTGCATTAAGTGTGAAAAATATTCATACCATTTCTAAATAAAGTAGAGAAAAGTTGTTTGATACTGGAGTAAATAAACACCAAGATAACGAGGCCTATTTCAAAATATTATGAATTGAGAAGAATGTGAATTCCATATCAAAAGAAAATGATGTGCATAAAGTCACACAAACCAAATGGGAAGCAAACAAACAAAATGATGTACAATCTATCAGCTTTTAAGCCTGACTGAAATAACTGATTTTGTGCAAATCATGTATAATACACGATTTTAACGATTATTTTGTTTGCCATTTTTTGCCTTTATTTGACAGAAGACAGTGTTGAAATGGGGGAGAAAGAGAGAGAGAGGGGTGTGACATGTAATAAAGGTCCCAAGGCCAGAATTGAACCCGGGATGGTGCGGTTATATGGCATGCGCTGTAACCACTCAGCTCCCATGGTGCTCCAACATGCATTTTTTTAGCCACACTATTTTTATTTGAATGATAATAAGACATAGGCCTATTTAAAGGTAGAGTCTGTGATTCTAGTTCTACACTTTTTGTCAAATTCAGTGATCTCCTCACGGTCCGCTAGCTGTCCGTTCTGCATGTGCGCCCAAAAAAATCTGGTATTCATGAACATCCCTGGCTCTGTAAAAAGTAAACAAACCAAGTGGATCGGACCGAGTCACTAGGGTTGTACCGAATGTCCTTTTTTTTACAGTCAAAGTTTCTATTGGGGTTTTCAAATGAAACGAATGTTGAATGTCTGTTAATATAGGTGCGAGCCTTCCTTTGTGTGTGTGCAGCAGCAAGTGGGAGAGCAAACTGTTTTTAACAGCAGTAAAAATGTTATTTTTGAAAGGCTAAACGGCAACTACGGAATGAAGCAGAATATTTCATTAGATAAAAACTTGAATTTTGGAAATGAACATATCTATCTTTTTTCAACAAATTTTGAGTTTTGGACTGAGGACTGAGAGAAGCACACACGGCAGCGGTGCCCGCTGTGTGCACATTTGTGTTTTTAAAATGATTAATATACAGAACAAGCTTATAGATTATGCATTGTTTAAGGGCATGGAGAAAACAGATGAACAGAGACACCGACCGTGTTGTCACTTTTCATATCAACACACACAAAGCACTTTGTCTCAGACAGATGAATTTCAAGGCCGTTTTCATTTTGTTGTGAAGGCTGAACCTGCACTCTGCTGCCACACTGGAGACTACAATTGCCAGCTCTCTGAAGGTGGGATTTTTCGATCCTGCGAGCACTCGCTTCACCGGGAGGAAATTCAGCAGCATGCGCTCCTTCTGCACCAGCGGGCGGCACTGCCATTCATTTTATAGCCACATGGCTGAAATGTGCCCTTTTCATTTTTTTCCCTCAGACTGCCTGAGTCCGCCACTTAACACGGCTCTTATTCTTGTTCTGATACTGTATCTGCCAGATTTAAAAGTGCTGGAACCATAAAGGTCAAGGTTTCAAGATATTTGACACAAACAAATATCATCAGACACATTAACTGTGTCTCATTTAGTAAAACCACGGAGAATTTGCCATTTCCTTTGAAAGAAAAGGTCAGTTACCTGACTTCTGCACCTTTACACAAACACACACAGGAGAGAGAAGGCCATTCTCTTCATAACTACATCGAAGTCACATAATTAGGTTGTGGATTCGGCTTCATGTGGTCATCCAACTGAACAAACCAGTGAATATGAATGTATTATACCACAGAACTGGTAAACCGTATTGAGTTGAGTGGAGCTGAGAACAGAAATCAGCAGCACTGCTTCACTTCACACGGAAGGAAGCAGGTCATCCGGGGAGATCTGACCCAACCACATCAGAGAGGGTTTTACAGTAGCTGTCTTGTCTGACCAACGCATGCTGACAACAGCCTGCATGGAGATAATCCATGCACAGCAGGATGGGGCTGGAAAAGGTCAGCAACTATGATTAGTTTCTCACAATGCTTTGCCAGAGCACCTGCCACTGACTGGCCTGGACACAGAGGCAAACAGTCATGCTGATTCTCATCTGCTGTTCAATCTCAACCACACAAAATCGATGCCATAAATACAAAAATTGTGTGAAGCAAATGAATGGTAAGGGGCGAACAGGGATTTGGATGTAGTTTAGGAAGTCTGTGTCTCTTCAAATATGCATGTTCAGTAAGAAATAGAAGAAATATTCTTGGCTCAAAACAGCGCAATTAGCTCTTCAATTTTTATGCAAGCTACCCTTTGAAACCACCACCCTCTCTGGAGCTCCTCTCCATCTCTGTCTCGTAGAGCTCTTCTTTGGTGAGTCAGCCAGACATCAATACTTGATCAGGGTCCAAGGCGGCCTGCAGCTACCCAGCTCCACCAGCTGGTCGGGGCAGCGTGGAGTGGGATGGAAAACACGGGAACAGGCCCAGCTCACAGGCTCCTGAAGGCTGGCTGTGTCCAGAGAGCCGGCATGAAGCACTCGGCGGTGCACAGCCAGCCTCAGGTGGCACCGGGAGGGCATGACAGGGATCCATCTTAAAATATCCCAAACACAACAACGTATAAATAAAACCGCTGCCTACCGAGCAGCTGAGGGATTGTGTGTTTCTAGAGAAGGTGTTGTTTGTTTGTCGAGTCCCGCGGGATCCTAAATGTGTTAAGTCCCATGTGAGATAATATGAGACAGCCCAGCATCTGGCACAGAAACTTCCCTCGTCCATTTCTGTCGGTCTCACCACGGAGCGAAGCCACAGTTCATCTCTGAGGAGACAGTCAGACCCGTCACGCTGTGACATCCTCTGAGAGAGCTTTGTCTTCAGGCAGCAGCCAGATGAAGCACTGAGGACGGCCTCCATTCTCATGCTAATAATTATAAAGACAATATGAATACCATTTAAATATTGCATCATGAATAGATTTCATCGTCAGCCGTCAATGACAAGATAAAGAATTACTGTTCAGATATTGGAGAGAGTGAGAGCATGTTTATTGCACAATTGTGGCAAGTATTAATTTTAATTTGGAAAGTTTAGAGTGTGCCAGCAAAACAATAAATCGCTTCAAATTGAAATTGCTTCTTGGAATCAATGAAGGAAGAAGATTGAGATTCTTCAGTGAAGCAAGGCGAAATCCAACAATGTGAAAATAGTATTACTGTTGCATTAATTTGTAATTATTTTAGGCTACATCCACACTAATACGTTTTTGTTTTAAAATGGATAACTTTTGCTACATTTATGCCCAGCGTCCACACTACGTCAGCGTTTCCAAGCCCCTAAAACGGAGACGTTTGAAAACACTGCTGACCCTGTTTTTAGTTTTAAAACTCCGGGGTTTTAGTCTGGACGGACAGAAACAGAGACCTTTGAAAACGATGACGCAGACACCCACGTTTGCCTCTTGATTGGGTCTTATCAGTCACGACGTGTCCAAACTTTCACGCTCACATATTAGCCAGTTTATATACTGTTTGTTAGTTTAATATATAGGAAAGCATTATACTTTATAAACTGATCTCTGGAAGTCTTAATCTGCAATGTAAATAGTAAAAATCAAAGTATAAATATAGTTAAATAAAGTGGAATAGAAGTATAAAGTAACAAAATACAAATACTCAAGTATAAGTTTCTCAAAATTCTACTGAATAAAATGCTAATAAAAGTATAGTGAGGTTTGTTGGTTGGTACTTTCAGTGCCATACCATGATGAATACTGTTTGTCAGACGGGGTTTAGAAGGAAGAAAAGTATCTGAGTCTTGATGAGAAGAAGCAAAGCCGCGTTATGTAACTGTGATATATTTCCCAGACGCCTAGAAGAAACTGTTTTATTGAGACTGAGAAATATAGAAGTATATCTAAAGCTTGTAAATCTCCGCATACTAACTGACAACACAGAGAGAAATGTATAGAAACCTAAACAACACACTACTTGTGTGTGCATACAGCAAATGTGAAGCATAATCCTGAGCTGTTTCTGTGTACAGTGTGTGTTTATACAGACGTGCATGTGTACATGTAGATTCAGTGTTGTATAAACGTGGCTCAGACTCCTGGAAGAAAATCAGATAATTGCTGTGCAAATTGAAACAGCAAGCTGATGCTCGTTTGTGCTGCCAGTTCAGTTAGTGTTCTCTGATTGTGACGGGTACTTTCTATGAAACAATAACGAATCACGTCTTGACTGACTACAGTAGCAGTGTCCCACAGAGAGTCATTTGTGCCACAGTTGGACGGGGTGAATCCTTGAACCCTTCTGGCCTGAGGAGTCATGACAACGCAACACCAGTATGTCTGGAAGGATTCAACTCATTGTAGTATTTATAGTTCACCAGTCATCAAAGCCGTCCAACAGTACGTACATGTCCAAGTCCAATTAGTCCCGCAGTGTGGTGAATTTCTCTCCCTTATAAACAGCATCCCAATTTAAAACAGAGGGACAGGCTTTGGCAGAGCTGAGCGGTGTTTGTGCAGCGGACGTCCAAATGCGCGATCATCAAAGGATTTAAACAGATCTGAGAATTTGACTTGGAGCAAAGCTTTAAGCTACGATGGGCAGACTGGTTGGACTGCAGAGACAAGTGTCAGTGTGTCTGGGTAACTATGAGGCGATCGAGCCAACAATGCAGCAATAACCTTTAATCACCCGCACAGCCAGGGGACGCACAGCTGAGGAAATGCATTTATATTCATTCTCAAAAGCCCACAATACTTCAGTCTTTCTCTTTGGCTACAAAACACTTACCAGGCAACATCACGCCTTCCCAGAAATAATGTCCTGGCTAAATACTAAAATAACTGAAGTGCATCTAATCATCTTTTGTTTGCTGAGAAGGCAGAAACGCTTAGTTTTTAGTGGCAGCCTAATTAATGTTCACAACTTGTGCCTACAACCTGAAAATGAGATTCAGCAGAATACGTAATTTTTCAATGTTGTGACAAAAAAAAAAAAAAAGTTTCATTCATCTCACCTCATATTGGAGGGAAGGCAGCAATTAGACATCTCAAAACTTGGGGAAATAAAACCAAAACTACCTGGATGTCACAAGAAGTAAGAGGGAAAATGTGTTTTTTGGCAAGACTGCAGCAAGGCAAGGCCAGCCTGAAAACATGAATGTCTGTCACTGACTGACTGAGTCGCTAAGAGGTCACTAATCGGGGTGTAATAAAATATCAATACACATGAGTATTATTTTTTGCGATACTGTATCGATTCTCTGAAACACTGTATCAATCTTTAATTAACCTCTTAAAAATCCAAAAGCTGGAGTGAAGGTACTGGTATCATATGAATTGACACTAGAAAACCTAAGGAATCCATTGGTACCAACCATGTCATACTTACGAAGGAGGCTAAATAACGATCCAAACTTGCGCTAAATTTTGGCGAGGAAAAACTGTGTGTGTGTGAGCGTGGCTCTCCGCCGCTGTCTGTCTGCGGTGAAACACATTGCACCATAGATGACAGCAAAACGCAAGAGACTCTCACACTGAGCTGAAATGAAACAAGTGCACATAAATTAGGTAAATAGCATAAATAAACAGCCTCATTCTGCCTCATACTGTCATTTATGGTGTGTGGTGTTTCGCTGCGGGTCGAGGATCAGCCCCTGTACACACACACACATATACACACACACAACACACACACACACACACGGAGCTCAGTGGAGTGGAGGAGAGACGGACAGTGGAGAGCTGAAGGCGGCTGCATTCCTTGCGTTGCTGTGCATGAAAGCTTCACGAGTAAAAAGACCTGTGTGGCAGTATAACAAAGGATCGGATCAGGCTCAATATAGCAGATACAGATCCCTTAAGAAATGCCCTGATAGGATCGAGACATCCCTGTAGTCTTTTTTTGGGGGGTGAACAAACTCTTTTGCAGATAGACTGGTAACCCTCCTTCTTTACTCATCCCTGACCTTCCTATAGGATCTGTCCTCTACTACTTCATGTGATGAACCCTTGGGAGACTTCAAAATCTATCTCCATATCCCATGAGTCTCTGGGCTCAGCTTGCAAGAGCAATGCACTGTCAGAGTGGGAATCCCCTGAGAAACAACCTCCTCACTGGGACAGTTCGCTCACGAGAGAAACTACGCAGTGACAAACCGAACGTGTATGAGCTTTGACACAGCACTACAACTAGAAACATCAAAGAAGAAATGCTATTTACCGCTTTTAAAGCATCACAGGTTTGCAGTAAAGAATACAGTTTTGGAAGAACTATAAACATGTAAGCCACACAGCCAGTCAAACACAAAGACAGAAGCAGGAAATTCCTGTCAAAGTGACATGCAGGCAGAGCTGCTCTCTGCTTCACTGCACGCTGTGCACCTGAGTCTCTGCCTCTCGCCTGGATGCTCTGCTGGAGAGATGGATCTTCCAGGAAAAGGCTGCAGCGAAATCAAACCGCTCATCCCTCCGAGGGGGCATGTACGTCTGATCTACCTTTTATTACCTCCCTAACACTGCCCACCTATGGACAACAACACACAAGACACAGTGACCCTGTCATGTAGGCTCTCATCCAAAACCCAAACCCACTGCTCTCCTGCAGGGTTCCTCTCCACTGAGCATTACAGTCAGATCAACAAGCTGTTGTTGATGCACATCGAGAGACGTCGCTGATGATCCGAGGAGATCAAAAGAGCGGGAGAAGGGCGGAGATGATGCAGTACTGTATGTGCTTAAATCATTTCCGCCGACATCTAATCTGACTGCTGGTCCGTGTCTTCAGGTGTGTGTCACAACTACTTTGCTCCAACAAACAACAGCATAAAGTTGGAGGGCTGAAATACCCGAGCTGAGCAGCAGAGGATGAGAGGATGAGCCCGAGGACAGCTGAAAGGCCTTGCATGCTTTTCTCTTCCTGTTTATGTGGCGTCTCTCTCATTACTTTGGCGAGCATGAGTCACCATGAATAGCTCAAATCACTGTGGGAATAAGTGCTGCATTATGTATTTGTCTATTAAGTATGTGTGGATGTATTTTGTGGAGATAAATTGCAATAATATGAGAAGAGGAAGGCTGCTGGTGTTTATTGATTTTTTTTTTTTAGAGTTGAATTATAGCGGCGGAATAACCTAGCAAAGTCATTATGAAAAAAATCATTTGGTAAACATCAATATGTGTGTTTGCTTCTCCATGCTAACCACCCCTGAGACCTGGAGAGAATACATAACACAGAAACTAATTGCTATGGGTGAACTGGTTTTGCAGTGTTTAACTCTACCAGCCATGAGAATGACAGCATTAGTTCAAATGAGGCCAACATCTAAACCAGTCGGTGTATCTTGCGGACTACAGAGCAATATTTTTAAGGGTGCACCCACCAAACCTCTATGAGGAAAACCATAACAAAAAGTCCTGCCATTGATTTCACACTGTTTCACTGACATTTCATCGACAGTTGCAGCAACAAAGGCAAGGAAGAAGAAAGCAGCTGGCAAGCAACAAACAATGTAGGTTCTATATTCCTCAAATCAGCTCTGCAAGAGTGTTTTGGAGGAAGGAATTCAACATGTTTGTTTGGCCTGAAGGATACACACAGTGGGTTTTGGTGAGAAACAGAAAATATCAACATATTTTACATAAAATCTCTTTCGGCGTCGGATGTCAAGTATCCTTTGGGATGTCACAGTACCAGAAATTTAGTAGTCGATACCAATACCAGTGAAATTCCATGATTCTCGATACCTATTTGATACCACGGCAAAAAACAAAACTAAAACAATAAATCCTATGTACTTCAACATCCACTCCTTTATTACCGTTTGCTTACTGGTTTCTGTTACGAAGGTCATAATTCCCTCTCTATTATCTATCTTCTATTGCTGTGAAAACATCTCCTTCAAATACATTAAAGTTTCTTGCCATAAACTTTTTACAGGATTACACTTGAACGCATCATGATAACGTTAGAATTTACCTTTGCCCTATACACATTTTTACTGAATAGAGCCTATTGCATCATGATGTAAGCTGCCGTGTTGAAATCAGCATGACGAGAGCTGGATAACGTCAACTGTTAGCAGCCAGTAAGCAGCACAGTCCTGCACGGAGCTAACAGCTAACGTTAACTAGCTCTCATCCTGATGATTTCAACACAGATTTGTTGTTCGCAAAGTAGCATTATCAGGGAAAAAATAGGGCACCTGGATGCGTCGATAATGAGTTTACTGCATTCCTAACACATTTTCCCTCGTCCCTGGGATGACGTTAGTCTCAAGCCATGACAGGAAAAAGGAGCGTCACGTTTTCAGAACTTTCGTATTGACTTGGTAAGTATCGGTTCTCGTGACATCCCTACCTATTGTCTCATGATGACAACTCAGCTAGCAAGCTCCTTCCACTGAGGAAGACAGTGAGAAATGGCTGAAAGCCCCGGAAAAAGCTAGTGAGGGGATCTTGAGTTAAAGGGGAACTGTTTCTGTTTCTTACTGCATATGTGGGAAGCAGTTGTATAAAACCTTTTGTAACTCCAGAGGGAGCTGCACGAAATCTGATAAATTGCCTCAAATGATTTATCAGCAACCAGAAATCCTAAATCAAACCTAAATCTTACTTGTATTGTAAATAATCCATTGTAAATGATGAATGCAACTATTTACATCAAATGTTTTCTGGTTATTCAGAAAAAGAAAATGTGCACTATCTCTATAATTGAAGCCAACGGGAGACTTTGAGAGGCAGATAAATGGAGGTAGTATAACACTACTCTGGAATGCATTTTTAATGTAATGACAAGGCATGCGTTTGTACTGTTTCCATGAACACGTCTTGCATCTCCACTCAGAGCAGCAGATGTAAACTACAGTCGACAAGTGCACAGCGCTGTCAGAGGTCTGATAATTGACATGAGAAAGTGTGTACATACAAATGACATCAGATGGGGTTAAACTGCATGGAGGTAAGCGTCCGGATTAGCGCCCTGCCTCGGAGGAAATGCCGAGCCTCGCCTGCCTCTCTGTCACTAACGGTTACCCTCGCTGTCAGTCTTAAATTCACTCAGACACATCCTCATATTTGTTTATTTCTGCTGAGATTAACATGAATTTTCCAAGGTTTTATATTTCCCCAAGGACACCATCGGTTTACACCTAAACAAGCAGCAACCACATTTCCGTATCAGGAAATAGATTCACTGAATATACACTACCTAATTAATTCAGTGTATTGTATGGAGGGAGCTCACAGTAATAAGCATGACTCCTATACGGGTAAATTATATTCAGCCTCCTCTCTGTGAACGCACAAGGTCAGATTTCGTCGTCATATCAGCTGTCAGCCGGAAAATAGACATGGACATCGGTAAAGCTGAATATACAAGGAAAACAAAATCCTAGGTCACATCGTGTAACTCTTTGTTCTTTTTCGAAATGTTGAAAAAACAGTGTGTTTATTCTTAAAATATTGTTTCTTTAACCTGTTAAAAATAGAGATATTTTCAGTGATGTAGAGGAGGTATACAAGGTGAAGGAGGAGTGGAGGAAGAAAGGAGAATAACATGATTTTTTGTTGTTCTAATACAGTCAATCTCCTTGACTTTAACATAAGAATAAAAAAGTTAAATCTAATCAATGTCTAGTTGACATTATTAATGAACTGCATTCTGAATATGAGGAGGTTTTTAGATTAACAGTTGCTGTCTGTGTCCCAAAAATTATACGACCAAAGAGCACAAATGTGAAGCTTGAGACTGTATTTATGCAACTGCAACAGATGGATAATATGAGCTGCATCTCAGTGAGAACAACCTTTCAATCCTGGAGGTTTTTTTCAGTAAGATGTGATTCACTCTGATTATCATTATTTCCCAAGATGGGTTCATAACAAGCCTGTTATCTGTAACTTTATCCAAACTAAAACGAAGGAGAGTTTCTTGAAATTTAAATTACAGCTGCATAGTATGGTAATAAGCCAGAAATTAAACTTTAATATGAACAGTTTAATAGAAGCCTGGTGAGTTGTTCCTTCCAGTCATACTTTGAAGTCACGAGTCTCCAATTCATGATTATAAATTCTGAAGTTAATAATTAGAACGTGTGTGGTGAAATTACCAAACAGTCAGTGGACCAGAGGAGCGCCCTGCAGCAAACGTGAGTGAATAATAATTAAATGTTTTAATTAAAGTTACTATGAGGAACTTTCATTTTGTGCTGATTTTGGCGGTCCCTGTGGACAAAAGCGGTAGTGTTTGCGAGCACCAGCGTCCCTTTAGCAAACCTCTCATTTTACTGCAGCAGAGTCTGATGGTACGTGTCCACAGGGGCGTTTTTAGACGTGAGGGATCGCCTCACTTCCCAGCATTGAACACTTTATGGGCTGCCCCAAGACACGAGGCACCTGATCGGAACGTTTGGAAACTTTTTTTGTCTTACATTACAAAAATAGTTCACCGAAATGTGTTTCTGAAAACATTTTATGCAAGAAATAAGCAACAACAGTTAGTTTAAAAGTCTTTTGTGAGTTTCCAGAGGTGGTGAGCTGCGCTGGACGCCCCTGATTTGCCTAAAGAAGCCAAGACCTCAATTATTATGCAAATGGGGAGCGGTCAACATGACGCCCCGTCTCTCGAATCGCGCTACCACAATGCATTGCATGGCTACTTACACAGACAATGAATGGGAAGCATGGAAAGTACGGCAGCTGTGGTTCTCCTTTGAATCCCTTCCCTCCAGCGGGCCCAGCAATACGGCCTGGGCCTCCAGCAGCGTAGTGTAGGTGTCAGCTCCCAGTGGGGGCCGGCGAAGCAGCGAGGCAAAACTGACCGGAGGAGGAGCCGGCGGCAGGTCAAAGGCGGCAGCGAAGCCGGATCTGGGTCTGTCTGCAGAGGGCTGGTCTGTGCCGGAGTTCCCGCTGGAGTCTGAGCTGAAGGAGTTTCTGGTGAATCTGTATGATTTTGTTGGAATCGGACCCGGTGTCACCGCTGACAAGCATTAAGAATAACTTTAAAGAAATAGACAATCTTCTCGCTGATGCTCTCGTTTTGCTTATGTGGGTCATATTGACACCGTTTCATAACCAGTTAAAAGTTCCTCACAGTAACTTTAAAGTGGATTTCACTGATTTGCAGCATAATTTCACAGTGTTCATCTCCTCCATGTGTGACTGCGGATGTTAGGTAACGCAGAGAAGTTGTTCTTTCAGTTATGTAGGAAACAATGAGCACTCTGGGGGACGATGGGGAGGGAGTCTTTTAATTATCACGGCCGAGCGCGCAGCACAAACAACAGCACTAGACAGTCACCATGACGGATACAACACAGTCCATCTTACGCTGAACATCTTGCTGCCTCTATGGCTATGTATCCTGCTTTTTGGCTGCACAGCGTTTACAGACACAAGACCTGGAAGAGAAATTATTTTGTATAAAATCTTAATACTTGATTAGAAAGCAGCAAGGCTTGTCATCATGCCTGCATGCCTTGTCTGTTCTCTATTGCTTGGCTTCCTGTTTGTGTTTGTAAGATTATGTTTTTCTCACATTTGCTTGCATAGATTTTACTATGCATATACTGGGAGAGCTGAAACAATTAGACAATTAATCGATGAGTCGATTAACATAAATTTAATCAACTATTTTGATAATTTAGTCACTTTTTAGGCAGAAAAGCCTAACATGTTCAGGTTTCAGCTTCTCCAGTCTGAGGATTTGCTGCTCTTCTGTGTTTAATATCATTATAAACTGAATATATTTGGGATTTAAACTGTTTGTCGAACAAAATAATACATTTGAAGACATCACCTTGGGTTCTGGGAATCTATTTTATGACGTTTAATAAGCCAAATGATTAATCCTTTTGCCTCTCTATATCTGCTTTGTTATTCTGACTGGATAGTCTAACATCTGTTTCATCACTGGCCCTCATTTACAGCAGTGTTGATCAACTTGAAACTTAATAAATGAAATAAAATAAAGCAGTAAGCACAGAGGCTAACCTTCCTCTTTATTGGCAGCCTGATTAGATATTCGATGCACGGCGGCACCATTAGAGAGTTCAGGCACATTTAACTCTCAGGTCTGCAAAAGCCTCGGGCACAGTGCCCCCCCTTCCATCCATTCACTCCCTTCCCACTCTCTTTATCTTTCAAAAACATTTTTTAAATGATCTTTTATACTGACAAGTGTTTGCTTCACAATTAATGTGACACCACAGGCGGGTAATTCTGGTAATTTAGGCGTTCTGGCCCAGGGAGCCCCTGCAGTATTGTAATTAAACCCTGGCTTTTAACACCAGCCGCTGCCACATCCAGAGCAACAACAAAGGGAACTGAGTAGCACCACATCCCAAGAAACTTTACCTGAACCCCTGGTGGCACCGACAGATATGATATTAAATGGTATCCCTGTGGAGCCTTGAGCTGGCATCATTAAACAGGTGTTAGATTGAACAGGAAAGTGTTGCTGCTGTGAAAGTCTTGGTGAGGTGTATAATGCATATATTTTGAGTCATACAATTCACAGCATGTCTATATTTCAGTGTCTGACTACATGTTGAAAATTATGGGAAAAAAGGAACACCACACAGTGGGGCTGCTCCGTTATGGCAAAAATCAAAGTCCCAATTATTTTGCTCAATATTGAGATCCCGATTATCTAACACAATTACTCACTGACTTTGGAAACATCATGCATTTAGAAAGAAACTTTTGTAGCCTACATTTTAAAGTTAAATGCATCAATCTTTGAGAGCAAAAATTAAGAGGCTAGATCTGGACTTTGTGCTCTTGTAGAAAATGTAATCATAAACACATTGTTTGTATAGATATTAGGGTTATCAAAGTGAATGCGATAATAATGCGTTAACGCAAATTCATTTTAACGCCACTAATTTCTATAATGCATTAACGCAACTTTCTATTTTTAGGTTGTAGCAGGCTCAGTTTTAAAGTTAGAGTGAAGATACTGGCATCATAAAACCTAAGGAATCCATTGATACCAACCATGTCAGCTTGTGGCGAAGAATGCTAAATAACGCTCCAAACGTACGCTAAATTTTGGTGAGGAAAAACTGGCATGGCCATTTTCAAAGGGGTCCCTTGACCTCTGACTTCAAGATATGTGAATGAAAATGGGTTCTATGGGTACCCACGAGTCTTCCCTTTACAGACATGCCCACTTTATGATAATCACATGCAGTTTGGGGCAAGTCATAGTCAAGTCAGCACACTGACACACTGACAGCTGTTGTTGCCTGTTGGGCTGGAGTTTGCCAGTTGACAGTCGCACCGGGAGTGGGGAGAGAGGGCACAGCGAGCACTAAGCGGCGAGGTCTGGGCGAGGGGTGCTATGAAGCACCACCATCACATGACATACAGTAGTTCCACAGTACCAATGGATTCCTTCGGTTTTCTAGTTTCATATGATACCGGTATCTTCACTCTAGCTTTACACTGAGCCCACTACAACCTGAAAATCGCAAGTTGAGTAATGCGTTAAAGAAATTAGTGGCGTTAAAATGAATTTGCCTTAAAGCGTTATTATGGTGTTAACTTTGTCAGCCCTACTTTTACGTTTTGCTTTTGTACACTCGTTACATTTGGATTGATGGTCAATATTAGAACAACAGTTATGTAACGGTCTCTAATGTTCCATCTGTTCAACTCAGTTAAGCAAACACCTTAAAGGTAGTTAGAGTAGCTTCCTGTCTGTAAAGAGACACAGAGAGAGAAGAGGGAAAAGAGGAAAGAAGAAGGAGGCTAACTTTCAATTTTCCACCTCTCTTCTCTCCTCTTCTGATTAGCTCTTCTTTCCGCACCTCTTGTTCACGCTTCAGTTCAGGCATCAGGCTCACGTCTCCGGAACAGATGTGATTTATCAGGGCACGTCTCTCCAGCAGCCCGCCCACCCTCTGTCCTCCCACAGCAACCACCTCTGTCTGAGCCACAACGAACCTCTAACCAGGGGTTTAAGTGGGATTTGGTAGGTGGGAGAACCCTAACGGCCAATCCACATAGAAAGCGTTTTTAAAAGCATTTTTCACGTCTGTCACTTGTCCCGCGTAACAGATACGCTTCCATTGTGTTTAATGTATCCCCCCCTTTGCCTCCTTACAACCGCCATTATTCTCACAGAGACACTCTCGCATTTTTTTACGCTTCAAGTCAATTTTTTATCGCTTTTAGTGAAGCGTAATCTGCTTAGACAGCAGTTTAAATCACACAAATATCCTGCTGCATATGTGTTTTGAATCTATCTATTGATCAAGGCTTCCAGTCTGTCTGTGAGCTCGTCTGCTGCCGTCACTCGCTACGGTGGGCAGGGAAATAAAAATCATTGAATCAATGCATGTTACTCTTGATTTCTTCGTCTACGGAAGATGAAGTCAGTGTGGGCTGCTCACTTCTCGCTTCCAACGGGGATTCCAGTAGGATCCGCCGGTGTAGTGGTGTAGCGGGGATAAATGACCGTGGGGTGAAATTACTTTCTGATTTGTTGAGTGAGTATCTTGATGGCATCAGCTGGAAGGAACGCCAGGCTGCAGCACACGAAAATTAACTCGCTTGACATTATCATGCATGAAACTGCCAATCAGATTTATTTACTTATAAATCGAAGGTGCCGGAACGACGTTCTGGATCGTTCCGGCTCACTTTAACCCCTGCCTCTACCCACATTCATGCAAACATACAAAAGCATCTAGACTACACACTCAATGAAGTGCATGGAAACATGTACACATATATTAAACTTTGTATGCAAATACAAAATTAGAGATAACATTAGAGATAAAGTGGAGATCACAATATGTAAAGAGAAAATTGTGAAATGAAACAAGGTGAAATGCACAAACAGATTTAGTTTTATCTTCTTTCATTGTGTTTCTGTTAAGATGCCATTGAGGTAAAAAAAAAAAAAGCCACTGTTATATTGGTTATAGCTTTAAATTGTAAACAATTTACAGTACATTATTCACCTAATAGTGAAATAAAAGTGACTGTGCAGCATAATATCACCGTATAACACGTGAATATCTGGTTGGGCACATTCAATTGTTCCATAATCTCTATAAACAGATTCTGCATTCACAATCTGTAGGCAACAGCACAAGATTTTTGTATATTTCTGGTTTCCGTTTGTAGTCCGAGTAGTATTGATCACATTCAAGCAGGCTTTGGTTGAATGCAGGTAAAACAGCTGGCAGAACGCATTGTCCGAAATGCAATCTGGGAACCCGCCGGCTATTGTCTGATGATGATTTAGCTTTTTATTGGTTTAAAATTAGCTTGTAAACTGGCTACTTGTGAAACAATCTGGTCCTACACGTCGTCTCCCAACTCCAGCACCAGTTTCTCATCTCAAGTTGCTAATCGAACTGCAAAAAATGAGCAGCGCACGGAAAAGGAAGCCACCATAATCCAATAATATATCCAATAATATAAGATAAATATAACATTCTGAATGGTGCTATTTTTCATTGAGTATATTTACTGTAGCTGCTAATATATGCACTTTTACTTAAAGGACTAGTGTGTAGGATTGAGTGACATCTAGTGGTGAGGTTGCAGATTGAAACTAACCCCTCTGCTCAGGCTTCCCTTCCCAAGCATGTAGAGAATCTATGGTGGCCTTCAGGTAACGTAAAAATGCAAAAGGCTCTCTCTAGAGCCAGTGTCTGGTTTGTCTGTTCTGGTCTACTCAAAAATTCACCCCTCCTTTGGAAAACACCATGGGAAGCTATCACTGCAACAAGCCAAATAAAACACCAAGAATACTCAGTATATATCCAGTTTCCTAATCATAATGTCAGTTCAATGTTAAGTAAAGGATCTGAGTACTACTGTGTAGAAAAGAAGTGTGTTCAAAAGAGTGCCAGAGGGCTTGAAGGTGTTTCTTTTTGCTTTTGTCTTGTAATCTGTCAGCGAGACATCAGTGACAGGAGACAGCTATGACTATAAACATTTTTTTCAAACCTGCAAATGTCCAGAGGTACATCTAATTAGCATGACAGGAAAATGAATCGGCACTCACACAGTAGCATAAAGTTAGATTATAGTCCAGACTGGAGTCGTTCTCAGATCTCATTGTTCCAACTCAGACCTGCATGAGACGACACCCCCACACATCCTGGCCCTTCCACAAACATCTAACATGTACACCGTACAGACTCATTCCCCCTGAGGATGCCTGCATTACCTTTCAGAGTATGATATGCACGTTCATATCCGCAGAGGAGAGAAGTCATTACTGTCCTACTGTATGTTCTCACACAATCTGAAGCCAGGAGTGTTATTTTATTCAACTGAGTCATGAGGATGAAAACTGCATTGTGATGATGTTAGCCAAGAGCGATTTCTCACACGTAACGTAAGCACCTGCATGCACATTCATCACTTGAACAAGCACACATGCCACAATATAGTATGTCAGAAACATGGACATTCATACTGTGGTCTTGCTACTATTACTGAAGTAAAAGATCTCAATAGCTTCTCCACCTCCGTATAATTATAAACAACAGTTCAGTTTATTACCAAATGATTTATACTTTCTTTAGATATTGCTTAACGCCTGCTATCGCTCAGTATAATGAATGCTGAAGAGCAAGCATTGATCACTTGAGGATCTAGAGGGGAAACATCATTAATGTTTTTGTTCCCAACCTTTAAAGAATAAGCACCAACAGTGCAATCTCTCAAGAATTCAGTGCATGTTTCATTTAGGAAAGGTTGAGTACTGTTAAAACCTCTATTAAAGAGAAAGTGCTTGAAACGCAGACATGATGAATATAAAAGCTACAGAGTCATTTTATTCTGCTCTTTAGAACGAAGAGAGGAAGCTCCAGTGATGCTGTGAGCTAATCACCTCTGTGCTCCAGCCTTCATTAGTTTCTCCGGAAATCAATGAGCAAAAGCTCCAGACAAATGAAACATCTGTCCTCGTCTACATGTGGCCAAGTATCTGTCTTTTTTTACATGTGCCACCAAACTTCTTCAACTACTGCAGTGAGTGTGTCGTATACAAAACACAAAGCCACAAGGTGAGAGAACAGAGATCAAAGATGGAAATGCTTTTGCGTCATTGGTTACATACAACTGGAGAAACAGTGAAGGTTCAATCTAAGAGAGGTTTTAATAATCCTCAGATGAATGTTTGCTTTGTGTACAATTCAGCAGCAGATTTAACGCATTAATGCAATCGATATTTCAGAGGTTGTACCGAGCTCAGTTTTAAAGCTAGAGAGAACATACTGGCATCATATGAAACTTGAAAAACCTAAAGAATCCACTGGTGTCACCATGTCATACTAGCTTCTCAAGAAGGAGGTTAGATATCGCTCCAAACTTGGGTTAAATTTTGGCGAGGAAAAACTGGCATGGCCATTGTCAAAGGGGTCCATTGACCTCTGACCTCAAGATATGTGAATGTAAATGGGTTCTATGGGTACCCACGAGTCTCCCCTTTACAGACATGCCCACTTTATGATAATCACATGAAGTTTGGGGCAAGTCATAGTCAAGTCAGCACACTGACACACTGACAGCTGTTGTTGCCTGTTGGGCTGCAGTTTGCCATGTTATGATTTGGGCATATTTTTTATGCTAAATGCAGTACCTGTGAGGGTTTCTAGACAATATTGGTCATTGATTTGTGTTGTTAATTGATTTCTAATAATAAATATATATATCCATTTACATAAAGCAAGCATATTTGCCCACTCCCATGTTGATAAGAATATTAAATACTTGACAAATCTCCCTTTAGCCTGCCAATGTCCAGTGGTACATCTAATTAGCATGACAGGAAAATGAATCGGCACTCACACAGTAGCATAAAGTTAGATTATAGTCCAGACTGGAGTCGTTCTCTGATCTCATTATTCCACTTAGACCTGCATGAGACGACACCGCCTTCCACAAACATCTAACACGTACACCGTACAGACTCATTCCCCCTGAGGACGCCTGCGTTACCTTTCAGAGTATGATATGCACGTTCATATCTGCAGAGGAGAGACGTCATTACTGTCCTACTGTATGTTCTCACACAAGCTGAAGCCAGGAGTGTTATTTTATTCAACTGAGTCATGAGGACGGAAACAATATTGTGATTATGTTAGCTAAAGGCGGCTTCTCACATGTTACCTATGCACATTCATCACTTAAACAAGCACAGGTGCTACAATATAATATGTCAGCGGAGCAACATACGAATAAAAAACTGCACATCCACGGTGACATAACATTAAAAATGACTATCACTCATACATCCACACACAAATGGAGAACAAAAGCGTGGGCTCTGGACGGCACTGACTAAAGCCCGAGTGGAACGGTGTGTCTGAACTTTTCCCCACTCCATCGTGGGAGTGGGCGAGGAGCAGGGGTGATGCAAGCTCAGGCAGAGGCAAATTCTCATTTCCCTGCTTCAAAAAGCCAGCAGCTCTGTAGTGTTTCATGTCCTGGCAGCCGAGGCTTTCCCTCTGCTCTGCTGGTGAATTCAACCTGACCCAGAATCAACTGCGGGGGAGCAGCGAGCACAGACTGTGGGGATCGCCTTCTGTTCCGTCTCTGCTTTCATGTGGAAGTGAGAGCGTTGTGGGCATTTGTCTGTGGCGGTAGCTGAGTGGGTGTAGGGTTTCAATGTGACGCTCTCTACAAGTACAATTACAGCAGCAGGATGATTAGGCTAACAAACGCCTTTTCCTTCCCATTTAGCTTGTCTCTGCCACTTTCACCCCTTTTTATTCTCGTTTGGTGTTAATTTCTTTCTTCCTCGCAGCTATTTAGGCTCATTCACCCTCCTCGCTTGTCGTCACTGTGTGAGCTCTCTCCTGCTGACCCATTGTTCATCATTAAGCACTGACTGGACCGGCCTCCAATCGGCACTAATTGAAGAACACAGCTATAATTAACAACAAGCCTTAATTGGCACGTCTTAATGGCCCTGCTTATCAAGTCAGGGTATTTTCCACCGTACGTGATGTTCTTCAGGTGATTAACTCTTCATTTGCCGTTTCACCACTTCTGCCACCCTGACACACACACACACACACAGGGATACATCGATTTGGGTAGTTGCTCTATATTTATGGTCGACTGCACAGTCATAAAGGACAGCGAGTATCGATACCCCACATGCTCATGATGATCACATTAGAGACATAAAGACTAATGTTTACAACGTACAGTATATCTGCAGGGATTAGCACAATACTGGCTTTTCTAAGACGAGAGAGAATTTTACTTTTGCAGTGATGGAAGTGCAAACAAATCTTAAAGGTGCTAAATGTGAGATTGGGAGCAACATGGCGACAGCTGAGCCGGCGGCTCGTAGTTAACAGTACTAACAGTGCTAACAGTGAAAACAAAGGCAACGCTGCTGGAGAAAGCAGGGCATAAAAATGCTCTGGCAGCACACACCTCTGTTTCCTAATGAATAAACATGTTCTGTAGCCTGTGAGAGTGTTTGTCACATCCCACCGCTAATTAGAAAAGTTTTGCTACAACAAAGCTCTGATAAAAGATGAAGTTTTGTCTTTCACTGTGTTTAATTTTCACACTTTTGAAAAGATCCTGGGATTATTTGAAAGTATTAAAAATGTTAAATATAAACAGTGAAATTCTGGCAACAATACATTATTAATAGCATCACATAAAATCCCCCCACAGCTGATTTATGACCCAGAACAGGGAGATAATTGAACAACCACAGCCTCTAAATGTTGTGTATGTACTTTATATCTGTTGAGATGAAGAATTTGTGGTGCTGCTGCTGCAGAACAAGAGGCCTTGTACACTTTGCAAAACCACACAGGGAAGGATGAGGCGCTAAACCTCCAGGCAATTAATGATAGCCACAGATAGATATGGAGGTGCATAAGAACGCGCAAAATATTAGCTTCTTTTCTCACCTTGTGTGTTTTTAGTGTGTGTCAGAGTGACAATGTGACTCATTGGGCCCTCGGTGGCTCCCCTTCAGGCATCTTTCCTGGCTGCTGACTGAACGCTCCTGGTTCTGTAAACATAGACAAATGTGCCCTACAGGAGCGCCTGCCGCCCTGCAGCCCCCACATGCCTAAAACTAATGAATTTTTAAAGACAGCATCAATCAAACCGCAGGCCAGATCAATAGACCACAGAGTGGATTTCATCAGCGCTGTGGAGCGAGGTTTTGGTACACACATCGCTTCCACCCGGGCATCTTGTCATGCAGCCTTTCACCTCAAGCGAGCTTCACTTTGGCTTCGGTTAGAGCCGGGGAAGCCGGCCAAGAGCAGAGCAATATTATCAAGGCAGGTCTGTCCAGTAATAGAATCTGATTAGAGAGATTAGGGGTTGTTTATGGTGGCAGCGTGTCCTCTACGCAGGACTGACTGACCCTACATGGTTGATTAGGACGTTTGATAGCCAGTCAATCAGAGCATCGCCACAGTGGTCATGGACCATAATCATTTTACAAAACACTGAGGTCACTGTAAACATTAATCCTCATCAGAAACACATCTGACTGGAACTGTCCACCATTACACTACAATGTAATGCCAGGGTTTCCAAGAAAGCCACATGCACTAGTGAACGCACACACACACACATTTGGCTTTATGCAGCCATTGAAGGTTTTAACACACAGTGGGAGGAAGAGGAGAGAGTTGCCGTGCGACAAAGGCTCCAGGCCGACTTGGGTACACGGTGCTAACTGAGCCACCGGGACACACTTAGACACATTTTCAGCATTTTCCTCTCTCACTTGGCAGGTGGAAGATTCTAGTTATAGTTATGCAAATATTTACACAGAGACAGAACTACTCTAAAAGCAGAAATAACATTTAGTTTGGAGGTAAATCTTAAGGAACCAGAGCCACAGAAACTTGTTTACTTTCAAATTGAAATGGCAAAGAAGGAACTCTGGTCAAAACATAAATAAAGAAATATAAAAGTCAATGACTCATTTTATTCATTTATCACATATGACATCCCAAAATGTCAGCAGGCTCTCTAACTACCTTACCTGCGTAAATATCGAACATGTGGTAATGTTATTAAATGAATGTGAAATGCCATGCGAGGCTAAAGGTCGGGTTGCGCTTGAACACAACTAGTCAGTTGTTCTAAATGACTACACTGGAAGGCGGAGTGAAGAAGGTAGCTGTCATAAAGAGTGGGGAGACGAAATATTGTTTGAATATGGGCTTAATGATACACATGGTCTCTCTGGGAAGGATTTCATTGTGACCTCTATGCCTTGACCTTAATGAAAAACATCATGAGGTCAAGGAAAGATGTGAAGGTGAATTCATAAGGACTTGGTACTAAGAGAATCCAACTAGTACAAGTACACTACGCAACGGCAGATGTTTTTTAAGCAACTTTATTTATAACTAGGGCGGTCAAAGTTAACACAATAATAACACAATAATGCTAATTTATTTTAACGCCACTAATTTTCTTTAACACATTAACACAATCGATCTATTGGTACGGGCTCAGCTTTAAAGCTAGAGTGGAGATACTGGTGTCATATGAAACTAGAAAACCTAAGGAATCCATTGGTACCAAATGTCATACTAGCTTGTCATGAAGGAGGTTAAATAACGCTCAAAATTTATGCTAAATTTTGGTGAGGAAAAGCTGACATGGCCATTTTCGAAGGGGAATGGTGTGTCGCTTTAAATGTTGCTGCCGCAAGGAATTGTGGGACAGCATTTCTCCTTTCCTTTCGTAAAGGATGGTCCAGTGTTTCCTATACTAAAGGAGATAAGAAAGGAAGCATTGAAGCACCTTTCTTTAGCATTTAGAGAACTGGTTCTTATAATGGCTGCCACTTAGATACTTCGGGGTCATTTCACTCAGTCAGGAACCTTCCTAAAAAAAATAATTAAAAAAATATTATTCAACCACAGCCGTTGAGACTTCGTTCTCACCTCCACCTAGCTGACCAATCACAGCGTGAAGGGTGTGTGAATGTCGCATTGTTGTTTACAGAAATGGTTGGACTCAGCCTCCCTAATCTGGCATGAAAAACTTGCTTAAACTTTCATATTTCTATTTCTTATTACAGTCGCTTTTGCAATTTCCACTGTTCCCCCATCTTAGCCCTTGACCTTTCACAATGCTTTAGTCTATTCAGTCAAGCATTTCATGGTTATTATTGCTTTCCACTCAAGAAATAGCTGTATCACTGAAACTCCAGTCTGGAGATCTTATTTTAAAAAGGAGAATGCCGACTCTCTGTGTTGTGTTAATTCAGTCCACTTCAGCCATCTGTGTGAGAAGCCCATCCACTCCACCGTTCTGTATGAATAGCTTCACAGCAGCAGTGCAATTTACCTGCGTCACTTTCATCTTTGTCGCAGGTAAATTGCACTGCTGCAATTTACCTGCGACAAAGATGAAAGTGACGGCTTTCTCACATCTTCTTGCTCTCCCTTCGGCTTTTGGGAAGCAAGAAATTGCTTAAAGATTAGATTAAATCAGAAATATTGGGAGGAGTAGAAAATAGAGGCAATATCATATGGTAAGTGGATGGAAAAAATACAGTGATATTGGATTGGAGAATATTAATTTGCCATCTGTGTTAGTTTCCTGGTAAACTACTGTCTATGAAAATTGCGAAAGAAAACTTCTGGAGGAGTTGAAACATGCAAAATGTACCGAGGAATCATTAACGCTATTTGCTAATTGGTCAAAACAGTAGAAGGATGTCAAATCTGTTTATTAACATGACCTCTGCCTGCGAGCCTGCATGCTCATGTGAACTCAGAAGGAACAAAGCACAGAGGTGGAGCACACGCACGGCTCAAAACAACCAGAGGCTCCGTATGACGCTGAACAAAAGCTCATTTTCAGGGTGAAAATAGACTTCACTCTATAATGTTTCTGCCTTTAATACAAAATATGTAGGATATTCCAGAGCTGTGGTCTCTTGGTCTAGACTCGAAAGTCTCACAGGCACAGTTACCACCATGATAGTGATGAAGGGAAGCTTCAGTGAGTCTATATTATCAAGAAGCGCTGATTCAAAGAAATACACTCTGACAAGGAAATGATCTCGTACGTAAGCTGTATAGATATGAAGTAGTGGGCAACTTCCGGGTCTGAGAAGTGAAGCCAATGCTGAAGTGCCTTAAACTTGCAATCTTTCTAATAGCCAGCAGGGGGCGACTCCTCTGGTTGCTAAAAGAAGTCAGATTGTATAGAAGTCTATGAGAAAATGACTTCTAACTTGATTTATTACCTCAGTAAACATTGTAAACATGAGTTTATGGTCTCAATCGCTAGTTTCAAGTCCTCTTTAATACAACATGATGTTCATTTAGTAAACTATGGTCCCATTTAGAGTCAAAATGACCATAAAGTAGGGTATGATTTTGGGCGAGGCTACCTTAAAAACGGCAGACCACAAACCAATGGGTCACGTGACGGTGAATACGTCCACTTCTTATATACAGTCTATGATATGAAGTGAATTTCAGCTGGTTATGTCAGACAAGAGAGCGTCTGTCAGCCTGTATGTATGGGGAAGTACAGGTCGATCATAAAGGGACAACTTCTTTACACATATTATCAAATAACAGCATCAGTTTGAATTCTTTGAAAATGAAAGAACTTCAAACTGTGCAGAAAGATTAAGGGTGTATAAAAATATCACACACATGGACTGTCACTCCTTATATACTTAATTTAAAGAGATCTGATCATCATATTAGAATATAATCACATTGTTACTAAACTGTAATCGTATAACACATAAAAACTCCACAAATTTGTATTGTGCAACTCAGATGATTGTATTGTTAAATGAAATATGAACATAATCCACATATACTAGGACGCATATACCCAACAGCTGTACTAGCCTACACCACCCTTTAATCTGCAGCAAAAGCAACAAAAGAAAAATGTTTGCCGTTTTTCTCTGTTTGCCTGCCAAGAAAGGGATTTCAGCATGAAGAGACTGGGACGAGCAAAAATAAAGAAGCAGAGCTGTTTGGCTAAAAGCCTGCTGGATTCTTTGATTCTCAAGGACATTTATGTGTCCTATACTCCGCTGAGCCCACCCCACCCAGCCCCATTGTATCGTTCTCAGTTGCAGAGAGCTTTCCGCAATTCCTGCTCGGCTGCTTATAAAATAGGAAGTCATGTAAGCCTTTGGAGCCGCAGGGATTGGAGATCCCCGGGGTAAAGCTGGGTACATTCAGAAAAAAACTCTCTAGTTTTGCTTTTTTTTTGTGAGCCCCTTTCTGAAAGTCAAGAGACTTTTAAGTCGCTCTTCACAGAAAATTGGCTTTTTAAAACATTGAAAGGCCAGAGAACTTTATGAGCAGCACAGGTTTTATAAAGCAGGGTCATTAAAGCAAACTTTATCATAAGTGGCTCTTACACCTTGAACATATTCTGTATGTACGGTGTAAAGTGTATTCATTGGCTGATCTATTCAGACTCGTCCATTTATGAAATATGCCAGTGATTTGGTCCGACACAGTCATAGTTTACGTCATGAGCTTCTTAAAGATATTATCATTCTGCTGGCTGTATTGTTGCCACATGCAGGAAACTCACAATGAACAGAATCTATGAATTCATCTATTCACACTCTCCACATAAGAGGCCCTTTCAGCCATGGCCATCAGATACAGTGTGCATTTAGTAAAAGAGATTTTCTATAATGTCTTCTCCTCTCCTCTGCAACCAGGTAAAGCTTTACATGTGCTGTTTTGTCAAAGGAAGAGAACATACAAAGACACTGTCATTGCATCGATCCTCAGACTGTAACAGCAGTCTTCTTCTTCATTACTTGTTCCCACAATAGAGGTCTTGTTTGCTTCTTTTCCCCTATCCTTTTAGTGCCAAATACTCTTGGGTTACACCCAGACCAAATGAGTTGAGTTAGGCAGAACTGCTGCCCCTTAAACTACCATTTTTGACGTAATTTAACTGTTTGAAGATAGATTTAATTTCTTATAGTGACCAACAACACAGAAAATGTCAGCTGGGAGGACATTTTGGGAGTTGGGTCCCCCAGTAGCTCTTTATCACATTTGGGGATTATGAAAACTGACAAAATGTTTAGCTTAGCTATGCCAAATATGGGAATTTTAATAAACACATTTGAAGTCACTGTAGCTGTATTTTGTGATTAGAACACACAATTTTAAGGGAATTATACCAAATTTAGAGATTTGTGTTATCTAACCATTTACAGCCAGCCCTTTATTTTATGTAGAAAATGGTTCGTCTTGTAGAGAACTACCACTTTTCTGCAAGTGCACTTCATCTATCCATCTATTTCTGCCATTTCTGATGCCTATCAGGATCCAGGTCACAGTGGCCGCAAGCTGAGAGAGAGCCCAACTTTCTCCAGCTCTCTCCGACCGCCACACATCACTCAACTCACACTGCACTAGAATCATTACTGATTGGATTATTAAGGAATTGATTAATAATATCGCTGCCATCTGTGGCAGCCATGCTGTTTCTAGACGTGTGCTCATTTGAGCTAAATGCAGCTGCATAAAATCGACGTGTGACAAACCACAAGGTGTAAAACTGTACATGTAAAATACAAAGCGAAAAAGGGATGCTTTGTGTGCACAATATACTAGGGCGTAAAGAAATTATCCATCGAATTACACCCATACGATTTTGATGACTAATCAATTAGTTGATTTAATCGACAGATCTGTAAAATTGAGTTTTTTCACAAAGAATCACACAAAAGCACCGCTTTAAATCTTGTGTTTACCAGAGATGTGCTCATACGTTTCTTGGAAATCAGTCATTCAGCATGAAAAAGCATAAAAAACGACTAATCGACTAAAGAAATCGAGTCAACTAAGACCAAAACGTCGACTAATCGACTAAGGGGGGGCAGCCCTACACAAATGAATGTCATGTAACGAGCCACAAAGAAACCACTCACAGATCACATCAGGTGGTGGCGTCTGAGTTTAGTTCTGAACCAAACCAAACTCAGAATGAAACAGATTCTTTATACCTGTTTCTGTTTACTGGTGTGTGTACTTTTATCTTACCTTTGACTTGGATCCCATCTTTTGGAGTGAAGCCTCTTTACCAACATTTATAGGTTGTTTCTGTGCTTCTCCTGCGTTTCTGATACAGACGGTGTTGTCACGGTTTGCCTCCAGCTTCAGAGTGCTGATAAAACAGAGACAACAAAACATCTTTTTTTTTTCTCAAATCGTGGAAGCATTACCACCCCCGCAAAACACTTAAGATGGGCACAGAGAATACAATAGGGGGTATATGGGCTTCAACAACAATTGTCGCAGCAGACTGGCCGGTGATATTTTCCAATATATTGTTGTGAGGAGACGGCAACAATTTCTTCTTTTTAATTTTCAAGCAAACATTTTTCAGTCTCAGCTCTGTTGAAGCAAAGCCTGGGTGCAGGAAAATATGAAGGGAGAGAATGAAGGTAAAGAAAAAATAGAAAAAACTTGCATCTGAAGGCTGACACCGTCGCTCCTTTAATATATAGCTGTTTATGAAGGCGTCGAATTTAATCAGAATCCTAGTCATCAAAATAATGTGAAATAACACGGCAAGAAATTGCTAAAGGTGATTGATTTTCTGCTTAAGCGACCACACCTGCGAGGCACACTGAGGGAAATGCATTTGTGTAGCCTGCCACTCAGTCAACAACAGGCATCAAACACAAAGACTGTTGTCAGGCAGTGACAGTGAAGAATGTTTCCCCACTGTATCTGATTAAGAGACGGCAAGAAATAGATAAATCATCAGAGTGCTGCTCCAGATCCATAGCGTCTCAAAGGCCACCCTCAGCCATCTGTTAAAGAAAGACCCTCCCTTCATACATACACACACTTAATGTGTAAACTCCCCTGATGCCTGCGGAGCTGCACGGGGCCACAGATGTCATGAGAAGCCACGGGGACTGTAAACGAATCCACTTCCTCCTTCCACATCGATCAGTCAAAAGGCAGATAGTCCAATGCAACAGTGATCTTTTTTTTTTCCAGATTACCTGTCTCATGTACTACTATCAGGATACAGTTTTATGGAAATAACTCTTTTATCATAATTACTCAAAGTAACTGCATCAAACATGTACTAACTCAGTCTGTTGTGAATCCATCCATGTTGTGAGGAGCATGCCTGGGATGATGAGAAATGAAATAAAGAGGAGTTGTAGGGAAACCATGCATCATTTACTACCTCCTCCTGTTGACTGCAGCTTTCAGCAGCTGGTACACCAGTTTGTCTATCACCGGTTCTTGAGGAGACAACAGGTGGAGGTTTCTGTTACGATACAATCCAATGGCTCCAATTATGGCCGGTGGGCAAACCTGCCAACATACTAATGTGGCTACTTCTGTAAACCTGCAGTAAACGTCTGCTTCCACATCAGATTCAAGAGGCAACTTCAGAAAACTCCACCTGTTTCTGCCAGAGGACAACTGGATTCTTCCTCTTTTACAAATAAATGTATCTTGAAACACTTTAACTTACACATTACTGACACTCAGTGGAGAGAATATGTAGTGATTTCTTGTTTAAAATGTGTACAAAATTCATGCTACAGCTGCAACCAATATGGATCAATCTGCCAATTAATTTCTCAATTAATCGTTAGGTCTGTGAAATGTCATGAAATAGTTAAAAAAAAACGAATTGTTTTGTCAAATAGTCCAAGGCCCAATTAAAGATATTCAGTTTACTATCACAACACACAAAGAAAAGCAGAAAATCCTCACAATTGAGAATCTGAAACTAGAGTCTCCTGCGATGAATAGATTATGAAGAGGTGTTGATTATTTTTTTTGTTGACTGACTAACTGATTGTTTTCATAAAAGCTTTTGTTGTTGTTATGAAAAGTCAAAGTAGTTGCAAAAAATCTGCTGCTTTTAATTTTTTTATTAAATTTCCTGTTGATTAACATTTCTGATAATTACCGCCTCACGGTTGTACGCCTCCGCCAACCAGTCAAGTTGCAGTTTACATCCATGTCTGTCCAAAATGTCATCACTTCATCATTTTATCCTGTTAGATATTTGTGTCAAATTGTCAAAATTAGTGTATGAATTCTTGAATTATGGCCAAAAACTGTTTTTTGTGAAGTCACAGTGACCTTTGACCACCAAAATCTAATCAGTTCATCCTTGGATCAAAGCGGATGTTTGTGCCAAATTTGAAGAAGTTCCCTCCAGGCATTCCTGAGATATCGCGTTCACACAGACGGATGGAGGTACAATAACAAATGAGGTCCACATAGCTCGAAGCATTTTTATTTGATCTTTTTTTTTTTTATTATTAGGATGTCTCTGTTGTTTCTATACTGTGTCTATTATGTTTTTGTGAGAGCTTTGGTGCTTCACATGTACTGTTTTGATGTTTCTCCTCTGCTTTTCCCAGCAGACTTAGCTGTTACTAATTATCAAATTCTTACAGTTGCTGGTCCAAACAATTGCTGCTGCCAAAAGTGTCAAACGCATCACTTCCTGTGTGTCTGAGTGCTTCTCCGTGGAAAGACACTCAAGCTTTCATAACCTGGGTATTGGCTGCTTTAGGCTACTATTTTCTACAACCTCGATAATGAAAGAAAAACAAACCGATCTACCATGAATAAAGTGTTTGTTTTTCTGTAACCTCTGTGTATTAAATAAAGTAAAGACATTCCTGTACAGCTCCTGGGCTCCTGACAGCCACCTCAGCAGCATCAAGGACAGTTAATAGTTCAATTACTGCTTGGCAGGTTCGCTCTCAAGAGGAATCGACTGTTACCAGCTGATTAGCTCTGCTGCTGCTCAATACAGCTACTGGAAAACACATACCTGCTTGTTAACTGGGGCCACGGCAAAGCTTATGGGTCATCAGAGACCTTTAGAGAAGAATCAGTAAAGTTTAAGACATAGATGTCGGGGCACTGCAGTTACATGAGCTGAAAAACAACTAACTGCCCTCAGGCAAGGTGGAAGAAAGGGTTAACGTCTGTGTGAGCAGCAAGTACAGAAATGATTTATCATGACGGTCATGATGAGTTGAGTTGAAAAGGTGTTTCAGAGGAACTATGACACTCGATACTTCTGTCCTCAATCCCAGCTCCTGTTGTTAAATATATTTTTTAGTCTGGGATCCATTCTTGTGCAGAGGAAAACTTCAAAGTCATGCTCCTGTACCAGAATGCTGCACAGACGCACCTAATGATGCATCGCTGTGACTGGCAGCGCTGCTCAAACATTAACCAGCTTTTGCAGGCTCTGCGCTGAGGTACCCTGCTTTTATGCTGGATTCAGTTGAAGAGGGGATAATTATCTCTGTTGGTGGCGTGGATCTGCTCCAGCAAAGCGGAACACGCAGGGAAAAGTGGATGTAGGGCATTAATGTATGAGAAAAGGCACCACACTGTGTATGCAACGGGTCATACCTCTTGAAAGTTGTTATTATCGTGCATGTTTTTTTGTCCTGGGAAGCAGCCATCACCACCTCATCCATCTGTTGACTGAAAGAAACATCATATTAACACCAGGCTGATATATAGTGAAACACCACTTGCATGCCAACCAAACCTTCACTTCTTTTCTCATATTTATCCCTTTCTAGTTTGGGTTTCTTAGATGAATACAGTTGGCAAAACAATCTTACCTCAAGGTCCATTTAGCAGTTGTTCTGGAGCTTTTAATCATCTCATTATCAGCAGATGTAATTTGCCCTGTTGACATGGAATTGTAGATGTAAAGAAATATGATAGCTAATCTACTATATGACAGTAGATTAAACTATCCAACATTATATATAGAGTAGTTCAAATGTGCTCCGCCTCCGCCAGCTGCAACATTAAAAAGCTGTTTATGTGTTAAAGCATCAGTAATAATATCAATAACCAGAGGTGGAAGGTAACTAAGTACATTTACTCAAGCACCGTACTGAAGTACAATTTTGAGGTACTTATACCATACTTGAGTATTTCCATTTAATGCTACTTTATACTTCACTTCTAATCAGAAACAAATATTGTACTTTCTACTCATTTATTTGAACGATTTAGTTACTAGTTACTTTACCGATTCAGATTATGAATACAAAATATAAATCAACTAATAAATGATGATGTATTTATTATATATTAAGCTACCTGGTAGTATATATTACAGTAGCTCAACCTTAACCAGCTGCAGCACTAAAATGCTGCTTACCTGTTATACGTCAGCAATAATATTACAATCATCAGAGGTGGAAGGTAACTAAGTACATTTACTCAAGCACCGTACTTAAGTACAATTTTGAGGTATTTGTACCATACTTGAGTATTTTCATTTAAAGCTACATTATACTTCTAGAGACAAATACTTTCTACTCATTTATCTGAGCACTTTAGTTATTAGTTACTTTGCAGATTCAGATTATGAATACAAATCAACCAATAAATGATGATGCATTTATTATATATTGAGCTACCT